>NC_141693.1:620328724-621585649 GCF_964263255.1 Lissotriton vulgaris
CCTCTGCCTTTATCAAATAATTCTCTAGACAAGCAGTTATAAAGATATAATCAATGGTAGAGGCTGAGCCCCCTTCCTCTATAGGTGGGTTCAATACAACCATCCCTAGAGGGCACTGCTGCGATCTCCATGGCATTTAAGAAATTATAAGAGCTTAGAAGATTCCCTAGATGGTCTCCTCTCTGACTCAGCAGACCCAAGGTAATAGATTGAATAGCTGAGCAGATGCCATTTGATATTTTAACGTTAAAATCGCCACCTAAACATATGCTCTTGGCTTTCATATCGCTATTAACGATTTGTAAATTTGATATAAATTTAAACAATTTGATAAAGTTCATATTAGGAACAGATTTAAAATCATCATTATAAAAATTAATCAAATAAAGTGAGGCTCCGTGTGTAAATGGAAGCCTGAAATGTATTGCTATTAGTATGCAGAGCTCTAGCGCTGCCATCTGCCTTGATATTAATCCATGTTGAAAGGCTGCCAGCAGGCCTGCCTGATTCAGGGATAGGGGATAAGACATTGAAACATTCAAACCCCTCCATGAACAGCTCCCGATTTGCCCAAGTCTCTTGGAGCATTACAATATCGTGGCTATTGATTAGTTCCTGCAAGTCTGGTAAGTTTAATTTAGATACTAAACCCGCAACGTTCCAACTCAATATTTTAAGTGACGAGTCTGTATTCCTTGTGGTTGGAATGTCGGGTTTGCAAGGCTGGGGGCAAGTTCCAGAAGATACTAATTTCACTACCTCAGTTAATACTTGAGTCGTCGATGGAATAGACAGTCAATCCTGGCAATCCAGGTCTGATAAAGGTGTAAATCTATTGAGGGTTGAGATGGGATAGGGCGTGTTAGGGCGAGGTGCCTCTTGTGAGGGTTTATAAAAGTAGCCCAATGGCAAAGCCCAAATACTGGTAGTAAGATCAGCCCGTTCCATCTGTGATGATAATATAGCTTTTGCCACAGCGGGCCTGCGGAAATTAATGACTATACAGTCCCCCTTGATGGATTTTGGAGACATGCCAAGCCAACCCACTCTCCGTACCATGATGATGTTCTCAATCAGTGGTGGCCTAAATCTTTTATGTTTCGACAATCAGTCCGCGCTCTTACAACGTAATTGCTGCCACAATTCTGTCTGGTTGGATCTTAGGTGGGGAACACCTGCCAAAACCACAACATAGGGACACGCCTCAGGTGGTAGATTTAACCCCTCCCTATTACCTCGAGGATATGACAGACAGGCAGCACCGGTAGCACCATCTCGTTGTCTGTTAGATAACGTGGTGATTGTCAGATTTCCATCAGTGATTGTGCTTATATCATCCCGCACTGTATTCCTATTTGCTCCTCTAATCCCACCAGTTTCAAAACAAGAACACATTTTAATACACATAACACAATCATCAACGCCTAAATTCAAGTTAGTTGGATCGTTTGGCTTTTGTTGGCGAATACAAGTGTCATTGGGGGGCAGATTTGACATAATTGACATTCCTGCGCCGGTAGATTCAGACGCATTAGGATCTACTAGGGGGGCAATGTTAGGAATCATGGGTTGAGGCCCAGGCAGGACAGAAGGCACAACGGGCAGGGAATCCCTTAAAGAGGAAAGAAAACTGTCAAGAACACACTTAACACGGTCAGTAATTGTATCCATAATATAACTCATGGCCACTTCACTACTACTACTGTCATTACTAATAGTAAAAAACTGACCGGTCTCAGTCTGAGTGCTGATAGAACAATAGAGGGCGTAAGTGTCTGAAGCATGCACTTGAACCTCGACTGTTGTGAGATTGGAGGATGGGCGAATCCAAGAATTTAGTATTGTACGGGTAGAACAGGGATGTGTTGGTTGCTTCCTCTTAGCGCTTACAGTCTTAGCTGACTTCCTCTTGCATTTAGACCCAATAGGTACAACAGTGATTATAGAGATATCTGGTTCAGGGGGATTGGTTATGGTAACACCTCTAGACTCCTCACAAACTGGAGTTGGAATATCAGAGTCACACACAATGGAATTACTAGCTTCATCTGTCGAGATCAGGGGTTGAAGTGGTAGCCCTAGGCCAAGAGAAAGTCGCCTCTCAGTCAATTCGATTTCATTGCTGACAATTCTGACTGCTCTTTCCAGCATGGTATCAATGCTTGTTACAGCTTGTCCTACACGTTTCCCCATGATCACGTTTTGACATACAGGTCTGTTGGGTATAACAAAAAGAATGTCCTTAGCTCACCTAGGAGGGCTTGCGATCAGTGATTACTGGATATAGGAGGGATGGCCCAGCCCAGTCTCCTCCAGCCTCTGACGAGCTCAGGCGGGCCCGCCCTTGGCCCGGGCGCTGCCCGGGCGCGTCCCCCGCCGCGGGGTGGAAGCAGCAGTTATGAAGGCCCGGACCGTGCCTTGCTCAGCTGCAGATGATTAAGCTCCTGCGATGCACTCTGGGACTGGTAGTCTCACCAGAGTGTGGCGCACCCTTGCGGGTGACGGGTGGAGCAAAATACACACCCCTAGAGCAAAGGATGTAGGCAGAAGAAAGGAGGCCCCAATAGCCCCCCCTGATGGGCAACGGCACCCCGACAGCAATTCGCCATCAGAGTTCACACAAAAAATACAGAAAATAGTTTCAAGATTATAAATTACAGTTAAATAAAAGCTAAACTTCAAAATAGCATTATAGAAGATAAGATTTTTTAAAAGGTAAGAAATCCCTGATTTTAAGAGCATCTCTTAGAAAACTAGCCATTAGCATACAAATCAGGGCATCATTCAGCATTTAGAGGTGTACTAAGGCTGGTTTGGCTTGTTTAAAATTCATTGCCTTTAATGAAGTTAATCAAATCATGCTTACGACCAATATAATAAATTCAATAAATACAATGAAATCTTTTGTTGATTGTATAGAAGTGTGGTCACCCAGACAGGATAACTGCTCATCTACCTTATAATTGGCAGTCAATAATTAGTTTGGCCGTTAAGAGTACCTTTTTGGGATCCTTGGCAGGTTTGAATATTAACACTGAGGTGGCCTCTTTCCAGGACTCCGGTACCTGAGCATTCCCTAGGTAGATCCTATTAAATTAAATCACTTTTCCCATACAGGTATAATTACCTCTCTTAATAGTTTATAAAGCTCGGAGGGAATAGCATCTGGGCCCACTGCCTTCCCGTTTTACACTCATTTCAGATGTTCCCATATTTTTGCTTTGTTGAGCCTAAATCCTAGCAAGTTCCTCCCCAATTTTTTAAGCCCAGTGAGGCCCCTGTCCCTCAACCATCCTCTAAGGTTTATTACATCTGGGCAGACCTCCTCCTTGTAGAGGTTTGAAAATAAGGACCCTCCATTTGCCCTACCTTAGTAGAGATCCCCCCCTGAGAGTTAACTACCAGCTCTTTTATGTTATTCCTGGTCCTCTCCGATCTTACCTTTTATGCCAGTAATGTCCCGCTCTTCTCTCCATACTCAAACCGCCTCGCACAATTAGCCTGCCACCTATTGACCAGCATCTGAAAAAACACAAGGTGTAATTGACTATGCCCAACCTAAAATGGTCAAGTTGAAATTTGTGATGGGCACATTGTACAAGATTAAGAAAATGCTGCTTTGTCAAAGTAGTTTTAAGAAGCACATGAGCTCTAACACTTCAAATGCTCAACCCAGGGCATATTTGTGAGAAAGAAAAGCAGTTGTGACAGATATCAGATCCTGTAGTTTTATGAAATTTTAGGTAGTAAATATCACAGGTCTGCTAAGGACACTGCATATTTTGAAGACAATTTAGCCAAAGTATCTTGTTGGCTCCTTCTAATACCAGATAATTTAAAATAACTGATTATTAAAATGTGTTTTGACCGTAATCTTTAAAGAAACCCACAGAAGAATAGCGCAAAGTTTAACAATGTCCTCCAAAAAGGGTAAATCAAGCTCTGTGAGGCATATGTAGGATGATATACTATGGGGTAGGGCTAATGAGCACCTCAAAATCTACTATCCTTAGTTAAGATATTAACATTGTTAAAATAACCCCTCTTACCAGCTGCATAACATACATTCAATATACATTTGTTGTTGTAAATTTCAATCATGGGTTTAATGGACTTGACGGCTCTTGAGACTCAGATTTTCAGCTTTACTTTTTCATGAACTGAAATGCCAGTCTCTATTTCTTCTTGTTGCTCATGATTTAACAACAGTGTTTCTTCTTGATTGTCAGGGGTATATTTACAAGAATTGCAGCTAACTAGCATTAACGGCAATTTTCATAACTCTGCGTATCGCCGAAAACTATCACCATGGTACTGACGTATTTACAATACATCGCTACATGGTGAAAAGATCTGCTTGCGGCAGCGAAAATTGCCCCTAACACCAGCGTCAAGGCAATAGAAAGTTTGCTGCTAGCAAGAGAAAAGTGACGAAAAGCCAATTAGAGGCAAAAAACTCACGTTAGTCAGCCCAACGTCACTTTTCCGCCTCTAGAGGCAAAGATTGCCTATAATTACACCCCCAAATAACGGAATGCAGAATGGAGCAGCCAGGGCAAGTTCAGTACATGTAAACAACCACCCCAAACCCCCCAACGGTGTATGTATAGGGGGGTTTACCCAAACATAGTCACTGGGACCTGGGTCAATTAAGTACTGAGAGGGAGGGGTCCCAGCGTGAATGCAGCAAAATGTGTTCAATTTCAAGAAACAATTAAAGAAACACTGAATGTGTCCACACTGTTTTATTCACAATGGGACTTGGTATATTAAATATACTATACATTGATTACATATCACAAAAGGTTGTATAGTGCCCCAGGAGGAGAGGGAAGTGATTAAGTGAGGATGATGTGATGGAAGGGAAATTAAGTGACAGTAAAATCGACCAATTTTCAAAAATGCATTGGTAGGTTAATTATCATACACAAACATAAGACCATTGGTTCAATGCAGGAATACACAAATGTCATACTCCACTGAATACATTAAATGTCAAAATATTGGCGTGAAGTTGACAGCCAGAAAGAACTATTGTCGACGTTTCGACCCTCGAACATTCGCAGGAGTTAGTGATGACCTTGCTGTGGGGTCTTCATCAGGACGGGTTATGGGGCATGCAACCTAATTAATGTATATAAAATAAAGGAAACTACTATTAATTAATTGGTCGTGAAGATGAATCACAATATTCATTATAGCACATGGAGCACACTGAAAAATTGACAAGGGGCATACAGTACTGGTTACTGCTCGTGTTAAAATTAAAGAACAGGACTAGCGTCTCCGTTTAGTTGTATGATTTACTAGTAAAGAGAGATTCATTGGGATTAATAAGGACCAAAAGGTCCGAGATGAACGGACTCATTATCATATTCCAAATCATTAGTATCAAGGTGTTCTTGTGTCTAGTGGGAGGAGCTTGGAACTGACCAGGGGTCGGTGGAAAGGAAAAAATCTAAGATAGTTTGAATAACTGGTACTAAACCATGAGGTATTGCTGCATATTGCATAGCTTGTAACATGACATGATTTACCTGGAGCGACAATCAGATTAATACTGAGTCGTAAATTATTGTAGGCACAGCGGATCGCTTCACGGTGTCTGTAAAGAAACACGTAAAGCTGGTTGTGAGTGGAGACCGGACTTATCATGATAACGATTAGAGAGCTAGAATTTAAACGGGCTTACCCGAAAATACATAGGCTCAGGGTCCAATGGTTATATCAGTTATACAAAACAGAGGGCAGTATCTGCGAAAAAACACATGGAAACTTGGTCATTTCTAACAAAACTCAAACCCGTGGTGAGTTAACTTATCTATGGCAAGGCGTTTCACACAAGTGGGTCGATTTAGAAAGGCTTACCCGGAATCGACGATATTAAGGATAATCGTCAGGTCAGCAGTAGTATTATTTAGAAAATCAGCTGGGGGTCGCGTAACTAATCTGTGATGCCTGTGAATTAATACGGAGGTTCATGGGTACCAAATCACTAGCGAGTCGTTTGTAACCAACATGATGACAGAGAGAGACTCACCGTGGGCTGAATCAATCTAACGATAAACGCCGCTCGTGTTTGCAATGGCGAACCGAGCTTCCTGATTACCTCATTACTATAGTAACCGCACCACGTGCTTCATGGCCGGTGAATAGACATGGAAGAAAGACCCCGGTGTAAGGGTCGAACCTGGCAACAGATTTGCGATTACTGTTGATGGACCCATATAATTATAACAAACCGATCTGGATGATTTCTAAGAATTATAATTGCATGTGGGTGAGAGGCAGGAAAATATTGAAACAAGATGTATTATTTTCAATAAAGGCATTCGGTGACATCAGTATGCTGTTTCTGTCCGGCTAGATTGAAATCGATTCATATCATTCAAAACATGCGGACCAACTCAGAACAAAGGTAGTCATAATATAAAAAAATGGCGTACCTATCACATGATGGTAAAGCCATTACTTGTATAATTAAGTGCATGATGAAATACATGTGAATCAGTGATCGTAACTTAGATGTCAAATATGCTAGTATGGACGCTTACAAAAACATGCAATGACATAAAGCTTGTTGCTATGAAATACCTCATCAAACCGGGTATGGACCAAATAGGTCAATGATCATATAGATATTTAAGGGCTGTTATGGCGTACCTCTCACATGAGGATATAGGCCAAATCAAAAGCAATATAAACTATATGTTACTGTTGGGTGTTGGAAGGACTCAGGACAGGGTTGCTAGTTGTGAAAAGGAACTATCTTGCTCATTAAGACCTGTCGCAATGGAGTCAAAAAAGAAAATCCACTTTAACTCCCGTGTGTTCAGGATACTTGTGATGTTACCACCCCGGGGTCCTAGGACTGCTTTTTCTATCACAACCCATCGAAGACTCTCTGGGGGGTGTGTGGCCAGTTTGAAATGGTCTACAAGGGGTGCGCCCAGGACTTCACATCTAATCCTGCTCATGTGCTGGAGAATTCTGGCTTTTGCTTTTTGTTGTGTTTGGCCAATATAAATCTTTTGACAGGGACATATTATTGTATAAATGATGTTGGACGTATTGCAATTACTGTTTGATTTGAGTTGGATCTTGTGTTGACGATACTCAGATTCCTTTGTTTGAATTGTAGTGTCACAGGCCTTGCAATGGCCGCATTTGAAGTGGCCCATCACCGGTGGCAAATTCCACAGCGAGATGATAGTAGGATCATCAGGAGTTGGTAGAAAGGACCGTACCACGTAGTCCTTCACGCTTTTGGATTTTTAAAAAGCGTGTAGTGGTGTCCCATTTTGGTTGACATCGTCTGATATCAATTGCCAGTGTTGAATGACAATACGTTTGATTTGGTTGCTTTTGGTGGTAAATGTAGTAACGCATACAATTCTGTTTTCTTGTTGTTCTGTCTTATCCTTAGGCGTGAGTAATTCCTCACGGGGGTAAAACCAAGCACGTTTCCTTGATTTCTTAACCAAGCGTCTAGGATATCCACGTTGTTGTAGACGATTTGCAAGGTCTTCAGATTGTTCAAAGTAATGATCTTTGTTGGAGTAATTCCTCCGGATTCGAAGGAACTGCTCGAAGGGCAAATTGTCACGAAGGGCTCGCGGATGATGACTGTTGTATTGTAACAACGAGTTTCTCTCTGCCGGTTTGCAATAAAGTATAGTGAGTAATTTGCCAGATTGCTCATATATGGTGATATCCAGAAAGTTTATGGTGTGGTTGTCAGATTGGATCGTGAACTTAAGATATGTAGATTGTTGATTGAGCCAATTGAAAAAAGAGGACAGTCCATCCCCGTCACCATTCCAGTTCAATAGAATGTCGTCAATGTATCTCATCCAGAGACCGAGTTGGTCTCTGAATGGGTTGACTTCATTGAGCACAGTGTCATCTTCGAAGGCCGCCATATACAGAATTGCCACATCAGGGGCAAAGGGAGCCCCCATTGCTACTCCAGATGTCTGAAGGTAGAATTGATTTTTGAACAGAAAAAAGTTTTTTGTCATGGCTATTTTTAACAGGGCCACAATGAATTCCGAAGGCACTTGTACTGGGGCAGGTCGTCGTTGTAGGCAAAAAGATAAATTCTCAATGATATTTATTGTGTGCATGGTGTCACGTAAATACGATTGAGTCGATTCAGCAAGGGGTTTGAGGAAGAAGTCAATGTATTTGCCAAGAGGCTCGAATATCGAGCCACACCCTGAAACAATGGGGCGTCCAGGTGGATTCACCATGCTTTTATGAATTTTTGGTATGGTGTATATGGTCGCAAGGCGTGGATGTTTTTGGTTGAGGAAAAGGAACTCATTCTCAGATAGGAAACCCTGATCCCAGCCAGCTTGAGTCAACTTCAGGATTTCCAGAGCAATTGCTTTTGAAGGGTCTGATCGTAATTGACTGTAACTCACGCCATCATTTAATTGACGAAGGATCTCCGATTCGTAGTTAGACACATCTTGTACCACAATGGCACCGCCCTTGTCTGCTGGCTTGATCACCACTTCGTTGTTTTGGGCAAGTGATTGCAATGCTGCCTTTTCAGTTTTACTTATGTTGTACCTGGTGTATGATTTCTCACGTAGAAGTTGTTGCACGTCTCTCCAGACAACCGCCTCGTAGGCTAGGATCTTGTGTGACATTGTGCTGGCATGTGGAATAAATGTATAAGGTATCCTCAAACCTGTAAGTGATGGATTTGGTTGGGAACCAGAATTGCGAAAAAAGTATTTGAGCCAAATTTTGCGGAAAAATTTAAAGAGTTCAGTTCGAATGGTGAAGTTGTCCGGTTTGTTAGTTGGAACATAGGATAACCCTTTACTCAGTACTTTGAGTTCATCATTGCTCAAATTGTGTTGGGATATATTAATAACAGGATTGAGGGTCGCTGTATTGTTTACCAACGGTACGTTTTGTTGCGAGTTACCCTCTCGCCATGTTGTTCTGTCTGGAAGTGTACATGTTTCTGGGTTTGTCCACGACCTCCATCCCAATTGCTGGTGTTCTGTTAAAGGCCGCGTTGTTGGCCACGTGGCCATTTGTTGACCCTGCCGCGGGGTCGGCGCCATGATCCTTGGCGTTGTCCTAAAAAAGGGGAATATTGATGTTGCTGATATCCGTAATCTGGAGGGTTGTAAAAATGACTCGGACCTGCTTGATCTTGTTCACCCTCCGAGCTGTATGACGATTCCGAAAAGGTGTGATAATTGCGTCTTCCTCTGTAAGACCCGCGTCCTCTGTTCGTGAAGCGCCCTTGGTTATCCTGGCGGAAATAATCCTCCTGTAGATATGGATACGTTTTTTTCTTATCATACAGGCGTATGTCCCGAGCTAGTTTTTCCAGTTTACGATTCTGGGTGGTCAAATCGAAATCCTTGAGGGATGCCTCCAAATTGCTTAAATTGTCCTTGGCACTCGCAACGTTGGCGTCGGCTGCTATCTCTGCTTTCAATGCTTTGATCTCCGCGGTGATGATTTGGACCTGTTCTGCTGCGGTTTCCACACCAAGAACCATCCAATGACGGGAGCAATTGTTAGCAACGTGACTAAATCCCTCTTTGAATTTGGGCACTTCTATGAAGATGGCCGGTTCTATCTTGATTTGTAGACCCACTGGAATAATGTTCTCCTTGAGATATCTTGTCAATAGGTGACCATGCCACCTAGTTCGGACCAGTTTCTTCTCCAGCCGCTCTAGACGTGATATCTTATCCTTCAAGGTGAAGTCTATGGTTTGAATATTGGTGGAAAAGAAGATGTTATCTGGGTTTTCCAAGAGTTTGTCTATATAATCCTCAGAGTATGAGAGAAGTTCTCTTTCGACCATGGTGTGCTAGATACAATTGAATTGAATAGGAAAGAAACATTGCAGACCAGCGTCTGCTCGTAGAGGTGTATGTATAGGGGGGTTTACCCAAACATAGTCACTGGGACCTGGGTCAATTAAGTACTGAGAGGGAGGGGTCCCTGCGTTAATGTAGCAAAATGTGTTCAATTTCAAGAAACAATTAAAGAAACACTGAATGTGTCCACACTGTTTTATTCACAATGGGACTTGGTATATTAAATATACTATACATTGATTCCATATCACAAAAGGTTGTATAGTGCCCCAGGAGGAAAGGGAAGTGCTTAACGGAGGATGATCTGATGGAAGGGAAATTAAGTGACAGTAAAATCGACCAATTTTCAAAAATGCATTGGTAGGTTAATTATTATACACAAACATAAGACCATTGGTTCAATGCACGAATACACAAATGTCATACTCCACTGAATACATTAAATGTCAAAATATTGGTGTGAAGTTGACAGCCAGAAAGAACTATTGTCGACGTTTCGACCCTCGAACATTCGCAGGAGTTAGTGATGACCTTGCTATGGGGGTCTTCATCAGGACGGGGTACGGGGCATGCAACCTAATTAATGTATATAAAATAAAGGAAACTACTATTAATTAATTGGTCGTGAAGATGAATCACAATATTCATTATAGCACATGGAGCACACTGAAAAATTGACAAGGAGCATACAGTACTGTTTACTGCTCGTGTTAAAATTAAAGAACAGGACTAGCGTCTCCGTTTAGTTGTATGATTTACTAGTAAAGAGAGATTCATTGGGATTAATAAGGACCAAAAGGTCCGAGATGAACAGACTCATTATCATATTCCAAATCATTAGCATCAAGGTGTTCTTGTGTCTAGCGGGAGGAGCTTGGAACTGACCAGGGGTCGGTGTAAAGGACAAAATCTAAGATAGTTTGAATAACTGGTACTAAACCATGAGGTATTGCTGCAACAGGCTTACCCGAAAATGCATAGGCTCAGGGTCCAATGGTTATATCAGTTATACAAAACAGAGGGCAGTATCTGTGAAAAAACACATGGAAACTTGGTCATTTCTACCAAAACTCAAACCCGTGGTGAGTTAACTTATCTATGGCAAGGCGTTTCACACAAGTGGGTCGATTTAGAAAGGCTTACCCGGAATCGACGATATTAAGGATAATCGTCAGGTCAGCAGTAGTATTATTTAGAAAATCAGCTGGGTGTCGCGTAACTAATCCGTGATGCCTGTGAATTAATATGGAGGTTAATGGGTACCAAATCACTAGCGAGTCGTTTGTAACCAACATGATGACAGAGAGAGACTCACCGTGGGCTGAATCAATCTAACGATAAACGCCGCTCGTGTTTGCAATGGCGAACCGAGCTTCCTGATTACCTCATTACTATAGTAACCGCACCACGTGCTTCATGGCCGGTGAATAGACATGGAAGAAAGACCCCGGTGTAAGGGTCGAACCTGGCAACAGATTTGCGATTACTGTTGATGGACCCATATAATTCTAACGAACCGATCTGGATGATTTCTAAGAATTATAATTGCATGTGGGTGAGAGACAGGAAAATATTGAAACAGGATGTATTATTTTCAATAAAGGGATTCGTTGACATCAGTATGCCGTTTCTGTCCGGCTAGATTGAAATCGATTCATATCATTCAAAACATGCGGACCAACTCAGAACAAAGGTAGTCATAATATAAAAAAATGGCGTACCTATCACATGATGGTAAAGCCATTACTTGTATAATTAAGTGCATGATGAAATACATGTGAATCAGTGATCGTAACTTAGATGTCAAATATGCTAGTATGGACGCTTACAAAAACATGCAATGACATAAAGCTTGTTGCTATGGAATACCTCATCAAAACGGGTATGGACCAAATAGGTCAATGATCATATAGATATTTAAGGGCTGTTATGGCGTACCTCTCACATGAGGGTATAGGCCAAATCAAAAGCAATATAAACTATATGTTACTGTTGGGTGTTGGAAGGACTCAGGACAGGGTTGCTAGTTGGGAAAAGGAACTATCTTGCTCATTAAGACCTGTCGCAATGGAGTCAAAAAAGAAAATCCACTTTAACTCCTGTGTGTTCACGATACTTGTGATGTTACCACCCCGGGGTCCTAGTACTGCTTTTTCTATCACAACTCATCGAAGACTCTCTGGGGGGTGTGTGGCCAGTTTGAAATGGTCTATGAGGGGTGCGCCCAGGACTTCACATCTAATCCTGCTCATGTGCTGGAGAATTCTGGCTTTTGCTTTTTGTTGTGTTTGGCCAATATAAATCTTTTGACAGGGGCATATTATTGCGTAAATGATGTTGGACGTATTGCAATTACTGTGTGATTTGAGTTGGATCTTGTGTTGACGATACTCAAATTCCTTTGTTTGAATTGTAGTGTCACAGGCCTTGCAATGGCCGCATTTGAAGTGGCCCATCACCGGTGGCAAATTCCACAGCGAGATGATAGTAGGATCATCAGGAGTTGGTAGAAAGGACCGTACCACGTAGTCCTTCACGCTTTTGGATTTTTTAAAAGCGTGTAGTGGTGTCCCATTTTGGTTGACATCGTCTGATATCAATTGCCAATGTTGATTGACAATACGTTTGATTTGGTTGCTTTTGGTGGTAAATGTAGTAACGCATACAATTCTGTTTTCTTGTTGTTCTGTCTTATCCTTAGGCGTGAGTAATTCCTCACGGGGGTAAAACCAAGCACGTTTCCTTGATTTCTTAACCAGGCGTCTAGGATATCCACGTTGTTGTAGACAATTTGCAAGGTCTTCAGATTGTTCAAAGTAATGATCTTTGTTGGAGCAATTCCTCCGGATTCGAAGAAACTGCCCGAAGGGCAAATTGTCACGAAGGGCTCGCGGATGATGACTGTTGTATTGTAACAATGAGTTTCTCTCTGCCGGTTTGCGATAAAGTGTAGTGAGTAATATGTCAGATTGCTCATATATGGTGATATCCAGAAAGTTTATAGTGTGGTTGTCAGAATGGATCGTGAACTTAAGATATGTAGATTGTTGATTGAGCCAATTGAAAAAAGAGGACAGTCCATCCCCGTCACCATTCCAGATCAATAGAATGTCGTCAATGTATCTCATCCAGAGACCGAGTTGGTCTCTGAATGGGTTGACTTCATTGAGCACAGTGTCATCTTCGAAGGCCGCCATATACAGACTTGCCACATCAGGTGCAAAGGGAGCCCCCATTGCTACTCCAGATGTCTGAAGGTAGAATTGATTTTTAAACAGAAAAAAGTTTTTTGTCATGGCTATTTTTAACAGGGTCACAATGAATTCCGAAGGCACTTGTACTGGGGCAGGTCGTAGTTGTAGGCATCTTGTTACCACCGCCAGGGCTTCATGTTGTGGAATACAAGTATATAATGATACCACATCACATGTGGCTAGTATTTGATGTTCAGAATCAAAAGATAAATGCTCAATGATATTTATTGTGTGCATGGTGTCACGTAAATACGATTGAGTCGATTCAGCAAGGGGTTTGAGGAAGAAGTCAATGTATTTGCCAAGAGGCTCGAATATAGAGCCACACCCTGAAACAATGGGGCGTCCAGGTGGATTCACCATGCTTTTATGATTTTTTGGTATGGTGTATATGGTCGCAAGGCGTGGATGTTTTTGGTTGAGGAAAAGGAACTCATTCTCAGATAGGAAACCCTGATCCCAGCCAGCTTGAGTCAACTCCAGGATTTCCAGAGCAATTGCTTTTGAAGGGTCTGATCGTATTGACGGTAACTCACGCCATAATTTAATTGACGAAGGATCTCCGATTCGTAGTTAGACACATCTTGTACCACAATGGCAACGCCCTTGTCTGCTGGCTTGATCACCACTTCGTTGTTTTGGGCAAGTGATTGCAATGCTGCCTTTTCGGTTTTACTTATGTTGTACCTGGTGTATGATTTCTCACGTAGAAGTTGTTGCACGTCTCTCCAGACAACCGCCTCGTAGGCTAGGATCTTGTGTGACATTGTGCTGGCATGTGGAACAAATGTAGAAGGTATCCTCAAACCTGTAAGTGATGGATTTGGTTGGGATCCAGAATTGCGAAAAAAGTATTTGAGACGAATTTTGCAGAAAAATTTAAAGAGTTCAGTTCGAATGTTGAAGTTGTCCGGTTTGTTAGTTGGAACATAGGATAACCCTTTACTTAATACTTTGAGTTCATCATTGCTCAAATTGTGTTGGGATAAACCCCCCAACAGCCACAATGACCAGCCAGAGTCCAAGGGGAAGAGGAAATGCAGATTCAGGGCTCAATATATTTAAAGAGGCGCATCGCTGGGGAAAACCAGTGATGCATCACTTTTAATAGTGCTTCCCTTGCCACACCAGGGCAGCCAAAGGCTGGAAGCGTGGACAGTCTGAGACCCGGAGTAGGAGGCGGAGGTGCTGTGGAGTTGCTGCAGCCTGACAGTGAAGGTGGGCTGTGTCTGTACCAAGCCTTCGGGCTGTGGTGGTAGATATCGAGGCATCAATGATCACCCTTACCTGGTGCTGAAGTCCGGCAGGTCGCATGGAGACTTATTGCTGACCTGTGTGAGAAGCCTGCCTAGTGACCTTTGGAGCTGTGATCGGTAGAGGCACTCCTGTGCACCAACATAGAGATGTCTGCATCGCAGAACACGCGCCACCACTACACCGGGATGCACGGAGGAGATTGCCGAAGGTGGGCCGCGCCTCTCTGCACCACAGTCCGGAGAATGCGACACTGCCCGGACGATATGGCCAAACTGTGTGGCGGGAGCGCTGAAACCTCATGCCTCAAGGGGCCCTGTTGCATCACCTGCATCGGAAAGTTCCACAGCGGACTTGGAGGCGACTGCTGTACCCAGGATTGCGAAATCCCACCTGGCTGAGGCTCCTGCTTGCTGAATCACAGATTCAGAGAGAGCTCAGCAGATTGAACACCAGTGTCAATTTCCAGGTGAGGAGAAGGTAGGACGGGAAGCGGAGGAGGCCTGGGGGTTGTATCAGGCCAAGGCCTAGCACCAGTGGGTGGCGCACAATGCCCTGGCAATCCCTGCACTGCGGAGTACACACATTGCCAAGGACACCGCACAAGACTGGTGGGGGACTCCACTAACTGGCTCAAGTCACTGAGATCAGCCATTAGTGGCAGCCGGTGCCAGGGGCATGGGGGCCACTTCGGGCCCAGGCCCTTGGGTATGCAACTTGAACTGCCATTACTTGCAAGGGAACTGAGGAACACAGAATCTGGTCACCACTGTTAGATCAGAAGTGGTATTCGGGTGGCGCTTCGTTTCCTCGCCCCCTGGTAGTGAGCTCTTGGGTGCATGGGGGACTATCCCTTAGTGGACTTGTTCTTTCCACAGCACAGCACTGTCTGGTTGCTGCTGCTTCTGCTCCCATCTGATGCTGCTGGTTCTTCTGATCCAGAGGTTAGGTGTTCGAGCCCCTCCTCCCCCCACATGCTCCTGCCTATGCCTCATCGTTGGTGGTCCAGTGGTAGAGTGTCACTGCTCTACTGGTTGACTGCCCTCCTGTCCGTCTTACCTGCTGTTCCTGTCCGTCTTTCTGCTCTTCTCCGTTGCTTTCTACCTTTGGCTATGTATTTTTTTTCTATGCTTTGTGTGGTTTTGTCTTTCCTGTGTCTTATGTTCGGTTCCTTTTTCCCTGATCTCTCCCTCGTTGACACTGCGATCCCCCGCATCCCCGCCGTTTCCAGTGTCCTTTCCCACATTTTCCTCCTCCCAGCTGTCCAGACCCCGCAACATTACTTAATGGTGGCCGCTGTGCAGCCATATGAAGCGGGTGTGTTACTGGTGTGCCAAATGTGCACCAAAGGCAAGCCCGTCTGCGCTGTCCTTGCATGGACTACGTCCAGTGCAAGTGAACCTGCCTCCCAGACACTCCACTACAATGATGCCAGTACTACTCAATGGTTGTTGAGGTCACTGACGCACTTGTCCAGTGTTACAAGGCGGCCCCCAAAACCATTGTGCTCAGGTCTTCCCACAGCCTCTACCTCCAATGCCAGTAGCCAGTATATCACCTGCTGACACCACAACACCACCTCCTTTTTAAGAGGACCAAGCTAGAGCAGGACCCCCCCCATGCGCTGCCTCACCTGACACCCAGGGCTGACTCTCCTCGCTGAGCTTCTCCTGCACACTGGGCTGCAAATCCTCCACAGGTCTATTCGCAGGAAGTCCAGCAACACAACCCTCCACACATCATAAGCTTTTCAAGAAAAAAGCTCAATCCATCCAGTCTAGGAACTACAGGGATCTAGTACTGTTATCAGCACCACGACCAGAGGACCGAACCGGACCCCATACTCTTGCCTTGGCCACACTAAAGTTGTGCTCCCCCAGCAAGGGGTTCCCAACCAGTGTGCAGCAGCCCATAGCACCCTTTCAGCTGGTCTTTGCCTCCTCCTGCTGTCTTTGGGAGACCTCTTCCCAGCTCAGTGCACCAAGAGTAGTTCTCAGCGTTATTCGGGGGCCACCTCTGAACCTCCTGGACCCCCATGGTCGTCTCCAGGGGCTCCAGTCCTCAATGGCATGACCTTGTGGCTCATCCTGTCAATCACAGTTATTATTTAACAAGCGGCCTTCTCCACCAGCCCCGTGGTTGAACTTATATACTGTCTTATGGACCAAGGCTTCACAAAGGACTAAAGCCCCTCGCCATCATTAGCGGGGGCCACCACTGTGTCCTTTAAGCGCATCTGCTGCTCCAAGCCAAGAACCTCCGGCCCACAGCCTGGTCCTACACGATACGCACAGCTATGCTTCAGTCCTGGACACACTCACTAACCTCCGAGGCTGCAGTCCACCCTGACAGACCTATGGGCTCGGCACACTGTTGTGGTTGCGGAGCAGTGATCATCTGCATCGAGGCTCCATGCCCTCCAGGTTCCACCGTTCTGTGCACCAGAATGGCAACGCCCAAAATGGCCCTCAAGGTCTTGGCTGACACAATCTCCGTGCCAGAGTGATTCCCCAAAGTTTTGAGGATGACTAAAAGCAGACCGGGGCTGCCCACAAGTTCCACTGTTGTCCCCCTCACTCCGTAGCTGCCTTCATATGCACTCCAGGAAACATGATACATAAGGATTGTGGATGGTCTTGCCGGTAGCGCCGATCTATACGTACTGCCAGCCATCTGACCAGGATTGTGACTATTATTTGAGGTAGATCGTCACACCCTCAACTCATACTCCAATTTCCTATTAAGTGTTGTATCCTTTATCTCTAAACACCTTGTCACTGCATCGATTTTGGTGCAACAACCTTGGAAAAATATTTTGCACAATTGGTACATAAATTAAACTGGTTCATAAACTGTACAAAGGAGCCTACCAGTTGTTTTTAACCTGTTGATAGTTTGAGACAGGAGTACTGCATCATCAGCATGTAGGAGGGAGGGAAGCAATTTTTAACATGTGGTATTCTTGAGCCACCAAGGTAGCTTATCATTTATTGATATGCAAGATTAAAAGAAAGGTGGCAGGAACACATCCTTGGGGCTCTCCTTGCTGGAGTCGGTGCATTTGCCCTTGCCCATATCTACGCCTGGTAGAGATGTTCAAATCTAGTTTGCTCAGTGTAAGCTAATTGAACAGCACCTTTTTTGCACTAAATACTTGTTCAACATGAGACACAAATTAAGGCACTATTCAAAGATGAAACCCTCCCAAAAACCTGTTGTATATCAGATAATATATGATTATCCTCATCCCACTAATAGAGTCTGTCCATCAGAACTGTCTGGTCAACTTGCAACACTGATTATATTAAAGATATGGGTCTATAGCAGGGTTGCCCCCTCACTTCCTTTTCATAAATGAGGACAATTACCAAGTTTGACCAAGATTTCAAATGATTGCATCATCAAGTCTTATACAGAAAAATATTAATAAGGTGACGGGGGCATACGTCCACCTTGTTTTTCTTGAGATCCTTTGGGACTCCATCTAGACCCGGGGTCTTTCAATGTGGGCTAAGCGAGATTACAACTATTGCCTCCTTAAATGTAAATTCAATGGAGTTTGGCATTAAAGTAATGAATGACGGCTCAAATATAGTAGTAGTAATTCTTTATTTAGATATAAAACATATCTTTAAAAGATTGTGCAAATCACAGTATGTACAGCTTTATAAATAAAACATGATAAAAGAATAAAATGTGACCGTAAGCATGCTAGTTAAAACATTTCAGTTCATGAGTTGGCCCACCCGGGCATTGCACGTTCTATTAAAGTGCATGTTCGATCTTGGCACTCGGCAGTACAGTCTCAGCAATGTCCATTTTATCTAGGGTGCGATAAGCGTGCTGAATGAATTTGGACAAGTTTATGTTTAAGACAGTATTATCTGGAGACAGAGCGGCGATGAAAGCATGCCTACAGGTCCGAATTCCCAGCCTGTTCCATTCTGGCTTAAGCAGACACCTGCGTTGGAAATTAAATAAGGGACAGATGCAGAGCACATGCAAGATTGTTTCTGTTGCTAACCCGCATCCTCTGCATGTTGTGTCTTCTTTCTTACGGCGCCAGGTGGGTAAATTTTGTAGGAAGCGCCAATCTCCCATTCTTAGGGCTATCAAGCAGCGCTTTAGATAAAGTGAAAATGTCGTGGAGAGGTAGGCTGCTGGGGTCAATCGATTGTAGGAATTAACTACCGCCCAGGAGTGACTACGTTTCGTGACAAGAGCTTTGTCTAACGCCAGAGATTTCAGTCTTACACATTTTTTGATTATATTTTTAAAAACAGTCTGACTGGGGTTAAGAGCCCAAATATATTTTTGAAAGTAAGTGACCCAAACATTACCCCTAGTTATCATGTTATCATGTTAGTAGAAGTATTTGATTCATTGCTAAAGAAGGGGGACTTAATATTCCAAAAGTCAGCATTGTTTTTGTTAGCATGTTCCTTTTGTAGGTTATCTCAAGCTTCATGTTTTAGTGCACACTTCCTAACTTTGAATGTATTTTTGTAATCAGATTTGCAAGCTGGAATTACAAGGTTATTGTGTGGTTCGTCCTTTGGGACACACAATAAATCCCAATAGGGCTGAGTACACAACTTGTTTTCTCTTGGTTCCTGTTACAGGTCACAGTCAAAGATTGCGTTACATGACAGCAGATTCAAGCAAAAGCAGCCAGAACAAAAGGTGAATCAATATGAGCACCCAGACACCAAAACTTTCTTGTAGTTTATAAGTGACCAGATTATACAGAAGTGATTCAGGATTGATAGAGCGCCATTTTATTTTACAGCCATTGCCTTTATGGACTTAGGAATAGTTGTGACACAATTAATAACCTTGTAATAGTTAATCAATGAAAGAAAGAAGGGATTATGATCACTAAAATTATTGACAATGTAACTGAGGGAGCAAAATGTTCCCTTAGATTCTGTGAAATAAAAATAAAGTCAATTGTACTATTACACCATCTGTCTGTAATGGAAGATATATTACTGGAATCAAAACCTGATAAATCATGAGATCAAATGAACAAATAAAGGGCTTTACCTTGTATATTTTGCTTAAAGTGAAAAGAAAAAGACACACATGATGAACAGAATGCAGAGCAAATCAAACATTCACCCTTAGTCAATAGATCTGTGTTAAATCCATCGTTCTTTTGCTCACCATGCCACCCCAGTTTAGACCCAGCATATGCAAATCAGTCTTGACCCTGTGCTTCATGGGAACAGTTTAGACCAAACTGCCAAGCCAAATCCTCCCTGGACCAGAAACAAGCATCCTGGTACCGGTTTCGGGGCATCACCTCATCAGCCAGGCTAGCTTGGATCCAGTGACACAGTGAGCTTGGGGCCCACGTCTGAGCATATCTGCTGCACTTAGGGTGAGAAATCAAAAGACACACAGATGATCGACGGAATGCAGAGCAAATCAAACATTCACCCCCAGTCAATAGATCTGGGTTAAATCCACCATTATTTTGCTCACTATGCCACCCCAGTTTTGACCCAGACATGTGCAAATCAGTCCTGACCCTGTACCTAATGGGAACAGTCCAGCCAGAACTGCCAAGCCAGGCCCCCCTGGGCTGGAAACAAGGATCCTGGGACCGGTTTCAGGGCATCACCCATCAGTAGCCACGCTAGCTGTAATCCAGTGACACAGTGAGCCCAGGACCCATGTCTGGGCATACCCAACGCACACAGGGTGAGAAAGCCAAAGACACACAATTAATGGACGGAATGCAGAACAAATCAAAACATTCCCCCCCCCCCCCCCAGTCAAGAGATCTGGGTTGAATCTATCATTCTTTTGCTCACCATGCCACCCCAGTTCAGACCTGGCCATATGTAAATCAGTCTTGTCCCTTTGCCTCATGGGGATAGTCCAGCCCGAACTGCCACGCCATTTTATCCGTGGACCGGAAACAAGCATCCTAGGAACGGTTTCGAGGATTCACCCCATATCAGCCAGGATAGCTTGAATCCAACGGCACAGTGAGCCCAGGACCCACATTTGGGCATACCCGGAGCACTTAGGGCGAGAAAGCAAAAGACACACAATTGATGGATAGAATGCAGAACAAATCAAAACATTATCCCCATTCAAGAGATCTGGGTTAAATCCAATATTCTTTTGCTCACCATGCCATCCCAGTTTAGACCCGGCCATATGCAAATCAGTCTTGTCCCTGTGCCTCATGGGAACAGTCCAGCGCGAAATGCCAAGTCAGGTCCTCCCCACACTGGAAACAAGCACCCTGGGACCGGTTTTGGGGAATCACCCCTCATCAGCCAGGCTAGCTTGAATCCAATAACACAGTAAGCCTGGAACCTTACGTCTGGGCATATCCGGGGCACTTAGGGTGAGAAAGCAAAAGACACACAGATGATGGACAGAATGCAGAGCAAATCAAAGATTCACCCCCAGTCAATATATCTGGGTTAAATCCATTGTTCTTTTGCTCACCATTCCACCCCAGTTTAGACCCAGCCATATGCAAATCAGTCTTGACCCTGTGCCTCATGGGAACAGTCCTGCCCGAACTGCCAAGCCAGGTCCTCCCTGGACCGTAAACAAGCATCCTGGTACCGGTTTTGGGGCATCGCCCAATATCAGCCAGGCTAGCTTGAATCCAGTGACACAGTGAGCCCAGGACCCACATGAAAAGAGGCATCATCGTCATCATTAGCAAGGCCTGAAAGCCAATTAAAGTGAATTGAATTCCCCAGACAAAACAATGTAAGAGCATAGTTTGCTTGTGTCCCAACATACCTCTGTGAAACGGGTCAAAATCTTGATATTATAGAAATCATGACGATCAAAAATGTCATTATAGAAATTAACAATAAAGATTTTCTTAGAGGTTTCTAATTTTATTACTGTTGCGTAAATGGCTTGCTGAATTGCTTAACAAATTAGTGATTTTACAATATAGATTACAAGCCAAAAATGTAATAAGAGCACCTTTGGCCATACCACAGCATGAAGGATTTACAAAGAGTGAATGTATAGAATAAATATCTAAAAAAAAATGGACTTCTGTGTCCCAAGTTGTTTGATGAAATAGAGCCATTCTTGGTCATCAATCTCAAACTGCAGACTGGCAATATTCCAAGAAAAGATATTTAAATTCTAAGAAAAATTGGAAGAAATGATAGCCATATTTGATTTAATTGTGGGAGACCAATAGGCAGAATTAAAGGTAGATAAGAAGACTTGCTCAAGTCAGTCATTACTATCCAAATCTTCAGGAGGTGCAAACCTAGTGCAGGTTTGGATCAGATAAAATCTGAAAAAAACTGTTAGATTGATTGAGGATGTCCTTTGCAGTTGTCAAATGATTTGTTTTTAGGTGAAATGGCTTATAAAAATTATCATATGCCATCACTTTATCACTTGCTTCAGTGATGCTTAGAGTAGGTCAACAGGGAAAACATGTAACCCTCAGCAACTGTATTGTTAAAATTAACCATAAACAATCACAGCATAATTTATCACACATTACTAAGCCATCCAACCCGTTCGGACCATATTAATACAATTGTAAAATCTGAAACCAGCATCCAGTTGTTTAACAAGCTGGTAGGCCGCTTTAATTTTTTATTGTACAGTTGTGTGTGGGGGTCTTGGGGGGGGGGGGGGGTCGGTCAAACAACGACGTAAGGTGTGGCCTATAGTGAGAGGCAAGGGTTAGTAAGGCGCTAGTAACATTTGAATAATTTTGCTAGTGTAAAGTAATGTTAGAGTGGAAGACTGCGTGATTAGTGAGGGTGGGGGGGTCAGGCTGTAGAAGATCTCGGGTGTATCTTATTGATGAACCCATTCAAATCTTTGGAAGGCACAGTGCCACAGACATCTTTGAGGGAGGGTCCTTAGGCTGATTAATCATTTTAGAGAACATTGTCAAGTAGACATTTATCAAGGTCTCAAAAGATGAAAGCTGTTTAGCAGAGTTTATTGAAACTAGAGCATTCCAGGTTTGGAGGTTTGTTTTAGCAAAACAATTAGCCATGTAACCTGGAGAAACAAACTGCTTTGTTATTGCTTGAAATGTAGCAGCATAGATATTGGTGAAGGACATAGTATGTAAATCAGCCTTGCTTTCAATATTGTCATTATAGATACAGAGGAATTGCAGGAACCAGGCTCTGATTCTATTACGTAATCTGTTGTTGGATTACCCATAGAAATTTGATGGGAGGCATCCAGTATCCATTCCACTGAGTCAATCTCTTAATTTAATGCACCCTTAGCACTTTAACAACTTAACAATGGAGGTGGTTGGGGCATTTGTTTCATTGACAGCAGCCATGGAATTGATTTTCCCTCCACCCATATAAAGATAAATGCTCAGTTGGGCACAGAAACCAAGAGGTCCCAGCCTAGCCTCTTCCAGACTCTGATGTCATAATGGGCAGTGGGAGTAAAAAGAGCACTATGTAGCCCTAGATGGGTTCCTCCTCCACCCCCTTAGTGCACAAAGCCTGGGAGGTATAGTCCCTCCCAGACTGCACAGAGGTCCAGGTAGCAGCTGAAGCATACCGTGCTACAGAAACGAAAAAAGCGATATATTGCAGCAGATAGGCTCCTCCTCCGTCTCAGACACCGCCTTAGTGCAGGTAAGCCTGTGTTGTGTGGTCCCTCCCAGTCAATACAGATATGAACCATTTGATCACTAGGGGCCTCATTACTATTTCGGTTGGACCGGCTTCCGCTGTCCTGTCGTAGGCGATCAGAACACCACGGTGTCATGGGAATTGGTTGATATGACCACTGGATTATGATGCATGCATTGTGTACTCCAACGACCGCTGACTGACCGCCAAGTCCGACAGCCTTTCTCTGATCGCTGAGATGTAGGTTGGAGTAAAGCAGCAGCAAGAGATCTGTAAAGGGAGTTCTGACCCCCATCTGGATTACAATGTGCATTTCTGACAAACTGAGTGTGGTGGTCTGAATGGCTGCCTTGACTTGTCAGAAACACAGGATTTGTGGTGCATGCTCACCCAAATCAGCTTCTCCTTGACAGTCTCCGGCATGGATCCCTTTCTTTAGGTCCCCCCTACACTGCAACAGCATATCCCCAAAGACTATAATCCTTTGGATGCAGGAATGCAGCTAACTTCATGGGCTCCAATAACTGGACTGTGCACAGATCACCACACTCCAGCAATGGGTCCATGCAGCACAAAGCATATTCCCACATATGTGATGCATGTGTGTACATATCACATGTTTCCTGTGAGTTTGTATGCACTTGCAGCAACATGTCCACCTCCGTAGATGACACCGCAGTGATAGCAGTGGTTGTATCATAATACGGCGGGGGAACTTTGCTAGACTCAGCGGTCGGAATTGGCTTGCAGCTGCAATGGTCAGATGGTTGGTCCGATCTGCATTGTAATGAGGCCCTAAGCCATTAATGCCAATTTTATCCCTGAGGATTGTCAGGAGGAAGTCATGATTCACTGTGTCGAATGCTGCTGGGAACATATAAAGGCTTATCATTCATCGTTCTACATGTGAAGAATGTTGTTGAGATGCTAAACCTGGATGTTTGACTGGAGTTTATCTAGTAGGATGTTTTTCTTTAGGAATTTCTTGAACTGATTTTATTATACATGATTTTAACACCATAGCTAGACTGGGTAGGCTTGTAATGGGGTGGAAGTTATTTAGGTTTTCAGGATCACAACTCTTTAGTAATAGAATGACTTGACACATTTTGAGTGAGTCGGGGACTATTCCTTGGGTAAGCAATGAATTGATGATGTGCATCCAAATTGGAGTTATTGCTCCTTTGTTTTTTTCAGATTGGAGGAGGGAATGGGATCACATAGGCAGGATGACTGCCTAGTTTTGTTGCTGATGATGAATAGGTCATAGAGGTCCATTGCTTGAATGAAAAGTCCTTTCTTGCTCTGATTTACTCATCAGTTCAAAGTGGTTATGATCAGGTGTTCTAGAAATGTTTTTCTCAAATGAATTTGGAGACTTTTTCCCCAAACATTTTTATAGCTTAGGCGACCATTGTGGTTGGCAGTGCTGTAGCATTTCTTACTATTGCACAGAGTTTTTTTGGATTGGTTATTGGCTCAAGTTCTATTTTGATGAATTGGGATTTGGCTTTCAAGATGTTTGGTTTATAGTTATTTTAATATAAATCTGTTTATTTACTTTTTTTAATTTTAACAGTATCTTGATTATACAATTATTTATACCTTTTTCTGTAACTTGCTTTTCCCTAGCAAGCGGTAACATCTCACCATAATAACTGTTTCCCAAAGTCTTCTTTTTTTTTTTTTTTTTTTGTGTCCTCATATTCTCCCTTGGTGACCATATAGTAACGAACAATTAGAGGAGATGACTGGGACACTAACCCAGATTTACTGGGGGGGATTCTAGTGATTCCTACCTGAGTATCCCGCAGTGCCAAGCATCTACAACTTAATCATCATCACATGGTACCAACAGGGCTAGCATACTGCTATATACAACCCATTTCGTAACCAAAGTCGCCCATGTAGGGTATGTATAGCAAAAGGGGATCAAGTAACACGACCCTTCCAAGCAGCACAATCATAGGACATGGGGGGAAAAAACCTTAAAAAAAAAAACCATGATGTTTTGATCCATGATTACCAGTTCAAAAGTAGCCAAAATCTCCTCTTATGTTGGTTACCCGCTCTAACCATGTCCAATTTAGACATCTGTAACATAGCTGCACGCCAATCGGTAAGGAGAGGGGGTGCCTTATCTTTCCACCGTCTACAAATTTCTCTTCTAGCCAACAAACAGCCATAGAAGACCAGTTTTTTACTTATGCCATCAAGCTCCGGTATAATACCAAAGAAGACTAACATGGGGCTAGGGCTGACTTGCGAACCTATCGCTAACGAGAGGGAAGCGCAGATTTCATTCCAAAATAATGTTATGAATGAACACTCAAAAAACATATGAACATCTGATGCTGCTACCAGACCGCATCTAGGAACGGCCACCTGAGCATTATTGGGGAACTTTGATAAACGCAGTGGAGAGTAGTACACCCTGTGCAATGTAAACAAGTGGTTACGACGAAGCCAGGAAGGTTTCACAGTCTCCCCCAGAATCTTAAATGATTTTAGCCACAGACCCTCCACATCGGTGTTGGTGATATGTTTCCCAGAGCGAGTGGGGGAGCAAGAATTCGCCATCAGTCTCGTCTAACATGAGGTTGTACCAAAATGTAATCTCTTTATTGAAAGGTGGTTTATCAATCAGATGGGTTACTGGATTACTCTCAGCGCCTATTTTAAACCTACCCCTACCTTGACTATAAGCCTGGGACCAACTCTGGATTTGAAGGTATTTAAATCGTGAGAAACAAATTCCTATTATTGAACTCAGAGTCTCCCATGAGAGTAGAACTCCTTCAACAAACAGGTCCCCCCATGATGTAAGTCCGGCCTCTCTGACTGAGAGAGCTAGACTATCCAAAAGCCAAGACGGCGCGCCAGAGAGTCCCACAATGGGGCCCTACTATGATAGTAGTCCAGTGTGAGTGTACGTCTAAAATTACCCCATGTTCTAGCAAGATCCCTCAAAACCTTTAGCTTAACCTTCTTAAAGTACTTAGGGTCGCCAAATTTTAACAAAAAGTTTGTCGGCCCGATTTTTTCCCCCTTAAGAAGTGCTGAAAATAGTTTCCCACACCCGGCGTTATTAGGGGTCTTTAAAAGCATCCTGATGTGAGAAAGTTGAAAGGCCCATCCATAAAACTGCAGATCTGGTGCTGCAAGGCCCCCTTTTTCTCGACGACGTCTTATCTTCTTCCAAGATAATCTAGGCGTATGACTATTCCATATGAATCTATTTATCTCGGTTTGAAGTTTGGCAGTCAAAGATGAATCAAAAAAGAGAGGGATAGTATTAAACAAAAACATAATCTTAGGAAGAATAGTCATTTTAACCAGGTTAGACCTGCCTATCAGGGAAATAGGGAGAGCGGACCATGTTCTCATCGATCTGCGAGCCTCCTTAGCCACAAGAGCAAAATTTAAAGGGACAATCTTATTAATATCAGTATAGATATTTAAACCGAGATACCTGAGAGTAGAACTAGGCTGTACTCCTACGACCGGTGCGGGATGATTCCAGACCATAATATCGGTCTTAGATGCATTAACTTCGTAGCCGGATATTGCACCAAACTCTTCTGCAATGGATATAACAGTAGGAAACGCCGAGCTCAACTCGGATGAAAAAATAAGGACATCATCCGCATATAGTGCGACTTTCCGCTCCCATCCTTCAAAAATAAAAGGTTTTATATTAATATTGTCACGGATTAGTTGGGCAAAAGGTTCTATATATAAATCAAACAAAAGTGGGGAGAGGGGACACCCTTGACGGGTTCCTCGTGTAATGCTAAATGGCTCAGTAAGTTCCCCGTTGACCAATAATGAAGCAGAAGGGTTTTTGTATAGTAGTTTTACAGCTCGCCTAAAATTATCTCCTAGATTAATCTTTTTCAACACTTCCTCTAAGTACATCCAGTTTACCCTATCAAAAGTTTTTGTAGCATCAAGAGTGAAAACTGCTAAGGGAAGCAATGCTAATGTGGCCATATCTATTGCGCCAATGAGGTCGTAAGTCAGTTCATAAAGTTGCCTTTCCTTTACGAATCCCTTCTGGTCCAGATGCAGAATGTTGTTTGCTACCCCTCCCATTCTATTTGCAAGCACGGATGCAAAGATGTTATAGTCTGTGCTAAGAATTGAGATTGGCCTATATGACCCACAGTTAGTTGCAGGTTTGCCCGGTTTTAAAATCAAAGTTATAGAGGCCCTATCCCAAGAGGCGGGAGGTAAGGCACCATCCAGTAGGATACTGTTAAACAAGTCTGTTAAGTAAGGGAGAGTTGTTGGACAAATTACTTTATATATTTCGGAAGGTAACCCATCGGGTCCTGCTGCCTTGCCCTTTTTACTTTTAAAGATGGCAGAACGTACTTCCTCCAGAGTAATAGGGCCGTCTAAGGCTTTCCTTTGTTCTAAATTTAAAGCAGGAAGAGAAATCCCAGATAACCAGTCCCTTGCTTGGTTGGGTTGTACATTCTTGTCCTCGTGATATATTTCGCTGAAGAAGCTTCTAAAAGCTCCGCTAATTCCCTCATCTGTACAGTGTATTACTCCATCCTTGCTAATAGAGCTAATATTGTTTCGGACCCTATCTGTCTTCGACTTCCAGGCCAGAAGCTTGCCGGCGCCTTCCCCATATTCAAAATGGGCCAGTTTACTAGCCTCCCATCTCTCTAAAACCTGTGCGCTCAAAACTGAGGAGAGATCTCCTTTTAAGACTGGTAATCTGTCCTGCAACTCCTCTAATGGAAACCCTGATGATACTGGGTTCGTGTCAATCTCTTCTTGACGTCCTGCTATCTCCAATTCAAGAGAGGCTACTGCATCCCTGTAGGTCTTGTTTTTATATGCCAATATATTGGTTAGATAACCCCTTAATGTAGCTTTAAATGCGTCCTAGGTAGTCCCAGGTGGGGCAGACCCCTCATTAATCTCCCAGAAGGACTTAACTTCATGATTTAATGCCTCTATGATATCGGGAGAGACGAGTATTGATCTGTCAAAAGACCAGTTTCTTAGAAAGGGCCTAGATACTACCTCAAGCTCAAGAAGGATGGCTGTATGGTCAGAGAGATGAAAAGGTAAATGAGAGACTGATTTAACCTGTTTAACCAAAATATGGCTAATCAAAATGAAGTCAATACGAGACTGGTAGTGAAATTTATAGTTCTTAAATGTGACCCCCCTTTGAGACCCATGAAGTGTCCTCCAGATATCATTATAGTTCAATGCTTTCATGTTGTTTAACAAAAACATCCTAGTCTTAGATAGAATTATAGCCCTATTGGAAGATGACTTATCCAATATTGGATCCAAGACTATATTGTAGTCGCCTGCCAAAATGACCGGCTCTGGGAATAGATATAGTTGTGAAAAAAGTGTGGCCAACCTGATGGATCATCCTGGTTTGGGCCATAGTATCCTACTATCGTAAATGATGAACCCAGAATAATGACTGAAGCTATTGCCCATCGGCCATAAGGGTCTACCTGTTTAGAGACTAGCCTTGCCCTGATAGATTTTTTTAAAAGGATGGCCACCCCCCTGATATGCGAAGTTTGTGATGTGACAACCCCAAAATCTATCCATCTATTCTTACCCAACAAGTTTTGCATTTCGGTTTCTGCCAAATGTGTCTCCTGGAGCACTAATATTTGCGCAGCAGAATCTCGTAAATATTGCATGATGTTATTTCTTCTTGGACAAGTCCGAAGACCATTAGTGTTCCAGGACAAAATGCGAAGGTTATGCATTATACTTAAAGAAAATTACAAGAACCGAAGGCCAATTCTGCCATACTCTGGTAGATGAGCTATGTATTAGCTGACTCCTGTCTTTCCCCTCTAAAAAGTGCTTTAAAGGACGTTTAAGCGGACAATTTTTACTTCCCCCCCCCTAACCCTCCTCCCACCCCAAACCCCCCACCCACGGGAAACCCCCACTCTATCTATCTGGACTCCCAGAAAGATAGCACACCGCTATGGACCCCTGCCACTACCAACCAACAGCCAAATTTGGGGGAAAAGAAGAAAAGAAAACTAAGTGAGATTAAGTGAGATAAAACCCTACAATAAGACCCTTAAGTGAATGTAAATCCTATCACCAGGTTTATCAGAAATGTGTAAAAGTGTTCCACCTCTTTTTTTTTCTTTTCTTTTTTTCTTTTTTATTTATTGTAAAATATTTCCTTTTCTAAAATACAATTGTATATAATGTTTTTTTATAATATTTTTATTAACTTGATGTATTAGATTTGAAATGTATTTTGTGTACTTACATTTAAAACAGTTTGATGTAATGTATATTTATTTAAAACATATTTGTACTGTTTATTTAATTTAATTTTAAAATGCATTTAGTGAACAATTTTAAATCAAATATATATTTAGTAGCAGGATAGTATTATTATAGGGGAAAACAGGTGGCGAGATTTTAAAGTATGTCTGTGTAAATAATGTAGTTTTGTTAAATAACAATTTACATTTTTATGTAGTAATTTAAATATTTGCAATGCTACATTTTGCATATCTATATGAAAATGGTGACATTATTTTGTTGTTTTTGACATGTTATGTGATTAAATTTTTTTATTTTTGTATTAAAAAAATTGCTTATTTTTATTATTGGGATGTTGGGTTTGTAGGGTAATAGGCTGGGGAGAATGTTGAAGTATTTATTATTATATATTTTTTAATGCTTTACATTGTAATAATTGTACTTGCATGTCGTTCTTTAAAATGTAGGACTTAATACAAGATTTGTTTGTATTTAGTAATTGTTAAATTTGCTATTGTAATATTATTTCTTTTAATTTTAACATTTCATGTGTTTAAAATGTATTTTACTTTTGTGTAGGTATTGTGTATATATATATATATATATATATATTACCTACTGGCGTTCGCCAGTAGGTATATATAGTTAGGATAAATTCCCTATGGGACTTTTGAAAATTCTATGTCTAATAACTTTGGCGTTTGTGGATGGAATCGGCTGAAATTTTCAGGAAAATGGCACATTTTGTTTCTGAGCAGCTCCTGAAAATTTGGTGGGGTTTCGTCAAGGGGGGGCTGAGAAAAAAGGGGGGTCCCAAAACGCATTTTTTGCATTGAGTTTTCCATAGGGCGGTTGGACTCACTTTTAGCTCGAACGGCTGAATGGATTTGCACGAAACTTGGCAAAATTGTAGGGACTGTTAGCCCGATGTGCCTTTGCTAGGTCTCAATATATGTGCTCCAGTAGTTTTTGAGAAATTAACGTTCAAACCAAGATATATATCTGTAACAGCGCTCTGGGCAGCGATCCGGTCCGCTTACTTTTCGCTTATCGGAACTTTGCGCGCAGAAAGCTGATTGGCTCTCCGGTGTCTGTCAACATTCTAAACAGTCCGGAGCGGACGCCATCTTGTCTCTCGGTAGGATCGAGAGAGAAGAAGAGGTGGAAAACGAAGGGGGAATTTAATGAAAGGGGGCAAGGTATCCCCCTCTTGACCTCCTAGGAATGTTGTTGGGGTTATTAAAGGGTCCCGTGGGGAAAATAAAAAAAAAATGATTTTTCACGGTAGAAGCGCGGCCGCGAACTGGTAGCGAAACGGGAATTCGCCATTTTGTGCTTCGTAAATTAAATTACTAGTTATAAGTGGGTACGGGAGACGTATCCTAATCCCCTATGTTTCCTGAGGGTGGGTGAGGAGGCTGATATATGTTGATACATCTCTTCCAGCGGCTGTGCGTGAGCTTTTTTTTTTTTTTTGCTGCGTGACAGTCCGGAGCGGCCGCCATCTTGTCTCTCGGTAGGATCGAGAGAGAAGAAAAGGTGAAAAACTAAGGGGGAATTTAATGAAAGGGGGCAAGGTATCCCCCTCTTGACCCCCTAGGAATGTTGTTGGGGTTATTAAAGGGTCCCGTGGGGAAAATAAAAAAAAAATGATTTTTCACGGTAGAAGCGCTTCACGGGCCGCGAACTGGGCCGCAAACTGGTAGCGAAACGGGAATTCGCCATTTTGTGCTTCGTTAATTAAAGTACTAGGTATAAGGGGGTGCGGGAGACATATCCTAATCCCCTATGTTTCCTGAGGGTGGCTGAGGAGGCTGATATATGTTGATATATCTCTTCCAGCGGCTGCGCCATCTTGCCTTTTTTCGAATGCCACAATTTTGTCGTGCACGGCAGCCATTTTAGATGCCAGGCTGGTCCCAGGCTATCACCTACCCCTGCGGATGTAGTTTATGGCCCCAGCTGTAGAGAATTCAGACATGCCAATCCTCCTGATTCAGGCGTGTGAGTACTGATTTCAGTGCTAGTCTCCCGCCTCCCGATTTCTGCAAGCAAAAACCCGGGGGCATATTACGAACAACTAGCGATAATTTTTGTCTATAACTTGTTTAGAGACAAAAATTATCGCCGCACATCGGCGATTTTTATCGCAGATAAACCTTGCTATTATCGCAGAAAAGTCAGCGATATTCATGTATTATCGAGCAAATGCTCTTAGCCATGTTATCCACCTCCCATTGGATAACATGGCTAAGAACTGCTCAGGGCAGGTGTTAGATTTTGGAGATATTCGCGCTTAGCGCGAATATCTCCAAAAGTTGGTAATAGAAGGTAGCGATGTTAGGGACTGTTTCCAGTCGCTAACATCTTGGCACGCCACTTTGCATGTCATTAGTGATAAGTATCACTGACATGCAAAGCGGGGCCCAAGATGGTCGCTATCTCCTTTTAGCTGTCACTAACTGGTGTTAGCGACAGCTTGATAATAGGGAAATAATTTTATCTCCGCTTTCATGGTTTTTAAAGCCAAAAAAGCGGAGATAAACCCCCTTGATAATATGCCCCACGATTCCTTGGGGGTTTCAGCTGACAGGGCTTGGTATTGTGTTACATGGTAATTTTTCCATGAAACGTCAGAGGGTCGATGTAGGGGTTCTAGAAGAGGTGATAAACCATTTAAGCCTCATGAACAAGCGCATGGTCTTTTAAAGATTTGTGAAGTACTCGGGGCGGCGGTGTGTGTGTGCCCTCTTTCAGGAGCGGGCGGGGGGGCACTGCCAGCAACTTGCCAGGTCAGGTAGTGTTCAACACGTGCATCACCCTTTCTCTGCCTGCTATTGCGCTCCATGCTTCGGAAAGGTAAGAAAAAGAACGTGCATTTGAGTTTGAAATGTCCGATCCTGCAGCAGCACACTTCCAAAGCCCACACATGACAATAACCCGATTCAAGGCCCCATTCACCCGTTTTTCAAAAAATAGATAACACTCCAACAAATTAAGGTTATAAAACTTTATTAACTTTTAACGATAATGAACAGAACAAAAACTAAAAACATTTAAACATTTATTAACACAAAAAGCAACAATGGTTAGAAGCTGTCTTTTGTGCGAATAGTCCCAAGGCAGCACAACGTGCAGAGTTCTGGACGGCACCCAGGTGATGTCGCCTGGGTGCCGCACTGGTTTAGGGATCCTACAATGCTGCTCCGAAAATTGGCGTGGGGCGTCCCGGGTGGGGCGGGGGGAGGCCTCGTCAGTAGCGGTCTGCTGTGCGAATAGTCCCAAGGCAGCACAACGTGCAGAGTTCTGGACGGCACCCAGGTGATGTCGCCTGGGTGCCGCACTGGTTTAGGGATCCTACAATGCAGCACAGAAAAACAGCGTGGGGCGTCCCGGGTGGTGCGGGGGGAGGCCAAGTCAGTAGCGGTCTGTGTCCAGTGTCACATGGCTGACACAACATGTACGACAGGCACCCAGGTGATGTCCAGTAAACTGCCGCACTGGTTTTGGTATCCTACAATGCTGCTCCGAAAATTGGCGTGCGGCGGCCCGGGGGGGGGGGGGGGAGGCGGCGTGAACGGGTCTCCCCAGGTGGCGGCCATCTAGCTGAGTTGCGCTCGCTCTTGCGGCCACAGCGTCTCGCTCACCATGTTGTGGAGTTGCTCCCACTCTTGCAGTGCAGCGATAGGCGGCTGCCACATGGCTGTCAAAATGGCGGACGGCTCTTCGGTTTTGGGCCTGGTCCACTGAAATGGCCCTGGGACACCTTGGAAGTCGGACGCTTGCCTGCTAGGGCTTGGGCTCCATTCTCGAAAAGCGTCCCCTCAGCCGTGAAGATTGTATAAAAGTCTTGGGGGCCCCCGACTCCCGCAGGCTTCCGGTGGGGAGCGGCTGCCATGATTGCTCGCGGAATGACCACGACGGAGCCACGAGATGGTGGTGCTCTCATGCTGACGCCAGCTTCAGTCTGAATGATCCAGAAACAAGGTGGGGCTTTCATCGTTTGGGAAAAAAAAATGTTCTAAACCAATGAAAAGTGTTATTTTTAGGTCATATGACCAAGCCTTCCATCTTTAGGAAACCAAAAGTAAAATGAACCAATGAAAAGTTTTATAAACAAGTCACATGACCTGTTATGCGACATAGGGCTACAAAAAGCGTAGAAAATCCGTTGGCACGTGAGGCGGCGTCAGTAGCGGACCGATGTGCGAATAGGCCGAAGGCAGCACAACGCGCCGAGATCCGGATGGCACCGAGGTGGTGTCCAGCAAATTGCCGCACTGGTGTGGCCATCCTACAATGCTGCGCCGAAAGACGGCGTTTCCAGCTGAATTGCGGTCACTGTTGCGGTACAGTGACTCGAACGCGCCGAGATCCGGATGGCGCCGAGGTGGTGTCCAGCAAATTGCCGCACTGGTGTGGCCATCCTACAATGCTGCGCCGAAAGACGGCGTGTCCAGCTGAGTTCCGGTTACTCTTCCGGCACAGTGACTCGAACGCGCTGAGATCCGGATGGCACCGAGGTGGTGTCCAGCAAGTGGCTGCACTGGTGTGGCCATCCTACAATGCTGCGCCGGAAGTCGGCGTGGGGTGCCCCGTTGGTTTATGAGGTGATGTCAGTAGCGGACTGATGTGTGAATAGGTCGGAACCAGCACAAGGCGCCCTGCACTGTTGAGCCTTTTTCAATGTCTGTTTTTTGTTCTTTCCCCTCCATCAAAAACAAAACAAAAATACAAGGCGCCAAGATCCGAATGGCAAGTCCTGGATGTTGAGTGCCTCAGTTGAGATTTCTGAGAAGTGCTTGTAGAACTGTCTGAAGCTTATTTGCACCTGCTGCAGCTTCACTAGGTCCGGCGGAACTTGTTGCCTTTTCCTTTGTGCTTCTTTTCCTACAATGCGTTTCTTCTGAAGACACGACCAGGTCCCTGAATGTGTGCAGGGGGACGCTATTGAATGAATGAACGCGCCGAGATCTGGATGGCACCGAGGTGGTGTCCAGCAAATTGCCGCACTGGTGTGGCCATCCTACAATGCTGCGCCGAAAGTCGGCGTGGGGTGCCCCGTTGGTTTATGAGGTGATGTCAGTAGCGGACCGATGTGTGAATAGGTCGGAACCAGCACAAGGCGCCCTGCACTGTTGAGCCTTTTTCAATGTCTGTTTTTTGTTCTTTCCCCTCCATCAAAAACAAAACAAAAATACAAGGCGCCAAGATCCGAATGGCAAGTCCTGGATGTTGAGTGCCTCAGTTGAGAGTTCTGAGCAGTGCTTGTAAGACTGTCTGAAGCTTATTTGCACCTGCTGCAGCTTCACTAGGTCCGGCGGAACTTTTTTCCTGTTCCTTTCTGCTTCTTTTCCTACAATGCGTTTCATCTGAAGACACGACCAGGTCCCTGAATGTGTGCAGGGGGACGCTATTGATTGAATGAAAATGGCGGCTTGACACAAAGCTGACTCAAGCGTTACTGTTGGTGCTATACAGACAAAAATTGGTTTTCAGTTTGTACATTCTTCAGGTTTTTTTTTCCATCCAAGTCTGATTGAGAGTTTGTAGAAAAATGGCTTCAGATTTTCCACATACTACTCTTCAACATTCTTCCTAAATGTAACAATGTGAAACTCACTAGGAGAACGGCTGTTTCTGTTTCCTTTCAAAATGCTGCCACCAATATTTTCTGAATGGAAGACACCATCTTGTAACATAAAGGGCCGAAAGGGGTTCTGGTCTGGCCGATGGTTGGTGGAGACATTTTGACTATATCTTGGACCTGCCCGGCCTCGCCCAAAATGGCGCCGGTATAAATGGGACTCGTAACTCTTTGCCCGCAAATGTATATCTAGAAAATGTTATTGTAAGTGGCCCTGTCGTATTTTAATTACAAAATGTACGTCCACCGATTCCGCAACTGTTAGACACCTTTGTTCTTGTCACCTAATGGCCCGCTCGTTACGTTCTTCTACAGTGTAAATGTCTCCTCATCATATACGATTTGAGTTTGCTCCGTGGCCGGCCCACGTGGTTATAGGCCCGTATTTGTATACTGACATTTTCACAATAAAGGTTTTTAAAACAAAACACGGTAGTAGTATTTTCATTTGTAAAGTTTTTACTTTTAGTGACTGTTTTCGAATCAGTAAAAGGCAAGTGAAATAAAGCAGTCCAATTACATGACGGATAAAAGGTATAATATGTAGGAACGCAGTAGAGATAAATGGTCAAGGGCAGTTGTGTTTTTCATGTCTGCAACATAAAGTGATCGATAAGAATCTGATAATCAGGCGTATCGGCGACTAAGACAGCAGGCCGAATCTCTTTTACTCAACGGCTCCGTCATGGAAGGAAGAAACGCCCTTTTTCTCGAAAAAGGAATATATTTTACTTGCAAGACAGTTGTAAATTTTCCGGGAAAGTACATTAGCTTGGAATATTATAACATATGTTTGAAAAAAAAATATTGTTCGAAAATAATAAAAAGCGTAATTTTTAGGTCATATGACCAAGCTTTTCATCATTAAATTAACAAAAGTAAAATGAACCAATGAAAAGTTTTATTAACAAGTCACATGACCTGTTATGCTTACGTTACGCGCTGCGCGCCGCGCCTCGGATCACTTCCGGGTGCGCTAACGCGGCGTGTCATAAAACGCATTACGCGACAACGTAGGTCAAGAATATAGTCTAAATGTCTCCACCAACCAGCGTTCAGAACACAACCCCTTTCAGCAGTCCAAAAAGTTCTGTTAAATGACAACAGAGGGGACAGGCAACAAGAACCATCAGTCAAAGAGGGGAGGGCAAGTTCTTCTCTTCCGGGTCATGTTGGGGCGCTACCGGAACTGATCGAATTGGTAGTCTACAGTGTTTCTGGATGTTTCAGACTAAAGCTGGCGTCAGCATGAGACCACTACCATCTCGTAGCTCCGTCGTGGCCATTCCACGAGCAATCATGGCAGCCGCTCCCCACCAGAAGCCTGCGGGAGTCGGAGGCCCCCAAGACTTTTGTAGAATCTTCACGGCTGAGGGGACGCTTTTCGAGAATGGGACCCAAGCCCTAGCAGACAAGCGTCCGAGTTCCAAGGTGTCCCAGGGCCATTTTAGTGGACCAGGCCCAAAACCGAAGAGCCGGCCGCCATTTTGAGAGTCCTGTGGCAGCCGCCTATCGCTGCACCGCAAGAGCGGGCGCATCTCAACTACATGGTGAGCGAGACGCTGTAGTCGCAAGAGCGGGCGGAAAACAGCTGAATGGCGGAAGAGGCACAGTGTAGCAAAAGCGGGCGGAATGGCAACTAAAACGATAAAGGGGCGCCCCACTACAGCTTGTCTTCAGGTCAAACGGATTGTGGGACAAGGTCCAGAATTGAAGAGTCATCAAAAGGCAAAAAGTACCGCCGGACCCCGGGAGCCGGCCGCCTATGTCGGGGGCGATCTCAGGCTACACCAGTGCTATAAGACTTGGGGAGGGTGTCGGAGCCAAGCGTCTTCTCCGAGTCCATGGCCATCACAGCGCCCCTCAGGGGCCTCCGTCAAGCTGTTTAGGAAGGTAACATATCACATTGTTTTCTAATGCAGTCAGGTCCACAAACGACACTCACTTACTTTGAGAATAGTGAAGCTGCAGTAGGTGGAAATAAGCTTCAGACAGTGTTACAAGCGCTGCTCAGAACTCTTAACTATGGCACCCAACATCTAGAACTTATGCTATTTGAGAATGGTAGTGACATCGAAGCATCTCAGGGACCAAAACCATTAACGTACTTTCACGTATGAAAATCTTACTTGGGGAGGGGGCAGGAGCGAAGCGCCCCCTCCCAGTCAGCGCCACCACACCGTATGTTGAAAATCTGAAGCCATCGTTCTACAAAGTCAACCAAACTTGGATTGAAAAATCTAGAAAAATGTACAAACTGAAAACCAGTTTTGGTCTGCATAGCATCAGTAGCAACGCTTGAGTCAGCTTTGTGTCAAGCCGCCATTTTGATTCAACAAAGCACAGGCATTGAAAAAGGCTGAAATTCAGAACTCTAAACTATGGCACCCAACATCCAGGAGCTTGCTATCTGGATCTTGGAGCCTTGTGCTGTTTTCGATCTATTCACACATCGGTCCACTACTGACATCATCTTATAAACCAACGTTATGTAAATAGTTTTTTAATAAAATGTTTTACCCTGTTTCTTTGCTGGTGTGTTGTCTATATTTTTAATATTTGCATAGGGTTTGTCATTATTTTGTGCGGGATGGGTGATGGAGCCGAGCTGTCTTGCAGCCCTCATGGTGTGGAGCTCAGTTCATCTCACTATTTTCGTATTTCTCAAGAAGGGTTGTTCCTAATATTTCTATTTTAGCGAGGTCAAAAAGAGATCCAATTAGTGGCCTACTGATTTTGCTCGATTACTTTTATTTTTTTACACGATTTTTCACTATCTGCAAAGACTAAACAGAGTATTGCGACTTTGTGCTTGTTTGTAAATAGAGAATGATCCAAAGAGAACCAATTCTAAAACAGTAAATGCTTGGACAACAATCAATCAAATGGAGAGACAAGGAGGTACGACGGATTACAACGGGGGTAAAGGCCTGCGTTAACTACCCTTCTGTATCTGCAAAGAGAGAGTACTACTAAGGCAAAAGAGGGGAGGGGGGGGGGGCAGCGTTCAAAGCACATCAGCGTGCATAAATACGAAAATGTTTTTATCTATCACGTACTTGGCATTTTAAAGCTTTTCATATTTGCTATTAAAAAACCAATGAAATTCACAGAAAAAACCATAGGTTATAGTGGATATATAGTTAGGAATTTGCATTTACAAAACCTTGAAAATTCAATGAAAAAACCATAGGTTATAGGCCATATATAGTTAGGAATTAGCATTTACAAAACCTTATTTTACTCGCATAAAACCATTGAAATTCCATATATAGTTAGCTAACTATAAGCGCTAACTATATATCGCGCACCCGCAATCCACTGCTGATGATGTCACATATTACATCATTCATGACATGGTCAGTGACATCACTGATGACATCACTGATGACATCTGAAATGACATCACTGATGACAACTCAAATGACATCACTGATGACATCTCAAATGACATCACTGATGACATCACTGATGACAACTCAAATGACATCACTGATGACATCTCATTTGTCATCACTGATCACATCACTTATGTGATAATACAATGAACCTCTTCAGACTCTAATATAACCTTACATACACTCAGTATAAACAGACACTCACAGACTGTCACTCATCCATGGAGTTACTCACACACCTAGTCAGTCATGCAAAGAATCAATCACACCTCCATTTCCTCAACTATAAAGTTATACACATCTTACTTATTCAAACATATAATAACACATATTTATTCTCTTATATAATCCCTGATACAAGCTCACAGTGATCGATACAGCCACTCACACATTCACTGGCTCTTATGTTCAGTTATTTATATATCTCAACTCTCACATGTATTGTGTTTTACATACGTACTTACTTGCACATGTAGCAATGAGAAATCCATTCACTCACCAACACACCCATGCATAGTCAACCGCCCATATAGCTGTTTCCACATGCACTCTTGAAGTCATACTCCTAGTGAATCAACTGCTTACACATCTATGCACAGAGTCACGCACCTCCCAGCCACCCACACACACACTCAGCCTCCCATTGAAATACTTGGGCAACCAATCAATAACCCATATGGCCACTCTTATAGCTACTGATCAACACATGCAGCAGCTTACACAACAACAAACATACTGATGCACAAATTAAGACAGTTTAGTCACTAACCCATGCACTCAGTGAGACACATTTAATCACTCACTCATACAGTCAGTCATGCACCTACTAAATTCTTCATCCAGACAGTTATACATCCACTCATTCTTCAATATGTAAAACATATTTAAACTTTACAGACACATACAATCACTGGATGTTGTGATCAGTGATGTCATCAGTGATGTCATTTCAGATGTCATCAGTGATGTCATCAGTGATGTCACTGACCATGTCATGAATGATGTAATATGTGACATCATCAGCAGTGGATTGCGGGTGCGCGATATATAGTTAGCGCTTATAGTTAGCTAACTATATATGGAATTTCAATGGTTTTATGCGAGTAAAATAAGGTTTTGTAAATGCTAATTCCTAACTATATATGGCCTATAACCTATGGTTTTTTCATTGAATATATATATATATATATATATATATATATATATATATATATATATTGTGTTAATTTGTCCTTAGATCATGCTATTGTATTTATTTACTTTTGTATTTTTAAATCATATTTGTGTAATTTTAAAAAAAGATGTAAAATATCATTTTCAAGTTATTACTTTTATTGTTATTTTGAATGTATTACTTTTAATATATATAATTTTAAAATGTTTGATTTTATTTAATTTTAAAGTTTGTTCATAATATATATATATATTTTTTTTCCCCAGCCGTTGTTCCACCCTCTTCAAAATATCTAATATTGGTTGCATAAAGGACCTAAGTAAATGCTCAATAGAAACGCAGGGGGAGTCAGGCAATAAGACAATCCAAGGGGGAAGGGGCTGGCCTCGTTTCACATAATGGGTTGGTAGCAGGCATTATTTCGGCTGTGACTAATACCTCAGAAGCCGATGGCACTACAACTGAGATTTCTGAGGCCTTGACCTTAGGCACAGCCAATACAGTGGGTTTTAATGATTTGCCAAACTCAGAATGACTGAGCTTACTCCTCTGAGCTACTCCCCTTCTCCGTTTGGCTGGAGGGGGACCTTGAACTTTCGTAACGTAGGGCAACTTGCCCTTATTTTTAAGTAGCTTCCTGACTGGAAGAGAAGGCACATTAATTACGTCTGAACCTGTACTCTGAAGACTTGGGGTCGCCTCAGTGGGTAAAGCGGCAGTATTTACAGCAACATGTTGTGGCGAAGTGCCTCTAACAAGTACAGGAAAATTGTCCAACGACAGTGGGTCCTCACTGGAGGGGACAGAAACAGTGTCCGACAAAACGGATACACCCATCAAATCCATCAAGGGTCTGTTTTTCATGGCTTCAATAGAGCGACGTCGTTCTGTCCTGCGCTCTGCCATCACAATATCCTTGTCCAACTCCGTGGCAGCCCTCGTAAAGTAGCTCTCTAATGTACCTTTACTGCCCCCTACAGACAGCGATTTATCACAGATTGTAGACATAATATCTATGTCCTACCTTGCCAGCTGCCTCGGGATTTATGAGGGCGAAAGAGGGGTGGCCTGTCCCGTCCTCCTCCGTCCCCGGACGGCCACAGACAGCCCGCCCTTTGCCCGGGCTTAGCCCGGCGTCCCACCCACGTCCCGCGAGGGAGGGAGTACGCCAATTTTATGCGCCTCCTGGCGCTTGTAGATGGTGCTCGGCAGGCGCAGTGCCTGCTGGGGCTTGTGGTTCCCCTGGCCCGCCCTCCACACTGCGGCAGCTCTCCAGGTGACCAGGGAGGCGTGCGGCGGGAGGCGAGATGCGGGATGGCTCCTACGGCAGCAGCAAGGCGACAAGTAGGTGATCCGAGCAACTTTGCTGCAGAAGGAAACGTGGCACGGCAAGTTCAGCAAATGAAAGGTTCCCCCGCTCTGCAGGGAGTACACCAATTTTATGCGCCTCCTGGCGCTTGTAGATGGTGCTCAGCAGGCGCAGTGCCTGCTGGGGCTTGTGGTTCCCCTGGCCCGCCCTCCACACTGCGGCAGCTCTCCAGGTGACCAGGGAGGCGTGCGGCGGGATGCGGGATGACTCCTACGGCAGCAGCAAGGCGACAGGTAGGTGATCCGAGCAACTTTGCTGCAGAAGGAAACGTGGCACGGCAAGTTCAGCAAATGCAAGGTTCCCCCGCTCTGCAGGGAGTACGCCAATTTTATGCGCCTCCTGGCGCTTGTAGATGGTGCTCGGCAGGCGCAGTGCCTGCTGGGGCTTGTGGTTCCCCTGGCCCGCCCTCCACACTGCGGCAGCTCTCCAGGTGACCAGGGAGGCGTGCGGCGGGAGGCGAGATGCGGGATGACTCCTACGGCAGCAGCAAGGCGACAGGTAGGTGATCCAGCAACTTTGCTGCAGAAGAAAACTTGGCACGGCAAGTTCAGCAAATGAAAGGTTCCCCCGCTCTGCAGGGAGTACGCCAATTTTATGCACCTCCTGGCGCTTGTAGATGGTGTTCGGCAGGCGCAGTGCCTGCTGGGGCTTGTGGTTCCCCTGGCCTGCCCTCCACACTGCGGCAGCTCTCCAGGTGACCAGGGAGGCATGCGGCGGGAGGCGAGATGCGGGATGATTCCTACGGCAGCAGCAAGGCGGCAGGTGGTGATCCGAGCAACTTTGCTGCAGAAGGAAACTTGGCACGGCAAGTTCAGCAAATGAAAGGTTCCCCCGCTCTGCAGGGAGTACACCAATTTTATGCGCCTCCTGGCGCTTGTAGATGGTGCTCGGCAGGCGCAGTGCCTGCTGGGGCTTGTGGTTCCCCTGGCCCGCCCTCCACACTGCGGCAGCTCTCCAGGTGACCAGGGAGGCGTGCGGCGGGAGGCGGGATGCGGGATGACTCCTACGGCAGCAGCAAGGCGACAGGTAGGTGATCCGAGCAACTTTGCTGCAGAAGGAAACGTGGCACGGCAAGTTCAGCAAATGAAATGTTCCCCCGCTCTGCAGGGAGTACGCCAATTTTATGCGCCTCCTGGCGCTTGTAGATGGTGCTCGGCAGGCGCAGTGCCTGCTGGGGCTTGTGGTTCCCCTGGCCCGCCCTCCACACTGCGACAGCTTTCCAGGTGACCAGGGAGGCGTGCGGCGGGATGCGGGATGACTCCTACGGCAGCAGCAAGGCGACAGGTAGGTGATCCGAGCAACTTTGCTGCAGAAGGAAACGTGGCACGGCAAGTTCAGCAAATGAAAGGTTCCCCCGATCTGCAGGAAGTACGCCAATTTTATGCGCCTCCTGGTGCTTGTAGATGGTGCTCGGCAGGCGCAGTGCCTGCTGGGGCTTGACCTGGCGCTTGTAGATGGTGCTCGGCAGGCGCAGTGCCTGCTGGGGCTTCAATATATTTTTAATTTTGTATTGTGTTTTATTTTGTTAATTTTTTTTTACATTGTAAATATCTATTGCAAATAGCATTTATTTTATTTGTATTGCTTTGATGAGCTTGTAGGAAAATGCATTGTGTTGTAGGAATAGTAAATACTACCCCTTTACTGTCCGACACCTTACCAAACTGGTTTATATTGGAATGTTAATAGTAATTTTTACCCCTTTAGTCTCCCAACACCTTCCCCCAAATGATTTAAATTAGAATAGGAATAGTAAAAAATACTCCTTTAGTGTCCAACGCTATGGTTTAGACTGGAGTGGGAATTGTAAATCTAACCCCCGTTAGTGCCCAGCGCCTTCCCCAAATTTTTGTTTTTGTTTTTTTTTATCCTCATTTTGCGATTATATGTGTGAGGAGTTGGCGGGAGCCAGTTGCTACAACATTTTGTGCTTTCACTGCCCCCTGTTAGTCGACCTAGGGTGAGAAGTATCCCTTTAGCGGTTGTTTCAATCAGGGGTCTCCTTTATCCTTTATCATAATCAATAATTCCGTTTACTTGTGGGGGAGCTAGCCTTCCTGGCTACTCGCGGGAATGATTCCCGTCTGAATTATTGTCACCGCTTTAATCATTGGATTTTATTTTCTGGGGCCACACAAATGCATTAAGTGCCTGGTTGAAGATACTGTTCCCAGATTTCCCAAAAGTTTAGCTTTTTACTGCGTTTTCCTTTCCTATCAAGTTTGTTTATTTTTATTATGAAATTCAGCCAGTTCCCATGTAATGGTGGTACTGGTTTAACCCAGTTTATGCATATCTCTCTCCTTGCTAGCAGTATCAAGACAAACAACAGCTTTCCTGTTTTTTTGTTAACTTACCAAGATCATTAGTGATGTAGATCCCAAAGATAATGAGTTATACTTGCATCTACTTGTTTTCCCAATACCGTGCTTATCGTCTTACCGACTTCCTGCCAGAAGGAGTCAAGGAAGGGGCATTCCTGGAACATGTGAAGATCGTTCGCCTTCTCCATTCCGCATTTGGGGCAGGTCTTTATGTTGGCGCCCTTAAACTTTGATAACCTTTTTGGGGTTCAATGGGCCCTGTGTATTGTAAATAGGTCGTTCCTCTTCAAAGCGGCTGGTTTTATGGTAGACCAGCACTTTTCTAGGGATCTTAGCCATGTATTTTGTAAATCTAGTATATCTTTCCTCCAGACTGTTCCTGGGATCAAGAAATCTTTATTATATATGTATTTCTCCCTGGATTTTCTTCAATGCGTCTCTCTTGAATTCCAAAGTTATAGTATTAAAAAGGTAGGTGAATTTGGGTACAATGGACATTTTTTTTTTTTTTTAATTTTTAAAACCTTTATTTGAAAAAAAAAGTGCACACAGCTATTCAGCCTGACATCCCGGAGGCAAGGCAGCATAACGAATCAGGAGAACAATAGTGCAAGAATCAATGCAGCAGCACAGTGAAGGTTGATTTTACTTTTTTTATAAAGGAACACAGAGAAAAGAAAAAGTAATAGGAGCGCCAGATAGGGCGCAAAGAGATAGGCAATGGTGTACAAGAAACCAGTGAGGCGTTGTTGGGGGGCAGGGGGGGAACATAGGGAACACAAGTATGAAAACAGGATAAAAGGCCAGGAGCGAGGAGGGGAGGGAGGAAAACATAGGATAATATTCACAGCGTATTGCAGTTGGTGTCGCAGGCTACGGCGACAGATGTTCCTCCAGCGAGACAGGTTCCGGGGGTATGCAAATGTCTCCCCTGTACGTATTCCAGGCCCCCCACAATTTCTGAATTATACACAATAAACTTAGGGGTCTAAGGGCTAAACCAGAAAAGTGTTTGCTAGTGTAAGTCCTATGTCTAATTAGTACTATAGGAATGCAAAGAATAACAGACCAAATCGCCAACAAATGAAACACCTGTAATCGTGAGTCACCCCAGTTGTTTTGGATTCCCATCAAAGTCTTATAAGATCAATATTATCATTTGGTAATCCTTGGCGGGTATTGTGTCTCCTGATCATTGAGATCACATGCATACCCTCTCGGATGGTTCGGGGTAGCGACCACAATCACACAGGTATCACAAATGATGTTGATTCAGTGGGAAAAGTGCAGTGCGAAAAGAAAAAAGTGGTGATTTAAAATAGGATAGGGAACTAACAGAACATTTTTTAATAGGCGTTGGCCCCTTCCTGATTAAAAACAAGAACAGTCTGGCAAAATCATCGCATTGATAACAAATATCTGCGAGGAGACCAACATGTTTCAGCCTCTGAGGGAGATACCTCAGGCTTTCTTCAGGGTCTCTGTTCTTAGGTGTGCTACTGCCTGTATATGTGTATTAACAAGTGTGAAAAATTATACAAAAAAACACACAAGTGGAAAAAGCCAGAAAAGGATATAGTGTTCCTTCTTCTGTGCGAACTCCTCTTCGGAAGCAGGTACTTGGTTACTGTAATCGGGGGACAAACATACAAGTGAAACACTTCCAGCGACTCTGGTCTGAACATTACAGTGCAAGAAGTCAAGAACTATGTCATCCTACGATACTCACCCAGTGCTTCCGGGGAGTGGACCTCACCTCTTCCTGGACCTGGCTCAGGATATGTGAGACCCCGCTCTACGGGAACAGAAACCGACCTCATGGTTATGATAACGGAGGGATCAAGGGTAGATCTACTCTCGTACACACTGCATGAAGTCAAAGATGTTCTGAACGTAGAGTATACTGTCATACACCAACGCGCTCCCGCACCAGTGCCTTTCGTCGCACCCACCCAACATAAGTCAATGTTTTCGGAATTATTAGGCTAACATGACTGGAGGTGTCATTCAGATCAGTGTCAAACGTAACCCGCCAGAGGGACTGGCGGAGCTAGCGTCTTACCTGTCCGTCGTTGTCTCGAGCTGTGACTAAGTCAGGGGGAGGCTCAGACCTGTGTGCGTCATTCTTACTTGAATGGTTTGGAGAGAAGTACCCAACCAATCAGCAAGAGCTACAACGACGTAACCTCATACTGAGGCCCGAACTACTCGATGACGTCATACTCAACACTCGGGTAGTTCTAACGGTATACAAAGGACCCCGCAATTTTTCAGTGGCTGGTCAAGATTGCCTGACGGGGAGTTTAGGAAAGACTGAACCAAGGGATGTCGTCATTCAGTCCGTGTTGGTCAGTACCTAATTTGTACACCCATCTTTGTTCTTTGCGAAACAGGAAATTCGACACATCGCTAACATGGGCAGGAATGAATGGTTTTTCAAGAACATGCCATTTGAAGTCATTTTCACTATGATTGTGTTCAATGAAGTGTTTAGTGAGTTTAGAGATGTCCTTTTTGCAACGGAAAGTGCTTTTGTGTTCCTGCATTCTCACTCTAACTTTTCTGGTGGTCATGCCTACATACCGTTCGTTGCAGATGCAGGTGAGGAGGTAAATCAGGTTGTTGCTATTGCAATTTGAGAATTGTCTCAGCTCCCAAGGTCGATCTGTCCCGATGTCCACACTCGTAATCTTAGATGTGAGTGGGCAAACAGAGCAGTTCCCACAAGGGTGGTGACCTGTTACAGGCGGTAGGTCCCAGAGGGTGCCCACTTCTCTCTTAGCAGTGGCTTTGGGACGGGTGTGTACCAGACGATCCCTCAAGTTTTTTGAACGTTTGAACGCGAACAGTGGGAATTCGAGTTTGTCTTTCCCGCTGTTTAAAATGCGCCAATGTTTCTTAATCACTTTCTGAACCTTGTTAGACTTGGTGTTGTATGTGCTCACAAGAGTGAGTCGTTCAGTCGGTGGTTTGACAGGTTTTGGTTCAAGTAGAGCAGCCCGGTGGTTATTGGCTGCTCTTTTGCATGAGCGATTCACCAGTTTTTTTGGGTAATGTCTGGATAAGAGTTGTTTAGTCAGCTCGCAGGCATGCCGTTCAAAACTTTCTGGAGTGGAACAGTTCCTGCGAACTCGTAGGAACTGCCCAAATGGGAGATTATCCCTCAGGGACTTGGGATGCTGACTCTTATACAGTAAGAGTGAATTCCGTGCCATGGGTTTACGGTAGAGTTCACTCTGTAGGCCGGTCGCTGTACAATAAATCGAGAGGTAACAAGGTTCAGAAAGTGATTAAGAAACATTGGCGCATTTTAAACAGCGGGAAAGACAAACTCGAATTCCCACTGTTCGCGTTCAAACGTTCAAAAAACTTGAGGGATCGTCTGGTACACACCCGTCCCAAAGCCACTGCTAAGAGAGAAGTGGGCACCCTCTGGGACCTACCGCCTGTAACAGGTCACCACCCTTGTGGGAACTGCTCTGTTTGCCCACTCACATCTAAGATTACGAGTGTGGACATCGGGACAGATCGACCTTGGGAGCTGAGACAATTCTCAAATTGCAATAGCAACAACCTGATTTACCTCCTCACCTGCATCTGCAACGAACGGTATGTAGGCATGACCACCAGAAAAGTTAGAGTGAGAATGCAGGAACACAAAAGCACTTTCCGTTGCAAAAAGGACATCTCTAAACTCACTAAACACTTCATTGAACACAATCATAGTGAAAATGACTTCAAATGGCATGTTCTTGAAAAACCATTCATTCCTGCCCATGTTAGCGATGTGTCGAATTTCCTGTTTCGCAAAGAACGAAGATGGGTGTACAAATTAGGTACTGACCAACACGGACTGAATGACGACATCCCTTGGTTCAGTCTTTCCTAAACTCCCCGTCAGGCAATCTTGACCAGCCACTGAAAAATTGCGGGGTCCTTTGTATACCGTTAGAACTACCCGAGTGTTGAGTATGACGTCATCGAGTAGTTCGGGCCTCAGTATGAGGTTACGTCGTTGTAGCTCTTGCTGATTGGTTGGGTACTTCTCTCCAAACCATTCAAGTAAGAATGACGCACACAGGTCTGAGCCTCCCCCTGACTCAGTCACAGCTCGAGACAACGACGGACAGGTAAGACGCTAGCTCCGCCAGTCCCTCTGGCGGGTTACGTTTGACACTGATCTGAATGACACCTCCAGTCATGTTAGCCTAATAATTCCGAAAACATTGACTTATGTTGGGTGGGTGCGACGAAAGGCACTGGTGCGGGAGCGCGTTGGTGTATGACAGTATACTCTACGTTCAGAACATCTTTGACTTCATGCAGTGTGTACGAGAGTAGATCTACCCTTGATCCCTCCGTTATCATAACCATGAGGTCGGTTTCTGTTCCCGTAGAGCGGGGTCTCACATATCCTGAGCCAGGTCCAGGAAGAGGTGAGGTCCACTCCCCGGAAGCACTGGGTGAGTATCGTAGGATGACATAGTTCTTGACTTCTTGCACTGTAATGTTCAGACCAGAGTCGCTGGAAGTGTTTCACTTGTATGTTTGTCCCCCGATTACAGTAACCAAGTACCTGCTTCCGAAGAGGAGTTCGCACAGAAGAAGGAACAATATATCCTTTTCTGGCTTTTTCCACTTGTGTGTTTTTTTGTATAATTTTTCACACTTGTTAATACACATATACAGGCAGTAGCACACCTAAGAACAGAGACCCTGAAGAAAGCCTGAGGTATCTCCCTCAGAGGCTGAAACATGTTGGTCTCCTCGCAGATATTTGTTATCAATGCGATGATTTTGCCAGACTGTTCTTGTTTTTAATCAGGAAGGGGCCAACGCCTATTAAAAAATTTTCTGTTAGTTCCCTGTCCTATTTTAAATCACCACTTTTTTCTTTTCGCACTGCACTTTTCCCACTGAATCAACATCATTTGTGATACCTGTGTGATTGTGGTCGCTACCCCGAACCATCCGAGTGGGTATGCATGTGATCTCAATGATCAGGAGACACAATACCCGCCAAGGATTACCAAATGATAATATTGATCTTATAAGACTTTGATGGGAATCCAAAACAACTGGGGTGACTCACGATTACAGGTGTTTCATTTGTTGGCGATTTGGTCTGTTATTCTTTGCATTCCTATAGTACTAATTAGACATAGGACTTACACTAGCAAACACTTTTCTGGTTTAGCCCTTAGACCCCTAAGTTTATTGTGTATAATTCAGTCCTTTGGGGGACAATACTTAGGCATTGGTCTTTAAACGTCCCTCTAGCCCTCCCCTACTGTTTGTTTTGTCACCCCCACAATTTCTGCCACTTTTTGGGTTTACCCCTGGCAACATAGACCGTCTTCTCCCTAAACATACACCAATCCATATTGGCTTTCCATTGCACAACCTTGGGAGCTACCGAAGCTCCCCACTTCTGAGCGATATCACGTTTAGCCACCATGTTGCCAAGGGTCACCCATTGCGTCTGAGCCACGTTGTGGTCCGTCGGATCCCAGATGTTGAGGAGGCACCTCCTGGCCTCCGCATTAACCGCTACCCCAGTCACCTCACCCATAATCAGGTGCACACGTCTCCAGTAAGAGGCTATGGCGGGGCATTCCCAGAGGATGTGCATAAAAATGGCAAGGGCACCACAGCCGCGGCGACAAAGCCCATCGACCGAATAGCCCATATGCACAAGTCGGGGGCAGTTACGTAAACCCTATGGAGGATCTTAAGCTGCACCAGTCTGAGACGGGAAGAGATGGCAACCTCCTTAGGGGAGGACACCGCACTCTGCCAGTCCTCGTCATCGATTTCCAACCCATCACGCACCCACTGATCCCTCACGCCCAGGAGGAGGTCGGTACGGACATTTATAAGCTTCTTATAAGACAATGAAATGGCGCTGTCCGGCATATGGCCGTCCAGCACCCTATCTTCCAACGGGGAGCTTTCTGGGATCACCCCCTCCTCCGGCCTAGCAGAAAGCAATGCGTGTCGTAGCTGGGCATACCGGAAAAATTCCGAGGTACCCAACTGATATTTATCCTGTAGCTGGGGAAAGGTCTTAATCTCGCCTCTCAACAACATATCATCCACCCTGGAGATGCCTATGAGGTCCCACTTATCGAAACCCTTGGTGTGCCACAACTTGCCCAGGATTTCTGAGTCGTATAGTGGGGTCAGCCTGGTCAGTTTACCTTTCCAGCCCTGCGCCGTGGTGATTGCCCTCCAAATATGGACCACCGTTTTCGTTGGGCCCGACATCCGCCCATCTAGAGACCTCGAGTAGAGCGCCCTATAGTAATTTCCGCCACCCAGGAGCCACCTATCCATGGCGTATCCAGAGTTGTTTTCCGGACCATAGAGACCGTGATTGATGGCCGCTAACTGGGAGGCCCAGTAGTATCTACGCACATCCGGTAGCGCTATTCCCCCATCGTACCACGGAAGCGTGAGCCTCGTGATAGCGATGCGGGGCCGGCCATCCCAAAGCAAGGCACGTTGAAGGCCCTCGATCTCCGGGAAGTACCGGGCGGGGACCGGATCCTGAGTATTCTGCAGGGCGTAAAGGAACCTGGGCAAGGACATCATTTTAAATAGTGCCGCGCGCCCAAGAAAAGAGAGCGGAAGTTTGCGCCAACCCTCCACATCTCGCCGGAGGCGGAGAAGAGGGGGAAGCAGATTATGTTCATAGCGCGCCTTCGCATTACTGGAGATATAGATCCCCAAGTACCTGAAGCCCTGGCCGGCCACCTGGATGCCGCAGCCCCAAGGGAGGCGCGGTGTTCCCCCTTTCAGTACATACAGATATGACTTGGCCCAGTTGATAACAAGGCCAGAGTATCGGCCAAAAAGCCTCAGTACATCACAGGCCACGATGAGGGATGTGCAGGGGGAAGTGAGGTAAAGCAGAATATCGTCCGCGTAGAGGGAGACTCTGTCCTCGAAGCCAGGGGCCCATCTGATACCATGCAGATCCGGGTGAGTCCGCAACAAGGCCGCGAGTGGCTCGAGCGCGAGCGCGAACAGAAGAGGCGACAAAGGACAACCCTGTCTGGTGCCCCTGTGAAGGGCAAAAGTCGCCGAAACACGGCCATTAACGGCAACATTAGCCAGCGGTTCAGCGAAACAGGAGCTTAACCCATCCCACAAACACCGGGCCAAAACCGAGCTTTGCCAACACTGCCCACAGGTAACTCCACTCGAGGGAGTCAAAAGCCATCGTGGCGTCCAAAGACGCCAGGACAGCCGGCTCCTCAAGGGTATGGGCCCTGGCCAGGGCACCGTGTAGTCTACGCAAGTTAAGGGCAGTGTTGCGGTGTGGAATAAAGCCTGACTGGTCCGGGTGCACTAAGTCGCCGATAACACCAATCAGACGATTGGCGAGCATCTTGGCGAGAATCTTAGGCTCAGCGTTCAGGAGGGAGATGGGACGGTACGACCGGCACAAATCCCTCGGCTTCCCTTCCTTATGGATGACCACAATGGTGGCCAACCTCTGGTCAAGGGGAAGTAGACCATTCTCCCGTGCCTCCAGGAACATATTGCGCAGGTGTGGGGACACCACATCCGGCCTGATCTTGTACAATTCAACCGGGATACCATTGGGACCAGGCGCTTTGCCCGATCGCAGTGAGCGGATCGCAAGTGCGACCTCATCTACAGAAACGTCCCTGTCCAGGTCATTACGTTCTTCGTCCGACAGGCACGGGAGATCGATATTGGAAAGAAATGCGGTCGAATCGGTCTCAGACCGGTCCGAGACAGAGGAGTAGACACCTCGAAAGTAATCCGCAAAGGACTCAGCAATGGCACTCGGGTCAGTGACCACCACTCCGTCCTCCCCCAATATCTCAGGTACGACACGGCTGGCCCTCTCCCTCCTGTCCAGCCAGGCCAGCAACTTCCCGGCCTTGTCACCGACGTCGTAAATCCGACCCTGCTGTTCTTTAGCCAGGACGAGGGCGGCGTTAGTAGCGAGATCGCGGTACTCCGACTGTTTAAGGGAGAGATCATGTAAGAGAGCAGGATCGGGCTCTGCCTCCAACCAGGAGTCCATCTCCATAATCTCCGCCTCGATGCGCACCAAATCGGCATCTCTAACTCTACGGGCTTCTGCTATAAGAGCAAAGGCCTCGCCCCTCAAAACTGACTTAAATGCCTCCCATAAAGTGGCGGCCGACGTGACCGACCTCTCATTTTCGGTGAAATAGAGATCAATGGCCTTGGCCAGGAGACTACGAGTTTTGGGGTTGCGGAAGTACCACGGGTTGACGACCACCGGTCGTTCCGACATAACAATATCAAAGTCAAAAGAGACCCACAGCGGGGAATGATCAGAAATACCCCGTGCCAAAAAACGAGCCTCGGAAACCGCAAGCGCGTGAGCCGCCAGGGTAAGAACGTAGTCGATTCTGGAAAGACTACCGTGGGCGCCAGAGTGGAAAGAATAGTGACATTGAGTGGGATGCAGGAGTCGCCAACTGTTGACTAACCCCAGCGTCTCAAGGAAGGTGGGCAGCCACAATTGGGAGCTACGGAGGTCTCTAGGCGGATGTCGGTCCAAGGAACCGGAGCAAACCGAGTTAAAATCACCCCCCACAATCAACAACCCAGCGGGCAAATTCAAAATGGCGCCACCAAGGTCCTGGAAAGTGCTAGTCTGTAGGCCAGGGGGAACGTAAACTGAAAGTAATGTCAGGGCACGCCCTTCCCATCGACCCGCAACGGCGGCATACCGCCCCCTCTCATCAATCACAGTAGTGTTAATCTCAAGCGGAAGGGACGTACGCACAAGAACACCCACCCCCCGAGATCCCGAAGAGAACCCCGAATGGGCCACCATTTTAAACCCTTTACGGTTAAGCGCTTTACATGTATTGCCAACCAAGTGCGTCTCCTGCAAAAGAACAATATCCGGCATATGTCGTTTAAGCAACTGAAGCACAACCCCTCTCTTAATACGGTCACCCAATCCGTTGACATTCCAACTGAGAACTTGCAATTTCCTACCCCCCATCATCATGTCCCAGGTCCCGCCCAATCCCGAAAAGCCTCAACAACAAGTGAAACAGAACAGTACATACAACCCATTGCCTAAGAGACAGAAAAAGAGAATAAAGAAAGAACAAACGAACTTCCCCACCACCACCCTGCACCCCTGCAGCAGACTAAAAAGCCCCCCCAACCAGCAGTGTGCCTGTCGCCCCATAAACTAATCTACAAGAAAGACCCTGGAGGAGTGAGGAATCTCCGCAATCCCCTCCCGTCACCCTCCATGTAAAAAACAGAAGAAACAAAAAATGGAAATCTTTGGCATTAGCAGTCACAGACATCAGGAACACCAACCGCCAGAGTTGGCACAACAGAACCTAGTCCTGGAGATCAAGGCCCCCAGTTGCGCCTCGGGAGTGCTCATCATGCTCTTCTCGACATTGCGGCAAGGTATCCAGCCAGTCGCTCGCAGACTCGGGCATGTCGAAGAACAGGGCTCGGCCCTCATACTCGATCGGTAGTTTAGCAGGGAACAGCATAGAGTATTTGAAACCCATGTCTCTAAGGCGCCGTTTCACCCCCGCAAAGCTCTTACGCTGTCTCTGAACGGCCCTGGTGAAGTCCGGGTAGAAGTGCACCTCAGCGTTCTGGAATTTAAGTGGCCCATTGCTCCTGGAAGCTTGAAGGATCACATCCCGGTCTCTAAAATTGAAGAGCAGGGCGATGATGGGTCTAGGTGCGACACCCGACTTCGGAGGGCCGCCAGGTATCCTATGAGCCCGTTCCACCGAAAAAAAGTTACTCAGTCCGGCTGGTGCGAGATGTGTCTGTATCAAGTCCTCCACAAAAAGGTCCACAGCCGCCTCTTCCGCTCCCTCCGGTACACCAATGATGCGGACGTTCTGTCGCCTTGCACGCCCTTCGAAGTCCTCCAGCCGTCTAGAGAATTGGTCATAAACCGATCGTAGGATCCGGACCTCCCCTTGCAGGTCCGAGACATCGGTAGTCAGGCTGGAGGTCTTAATATCAAGGGATTTCACCCGATCATTGGTTTTGCCCAAGTCGGCCCTGATCAGGTTGAGATCAATGGCCAGGGTGTCCACCTTATGTGTCAGGACCTCATGTTGTTTCTGCATCTCAGTCCTGATGCCCGCGATGGCCCCCATGATATCACTCAAAGTGGGTTCCGAGCCGTCAGGTGAGCCCGTGCGTAGAGAGTCTTTAGAAGGAGCCACCACAGAAGGCGAGGTCCTTTGCTGGGCATAACGGTCGATCTTATTCGACTGTGGCTGAGTCGTCCTCCGAACGCCTCTGTTCGCCGTCCTATCGGGGTCCCCTCTGCCGGCCATGATAGATTCGAGGAGAACAAAGGGCTACCCAGCCCAGACAAAATGGGCAGATGCGTAGGGCCGAGGCGAAGCCAGCACACAAGCCAGGCCAACAGCAGGCGACTCCGCAGCTACGTGCACTCCGCCAGGAGGGATCGAAGGTTCTCGCTTCGCATTTCAATCATGCGGCGCGTCGTCACGATCATCAGTCACCCATGAGACAATGGCGCATCCCTAGCACAAAGTTCAGCACGACGTAGCTTCGTCTAGGAACAATGGATTTGGAGGCGGAAAGCAGTTCCCGCGTCTGCGACTTTTCACCAATCGAAATCCACTACCGTGGAACAGGATAACCTGCAGGATATTTCCGGAGGGTCGGAGGGTCCGCGGAGCTCCGAGCTTACGCGGCCATCTTGCTCGCCCGCGAAGCTCCTCCCTCACAATGGACATTTTTATTATATTAGATCTTCCCAGGAAGCTTAAAGGTAGCCCATCCCATACTTTGAGGAGTCTCCTGGCTTCTCCAGCGATTCTGTTGAGATTTATCTGGGGCACTTTTTCTAGATCTTTAACCAGGTTTATCCACAGATATTTTATTTTGTCTTTAGTGTATGGGGAATTGGGGTGCGCGTTCCAGCTCATAGCCTCAGTTTTCGCCAGATTTGTCAGATAGCCAGACACACTGCCAAAGTTAATTATTGTATCTTCTATTGCTGCTACAGAGTTTTGAAAGTTATCCGTAAAGACCATCAAGTCATCCGCGTATAAGGCCACTTTTTTGGACCACTCTTGATGTTTAAAGGGTGTTATTGAGCTGTGATTTCTGAGAGAGCATGCTAATGGCTCAATATAAAGATTGAACAGTAGCGGTGACAGCGGGCATCCTTGCCTTGTTCCTCTTTGTATTTCAATATTCTCTGTAAGGCTCCCATTGACTAGTATCTACGCTCTTGGCCTTTTATAGATTTCTACCACCATATGACCAAAGCTTTCCCCTAGATTATATTTGCTGATGACCTTATTCAGAAATGTCCAGTATACTCTGTCAAAAGCTTTGGCTGCGTCGAAAGTGATTATAGTCAGGGGTACTTTTTCGCATGTGGCTATATCTATTGCCGCAAAAAGTTCATAGGTTATCTCTTGTATTGTCCTTCCCTTCACGAACCCCTTTTGGTCAGGGTTAATCAGTTTTGTCATTACCGAGGCTAATCTCCTTGCCATAACCTGCGAAAAGATTTTGTAGTCGCAGGTCAGCAATGAGATAGGCCTGTAAGATTCACAGACTTTTGTTTTTTTCCTGGTTTTAGGATGATGCTGATGATCGCATCGTTCCATGAGTCGGGAATTTTATCCTGGTACTTATAAATTATATTTAATAGCTCTGTTATTGGCGTAGCTAAGGTTTCCCTCAGGGCTAAATAGAATTCATTAGGTAAGGCGTCAGGGCCGGCAGCTTTCCCTCTTTTCAGACCCTTTATCACAACTCTCACTTCTTCAATTGTGATTTCACCATTCAACTCTTCTTTCTCCTCCTCCGATTGTAGTGGGAGTGACAGGATATCTAGATAGTTTCATCATCATCATAAAACTTTATTTCGATTCAAAGAAAAGAATCATAAAAGTATACATTTTTAAAACACAAGTTACAAATAGTTTTCAGATCTATGGGTTCAAGTTATTATCATACAAGGAATTTCGACTACATTTTCAACACATTATACAAAAGAGATCATACTCCGAAAAGGTTAACATAATCCATAGAATCGAAGGAGGACTAAATGTATAATAATAAAGTGCATTGTGCAATTTAAAATTCGAATATCACATATATAAACCAATTCAACCTTTAACACTATCCAGCTTATTTTGCCCTGAACTCTTTAATTAAGTATGTACTTAGTGTTCCCACTAAAGCAGCCAAATTCTATTTAAAATTCAAAAATCTCAAGGCAAGGTCATATTTTCAGTATGGATTCCTGATGGTAAATGCCAATCTGATAAAACTAAGCATGGCACTGCATATAGCAGGAGTATGCAGCGATTTTAGGTACTCATATCCTTTGTAATCACAGGGTCGAATTTCCATTAAAATTGGTTTAATAAACCGGTTTCTCAGGTTTTTATAGAGAGAGCAAAAAAGAACAAAGTGCAAGGTGTATTGTTGGGCTTTGTTATCACATGGGCAAGGGGGTAGCCACTCACACCAGCCCCCTTGCTTCGGAAAAGCAAATAAAAAATGCAATACATTAAGTCGAAATCTCGTCAGATAAAAACGCCATTGTGTATGTACAGTAAATGATAAATAAAATTAGAGCTGCAATTTACCCAAATGAGATGTTACTTGTTCATCATTTTTTAACAAGCCCAAGGTATTACGGTAAGCGTTCTTAATTACCATCTTTGTATCCTGCTTAACAGATTCTCGATTTTCATAAATATGCCCTAGGCCAATTTTATGGAAAGTTTCCTTCACATACGACAACCATGGGATCTGCATAGCATAATCCAGCTTTATGCAATCTTTCAGAATTTCTTTCGAGAGCTGCAAGTCCTCAGATAGCCAAATTTTCCTCCATAAATGTAATGGAGAGACATGAATAATGTCACTCACAAATTCTATACCCATCTCTGTATGACAAAAGATGCTTGGTGAACTAGTTGGAATTGATAAGAGACGCTTTAAGAACGTGTTTTCCATAACTTGTATTTGGGTACATTTATGTGTCCCCCACACCCCTGCCCCATAAGTGGCGACAGGCAAGCATTTAGCTTTATACAAGGTCTTCAATTCGGCAATTGGTTTTTGACCCAGTTTACTCGAAAAGCGAAAAAGGGCCTCTATAGATCGCGTGGTCTTTTGTACTTGAGCCGTTATTAATGGATCCCAGCTCAAATTCTTATTAAAGAGATTTCCCAGATAATTAAAAATTACAACTTTTTCAATGATCAGATTATTTACAGCAAACCTACGGGTTTTTGTCCCTCTAGGACCACAGACCATTGCAAAGGACTTTGTAAAATTGACCGTGAGGTCTAGATCCCTCATGAAATCATTAAAAGAGTTCAGACAGGTTTGCATGCTGTTAGCAGTTAGGGTCATTAACACAGTGTCATCAGCATAGGATAACAAAGGTATTAGTTTACCATTTACTTTAGGGAAATCTGAACAGTTCTCCAACAAAAACCTTTCTAAACCATTTGTATAAATTAGAAACAAAAAAGGGACCAAGATACAGCCCTGGCGTACACCTTCAGACGATGGGGATGTATTTTGTCTTTATACCCCCCGGGCCATATCTAATGGTCACAGTGGTAGCAGCGTGTAATCTGCGAAAAAGGGACCAACGTTTCTTCACACCCCATGACATCCATTATCCGCCATAGCTTATCCCTACATACAGTGTCAAAGGCACTGGATAAGTCCATGAAGGCCAGGTGTATAGAAACACCCCTGGCCTTCATGTACTTACCCATAATTAGGGCCAGATTAAGACACTGCTCTGTTGTCCCCTTGCCTCTCCTGAATCCATACTGTGAATCCACAATAAGGCCAGATGAGTCTGCCCATGTCTCCAAACGAGCTAGTATGACTCTCCCCATCAGCTTACAAGAAGCATCTATTAAATAAATTGGCCTATAACAGCACGGGTCACGTTTGTCACCTTTTTTAAAAATTGGTACGACTACCGCCTCTTTCCATGATGAGGGGATACGCCCGACCACAATCGCCTTAAAACATTCAGTAATAATGGTGCCCATACATCAAGATTATTTTTAAAAAGGTCTAATGGCACTGCATCTGGACCTGGGGCTTTTAGCGAGATACCTTTCCTTAGAGCCTCCTCAACCTCAGGGAGGGAAAGTGAGAGACTAAGTGATAAAGCCGTTTCACAATGAAAATCCATATGTCCCTCACTATTGGTTGCCAAACAAATGCCCTCTGGGTTAAAGATTTTAGCATAGTGGGCCTCCCAGATTTCCCCCGTTATATGGGTGATCATGTTTCTTTTTTCTTCGCTATTGAGAAAAGGACGATTTATTACCTCCCAGAGCAGCCCGCTGTCTCTCAGGTCTGAGGCTTTCTCAAGATCATCCCATGCCTTCTTTTTTAATTCTAGTTTCCGTTTATCAATAGTATTCTTGTAAGTTTTCTTTACGCTTTTGATCAATTCCTTATCCCGGGGGACTTGGTGCAATGCCTTTTCTAATAATGTTTGTGCTGCAGAGCATTCAGCGTCAAACCATTTATGGTCCCTTGGTTCTCCCTTCCCTACAGGTATGAGAAGGTACGTTGCCACACTTCCACAGAGAGCTTCAAAGTTTTGGATTATCATTTCAGGCTCACAGGTGGACGTTAAGCAAGTGTCTATCTCTAAGCGATTTGCATTAAAAATCTTTTCCTCCAACTTTCTCGCATCGACCCTATCCCACTCAAATTATACCTTGATTTTGGCTATATTTCATTGGTTGTTCAGAGGACTGAACCCTCTCAAACACAGGGCACAACTTCAAAACAAGGGGATTGTGATCACTAGCGGGGTTTACTTCTATTTTAAATTCATCAACGAAATGAGTGTACCTACTAGAAACCATGGCAAAGTCAATTACACTCATTTGACCCCCCGTCCCTTGGAAGGTTGGCATCGGCAAGGATAAAGTAGAGGATGACATATCCAAAATGCAAAGGTCATTTATCACGATAATATTGTTCAAGGCTTCTCCTTGTAAAGAGTGCTTAAAATGGGCCAGTGGTTGCTCATTAATGTCAATGAAACCACAGGCCCTAGACCCACTAAGATTACATTAGGAACACTTAAAATCCCCTACCCACATAATAAACAAGGAAGATGAGCTTTCAGTCACCTTAGTTATCTCCACCTGTAGTTTGTCAATAACAGATGTGGTGTGGGGGTCAAAGATGTTATAGTACCAATTAATCAAAAGCAAAGGGACTGGGAACAGATTTACAATCAAAATGAATGAATGAATGAATGATTACACATTTCTATAGCGCATGGTTACCCTGAGGCATCCCAGCGCTTACGTGGTCCAGTCATCACCATTAATTTTAGCAGAATAGGAAGGTTTTCAGCATTTTTCTAAACCTGAGATGGTTCTCCTCCAAGCGGATAGCATCTGGAAGATTATTCCAAAGCTTTGCAGCCTGTAGAGAGAAACGTCTGCCCCCGGTGCGCGATCTCCTGATCCTGGGGATTGCCAGTAGATCCTTATTGCTGGATCTCAGGGTTCTGCATGTTTGATAAGGAGTAAACAAGGGTGCCAGAATGTCTGCTCCGGAGTTATGCAGGGCTTTATGCGCAATAGTCATTGCTTTAAATTCAATTCTTTGTTGCACAGGCAACCAGTGTAGTTGCTTCAATGCTGGTTTGGCAGAGGTTCTGCGTGGGATATTTAGTAGCATTCGGGCAGCACAGTTTTGGATTGTCTGAAGGATCTTGATTGTCCCTTTAGGGGCACCTAGATAGACTGCGTTGGAGTAGTCTAATCATGATAGTATCAGGGATTGTACTAGGATCCTTCTAGCCTCAAAGGGAAGTAATCCTAGGATCTTTCTGAGTGCTCTCATGAGGGCATAACCAGTCCCTGCTACCTTCCGGGCTTGGACCTGAAAGTTGAGGGCTGGATCCAGCCACACTCCCAGGCTTTTAATTTGCTCCTTGGGGGTTGGAGGCTGCCCCAGGGAATCCGGCCACCACATATCCACAGAGGTGGGTGGTTTATGTCCTAGCATCATGACCTCTGTTTTAGCTCCATTAAGCTTCAAAAAAGAGTCATTCATCCATTCCTGGACTTTGCTAAGACAAGAGGAGAGATTGTTATAAGTCGTCTCCTGCCCAGACAAGGAGATGATAAGCTGAGTATCGTCAGCATATGTTACCAATTGTACTCCCCAAGGTTGCACCACCTCAGCCAAAGGTCTCATGTAAATATTAAATAGGGTCGGGCTGAGGGATGACCCCTGGGGAACACCACATTGGAGCTGTATTGGGGCTGAAACTATATCATCCTCAAACACTGAGAAAGTCCGATTGGAAAGGAAAGAGCTAAGCCAGTTCAGGGCGGTCCCAGTGATACCTACATCACTCAATCTCTGAATGACAATCGTGTGATTAACGGTATCAAAGGCCGCACTGAGATCTAATAATAGTCTGGCCGCGCATTTCCCTTCGTCCAGAATCTTTCTGGTTTCCTCAATTACTGCCACAAGGGACGTTTCAGTACCCTGTTTACATCTAAACCCGTTCTGGGTGTAGTGCAGCAGATTATTAGCTTCAATGAAGGTAGATAGAAGAGAGTTGACATGTTTTTCAGCAATCTTGCTAACAGTTGGCAACAAGGAAATAGGGCGATAGTTGGAGCAATCGTCAGGGTTGAGGTTGGGCTTTTTTTATAACGCTCTTACTCTTGCTTGTTTCCACATAGGTGGAACTACCCCAGTGGTCAAGGATGTATTAATCACATCCTGTATCACGGGGGCCACTGTGTCTGAGACAAGCTTGAGGATGGTAGGTGGGGCTACATCACTAGGTGATCCAGATTTCAGATTGCCCAAAAGCAATTGGGCCTTGTCGCCATCCAGGGGAGAGAATTCATTAAGCGTAGGTAGGTCTTGTACCAGGGGGGGGTTGGACCTATTGCAGTCACCTGTGGCAGTCACCTGAAAGGATGCATAGATGTTTGCAACCTTTGTGGCAAAGAAATTTGCCAAGTCCCTGCAGCGCGGGAGTGCCATAGTTGAGTCCATAACGGTGGTGAGAGGGGTAACCAAAGCTTTAAAAATTTTGAAGATTTCCCTGGAGGAATTGGCAGCTAAAGAGATTTTTTCCTGGTAATAGTTAGATTGAGTCGCTTTTATAGCCTGCTTATAATTGCGTAAGGCTAGTCTGTAAACATTTTTACTATCTTCACCGTAGTCTTTCCTCCACTTTCTCTCCTTCTGTTTACATATCTGTTTAAGAGTTCTCAACTCAGGTGTGTACCAAGATTTTTTATTCGCCCCTTTCCGATGGCAAAGTTCAGTTTTGGGCAAAGTCGCCTCAAGAGATTCCTCTAACCAGTGATTAAATCGCGCATTTGCCTCTATAGGGTCATTGGTATACTCTGGCTTATTTTTCCTAAGTTCTGATGTCCATTTGTCCACAGGCAGTTTGGACCAGACCCTGCACATTTTTTTGAGACCTTGGTCTGTATTGGTTGCTTATGGTGAGTCAAGGAGAAGGACAAAAGGGTGTGGTCCGACCAAGGAACCACTGAAGAGTTTTCGAACTTCAGCGCGTTCATATTGGTATAACAGTGGTCAAGGGTGTGACCTGCTATATGTGTGGGACCTAGAACAATTTGTTTGAGTTCAATCACCTCTAAAGCTGTTGACAGTTTTTGGCAGGCATGGGTGTCTCCTTCGTCAAGATGTATATTAAAATCTCCTAGCATAGTGAAGTTAGGGGCATTGCAGGAGAGGTTGATAGCACAGCTCACAAGCTCTTCACAAAATTGGCCGAGGGGTCCAGGGGGCCTATACACAAGGAGCCCTGTGCATGTACAGGTCGGGGACAATGTAATGGAGAAGGACAGACTTTCTGACCCTTCTATGGAAACCTTCTCCTGTCTGCAAATCGCTGATGTTTTGTAAATTATAGCAATTGCAGTTGCTATCAAGGAGAGTCCACTAATTTAAGTGTTTTCACAGTTTTATATTTTACAGAAATAGCGGTCATTAGTCCACCCTTTGCCCTTCCAGCCAATGAAGGTTCGGCATGTACATTGAAAGATTGGTATCCGTCCAAGTCTTGATCATTTCTGCTCCAGGTTTCTTGGAGACAGATAATGTCAAAACTTTCTATATATTTTGTCCATGCCTCATCCTGCAACCTACGTGAAATGCCTGCTATATTCCATGAAATTAGGTGGAAGACACACCCATCTGATTGATTACTTGGTGATACTGGGCGTGTATTTTCTACACATAATGTAGTACTTTCCCCCCTTGGATATCCTATTACCTATCCTGATCATCATCAAAATCTATACCCATGAACTGCGTATTGTGAGTATTATGGGTTGACTTTGTGGACTCAACCTCCATCATGGAGTTATTACCTACGGCGTCTTTCTGATTAACTTCATTAATTAGTGCTACTACCACCATATCTTCATCATCACTTGGTGTTACTTGGCCAACCTCCGGGCCACCCCTTACCATATCCATACCGGACACTTCATAGCATACAGAATCCCCCAAAGAAGTAACACAGGGATCTATATCACTACCAGCAACCATTCTAGCCACTGCTATTCCTTCCAATGTATGGTCCATCGCCCATCTAGATGAGATTCCAGAAGGTACCCTACCCGTTGTCTTAGTCACAATATTCCCACTAGAACTGTTCGGGAGTCAATCCACCCCCTCCAAACCTGTGAGTGGCTCAAATCGGTTTCTCAGGGGGAGATACTGCACCGCCCAGTCAGGTGGGTTTTCACCATACGGTCTCCCCCTACAATGATTGTATAATGTTTGATTTTGATCGCGATTCACAGAAGGATGAAAATAGTTTAGGCCTAGGGATTGAATATCGCCTACTCTTCCAAACCTTGGTACTTGGCGAATATGATCAACTACCCATGGGTCTCTAAAATTCACAATAACACAGTCACCCTCAAGATCCTTTGCACTACCACCCACCCAACTCACCCTTCTAACATTTAAAATCTCTACATTAGAGGAGGGGAGGAGTGTTCTATTTTTTTTGAGCCAAAAAATGACTTTATTTTTCAGCTCCCTGTGTGATTCTAACTGCCCAAACCTAATCCCCGGAACGCCCGTCAGTATAATCGTATACGGTGCAGATTCGGGGGGAAGGTTTACGCAAGGCAGCCGCTTTGTAGAACCCTCATTGCCCAATGATGTATGCCATTTTGGCTGTCTTTCCGCTGATTTTACATGTGGAGCGGGCAGCGATCTAGCCACCACCCCACCCCCGTACCCCTATCTTCAATAGAGCATGGAGGGTTACTCACTACAGAGTTCTTATCTGCACGAGGTTGGGGTGTCCGGTTTGTAGATCTTACAACGGTGGCTGATTGGACAAAATTACTAGGCTCTGGGGCTAGTGGAGCAGGAGCTATGGCACTTTGGCCCTCGATACCTTTTGCTAGCATATCCAGTGTACATGTGTTCGCAGTTACTAGCTTTTCTAGTTGGTCGAGTTTGGAATTAATTATTTTCGTTCTTTCCAATAATGGTAACATCAGTGATTTGACAAGTTTTTCCATTTTACCTAAAAAACCCTCGTTTGCAATACATTTGGTAGGTGATTGGACAAGGTCATGAAATGCCATAGTCAGGCTAGGGGGACTGGACTGCAATTAATGAGGTCTGATTCAAATTTTGTATTCTTGATATTTTTGCAGAACCACCCTTCTGATGGCCACCCCCTCTTTTCCTTTTGCTAGTTTTTGATATAACTGTAGGATTTTTACTTGCTACTAACACAGGGTCCTGGACTTTTGGAGAGGGTCTGTGCAACGAGGGAGATTTGGAAACTCTACAGCTCAAGCCACTGGAAGCAATGCTGGTTGAGGTTGAGCTTAAGATGAAACCAGCCACCAAATTGTCAGGCCCCACAAGCAATGAACTAGAGCTTGGACTCTGGACAACTAGAGGGTCTGTTGGTCTACATTGTTCTGGGGTGACCGCTGACCCAATAATACCTAAAGATGAGCGCTTCCCTGTTAAGAGGTCTATAGACAAGCGTTTCTCCGTAAGGGCCATTTCTTTTTCCAATACGACTGTTGCCCGTTTTATAAATTGATAAAGGGTACCAGTGGCCACCCCACCGTTAGTTGTGAGATTAAATTTTCTTCCCTTCCCTGAACGTAGTGCCATTTTGGTAATTTACCAGGTGACACTGGCACCCGCACGGAATATAAAATTAATGATAAGCACAAAATGATTTAAAGCAGAGAGGGAAAAACAAAACCCTTCTATACCAACAAAAGAAATATACACAATACCAAATGTTTTACGGGGGTGGCCCAGCCCGGCCTCGTTCGACCTCGGACGGCCTCAGACGGTCCCGCCATTGTCCCGGGCTTCACCCGGGCACGTCCCGCGATGCGTGATAATGACGTGAATAAATATAACAGGTAGGCGTGGAGATTGTGGGAAGAGGCACCAGCTGTCGATGTTCAGGGAATGCTGGTCCTCGCAGTCCCGACCTCCCGAGTTCTCAAAGTTCTGCTGTGTGAGAGATAACACCAAAGTTCCAGGTAGCAGGGATCTGTGAAAGGCTGCGGGCAAGACTGTAGGCAGAGACTGCTGTGAGCTTCCAATCTGTTCTTCCGTGGGGTTTGTGTCTTCCTTGTATAGATTGGAAAAGAAGTTTGTGAACTCCTGCATTATTACGGAGTCCTCAGAGCTTGGTTCAGTTTGGTTATGCTGCTGGATGCTGGATATTTTATTTCTTGTTTGGTCTGTCTTGCTTTTCCATGCCAGCATTTTACCGCATCCTTCCCCATACTCATGATTTGATAATTTGCTGGCTTCCCACTTTTTTCTCACTTTGTTCTCAAGGAGGTCAACTAGTTTCTCTTTTAGTTCTTGCCTTTTCTTTTCTAGTATTTCTTTGCTATTTGGAGTGTTTCCTGTCACTTTTTGTGCATCTAATAGTTTTATGTCTTTTTTTTTTTTTTTTTAAACTTTATTAACATGAAGGTATAATATGCATTAAGTTTCTTACAGTCATGTGGGTATGGGTACATTTTGTACATATCTCGGTTCAGGTGACATTTCTTCAGGACAAATAGCATAGTCTGCGATGTATTAAACCTTCGAAAATCCTTAAATACGTTTATGCTTGGTCTGTTCGTAATCATTGTACTTCGTTACTTTTTCCCCCCGTTATATAGTATTCAACATGAACATTACTTTTATACGTTAGAATAAACAAATACCCCCCCCCCCCCAACATGTGTCATCATTACCAGTGCGTTCTCACCCACCGTCCCAATCAGCAAAACCCTTGGTTCTCTCGTTGCTACTTAGCCAGGTTAGCTCAAAGACCGGTATGTTTTTGTTCCGCTGAGGTTAATACTCCCGTTCCTATCCTTTACTCATCCTCTCCTTCAGATTCTAGGTCGTCCCCCTCTGGCAAAGGGTCACAGATCTCTCCCCTATATACATTCCACGCCGCCCACACCTTGTTCCATTTGCGGGGCGCCGCTCGCAGGACATACACCGCCCTTTCCGTAACCATCAGGATGTCCATGTTTTTAGCCCACCTGCTCACGGTGGGTAATTCTGAAGCGCCCCACTTCTGTGCGATATCTCGCTTGGCCACTATCATGGCCAGTGTTGCCCAAATTAGTTCATATCTACCCAGGTCATTGGGGTCCCATATGTTCAAAAGGCATTTGCGCGGTTCAGGCAGCACGGAGGTTTTAAGTGTCTGGGAGATCGTGCGCTGAATCTGCCTCCAGAATTCACGTATCTGAGGGCATTCCCATAGTGTATGAAATAGTGTCCCCTCCTCCCCGCAGCCTCTCAAGCAAAAGGGATGTGGCGCTCTCTGTATTTTGTGAAGTAGCGTCCTGGTATAGTAGATGCGGTGCAGAATTTTGAGCTGTACCAATCTGAACTTAGTTGAGATCCCAACCTCCCTTGGGGAGGCTAACGTCTCATTCCATTCAGATTCATCCGCCTCACCTATTTCTCCCTCCCACTTTTCTTTAAGTTTCTGTGTGGGGTCCTTCAGATTATTGATCAGTTTTTTATATGTAAGTGAGGTTGCGCTTTGGATCATGAATTCCGTTAGTAGTCTATCTTCTAAAGGTGAGGATTCCGGCAGAGTCGTGTCCGCAGGAATCGCTCGGAGTAATGCGTGTCTGATTTGTACGTATCTGAATGTTTCCGTGGGTCCGAGGTTATATTGCTGTTGCAGGTGTGGAAATGGTATGACCGTGTCTTTGTCCCAGAGGTCCCCCACCGTGGAAATTCCTATGGAGTCCCATCGTGCAAAGCCCTTACACCCTCTGAGGTTTCCCAATGCTTTCGTGTCCCACAATGGTGTCATTTTGGTAATTCTTCCTGCCCAGCCCAGACGTGCCTGCGCTATGTGCCATAGGGTCGCCGTGTGTCGTGTTGGACCGATTAGACTTTTAAGTTGCGATTTATTGTACTGTACTGACAGCATACAATCCGTCCCAAGCTGTGACCAATCTGCCCGGTAAGCTGGGTCCTCTTTCGGGGTGTGGATCCACTGATTAACTACCTTAAGCTGGGCCGCCCAGTAATATAGCTGAATGTTAGGGAGTGCTATCCCTCCCTCATACCAGCTTTTGACCAATTTGTCGTATGCTATGCGTGCCGGGCCAGTATCCCAGAGCAAGGCAGAGACCAGCGCTACTATTTGTTTGAAGTATCGTGGTGGTACTAGATGTGGGGTGTTTTCTAAGACATATAGGAGCCTCGGGAGTGCCATCATTTTGTATAAGGCTGCCCTTCCCAGTAGGGTCAGGGGCAGGGCCGCCCAGTGTTTAACGTCCGCCCGTAGGCGATCAATAGGTGGTTTTAAGTTGTTGGCAAAGAAGTCAGTGTCATTATTCGTGATGACAATGCCTAGGTATCTGAAGGAGGTCGTTGTCGTAGCCAGGGGACAGTCAGCCTGCAACCTCGGTGCCGGGCCTTTCAGTGTGTATATTACTGATTTCGACCAGTTCAGGGCATAGCCCGACGAGTTCCCGTGTGCGTTACAGAGGTCCAGCAGGGCTGGGATTCCGTCGTCAGGTTCAGTCATGTAAATTAGCATGTCGTCGGCGTACAGGGAGATTTTGTCCTCCCACCCCTCTTCCCATTTAATTCCTTTAAATAAGGGCATAGCCCTGATCTGAATCGCCAGGGGCTCAAGCACCAGCGCAAAGAGCAGGGGCGACAAGGGGCAGCCCTGTCTGGTCCCCCTGCCCAACTGGAACCTTGGTGAAATGTGGCCATTAGCTACTACTTGTGCGACCGGCTTCGTATAAAGCAATCTTATCCATGCTACATACTTTGGTCCAAAGCCCATACGTGTGAGCACCGTGAAGAGATATTCCCATTCCACGAGGTCAAAAGCCATTTTGGCGTCGAGGGAGAGAATCACCGCCTTCTCCGAGAGGAGGTGCGAACGGGCCAGCACTCCATGAACTCTCCGGAGATTCAGTGCCGTGCTCCGGTGAGGCATAAAACCAGACTGGTCAGGGTGGATCAGGGTACTTAGGTGCGGCAGCAAACGGTTAGCCAGAAGCTTAGCCAGCACCTTGGCCTCAATATTAAGCAACGATATCGGGCGATATGAGGTACATTAATTTGGGGGTTTCCCTGGCTTAGGTATCGCCACAATCGTGGCCGTGCGTTGATCTAGTGGCAATTCCACCTTATCCCTGCTGTCCAAATACATGGCTAGCAGCGGTGCACTGAGCTCTGGAGCCATGGACTTATACCATTCCACTGGTATCCCATTCGGTCCCAGTGCTTTGCCAGACTGTAGTGCCTGAATTGCCAGTTGAATTTCCTCTTCTGTCGGGTCTACCTCTAGGGCCTGCATATCGTCTTGCGTAATGCTGGGGACGGCAATGTCCGCCAGTGTCGCCGCTGCCATCTGTTCTGTGACTACATGGTCTGGGGTGTATATTTCCTGATAGTGCTGAGCCAAGGCGCATACTATTTCCTCTGGGTGTGTCAGGTCCTGCCCTCCCTCCGTGTACAGTCTTTGAATACCCTTCGCTCCACCCCCTCGCTTATCTAACCAGGCCAGCATCTTCCCCGCTTTGTCCCCTACATCATAGATCCTATGTTTAGTGTTTGCGATGTATCCCTTCTCTGTAGCCTTAAGGTGAGCCTGGTATTGCTGTTGCCGAATCATGAGTGTGTGTGTTGTGGTTGGGGAGGGGTTAGCCATGTGTGCATTATTGGCGTCGTTGAGTGCTAGCTCTAACTCTGCGAGTTCTTTCCGGGAATCCCGTTTGTGCCCCGTTATTGCTGCTATAGCCGCCCCCCGGAGGACTGTTTTGTATGCCTCCCACAAGATGGATGGCGAGGCCACCGTCCCTGTGTTTTCAGCAAAATATTGCGTTGTTACTAGTTTAAGTTTCTTCCGAATCTTCGGGACTTTTAGAAAGTTTGGGTATATTGGGTAGATCCTTGCGCATTTTTTTTCCCGGGTGGTAAGTGATAGAGTAATCGGTGAATGGTCAGAAATTCCTCTGGGCAGGATGTCTACTTTGTCCACCATCCCCAAGTCTAACCCAATGGATAGAAAGTAATCTATACGAGATAGGCTATTATGGACAGCTGAGTAAAAGGTGTATTGATTATCCTCGGGGTGAAGATGTCGCCATATGTCTGTAATGCCCAGGGCTTCTAAAAAGTCCGGGAGTGACGCGGTACCTCGTGATCGGGCTCTAGAGGGTACGGTGTCTATCATTGGATCTATAATTGCGTTTAGGTCCCCCCCCACAATCGTATCCCCCTCCGGGAGGTCAAGGAGGAATTTGCCCAGTGCAGGCAGGGCCACGGAGTGTAGTGCCGGGGGGATATATACAGACACTATATTGAGAGATCTGCCCTCCCACTGGCCATGCACAGCAGCGAAGCGACCCTGATCATCCACCACGCGGTGTGATATTATAAAGGGAGATGATTTTTTCATTAGTATCCCTGTCCCCCTGGAGCCGGAAGTGAATTCTGCATGTATTGCCATTGCATAGCCGCGCCTATCTAGTGCTTTGCAGATTGTCCCTGCCAGGTGGGTTTCTTGTAGTAGGACCAGGTCCGGGCTTTGTCGCTTTATGGCCTGCAGTACCAAGCCTCTTTTTATTTTGTCCCCTAGGCCTCTGACATTCCAGGTTAGTATGCGCAGTGGGGGCACCCCCGTAGGGACAGAGGAGCCCTCAGCGGGCGTATCATAATGCGGCCTGGCCATTGAGTCGGTGTGAGAGCGACGCACGTAGTGCGTCCATAGGATTAGAGTATGTAGCGCATTGTGTAACACTGAGTAGGAATATGCCGATACTCGGAGTGGTAGTATAATGTGATGGCTGTAAGATGACTATGAATAAGAACATGAACCTTAACAAAAAAACTTTTTCCCTGTCCCCCCTCCCTGCTACCCTGCTCCACGGACAAACCCCCGCCCGTTTCCCCAACTTTGCAGAGTGCTTTAGTCCTTCCCCAACTATCTTACTTGCTCGTGGGGTTGGTGAGTCTCTTACGGGCACTGACTGTGCCCACCTTACTCAGCTACGCCAGGTCCAAGGCCCCTCGTGCCACACTCAGTTCCGTACAAATACAGTCTGTCTTTAGACCGGAGCCGGCTGCCCAGAGTCAAGTGGGTCTCTTTCAAGGTCGGATTCCGCTTCTTCCGCACCTCCCTGCCGGGGTGAGTGGGAGGTTTGACTGTTCATTGTCGCTCCGTTACGATGAGGATGTCGATCCCGCGGTGGGCGATGTCTCTGTCCAACCGGCCTCCAGCCATCCAGCCAGTCCTGTGCCATTTCCGGCGTGTCGAAAAACCACGTCTTTCCATCGGCCACTATTCGCAATTTAGCAGGAAACAGCATGGAATATGTTAATTCTCTGTCCCGTAGTGCTTTTTTCACCTCCGTGAATGATTTACGGCGTCTGGCCACCTCTGCCGTGTAGTCCGGGAAGAAGGCCAAGGTTGCATTTTGGATCTTAACAGGTGGTGAGACCCTTGCTGCTTGTAGGATCGCATCCCTGTCTCGAAAATTGAAAAGCCTGGCCAGCACAGGCCTTGGTGCTGCTCCTGTCTTGAGCGGTCCCCCCGGAACCCTGTGTGCCCTTTCCACTGAAAAGAAGTGGGACAATCCCTTGGGCTGCAGTTTGTTCTTGATAAGATCCTCTATGTAGAGGTCCATGGCCCCCTTCCCTTCCGTCTCCGGAAGTCCAAGGATGCGCACGTTATTTCGTCGCGAACGCCCTTCTTGGTCGTCCAGCTTGTCTTGCAGGAGCTTGGTGACTTTCTGCATGCGTTCCATGGCTACCTGGAGGTCCGATGTATCTTCTACAAGAGATTTCGTGACCACCTCCACCTGGGACACTCTTTCAGCCATTTTGTGGAAGTCCGCTCGCAGCAGCGTGACTTCAGAGGAGATGGCGCCCACCGTAGTTTTTACCTCTGCGAGAGTTTTCATAATGTCCTCCAACGTTACTTTTTTGGTTCCTTCCGTGTCTTGGGCATTACCCGTGGAGTTGCGCCCCGAATTGTGCGCCTGACTTTGTTGGCCGTAGGCAAATTTATCCAGCTTGGCCTGTGTGGATCCACTCCTAGTGCCTTTGCCCGCCATGGTTCCGGGGCTCGTGGAAACCGGATCTGTTGCCCACCGAGTCGTGATCAGCGCTCCGTCGTGTCCCGCGACTCGTATCTATTAGTCAGGGAGCAGTTGGCTATTGCGTGACTGGCTGAGTACTATCTCCCTCCTCCTGCACATGCCAAACAAGCCTGTATTGTTTTTATTGTTTTGCTTTTGCTGCGTGCTATCACCAATGATTGCGACGTGCGCTGTGGTTCTTCGCGCTGCAGGCCGCGCCTCGTGGTTCGCGTTTTCGCCTTTCAGTGATTCCACGCTGAGCTGGGATGGTTCCCACGGCCTCTATTTCGGGTCATCTGGGCCAGTCCACATCATTCATGTATAACGGATGGCGGAGGGTCCTTTTCAGGCATCTGCTACACCACCCACAGGCCAGGCAGGCCGGTAAGCGCTCCCGTTGGTGGATATGTCTTGTGTCCCCCCTGTGCCAGGGTTGCCGACACCGCCGGGTTGTGAGCCTCGAGCCCCGTCTGCGAGTATCTGCGTTAAAGCGCTATTCACCACTGTCCCCCGGGGGTGCCTGCGCCTCTCACCTCTGGTCGCGGCTTATATCCGTGCCCACTCCGTCTCTGCAGGCAGTTGAGGCGTGAGGATCGCCGCCGCCGTCTCGTACAGTTCGTCAGGCCCCCGGGGGGGGGGGGGGGGGGGGGGGGTGTGAGGTATTGCCGCTGTGTTGCACGCTCTCGGCCGCCCCGGTTCTCACTCTCGTCTGTCCTGTACGCCAGTATTATGCAGGCGGTGTGCAGACGCCCGCATGTGCCCTGTGGAGCGACACCACTATGCGGAGTCCCAGGTGGCTATTTTGTTCTGCCGGGCGGGTGCCGGGACGTGTCATTCAGGCCGGGCCGGCCCGGTCTTACTTCCGCCGGGGTCGGTGTGTTACGCAAGGCCGGTGCTTCCGTCCTGCGTGTAGGCCCAGATGCGTCAGTGCTGAATCAGTCGGGTTCCGGTCCTTCGATGTAGCCGAAAGTTGGTCCGGTGACACCGCTGCGAGCCCGGACCTGATCGCCGCCGCTTCAGGTGTGCAGTGAATCGGATTGGTGTGTCGGATTTATGGTAAGGCCTCAGTGCCCTCAGGAGCTCTCACTCTATGCTGCCGCCATGCTTGGCTGCTAGCCACGCCCCAGTTTTATGTCTTTTTCTATGTTTCCAATTTCCTGCTTCGTGAGTCTGGATCTGTAGGCTCCCATGCTTAATAGCTTCCCCCTAATAACTGCCTTGTATGTATCCCAGGTGTTTTGTTTTGAAGTGCCAATTTGGTTGTCATCAAAGAAATTAGCAGAAGCGATTGTTAGTTCTTCGGTAGACTGCGTGTCTAACAATATAGTGCGGTCAACCGTCCATCTGGGTTGTGCGTTATTGTTTGTCATTTGTAGATGTCATTGGTCAGACAAGTGAGCTGGCAGATGCTCAATTCTTCTAACGCTGCCTAGTAGGTTCTTATTTATTAAGAAGTAGTCACTTCTAGATCTGTGACCCAGTTTTTTGTTATGAAAGGTGAAGGGCTGTCTTTTATCTCCCTTTTCTTTCCACATGTCCATCAGATCCAGATCTTTTTTGTAGTTACCTAACCACTCCCTCATTTTGGGTAAATTTGCATGTCTACTAGGGGGGATCTATCCATTTTGGAATCTAATATGTTATAGTCGCCCCCTAGTATTATCGGAGCAGTTGTTGATAAAAGTTCTGTGTAGAGTCTTTGGAGGGGAGTTGGGTCGTCCGAGTTTGGACCGTAGTAGCCTACTACAGTAAATATGTTATCATTTATTCTTACTTTGGTTACAGCCCATCTTCCTTTGCTGTCTACTACTTTGTGTTCAATCTTAGCTTTAAGTGATTTAAAAAAAATGATTACTATACCTTTGATATTGCAGTTTTGATTAGTGCACACATAGGCATCAACCCAGCTAAGATTTTTCATTATTTGGTCCCACTCCGCACTTAGAAGATGCGTCTCTTGTAGTATGATTACCTCGCTTTCGGCTTCCTTCAGGTATTCAAGGATCCTTCTTCTTCTATTAGCAGTTCTAAGACCATTAACATTCCAAGAGAGAACTTTAATTTGTTTAGAGTTTGTCATCATTTACTTAAATTGTGTTGGGTAGTGATATAGGTTGATTTGTGTTTATAGGCCCCGCGTACTCCTTTTACTTAAATTAGTGAGGACATTTTTTCTATTTTTTTCCCCAGTTTGCTCCCCACCCGTGCTCTCTTTTTGTTTTGTATTTGTGCTTTTTTTGAGGTGCATTGTTACCCACCCTGAGGAAGCCTCCCTTCTTCTTTTTGGGCGGTATTGTTCGCCCTCTTTGAGCTCCATTCTCCGCCTGGTTTGCAAGTTTCACCTTTCTTGACTTTTATGTCTCAATCCGCACTTGATCCTTAATTTGTTCGATAAAGGTTTCTACCTCTTTGGGATCCCTGATGTTGTGCATTTTGTTCCTCCACATGATCCTCAGAGCAGCAGGGAATTTCATTTGGACTGTGGCCTCAAGGGACTTTAGTTCTTGCATGAACTGCCACTGTCTATCCTAGGTAGCTTTGGACATGTCTGAGCGAATTCTGAAAAGACCAGTTGTCTTTTTTTAGAGTGCCATTTTTTAAGCCCTCGCTTAAGATTCTCTCTTTCAGTGTGTAGGTTTTAAAAATGATTAAGATTTTCCTTGGTGTCTTTCTCTCTTTGCTCTTTCCAAAGGGATCCCGGTGGACCCTCTGAATGTCATCCATCCGATTAGCTTCTTTGGCCCAGGGAAAATACTCTTCTAGGAGGGAGATAATAAACTTTTTAATGTCTGTCCCTTCCAAGTTCTCTGGAACGTTCAGTACCCTTAAATTGTTTTTTCTCGCTTGATTTTCTAGCGATTCGAGTTTTTCCTTCATGCTTCTATCGCTGTCTCTTAGCGATCTTATCTCCTTTTGATTAGTATCCACTTTGTTACTGAGAACTTCTACCGCTGACTCGACCGCAGTCACTCTTTCTCCTAGCTCATTCAGTTTTTTGGCCCAGGTTCTCGCATACTTCCTGAATTTTATTTTGATTAGCCTCAGAGATTGCGAATTTTTCTCTTATTTTCCCCAGCTTTTTATCCATGATTTTTTCCATGAGCTTCTCAGTATTTTCTGGGGCAGGATGGTCTCCCCCTGAGTTAGCTGTAGGTGTTTCAGCAGGTTCTGTCATGATGGACCCCCCTGATATCGCCACTTTCGGGTCTGCGTGGGACTCTTTCCCTTTACTCATGCCCCGAGCTTCATCATCTAAATCTGTAATGTTCAGCTCCACTCTCGTAGGGGGGTTTATTTTTAGGATAGTGACTGGGTTCGAGACTAGAGATTTGTTCTTGTCTTGCAGGGCTGGGTGGTTACCTCTCACTTGGACCAGCTGTTGAACTTTGAAAAGGATCTTAGAGAGGGGGTTACTTTAATCTTTTGTTCTGGCTGATCTTTCCCTAGATCTTTCTACTTCGCTGTTCTACTTTTTATTTTTTGTGACTGGCGTTCAAGGTTGGGAGTCCCTCTCGGCTTCCTTTTTGTACTCCTAGGAAACACGGTTTGTTTTATGGGAGGGAGGAAGCTCTGTTTGGAGAACTGCCTGTTCCTAAGACAGTAGCTAGATCTTGTCCTGCTACCACCTTCAAGCTCTACTACTATGGGGGTTTGGGTATCTCCACCCCCCCTAGCCTCTAAGTTTTCATGTGGGATAACAGCTTCTGCCACTATTTCGCCCTTTGCTCCCTCTCCCCCTCGTGCCCCCTTTCCACCCTTCACTTGTTTGCTTTGCTTACACCCAGCAAGCAGGTCTAGCGTAGCGACCCCCTCTCCACCTCTCCCCCCTCCTGTACCTTGTTCATGGGCGTATGTGCAGTCCTTCGATCAGGCCAGGGAGTATGCTGCTGATCCAAGAGATCCAGATGCCTCGCTTCTGTTTGGGGCAGTAAAGAAAATGCCTCCTCCGTGGGCCCCCTCTTCCCAGCCTCCGCTGTGCCAGAATCCCCAGTGTCAGTCGTTCTTGCCAATTCTGCCGATTCTACCACCACTTCTACTGCCTCTGCCACTGCACAGTAATCCCTGATCTTGTTTGTGGCAGCCGCGTCTATTGAACGAGCACCATCAGCGCTTCCTCTTTTTACACGGAACTGCAGAGACTCTGCTAAGTTGGGTGTTGCTGTACCTGGGCTGCCGCTTCTGCTGCTTCTACCGCTTTTGCCCTGGAACAGGAAGGGAATCCTTCCTATCGCTTTCCGGCAGCCTCTGTTTGCTCCTGACGCCGCCGCCCAGAGCCCGGCGTACGCGGTCAGGACGCTGTTGGTTACGGTGGTAGCCCGGGGGGAGAGAACTCGCATTCCGGGACAGTCTCCAGAGATTGCCAGGTAAATCCCTTTTGTTGTTGTTACTCACTGAGGTTTTTTTTCTGTAAATTTACCTGTGGAAGGTGATTTTATTTGCGAGATATGTCTCGGCGAGCACGGAGCTCCCGACCGGACCTCCTAGCCGGCCGCCATCTTCCTCTCAACCTACCCAAATTTGTTTACATGGGAGTGGGAATAGTATATTTGAACTGTTTAGTAACCAGCACCTTATCCAAAATGGTTTTTAGTGTGTACTTGTGAATAGTGTGTGTTTAAAAAAAAAAAAACATACATGTCAAGGTTTCTATATATTTTTGATTTATGTATTTTATGTGTTATATTTAATGTATATTTTTAATGTTTAGTTTTGATTCATACATTTTCATATCAGTCTTACATACAAATTCACATTTTGATACATCATTTTCATGAGTTACAGTGGTAGATTTTTTGTATACTTTTTTGTTAAAGTATCACATGTACTGTATATTTTAAGACACTTTTAAGATATGTACAATTTTAAACACTTATACACATATGGTACATAATTATTTTTTCATGCATGTATTTTTTATAAATAGTAGAACTTTTCTTACATTTCTATAATCCATGTGTTTAGTTATCATCATCATCATCATTTTAACTTTATTTCGGTTTGTTAATGAACCATAAAAGTACATCGCAACTAGAAAAAAAATACATTTACAACTCAACCATGCATAGTTACATCTCGTTTTGGATATTTACAATGATCAGTTAACGTGCGGTTTATAATATATCAATAAAAGCACTGAAACAATAAAATACAAGCTAAAAATTTTTAGGACACAAAAAAACTAGTTATTACTGAGACAGAGCAGTCTAACCACAATAAGCGGGTTTCTACAAACGAATCAGTCTTCGTCTAGTTAACCACATCGAAAACAAAAATTTAGCAATAGCAGTAACTATCAATGCATTGGTATCAGTTTTTAAAATTCTAAAATAGTCTATGTAATTCCTAAGTCCTAGATTCACACATAACTGTATGATCCATTTTTTCCTGCTAGCAGAATAGGCAGGACAGAACAAAGTCACATGGATTAAAGATTCATTTGGATCATTGCAACCTGGACAAGGGCGAGCTAAACCCAATTTCCATTTATCAGAATAGGAATAAAGGGGTAATGTACCATATCTGAACTGTAAGAACAATTTTTTTGCTAAGACAGGTTCTATAGCGTCTAATTCTTTCTCAAAGCTATAGACATTCTTGAAATCCAAAAAACTGTCAGTGAGGCTAGAGGGCCTGGCTGATCGAAGGACCTCTTCAAGGTTGTGATATTTTATAGACTCAGCCAGGGTTCTCTTTGAGATAGATTTGCATGTGTCCTCCGGGTTGGACCAGAGATTCTCCATGCCAATCTTGGACGCCTGCCCCCTTATAAAAGATAACCACTTTATCCTCCCTACACCCGGGCGAGCCATCACAATCTTTAATTCTTCTCTATAGCACTCGAGCTCCGGGACACTCCACAATCTACGCCAGTAGAGGAGCGGGCGTGAGGCAATTACTTCTGCCATAGGCCTCAGATTTATATCCAGCCTTAGTGGAATTAGGGGGGTGTTAGTAGGTAAGGAGAGAAGCTGTCTAATAAATTTATTCTCTGTTATACTAATCTCATTCGCTGGACAATGGCCCCAGAGTTCTGCCCCGTATAGGGTGGAAGATCTGGTTTGTACCTTGTATATTTCCAGCGGTACACTGACTAGCTTGTGAACACAGGATTTCTGTACTTTAAGAATACCCCCCATAGACTGGGAAAGGGTTAAATTAGCCTTAGTCATTTGGGTTTCCCAACTCATTCTATCATTTAAGGTCAGGCCTAGATAAGTAAAATTATTTACCCTTTCCAGGGCTCGTCCATCCATTGTTGGACAAGGGCAATTAGTTGCAGTGCCATTAAACACCATGTACTTTGTTTTGTCTATATTAATTACCAGGTTCCTGTCCCTACAGAATTTGGTAAATTGGTCTAACACCCGCTGCATCCCCATAGATGTTTTTGAGAGCAGCAGGGTGTCATCCGCAAACATGAGTGCAGGAAATTTACCACCAGCTAGGTTAGGAGCGTCGCTGTTTTGTACACTAGTTAAGTCATCGACGAGGCCATTTAAAAAAAGGGAAAATAGCGTAGGGGCCAGTACGCATCCCTGCCTAACTCCCTTCTCAATGGGAAAATCTCTTGTTAGCTGGCCATTTTTGCCATAGCGAACCTTTGCATAGGTTCCTTCGTGGAGTCTTTTGAATTGGAGACATAAGTAGGGTGGTATCCCCATCGTTGTTAATATGCTCCAAAGTTGGTTTCTGTCCACCATGTCAAATGCGGATTTTAGGTCCACAAATGTCAGGTAGAGGCTCCCCCCATCCATCACCACATGCTTCCAGTAAAGATTCTGGAGCCGTAATAATTGGTCAATGGTCGATGTTTTAGCACGGAACCCTGCTTGCAAGTGGGAGAGGATGTTATTCTCGCTAATCCAATCTTGCAAGCGTTGCAAAAGCAGTTTGGCGTAGATTTTTTGGGTAACGTCAATTAGACTAATTGGTCTATAGTTTGACGGGGCCAGCGGAGATCCCTTTTTATAAATCGGAATAATTTCGGCCCCCAGCCATGTGCTTGGAGGCTCTTGACCGTCAAGAATGGCATTAAATATGACGGTCAAGTAGGGGACCCAGATCTTCGGCTCATCTCTAAAAAGATCACCAGGGATCTTGTCCAACCCAGGGGCCTTATTACATTTTAATCCTTGGACTGCAAGAGTAACTTCCGACAGAGTAAAGGGAGGGGAGGGGCATTCTAGGCCTGATCTCAAAGGCGTTATAAGTAACGCATTATAGGGGGAAGGGGTACTAGAATAGAGATCACCAAAGTAAGCACACCAGGCTTCCTCGGCAATATTGGGATCAATCTTTACCTTCCCTTCTGGCTTCCCAGTATGGACCAAGTTCCAAAAAGTTCGGGCGTCCTTCGCTATTAGTGCTTGTTTAATGGCCTTCCATTTCTCTGTTTCCCATTCAGATTTTGCATGAGAAAGGAGGTTCTTATAAAAGTTCCTTGCAGCCATAATGTTAGCCCTATGGCCTGATTTAATGGCAGAAATTAAGGTGATCTTCGCCTTCCTACAGGACTGGTTGTACCAGGGATTTGTGGCACATGCCTGTCGATTGTTATGTTTTACCGGTTTAGAGAAACTAGCTGCTAAGGTCAACATTAATTCTTTGTGTATAGCTAAACATTTACCATCATTATCAGGATTAAAGGCGTTTTCATGCAATATATTTAGACGCTCAAGCTGGGGAATGACACTTTTATACAGTGATGCCAGGTTATCTGGCGACGACTTGATAGTAGACCATCGAATTTTTTTACCACCCTGTGTGATCCTAATCGCACTGGAGACCAAGTCGACCTCTTGATGCTCCCCGTCGTGATTTGGCACATCCAGTTCTGCTACCAAGGGGTTGTGGTCACTTTCCACGCGATCAGCTACGTGGAAACATCGAATCAGGTGCCATACAGACATACTAACCAACAGATAATCTATTGTTGACGAATGGCCCATTCCATTATAAGTACTCTTCCCTGGGCTATCCCCCGGAAAGCGGCCGTTGCAGGCTCTAAGTGAGAATGTATATGTCAGTGTGGTAAGCTGCATGGCCATGGGAGTCCAGTTTTTAACTGGGTAGGTATTTGGGGGTGGAATCCGGCAGGCGTCATCCTCATCTGATGTTAACTGTGAGACACCCCCGAGTGGTTCATAATGACAATTAAAGTCCCCCCCTATTATCACCTTGGTATCAATTGAGAAGCTGTTTAATAGGGCAGTTAGGGACTCTAGGGTATGAGAAACCGTACCACCCAAAACCGGACGTAGGTAGATATTAATGATTGCTATTTTGGGTGTGTTTCTGCGGGTTAGGAGAATACACAAAATATCACAAGAATTGGTGTTAATTCTTTTGACCAAAAACCCAAGATGGACAGCCACCCATATGATCAATCCACCAGATGGTCTGCCCCTAAGACCTTTAGTTGCAGGCTCGGCATAAGTTACAAAACCCAATCTATGCTGAATAGTCCTGGCCCATGTCTCTTGGAATATACAGATACCATGGTTATCCACATAGTCACACCACTCCATGTTCTCTAACTTTACCACCAAACCCGCCACATTCCATGATAGCAGCAATAAATTCTTATTATTGGAACACAGTTGATCAGCTGGGTTGTCTGGAAGTATAACAATATCCACATTAGGATCACCCACTTCGGGACTCGTCTGTTTCTTTGGGATCTCATGGTTAGTTACAATGCAGTTGTCATCATCTGTGCTAGAGGGGGAAATACCACGTTGGGAGAATGTGAATGTGTAGCTTGTCCCACTCTGGGTGTTCTCCTCTAATAGCCCCCCACCACCAACACCAAAGTCTTTGACAGGGGGGGGCAGCCTTAGCTAGAAGTCAATCGCAGCCATCAAGACCAGATATGGCTCCATATCTATTCGAGGTTTCCAGTGGAGTAAAAGGAATCAAATGGTCCATATTTCTATTCCACTGGAAAAACTCTTGCCCCGCAGGGAGATGGCTACGTCCGTTAGCAGGGACTATGTTCCACGCTAAATTGTTCCTAGGAGGGGGAGGCCTCTGCAAGTGGCGCATGTAGTTGTTGTTTGGAGGCAAATGAGTGTTCCTAATGCCATTGGGGTCTGGAGCCCCCCCGGAAAAGAGAGCAGGAGGCACGTACGACCTTGGGTAAAAGTAAGTTAGGTCGTGTGGGACAATAGCGGTATTCAAATTCATAGGGGGGCCTGTTAATATAGCCCCAACAGCTACTGGGTTCCTAAAATTAATAACAACTATATCACCCTCAATGTTTTTTTCCCTGGTACCCAGCCAGGGCAGGCGTCTAACATGGACTATCTCCCCATCGATATAATATGGGAGTGGTCTATTTTGACCTAACCAATGTAGAATGTTGTTCTTGAGTTGGGGATGGCCCTCCTTTCTGCCTGCTTCTAATGGGGGGACACCTGTGAGTACAACTACAAATGGTAGCGATTCTGGGGGTAATTCTACATTGAGTCCATGTGGAATACCATTAGTGGACCTTGCAGACCTCCCCATACTCAAGTACTTAATCTTAGTACTAGAAGTAGCGTCGCCCGTCTGGGCGTCTATTGGAGCCTGAGCCATGGTTTTTGTTACTGTTTGGACAGGAACCTGGGCCTGTTGAAAAACCAAGTTTTTCTGCTGGTTATTATTCAAAGACTTACTGTTTACAGTAGTTGTCTTAGCAGAAGTCATTGGTATGTCTACAGTGCCCTGTTTATTACTAGCGAGAAGTTTAGCAACTCTATTGTTACCACTATTGGAATCGTTTGGGGCCAGGGTAGTAGGAGCAGAAGCTGTTAGAGTCTGTGGTAAAATTGTCGACACAGGGGTAGGCATTAAAGAGGTGATAGGAGCACTTAATTTACCATTGTACAGAGCCTCCAGGTTGCCTAGTCGGTGCTCAACCCTTTTTAGGATATCCAAAATTGGGCGCATAAAGGACCTAAGCAACTGCTCAACTGTATTCCGCTCAGTATCAGTAGGAGAAATAGTCTCTAATCTTGGGATAGAAACAACCTCATCTTGCTCCCCTCGGATATTACCAAGATGTATATTAATAGAGTCTGGGGTTGGTGCCGCTATAGGCACTGTGTCAGTCAGTGCCGAATTTTTGGGTGCAGGTACACCAGGAGTCCTAAGTTTAGATGTCTTGCCAAACTCAGTGTGACTAAGCTTGCCCCTTTGGGGTGCTCCTAACCCCCTCCTCTTTTTAGTAGGTGGAGGGCCGAGGGTTTTAGGGGTGATAGATGGTCTACCTAGCCTTTTCGGCTGCTCCTTAGGTGGAGGACAAAGTACATTGACCACATTTGGAGACGGACTAGAGACAGATGGAAGCACAACTTTAGGTGAGGGGACAATTAATGTAGAGACCGTAGGCGGTGGAGTGCTTCTAAGCAATAGTGGGAATTCGTCCAGTGACAATGGATCATCAAGGGGTGTGTCAGTAATAGTGTCCAACAAAATGGGTGGGGAAGCCAAATCAATTAGAGGTCTATTTTTCAGAGACTCGATAGAAAGGCGTCGTTCAATCCTGCGTTCAGATAATGAGTCATCCTTGTCCAGATCGACGACACCCCTAGTAAAATAATTGTCAAGTGTCCTTTTACTGTATCCCACTATGCTGGAGTTCTCAGAATTTGCCGCCATGGATAAAGGCCTACCTTACAGTCTGGGACAAAAGATGTAGGTGGGGTAGCCCGTCCCGTCCCTGGGCGTCCCCGGACGGCCACAGACGGTCTCGCCCTTGTCCCGGGCTTCTCCCGGCGCCCTCCCGCGCGCTCCCGCGCAGCGGGAGTGGAGGATCCTTAATATAGCTGACCAACTAATTACCGGGAGGGCGGGGCCGGCAGGGAGAGCAGCCCAGCTGGAGTAGGGGCGCGCGGGTACTCCTGGTCCTCGGAGTCCACCGCTATGCTCGCAGCCCTGCCGGTTGGTCCACAACAATGCCCCTTCACGAACCAGAAAAGTGCTGCACGCCGCGAAGCGGGACCCGCGCAGCGGGTCCGGCGAGGAGTGGCGGCTACAGCAGGGTCACAGGCATCCTCGCTGGAATAGGAGGTGCTTTGCACAGAGTCAGCGTCAGCAACAGAATCCACTGAGGTCCAGGTGGGGCAGTGATTTAAGCGATAACAAGGTGAGGGCGGGGCCGGCAGGGAGAGCAGCCCAGCTGGAGTAGGGGCGCGCGGGTACTCCTGGTCCTCGGAGTCCACCGCTATGCTCGCAGCCCTGCCGGTTGGTCCACAACAATGCCCCTTCACGAACCAGAAAAGTGCTGCACGCCGCGAAGCGGGACCCGCGCAGCGGGTCCGGCGAGGAGTGGCGGCTACAGCAGGGTCACAGGCTTCCTCGCTGGAATAGGAGGTGCTTTGCACAGAGTCAGCGTCAGCAACAGAATCCACTGAGGTCCAGGTGGGGCAGTGATTTAAGCGATAACAAGGTGAGGGCGGGGCCGGCAGGGAGAGCAGCCCAGCTGGAGTAGGGGCGCGCGGGTACTCCTGGTCCTCGGAGTCCACCGCTATGCTCGCAGCCCTGCCGGTTGGTCCACAACAATGCCCCTTCACGAACCAGAAAAGTGCTGCACGCCGCGAAGCGGGACCCGCGCAGCGGGTCCGGCGAGGAGTGGCGGCTACAGCAGGGTCACAGGCTTCCTCGCTGGAATAGGAGGTGCTTTGCACAGAGTCAGCGTCAGCAACAGAATCCACTGAGGTCCAGGTGGGGCAGTGATTTAAGCGATAACAAGGTGAGGGCGGGGCCGGCAGGGAGAGCAGCCCAGCTGGAGTAGGGGCGCGCGGGTACTCCTGGTCCTCGGAGTCCACCGCTATGCTCGCAGCCCTGCCGGTTGGTCCACAACAATGCCCCTTCACGAACCAGAAAAGTGCTGCACGCCGCGAAGCGGGACCCGCGCAGCGGGTCCGGCGGGGAGTGGCGGCTACAGCAGGGTCACAGGCTTCCTCGCTGGAATAGGAGGTGCTTTGCACAGAGTCAGCGTCAGCAACAGAATCCACTGAGGTCCAGGTGGGGCAGTGATTTAAGCGATAACAAGGTGAGGGCGGGGCCGGCAGGGAGAGCAGCCCAGCTGGAGTAGGGGCGCGCGGGTACTCCTGGTCCTCGGAGTCCACCGCTATGCTCGCAGCCCTGCCGGTTGGTCCACAACAATGCCCCTTCACGAACCAGAAAAGTGCTGCACGCCGCGAAGCGGGACCCGCGCAGCGGGTCCGGCGAGGAGTGGCGGCTACAGCAGGGTCACAGGCTTCCTCGCTGGAATAGGAGGTTCTTTGCACAGAGTCAGCGTCAGCAACAGAATCCACTGAGGTCCAGGTGGGGCAGTGATTTAAGCGATAACAAGGTGAGGGCGGGGCCGGCAGGGAGAGCAGCCCAGCTGGAGTAGGGGCGCGCGGTTACTCCTGGTCCTCGGAGTCCACCGCTATGCTCGCAGCCCTGCCGGTTGGTCCACAACAATGCCCCTTCACGAACCAGAAAAGTGCTGCACGCCGCGAAGCGGGACCCGCGCAGCGGGTCCGGCGAGGAGTGGCGGCTACAGCAGGGTCACAGGCTTCCTCGCTGGAATAGGAGGTGCTTTGCACAGAGTCAGCGTCAGCAACAGAATCCACTGAGGTCCAGGTGGGGCAGTGATTTAAGCAATAACAAGGTGAGGGCGGGGCCGGCAGGGAGAGCAGCCCAGCTGGAGTAGGGGCGCGCGGGTACTCCTGGTCCTCGGAGTCCACCGCTATGCTTGCAGCCCTGCCGGTTGGTCCACAACAATGCCCCTTCACGAACCAGAAAAGTGCTTCACGCCGCGAAGCGGGTCCGGCGAGGAGTGGCGGCTACAGCAGGGTCACAGGGTTCCTCGCTGGAATAGGAGGTGCTTTGCACAGAGTCAGCGTCAGCAACAGAATCCACTGAGGTCCAGGTGGGGCAGTGATTTAAGCGATAACAAGGTGAGGGCGGGGCCGGCATGGAGAGCAGCCCAGCTGGAGTAGGGGCGCGCGGGTACTCCTGGTCCTCGGAGTCCACCGCTATGCTCGCAGCCCTGCCGGTTGGTCCACAACAATGCCCCTTCACGAACCAGAAAAGTGCTGCACGCCGCGAAGCGGGACCGGCGAGGAGTGGCGGCTACAGCAGGGTCACAGGCTTCCTCGCTGGAATAGGAGGTGCTTTGCACAGAGTCAGCGTCAGCAACAGAATCCACTGAGGTCCAGGTGGGGCAGTGATTTAAGCGATAACACGGTGAGGGCGGGGCCGGCAGGGAGAGCAGCCCAGCTGGAGTAGGGGCGCGCGGGTACTCCTGGTCCTCGGAGTCCACAGCTATGCTCGCAGCCCTGCCGGTTGGTCCACAACAATGCCCCTTCACGAACCAGAAAAGTGCTGCACGCCGCGAAGCGGGACCCGCGCAGCGGGTCCGGCGAGGAGTGGCGGCTACAGCAGGGTCACAGGCTTCCTCGCTGGAATAGGAGGTGCTTTGCACAGAGTCAGCGTCAGCAACAGAATCCACTGAGGTCCAGGTGGGGCAGTGATTTAAGCGATAACAAGGTGAGGGCGGGGCCGGCAGGGAGAGCAGCCCAGCTGGAGTAGGGGCGCGCGGGTACTCCTGGTCCTCGGAGTCCACCGCTATGCTCGCAGCCCTGCCGCTTGGTCCACAACAATGCCCCTTCACGAACCAGAAAAGTGCTGCACGCCGCGAAGCGGGATCCGCGCAGCGGGTCCGGCGAGGAGTGGCGGCTACAGCAGGGTCACAGGCTTCCTCGCTGGAATAGGAGGTGCTTTGCACAGAGTCAGCGTCAGCAACAGAATCCACTGAGGTCCAGGTGGGGCAGTGATTTAAGCGATAACAAGGTGAGGGCGGGGCCGGCAGGGAGAGCAGCCCAGCTGGAGTAGGGGCGCGCGGGTACTCCTGGTCCTCGGAGTCCACCGCTATGCTCGCAGCCCTGCCGGTTGGTCCACAACAATGCCCCTTCACGAACCAGAAAAGTGCTGCACGCCGCGAAGCGGGACCCGCGCAGTGGGTCCGGCGAGGAGTGGCGGCTACAGCAGGGTCACAGGCTTCCTCGCTGGAATAGGAGGTGCTTTGCACAGAGTCAGCGTCAGCAACAGAATCCACTGAGGTCCAGGTGGGGCAGTGATTTAAGCGATAACAAGGTGAGGGCGGGGCCGGCAGGGAGAGCAGCCCAGCTGGAGTAGGGGCGCGCGGGTACTCATGGTCATCGGAGTCCACCGCTATGCTCGCAGCCCTGCCGGTTGGTCCACAACAATGCCCCTTCACGAACCAGAAAAGTGCTGCACGCCGCGAAGCGGGACCCGCGCAGCGGGTCCGGCGAGGAGTGGCGGCTACAGCAGGGTCACAGGCTTCCTCGCTGGAATAGGAGGTGCTTTGCACAGAGTCAGCGTCAGCAACAGAATCCACTGAGGTCCAGGTGGGGCAGTGATTTAAGCGATAACAAGATGAGGGCGGGCCGGCAGGGAGAGCAGCCCAGCTGGAGTAGGGGCGCGCGGGTACTCCTGGTCCTCGGAGTCCACCGCTATGCTCGCAGCCCTGCCGGTTGGTCCACAACAATGCCCCTTCACGAACCAGAAAAGTGCTGCACGCCGCGAAGCGGGACCCGCGCAGCGCGTCCGGCGAGGAGTGGCGGCTACAGCAGGGTCACAGGCTTCCTCGCTGGAATAGGAGGTGCTTTGCACAGAGTCAGCGTCAGCAACAGAATCCACTGAGGTCCAGGTGGGGCAGTGATTTAAGCGATAACAAGGTGAGGGCGGGGCCGGCAGGGAGAGCAGCCCAGCTGGAGTAGGGGCGCGCGGGTACTCCTGGTCTTCGGAGTCCACCGCTATGCTCGCAGCCCTGCCGGTTGGTCCACAACAATGCCCCTTCACGAACCAGAAAAGTGCTGCACGCCGCGAAGCGGGACCCGCGCAGCGGGTCCGGCGAGGAGTGGCGGCTACAGCAGGGTCACAGGCTTCCTCGCTGGAATAGGAGGTGCTTTGCACAGAGTCAGCGTCAGCAACAGAATCCACTGAGGTCCAGGTGGGGCAGTGATTTAAGCGATAACAAGGTGAGGGCGGGGCCGGCAGGGAGAGCAGCCCAGCTGGAGTAGGGGCGCGCGGGTACTCCTGGTCCTCGGAGTCCACCGCTATGCTCGCAGCCCTGCCGGTTGGTCCACAACAATGCCCCTTCACGAACCAGAAAAATGCTGCACGCCGCGAAGCGGGACCCGCGCAGCGGGTCCGGCGAGGAGTGGCGGCTACAGCAGGGTCACAGGCTTCCTCGCTGGAATAGGAGGTGCTTTGCACAGAGTCAGCGTCAGCAACAGAACTGTTTAGTTATATTGAGTACATTTAATATAGAGTTATTTTTTACATATCCATTTGTACCTGTTCAATGCATTTTCTCACCATTTTAACAACATTTTACATACTTTTTTAGTTTTAATTTAGCGTTTTAAGGGTTGGGGGATGTGGGTAGATATAGTGAGTGTTGGTATTGTGTTGGTTTTATTTGGTAATATTGTTAGTGGTAGTTTGTTTTTTCATTGTTATGTAGTGTAATGCGGCAGGCCTAAGTATACTTTGGTTGTAGTAGTATTTTTTGTCGATAAAATGATGTGTTATACCATGTTTGTAGAGTTGTAATGTTATGTTTGTATTGTATTTGGGATGAATGTATTGTGAGGGTGGGGATGTTATGTTCATGTACAGGTTAGAAACTCGGAGTGCATGTTGCAGCTTTTTTAATGCATTTTGTTCGTAAATGACATTCATTTGATTTGAATTAAACAACATTATCGTTTAATTTCCTTTCATTCTTTGGATATCCTGGAGTGGTTTTAGTTTTACATTTTAGGTTTTTTTAAATGGTTTTCAATGATTGTTCATTATTTCGGTGGATCAAATTTGCCATTTCATTTTTGCATCTTTTTGGATTTTTTGTTTTTATTTTGGCCTCTGTTGTGGATTGGATTTTTGGGAAGAGAAGATGGATCAAGGACATCAGCTAGCCAACTGTAAGTATGATAGTTTTCTTTATTTTTGGTTGAGAAATGTTATAATTCAGTATCTATGTGTATTTTGCTTTCACTTTGATTGAAAAAAATTATTTTATATGTGTGTGTTTTAATTAATGAGCTGTTTTGTATATTTGTATATAGTATCTCTCTTTGATTTTCCTATAAAGGTTTTCAATTAATTATTACAATGAATAATTTCTATTTATCAGTCCTTTTGCACTTTATTCATATATTTTTGTTATTGACCGATTTACAAAAATCATAATTTTAATATTTATTTTAAACTGTTTATCTTATAGTTGTGTTGGTATTTTTTTCTATTTTAGTTGTGACTTTGGGCCTTATTACAAAGTCATACCGACACTGTTGCGGAATCGAACCGCCCGACCATAGGTCGGTGGTTCCGCCCGCAGAATTTGGATGCGACCGCCAAACATTCATTTTACAATTGTAGCTTGTACGGAAGGCTGAAAGGCCCCAAGCACAAATTACAATTGTAAAATGGATGTTTTTAATTATCCCTGCACCGTGTAGCAGACACCAAGTGGTGCCTGCTACATGGTGTAGAAATGTTTAAGGGGGGCGCAGGCCCCGTAGTGGAGGGCCAGAGAGGAAGGGGTCCTGCTAGGAGCCCTCAAAGTCACTTTCAATCTGCTTTTTCATGGCAGGTGGATCGACGTGAAAGGGCAGGTGATGCCGACGGTGGAGCCGAGGCTGGCTCTGCCGTCATTATGGGGTTATGAGTCCTTCCGATGCTCCGACGGGCTCCTTGAGTCCCTTGGAAGTGCAGCAGAGTCCCCCTGTGGGTTTCCTCCGACCCTCTGTATTGTAATACAGTAGTCTGAGGGAAACCATCAAAGTCGGGTGGAAAACCTCCGACTAGCTGTCGTATGGCTTTCCTCCGGACATCTAACTTGGGCCCTTAATTGGTAGGTCGATGGTTTATAATACTGACTAAGCTATCATTTCTAAATAGTCTACTCCTTTGTTATTTACAAAGAGTCTCACTTTGAATTGTTGCATTTCGTACGTTTCCCTGGCTTGTTTCGTTATTTTAAAGTTTTCCCCCTTTTTTTAAACAGTTTTATTGCAGTTTCAAATAGGTGAGTATTTTCATCAGTTACACATAAACATTCAAAGTCGTTGTACATTGGTAGTGCAGTACAGCTGCCTAACAGCGCTTCTAACTGTGTAAGGCAACAGCAAGCCCACTTCTAATTGCTCTACACCTGACCGATACCAAATTGATCTCATGGTAACAAATTTGAACACAACTTAAAACTAAGCAATAACACCACACAAGCAGCATACCGTAGAATCCCACACCTGGGATGAAGCAAACCCACTCAAGGGCGATATTGAAATACACTCTCCTACGAGCTCTAACCCTTTCCCCTTTATCCATACTCTATGTGGAGTGCGTGATCTGACACTCTCCATTGGGTGCCTCCTCCTTTACTATCCCTCCATCCCCAAGGACTGTTAGCTATTTTAGGTTTGAACTATTTTACTGACTGTTTATACATAATTGTTGGTAGCTTTGTACCTTTTTGACAAGTCTCCATGATTTTGTAGAGTGTTGGTTGGAAGGCATTGTGCCATCCTTTAGCTGAATTTTTGATTTTGGCTTGTTCGAGTAAAGGTCTTGTCATAGTCATTCCACCATGGTATTTGGAATTTGGGTTGGCATCTGTGTCCAGAGCGGTAGAGTCTGCCAACCCAAGTGTCTTTGAATTAGTCTATTGGTAGATTTTATGTTCATTTCTTTGGTGAAATGGGGATTCGATTAGCATGTTGTAGTGGTTAGCTATGCCTGTTACAGGTACATATGCCAGAGCCATTAACTTTTACATTTCAAAGCAAACTGGCTGTTTGGTGCACATTCTACACTTAGTGCTCGTTTACAATAAAAGTGGGACCACCAACGACAGCCCGACCATGGAGGTCCCTCCTCCCTCGCAATCATGTTTTCCGCCCTCCACATTTGGATGGCGGGCGCATGTGTGGCGGTTGGAAAGACAAACTGGCACAGGTCCGACAGTCGGAATGATTTAGACTTCCCATCGGACCTAGTGCATTCCACAGAATGGCAGCAGTGTCGTAGGGATAATGATATCCCTTTCCACCTGTCTGTCAGCTGCTGTTAACCCGCCATGACCAGGCAGGTGGAAAGAGTCTAGGAAGCCCATAGCGGGACCCCCTTCTCCCCGGGGCTTTGGACAAGGGCCCTGGGGTGCACCTATGGTGCAGGGATATGTAACATGTAATTTCATTGGACTGCGGCGTGTGCTGCAGACCGCGGCACCCGCTGTAATGCAATGAATAGACATTGCGACCGCCATGGTGGTGGTCACATTGCAATTCGGCCTGTGCGACTGCTGCCTTGCAGGCGGGCGGTCACCATTCCAAATGGATGGCGGACACACGGAAGTCTGTCTCCCATCCTAATAAGGCCCTTAGTTCAGATTTTTGCAGTTGTTTCCAAATGGTTGGTTGAAGTGGTAATATCAGCCTTGTATGGCTCTGTGTGGATATATTTTAAGTATTGTTTTTATCATGGCCTGTTGAAAATCTATTATCATTTTATGTAGAGAGTAGTTGTAAGTTTTTATTTTGAATTGGTTTAAAATTCAGGGTAAGTTGCACTTTCCCTGAATCAACCACATTTCACAGTGGCTTAGTCTTAGGACATTGTTTTCAGTTGCACATGGGATTATTCTTCTGTCATTATTGTGATTGTCATGTAAGAAGACTGGATAATTGTTAAGTGTGTGGTTAGGTATACTGAAATCTTTCTGTCTTGTTATCATCTAGGGCAAGCTTCTTCAACTAGTAACTTGTGGGCTACTGGTAGCTCTCGAGCTATATGTAAGTGGCTCTCCATGTCCAGCCCAGACAACTAAATTAGAAGCTTTTGCTGGGCTAAATAAATATATGTATTCCAAAATAGAAAAAGGTATATTCAAGATGAAAATGAGTGTATTTTCAGAACTCATAAGCTGATGTTGTGAGAAAATGGTTGATTCCCAAAATAAATTTAAAGCTCACTATTACATTGGTGCCAGGGCCATTCAAGGCATAGCTTTTATGTATTACCTATTTAAAGACATTCTGAATTGAAAAAGCCTTTTTGTACATTTCTGCTGGCTACCCTGCCTGATGCACTGAGTTGATCATGGCTAGCAATCTTAAAAGGTGTGGCTACTAATGTAATGTTACCTGATGTGTTTACTTTCACAACAATAATACTATTATTAGCTTGGAATGATTTTTATTGATCATAAGAAGCTCTAATTAGAGAAAGGTTTGGAGACCTCTGATTCAGTGGCAGCGCGATTTGATTGTGGCTTTTTTAGCTTGTGGTAATACTTATTTTAAAGTAGGAATTGCTGGTAGCTGACCTATAATGTGCTAGGAACTTTAGGTAGTATTTCTTTAAAAACATTAGTAGTGGGTTCTTGGGAACTAGTGTTTGCCTCTCTTAAACCTTGAAGTAAGCACCTTATTTCTATTTGTATTACATTTGGGTGGGGGTGATTGTGTTCTCTGATATTAATTACAATATCATTTTTTTCTGATGCAGCCCACTCATAACAAGAATTTGCATAATATTTAGTACATTTTCAATTCATATTCTCAGTGCTTGTTCTTTCCTGGCTGTATGTGTATCTCGTGTGAAAGCAATTGTTTGACTTTGTGTGATGTGATATGTGTGGCGCCTTTTGACATTCCGTCTGAAAGTAGCATCATTTAAGAAATATTTTGTTTGTTTCAAACATTTATATTTGCTAATATAATTTTAAAATGCTTTCAAATCATTTAAATTTGATACTTACATGTGCGCTGTTGCTTTAAATTGCACTTGATTTTCTTCTGTTTCTTTTTTATGTATTCAACATTTTGGTCAGGTGAGCTTCCTTTCCCGTTTGTGAAAAAAAGTATGTTTCAGTTACATGTCAAAAATATGTGTTTGGTTAGTTTTGGGAGTGGTGGGAGTTTAGTTGTAAGTTTAACATATATGCACGGTCATATTTATGCAACTGGTTTTAGTTTACTTACTTTGAAAGTGTCTTTGTCCAGTGTGGAGTTGGATTTTTTGGTGTGCAGTGCTTTCTTTTTTGCAGAAGTATTTCTTTAATTTAAGGATTAATATACATATTAAAAGAGAGAGTTATTTCATTGATTTATATGGTTGTGTTTTAAAATTATGTTAGGTAACATTGCAGCTAATTTAATTTTTAAACTTACTTGTGAAGGTCTCTGTTGCAGTCTTCCATCAGGATTTTCTTTTTGCAGTCCAGCAGAGTGTCATTTTCTTGCAGTTAAGTTTTTCCTCTAAAAATATCTTAAACGTTGGAATAAGGGGACAGATTTCTGTCCAGTATACCTTCTCCCGACATTTATTAATTTCAATAAAGTATACTGTTCCAATGTTGGTTCTAGGTAATGTATTAAATACCCAGAATCCGCTCTGTCACTGGGATCATCAGCTGATAGGAGCACAAGCCCCCTCCCATCCAAGGGTGGCATGTTTTATCAGTGGGCGTTGTTCCTCGTTGCGCCGGCACTACAATGCCCGCCAAGTCCCTCAAGCAGGCTCTTTGCCTGAGATCTTTTTTTCTACCAAGTGAAGTGGTAAGTGTGCAACCAAGGTGTGTGAATGAATATCAGCCACTGATTTGAAAGATTGGTGTAGGGTAGCTAAAATGCACTATAGATTCCTCATTATCTATTCATCGGACAGAGAATCTATGTTAAGATTATAAATAGAATGAGAATCCATGGGAAATAATGGTCCCAGTGTTCTCTTTTAAATAACCACTCTTTAATAAATGGCACAGTAGAATTTAGTCAAATTATGGTCAACATGTTTCATGCCTCTTCGGTCCCTAAGGATCTATGGCACTTCATCAGGACCCCATATTAATTACCTAATCCTCTCTAAGGACCTAATTATGTGAAATAAGTGGTCCTCACCTCTGTGAAAACACCAAAGAATTGGTTGTCTCCCACACTTGCACTCGCTATGTATGTGTGGGAGTCCAAGTTCTACTGACCTAATTGAAAACAGACGACAAAAAGAATAAGATATTTAATAATAAATGAACATAAAATAAGCACAGGTGTGCTAAGTCTCATGACAGTAATATCTCCATTAAAGCATGTTCAATTTGTGCAGGTTGACATCACAATCTTTATATGGAGATGTGCACATCATAGTCATGCAGAAAAATTCCCTCAAAAGATCGTGGGAGAGACCTGTGTGTAAAAAAAGCACAATCGTGTTAGTATTGCCAGTATTGTAGACCTGATTCTTACCCTCCTACTTTGAGAGATGGGCTCCCTTGAGGTACGTTGAGGACCAACTGTTCTCAGAACATCTGATTATCAGAGCAATGAAAAAGGACCAAGATAAAAATCCCTGCCCTATGTGAAAAAATCAGAGAGCCATTTAAAGGCATAATCATTTCTCAGAGACAAGGTTTCAGCAGTTTTTCCTACTACTCATTCACATCCCCAAAGATGTAGAAAGTGGGAAGAGTCCTACCTTTAGTATGCTGTGTTTGAGGTAAAGGATAGGTAGCACATGGGCTGCTTGGCAATGAACACGTGAAAGCTGCCTGGATTATAAATGAGAGGGAAAAAAAGTTATCGGTGAAGGCTTGGGATTTGTACCTACCCCCGAGAAGATCCCTTCTGATTCATCTGCGAATTGGCAAAGTTATTTTGAAAATGTAGACTACAAATACTTTCTCAAGATAAAACTTTACCACAAGAAATATTTGACTTGGGATTGAGAAACCCATCAAATTTTGTCCCCCCTGAAGTTGCAAATCCATGTGAGGTCCTTACTTTTGAAAATGTGGTTATGAATGATGTCCAAAGGTTACAACTGAATCCATCTTTTCAGAACCTCACTAAAGATGAGAGAATAGCTATAAAACCTTTGGACGGTGACATATCAATAACTATCAAGACAACAGATAAGGGAGAAGCAATTGTCATCCTTTCCACTGTGGAATATAGACCAGAATGTCTAAGACTGTTGAGCAAGACTAAATATTATCAAGTCATCCAGCAAGATCCCACTCAGAGTCTACAATAGAAGATTTGGATTATGATAAATAAAGCCGAAATGTCAGGATGGATTCCAAAAAAGTAAGTGGACTTCCTCATTACCCAACAACCCAGAATACCTTATTTCTATTCCCTCCTGAAAATTCCTAAAGAAAAGAGACCTCAACCAGGGAGACCTTTTGTTTCTGGAATTGGGTCACTTTTTGAGCCGCTCCAAATGTTGTGACCATTTTTTAAACCAATGAAAAGATGACTGACATTCTTAAAGGATGCAAAATAAGTTCTGAATCTGATTGAGAGCATCAATATGACCGGGACCACAGATCTTCTGACTACATTGGATGAAGAAACTTTGTACATGAACATCCCACAGGATGCCACTATAACAGTTGTAGAGCCAAAATATTGGACTTTCCAACCCACAGTCATTTCATTATGTATTCATAAGCGCAACATTCATCCGAGTGGATATCACAGCGCTAGAAAAGCGAAGACCAGATTGAGGGTGGTATAATATTAGGACCTTCTGTATCAGCAGTTACAACCTGGGGAACAGATAGGTTTTCAGCTTCCTTATAAATGACATATAGTCATTGATAAGACGAAGTTCTAGGGGTAATTCATTCCAGTGAGTTGCCGCCATATGAGAGAAAGAGCAGCCCCCTGCCCTGGTTTTCATAATGCGTTTGGTTTTTGCCTGTGCCTGATAGGATGACCTCAAGTTCCATCTAGGGGCATAGAATTTGACCTTATCTTGTAGGATTCTGGGGTTGTGTTGGTGTAGGGCTTTGTGTGCATAGCCCAGGAACTTGAATTTAGCTCTTTGGCGCACAGGCAGCCAATGGAGCTCCCTCAGGCATTCTGATGCCGAGCTATATTTGCTTTTGTTGCACACGAGCTTGGCAGCTGTGTTCTGGACTACCTGCAGATGAGAGAAGTAGTTTGCCATGCCCACATAGAGCGCATTCCCATAATCCAGTTTGCTTGTGAGTAAAACCTTAGTGATAGTTTTCCTACAATCCAAGGGGATCTAAAGGAAGAGTCTTTTTAATAGTTTTGATGTAGCAAAGCTTTTCCCACACAGTGATTGGACCTTGTCCTGCATGGTTAGTGCATTGTCGATGAGTGTTCCCAGGTTTTTTATGACCTGTTTGGGCTCAGGGGCAGATCCTAATGATTGGGGCCACCAAGCTGCATCCCAGATTAGGTGGGCTCCTCCAAAGTGTAAGATCTCCGACTTCTCAGCATTCCATTTCAGACAATAGTCTGACATCCAAGTCGCCATTTCTGAAAGACAGTTCATCAGTTTATGCCTGGTGTCCTCATGCCTTTCTTCAATGAATATCAGCAGTTGCGTGTCGTCTGCATAGGAGCAGATACTAAAGCCCCATTTCTTGCTGATTTAGGCCCAAGAAGGTACATAGGCATTACAGAGGGTGGGGCTCAAGGAAGCTCCCTGCGCGACACCGTAATTGATGGTTTTTGGATTGGAGGCGAAAGCGCCCATTTGCACTGTTTGTGTTCTGTTGCTTAAAAGCTAGCTGAACCATTGAAGGGCTTTAGAATCTATACCCTTTTCATGTAAGATGCTCAGAAGGAGGCCATTAGAGATCGTATCAAAGGCCGCCGACATTTCCAGAAGGATCAGGGCGGCGGCTTGGCCCTGATCAATTAGGGATCTGATATTATCTAAGACCACCAATAGGGTGGCTTCTGTGCTGTTGGTGGCACTGAAGCCAGTCTGAGAGGGGTCCAGGAGCTCATTGGTTTCTAGAAAGTCGGACAGTTGTTTGTGAACCAGCTTCTCCAATACTTTAGATAGATATGGGAGCTGGGAGATTGACCGGTAGTTTGCCAGGTATGGACGTCCTTGCCTGCTTTTTTTAGTAGCGGACCTACAGTGGCTTTTTTCCAGATCTCTGGAAACACAGCAGATTCCAAGAAATTGTTGAATATGCGAGTTACGTGAGGGCATAAGGTCGATATGAGCCGAGAGAAGATAAAATCCCCAACAGCAATCCTTTCAAGCATGGCATGCAACTTTGGCGGGGATTCATTGATGACATGTTGATCATCTGGAGACGGAACATATCAGAGATTTTAGAGTTTACAGAATGGATTAATGAGTGTGAACCTCAATAAAAATGTACAGTTTCCATCTCAGAAAAAGAACTTCCCTTTCTGGACTTAATAATAAACATAGAGGAAGGCAAGTTGAGGGGAAAATTTTCTTTTTTACAAAACTGTGAGAAGTTGGCCTGGTATATGATGATCACTAATTCTAGTGAGTTCCTTGCACCAGTCCAAACGACCCTTATGATGATTGGTTGTAAGTCAACCTTATAGACCAGCTATCCTAGGGGTAGCATGGACAAAAGCAGTCTTAGGCTAAACTCAAGAAGGCATGTGAAGCCAGCTGTTTTACCATATGCAATCCTTTAAATACCAAATGAAAGGACACCACACAAGTTATATATTATAAAATACATGTATTTATTTCTAGAATAATCCCCTATACTCTTTATGAGCACAGAAGCACAAGCGTTAAACAAAGAACTTAATATAACATACAATAAGCTGCACAGTTATGTATGGGCCGGGTGGCCACTCAAACCATATATTAAAAAAATGGTATAAGTACCACGTCACGAACAATGGTAAGGCCTAGGGCCTTGGGAATCGCTGGGCCTACACTGGACTAATGAAGTTTAGGACTAAGGAGGCCCACAGGATGCGGGTGCAGTGTCTATAGGCATCCGCGTTTACCATACAAGTCAATGGTGCGTAAAAATCAGAAAGTTATAGGTTTAGGAGACTTCCGACTGGACTAGAACTTAGCCACTTGAAACTAGGACAATAGGGATGTAAATCACTACAGGGGCACGGAGTACCCTCGTTACCTCACCCACAGGAAGCGGGTGCATAGGTGCCAAAGTGCGTCGGGTTTCTTCGTGGAGTTCTATGGAGCCTGGAGGAAAAGATGCTGCAGGCGGCCAGGAGAGAAGAATCCGGTTGGATCCAAGGGTGGGTCGAAGATGTAGAGTACCTAAAAGCAGAGGGGACAGAATCTAGGTCACTAGCCAGTGACCAGGATGGAACTAGGACGGAACCAGGCAATGTCGGGTTGCGATCAGGTGCTGTTGAGTAGTTTGTCTCCGCAGCCACGTGGACCAGGAAGGATCGAGGATGACCAGCTGGTGGACACGAGCTGTCCCACGAAGGCTCTTGCTGTCGGCAGTGTTGGTTCTCGAATCAAAGTCACCAAGCCTTGGCAAATGCAACCCACGCAGGACTCAAAGATGGCTTCTGGATCGGACCGGGAAGGTCAGATCGGTGGCTCCTTTTCAGGGGAGCTAGGGCCAATCTGGAGCAACCAGACCAGCAGTTCAAAGTTGAAGGATCGTCGTCTCAGAGGCCACTAGCCAACGGGCAAGTGACTGGACAACGCGTCGAGCAGGAAAATGCAAAAGGGCCCCACGCTTCACTCGGGGAGTGTGGAGAGGTGATCTTCGGTGCACAGGCTGCTCGGGGCTTGGGCTTCCCAATCCCCAAAGCACAGCCTCGAGGGTGTCTCGGATGCTCCACAGGAAGCACTTTGCTGGCTTTCCAAGATGGCCGGTCCCACATCTCACGTCGCATCCACATGTCTCAGCTTTACTAGGACTATGGATCGGGCTGCTGTAAGTCTGGGAGTCCAGGTCTTGTCGGTCTCTGTTGTTCGAGCTCCGGCGGGAGCAACGACAAAGAAAAAGGATGAGCGCTGATGGTGCCTGCTTGCACAGGGTGGCCACTCCTTGACCACAAGGGAGATTCTTCAGTCTTCTACGTCGAATAGGATGTCGAAGGGTCCAGAGTTTTGTTTCAAAGTTTCAGTCAGGATGATCTGATGTGCCATGGCACAGCTTCCACCTTTATTCCAAATCAAGGGGCTGTATCACCTGCTAGGTCCCTCTTATGGGTGGGACCCAGGAAAGGGGTGGTTCAGCCCTTTCCCTTTGTCCAGTTTCGCTCCAGAGCTGGGGCTGGAGTGCCCCAGCACCGGTTTGAACTGGACTTTGCATAGGACACCTTGTGTGACCCAGGCAGTGTCTAGTTTCATTCAGCCCTCCCTGCCCCAATCCACTATCTCCTGTCTGGGGTGGTGTAACACCTCCCTGTGACAGTAAACCTTTTTTCCAAGCGTCCCCTGCCGGAGTTACGGTCAGCAGCAGGAGGCTAGACTTGTGTCTGTGGCAGCAGCATCCTTTTGTGATGCTGAGGCTCTGGTTAGGTTTAACCGCGTTTAAGGAAAGTAACATGTCTTCTCCCTGTAGAAGGGTGGAATGCTACCCCCGTCGCCAGGACTGGTGAGGGGGTAGTATTCCAAAGCGTATGACACCTTACACAACATGTTTTGATAAAGCCAAACCAAATTTAGCAGTGAACCGCGAGGTTCATAATGCACTTAAGAGTATATGGTATGGCAATATCCCAGAACAGCTAAAGGACATGGTTCCGAAAGCTGCAGACAGGCTAAGCTCATGCTAGAGCACCATCTCACATAAAACCAAGCTTTCTGCCTCCAGGATTGTTAAGGCCTGCCATAGGAGTGACTTATAGGTATATATGTGTCCAGATATAGGTTTAGACATAGGTATACTATATCTAAGCAAGGGGTGATTACACTACCCTGCCCCAGCTAAGTGATCAGCCAGTTGTGTCATTTTGGATAGCCAGCCAGGTGTGGCAAAAGATATGCTGCAGCCCCTGGTAGGCCTTGGATGCACCTATGCCCTGGGTACCTATAGTACAATGTACAGGGGCTGATAAGGTGACCCAATATCCAATTGGAGATGTACCTAGGGTACATGGAGTCCATTTTAAAGAGAGAGCAGATAGCCTGGGGCCCTGATTAGCAGGATCCCAGGCCAACTAAGTCGAAAACCAGCTAAACACTAGGCAAAAAATCTGGGGTAACCATAGTCAGGTATCCACCTGCCTACATACCTCCCCTTCCCCAAACGAAAGGAGATAAGGCTATCCTTGACCAGGTAAGCCTATATTGCCTAAGTTGCCATTTAAGGAAGTACCTGCACTAGCATGGTTCCCCTCTGTCTCATGGTCCACTAAGCAATCCCTCACCCTAAGGGTATCAGAGGGTCTCCACCATAGGGAATCTCTACCTGTGGTGTGTTTTGGCAAAGTAAAAGGCTGGTGTGGGAATGGAGTATGGAAGTGAGGCTCCACTAATGTAGGGCTCAGCTTCCTCCAATCACTATCCACCATGGATGCCTTTCTTTCTAGGACTGAGTTGCACTTTGCTCTCAGGGTCAACCTCTGGCTGCCTACAGCTGGAGGCTGGGTCCCTTTTGTTGGCTTACTGGAGGGACAAGTCAGGTTTGGGGCCTTTGGGTCCCAGGTTTGGCTGTGCCCAACAGAATCCATCTGGGGGAGGCTCCTAACTAAGTGTAAGGGAGATCCCTCAGGAGTTTTTGACTTTTTCACCTTGCTAGGGCTGCTAGCTTTGGTGCCCCTAATCTGATGATGGGGTGGTTTTTGTGCACAGGGGGCCCTTTGGGGTCCACCACTGGCCTCCCTGACCTCTACAGCCCTGGGCTGACTGAGGCAGGGTAGAGAGGGGTAGGTTACCTGCTCCATGGGTCCCGCCTTGGAAGGGTCCACTGACATCAAAGGTTCTGCCAGGCTAGGCCTGACTACCTCTGGGGCAGTTTCTTCACAAGGGGTAAGATCAGTTCCCTGAGGAGGCTGATCCTTTCTTAAAGTCTGGTGGGAGGGAGATTTCTCTTCCTCCTCGATGCTCTCTGCTTGTGTGGAGTGATCCATGGTTTCAGGCTTCACAACACATGAATCTGTTTGAGTTTGGGCTGTGGCCATCACAGCCCCACCAACCTTTTCAGGAAGGGACTCAGTTTGGGCTGTTACCATCACAGCCCTGTCAACCTGTTCAGGGAAGGAATCTGCTTGATATTGGGCTAAGACTGGCACAGCCCTCCTGACCTGTTCAGGGGGGACATCTTGGATTGGGGCTGTGGCTATCACAGCCCCACTAACCTTTCGATAGAGATTTACCATTTTAGAATAGGTTTCTTGTTCCACCTCAGCCCAGGCTGAGATCTCTAGATCATTCCCCAGTAGACAATCTGCAGGCAAGTTTGATGACACTGCCACTCTCTTGGGGCCAGTGACACCTCCCCAGCTGAGATTTACCACTGCCATGGGATGATCTCTCTGCACTCCATCAATGTTGGTCACCTGGTATATGACTCCAGGTAAAAGTTGCCTTGAGGGGACTAGACTCTCAGTCACCATAGTGATGCTAACCCCGGTGTCTCTATAGGCCTCTACTTTTAGACCATTGACGAGGGGCTCCTGTCTGTACTTGCCCAAAGTGTTGGGACAAGCAGTGAAGTTGGCAAACCCCATGCCATTTTCACAGACAAGAGTAGCTGTGGTAGGGGACCTGGTTAGGCCAGAGTCCACCTGAGTTCCACAAGTAAACCCAGCCAGATTCTTGGGGGCACTCCCACCACCTGGGGGATTACTACTAGTAGTAAGAGGAGGTGTTGGAGTATTACTTGGAGGAATATTCTCCTTATTGCTGACCTTAGGGCAACTGCTGTCAGTCTTCCAATGGCCAGGCTTTTTACAAGCATAGCAATAAGGTTTCTTAACTGTAGAGAAAGTGTCTTGGGACCCACCCCCATCCTTGGAGTTTTGGGGCCCTGGGGAAGTCTTGTATTTAGATTTATCCCCACCTTTCTCTTGAGGCTTGGTAGACTCCTTCTTCTGGTCATTACCCTGATTTCTAGGCCTAATCCTGGTTCTGACCCATTTGTCTGCCCTCTTACCCAATTCTTGTGGAGAGGTCAGATCTGAGTCCACCAGGTGCTGGTGTAAACGCTGTTTTTGACAATTACTAAGGATCTGCTCCCTCATAATCAAATTATACAATCTTGTATAGTCATGTACTTTGCTGCCAAGCAACCAACCTTCCAGAGCCTTAGTAGCACAATCTACAAAATCAGTCCAGTCCTGAGTCTGAGCTTTTTGGGTATCTCTGAACAACAACCTGTATTGCTCAGTGGTTAGGCCAAACCCCTCAATAAGAGCACTCTTCAGGACAGTGTAGTTTTTAGCATCCTCAGGTCTAATAGTGAGGAGCTTGTCTGTCCCTTTTTCTGAAAAGGAGAGCCACAAGATTGCTGCCCACTAATCTTAAGGAACCTGCTGTACCATGCAGGCTCTCTCAAGAGCAGTTATCCATTTGTGGATGTCAACCCCACCTCTGTAGGGGGCACAATCTTACTCAGGTTTCTATGATCATAGGATCTGTCTTTATCCTTGGGAATACTGCTGCCACCAGTGGAATCTAATCCACTTAACGTTTGCTCGCTTGCTAAAGCAAGTTTAGCTTGGGCCAGGGCTACCTCTTCCTTCTCAATCTGAAGTTGGACAGCTCTTATCCTAGACTCATGTTCTCTTCTCTGGGGGGAAGTCATCCCCCTTTGAGATCCCCTTAAGGCATTAGACTGGTTAGACTCCCTTTGACGGAGATCTATCTCTTCTATTGCCTGGTAGAAGTCTACTATTAGGTCTGGGAAGGGATATTACCTCTCCATCCCCATGTAGGCTTACATTGGCCCTGCTAAGTCTTCTGACCTGAACTTGGCCTTCCCCCTGATCATCTGACTCATTCCCATCTCCCTCCTCATCTTCTAGAGTGATGGTGTCATCTTCTCTGGGGTCCCCTTCTCCTGCATTAACTGGGAGGACTTCTTCAGCCTTCCCACTATCAGCTGTCTCCAGGATATGTATCAAGATGGGAATTGTGGGGTTATGACCCCTTCTCAGTCCTCTTGAGACGCACAAGGCACTCAATTCTCTGAAGCTGAGTTTTTCATAACTGGATGGTGCCTTGGGAGGGTCACCCACAGGTAGAGAACTGGATGGTTCACCTGTGCCAGGCATGACTAGTGAGGTGAAGGTGGTGCACCTACCTACACTATGTGTTTACCTACTTGGACCTCTCTAGAGGTTGTAGTCAGGGTGTGCTCAGCCCTTTGGTCTACAACCACTAAGTTCAGTAGAACTTAAGTATGTAAAGCTTTGTTTATATGTACCTAAGGTACTTGATGGGATCTTTCAAATGATATTGTCAAAGATTGCAATTGGTAAAACAAACATCAAGCTCAAATCCCAACCGCTGCATACCAATGTGGGAAGTTGGCCTGGTATATGATGATCACTAATTCTAGTGAGCACCTTGCACCAGTCCAAACGACCCTTATGATGATTGGTTGTAAGTCAACCTTATAGACCAGCTATCCTAGGGGTAGCATGGACAAAAGCAGTCTTAGGCTAAACTCAAGAGGTCATGTGAAGCCGTCTTTTTTTCCATATGCAATCCTTTAAATACCAAATGAAAGGACACCACACAAGTTATATATTATAAAATATATGTATTTATTTCTAGAATAATCCCCTATACTCTTTATGAGCACAGAAGCACAAGCGTTAAACAAAGAACTTAATATAACATACAATAAGCTGCACAATTATGGATAGGCCGGGTGGCCACTCAAACCATATATTAAAAAAGTGGTATAAGTACCACGTCACGAACAATGGTAAGGCCTAGGGCCTTGGGAATCGCTGGGCCTACACTGGACTAATGAAGTTTAGGACTAAGGAGGCCCACAGGATGCGGGTGCAGTGTCTATAGGCATCCGCGTTTACCATACAAGTCAATGGTGCGTAAAAATCCGAAAGTTATAGGTTTAGGAGACTTCCGACTGGACTAGAACTTAGCCACTTGAAACTAGGACAATAGGGATGTAAATCACTACAGGGGCACGGAGTACCCTCGTTACCTCACCCACAGGAAGCGGGTGCATAGGTGCCAAAGTGCGTCGGGTTTCTTCGTGGAGTTCTATGGAGCCTGGAGGAAAAGATGCTGCAGGCGGCCAGGAGAGAAGAATCCGGTTGGATCCAAGGGTGGATCGAAGATGTAGAGTACCTGAAAGCAGAGGGGACAGAATCTAGGTCACTAGCCAGTGACCAGGATGGAACTAGGACGGAACCAGGCAATGTCGGGTTGCGATCAGGTGCTGTTGAGTAGTTTGTCTCCGCAGCCACGTGGACCAGGAAGGATCGAGGATGACCAGCTGGTGGACACGAGCTGTCCCACGAAGGCTCTTGCTGTCGGCGGTGTTGGTCCTCGAATCAGAGTCACCAGCCTTGGCAAATGCAACCCACACAGGACTCAAAGATGGCTTCTGGATCGGACCGGAAAGGTGAGATCGGTGGCTCCTTTTCAGGGGAGCTAGGGCCAGTCTGGAGCAACCAGACCAGCAGTTCAAAGTTGAAGGATCATCATCTCAGAGGCCACTAGCCAACGGGCAAGTGACCGGACAAAGCGTTGAGCAGGAAATGTACAAAAGGGCCCCACGCAGCACTTGGGGAGTGTGGAGAGGTGATCTTCGGTGCACAGGCTGCTCGGGGCTGGGGCTTCCCAATCCCCAAAGCACAGCCTCGAGGGTGTCTCGGGAGCTGCACAGAAAGCACTTCGCTGGCTTTCCAAGATGGCCGGTCCCACATCTCACGTCGCCTCCACGGGTCTGAGCTTTGCTAGGACTGTGGATCCGGCTGTTGTAAGTCTGGGAGTCCAGGTCTTGTCGGTCTCTGTTGTTCGAGCTCCGGCGGGAGCAACGACACAGAAAAAGGATTAGCGCTGATGGTGCCTGCTTGCACATGGTGGCCACTCCTTGACCACAAGGGAGATTCTTCAGTCTTCTATGTCGAGTAGGATGTCGAAGGGTCCAGAGTTTTGTTTCAAAGTTTCAGTCAGGATGATCTGATGTGCCATGGCACAGCTCCTACCTTTATTCCAAATCAAGGGGCTGGATCACCTGCTAGGTCCCTCTTATGGGTGGGACCCAGGAAAGGGGTGGTTCACCCCTTTCCCTTTGTCCAGTTTCGCTCCAGAGCTGGGGCTGGAGTGCCCCAGCACCGGTTTGAACTGGACTTTGCATAGGACACCTTGTGTGCCCCAGGCAGTGTCTAGTTTCATTCAGCCCTCCCTGCCCCAATCCACTATCTCCCGTCTGGGGTGGTGTAACACCTCCCTGTGACAGTATACCTTTTTTCAAGCCTCCCCTGCTGGAGTTTCGGTCAGCAGCAGGAGGCCAGACTCGTGTCTGTGGCAGCATCATCCATTTTGTGATGCTGAGGCTCTGGTTAGATTTAACCGCGCTTAAGGAAAGTAACATGTCTGCTCCCTCTAGAAGGGTGGAATGCTACCCCCGTCGCCAGGACTGGCGAGGGGGTAGTATTCCAAAGCGTATGACACCTTACACAACATGTTTTGATAAAGCCAAACCAAAGTTAGCAGTGAACCGCAAGGTTCATAATGCACTTAAGAGTATATGGTATGGCAATATCCCAGAACAGCTAAAGGACATGGTTCCGAAAGCTGCAGACAGGCTAAGCTCATGCTAGAGCACCATCTCACATAACACCAAGCACTCTGCCTCCAGGATTGTTAAGGCCTGCTATAGGAGTGACTTATAGGTATACATGTGTCCAGATATAGGTTTAGACATAGGTATACTATATCTAAGCAAGGGGTGATTACACTACCTTGCCCCAGCTGAGTGATCAGCCAGTTGTGTCATTTTGGATAGCCAGCCAGGTGTGGCAAAAGATATGCTGCAGCCCCTGGTAGGCCTTTGATGCACCTATGCCCTGGGTACCTATAGTGCAATGTACAGGGGCTGATAAGGTGACCAAATATCCAATTGGAGATGTACCTAGGGTACATAGAGTCCATTTTAAAGAGAGAGCAGATAGCCTGGGGCCCTGATTAGCAGGATCCCAGGCCAACTAAGTCGAAAACCAGCTAAACACTAGGCAAACAATCTGGGGTAACCATAGTCAGGTATCCACCTGCCTACATACCCCCCCCCCCCCCCCCCAAACGAAAGGAGATAAGGCTATCCTTGACCAGGTAAGCCTATATATCCTAAGTTGCCATTTAAGGAAGTACCTGCACTAGCATGGTTCCCCTCTGTCTCATGGTCCACTAAGCAACCCCTCACCCTAAGGGTATCAGAGGGTCTCCACCATAGGGAATCTCTACCTGTGGTGTGTTTTTGCAAAGTAAAAGGCTGGTGTGGGAATGGAGTATGGAAGTGAGGCTCCAGTAATGTAGGGCTTAGCTTCCTCCAATCACTATCCACCATGGATGCCTTTCTTTCCAGGACTGAGTTGCACTGTGCTCTCAGGGTCAACCTCTGGCTGCCTACAGCTGGAGGCTGGGTCCCTTTTGTTGGCTTACTGGAGGGACAAGTCAGGTTTGGGGCCTTTGGGTCCCAGGTTTGGCTGTGCCCAACAGAATCCATCTGGGGAAGGCTCCTAACTAAGTGTAAGGGAGATCCCTCAGGGGTTTTTTACTTTTTCACCTTGCTGGGGCTTCTAGCTTTGGTGCCCCTAATCTGATGATGGGGTGGTTTTTGTGGACAGGGGGCCCTTTGGGGTCCACAACTGGCCTCCCTGACCTCTACAGCCCTGGGCTGACTGAGGCAGGGTAGAGAGGGGCGGGTTACCTGCTCCAGACTGGGGCCCACCTTGGAAGGGTCCACTGACATCAAAGGCTCTGCCAGGCTAGGCCTGACTACCTCTGGGGCAGTTTCTTCACAAGGGGTAAGATCAGTTCCCTGAGGAGGCGGATCCTTTCTTAAAGTCTGGTGGAAGGGAGATTTCTCTTCCTCCTCGATGCTCTCTGTTTGTGTGAAGTGATCCATGGTTTCAGGCTTCACAACACATTAATCTGTTTGAGTTTGGGCTGTTACCATCACAGCCCTGTCAACCTGTTCAGGGAAGGAATCTGCTTGATATTGGGCTAAGACTGGCACAGCCCTCCTGACCAGTTCAGGAGGAGCATCTTGGATTGGGGCTGTGGCTATCACAGCCCCACTAACCTTTCGATAGAGATTTACCATTTTAGAATAGGTTTCTTGTTCCACCTCAGCCCAGGCTGAGATCTCTAGATCATTCCCCAGTAGACAATCTGCAGGCAAGTTTGATGACACTGCCGCTCTCTTGGGGCCAGTGGCACATCCCCAGCTGAGATTTACCACTGCCATGGGATGATCTTTCTGCACTCCATCAATGTTGGTCACCTGGTATGTGGCTCCAGGTAAAAGTTGCCTTGAGGGGACTAGCCTCTCAGTCACCATAGTGATGCTAGCCCCTGTGTCTCTATAGGCCTCTACTTTTAGACCATTGATGAGGGGCTCCTGTCTGTACTTGCCCAAAGTGTTGGGACAAGCAGTGAAGTTGGCAAACCCCATGCCATTTTCACAGACAAGAGTAGCTGTGGTAGGGGACCTGGTTAGGCCAGAGTCCACCTGAGTTCCACAAGTAAACCCAGCCAAATTCTTGGGGGCACTCCCACCACCTGGGGGATTACTACCAGTAGTAACAGGAGGTGTTGGAGTATTACTTGGAGGAATATTCTCCTTATTGCTGACCTTAGGGCAACTGCTGTCAGTCTTCCAATGGCCAGGCTTTTTACAAGCATGGCAATAAGGTTTCTTAACTGTAGAGGAAGTGTCTTGGGACCCACCCCCATCCTTGGAGTTTTGGGGCCCTGTGGAAGTCTTGTCTTTAGATTTATCCCCACCTTTCTTTTGAGGCTTGGTAGGCTCCTACTTCTGGTCATTACCCTGATTTCTAGGCCTAATCCTGGTTCTGACCCATTTGTCTGCCCTCTTACCCAATCCTTGTGGAGAGGTCAGATCTGAGTCCACCAGGTGCTGGTGTAAAAGCTGTTTTTGACAATTACTAAGGATCTGCTCCCTCATAATCAAATTATACAATCCTGTATAGTCATGTACTTTGCTGCCAAGCAATCAACCTTCCAGAGCCTTAGTAGCACAATCTACAAAATCAGTCCAGTCCTGAGTCTGAGCTTTTTGGGTATCTCTGAACAACAACCTGTATTGCTCAGTGGTTAGGCTCTGCTGACTCTGTCTTACCTACCGGGACCCTGTTTGTGATTCCTGTCCCGCTTCGTGGGGTTTGCTCGAGTGGGCCCGTGGTCAGAGGAAGTGTTGGCCCCTGGACCTAGTGACCTAGTTGTGGGTGCGTGAGTTGGCGGCAGGGCTGCGAGCAGCAGGACCGGGACTACATATCCCAGGAGTGCCCGCCAGCCTGAATCACCATCACTTGGGCCGCTCTCCCTGCTTGCCCCGCCCCACCAACGAACTTGAAAAACCCCAGCCTTTGGAGATCATTTGGGACGCTCTGCTGACTCTGTCTTACCTGCCGGGACCCTGTTTGTGATTCCTGCTTTTTTAACCAGCGCCTTGCGGTACCCGCTTCTCGGGTCCCACTTCGTGGGGTGTGCTCGAGTGGGCCCGTGGTCAGAGGAAGTGTTGGCCCCTGGACCTAGTGACCTAATTGTGGGTGCATGAGTTGGCGGCAGGGCTGCGAGCAGCGGGACCGGGACTACATATCCCAGGAGACCCCGCCAGCCCGAATCACCATCACCTGGGCTGCTCTCCCTGCTTGCCCCGCCCCACCAACGAACTTGAAAAACCCCAGCCTTTGGAGATCATTTGGGACGCTCTGCTGACTCTGTCTTACCTGCCGGGACCCTGTTTGTGATTCCTGTTTTTTAACCAGCGCCTTGCGGTACCCGCTTCGCGGGTCCCGCTTCGTGGGGTGTGCTCGAGTGGGCCCGTGGTCAGAGGAAGTGTTGGCCCCTGGACCTAGTGACCTAGTTGTGGGTGCATGAGTTGGCAGCAGGGCTGCGAGCAGCGGGACTGGGACTACATATCCCAGGAGACCCCGCCAGCCCGAATCACCATCACCTGGGCCGCTCTCCCTGCTTGCCCCGCCCCACCAACGAACTTGAAAAACCCCAGCCTTTGGAGATCATTTGGGACGCTCTGCTGACTCTGTCTTACCTGCCGGGACCCTGTTTGTGATTCCTGTTTTTTAACCAGCGCCTTGCGGTACACGCTTCGCGGGTCCCGCTTCGTGGGGTGTGCTCGAGTGGGCCCGTGGTCAGAGGAAGTGTTGGCCCCTGGACCTAGTGACCTAGTTGTGGGTGCGTGAGTTGGCGGCAGGGCTGCGAGCAGCGGGACCGGGACTACATATCCCAGGAGTCCCCGCCAGCCCGAATCACCATCACCTGGGCCGCTCTCCCTGCTTGACCCGCCCCACTAACTCAAGGCCCTATAGAAACAAACCGATAACCCCAATGCGCGGGAGCGCGCTGGAGCGCCCGGGAGAAGCCTGGGACAAGGGCGGGCCCTCTGAGGCCCTCAGAGACCGAGTGAGGCCGGGATGGGCCTACTCCCTTTCATCACTTTTGTGGACTACACCTTCCAGCTAATCCCTTGGCAATGGCGCAAAGTCCTGATAAAGCTACTATGGAAAAAATGGGGGCAATCAATACTGTTGGGACACTTGACAATTAATTCACACGGGCTCCCACCGACACAGGTAGGGAAAAGCTACTGGCTGTGCGCCGAGCAGAACGTCGTCCCTCTGTAGAAAGCTTAAAGAATAGGATATCTTTAGATCCCCTACCTCATGTTCCTCCACCCACTCTAGGCCCAACCGGCAATAATGAAGATCCCTTATCTCTGGAAAGCTTCCCCCTTTTGTTACGTGAATCCACCCCGACACCTTTAGGCCCCATAACTCAGCCACCAGCTGACATTTCCCTTTCCAGTCCGATTTTAATAGAGACACATCAGACACCCCGGACTGTTGTCCGAACTAAACCAGTTTTAAATAAATCCAAAAAATCAATGCCCGCTAAGGTATATGGCCCTCCACCTGCCAAGAGAAGACGGAAAGGGGGCATCCCACAAAAGCCTAAGATCAGACACACTGACTTCGGCAAATCTTCAAGGCCTACCATCACATCTACTACGGCCTCAACGGCCGCACTAGTTAATTCACCAATCCTAACACTTCCCCCACCATTGGAATCACTTCCCCAGCCAGCGAATAATACGCCTCAATCTGACATCCCTGCAGACCTTGCTCCAAAGGACACTCCTCCTGCAGTCTCTCTAGATAATATGGAACACCTAATAAGGTCTTTCATCTTACTTATCATAGAGAGGCTGAGGAGGGTAGAGAACAGGCTCGAGGATATCGAATCTGTACTCAGCAAGCACGTAGGATTATCCAATGGATCGGTGAGTGGCACTGTTCCGCCCCCAGCCCTGGCTACACCAATGTGAGAGCAATGTGATTAAACATAAATGGGGCTCCCACAGTAGCGGCGAGCTTAAGACCATGAATTCAAAACCACGGTTGTTCGGCACATTATCTAAGATACTATTTTAAATATATAACAGGAATGGATCGCTATGATACGAGTCTTCTATACCATCTCCTTTAAAACACCAGAGAACTTACTTACTGTGAGCTCGGACACAGATCCAGTCAGTGTGAATGTCAAGTATGTAGTCAGCAGTTGCTGACATTGTTGTATGTTTCCTTCTCCCCTCAGAGCGGTGCTTCAGCTACCTGAGCCAGAGCCAGGTGAGGTGGAGCCTTCCTCTCCCATATTAATTGGTGAGTGAGAGCATAGCTATTAGAACTAGCTGGCCACGCTGTAACATAACATGCAGCGCAAAGGCGTAATTAGTTAGTCGGCTAATATGTATACACCTGATTTATCTCACAAAATTTGAAAATCTGGAGTGTATTAACCATATGTTTTGTCTTCTTCTACAACTGTCTACGTGTATCCTGTTTGTTTGGTACTACCAGCTGGGAGAATGATGTTCATATCTACCCAGGTGATAAACTTTTCATTATGATTCTCACTTTTTTGTATGATAAGCAGTAGCGTCGCCGGTCCTGAAGAATGCAGTAGATACCTGATGGATCTGTAAAGTCTGCTGAAACATGTCGACCAGATAAGAATTTACTAGTGGCTATTAGTTAAAACCACTAGACTCGCACTACCTTTTTATTGATTTAGAAGCAGTGAGGTGTTTATTAAAGTTTCTTGCCTCCTGTCTATCTAATTTTAACAACACCTTCTTTTGTTTATTATCACATTTTGTCTCACATGCACTGCTTAACAGTAGTCTCCTGTTGCCCAAACTATCTGTTTCCACATCACTGGGTTACATTTGAGTCTACCTATAAAACAGCTGTCGTAGACTACCTTCCTTCGTGGTATGGAGGAACCCATATGATGACAAGGGTGGCACAGGTCGAATACTGATGGGTATTTTCTTCAAACCTGAATGAAGTACCCCTGTTAACCAAGTCTGTCAGTTGTAGAGTAAGCCATTTCTATCCCTTTATTCTTTGACCCAACGCTCTTCGATTGTTGTTACTTTATTCCTGGGGATTATAGCAGTGTGTGGTCTTTAAAAATACCCCTGGACCCTCCAATACCTGTTTTGTTGAATGCTCTTGTGTGGCGAAAGCCACGGGTCCCTTTTTTCTTAACTCATTTTCAACGTAAATCCGTTGAAGTGGATACAAAGGGAACTATTCATTACTTGACATTTTTTCACTGTCTCTTGAGTGTCTGTGTCTCATATTGATATTAACATTCTCTTAAAAATGGCTACCAATCATGGTTTAGCTTTTGATGAAGCCGAAATTCAATCGATCCTAGATGAAAATCCAAGTATCCTAGATAGCATACCAACACCTCAGATTAATAGCGATGAGGGCTGGGCCAAGATCTTAATCTTGAAAAAGAGTCATTCACGTACGTGTGTTCATGGACTAACTATGGCAGAATATCTACGGGGGAACTGCGCACCTAGTGGGTTGATTGTGACTAACACACCAAGACTTTTCTTGGATGATAAAGACTTTTTGAAACAGTGGTCTCTGATCGCGTGGAAATGTACCCGCGACTGGCTGGTGTTGATAATAAAAACAGCTAAAAAGGCGGCCGATACCATCATGGTCGAGATACTCCTGGAGGGTCGGATAAGAACTACACTCTCAGGGAAAGCTTTTAGCAAAGGTCTAGATGAGAGCAATAAATCGACTAAAGAGTTCAAGGAGTCCATCCTCTTCACCAAATTGGAAAAATTAAAAAAAGATTTGGCCAATTTTGCGACAGAACGGGTATATCCCTACACTAGCGAAACATATGTCCCTGCAACCCACAATGCTAAGGGACGTTCAGGAGGGTCAACTTATGGCACCTCTAGCTCAGGAGAAGGGTCTAGCGATTCTGACTCATCCCAGTCAGGGAACACCATGAATAGAAACCGTGGCAGAGGAAATAGACGCAATTGGAGAGGGTCCAATCAGAGTTACAACCAACCACAGTTTCCACCATGGTGGCAACCTAACCCCTGGCCACATGGAGCCCCCTTTCCCCAACAAATGATGCCCTATGGCCCTCCACAGTTCTATCCTGAATTTAACTCACAGCCTTTTTTAGGGTATGGCAGAGGGAGAGTGAGGGGGAAGAGACGAGCACAACAGGGCCAGGTACAATGGCATCGATTACCACAGACGATGGATCTCAGGAATGGGAAAAAGATCCCCCAGGAACAACAAACTGCGACCACGTCAGGGACAACTCTGTGATCAATCTGAGTTCTAGAACACTGTCAGTGATTGAACTCAAAGTTCTGAACCGCGGATTGGGCTTTGTAGCCACAAATACAGGTGATCCTTTCCTCACTCATATTGAGATGAGTAAGTTCTTCAGGAAGATTCGCCTACATTTTCTCTTTGCAAAAAAGAACAAAGAAACATTGGGTGAAACTATGGAAGACCTCAACACTGGACTGAAAAGACCATCCACATATAATCACACCCATCGTAGGTCTTCCTGCAAAGGTACAGGCCTTTGAAGAAGCAGTGGACAGTGACATTAAGGCTTTGTTCCAACAGGACCATAAACCCTACATAAACTTTCCAAAGAAAGAACAAGAGGCTTTACGAAAACTAACTAAGGATGAAACAGTGGTGATTAAACCCGCCGATAATGGGGGAGCAATTGTCATACTCGATACCACGGCATATCGAGAAGAATGTCTTCGCCAACTCAGTGACACTAAGTCCTACTTGAAACTAGATGTGGACCCAACAGAGAGACTAACACAAGTCATTGCTCAGAATGTGGAAGAGGCACTATCCGAAGGTTGGATAACAGCAAAGGAGGCCCTATACTTGCAAACTAGTCATCCGGTGACACCGTACTTTTATGTATTGCCTAAAATACATAAAGTACAAAGACCCCCTCCTGGCCGCCCCATAATATCGGGTATTGGGTCATTGTTAGAACCTTTATCCACCTTCGTGGACCATTTTTTAAGACCCATGGTCTATGAAATGCCAACATACTTACAAGACACGAAGGATGTTTTGAGGTTACTACCAGATGTGGAGTTTGACATGGATCAAGATCTATTAGTGTCCTTTGATGTAGAGTCCCTATATACATCGATTCCCCAACGAGAGACTCAGGAAGTAATAGAGACCCTGTTACTCGAACGCGACCTAGGATCAATTACGCCGGTTGCCTTCATTATGACCTTGGCAAACCTAGCAATGACACAAAATTATTTTCAATTTGAGGACTCATTCTTTCTGCAGGTCTCTGGGACCAGTATGGGCAGTGTTTTTGCCCCGAGTCTAGCGAACTTGTACGTCCACGGATTTGAGCAGGACTTTATTCTGAATAACACCAACCCTTTTTTTAATCAGATACGTCACTGGAAACGTTATATAGATGACGTCTTGGTCATATGGCGTGGAACAATAGAAGATCTATTGACCTTTCACACATGGCTAAACAGCAGAAATTATTTTTTACGCTTTACGGTAGAGTATAGTAAACAACACTTGGCATTTCTGGACCTGAAGATAATAGCCACTTCGACTGGTTTACACTCAGAATTATACCGGAAGCCAATGTCCAAAAATTCTTTACTAAGCTATGAAAGCTGTCATCCTAAAGCTCTTAAAGATAACTTACCTTACGGTCAGTTTTTAAGAATTCAAAGAAACTGCTCCACGAGAGAGAGCTTCAATGAACACTCCAAAACTCTTGAGGAGAACCTGATTGAAAAGAAATACCCGAGACAGCTGATAAAGAAATCAAAGAAGAGGGCTTCCAATAATAATCGAGAGAGTCTGTTAGAACCCTCAACAAATAAAACTGAACAGACTCGCATTACTTGTGTGAACACTTTTGGAACCCAATCGAATCAAATTCAAAAGATTGTACGAAAACATTGGAGTATCCTCAATACGGGCAAAGACACTCTGCCACCCCCATTATTTGCATTCAAGAAGAGTAAAAACCTGAAAGATCAATTGGTCCATACAAGACCCCATTCAGTTGTCCCAAGGGCAGTGGGCACACTTTGGGATATGCCAGCAGTCAAGGGCCACCACCCGTGTGGCAATTGCATGGCCTGTCCCCAGACAAGCAAGACTGTCACTATAGACATAGGAAGCAGGCATCCGTGGGAACAGAGGCGGTTCACTAATTGTAACAGTCACAATGTTATTTATTTGATAACATGCCCCTGTGACCTAAAATACGTGGGTATGACCACGAGGAAAATAAAGATACGTATAAGTGAGCACAAGAGCACTATCAGATGCCGCAAACAATCTACAAAGATGACAAATCACTTTCTTGAAGTAGGCCATGCCCATACCGACTTCAGATGGACAATAATAGAGCAACCCCTATTACCCAGTAACATCACAGATGTTCAAAAATATCTGTTCAAAAAAGAACAAAAATGGGTATATAGACTTAATTCTGATAAGGGAGGCCTTAATGACGATATTCCATGGATGTCTTTGTGAACATCAATCTGTCCACTCCATGAGATATGCCCCATTAGTACGTGATTGTCTGTATCTTTGATTGGACCCCAAATGCCTTACATCTCCTTTAAAAGCAATATCTCAGGCCAGTTTCTAACATATGTGTAAGTGTGAAACTAAACAACAGAACTTGTATGCCTGATATTGATATATGTGGCATTATTGGAGGAAAGATTCCAATATACAGTTACCTCTGCGAAAACTAAAAAAATCTCGTTGCATATTAAATCAGTACCCATATTAATTGCATGCCCCATGCCATCATGTGGGGTACAATCTGAAACCAAGATCCGAGATGAGGTTAATTCTGTAAGTCTTTTTCCAAAAAACAAACCATTCAGAACTGTGTTGATTGGTGTTAAGACACTGAAATAAGTAACCTCATATACTTTTACACTGGAGCACACAGTGCGTGTCCCCACAGCGATCATATCTATATTAGATAATACGAGTTCCAACTAACAAGTCCGTTCCTCGAAGTAGAATCATTTGGATACCGAGACTGTTCTTTTCTAAATAAACCCGCAGAACTACTTTTCCCAAGAGACCTAGGAAATGTCATGTGACATAATTACGTAAGCAGGACGCTGCCGCCCGCTTGCGTAATCAGGAAGTAAATAGATGACTCTACCGGCCCTTCGGTACCTCCCCGATTGGCTCGGACGGACGCCAGGAGAACCGCCGGACAGGTAGGAGCTTACTACATTGCTTTGGAGACTGCCGGGACGCGGGCCCGACAAGCGGTTACGCTAGAGTGGGGTCCGCCGTATCTTGGTTGTCGCGTCTGTGGTCAGTCTCAATAGAGGCATTGACGCTTGTGATGTCGGCGCGAAGATCCGACTTAAGTGAGTTCCACCACATTTTTGGAGTGTTTGGTTAAATCATTGTATACTGAGGTACTAATGCTTAAAGTGAGCCTACTAACCTACCATAAGAGACAAGCCAGTGGGGGCGGAAATGAAACTAAAACTTGTGTTCCCCTACTAATGGTGAATTTCAAATAATGCGAGAGCAATGTGATTAAACATAAATGGGGCTCCCACAGTAGCGGCGAGCTTAAGACCATGAATTCAAAACCACGGTTGTTCGGCACATTATCTAAGATACTATTTTAAATATATAACAGGAATGGATCGCTATGATACGAGTCTTCTATACCATCTCCTTTAAAACACCAGAGAACTTACTTACTGTGAGCTCGGACACAGATCCAGTCAGTGTGAATGTCAAGTATGTAGTCAGCAGTTGCTGACATTGTTGTATGTTTCCTTCTCCCCTCAGAGCGGTGCTTCAGCTACCTGAGCCAGAGCCAGGTGAGGTGGAGCCTTCCTCTCCCATATTAATTGGTGAGTGAGAGCATAGCTATTAGAACTAGCTGGCCACGCTGTAACATAACATGCAGCGCGAAGGCGTAATTAGTTAGTCGGCTAATATGTATACACCTGATTTATCTCACGAAATTTGAAAATCAGGAGTGTATTAACCATATGTTTTGTCTTCTTCTACAACTGTCTACGTGTATCCTGTTTGTTTGGTACTACCAGCTGGGAGAATGATGTTCATATCTACCCAGGTGATAAACTTTTCATTATGATTTTCACTTTTTTGTATGATAAGCAGTAGCGTCGCCGGTCCTGAAGAATGCAGTAGATACCTGATGGATCTGTAAAGTCTGCTGAAACATGTCGACCAGATAAGGATTTACTAGTGGCTATTAGTTAAAACCACTAGACTTGCACTACTTTTTTATTGATTTAGAAGCAGTGAGGTGTTTATTAAAGTTTCTTGCCTCCTTTCTATCTAATTTTAACAACACCTTCTTTTGTTTATTATCACATTTTGTCTCACATGCACTGCTTAACAGTAGTCTCCTGTTGCCCAAACTATCTGTTTCCACATCACTGGGTTACATTTGAGTCTACCTATAAAACAGCTGTCGTAGACTACCTTCCTTCGTGGTATGGAGGAACCCATATGATGACAAGGGTGGCACAGGTCGAATACTGATGGGTATTTTCTTCAAACCTGAATGAAGTACCCCTGTTAACCAAGTCTGTCAGTTGTAGAGTAAGCCATTTCTATCCCTTTTTTCTTTGACCCACCGCTATTCGATTGTTGTAACTGTATTCCTGGGGATTATAGCAGTGTGTGGTCGTTAAAAATACCCCTGGACCCTCCAATACCTGTTTTGTTGAATACACCAGCCATTCCCATGCCCCCCAAACCACTGGTCAAATCTATTGACTTAACATACCCTAAGCAACCGAGGGCTCCAGCGGCTAAGGAGCGCTCTAACTTAACTCTTAGTTCAGCTGGTGCACCCAATAGGGGACCAGGAAAAGTACCTGTGGGAAACACACGGGAGAATACACAGGTGATTACACGGGGTTCCATTAGAAATTCCAGGTCACCGTCTCGTAAACTTCCTCCAGTAGAACTACCCCCGGAAGCCCTCCCCTATGTGGTTGTGCTGACAGTGGTCCCTAGATTACCTGACAACAAGAGGGAAGGGTTTCATCAATTGAAAAATAAAATCATGCACTGGCTCAGCCAATTTAGACCGCTTGCACAAAACATCAATGCAGAAATTGTACATGGAAGGCGTTTGCCTTGGCTAGGCAATAGGACAAAGGATAAGGATGGGGATGTGGTCGTCATAAATTTCAGAGACCCGCGAGCAGTTAATTATATACTAAACTGGCCCCTAGGTAGTGGCTCTAATTCCATCGTCCCACGTCCGCTGACTTACTCTTATCTGAGATCCACAGTGCTCCCACACACCTATTCTGGTCCCATGGCTCTCAATTATACTACCCCCATATTACCTCTCAACTCTAGATATCCGTTACAAGTTCCCCAGCCCCTACCTGTTGCTGACCCCTTTGGGTGGAATATGGTACCTTCCAGGCCTAATAGGAACTTGAACAGTAGAATGGACCACCTGAGACCTTTCACACCACTGGAGTCAGCAAACAGGTTTGATGTGCTCTCAGGATTGGATAACTGTGATTGAAGTTCACAGACTCAACAGAGTATGGGTACCTATCTAAACGCCACCGGCGAGGGAGAGATTGGCGTGCAATCCCAATCCACCAAACCCCCTATTGTGCTGGCGGATTTTACTGAGCCTTCTGTACCTAACTCCCCTGCAACTCCATCTGGAGATTGCACAACCCGACTTTCCATTCTTTCATGGAATTTAGCGGGACTCCAGGGCAAGTTAGACTCCCCTGAGTGGGGGTCTTTCATCGATGATCAGGATATATGCCTGTTTCAGGAGACATGGGCACGGAAGGACACATGGCGCTCTTGGTATGCAACCTTTACAACCCCAGCTAAATGGGAGGGAAAAGGATGGCCCTCAGGAGGGCTCGGTATATGGGTGGCTTCCCATCTGGGATGCTTCCCATCTGGGATGCAAGGCTAGGGTCCTCCACACTAATTTCCTGGATATTCAGTGCGTGCTGTTGGAATGGCCGAACCACAGCCAACTCTAGCTTCTAAACGTATACTCCAGACCGACGGGTATAACTAAGCCCTCACCCACCTGGGATGAGCTCTCTCTATTTCTCCCCAGAATTCCTTTGGGTGCTGGGATTGTGCTGGGCGGAGACTTTAACTGCCAGTTTGAGCCACTTAGCCTGACTATGGAGGGTGCACTCATGGAGGAGGATGACCAGTGGGGAATTCCACAATTGGTTGGCCCCCCACCAAAGTCATAGTCTCCCCTAGCAACACAAATTACGGCTCTCACTCTCAGTAATTCCCTGAGAGCTTGTAATGGCCGATTTAAGAGTGACATCCCCACAAAACCTACCTTTAACAAATCAGGGCAAGGGTCTCATTTGGACTATATCTTGGTTCAGACATCGAACTGGAATAGGGTCTCTGACTTTATGGTAGTCGAAAGAACTGACAGCGACCACAACGCAGTAATTGTTTTTCTGGTCGTGCCAAGTGGGTTTTTGGGCAACCCACTGACAGAGGCACCCCCAAATCCCAAATTAATTCTCACAAATGATAGGCGTAGAGTGAGGTGGGCAAAGCTTTTGGACAATCCTGCCCACTTTTCCGAGTTGTACGCTCAGCTACTCCCCATATTTGAACGGGTTGGGGCTCTTATTAGTCACTCCCCGCCAGAAAATATATTCTGCAAGCTGGGTACCCTCCATTTGGAATTGGTGGGCACCCTCATGGAATTTTTAAATCCAATTGTGCGGAAGGGGATCCGCAGGGGCCAAAGACCCTCTTGGTATAATTCAGCTTGCAGGAATGCAAAGGCTAACCTCCTCGCTGTAATGAGATATCCAAGGGATACGGACTTAATTAAGATAAGAAGGGAGGAATTAAAGCAAGTAATCCACCATGCAAAGGTGGAATGGGATTATTCCAATTGGGATAATATGCTGGCCACTCTCCAGACTAGAGATGCCCGTAAATTCTGGCAGATAGGGAGAACAGGGTCTGCCGAGCCGACTCAGGCTGTGGAGGCTAATAAAGCGGCCTCAGTATGGGAGGACCACTTTCACAGCCTCTATGAAGAGGTTAGCCCTAGCTCCCCTAACCATCGTGATGATTTGACGCCCGAACACCATTTATTTTCTGGTGGGTCTACTGCGCATTCTGGAATTATCAAGGGTGCTGAGACACTACAATTCACCCTAAAGGAGGTCCATAATACAATATCCAAACTGCCCTCGGGCAAGGCCCCTGGGTCAGATAAAATCCCGGGTGATTTATTTAAGCACCAGCCCATGGTTTGGGCTCCGTATCTGTTGGAAGTCTTCAATGCAATTCTCGGGGGAATGGCAGTCCCTAGCACTTGGCTGGGAGAAGAGATTGTACCTTTCTTCAAGAAGGGCTCTCCTCTGCTCCCAGCCAACTATAGGCCAATCAGCCTCATTGATGTAGCACAAAAAACTTTTGCGAGGCTGATACTTGACCGCCTGCAGGAATGGATGACGGACAACTCCGTTTTAAGTACATACCAGGCAGGGTTTAGGTCCAAGGTCTCGACGATGGATCACATTTTTCGTTTGGCCCTTCTGTTCTGGAAGACGGTGCAGGTGGAGGAGGGTTCGTTGTACACTGTCTTTGTCGATCCCCGCGCAGCCTTTGATTTGGTTCCCCGGAGCAAACTGTGGGCAGTACTCGCCGTTCTTGGTGTCCCTCCTGCTCTTTTAAACATCATTGTTCGATTGCATAACCATAACTATGCTCAGGTCAGGTGTGGGAGGTTGGGTACCCTCTCACAAAGATTTCCAGTTGGCAGAGGGGTAAGGCAGGGATGTGTTCTCGCACCGACCCTGTTTTGCCTCTTTGTCAACGGGGTAATCGATCACCTAAACAATGTTCCCAATATAGATGCACCAATTCTTGGTGGCAGAAGGGTGCCCGCAATTATGTTTGCGGATGACACCCTCCTGCTATCTAAATCCCCAATGGGGATTCAGCGCATTCTTGAGGGCTTTGAGGCATTCTGCCAAGACCACGGTCTCCAAATAAATGCCCTGAAGACCAAGTACATGATTTTTAATCCCCCCAAAAAAACACGCCCAATCCCTCCATAGGCCCGAATAGGCTTGAAAGAGTTTTCACGTTTGAGTACCTGGGTGTGACCTTGAATGACAAACTGGAATTGGGTGAACATCAAATCAAGTCACAGCTCAGATTGGCTCAAATAGTAGGGGGAATAATTAGGCTAGCCAATGCCAACAAATCATCTATTAGACCGCTAGCCCCCCCTTGGAGATCTATAGACTCCAGGCCAGAGGCGCGATTCTTTACGGCAGTGAACTCTGGGGACATATCTGCAAGAAAGAGCTGGTCATAGTTGAAAACAAGTTTCTTAGACAACTTTTAAAGTTACCGGCTAGCACCCCGCTTCTCCCTCTTAGATTGGATCTGGGCTTAAAACCGTTGGATGAAGTAGTGGGTGTAAAGCCTTTAACCTTTTGGAGAAGATTATGGTCTACCCCTGAGCTAGCCAATTATAGACAGGAATTGAAGGAAATCCTTGCTCTGCCTACTATAGAGAACATCCTGTGGTTCAAATATCTGAAAACTGAGTTTACCCGGATGGGTCTCCCCACCCTTTGGAGGGACCCTGAAATGGCTTGCCAGGGTTTGTCTCGTAAATATCTGGTGGCAACCTTCTATGCTTGTAATCTTGAATCCCATACACAGGGCATACGCCCAGACTCCCTGGCTAACACCTTTCTTGGGGTGAAAGACTATTACAAGTTTGAACCAGTTCTTGACGATATTTTTCCGAACCTGGCCAGGAAGTTATACTTACAATGGCGGTATGGCACTCTTCCGCTTAGAGCATTTACAAGCAAATGGAATTTCCACACCGTGAAAAATTGTCCAGGATGCAAGTGCGGGCTTGAAGACGAATTGCATCTAGTCTTCTTCTGTCCCGCACATTGTGCGGCTAGGAGGTACTGGATAATCCCACTATGCAAAAATCTAGGGTTTGTTAAATGCTCTGAGGCCTTTAGAATTCTTAAGACCGATTTCTCAAAAGTAACTGTTTTTGCAATGGCTAAATTCCTCGAAGCAGTATGGCACAAGAGAAGTCTTTTAACTTCCAGGTTACCCCATCCTTGACCAGATCATGTACTACTGACTGCACAACCCTTTGCATTGGACTCTTTTTTAACTAGAATCTAAATTTTATATAAAACTGTCCTGTTTTTATTCGAATATATTGTCAAAATTACTACATAGTACTGATCTATTGAGTGTTGTAGTCCTTATGTTGCTATTTATTGGGACATTGTCCTGATTTATCTGTATGCTATCCCGCTACTGTTGTAACACTGATGTCTAAATTTGGTTAGTTGTAAATTTATGTTTATCTTTTATGGCAATCGCCGAGATAGAGATTTTGAAGAAGGAGGAGGTTAGGCCAAACCCCTCAATAAGAGCACTCTTCAGGACAGTGTAGTTTTTAGCATCCTCATGTCTAACAGTGAGGAGCTGGTCTGTCCCTTTTTCTGAAAAGGAGAGCCACAAGATTGCTGCCCACTGATCTTGAGGAACCTGCTGTACCATGCAGGCTCTATCAAGAGCAGTTATCCATTTGTGGATGTCAACCCCATCTCTTTAGGGGGCACAATCGTACTCAGGTTTCTATGATCATAGGACCTGTCTTTATCCTTGGGGATACTGCTGCTACCAGTGGAATCTAATCCACTTAACCTTTGCTCCCGTGCTAAAGCAAGTTTAGCTTGGCCAGGGCTACCTCTTCCTTCTCAATCTGAAGTTGGACAGCTCTTATCCTAGCCTCATGTTCTCTTCTCTGGGGGGGAAGTCATTCCCCTTTGAGATACCCTTAAGGCATTAGACTGGTTAGACTCCCTTGAAGGAGATCTATCTCTTCTATTGCCTGGTAGAAGTCTACTATTAGGTCTGGGAAGGGATATTACCTCTCCATCCCCATGTAGGCTTATATTGGCCCTGCTAAGTCTTCTGACCTGAACTTGGCCTTCCCCCTGATCATCTGACTCATTCCCATCTCCCTCCTCATCTTCTGGAGTGATGGTGTCATCTTCTCTGGGTTCCCCTTCTCCTGCATTAACTGGGAGGACTTCTTCAGCCTTCCCACTATCAGCTGTCTCCAGAATATGTATCAGGATGGGAATTGTGGGGTTATGACCCCTTCTCAGTCCTCTTGAGACGCACAAGGCACTCAATTCTCTGAAGCTGAGTTTTTCATAACTGGATGGTGCCTTGGGAGGGTCACCCACAGGTAGAGAACTGGATGGTTCACCTGTGCCAGGCATGACTAGTGAGGTGAAGGTGGTGCACCTACCTACACTATGTGTTTACCTACTTGGACCTCTCTAGAGGTTGTAGTCAGGGTGTGCTAAGCCCTTTGGTCTACAACCACTAAGTTCAGTAGAACTTAAGTATGTAAAGCTTTGTTTATATGTACCTAAGGTACTTGATGTGATCTTTCAAATGATATTGTCAAAGATTGCAATTGGTAAAACAAACAGCAAGCTCAAATCCCAACCGCTGCACACCAATGTGAGAAGTTGGCCTGGTATATGATGATCACTAATTCTAGTGAGCACCTTGCACCAGTCCAAACGACCCTTATGATGATTGGTTGTAAGTCAACCTTATAGACCAGCTATCCTAGGGGTAGCATGGACAAAAGCAGTCTTAGGCTAAACTCAAGAGGGCATGTGAAGCCAGCTGTTTTACCATATGCAATCCTTTAAATACCAAATGAAAGGACACCACACAAGTTATATATTGTAAAATATATGTATTTATTTCTAGAATACTCCCCTATACTCTTTATGAGCACATAAGCACAAGCGTTAAACAAAGAGCTTAATAAGCTGCACAATTATGGATAGGCCGGGTGGCCACTCAAACCATATATTAAAAAAGTGGTATAATTACCACGTCATGAACAATGGTAAGACCTAGGGCCTTGGGAATCGCTGGGCCTACACTGGACTAACGAAGATTAGGACTAAGGAGGCCCACAGGATGCGGGTGCAGTGTTTATAGGCAACCGCGTTTACCATACAAGTCTATGGTGCTTAAAAATCAGAAAGTTATAGGTTTAGGAGACTTCTGACTGGACTAGAACTTAGCCACTTGAAACTAGGACACTAGGGATTTAAATCTCTACAGGGGCACTGGAGTACCCTCGTTACCTCACCCACAGGAAGCGGGTGCATAGGTGCCAAAGTGCGTCGGGTTTCTTCGTGGAGTTCTATGGAGCCTGGAGGAAAAGATGCTGCAGGCGGCCAGGATAGAAGAGTCCGGTTGGATCCAAGGGTGGATCAAAGATGTAGAAGCAGAGGGGACAGAGTCTAGGTCACTAGCCAGTGACCAGGATGGAACCAGGACGGTACCAGGCAATGTCGGGTTGCGATCAGGTGCTGTTGAGCAGTTTGTCTCCACTGCCACGTGGACCAGGAAGGATTGAGGATGACCAGCTGGTGGACACTACCTGTCCCACAAAGGCTCTTGCTTTCGGCGGTGTTGGTTCTCGAATCGGAGTCACCAAGCCTTGGCAAATGCAACCCACGCAGGACTCAATGATGGCTTCTGGATCGGACCGGGAAGGTCAGATCGGTGGCTCCTCTTCAGGGGAGCTAGGGCCAGTCTGGAGCAACCAGACCAGCAGTTCAAAGTTGTAGGATCATCGTCTCAGAGGCTTCTAGCCTACGGGCAAGTGACCGGACAACGCGTCGAGCAGGAAAAGTGGAAAAGGGCCCCACGCAGCACTCATGGAGTGTGGAGAGGTGATCTTCGGTGCACAGGCTGCTCGGGGCTGGGGCTTCTCAATCCCCAAAGCACAGCCTCGAGGGTTTCTCAGGAGCTGCACAGGAAGCACTTCGCTGGCTTTCCAAGATGGCCGTTCCCACGTCTCATGTCGCCTCCACGGGTCTCAGCTTTGCTAGGACTGTGGATCGGCTGTTGGAAGTCTGGGTGTCCAGATCTTGTTGGTCTCGGTCGTTCGAGCTCTGACGGGAGCAACGGCAAAGAAAACCTTCGAGCGCTGATGGTGCCTGCTTGCACAGGGTGGCCACTCCTTGACCACAAGGGAGATTCTTCAGTCTTCTACGTCGAGTAGGATGTCCAAGGGTCCAGAGTTGCATTTCAAAGTTTAAGTAAAGGATGATCTGGTGTGCCATGGCACAGCTCCTACCTTTATTCCAAATCAAGGGGCTGGATCACCTGCTAGGTCCCTCCTATGGGTGGGACCCAGGAAGAGGGTGGTTACACCCCTTTCCATTTGTCCAGTTTCACACCAGAGCTGGGGCTGGAGTGCCCCAGCACCGGTTTGAACTGGACTTTGCATGGGACACCTTGTGTGCCCCAGGCAGTGTCTAGTTTCATTCAGCCCTCCCTGCCCCAATCCACTATCTCCTGTCTGGGGTGGTGTAACACCTCCGTGTGACAGGAAACCTTTTGTCCAAGCCTCCCCTGTCGGAGTTTCAGTCAGCAGCAGGAGGCCAGACTCGTGTCTGTAGCAGAAGCATCCATTTTGTGATGCTGAGGCTCTGGTTAGATTTAACCGCGTTTAAGGAAAGTAACATGTCTTCTCCATCTAGAAGGGTGGAATGCTACCCTCGTCTCCAGGACTGGTGAGGGGGTAGTATTCCAAAGCGTATGACACCTTACACAAGATGTTTTGATAAAGCCAAACCAAAGTTAGCAGTGAACCGCAAGGTTCATAATGCACTTATATGGTTTGGCAATATCCCAGAACAGCTAAAGGACATGGTTCCGAAAGCTGCAGACAGGCTCAGCTCATGCTAGAGCACCATCTCACATAAAACCAAGCACTCTGCCTCCAGGATTGTTAAGGCCTGCCATAGGAGTGACTTATAGGTGTATATGTGTCCAGATATAGGTTTAGACATAGGTATACTATATCTAAGCAAGGGGTGATTACACTACCTTGCCCCAGCTGAGTGATCAGCCAGTTGTCTCATTTTGGATAGCCAGCCAGGTGTGGCAAAAGATATGCTGCAGCCCCTGGTAGGCCTTGGATGCACCTATGCCCTGGGTACCTATAGTACACTGTACAGGGGCTGATAAGGTGACTCAATATCCAATTGGAGATGTACCTAGGGTACATGGAGTCCATTTTAAAGAGAGAGCAGATAGCCTGGGGCCCTGATTAGCAGGATCCCAGGCCAACTAAGTCGAAAACCAGCTAAACACTAGGCAAAAAATCTGAGGTAACCATAGTCAGATATCCACATTCCTACAAAAACTATGAATCAGAACAGTCTACTACTCTTCAACAGCTATCACCCACGAGCCTTAAGAACAAATTTACCTTTTTGGCAGTTGTTAAGAATCAGGAGAAACTGCAGTGCTATATCGACCGTTGAAACACAAGTGGATGATTTGACTTGCAAATTACGCAATCATAACTATCCAGAAATGATCATACTCTCAAGGTAGGAAGAGAATTGACATGCTTTCCCTACCAAAAGTAGGTCCTGAATACATGGCCGAGATAGTTTACATTATTTTTGTATTTTACAGTTGGACATATATCCCAGAGCAATCCTTAATGGAATTCTTGTATTGAACTACCCTACTTCACCAAGGTAATAACCATGCTGGTCAGCTGGCAGTTGAAATCTCTTTCTGAATAATACACCCTTCTTGAGGGTTTAGCAGTCTTCACAGAGAGGAAGGGGGCATAGGAGTAATTACCGTCAGGTAATTACCTGATTCTCTTTAGCAAGCACTGCAGGTTCCTTACACATGTCAAAGGGAGAGCAGATATACCTTTGGCTCCAGTCAACATGGGAGTTTCTTTTAAGCTTGGACAGGAGAAACCAAATCTGAGTGAGGGAAAATGGCTCACACAAAGATATATTTTAATAATGTGCAGGGGAACTGGTCAGCTTGTGGGCTGCTCCTTGAAAATGCCAGTCAGGGATGGAGTTTGATGGGGCATCTAGGGATTGGGTAGGAATGGACATCTTCTAAAACCCTCCAGCTCTATTATTAATCCCCAGAGCATGGAAGGTAGTTGAGTAGCAAAGGAGAACCAGAAAAAAGGATGGACTCACAACATGGATGAACTCTGCAATGGAGTGGAAGATCTCTGGACTTGTACTTTTGTTTGTCTCCAGAGATTGTGGCACTAGCTCCCCACCTCCCTCCTGGGGCCAGTAGAGGGTGGACCTGCTGGAGACTGTGAAGGAAGGGGGCCCCTTTAGACTTCTGTGAACTTGTCCCGGCCACAGGTGCCCTAGGAAGGAGTACTGCAAGTTCCAGCTGAACACCAAGCAACTGCTGAATACTTGGGTACTTGAGGAGTTCAGTGGTAAGGAAGAAAGGTTGTGAATCCAACATGGAACCTCACCCTCCCTTCACTGTTGAAAATGTTGCTGGTATATAGCTCAAAGACTGTGGGCTGAAACCAATTGCTTGATGGTATCAGAATACCTCCCTTGTAGTGCATGCCATTCAAATGGTGAGTGCATACTGGATACCAGGAGACCTCTCTCTCATGTTGGATGGCATTCAATAGGTAAGTGTGTACTGGAAAGTAACCCACACCTAAAAACTCAGATGTCAATCACATATGAATGCCCCTCACTACAAGGAAATAGTGGTAACAACACAATTTCCAATTTGTTGATACTCTTACCAGTACCTCCGCCAATGAGGATGCTCTGATCCCTGTGGATGACTATGAGATAATCCCAACACCCAGGTGAAACCAATGTAAGCGTGGTACCTACAGAGGGAAGAAGTGGAGATAGAATAAAGCCACAAAATGTGCTCTGTTATGCAGAAGGATTAGGAAATCGGGGGACTGATAAAGGGAAAGCAAAACAAATGTGTAGGATGGAGGCCAGTTGATTACTGTAAACAGTAGCAGAAAATTACAGCAAAGGGCACATACAGTGAGCAAGTGAATCATGTGCCGTCTGGTGCAGATGGTCCAGTGCTGACCTGGAAGCAGGATAACCATCTCGCTTCTTTCTACCCTGTGTAAGTTAACTGAAAAAGGTGTCAATAAACAACTTACCACGTTTCTAGAGGAAACAAATGTATGGCACTCTAATCAGTCAGGTTTTAGAGCCCAACACTCAACAGAATCTACCCTTTTGTATACAACTGAAACCCTGCGAGCAGACCTGGATCAGGGTAAGAATGCCGTCCTGGTACTATTGAATCTGTCCGCGGCCTTCGACATGGTCTCACATACCATTCTTTTAGACCGTCCTGCATCATCTGGGGTATCTGGTAATGTCTTAGAGTGGACCAAGAACTTTCTGCAAGATCGTCGCCGAGTGATCGCACTGGGACAATATTACTCAGAAGAAAAAGCACTCGTATCAGGGGTTCCTCAGGGATCGAGCTTGAGCCCGACCCTCTTCAATGTTTATATGTCCCCCCTGATTAAGCTAATATTGTCCTTCAAGATCAATACCATCACATATGTGGACGATGCACAGCTTATTCTGGTCCATGATAATGACACTAATGAGGCGGAAGAAAACCTCAGAAAGTGTCTCTCGGCAACCTTCAAATGGATGATTAACAACCATCTGGGGTGTAACTCGGAAAAAGATCTTGCCATTTGAAAAAACAAAATCCCTTCGTGCCTAAATCTTGGTGGCCAGAAAATGCCACCCCTCCTCCTAATACAATAAATGCAGCTAGAAACTTAGGAATAAAGTTTGACACCACCCTATCCTTCAAACAACAATCCTTGGCAGTTGGGGGCACATGTTTTCATATCCTAAAAGTCTAAAGAAATTCTTTGACTGGCTCCCCTTCTCAGCTAGGCATACTGTTGCTGTTGCACCCATTACATCCAGACTGGACTACTGTAATAGTCTTTATGCAGGAATCAACAATTCAGTCATGCATTAGCTTCAGATGGTCCAGCATGCGGCTGCTCCGCTGCTATTGAAGTGGCCTGGGAAATCTTCCGCCTCTGCTGCATTAGACACCTTGCTTTGGCTGCCAGTTCACAAACGTGTTCTGTTTAAGGTCCTTATTATTACTTTTAGGGCCTTTCATGCATGTGGACCACATATCTTCAAACTGGCTTTAAGCGCTATGTTCCCTCCCGTAGCCTAAGATCATCCAAAGCAAATTTGTTGACCATTCCAACTTTTAGACTGGTGTCTAAAGGAGTAAAATCACTGGCAGTTTTGGGATCTAAGGCATGGAATCAACTGCCACCTCAGCTACGCCAGATTGCTTTTGAGTCAGTATTCAGGAAGGCCCTCAAAACCTGGTTTTATAGTGCTCCAGATATACTGTGCAAAACTCTGATCTGAAGACCTCAGTTCTACCTGTTATGAGCAGCATATCAGTTTTTCCTCCTCTTCTGGTTTCCGTATTAGCGCCAAGATGCTCCTTGGAGTGATAGTAGCACTATACAAGTTTGCTTTTACATTACAGACATGAACTCCTATTCAGATGTTGAAACAATAGGCCTGTCCCCTCTTACCTGAGCAACTGTGCTTCTAATCTCCATGTTCTTCAACTTCTTTGTCTGTGTTGTAATTCTTGACCCTTGAAATTCCTGACATGAGGGCAGTAGTTGGGGGGGGGGGTCCTGCCTGTGGATCATGGGGTGCTGCTGGTGAAAGAGCCAGGTCAGGTTTAATGCTCTCAGAAACCACTGCTGTTAGGAGGAGGAAACGGTAGTGTCATGGGGCTCTGAATAGCAAGGAAACAACAAAGGAATCATCCAGAAAACCGCATTGACAATTTGGGGGCAAGAAAGATTCACAGGAACGCTTCTTGAGGTTGGAGAATATCACAACCGTTAACACAACTAGGAAGGCCCTGTCCAAATTGGCCCATTGGCCCAGAGTAGTCCCTCTAAAACACAGTCACTTGAGTGTAGTGATGGAACCGTCTATATGGGCACCTTAAAGCTCAGGGTCACTCAAAAGGACAAAAGCATCAAAACACTATTTTGTTTTGTATACCCGGGAGCCTGTAAAGTGGTGGGTGGGGTCCTAGCAGAGCCAAAAGCGCCTTTGCTGTTTTTTCAAGTTTGTTACAATTTGAGGAGGGCGTGACATCAGTCTTCTCTTCTGGGAGCCCCACAGGCCTGAGTCTGTGGACTGCTGTGGAGGGGGTGGGTTTCCCGGACCCAAGTGTTTGTGTAGCACATTCTCATCTATTCCCCGAATTATGCATTGAAGTGTAAGCAGGCAGTAGAGAATGGTGTCCCCTGCCTGCCACCTGAAGGACGAGTGCCAAGCAAGTGGGGAATATCTGAAGGACCATGCAGCGGTAGGATCACTGCTTGGTCCCTGAAAATGGGCTTGCAGGTGCCCAACAAGAATATGGGTACCTGCTTGGCCAGTGGGCATATTAAACAAAGGAAAACAGAAAGTGAAAACCTCTTGGCCAACTAACATTTACAGCAAAGGCTCAGGAGAGAAAACACTAACTTAGGTCAAAGTCTCCACCCAGACTGCTCTAGGGCACGAATTTGCATATTGATTGTATTGCTTACAGAAGCAGCAGTGGCACCACAAAGTGTTCAGCAGGTTGTTTAGGGATGCCAGGAGCCTCGCAGCCCCTACAAAAGCCCAACACCTTGGTTTGGATGTTGCCACAATGGAGTGACTCTGCAGAGGTTAAATAGTTTTCAGGCCTTTTAGTGGTCCCTCGGAGTATAGTGCATCCACTGAGCTTCTGTGTTCTTTGTTGTTGCTAGGCAACCTTGTTTAATGGTCAATGTAGTCCATGGATATGAAATGTTTAGGAATAAGGTCCATGGGTGACATTTTTATATTCTATTGTTGAATGCATGATGATACCCCATGACAACACAAGTAAGGCTAGCTTTTTATGATTGTATACCAACCTTTTCTTCGTCACTCATATGAACAAACCCTTGTAATTTCTCTAACTTATTTTAGAAAGCATTCCCATATCGATTCAACTACTCTGCCAGCTCACTATTGTCAAGTACTGTGAGTACTTTTTCCATTGTTCCCAATTTCATTATTATTCTGAAATCTGTCTGATAATGCCAGTTTGTTAGTACTTTTAGATGAAACCTAGACTTTGCCCTCTCAATGAAACGTCATCAGAAGCTCAAATTGGCCACCAAATTATCCAGCATAACCAAAGGATGACAGTTGACTCAGATTCCCTCATTGAGACCTTGCAAGTGTTCACACTGATGCAGCTCATATAATTTATTTTCTTGCTAAATCTACAGGTAAAAGCCATAGAGTAGTCTCCCTAGGCTCAATGGTGTCTCTATCGCACACATTTTTCAATAACAGCAACACATCATTTCTTACACTAAACAGTAAGTTGGACACTTTGTTCCTAATGTAAAGCATTACTTCTTTGATGGTAAGAACTAAACCTTCTAAATTACCTACCTTGCCCAGTTAAACCCTCCAATGTATTTTCAACAGACCTTCAAACTCACTTCTGTCATGCCATGTGAGAAAGTATTTAATCGTACCTGCCTTCCACATTATTCTGAAATATTCAAGTGTTGCCAAGCCGGTATGTGTTTACCAAAGTTTACTCTCACTCAAACGTCTCTTGACCCCAGACTGGCCCAGAAATACCATTGTAATTGTACCCTTTTCATCTCAGAGGAACATCTGGTGATAATGCATGTTATTGGTCTCATTTGTTATGAACTTGACTTCTAAAATAATAAGAATCCTGGCTCCCAAATCCAGCAAAATCTTGACTGTACTTGCATCTATTTCAACTCATGCTTATGTATACCCATATTTACAAAAAGCTTGCCAAAAAATTCACATATTGACAAAACTAAAAAGCTGACCACCAATTTCAGTCCTACTTTTTTGCCAATGCTTGTTTATTTTTGTTTCCCGTAATCTTATTGAAACTGGTTACACTGATTTTCCATTATGAATATTTTTGGGAAATACTAGCATGCATCAACACATGTTTCTAAATGATGCTGCAAAGAAATGGTATCTGAAATTTTACAGTAGTTTAGCTAAATGTTTTTTTCCTGCTTTCCTTTATTTCTGAACATTTTATTTTGAAAGCAAAGAATCATCAATCTTGCTTTCAAGCTTCTGCAAATATTTGCATCAAATCAGAGAGCATTCTGGGAGCATTATACATAGCCTCATATTGCTAAACTTTGAAAAGGTGTGTAAACATTTTTATACTAGAACCACTGTCAGTAGTGCAGCCAGAGCTTACAACATTTACTTAGAGCTCTCACCCTAATAATAAAGGATTTCAATTAATGAACCATAAATACAAGTTTGAACAGCATTACCATATAGACAAAAAAATTACCTTAACTGCAGACAGTGCCCTTCCCTGATCCATAATGTGGTACTGCAAACTGGCAGCCAAAGGGGTTTGTGCTGCAGGGGGTTGGGCCTACTTGTCCAAAGGACAAAATACATATGAAAATCTGTTGGCCTTGACCTCAACAATATGTCCTCGGACTATAGGAATTCCACATCCCTGTTTACAAATGTACAAAATCTGCCAGTATAGTGGAATTGCTGCGTTTGCAAGTTAATGGATACAGATGAGATTGTTCTTTCTAAAGGTTGGTCCTACACAATGCAGTACACACCCAGAAATGTATATGCTTGTTGGTATGTCACAAACGTTTTTCTGTCTGACCTAAGGACACCTTCATCTGTCTTGCCAGCCTATTGTAATTTAAAAAATATATATTTAAAAAATACTTACATATATTATTTAAACATAGAATGACTTTGCTTTAGCCCGCTTCCTCTATTGGTCTGTTCAAACGTCTTCCACACATCAAATCATACATTATGAGGCAGTAGACCAGCCTACTTCAACCCCTGGCTCTCTTACAATGTGAGTGATGGGATTTTACCTGATCTCATGTACACATCCCCTAAAAAGAAGTGCACTTCTTGACTAGGGCTGATGGCACAATACATTATTTTATCACTGCTTTTTTCTTTTATTGCTTATAAAAAAAATCTGTTATCCTTGTGTGTTTAAACTGTGTCTTTTTTGGGGGTTACAGAAATTCAAAGCCAGCAGTAACTTTTCTTGTGCCAAGCAGTATCATATTCTCCACAGATATTGAATAAAACCTGAAAGGGGTTCCATTCATGTTCCAAGTCCATCTGCTGCTAGGAAGCACCTGTTCTAAAATTGTATTCTTCTATATTTTTTCATAAATTGTTTTATTGCAAGCAAATGCTGCCACAATAATTTGGCAGCATGTTTTCTTTTTTTTGTGGCATATGCTTAAATATTTTTTAACGAATGACCATCATGCCTGGGCCACTCCAATTTACATTGCTAAATCTAGTTTGGGTAAAATCTCACAGTGGAAAGGGAAATAAATGTATTTCTGTGCCTTCCTTAGGACTAAAGCAGAGGGAGCACCTCCATACCTACTGGGTGTGAAGGGGATTGATCATGCATAGTTAGAAATGTTTTATCTCTGCAGATAAAAAGTTACATGTTGAAATGTACATTTTAACATAATTTACTGGCACTGGGCATGTTCTCAGAATCTACAACTGTCCTAGATTTCCTGTTGTGCTCCTAGAATTGATTGTGAATCTCTTTAAAATCAGAACTGTAGTCAAATATAGCAATAATCACCTAGGAATAAATTCCGACCTTTTTGTCAGGGCTTTGTAAATTAGGATTAGGTGTTAAAATTGATGTTCGCTGTGTACCAACTACCTACTGAAATATACTAAAATGAAACAATATTAGACAGGAGAAAATTGTTTTATTTGCTTTTTTATTAAAATAAAAGCGAAAGTAACAAACAAGTATTTTTTTATTCAATTTTAGTTTGACATATAAAGTTTGACAGTTTCATCTATTAACATATTTGATTTTTCTTAATTTCTAATATATACATTTAAATGGCATCAAAGCCCATATTTTTGACTAAAAGTAAAATACATTTACATCTGTCATAAATATCTACTATTTTGTAAATAAAATAAAAGTATCACTATAATATTTACTGTTTATTTTACAACACGTAGACCACAAAATGGCCACATGCATTGCTTATATAGTGAGACAATTTTACTGAGAACTTATTTTTTAGAGAATAAATTGCTCAAAATGTATTTTCAGAACTGTAGTACAAATACAGCAGTAATCACCTAGAAACAGATTTTGTCCTTTTCGTCAAGGGATTTGTAAATTAGGCTTGAGTGTTAAAAGTGATTGAGGCTGACTATTAACTACTTACTGAAACGTACTAAAGTAATAAAAATATTAGACAGGAGAAAATTGTTTTAATTGCTTCTTTATTAAAATAAAAGCAAAAGTAACATACATGTATTTTCTTGATTCACTTTTAATTCGACACATAAAATTTGACAGTTTACGCTATTAACACATACGTTTTTTCTTAATTTCTAATATATAGATTTAAATGGCATAAAAGCCCATATCTTTAGACTAAAAGTAAAATAAATGTATCACATTTACATCTGCCATAAATATCAACTATTTTGTAAAAAAATAAAAGTATCACTATAATATTTACTGTTTATTTCACAACGTGTAGACCACAAAATGGCCACATGCATTGCTTATATAGTGAGGCAATATTATTGATAAATTACGTTTTACAGAATAAATTGCACAAAATTAATTTGGCAACTGCACAGTGTTGTACCATCCGGTAAATTGTGTTTCTTCAGACTTGTTTCAAAAAGTCTGAGAGCAATCTAAGAACAGAATTCCTTGGCAACAACGTTTCTCATTTCTTCATGTTACTCAACAGTTATTGACACCAGTTTATTTCTAACAATACAAAACTAGTGGTCACTTAGAAGACTCAAAATGTAGATTTTCCTATAATCCACAGTCACTTCTAATTGCAGTGAAAATTCTGTGTTCTGTGTGTAGAGGCACAATCCATTGACATCAGAAGAATTCAGAAACTGGGCAAATTTCTTAGCTGTTTCCCCCCATAGGTTTTTGCAAAAAATGTTATTGTCATTTAAGTTTTGTGGATTTTTCACACTTGTTTTTTTTTAAAAAGTAATGAACTCAGAATGACCAACACATCTTCAGTTAATTAATATCGAAATAAATTGCATTGGTTATCTTTTTAATGTTCAACATACTTTTTTAGGTTGTTTTTTTCTACTTTGTACTGCAGAAACTTCATGGTTTTCCTCCAAAGTAACCAGAACTTGCACAAAATGTCTCATGGGTGTCTGTAAAAGTATTTGGACTAATACCATTCAGTGCAACAACACAATAATAAACATTTTAACATTTTGGCACGCACCTCTGTCATAGGACTCTATACCAGGTAATGCTTTTGTCCTAAGGACACCTATATTTGGATGGTGATTACTAACTTCCTTGAATCTACATTGCTATTGGTAAAATTGTGAAGTATGTGTTCATGTCACACCAGTGGCAAAACGAAACTTGAGTGGGCCCCCCTATAAAGTACACAGAGGTGCCCACTTGCTCCGGACCCAGGCAGGAGCGCTCAACTGCCACCCGTGCACAATGCGGGAGGGTGCCCCCTGGAGCACGAGGCCCCTCGCACTTCGGGTGCTGAAGGGGCTATTGTTACGCCACTGTTGCACTTGAAACATTAAGTTGCTGTGCATTACACAGCTGAAAAGGACAATCAATGTTTCTATATATGGCAATACCGCAGTAGTTCATGAATGCGGGAGGCGCACAGGAGTCACAACACGCTATCTCTGCATTCTTCTAGAAATAAGGGAATGCACTGAGACATTAATCTTACCAGTACCCTGGCTTTATCCTGTGTGCAGATTGTTCACAAATAGAAGACGTGTGCCCACAGTGCAATTTGCACACTTGCTGCACATTTTACATATGTGCAAATTTGCATTTTGAATCTGCACATTGGCATAATGCACAATCCCTTTGTTCTGTTTTTGGGTGTATAGAGGAAATACTTTAATGAATGAACCTCTATATGTTCTTTTAAACGTTGTAAGCCCTGACTTTCCTTTATAATCATTCTTTAGCTTTATTCCTGGCTCTTTTGATCCAGAATATTGAAGCTACAATGTTTGGAGCACTGTCAATATATGTTAAGGTTTTTATCTGCTAATATGTGCTTTTTGCCCCTAAAATTATAAATATTTGTTTTACACGTAATTAATATTTAAGCAGATTCGCAGACTGTAAAAGAGGGGATGTAACACATATCTTCGCTTAAAATGACAGTAGGAATGGCTCAGAGTGGGGTAAACTTCCCTCATTAATGATTTTCATATGAAGGAGCAATGACAAAAGTCATTGACAGCATCGAGGGACCTTCTTTGTTATAGCTCATCTGAGCTGTAATATGTTAAACCATCAAGTGCTGCAGAAAATAACTAAAGCTAATTGTTGCAGGCAATACCAATTTGAGGGCTGGGTAGTGAATTAGGGTTTGATGTGTATTATTATAATTTATTATAAATAACTGTCCTTTGTCAAGAGTGTTAAAATTCACCTTTTCAATAAAACAAAGAGAATATCTGGAAAAAAGATGCAGGTATAGATGTGCCACTCCACAGAGATTGTTTTTTTAATGTTTTAATGAAATGTGATACTAGGACTACAGTTAAATAAAGTTTGACTGCACCTTTGAAGGATGATAATTGTGTTCATATTTTAAGAATACATTCAGTCCCTTATCTGCGGTATGTCTGCAAGCCACATAAATTAAATAAGATAGAAATATTAAAACAAAAAACAATACAATAAATTTGCAGACAGGTGGATCTTGAAAAGGGACATGTACAGTGAAGAAAGCCATTGATGGAGGAAACACCACAGCGTTTCTTGTGGTGTCTATCCCTTGGAGTAGTAAGTTGGGATCGTGGGTGATAGTTTTGCAGAGAATTTTTTACACTGAATTAACGCTGATGTAGCAGGCACATTAGTACTCTTGTGTAGTAGGAGGCACTCAAATCTTAGGGGTACTAGTGATTGATTGGAGCCAGCTGGCTTCTCGCATGAATTTGGTCAAAGCAGTTAATATTATTTATTGATCTTACTTTTTGTAATGACTATGAGTAGTTGACACTAGAGATACATAAGAACCGCATGGTTAACATTTAAGAGGAATATGTGCTCATGAAGTGACACACAGTGCAAATAGATTGTTAACTGTAATGGACTGTGATTACTAAATCAACTTATATAGTTCTACAGATTGTGTCTATAGGATGACGCCCCCCTGGGATCCCCAGGTCAGGCAATGTTCTTGCTACTCTCGTGTAACATTGAATTGCACAAAGTAGAAGTATGAGCACACATGCACCATTGGTATGAAGAGTTGATACAATGGTAGGGCCCACCTTGGACTCAATCGGGTCCAGGGTGTGGCAAGCCCGATTATGAAGCATGCCACATTTTTATGTGGTTGAGGGCCTCACACTTCCCATCAATAACTCAGTTTGAGGGAAAAGAAGTAACCATATCTTTTTGATGTGCATTTGGAGATATTAGGAGGAGGAATGTCCTGCCATATGATATCTAACCCCTCCATTGTGTAAAAAGGATTATGTGAATACCAACAACAATTCCCAATATATGGTGAGCAGTCAAGAGTTCCAACGTGACTCAGTTTACACTTGTTTGTAAAGTGGTTATGCAGATTGGAAGTCACTAATAACGTACACAATGATGGGTAGAGGAGAGGGGTGGCTCCCAAATGAATAAATACATACATAGATAAACAAATAAATATGTTGCAGTGCAGGAGAACAATGATGGCACTCCCACCCATGGTAACGATAATTTATCAGCACTTCTTTGCAAGATAGTAATGCTTTTAAAGGAACATTTCCCTTTTTAATGTTTTGAAAAGAGAAATATATTTCAATAGCTTCACTGCAAGTTGGTAGCCCTGTAAGGGCTCTACTTTCCACCCATTTTTCTCAACAAAATAGACAGATTTATGGTATACAGTAAAACGCGATTGAAAGGATTTGGGTACAAAGAACACAATAGGTTGCTTTTTAAATCCACTTCCTTTTCATGTAACTGACCTTTGAGATCTAAAAGACTTGGCTAGATGTGGGTAGTTTTGAATGTTTAGAACCTAATGCTCTAATGTCCCTGTGATTTAGTATTAACTCCAGCCTGTGTTTTAATGCAGGGACCTACTCTGGATATTCCGGTGTTACTCCGCCCTATTGGTTCAGCCAGGGCAGACCAGGAGAGTTCCATGTTGTTTCCCCAGAGGAAGAAGTAGAAAATCAGTTCCTTTCAAGACCACACACTGACACAACTAGCTTGTAAATTAACAGAGCATGTTATGGGAGGAATCCTGCTCATCCAAAAGGTACAAAGTCCAACCCGAGTCCATGAAGAAGGAAAAGACCAAGTTGGACCAGAAGCTTGTAGTTTTGAGGTGAATGTCCTTGACTGAAAGTGGTTGCTGATATTGGTTTTGGTGTCCAGGCGAGCAACAGTGGATACATGAATTGTGACCAACACATGATTCCATATGCTGCAATTTTGGGATTGTTTGGTGTATCAGGCAATTTCAGATTTGGTGTATGGAATCTTAAAAGTATCAGACATCATTTACAGGACAACTTATGTTATGTTATCAAGCACCTCTTTGTCTCAAGAAAGAAAAGGGAAGGGGGCAGTGATGTGAGATGAAATCAGTCATAAAACCTCTTAAGAATTTTCCTAAGAATCAGATTTACCTGAGTAGTTCTCTCATAACCTTTTTGAGCTCCTTCAGTCAGGCCCAACAGATAAGCTTAAAATCTAGTCCACAAAATGTGCTAGGAGTAGAATTGGAGTGGGAACACCATATATTTAACCTCCACACACATTGTGCTGCACCCTAGAACCTTTTTGCAACTTATGTTCCTGTCTCACATCAAAAGCTCATTAAAGAACTAGATCAGGAGAGGGTGGAATAACTGGGTATGCACAGACCCTAGGAAGCTGCTTTAGGTTTATAAGGCTCATTTAAAGAATGATTCAAAGAGAGGGATGTTGAAAAGTCGGAAAGCCCAATTATTGAGCTTTCAATAAATTGTATAATCTTTAGTTCTTAAAAATGACTATCAAAACTAGGTGCAAAAACCTACAGCAGATAAGAAATGGATCTACATTAAATATATTATTAGATGGTTTTCTTAATGGAGGTGATACCAGCCTGAAACAAGAGCTAGGGCATTATTTAGAGTTTGCCAACTGAATAGCCCATCCTCCTTTTTACAAGTGCATTATATTCTAGGGCAAAAACAATCAAAACGGAAACGATAGACACCATGTTTGTGACAGAGTAACTTGTCCGCCACAGCGTAATCAGGCCATTAGGTTTTTCATAACTATGAAGCGTCCACAACAGGACATTCTATCTCTGTTTCTCAGATGAGCTATCTACAAGGGTAACTGTGTGTAATCATACCAGGCTGGTAGAAAATAGGTATGTTTTAAATATATTAAAACAGTTTTACTCATGTTTTACAAAAAATCCCCACTACCTACACATCTAAGATTTGTTTGTAAGAATAGAAATTTGATTTTGTTTGAATGCCATAAATGCTGAAATTTCTCATGTGTATTTTAATCACAAAAATAAATGTGACTAAAATTACTTTGCAAATTATCTTCTTTTACAATGTGTTACATTTTTTCTTAACATATGATCAATATCACTAACGCTAAAATGTTAGTGTTCCCCTTTGGAAATCTGCGCTTCCTCGACTTCTGTTTAGCTCCAGGGCGAAATCCCATAATAGAAGGCAGCAGAAGAGTGGTGTGGTGTGTGGAGTGTCTAGATCAGCTTTGCTCTACTTTCCTGTTGATCTGTTTCCTCTTTTTGATTCTCACTACATGATATGGGGTTTTAGTGCTTGGTAGATATGTGAACAAAGGTACAGTTGTGTATTCAAAAATACAAACAGCGGTGGCCAAGATGGCGACCGGGACGGACGTTGCCGAGTGAGGCTCCCGGCTCGAATCACCCATCCTGACCTTTACTTCGCCTGTACCCCTCACAGCAGCCCCCAGAAAGTAAGCACTGGTGGTTCCGAAACCCCTGGGGCCTGTTCCAGCTGTCCTCAGCGGCTGCCGGTGTCCTGCAGCGATCTTAAGTGAACTCTCCTCCCCGGCGGAGGCCAGGCCCGCCATTTTGTGAACGACGGCACGCAGCTACCGGAGGCAGCGACTGTGCCCCTGGCCCGCTGGAGAGCTAGTACCCCGGTGCGGGATGTTACGGGAGGCGGCGTTGAGCTGCGGAGATCATCTGGAGGTAACCCGCCACTGCGAGGAGCGACGGAGAACCAGGGTTGCCGCTGCTGGACTGCCGCGATACTCGAGCCCCTGGCTTGGAGGCCTGGCCCAGAGGCTCGCTCTGTGGTGGCGTCTCCCACTAGCACTGTCACTGCCCCAGCGAGCCAGGAGAAGGTGCGGATCTGCCCGCAGAGAGGAGCGACATAGCGGCCCGCGCCGTAACCCCGGTGAGTGCGCACTGCTCAGGACCGGGGGTTGTGCATGGCAGCCTAGTGAGCAAAATTGAGCCCCCGGCTTGTGGGCCTAGCGTCGCCACCAGTGGGTCCGGCTGCCGATAACAAACATTAAGTGATTGAGGCGACAGAGGCTGCAGCCGGAGAATCGCACTAGTGGGCAGAACTGTAGGGCCGCGCCGAGGCCCGGGACCTGGGGCCCGGTGGCGGAGGACCAGGGATCGGACGCACTTGCGGAGCCAATTCATGGGGGAAGTGTAGAGGCCGACATTCTAAGCAGGCAGGCACCGGCTGGGCGTCCCGTTGCAGAGACTTAGGACACCACTAGACGCCTATATCACTCGTGGGGCCTGGACAGACGGACGGGGCCCTTCTCTGCTCCGGCTGCAGCTAAACCCCTACATATTGACTCTGCTCCCATTGCTGGGGACGCTGTTGGGGGTTCCTTGCGACCGCTATCCCCAAGCACAATGGCCACAGGCCATCGCCGGACAGGCCGCACGATAACGGAGGTGCTGGGAAAAGGCACCCCCAAGGGAGACAAAAGCCCTGCGCACATGGGGACGCCGAAGACCGTCCCGGACCCAGATAACACGGACAGCCCCATCACCAAGTCCTTCCTAGAAACTCTCTTTAACACCTTGAGAGACGACTTCCAGACGTTGAAACAGGACATGGCTGGAGAGTTCAAGGAATTACGCAGGGACGTGGACGGACTGGGGGAACGAGTGGCAGCAGTGGAGGAAACCGACCTCTCCAAGGGCAAGGAAATAGCACAACTGCAGCAGGAGGTGATGCGTCTCCAAGACCAGCAGATGGACTTACAGGCCCACGCAGAAGACCTTGAAAACCGGTCCCTAAGAAATAACATAAGGGTCCGGGGTGTGCCACTCAAAATGGAAGGGTCAGACGTCGCTCTCTTCCTGCAGGGCTTATTCAGAGACATTTTGGGGGACGATGAAGGCCTGGACATACGCATTGACAGAGCGCACAGGGTGGGTCTGGCGCGCCGTCCTTCTGCTCCCCCCCCCCCGGACATCCTGGCATTCCTCCCGGACTTTCCGTTGAAAGAGCGTATTCTTCAGGAAGCCCGGAAGAAACAGCCCCTTACCTTCCAAGGTCACTCCGTATCGTTATACCATGACCTCTCAGCCATCACCCTGCAGAAGAGGAAATCCTTCAAACCGGTCACATCGTTCCTGCGAGAAAAGGGTGTTCCATATTCGTGGGGCCATCCCTTTCGCATAATCTTTAAATGGAATGGATCCCTACATCAGCTCCGATCCTTGCAGGGCACGTGCACGTGCACACTCCTGGGAATAGACCTCGACGTGTCCTCGGGGGGCAATGACCGGACCGGCCACCCCTCACCAGGGTCATCCCCCCGTACCGCGATGGTTGGCAACGAGTCAGGCACTGGAAAAAACCCAAGAAATCCCTGAGGCCGGACCCCCAACTGGTGGCGCAGGAGAAAGCTGCAGCCATCCAGGAAGTATCCAAGGACACGGCAGCGCCGGAATGAGCTTAAGGGGCCCATGTAATGACATGAAGGTCTGTTATGGGCTGCTGCTGTGTAAGGGGATCTATCCGCTCCAGAATTTGCAGGTCAGGGGGAAATGGGGGGAGCCGACGGGGGTTCCACTGCCACACACTCCTCCACGAGAAAACTCTGTGGGCCTGAACTTTGTCTGGATAGGCCCAGGACTATGATGAAGTTGGGGTTTCAGTTGTTGGGAAGGGGGGCAAGGGGGGAGGGGAAGGGGACCACAGTTGGGGTGGGGAGTGTGTTCTGGTTAGGGATGTTTAAGACTTGACTTGGTTTGGGGGGGTTTGGGGATCACTGGAAGGAGGGGTGTGGGGGGTGCGGGAGGGACCGAGGGTGGGATCCAGTGTGCCAAACGGGCTCCCTCATGGACAGACTAGTAATGTCTCCAATCTTGCGCTATACCACACACTCACATTCTCATGGCTGACACCAAGCTGAAAGTATTAACTCTCAATACGAAGGGGTTGAACAATCCCATCAAAAGAAGGGCAGTTATCTCTTACCTTGAACACCCTGGTGCTGATATCTGCTTGTTACAGGAGACTCATCTCCTGCCCAAAGACTGGCATAGAATGCGATCCCGTGCCTTCCCACAGCATTTTTTCCTCTCTCCCCACGATGAAGGCAGGAGTGGCAATTCTGATATCGAAACACTTTAAAGGAAAGGTAGGGGACAAAACTGGGGACATAAAGGGCCGCCTCCTGGCATACACATTCCGGATTGGCAACACACACCTCACGATTGGTTCTATCTACGCCCCGAACACGGGTCAAGAGACATTCCTAAAGAGCGCAATGTCTGAGTCTCTTCAATCCTCTGCTTCACTTTTACTCCTGGGCGGGGTTCTTAATATAGTCATGGATACCCACACAGATAGGTGGGGATGCAGATATGGGATACAGGTGCGATTTCGACAACGGGGCTTGAATGGCTAAAGGAGAGGGGTATGACGGACTTCTGGAGAGCCGCTCACCCACAAGCATCACAGTTCACATTTTACTCACACGTACATCATACGTATGCCAGGCGCGATTACTTCTTGGGTTACTCGGAACTGCTGGCAACTCTAGATGAGGTTAACATGATACCCGCGGCCATTTCAGATCATGACGCGGTGGAGATGTCGATCAAGATCCGGGCGCCCCCTCACCCCCGAGGCTCGTGGCGCTTGCGCGAAACCCTACTGCAGCGCCCGGAGGTTACCAAAAGGGTCAGCAACTGCATTAATGACTATCTAGCCGTCAACGACACGCCCAGGATACCTGTGACAGCCCTGTGGGGGGCTCTTAAATCTGTTGTCCGGGGCAAACCTATCACCATAGCTGCCGCTGAGGCTAAAGACCGCAAAGCTAAACGAGATGATCTCACCGCACAGGTCTCAGAACTGGAAAGAGTTCATAGTCGCACCAGTTAAACGCGGCCAGAGCCCAACTAGCCATCCTGGACATGGACAGGGCTGAATTTGCTGCCCTCTGCCTCCGACATACCTATTATGTTGGTGGTAACAAAACCGGTCGCTTGCTGGCTAGCGCCTTGAGGACCAAGACCCAGCGCTCCAAGATCATTGGCCTCATAGACGATAGTGGTGCGGTTCTCATGGAGGATGCCCAGGTCGCCGAGGCGTTCCGATCCTACTATGCCTCGCTGTACGGGGCTGAGGTAACGTCCCCTGAGAATATTGAGACGTACCTGGACTCAACGGCGATCACAGAACTCTCCCAGGTGAACAGAGATGCCTTAGAAGCCCCCATTCACCAGGACGAGGTGTTGGCAGCCATATCCCGGCTACGCCTGCTTAAATCCCCAGGGCCCGACGGCTTCTCGGCAGGATTTTACAAGACCTTTAGTTCACAGGTGGCTCCGGTGCTTACCCGCCTCTTTATTACCTTTGAGGGCCCGGGCTCCATTCCCCCGGATATGTTGGCTGCTGAGGTGGTAGCATTGCCCAAACTGGATAAGAAACCCACGCACTGCTCTGCCTTCCGCCCGATTTCATTACTGAACCTAGACCTGAAGCTCTTCACTGGCATCCTCGCCGCGCGTCTTGGCCCCTGCTTGCCGGGTATCTTGGAACCAGACCAATCGGGCTTTGTGTCCAACCGACAATGTAGTGACAACACCAAAAGGCTATTGCACCTAATCGACAAGGCCCACTTCCAATCCTCGGACTCCGCGCTACTTAGTATTGACACTGAAAAAGCGTTTGACCGCGTGGAATGGCCTTACTTACAACGAGTCCTGCAGCGCTTCGGGTTAGGGGATAGATTTCAAGCTTGGATTGCTAGTTGTTATTGCCATCCCCAAGCCAGGGTACGGCTAGGCAGCTTGCGCTCTGACCCATTCGAGATCCAGCGCGGCACCAGACAGGGGTGCCCCCTTTCCCCCTTCTGTTTGCACTATACATAGAACCTCTGGCACAGAGAGTCCGGGATAACCCTGACATTCACGGCATCACCTTTGGCCATGAGCCCCACACGATAAGCCTATACGCTGATGAAGACATAGCGGCCCTCGACCACCCTGCCCGCTCTATACCCGCCTTTATGGAGGAACTTGACAGGTTTGGATCCGTTTCGGGATTCTGAGTTAACAGAGGGAAAGCCCTGGTATTACTACTGGGAAAGAACGCGCAGTCCAATGACCCCGCCATTGTCGGGGGAAGTGGTCTTCAACTCTCCACAAATATCCCATACCTGGGAATCACCCTTACCTCCTCGATGGACTCCACGGTCCTTACTAATTACAAAGCCTTAATAACCCAGATCCGGACAGATCTCGCACGCTGGTCGAAACAACCTCTCTCTATTTTAGGGAGGGTTGCGGCGGTGAAAATATCCGTTCTGCCTAGAATTCTTTATCTTTTTCAGACCCTCCCGGTCATGCCCCCTGCGGGCACCTTAAAGGACCTACAGGCTGATCTCCACAACTTCATCTGGAAAGGTCAGCGAGCGCGTATCCATAAACAGCTAGCATTTAGGAGTATGGACGAGGGGGGGCCTTGGCATCCCGAATCAGCTGCAGTATTTTCAAGCCTCTCAGCTCCGCTATTTGGTGGAGTGGTACAGGCCCGAATCGAAGAAAAGATGGCTCTTCCAGGATAGGGCCATGGCTCTTCCAGGATAGGGCCATGGCTCAAACCCCACTTTGGAGGATCCCATTCCTTACCAAACAACACCGGCCACGCTACCACTGGCTCGCCCCAACTTCTCCCCGGCCTCATGCTAATCCTGTGGCCCTCTCTTGGACTTTTGGCCTGCCTCCCGACCTGCTGCCAGTTTGGGGCCACTGCCAGTGCTGGAATGCCCTGTGGCCCTGCAACACGGGCCGGATCTCCAGACCACTCACCCCTCCCCCCCGCATGGCACCAGTGTTCTGAATGTGCCGCTGCTCCTGGAGTCCACACTGCTTGCGGGTGAATCCACACACAACCCACCGGCAGCCGTGCAGCGCCCCATGGCCAACTCGTGACCGTACCAACAGCGTCAACATGGTCCTCACCACCTGGCGCACTCTTTCCCCCACCGAGACGGCTGACTGCAAGCTCTCCAAGATGGTGACGCGCCTGCGGCTGGCCTCCAGCTTCATCTCCCACCTTCACTCCTGGACTTCTTGACTTTTTGTTTTGTCCTGACCATCAATTTGCTGCTGCTTTCGGACAGTTTCGCTGGACTCTAGCCCTCCTCCCATTCCCTCGTCCGTTAACCCTGTTCCCGCGGATGATCCTCAAATGTTCCCTCCCTTTTCCGCTTCCCCTTCTCTCCATACCCTTACATCCCTCCCATCCTCCTCGTTCTGTGACTGCATCCACACTTTTGGAACTCTGCTCTTTGACTTATTGTAATAACTCTAATCAATGGTATTTGCTTTAGACCTTGAACCATATACCACTAGTGTCTGCAGTGGACCTTTGTACTCTCTACCACCCCTATGTGACCCTTAGAGTGTTTCCAGTCATATCCCTCCTGTGTAGATAGAAGATAACTCTAATGACTAGTATCCTATGTGATTTTTAGATTGTATCCATGTGTATCCCCTCCCTGTGTTTAGAGTTATAGCTTTAACGACTAGTCGCCTGTGTGACTGTTGGAATATAGCCAGGTGTATCTCTTCCCCCGTGTGAAGAGATAACCCTATTCACTAGAACAAAAAGAAATGTGTTCCTGTAATGTGTAACGTAACTGATTCTATGTAAAGTGCTTTGATACATGTAACGGAACTAGTGCTGTGTAAAGCGCTTTGATAACCTAATCGGTTCAAGTTCCTGAAATGTATAACGTAACTGATTCTATGTAAAGTGCTGTGATAACATGTAACAGAACTGGTGCTATGTAAAGCGCTCTGATAACCTAATCGGTTCAAGTTCGCGCTATAGAAAACTCTAAAAATAAATAAATAAATATTAAAATCCCCTATTATCCACACGACTTTGAAGGTCTGGGATAGTGTTGCCCTCAAGAGGGAACTGACGACCTTCCCGTCCCCATTCACCCCTTTATTAGACAACCAGTAATTTCCTCCCGGCAACGATCCACGTGCATTCTCACAATGGCGCGGCACCGAGTGACGCTGCGCCGGAGATCTTTTTGACACACATGGTGTTCTTCCTCTTTCCGATATTAAGCAAGGATACGGAATAGACGAGCCCCACATCTTCTAATACTTTCAGCTTCGACACTGGCTCAACAACCCTCACACTTTTACACTGGTAGGGCGCCAAATGACAACTTTCGAGAAGTGGCTTATCACTAAGGACACAGACAAACATCTCATCTCAGAAATTTACAAGATGCTCACACCACCACCTAGTCCAGATAAGACACCGGGTCAGAGACGCTGGGAGGATGAGCTAGGGAGGACGCTAACTCCTAAAGAGTGGAGGGAGGTATACTATAGGGCCTCACACACCACACGTAATACGGCAGCCAGAGAGGCAGCGGTGAAACTAGCAATGTATTGGCACCTTACCCCGGTCCGCTTACTCAAAGGAAATCCAGCGCGTAGCGCGCTGTGCTGGAGGCGCTGCGGGGCACAGGGCACACTGACCCATCTTCTCTGGAAATGCCCAGAACTCCGGAGTTACTGGGAGGCAATCTTGGATGACATCAACTCCACCTTTGATACAGATATCCCAAGGTTCCCAGCCTATACTATTTTCGGCCTGCCCAACGCACTCACCTTCCCACTAAAATCGATGAAGGGTCGTCAAATGGGGATAGCTATGCAAGCGGCTACACAGCACATCTTATCTTTGTGAGGCTCCACCACCAAGCACACCCGCACGGGGTGGCTACATAAACTCTGGTTCACCCTTGGAATGGAACGCATACAAGCCACGATCACGTACTCCACTACCACTTTCCGTAAAACATGGCTTCCACTGCTGTCTTTTCTATCCACAGAATTCAATGAAGTCACTTGCCTTAGGTATCTTCGAGTTCTACGCCTCACTGATGCTCCACGCGACCCTCATTGAACACCTGGTCTTTTACACCGGTCAACATTGGTCTACTGATAAACTTTCTGCCGGTACTTGGCACACTGGATGGGGTGGGGGAGGGGGGACGGGTTTGCGGTTGGGGGGGGTGGGTTTGGTTGTTGATTTCCTTATCGCATCTTCTTATAGCGGTCACTAGCCGCTTTTCTGACATCCATATTTCCTTTAGGCATTTCAACCTCAATTGTCATCTCACTCTGAGAGAAGACATGTTTGTCTGTCCCGCCAGCTGTATATGCCTGAAGCCTTTATATTGTATCATGATGTCTATCATTGCCTGTGTTGAAAAAATTAATAAAACACATTTAAAACTAAAAATACAAACAGCCAGCCATACTGATTACCATGCAAACAATGAACTATGAAGGGTTGTAGAGAGTCTTTTGTTAATTGTCAAATCATTTTAGAATGGGGAATTTAGACAGTTTAACAGGTTTGGCAGTGTGATACATAGTATTTCATCTGTCTAGCTCAGCCGGACTGTAAACTGAAAGAAATTGATCAACATCTGGTAGTGTCCTGATGTGCAATGAAAAGTAGGTTTGGTGATCTCAGTGGGCATGTGCTCATTCTCACACGGAAAATCAGCATTAAAATTTGGCAATAACTGGAATATGTTTGTGAAAATTTTCATCTGAGAATTTGAGGACCTAACAAGTACACAATCTGTGCTATTTTTTTCATTGGACATGCAGAACTCTGGCATGAGGCAAACTAGCAGAATGATGTGGGTGATCCCACTGCACTATCTACGCTGTCCCTGGTTAATTGAGTTGCCTTCTACTGGAACATATATTTCCTGCATAATTTGTAAAGTAATAAAGAGACAGAGCTGAACCTGATGTCCAATGATATCTTAATATGTGGTTTTTGGCTCAAACCCATGCTAGGTGCAGGAAAAGTTTGTCAGTGGTATTATTACAAAATCACATTACATCAACTAAATTTAGATAGACTTTAAAAACATTTTTCATCTTTATTATAACATGATTATTGAAATGTTTCTACTATTTCTAATTGATTTGCCTAAGGGTATGGTTATTATTAAGTATGTTTAGCTGCGTTTTTGTCATGATCATGAAATGTTTACTCAATGCTTGACTGTTGGATAATTGCACTTTATATCTTTCATAAATGTAGTAAAAGGCTCCTATGCTATAAAAACTGTTAAATAAAAAATATATATTGTTTCCCATTCTCGCACTGAGCATTAAACAATGCCCCACAACATTCCTATACTTGCTCCATTATTAAAACTGATGGCTGTCCAATCACATGTATGAGTCCCATGGTGCAGGTTTTTTTGGATAACCTAATTCTTCTATATATATTGATAGCAATTGTATTTTCGTTTTTCAAGGCTACATCATCTTGTAGCTCTCTGTCTGCAAACACACATGGGCATGATTAAAATACAAAGGGCCAGATGTAGGTAAATTCAATTTAGCGAGCCCTTAAAAAAGATTTTTACTGAATCGCTATTAAGGACTCGCTAAATTGAATGTAGATTGAAATTGCTAAAACATTTGCGATTCCTTAATATTCTTTAATTGCGAATTGCAAATTGAGATTTGCAATCAAGGAATACCATCCCATTTATTCCTATGGGCCAAGAGGCCCAAAAGAATGATTAGGATTTGCGCTCACAATTTGCGAGTAACCAAGAGGCGCTCGCAAATTCTGGGCGCAATTTCAAGGGTGCAAGGGTTCCAAAAGGACACTCAGTTGCACCCCTGAAATGTGCATATGTGCACATGTGGCGCATATACATGCCCTAAGGGCATGAATGTGTGCCACATGGCACTTTTAAAAAAGCAAAAAAGTGCTTTTTTAAAGGAAATCGCTAAATACCACCAACTTGAAGTTGGTGGTAATTAGCGAATTCTTAAGGCTAAAGTGCACTTTCTTTTGTGCTACTTACATTGCTTTTAAGGAATCTCAATTTGCGATTCCTTAAATGCAACCGCAATATAAGAAATCGCAATTTTTGCGATTCCTTATTTTGCGAGTAGGTTTAATCTTACCTACATTGCTCAGAGCCTAATTGTGATCGCAAAGGCGGAAATTCTGCGATTTTTGGCGTTTGCGGTCGCTATTTGGCTTCCTACATCTGGCCCAAAGTTGAAAAACTATCCTCACATATTTAACCCCTTCCGTGCGGCCGCGATTTTCCCCATGTGCGGCCGCCGGCAGAACACGGGCGGGCCATGACGAACCCCAGCCGTCATCAGCACACGAGCACTGTAGTGCATGACGGCTGGGGTTCGTCACCAGCATGGAAGGGGTTAAATACCTATCCAAGTGTAGTTTTAGTGCTTTGTGGAAATCACAAAATTTGATCCAAATAGAATGTGGCACCCAATGCAATTTACCATGCAGATTTCATGATTGTCCATAATTTCTATCAGGGATACTATTCTCTCTCTGCGGAATGCTCCATGGCATAGAACTTTGAAAAGGGGAAATAGAATCCCCTCTGCAAATGACTTTTTTTTAAAATGTTTATTTTACAATGGGGAAAATACTTTTCATCATGAAGAAACCCCTTGATCTTCACACCCACCAAATTTGAGGTTGATTCATTTCCCTTTTGACCCTGGAAAAGGATTTATGCAACACTTGGATAGAGAGTGAAAAAAATATAACCTGTTCCATGCTGTAGAGGGAAATTTGAGTAGTTTGGGAATGCTCCCAAATGTAGTTATTGTGGGTGAACACAAACTTCCAAGATTAATCACTCTAAATTCAGCCCTTAAGTGAGATTTACAGGTGTGAAGATCTCCGCACTCATGATGGAGATCTCCACACTTGTAAAGGGCTGACACCTGCCAGGAATCCCAGTGGGAATACCTGACAATCGTAAATACAGCACTTTCATTTTTAAACTTGCATTTACAACCACATTTACCTTTGTGAATAGGCCCCATTTCTTCTATAGTGTGTATATGTTATTAATGAAGAAATGCATTGGGCCTATGAGTTCTAGTTAATTGCCAGAATATGGTGGCTTTTGGGAGGTGAGCAAGTCACTGCAAAAAAATAAATACATTGAGACATGGCCTCTCTATTGCTCTCTCCTTTGGACAAAGCAGTGATTTGCTGAAGCCCTATAACACTTAATCCCACAATACACCATTGAGATTTTATCCTCTGTAATAATTACACTTGGTGAGTGCTCTAATTCTTAAATGACAATGAAATATCGTATTCTTTGGACCACACAACGGTAATGTGGACCAGTGCCTACTTTAGCGAGCACTGGAGAATCTTCGAACAATGTACACTGAACTCAGCCCGAACTCCACAATTGTATTATCTAGAAAGTCATAAAAATCAATAGATCGAAAACTTAATTATATGGCAAGAGAAAGTGCAACCCATTTCATATTATTGTGTTAGAATGTAATCACCCGAGCATTCAGAAACTTGTGGCTTTCAGAGTCAAACTTACAACGTGTTCCTCTAGTCAGAGTAGAATATTATATCTTCAATTTTTATTTTTGCTTCTTGTGTTTCACACCATGCATCAAGCTACCCAATACAAGATGGATGGGGTGAAGTATTTACCAAACCTAGTAAATTCCATTACCCAGGGGTGGCGTATTTCCCAAGTGTGTAAATAAACTCTGTTCAAAGCTTCAGTTTGAAATTAAGTTTAAGATGGGAATTTGGTAGTTGCCTTTCTTCTTGCTCTTCCTCATCCCAATAAATGTAAGCAGCTTGGCCTGCTAACATCTGTCAGTGGAAAACAGCGGGGTGTGTTAATTATTGTACAACTTCAACTTATTTCTGATATCTGAGCAAGCTGGTGTCGTTAAACAATAAGAGCTGCCAACTTTGGAACTAGGAAACCAGGTCGAGTCCTGGCGTCTCCACAACAACCTGTGATTAGGGGCAAATCAATTAATCTACTTAACCTTCCACTTCATAAAAAAAAAGAAAAAGTAATTTGACCTTGTACAATGTAATCTCGTGCTCATGTAAATCGCTCCAATACACTTGGGCCGCGTTTGTGCAATATAAAACTGCAAAAAATAAAAAAGCACTCATGCTTACACAAGGGTCGGAATTTAACCGCAGCTTTTCATGAGGGTCTACATTGGCTCCTGTAGCCTCTTCCACCCAAGCTGTCTGAGAGGTTATTTTGGATCTAGTATCATGGTGCAGTGGAGTGTGACCGTGTCTGCTTTACACTTATAAGCAGATTTTATGCATTTATTAGTCGCTGGTTCAAATATGACTTATATCTATGTATATATATTTGAGGGTATTTCAGCAGGATTTCTGAGGTACGATTCAAGTTTGTTTTCAAGAACCTGACAACTTCAGAATATCCATGGGAGAAGGTCATTAGTAGGCACAGATGCAATTTTCCCAGAAAAGCCTTTCTGAATTTTATAAGAGTTGGCGCCATTTTGAGGTTAATAGGGAAGCCTCCCTAGTGACCTTTTTCAAAGACTGCTCTGCCCTACACAGTTGTATATAAAAATGTTTCAGTTTAGAACATGGTGCTCTTGTTGAAGTGTATTCTGTGCTTACATTAGATCGTTGTTGGCAGTGAGTGGACACAATGACAAAAAGTCTATGTATGAACACTTTCTCACAGCTTCTAATTACACATCTAATGATGCAGGTCAGCTGACCAAATATTTTTCTAAATTACAGGCCTCATACAGCCACCTGTAAAAAAGGGCCATAATTTTATGTCCTTTTAAGCAAAGGCTGATGGTTCAGATGTATATCAGAATATTTATTACACAAATATCATTCTACAAGACTATCATTGCAACAATAGCATCAACCAGGCTATCAATGAGGTACGTATACGTACACATTTACTATTCTTAACTCCATGTCAATGTAGCTTGAAGAGATATGTAAATAGTTCTTCAAGCAACACAGAAATGTAGTTAAACATAGTACATCTTTACTTTCATCCTTATCTTTACCTTGTTGCTATTGTCCTCATCAATATTTTTGCCACAAAATTAAAAATTTCCATTTCAATAATATACGTGTGAGTCGTCACTATTATGGGCTAGATTCACAAAGCCCGATTTATAAGTGTTGGGTATGTACAAAAGAGTAGATTCTACTCCCAGGAGTCAAGAGTGCTCTCCAGGGTAGGGATTTGCTCGAAAGTTTAAGGGCACACAAAAAACTTGAGTATTTGTAGGCATCCTCAAACTTTCCTCTGATCCGTTTCCACTTTGAATTTGAATTTAAAAACATTTGTACAGCGCTCGCATACCCAGCGGTTTCATGGCGCTAGTGGTGATCAGTGGAGGGTAGCAGCAGAGAGATTAAGGGTAAGCTTGTGTGAACAAAAAAGTTTTAAGGTTTTTCCGGAACAGGGGGTAGGAAGGTGAGGTGCGCAGAGTAACCGGGAGGGAGTTCCAGAAGGTTGGAGCCAGGACAGCGAATCTCGCTCCGCCCGCCCTCTGCTTTTTAAAGCGAGGGATGGTAAGGAGGGCCAAATGGGCCGAGCGAAGTTCTCTGCCTGGGCAGTATGGTTTGATAAGAGAGCAGATGAACTCGGGAGCAGTGCCCGCTCTGGCTTGATATGTAAGACAGCCGAGTTTAAACAGGGCACGCTCTCTTATGGGGAGCCAATGCAATGTTCTGAGTAATGGGGTGACCCGATGATATCTGGGGAGGCCATGGATCAGGCGGGCCGCCTGATTCTGCACCAGTTGTAGTCGGTGGATCATGTATGCAGGGGCTCCATTGTAGACTATATTACCGTAGTCTATACAGGACAGTACCATGGCCAGCATGATAATTTTTAAGGCTGAGGGGGAAAAAAAACGAGAAACTTTCCTGATTACTCTGAGGGAAAAGAATCATGAAGAAACCACGGAGTTGACTTGTGGGTGAACAGTGAGCTGGGGATTAAGAAAGATTCCCAGAGTTTTCACTTTGGACACCGGGAGTGGAGGGGCACCAAGGGAGGGGGGCCAGAAGGAAGGAGACCAGGGGCTGCAGCCACCGCCGGTCAGGACCAGCTCGGTCTTGTCCGGATTGAGTTTGAGGTGGCTGCAGTTCATCCAATCTTGAATGAGGGTCATAGTAGTTTGGACGTTCAGGGCAGATGAAGGTGAATGAGACAGATTGAAGATTAACTGGAGGTCGTCCGCGTAGTTGAGCACGGTGACCTCCAGTTGCTGTAACATAAAGATGAGGGGAAAAATATAAAGATTAAACAAAAGAGGGGAAAGTGATGAGCCCTGGGGGACCCCGCATTCTACCTTACGAGAGGCCGCCGCAAAACCAGCCAAGTGGACTCCTTGGGTTCTCCCGGCAAGAAAGGACTCCAGCCAAGAAAAGGCTAGGCCCTCTACACCCGCCGCCTTGACACGGTTAAGGAGGATGGTATGGTCCACCGTGTCATAAGCGGCGGATAAGTCAAGGAGAATCAGGGCTTGCGGAAGGTTGATGTCAATGCCTTCACGCAGCTTGTCCATGACTGAGATGACCACTTTTTCAGTAGAATGTAGGGGACGGAAACCGGCTTGGCAGGGGGAGAGGCAATGGTTTGCCTCGATGTGAGTGCTCAAAGTAGAGGTGATGTGGGTTTCGAGAACTTTTGCCAGGTAGGGGAGGAGTGAAATGGGGCGTTAGTTGGAAGAGGAGGAGGGATCGGCGTCCAATTTTTTTAAGATTGGGATGACAATCGCCGATTTATGTGAGATGGGAACATGACCATGGATAAGTGAGTCGTTAAGGAGGGTCAAAGGGGGGGTGGGGCAGGCTGAGTAAACTTCCCTGAGTATGCAGGCAGGGGCAAAGTCCTGGGGTGAGCCTGATTTGACCCGTTGGAGCAGAGGACGGAGGGTGTCAATAGTTAGAAGTGGGAAGTTGGTCAGTTTGACGGTGGAAGGGGGGGAGGGGTCAAAAAAGGTGGAGGAAGGCGGAGGGATGTTGTGTTTGATTTTTACGACTTTGTCTATAAAGAACTCGTTGAGTGAGTCACAGAGGGATTGGGACGGTGGAATGGTTGCTGCGGCTCTGGTGGATGAGGCAAGCTCATGAACGGTGGAGAAGATTTCTTTAGATTGTGACTCAGCGACCATTATCCTGTGGGTGTAATATTCAGCTTTTGCTTCCAGGATGCTCTTTTTTATAGATTTGCAGAGCGGCCAGGTAGATGGTTTTTTGGGCAGGGTCGTAAGTTCTTCTCCAAACTCGTTCAGCCCTTCTTGCAGCAAGTTTTTTCTCTTTGAGGCCGGGGGTAAACCAACGATTGGCTGCATGGGCCCGTTTAACTGAGAGACGCTTAAGGGGGCCAAATTCATCGCCTGCCACCGTGAGCCAGTTGTTAATTGTGGCCAGCTGAGGGGCGGCTGTCAGACCGGTAAGATCCGGACAGGTCTTGGCCAGGGCCGAACAGAAGGAGGGCATGTTTACCTTACCCCATTTCCGAACCCAAGTGTTTTTGGGAAGGGGGGTTTTGACCGGGGGTGCTAGGGCAAGGGAAAACGTGATGGTGGAGTGATCTGACCATGGGCAAGGAGAGATAGTGGGAGAAGTGGATGGAACATTCAGAGTCCAAATTTGGTCTAGCATGTGGCCATGGAGGTGGGTGGGGCTGTGGATGAGCGGTACAAAATTCAAATTTTTCATGAGGTTGGTAAATTCCTTGGATTGGGGGCTTTCGGCAGGGTCATTGGGCCAGAAATTGAAATCCCCTAGAACTAATACAGAAGAATTATTCACTACCAAAGTGGCCAGAAGAGTCTGGATGTCAGGGAGAAACGAAGGAGTAGACTGGGGAGGACGGTAAATGAGAACAAAAGTGAGGGGGGCGTGATGGGAGGTAGAACGGGCTACGAGAAGATCAACATCGGTGATAAGTGGGGAAGGAAGGATTTGAAAGTTGAAATCAGTACGACCTATTAAAGCCACTCCACCACCCCGCTTGCCTTCAGGGCGATCCACACGAATGATGGAATATGTTGATGGTAAGGCGGCAAGCACGTTAGGCAGGGAGTCGGTCTTGAACCAGGTCTCGGTTAAGAACAGGAGATCTGGTTCATTGGAGTCAAGATAGTCAAATAGCTCGTATTGGTGGTTTACGGCGGACCTGGTATTTAGAAGGGTAGCCGAGGTAGAAAACGCCTGAGCAGGGGGGGCTGGGGGTGAGGGGGGAACTGGGGAGGATGTGTGGGCAGATGAAGCAAGAAGTGATACTAACCCAGGGGGGGAGGATGGAGGGGAACTGTATAGGCCAAGGTGTTGTAGGTCGGTAGTGGTAGAGGGGTTGATACAGCCGGGGGACCAGAAGAGGCATAACTGAGACGGGGTATAGGAGATGTAACCAGCAGCGTCTCGTGCCCCTAGCCCCGGCCGGCCGCGGACGGGCGCAGACGGGCTTAACTCAGGCGCAACTCCGGCGCGCCTCCGTCGCGCCCGCTGCGCTCGTCCGCTGCGCTGCCTCATAATGCCTGTTTAAGTAGGGGCGGACCGGCGGGGGAGGGGCAGGGCTGTGGTGGAAAGCGAAGCCCAAGCCAAGATGGCGCCCGCTGCCGCTGGGAGCCCGCGAAAAACACGATCAGCCCCAGCCGGCAGCTCACCCCTAAGAGCCCAAGGAAGTTAATACCTGCATAAGTTTAAAGGTGGATTAATAGCAGTTTTAAAATACAATCTCAGCAGAATATCGCCTCCGCTCACAATCAGCGGGGCGGAAAATGGGAAAAGCAGCAACTCGCCAAGCAACCGACCAATCAGCCCACTGCCACCGGGCCACTGGTCAGACACGAGGGGAGCAGGGAAACGCGCTACTAAGTAGGGGCGGAGCGGCGGGGAGGGGCAGGGCTGTGGTGGAAAGCGAAGCCCAAGCCTTTGGAAGTGCTAAGAGAGGACTAAAACCCTTTCAAGAGTAGGAAGGAGGATCTAACACCCTTAATTGGTGAGGTTTAGGTGAAGGTGTATCTCGACAAGCAAATAAATTCCTGTAGCAAAAACATGTTTTTTCAAAGGCAGTTCCTCATGCGCTGTTGCGCATTACGTGCAATTGTTCATAACCGAAATGCCTCCACATGGTCGCTTCTGTATACTCATGAAAGTTTCCAAATGGTACCCCTGGAAACCGGCAGCTGCTGCCGGTTTCTACACAGCACCTGGGAAACATTTGTGAATTCCTAAACTGAGTAAATCTACACCCATATTATGTCATAAATCTCTCTTTCTTAATAATTTAGGTTCAATACAATCTCTTCTATTGCCATGTGCTGTCCAAGGATTCTTGTGTCAGTGCTTATTCAGTCCCAGTTTGGATTATTTAACAGATAATACTTGTACTTTTTTACATTCAATGGTTGAATATTTGGGATAGCACCTACATCCTACTATTTCATGGTTCTCTACACTATGATATCACAGCAGTCCTCACTGTATAAATCATGCCCTTACTTCAGGTCACTTGTCTTCATTTCTGATGAGGGGTAAAGAGAACATTCATGTTCTGGTTCTCAGAGTCATAGCATGTAAAATAGATGTCACTAAAAGTCAACAGAGTGGACATTAAAAGTCAGTGGTGAATGTACCGTGGTTGATCGGGATTACATTCACATTTGTTTAAAGCATCCATTTTCATAATAACAACTTGCAAATAACTAATATTCTTCATTGTCTGTCAGGTTTTGGCTGTTGATTCTCCTACAAGATATTAAAAATAAGAGGAAAGCCTGCTCTAATTTGAATTAATGTCTCTGTACCTTTTCTATAGAGGCGTTTACTTCTTTAAAAAAAAAGGACTCTCCCCCACTAAGATTCTAGTGGCATGCCTCATTATTGAGTCCTCTTCCACAGTATATGTATAGGTGGGCGGGCTCAGCCTTGATAAACAAGGAAGCACTTTTAAATGGTGACTCTAGACAGAGGGAGATGTAAAGATAAAATTGCCCAGGGAATCCCTCAGTTGCCAACTGCTAATGTATCAAAGGGTCTGCTGAGGAGAGTAAAAACAAATGTGATGCTGTTAGAAATCCTTGGTTACTCATGTATCTATAGGTCTAGTAATTGTATTCCTTTATGAGGTTTTTGCACACTGTTTGTGTATAGTTAGAACTGTGATATGTATGCACTCACACATGCCACCCATACAAACCAGTCTGGAATTCTTCAGCCTCTGCAGAGACTATAAATAGATGGAACACGTGAAAACCTTTGACGAAAGTTTGACTACAAGGTCCGCCCATCTCTAACTCCCTATTGGGTTTGTACCCCAAAAAAAGGACCCGAAAATATTGACTGGTTTGTATAATGGCAAGTATAACTAAATAAATATCACAGTCATAACTATACATAAATGGTGTACTAAAAGCCATATGACCCACTAATCAACAACTCAGCCTTTGGCTGGCCCCCAAGATCATCACTCTTGGGTTTCTCATAGAATCCCATGTTACAGTTAGCTCTTTTGCTATTATCTCTATATTACATCTTGCAATACATTGAGCCATTATAAAATACGCACACCTTGATCATAAGTGCCTTATAATATTCAGATTTTCGACCAATACATTTCCAGGTGAAAAATGGGCAGTAAAAACCAGGACATGTAGCTTTTGATGCAGTAATTTGCATTGTAATCCTCAATTGCAGAACAAAACTAATAATTGTTGTTATTTATCACATCCGACAATTAATGGCCCCCGGCCATCGTTAATGATTGGTTTCTATAATTAGCAATCCAATTGCGCTCAATTTGTAATAGAGGCCTAAGGTACTCACAGCAAGTTATTCGAAACTACCTGGGTCATGTGCAAGCACCAATACTGGCAAATGCTGGTATTCAGAGTTGTGTGGTAATATTGCACTCCTGCTCCTAATGCTTCATTCTGATCAGGAAAACTTGGCATCGCATGCAAAATTCTACCCATTGCAAGGTGAGGTAACCAATTTGCACAATTTCAAAATATCCGGACTGTATTGCCTAATTACTCATAAATTTATGGAGATCTGGCCCGAGGAAGTCCTTGTTGCACTAAATAAATGGTGACACACTGTCAAGGCAGGGCAGGTTTGCTACTCAGCCTCTCACCTGGAGCAAGTAGATTTTTATTTGTGGCCTTTACACAGAAACAATGCCCCTTCAAGTGAAGATGATGAAAAGATGTCAGTCAGGGGAGTGCAAGGTCCTGGAAAGGAGAATAACATTTTACACAATAATTGTGGAAGGAGATGTGGCCTAACAGCCAGAGCTTCTGACTTTTGAACTTGTGCACCAAATTTACGTTCCGGCTTCGGCTCAACATCCAAGTAAATTATGTATTTTACCAGTGGCTAAACATTTTTATTATACTAAAGTGCTCATGTAAAGTGCTTTAACGCCACTGGGTCAAGGTCGAGCAATATTGAACTGCAAAAAAATGTGTTTTTATCATGGTATCAAAATGTTATTTAATGGGAGGTGGAGGCTTGTGTGAAATGGAGCAAGACCAAAATGCTACCTACAACAACCAGTACTCGAGTACAATAATAACACATATCCAGGGGCCCATGCCCATGTTCAGTGCTCGTTGCTATCCAGCTAGGCTCTTGCTATACAAACACCACCGTATACAAACATAAAGGACCACATGTATCATGAATTTTACTGGTCACAAACAGCCCGATTTGCAGAATCAGGGCTTTTGCGATCAGTAAAACACACTTTGGTTTGTAGAAATTTCAATTTGCGATTTGGTAACATGTTAATGAATCGCAATTTAGAATTGCGAATACATACCTGTAGCAGGGGGAATGGGCAAACAGAGGGAATTTCACCAGAAGTAAAGTGGTGGGTCGCTGACTCGAATACCCTCCCCTCTTTACACCCCAACCAGAATGAGTGGAGAGCAGACGCTGCAGAACTGTGGAATGAACACCACAAGGAATTGGAGGACGGTCCCTTCAACTATACTGGTTTCGAGGAGGAAGACACATCCACGGATGACGTAGCACTCCGGGCATTGGCAAAAGCGAAGAAGAGAAGAGCTCGCGTGTGACATCACCGAGGAGATTTTGTTCTGCCGAGGTGAACGTGTAGAGACCGGAGGAGAAGAAGCTTGTCGGAGAAAGGAGGCGAGAAACGGAAGAATCGAGACACCACCCCAGGAGGTTGCAGTGCCTTGAGGCCACCGTCACCGCGAACCGCCCAGCCACACTCACGGAGGAGGAGTGTGGCTCAGCCAGGTATGTCAGCGTGTGTCAGGCTGGATGGGGAGGCGAGGAGTGACTGAAGGAAAGCAGCCGAGTGGGACAGTCCCTGTTGGCGTACCTCCTGTGTAAATATTCCAAACGTGTGCTCCCGCTCCCCACAATACACGTACCCTCACCACCCTTTTACCTACGTTAAATCCTCTCACTAAGTGTATATAGTCACTGTATGTTGTTCGTGCACCAGGTGATCCTCCACTCCCCAGGTTCCTTTTTGCGGGTATACAACTAGAAAGCAAGTTCCCTGACAATAGTGTTTTCTCTTCACATGTCCCGCACCGGAGAGCCAACATGCAAGAGGAAGCCCCTACAAACCCCAGGTCCCGGTAAGACCAACATTTTTAAAGAAATTACGGAGCCTGCTATTTTGGCCCGGGAGAGACTTACCCTAAGAAAGAAGAAAACCTTTATAAAAATAAAACCTTACATACCAAGGTCTGGTCTCCGTGCCCTTCCTTCAACCCCGTCACAATACCGATTCAGTATTAGGATTGGCGAATTTAGGGCATCCCTTCCTAATACCAAATTTCAAGGGTATGTAAGAATGTTTTGAGACCGAAATTTGGTCTCAAACATTCGCATGTTACCACCTACTTCAAGTAGGTGGTAACCCATTCGAAAATTGGAAGGGGTGCTCAAGGGACCCCTTACCCTTTGGGAATGGTATCGAAAACTTTTTTCAGAGCAGGTAGAGGACCACTGCCTGCTCTTAAAAAATGAAAAGAAAACGTTTTATTTTTATTTTTTAAAAGCAACCAGTTTTCCATAAGGAATACTAGCTGCATTTAAAAAAAATTGCTTTATTTAAAAGCAATCACTTACATAGTGGTATGCTGACCCCAGCCTGCCACCATCTCCATGATTTTTGCGATAGCTAATGGTTCGCAAATTGTGACCTACCTCATTAATATTCATGAGTTAGGTCAATTTGTGACCCACTAGGATTCGCTAAATGTAACTGATGGAGTTTCATATATTAGGAATAGCAATTACCTAATTTTGATTCGCAGAGAATCGCAATAAGGTAATAGCTATTTCCAATATTGATACATATGGCCCAAAATATGCAAATATTCAACCCATGTCACAAGTTTTCAGACTAAACTTTTGTAGGCCCTTTGTGTGCCTAATGCTAGTGACAGATCTGTGGTTAAATTACGTAAAATTGCTATTGCAGTTTTGCACCAGCATTTCCAGATTAGTTATGATTTCAATAGTGCAGGTGCAATTTTGCCTTAAAATTTCACCATTGACTCAAAAATGTGAAACCACATTTTTTACTGACAGTGGAGATTGGTTGGTACAACTGTCAATGAAAAATTCCACCTGTACCTGTTCACTCATATGTAAATCTGAAAGGTCGGATCAAAATTGCAGCTGCACAAATGCAATCCAATCTAATCCGGGCCAAGTTAAATGTGAATATAATGCAAGCAAAATACTATATCTGTCCTAAACTCTAGCTTGAGGTTGATTTCAATTGTCATATAATTTTATGTAATCTTTATGCACCCACAATAGAAAAATTGCCGAAAAAGCATCGAAGCTGTGTTGCATCAAAGGTACAGGGCTATGAAAGTGTGTTTACGTTTTTCATTCCCAGAAATAATTTTTTTATACTTGTGAACTGTACACAGTTTACCAAGTTTTCAAATCGTAGGGAAAATAACTTCAGCTAAAAGTATGTTTGTAGGAGGGAAATTCGGTTACAAATTTCTTTTTTTTTTAAAGAAAAAGGCATTTACCATAATACCGCCGGCCCCACCTTTCCTCCGTCCTCCTCTCTGCAGCAGAACCCGGGAAGCACACTGCCTCCCAGAATTCCAGGACCAATCACTGCCATTGGTCTGAGCGCCGTGGTTGGGCGCTCAGACAGGGGCTGGGGGGCCACATATTTTAAGGCCATGAAAAGCCACGTAACATGGTTTTAAGTGGCCGTCTAAATCTGCTTGTGGCACATTGCGCCAAAAAAGTAACAAGAATGCCAGTAGGGCCTCATAAATGAGGCCCAAAACGATAATGACGGAACATTATTATCATTTAATTTTTTGTATTCAGCTTGCAGTTGAAGCAGTGGGGCAACGCTCCTCCGCCTTAGCGGAGTCGCCACTGACAGACTGATCCCTTAATGCTTCTGAGCTAATATGGCACTGCTTCTTAATGATGGAACATAGTGGACAGCCAATCATTCAGAGGTGGGCATATAGTTTGTTGATTGGCTGGTTGTACCAGAATATGCATGTCTTGGTTAGACACTTCATACAAATTAATATTTTTTTCGGTGGTGTATGGCAGCAGACGGTATGATGCATGCATTAAAGTGGGACCTTTTTTGCTACCAGAGATCAGTTTTCTGCAGTTCTACTCTCTGTCAGAAACTCCAATAGGTCATGTTTCTGAAATAACCCCAAACATGCAGAGCCATACATTGAACATCAAAGACACCACTACTTGGGATCAAACGCCAGCTCATTAAAGACTCTAAGCCCTTCCAGTGATCAACCAGTACTTGAGACCAAGAACTGTTCCACTCAGGTGGCTACACACTCCCAATGAACCACCAGTACTTGGGACCAGGCACCAGGCCACTCAGGAGGCTAAGCTCTCCCAGTGAACCATCAGCACTTGGGCCCAGAACCAGACCCTCCACGAGTCTATGCTCTTCCACTAAACCAACTGTATTTGAGACCAGGCACCAGACCTTTTAAGAATCTAACCTCTCCCAGAGAAACATTGGTCCTTGGGTTCTGGCACCAGACCGCCCAAGAGTCTGTGCTCTTCCTGTGGACCACATACATGTATTTGGGACCATGCCCCAGACCACCTAAGAATCTGAGCTCTCCCAGAGAAACTCGGGTACTTGGGCTCAGCACTAGACTACCTAAGAGAGTAAGGGCCCGATTTGGAGTTTGGCAAATGGGTTAATACGTCACAATGGGATAGGTATCTGGTCTGCTTTATTATAAGTGCCACATGGTATAATGCTCTTGTAATAAAGCATCTGTCACACATATTTATGAAGAGAATATGTTGCTAAAATTAATAAAATATTTCTACAAAAAAGAAAATTCCTTAACTCATTATTTGGTACATTCTATTATTCCCTCCATCCATGCTTCACCTTCACCCAATATCAACCCATTCGTCCAGCATCGATCCTGTAGTCATATCCCAAACGAATGCTCCTTCCAACTGCTGTTCCGATTGATGTCCTTAGTCTAGAATGACAGGGTTTTACGGGTCGATTTTTGTTGCCAATTATGTTATCCAAGAGATCTGTCTCTAAAGTCCTTTTGCATTATTAAAGTGCACTGACACCAAACTTGGTAGAGTTGCAACAGAAAAAGTATTAAAATAAATAAATAAATAAATAACACATCTTCAACCTCCCATAATAATTATGTAAAAAGGAGAGGTAGCATCTAAAACTACACTATGAGAACTCTGACCTGAGGAAATCCTGTGGTGCATTACTTTCTTTCTGTTGTGCATAAGGACATTTCTAGCTCAGAATCCCCTCTCAAAAGTTACTAAAAACCATCACATGGGATATTGCACAGTGGCCAGTGCTTAATTTGAACCACTGGTTTCCGGTGCTAGGCACCTGCACCTAATTGGTGTCCGGTGCGAGGCACCAGCACTTAATTGTCCACACCAGACTTATGATAATCTCCCACATGGTGGGGCTGCTCATGTAATTTAGAGATGAGCAGAACAAGGTTGTTTGTGACTAAAATATACATTAAAAATGACTAATGCATGCCTCCTCAGCCATTCCTTTAGCTTTGGGGACCTGGAATAATCTGAACTTTCGCACTTGCAGGTGAGAGAGATCGTTAGTAGTTGTTTTGGCAGTTATGACAGGGACGATGGGGGGAAAGCTGCAGTGGCCTCCTGGTCAGGGCCCGGCACTTATTATTTTACACATTAAGCACTGGCAGTGGAAGACCCTTTACAAAGGCCACCTTTTAGTTGGTGATTGCTGTATTCAGATGTTAAACTGACGTTGTCCTGACAGGATTAAAATATAAAAATAGCAAAACAGTGCTATCACAGAATGTGCCACATTATGCCGCCTATTTGCCTTTTCATACTACATAACTTAGTCGACCCTACCTCATAATTTGTTTCTCTGTTGCTGTCTACTTCTAGTGGACATGATTAGATTGTACAATGACCAAACCTGCTCTACTAGTCTAGCACTTTGCCTATCTTTCTCCTTCTTTCACACAATTCCAACTCTACGTGATATGCCCCTTTCTTTTACCAAACACGTTTTTACCCTTCATCATGACATTTTTTGGCCTTCATCTCATGTTAATTTTTACACATCATATACAGTTTTTGGCTTTTTTTTAAAATGAGAGAATTTCTATGGCAAATCCTGTTGGCACATGCTGGCCTTTGAAGTGAACTATAGTTGAACACCTACAATATCAATATTGTCTGTGGTTACATGATCATTTTAGAACCATGATAGTACTAACATTGACCGTTTAATATAATGTAGAGCCCAAACTGAATTGCTTCTAGGCCCTTGTAGGTACCAGGTAGTCCCTGTTTCATCAACTTTGGCAAGATGAAAGGCTGATTTCTCTCATCAGGATTTCGAACACATGACCTGCAGGTTATTGTTAGATCTCTTTAGCAGATCCTCAGATTACTTTCCTGCATGACCAGCAAACTCATGTGTATGCTACAAAATAAATATATATTGCCTATCCATCCCAAACAACAAAATACATTCAGTGTCCATTTCATTTCTTGATCCATTTTCAGTACTACATGTGGTACTAGACCCAACAAAAGCTGGCACTGATAGCCAATCTACGAGCCCTATTTGGCTGGTGAAGTGTTTATCACTTGCTGTTGCATTTGATGCACAGATCTCTCATAGCCAGGAAGCTTTCTTCCACCGCCTCGGCAAACCTGGCAGAGGAGGTCTCCTTGCAGTCCTTGAAACTGGAAATGCAAAACAGGATATGATTGGCCTGGGGATTGTAACAAGCACCATATCCATTGGGGACCACAGGTCCGTAGCAGCAGAACATCTCCATGGTGGTTGGAACCTGTAAGAGAAATAACACAGTGGAGGTGTAATTAAGGAGTGGGAGACCACAACAAAGATGAGAATAATTGGCCATTAGTATTCATATATGGTTAAATCACATAATTGCTAGTACCCTGAGTGAATAAAAACTCCCCAATGAAATGAAATGAAAGTGGGTTTTGTAAAGCGCATTACTACCCAAAGGCCTTGTAGCGCTGTAAATGCATTTCTCTGAGGGTCTACTGAGTTATTTAGAAAAAAGGAAGGTTTTGAGAGTTTTACGGAATTTTAAAAGATTGGATTCGTTACGGAGCGTGAAAGGTAGAGAGTTCCAAATCATGGCCGCATTCAGGGAGAAAGAGCGTACGCCCCACCTGGCCCGTTTGATTTTGCGTGTTACTGCCAGAAAGGCCGTGCTGGAATGCAGTGATCTTTGGGGATGGTAAGGGGTGGCAAGAGAACAGATCATTTCAGGGGCGTTTTTCCACATGGCCTTATGCATTATGCACATAGCCTTGAATTTTACTCTGGCTTGGATGGGCAGCCAGTGCAAATTTCTCAGGGCAGCAGTGCCCGAGGGACTATGGGACAGGCCTAGCAGTAGACGTGCTGCTGCGTTCTGAGTGACTTGCAGCTTTTTAATTGTGCTGGTTGGTGCACCCAGGTATAAAGCATTCCCGTAATCGAGACGAGACAGGATGATGGCCTGAACCATTATCCTGCGGGACTGGTGAGGAAGAAGTGGCAGAATTTTCCGCAACATACGCATCAGCGCCGAAGCAGGTGGCGGAAAGTATTGTGGCTTGTTGGTTGAAGCTGAGAGTACTATCCAGCCACATGCCCAAGCTTTTAATTTGCTTTTTTGGTTCTGGGGGGGGGGGGGGCATACAGGGTGGCCATTGTAGAGTAGGTTTGGGGCCAGCTGTATTCCCCAGGAACATCAGTTCAGTTTTATCCCCGTTAAGTTTTAAATGGAAGGAGGCCATCCATTTTGTGACTGCCACTAGGCAGTTGTTCAGGTTAGACGGGGTTTGTCCTGGCTGATTCAGGGCCACCACAAGCTGTGTATCATCAGCGTAGGTCACGATTTCAAAACCAAAAGGGCGAACGACCTCCGCTAATGGTTGCATATAAAGGTTAAAAAGTGTGGGGCTCAGGGAGGAGCCCTGAGGCACACCTTGATTGAGAGGCCAGGTTTTGGAATGAATGTCGCCCTCCACCACCTGGAAAGTTCGATTTTCCAAAAAAGACTGCAGCCATGAAATGGCGTTTCCCGTCACTCCAATCTGTTTTAATCGGGAGATAAGGATGTTACTGTTCACGGTATCAAAGGCGGCACTCAAGTCCAACAGCATCATTGCTGTGGTGCCGCCTTGGTCCATGTACTTGCGGGCTAGTTCTGTGACGGTCAGTAATGCCGCCTCTGTTCCCAATTTGGGGTGGAAGCCAGCTTGAGAATCATGGAGCAGATGGTTGGCTTCCAGATAAAGCATGAGGTTGGTGTTAATATATTTCTCAAGTAGCTTACCTACCATGGGAAGGAGTGAGATGGGACTGTAGTTAGTCATTTTTTCAGGGTCAAGGTTAAGTTTTTTTAACAGAGCCCTGACTTGAGCCCATGCTACTTCTGTCCTCTACAAATTACACTGACAAGGCTTTAGAGCTAGCTCACTCCAGTGGCATGTAGGGTTGTGAGGTGTGCTGCAGCACCCCCGAAATAACCATGCTGAAGTTCAGAAGGTGAATGAGCAATAAAGATGCCTTTAAAGTTTGCCTGGAGTTCAAGATAATGTTGCTTCAGTACAGGGAGTGTGTAAAGAAAGGATGTCAGTTTTTTCTAATACACAACAACATTGAAATACCTGTGAAGTGCAAGAATATTTCAAAATATATCAAAAGTTAGGAAAGTACAAATGCAGTACATTTGATTGTAATTCTGAAGTGTGATAAAAACGAAGATTTTACTAGGATCAATACAAATGAAGACTTTATCTGGTGATGTGCAAATGAGAAATATTTGCTGAAACCTGAATTCCACACACTATTGTTGTTCATCATAAAACTGCAAGTTAGTGTGAATTTTGTGGCCATTTCAATGGAAAATGAGCTGCCTGACAGTGTCCTTCTACACCATAATATAGTAATTTATTTATGACAGTTTGATTTAATATGCACCACGAGCTACATACCACAACCATATCACTCTCCTGCTGAATTAGTGTGACTGAGTTGTAATCGTATTTTTTGTGTGATGCTTGGATTTTTCAAAATTCCTATGATGTCAGCGATGTAACATTGATGGCAGCACCCACACTCTGAAAATGATTCCAGCGCCACCGGAGGGAACTTCCCTCATCTAACTTTTGCTAAAGCACATATTTTAGACTTATGAGGATAATGGTTATTACGGCAACTCCTGCATTTTTCCCCAGGAACATTTCGGCAGGTCAAACCAGGGAAAACTGCCTTGTAAATTCCAATCATTGAGGAATGTAATGCACAAAGCACCAATTTTACATGTAATTCCTCATTTTGTGATGGTCTTCAGAGCAAAAAGTAAATACCTCACTTCCAGGGTAAGGGTATTTTCTGTGAGCTGTAATTAACTCAGGGCAGTCCAGGGCACTAGTAATCAGGGCCTTAGTGAAGTAAAGTCTCAATTCAAAGTACAGTTTGTGAGAAGTATCCTGTTATCTCTGATAGAAATTACAATATGACTCCACAGCAATGTGGGCTGCACAGGATTTTGAAAATGCAAAAAACATGTGAACTAATTAAACTCCTAATTGCGGAAGAGACCCATGCTGTTTATAAAACTTGATAAGGAGCCAACCCCAGACAAGCAACTTTCACCACAAAAGATAGGAAGGATTTCCTCCCACTGCAAATTGTGTTTTGGATCACTCCGTTCCAACCTTACCTTCTATAAAGAAATGGAATTGATTGAACCTGAAGCAAAGCACCAGAACAACAGTTCAGTCTGCAGGACACTGGAAATTGGGATCAGCCCTAAATCCCAGCCCCAAAGGGGTAATCAAAAAGTAAACGGGATTTCAAAAACCATTCTATGTGCCTGTCACTCTGCGAGAGCCAAACTCCAATAATCTAAAACCCAATATCGAATGAATCTGAAATTTTATCGAAGGCAGTTTAGCTCTTTGAGCCTTCTTATTGATCTTGATGGCAAGATTGATTATACCTTCCCCACCAATAGCACAAACGTAGCAGAGTAAATCATGAGTAGAAACTGGGATCACTAAAAAACTGAGTTCTAGATCAAAATTAGGTTTAAAAGATTTATTAGGGTGTTGTTAATAAAACATTACAGAGAAAAGCATAATTTTGCCATAAAGACTCAGAATGCAGAAATGCTAAATCAAAAATCATAGCAGAACCCTAATCAGTTATTAAAAACCCCTCTAATTTCTAAGTGTCAAACTCATGAGGAGTACTGACAATATCTTAATGAAAAAGAAAATCTCAGAAAACTCAGAGAGTCGCATCCGATCCTTCGAAACCAGGAGGTTTTATACACAATGTATGCATAAGAATTAACCAAACTGTAAATTCTTCATATATGATCGTGGTTAGAACTCGTTGGCAAATCAAAAACATTTTCGTAAATTTGAACGGCTCTAAACACTAACCCATTTTTTAAGGTAAGAAAAATATTTTGCTTGCTTCCTCAGTAGCTGCACTCCGGAGAAGTACAATACAATATTAAAAATGTTTAAGAAATAGCCCAAAGAATCATGTTCTTGTTCATGCTTACTTTGGAACTAACAGTGGAAATCCTTCAAATTGATACATCAGGTACAACATGGAAAGCTTAATTCACAGTACATGCTTTCTAACACTACAGTGCATTTACGTCATTGTGCTCTGTGTTCTGTGCAAACTGTAGGGAGAGAAGCCTTGCAGCGGGTAATTGATTGGGAGGCGGGAATGAGCGGAAGAAGGATGAGCAAAAGAGCAAGAGCTGCATCCATTTTAAAATAATGGTGCCCACACGAAAATGTGGCACAACTGTACTACCTTATTCATCACACTTCTAAATGAGATAATCAGAACATTTTACCAGAAAAATCGTAATTCATTGGTTATGGTCACATGCATTATTAACATTTTTAATTCACACAAATCATTTGTCACCCAAAAATTCATATCTGAAAAAGTTTAACAACTCTATGAAGATGAACCAGTTATGGCCAAAGTTGAATGCTCTAAGCATTGACAGAGGCCTGTTGGTGATTCTAGTTGGCCCGCCACACTTGCACATTAAAGTTGGGCGTGGACGCAGGCAGGCAATTCTACCACCTGCTCTTTGGAACAATTTTTCACAGGTTTGTGAGGAGTGGCCATAATTGTGTAGATGAGCCCTATGTCTATTTGAGGTATATTTGTCCCACTTTCAATCATATTCATATCAGGATTGAACTCTCCTTCTTGGAATCACATAAATCCTTTTCCCCTTCTGTGTTAAATCAATGAAGTAACATTTATGACACAGTAACAAATTGCTTTTCAGTGCCTAAGTTTGATTCTAGGGGCATAATTGGCCCATGGTGGACTCTAGCTCAAAGTCCAAAAAACGGAATATCCTCTTCTACTGGCATGGGGGAACTAGATAGAATATGTCTGTGGATCAATTTACTTGTAAATATCCACAAGACCAAACAAAAAAACACAGAAGGCCCAAGTGCCTGTTAACAAAGCGCTTAGTATTAAATAATTAAATGGCAGGTCACCACCCCAAGGCATAATTCAGTTGTGTTAAGGTTATGTGGTATGCGTTAAGGCACATACATCCAGGGCATGTCATGTCCCCCTGATCCATCAGTATTTACAGAAGTGACCATAATAGTTTGGAAACAGATGAAACTCTTCAGCACTTTGTTCTACATTAACAAACAGATGTTCACAATAAGCTTTGACAATAGCTTCAGTTAAAGGAAGTAAGTGAAATGGGTGTGGTTGTTAACCTGCCTTTTCCCCCTTCTGGGAGTTGCTTAGCTACCACATCAGGTGAATGGACCCTAGACAAGATTTGTAAAATAAGTGACCATGCATTCAGATTCCTTTTTCGATTTTGAAATGATGATTTCATCCCACCTATGGGATAAATCTTTGAAATATTGTGGACGAAATACATTTCACAAAACTATCAAGGCCAAACTATTGACTGCTGCAATATAAGTAAAGTTAGTGCACATAGGTATGTACAGCTTTACAATACTTAACTCCTCATATACATATCATCGAGGTAAATAGATGTGGAGTTCGAAATAAAAAATCTACACTTACCTATATATACTCACCTTCATCACATTGTGGTTTATTGACAGACTATGATATTATTTGCTGGACGATATTACAACATACAAAGTCATGGTAAGTATGTATAGTGTGTTGTAGATTTATTATTCTTAGCTCTACATCTACTTAGCTTGATGACGCAATCAAGGGGAAGATAATTCAATTTATTTAGAAATTTATTTTCAGGACAATCTGCAGATTTGTGACACTGTGTAGGAAAAACTTCAAACGTTTTCTCCTGTAAGATGAGTCCTACTTTTGGAGCACATTTCATACTTTTGGGAATTCAAATAGAATTCCAAGAGTAGTTCTTGAATTCTATAAGAGTCAGATTTCCAGGCCTACTCAAAATTGTAGGTATTTCTGCATGCATTCCCGTAACTACTGCTACAATCTCATATGCAGGACTGTATTGCAAATGATCATTTCCAATGTATATATTTTTTTATTTGTCTATGGGGAAATTTATTTTTTTCCTATGAAGAAACATGTCACCTTCACACCCTTCTGAGTACTTCCTATAAATACACTAACTGCTACTCCTTCAAGAGTAAGCATTTGCATGTTTCCAGGGTGAGAAACTACCTAACTACTTGTAAACCATTTAAATGCCCACACATTTATGAGTATTTGGGTCTCCAACAAACTTTGCTGAAGGCTATACCCATATACGCACAGAGACCCTCACCTAACCTAATATGTGCAGTAATAAAATTCGCCAATATCTAAATCTGTAACAGAAACGTGGCTTTACCCTTGGATTGTATTTTTTGTACACCACTGTTTTACTTAGGTGCACAACCATCTTTAGGTGTTGAGCCCAGTGCCACTAAAAATTGTGCTGAGGCCACAGTTTTTTTGGCAGGGTGTTACTCTACAAGTGTTCTGCTAAGTATTCCGTGTAAAACAGGTGGCTGAAGGTCTCTCACCAGATAAAAACCTTTAGTATCAGGCTTCTCTGATTTCCCGTACATATCATATTATTTTAATTAAGTAGCAAATCTATGATGATATTCTTTTAGTAGCACTCGCCTATAAAAGCAATTATCTGTTTTATTTTCCCTATAAATATTTGCCTTTCTCTTCTTTTTTTACTCTACTGGTTCTAGACATACATCTTGTGTTAAGTTTCTTTTAGCAATGCCACACATGATACCTTATGGCCCCAGTACTGCCATAATTATTGTAAAATTATGTGCTTACCAATATGCGATTGATGTACTTCCGTGCAAAATTTGTAAGTTGTCCAAATATTCAATTGGAGTGAAAGAGAATTAGGAGCAGCAGGTGAAACAATGAGCCTTGTAACTAGCCTTACTAGACCTCGCACAAGAGCCAGGGCAAGCTCTAGGTTGGTGCGCCAGTGCAGCTGCACCGAGCGCTGATCTCGGTGGCACCCTGTTTAGAAATAAAACTGGTTTAAAAAGCACCTGCTACAGAGTTCCTTGTGTACCCAGCAGTTTTTAGGCAACAATTACAATGTCAAGATAACTCTGCTGTTTAATGTTACTGCTGGGGAGAGATTGAGGTTTGTCTTGTGATAGTTTTGACTCATTTTAAAGTAGCCTGCTACAAAGAATGTGTACTACGCAAATCAACAAACTGCCCTTAATGTCGATCATCAGTAGGATGCTCTTTTGTCAGAGAGATCCTTTGGTTACTTGCAGTTTATAAGTTACAATCCTAATATAGCACAGCAGCTTACGAACTGTCATCAAAGAGCTGCATGCAAACTGCATAGTATAGGTTAGAATGTTATGTTTTCCCCCAGTCTTGTATTATCCTAATGTTGCTAAAAAGGGTTCATCTGAGTAGAAATACATCCTTATTAGTAAAGCCAACCACTGAGGCATGTTTTAAATCCTGAGTTTGCTCTTCTCCAGACCAAACACTCTTAAATTACACTACCTTCTAGTATGTATGGCATGTGATTTCTTCAACTTGTTATCCTCATTATCTTATTTAACATCTATAGACTGATTTACACATGTATGATTCATTGGCTCTGTTTAATGTGTGTGTGAAGTAAAGTGCTCTGACGCCCTACACTGGTATGAGTAGCACTATAAAATAAATGAAAAGCATGTGAGAGAGGGGCTATTGAGAGATGATGGGCTCTGGTGGAGAGTGGTAGTGAGCGAATTTGTGGAGAAGGCGGTTTTTGCGGGAGGGGGGGGCACCAGCAAAGATTGTTGCACTGGGCACCATTAATGCAAAAGCCAGCCCTGACAGCAGCTAGTATCCAGTAACTGTAAATTTAAAATCTGAAGTCATCGTATTTGTCGGGACGCAACACTGCAGTGTTTGTTGCTGGGACCTATCATATTATTTAAAAAAGGCGGCTTTGCAGAAGGAGAGGCACTGTCGCTTTTTTCAACCCAGGACAATATGAATCAACTATTCTCCACCTTATTACCCCAGGCCAGGTGGCCACAGTGAACAAAGTGCAAATTCAACAGAGCATGTCTTTTTTGGGCCTCAACACAGTTCACAGAGGTAAAGAACCGCCTTACTTTTTCTTCCTCTGTTTCAAAGTTAATTTAACAAGTTCTTTTGTGCTTTGGTTCTGCTAAACTATGTGGATGGGGTAGTGCTACATTTCAATCATAGAGTCAGGTAGTCAGAGACTGAGCCTAAGTAATGAGATACAAATAATAAACTATGAATGCCCCTATAATGGAGTTCCTACCATTATCACTAATCGGTGAAATATAAAAGGTGGAAATCAAGAGAGCCCAGAAGGAGCTTAAAAAAAAAAAAGAGCACAGGCACCACAGTAAATTAACGTGCAGAAGCAAAACACACTTCAGTCTTTATGAAATGCCTATGCTCAAACATGAGAAAAGATTAAAAAATCACAAATTATGTCTCAAGCTACAAGGGTGGAGATAATTGAAATACCTGCAGGTGAAGGGCAGTAATCTCTCATTCCAAAACTTTGCTCTATATGAAAGTTATGAAAATAAAAATGAAAGTGAGACAGTAATCTAGCCCATATAGCAATCACAAGAATTTGCTAGTACTGACCTCGCTTGTAAAAATGGTGTCAACACTGAAGAGGGGAATGAAGGTAAAAGAAGAAGAAATCAACTTAAAAATAATGGCTCAATGAATCCAAGCAAATAAAGAGGCAAATATTGCTAAGCCTATAAAGATTGAGTGGTACATATGGAGACAGTATGCAAGCTGAAAAGGACTTTCCAGTAAAATTGCCCAAAACTACTGAGCAGAGGCGGCACAGTCTCCCATTATGAGCCCGACCAAAACTGTCACACAAAAAGAAGATAATGAGAAAAGGCTGTATTGTGGCAGATCCTAATTCTTATGTGAACGATTTGGAAGGCTCAAACCTGCTAAAAAAATAATTATTATGCACAATCTAAAGGCCCAACATCTGGCTCCAGAGGACACAATACTGGCACAGTATGAGCCCAAAGACCACCAGGTACACAACCTACTAATTAAAATGCATAAGAACACTCAACCAATCAATCAATCAATCAATCAATCAATTTAACTTTATTTCGGTCTCTTGGACCCAAAAAGCACATAAAATAAGGAACATCCCATCATACACATAATCGACAGTCGGCTTTGACACATGGATCGGGTGTTTAAAAAGCACAATTTCATGATCCTTTCTTAATATACACTTAAAAATAATTTAATAAATATTATTAAAATATATTAAAACGTTAAAAAACTGAACAAATTAACATCCATTAAAAAAGACTTTCAATAGCCCTCATCCTATTTACAATCTAAAAGTTATTGATGTCTAATAGCGCCACCACTTTCTAATCTCAATATTGGAGAGAGTTCGGTACTCAATACTTTCAATTGTAAAGTGCGAGTGCAGGAATTTGTCCCTAATGTGCTAAAGCTATTTAATCCACTATTACAATTTCAACCCTATTTTATCTCTAATGATCTTCATATTGAACAAGAATGTGGCTACATAAAAAACCACTAGTTGTGTAGTATCCATCCTCAATATACACTCCGCCTCTCTACAGTGCCTAATATTTAAATGATTGCAGAGAGGTTTGATCCATTTTTTCCTTGGGATATCGTATAAGGGACCAAAAAATTAAATGTGTACATCATCTTCATTGGCCTTGTTCACATCTATACAAAACATGCACTTATCATAATCTTTTTCAGCACGGTTACTGCCCCATTTTGATTTCGTTATTGTTCGTTTGTAGAACCCCATATCTATATTTCAGGTATAGGGATTTCACAATTTGTGGACGCACCTCATGTAAAAATGGTTCAAAGCGGGCTATATCTTTGAACAGAAGAAATGATGATCTTAGCGAGCCTTGGTTAGAATAATGTAACAGATTACTATTAATATAAGCCCAGAATGCTGTCTTTACTACCTTGCTGCATGCCATTGTTCGCTCCAAAGGCTCCTCCCAATAATGTGATAACCCTATTTTCCCAAACCAAGTTGATACATGTTGGAAACAAGGTATAGCTTTAAAGGGTCCAATACTCATTATCTCCTGTAGACCCTTTTTATAATGTAAAAGCTCCAATGTTGACCAAATTCTTACCCAAAATAGAAGGGGCGTATTGCAGGATAATTATCAGTACGCTTCAGGTTCAAATCCATGATTACTGGAGTCAGCGGGGTCATAATTGGGAGAGCAAGCAATTTCCGAACGAAAATATTTTCGCCAATTTCAAAATTGCGTTTGCATTTGGGCCCCCATATTTCTGCTCCATAAAAGGCGGCTGCCTGAGCCTTGAATTTAAAAACCTCAATAGCAGGAGATACAGCCTTGGAACTACTCGCCCCGTGTTTTTTAATGATAGGAGTGCAGTTTTGGAGCAAGATTATTTTTGTCAAGATGATGCTTCCAAGTCAATTTTTTGTCCAATGTGATACCTAAATAATTAAAGTTATTTACATACTCTAGTTTTTGACAATTCAACTCTAGGGTTTTTTTGAAAGATCTATGAGGATTAATAGACATATATTTGGTCTTACTGGAATTTATCTCAAGGCCTTTGTTGGTACAATACATCTGGAAGAAATCCATCAAATTTTGGAGTCCACTAGGGGTTTGCGAGATTAAGATGGTATCATCTGCAAAAAGTAATGCAGGTATTACTTCACCACCCAACCTAGGCGAACCATTTTTACAGCCTTCCAGGTATTGAGGGATATCGTTTACATAGAGGCTAAAGAGGATGGGCGCTAATACACAGCCTTGACGTACTCCTCGTCTCACCAATATTTCTTTGATAAGCTCAACCCCGGTCCCCATCTCACTTTAGCATAGTTTCCCTCATGAAGCCTAATTATTTGGACAAGCTGTTCCATTGGCAACCCCAGATCCATCAAGCATCCCCATAACAGATTCCTGGGTGCCAGATCGAACGCAGCCTTTAAATCTACAAAGGCAATGTATAGACTGCCTTTTCTTAGGTTTATATATTTCCAGGAAATGTACATAAATCTGAAGACTTGATCTATAGTACTAGTCTTTTTCCTGAACCCAGCTTGGTACTTTGAAAATAGGTCAACCTCTTCAATCCATGCAGTTAACCTGAATAAAATGTGTCTTGCAAATATCTTCTGTCGTATTTCGATTAAGCTAATGGGGCGGTAATTTGTCGGATCATGCCGGTCACCCTTTTTAAAAATTGTGACTATTTCTGCTCCCTTCCATGTGCTAGGTATTGGCTCAAAGTCAGCTATCGCGTTACAAAGACAGTCAATATAGGGTCACCATATACTCATGTCATGTTTTAAAAGGTCACCCAGGAATTTATCTGTCCCTAGAGCCTTACCAGACTTGACTGACTCCAAAACTAATAAAGTTTCCTTAATACTAAAATATAATTTAGCTGCCTTGGCGGTATTCTCCATATCTTTTGATAACACAAAGGTAGCACCATTAGTTTCGGAGTAAAGATCAGAAAAATGTTTCACCCATGTGTTTTCATCAAGGAATAGGTCTCTTTGCATCCTTCCAGATCTATTCCCTTTGGCTATCAAGTTCCAGAAACCAGCCTGGTCCTTAGCTTTAGCCGCACTAATTAAGCCTGACCAGATCTCGTCATCCCACGATCTCTTTGCGTCTTCTAGGGACTGTTTGTAATTATATCTCTTTGTCCTTATTGTAGCTATGTTTCCACTTTTAATGGCATGCATTAAATCTGTCTTGGCCACTTGACAATTCTTATTATACCAGGGATTACAGCAGTTAGACCTATTTGATACTCCTGCATTTTCCTCTTTGGGTATTTTACTTAACACTGGACCCAAAGCATTTACCAGCCTGCCATGTAGGTCCGTCATCTTAGTTAGGCCAGTTGCTTGTTCTATAAACAAAGCCATGATGTCTGCAAAAGTGGAATAAATACTAGTAATCACTTTGGTGTTCCTTAGGATATAAGGCCACTTGACAGCTTGGTTATTTTTCCTTAATATAATTCCATCTTCAAATATCCCAGATTACTTGGAGCCCATTTGGGCAGGAAGGAAGAAGTCCAAAAGTGCCATCAGTTTCAAGGGTCGATGGTCGCTCTCTGTTCAAGAGTCAATTACTAAGTCAACTAAGTGTCTCCAGAATCCTAGCGTCACCAGTATATAATCTATATTTGTTCGGGATTTGCCTCTGATAAAAGTGTGTGCATTTGATCTATCGGATGGCAGGTGCCCATTGCATGCTCTCAAATTGTGGCCCATTGTGATCCTTAATAATTGGCTCACAGCAACTGTGCACTTTACCACCTTCTCACTTTCTATAGCAGGGATATTAAATGCCATGTCTTCATCCTCAAACAAATTGCCAAATCCTGACACAGACTCAAAATTACAATTGAAGTCACCTCCAATCATAATGTTTGGTCTAAGACCTAATGTATCTAAGAGGGACTCCAACTGGCTTATTACTACCGATTAACAATGGGCGGGGCCTGGCCTGTTGTAGATGTTAAATAAAAATATGGCCTCCCCATTTTTTGCAACTAGTTTTAATCCCAATATGTCTCGAGACGATACTTTTAATGGAACAATATTAATTTCCAAAGACACCCGTATCCATATCACTAATCCCCCGAAGGCCTACCTTTCACTGACGGGCTGGCCTCCAAACTAAATGTTTTAAAACCCACTTTATGGGGTATTTCTAATAGCCAAGTCTCCTGAAAAAGTGTAATATCGCTAGCCTCTATATATTCATTCCAGAATAGGTCAACTATATTCCTCTTTAGACCTGCAATGTTCCACGAAGTGAGACATCAGTTTGGGTTCCCAATCGAGTCCCTAAGCTGCACGGGTAATCCCTGTTAGTGTACTTGTGGTATTATATCCTAATACAGTATTTATATGCCCCTCTCCATCTTCCTCCTTCAATTCCTGGAAGTCCTCTACTATCTCTTCAGGTGCTACTACAATCGATTGCTCCCTTGGTTGCTCAGCCTGGTAGACCTCCACTATTGGTGTCCCCAGGGAGATTTCCCTAACCAAGGGCTTTGGATGTCAATCTATATCGTCTAGGGAAGACAATGCCTCAAAACCATTTGACAATTGGACTATGGGATCAGCATCAGTGGCGTTTCCTCTTGCCATCGGTCGATAAAAATACCCCAGTGGTAGGACACTAATACTGGTGTCCCCAGCAACAATTACTTCTTTGGTAGCTAAAAAAGCCCTAATCATCTGCGGCCGTCTAAAGTTACCACCACACAATCAATCGCCCCTGATGTTCTTTCTAGTTCCTCCCACCCTCCGTACCATTAAAATATCAACCACTCTAGCTGGGTTAAATTGCCTAAATTTTACTAGCCAGTCTACCGTCTTGTTTCTCAAGTTAACTCAATTCTCATTCTGATCCCTCCTGAGTGCCGGTACCCCTGCTAGAACTATTACGTACGGGCAGGAGTCAGGAGGTAAGTTTAATACATCATGTTTAGGGGTTAAATCTGTGCCTTTTGGGCTATGCAATACTGGTTTATCAGATCGATTTCTTAGTCTAGCATGGGCTATATCTCGGCATGGGAAGCCCTCCTCATTTTGTTGTGGTACACTGCTAGCTTGTGTCTCTTCCTTAATTGTTACCATCCTATCATCTCCCGTTGGCTTGGGGTTTGGTCTAATACTATTCCTGGTCACACTACTCCTTGAGCTAGACTCTGTCTCAGCCAATATTTGCCTATTATCATCCTGGGCTATTAATGGTGGTGAATCTCCATGTACTCTATGTATCCCTGTCTTCTGAGAGCAATCACTAGGAGGCTTACTTCCATTTTCCCTAACATGTGTAGATTTTTGCAAATGACCCAACTTCTCTTCCACAGGTTTTAAAGCTGTGCTAATAAGATCCACTAGCTCTGATAACATAGCCTCCTTAGCAGATTTAAGAGATCGTTTTACAATACGCTCCTAGTCCCCATAATAATTACTTGGATCGAAGTGCTTATGATCGTCGTTGGTCTCTGTCTGGGTGCATACGCTCTTCGCAGATACCTTTGGCAACTCAGTGCTAAGTTTAGATTTAACTGCTTGTAGTAGCCCCCCCCCGCCGCCTTAGCCCTAGTTTTCCTTGTCACAGGGATAGCTTTCTTTTTTGCACATTTGTCATCTCCCTTTTTCCCCAGTCTTGTATTTTGCTTCCTGGATCTAGCTTCCAATGTCTGGCTTGGTGAATTAATTGTATCATTTTGCCCTGGGGGTATAGAAACATCAGAGCAATTAGCCATCAACCCCTCCTCTCTGTCTGCTGCAATGGCTACCAGTGGGAATAGGTGTGGCGTGCCTGAAAGCCTAGGTGAGCTCATTTGAGTGTGCGTTGGTTCAAGCGATAATCGCCTTTCAGCAATTTGGATCTTGTGGTTTAATAAAGATTCTGCCCTAATAATAATAGCATCTAGAGTGGCAGCTGAACCCTTCCATTTACTCATAATTCAATCAACGCCTCTTGGGTCTTAGAAGGAGAAAACAACACTGTGCTCAAGGAAGTTCAGGCAACATGATGTTCCCGCTTACCACTAAGCAACCAATAGCCAGGTGTCAGAGTGGTGGCCCAGTCCAGTCTCTGCCGGGCTATGACGGGCGTGGACGGGCCCGCCCTTGGCCGCCCTTGGCCGGGCTTCGCCTGGCACGTCCCGCGCTGTGGGCGTAGAGGCTGCGCTTTATGCGTGAAGATTGGTCGGGTGCCTCCCCCTCGTCAGCAAGACCCAGAACACCTGTGTAGGCTTGCGTTGCACCCTGGATGTTGAGGTCCTCCACAGGGTGATTAGGGCGGAATCCTGTGGCAGATGGAATGTCCCCAGCAGTTGTCAGCGGCAGTCAACACCCACAGCGAGAGTTTGACAGAAATCAGGAGCGGCATCAAGAAGGTCGTGGAAACAGCTACGGGACCCATGCTGCGGGGTTAGAGGCTGCACTTTATGCGCAAAGATGGTCGGTGCCTCCCCCTCATCAGCAAGACCCAGAACACCTGTGTAGGCACGCGTTGCACCCTGGATGTTCTGGTTAGGGCGGAATCCTGAGGCAAATGGAATGTCCCCAGTTGTTGTCAGCAGCAGTCAACACCCACAGCGAGAGTTAAACAAAAATCAGGAGCGGCATCAAGAAGGTCGTGGAAACAGCTACGGGACCCAGGCTGCGGGGGTAGAGGCTGTGCTTTATGCGCGAAGATGGTTGGGTGCCTCCCCCTCGTCAGCAAGACCCAGAACACCTGTGTAGGCTCGCGTTGCACCCTGGATGTTGTGGTCTTCCACAGGATGATTAGGGCGGAATCCTGCGGCAAATGGAATGTCCCCAGTTGTTGTCAGCAGCAGTCAACACCCACAGCGAGAGTTAAACAAAAATCAGGAGCGGCATCAAGAAGGTCGTGGAAACAGCTACGGGACCCAGGCTGCGGGGGTAGAGGCTGTGCTTTATGCGCGAAGATGGTTGGGTGCCTCCCCCTCGTCAGCAAGACCCAAAACACCTGTGTAGGCTCGCGTTGCACCCTGGATGTTGCGGTCTTCCACAGGATGATTAGGGCGGAATCCTGCGGCAGATGGAATGTCCCCAGCAGTTGTCAGCGTCAGTCATCACCCACATAGAGAGTTAAACAAAAATCAGTAGCGGCATCAAGAAGGTCGTGGAAACAGCTACGGGACCTCAATCAATCACAAATGAGGGTTCAAATATTGCTAATAATACAGGAAGGACTCCCTGTGGGCAATATAATCACATGGACACCTCCGTGATCATTCTGTCACAAAATATGCTAACTGAGATACAGACAGTTAAAAAAACCAGAATGAGAGTAGAAACAGCCTGGGATCACAGATAGAAGAACTGGCGCCGACAGATTTGGTGCCCAAGTTACCATCCTATCATCTCCCGTTGGCTTGGGGTTTGGTCTAATACTATTCCTGGTCACATTACTCCTTGAGCTAGACTCTGTCTCAGCCAATATTTGCCTAATATCATCCTGGGCTATTAATGGTGGTGAATCTCCATGTACTCTATGTATCCCTGTCTTTTGAGAGCAATCACTATGAGGCTTACTTCCATTGTCCCTCATTTGTGTAGATTTTTGCAAATGACCCAACTTCTCTTCCACGGGTTTTAAAGCTGCGCCAATAAGATCCACTAGCTCTGATAACATAGCCTCCTTAGCGGATTTAATAGATCGTTTTACAATACTCTCCAAGTCCCCATAATAATTACTTGGATCGAAGTGCTTATGATCGTCGTTGGTCTCTGTCTGGGTGCATACGCTCTTCGCAGATACCTTTGGCAACTCAGGGCTAAGTTTAGATTTAACTGCTTGTAGTAGCCCCCCCGCCGCCTTAGCCCTAGTTTTCCTTCTCACAGGGATAGCTTTTTTTTTGCACATTTGTCATCTCCCTTTTTCCCCAGTCTTGTATTGTGCTTCCTGGATCTAGCTTCCAATGTTGGGCTTGGTGAATTAATTGTATCATTTTGCCCTGGGGGTATAGAAACATCAGAGCAATTAGCCATCGACCCCTCCTCTCTGTCTGCTTCAATGGCTACCAGTGGGAATAGGTGTGGCGTGCCTGAAAGCCTAGGTGAGATCATTTGAGTGTGGGTTGGTTCAAGCGATATTCGCCTTTCAGCAATTTGGATCTCGTGCTTTAATAAATATTCTGCCCTAATAATAAAAGCATCTAGAGTGGCAGCTGGACCCTTCTGTTTACTCATAATTCAATCAACGCCTCTTGGGTCTTAGAAGGAGAAAACAACACTGTGCTCAAGGAAGTTCAGGCAACATGATGTTCCGGCTTACCACTAAGCAACCAATAGCCAGGTGTCAGAGGGGTGGCCCAGTCCAGTCTCTGCCGGGCTATGACGGGCGCGGATGGGCCCGCCCTTGGCCCTGCCTTCGCCCGGCACGTCCCGCGCTGTGGGGGTAGAGGCTGCGCTTTATCCGTGAAGATTGGTCGGGTGCCTCCCCCTCGTCAGCAAGACCCAGAACACCTGTGTAGGCTCGCGTTGCACCTTGGATGTTGTGGTCCTCCACAGGATGATTAGGGCGGAATCCTGCGGCAGATGGAAAGTCCCCAGCAGTTGTCAGCGGCAGTCAACACCCACAGAGAGAGTTAAACAAAAATCAGTAGCGGCATCAAGAAGGTCGTGGAAACAGCTACGGGACCTCAACCAATCACAAATGAGGGTTCAAATATTGCCATTAATACAGGAAGGACTCCCTGTGGGCAATATAATCACATGGACACCTCCGTGTTCATGCTGTCACAAAATATGCTTACTGAGATACAGACAGTTAAAAAAACCAGAATGAGATTAGAAACAGCCTGGGATCACAGATAGAAGAACTGGCGCCAAAACAGAGAGATTTGGTGCCCAAGTTATAGAGTTATAACAGAGTTCCTGAGGTAGGGGATGGTCAGGAGCCAATTCGTAACAAATTACCTACTGTGTCCAACAAACTGGAAAACTACATTCCAAATGTTAAGAGTACGAGAATTGAATGAGAAGAGCCCATTTAAGAGTTGTTTGGAACCCTGAGTACAAAGAAAATTGATCTTCTATGTTTGAAAGGATCAAGAGTCTAATAAAAACATGTGGTAGCTGGAAGTAAAGATGATCTCGCTGTACATTGAGCCCGTCAGGTTATTTTTACACCTCCCAAGCCTGGGTCTCGGCCTTTAACAGTTCTTAATTTTGAGAGTACAGAATAAAGTAAAAGATATTGACTAAAGTGATTCATGAAAAATCCTTTAAAATCAATGACAAATTTGATCTACGAATCTACCATGCGATGTTGTTCAAAACGCAGATGACAGACCGGAAAAAACTAATACCCGAGTGCAAAGCAATTAGTGCACAAGCAATGTCAATACATACTGCTAAACTTGAGATGTTGACCCAAGGACACTTTTCGATATTTACATAAGTGAAAGAAACACAAACATATCTTACAGAGCTACAAAATTAAGACAAGAGGAAGGGACATGCTGGTAACTGAAAGCCCTGCAATAAGGAGAAAAACAGCCAACACAAAGTATTTTCTAGCATTGCATAGAGAATTGTGGTGTAATCCCTGAAAAAAAGGATCGGAGGGAGGGCGCAAAATATATCTTCATTAGGGGAGGGGGCTCCCGGGTAGGCTTCCATCATTGCAATACCAGAGCTCCATTTTGCCCCATGGGATAGGATCTCTCAGAGCACAGGTGTAAATGCTCGAGAAATAATGGGGGTAAATGAAGAGAGGAACAAAGGAGGAACAATGGAGGAACACAATAATATTGCTGCTTCTAAAGACTTACATGGGAGGTGTTCAAGCCCACCTCAAAAGGTGAACTTATTACATTGTAAATTGCGAAACAAACACATACATTAAAATACCGGCCTTTACTAGGTCATATTATTGAGACAGAGAAATCACTAAACTCACAGTGCATAAGATTACAATTTCTTCTGTGGGAATAAAGCTAAAAATTCGTTTTCTGAATATACTTTAGATAGAGAGATTCTGCAACAGTGTAGCAATAATTGTATGAGAAAGGGGAACCACCAAATAAAATACGGGCTTATCGTAGAAAAGCAGCCACCATTAGAAGTGCAGTTATCTAGATCCCAAACCCTAATCTTGGTATAATTATCGAGAATCTAGAAGACACAGGACAACATTTTCTGGACCATTTCAGAAAAATATACCATTTCTCTAGTACTGTTTCTATAAAATAAAAAAATGAATTCTCCCAAATGCTAATAGTTTCAATACATCAAAGGAAATAGAGATTGCTGTACACAGAAGATATTAAAAAGCCACTCACTCAAATACTTAAATGCATTTTAGTAGAAGAGAAGATTCCTAGCTTATTTCATAAAGGAATATTGATTGACTTTCCAAAAAAGGCAAGCATTCTGTAGACCAAAACGCATATTGATTCATTAAATTATTGAACAGTGACTATAAAACATTTGCCAACATTTTACACAACAAATAATTGTCTATTCCTCAGGATTAATTCACAAAGCCCATAATGAATTTATTCCTGAAGGCGAATATATATCAGCACTAATTTCACCACTGAAGCAATTGATTATCTCTCATTGATACAAATCACTGCATTGATACAAATCAATTTTAGTTGCTGCAGAAAAAGCCTTTGATCTAGCAGCTGGAAATGCTTGTTTGAACTACTAAAAATTATGGGATATTCTTCTCAGATAACTAGATTATTGTGTCACTTTTCAAAGAATAAATGACAAATCTAATCATTAATAATAACTTGGCAAATTATATTACTATTAGTTAAGGGACAAGAAAGGGTTGCCCAATGTTTTGTTTTCTTTTTGCTAAATTTGTCAAACCTTTGTCTACGCACTCAGAAAAACCCAAATCTTGCATCACTTTATCCATCGGCACCTAGAATAAAATTATTCACCGACCATGTGGTGTTATTACAGGCCTAACAGAATAACACAAATAAACTCTTGACATAATAGCAGAATTTATGGAGCTTTCAGGCTATAAAATCAATCCATCCTAAACTGAGGTACTATTATTCTATGCCTGAAGGAAGATTTGCTCGGTCTACTCCAACACAACTACAATAAAATCTAAATGTATATATATATATATATATTTGGGCAGAAGAATTTCATTATTGGGACCTCTATGATTTGTACAATGCCTCCACACCCCATTAAAAAATGCAGACCTTTTAGAAACAGGAGATACACTCCTGATTGGTTTAATAGTTAAAACAGTGTTAAATATTAATATATACTACCTATTTGTTTATTTCATTTTTCCACTCTACCATGCAAAATGGACACATTTTTCCAAGAATTAGAAATCGTAATTAGCTCATTCCTATGGAGCAAAAGGTAGCTGCAATAAGCATTAAGAAACTAATACTTCCCGTTGTAAAAGGTTCACCAGCACTTCACCTTTTTTGCAGTACTATATGGCAATCAATATCATATATCTAACAAGAGTGTGAAAGATAAGCCACTTTGAGAATTACTTTATCAATCAGATGTTAGAGCATGGGCTTATCGCCTTGATAGCTTCCAAAAAAACAACCCCACAGATCCAGATTAATGAGATACCAGACACTAAACGCTTATCCACTCAGCATCTGCAAATTAGCAGATACTTGCAAATTCCATATGTACATGCAGAAATATAATTCAATAACATATGTACTAATAGAGAGATAAACTGTTGAAACACAATTGACATTGATATTGTAGGCAATGGTTCATTAATGGAGAATTAATGGGACCAAAAAAGTAACAGAATTGCATCTCAGAAGGGCTTTCATTGATTAACTTAATGCAAATTGTGGCATTGCAAAGTTTCCCACAGATAGAAATAGAGAAATAGCTGAGCTTTGAAGAAACTAAAGTAAAATATGTAGGGATCTGACATTCGGCAATATATCTTTCTTCTGGCAATCACGCAAAGGATGTAACCATATAATATTGGATAATTGGAAAATAAGTTATGATCTCTAGATAAATAAAGAAATTTGGAATGAGGTGTCTCGTTACAACCAGGTAGCCTTAATAGGAGCAAATGTTAGAAGAATGCAACTATACTCACAATTTCTCCTCAGTTATACTCTGGAAATTTTACATGTCTCAAGTATGCCTAAGATGTAAAAGCATAGAGACCTGGAACCATATGTTTTTTAGGTCGAGCCTAGTGCAGCGTGTATGCCCTGCTCTATGAGGAGGCTTCTTGTAAGCACTCCAAACTTCCCAGAGACTTCTCCGTGTGATTTTGTTAACTCCCACACATTTTATTGACCATTGCGAGTGGCTTTCAAAAATGAAAGCACGCAAATGGCCAAAGGCGGGTGCATGTCCCACCTCTCTTCCAAAAGTTAACTCCCATGGCGTTTGGCTCTCTTGAGCGAGCAAAGGCGCGCAGGCTGCCAGCTGCATTCCTCCCTCGTCGTGGATCACGTTACTAATTGAACACAGCATGGTCGCTTTCACTTTAACGGCCACGCTTGTTTTGTTTGTGATATCTTGTTTACATGCAGGCGGAGAGCACGCGCTGAGAGCATGTACTGTGCATATGTGGAGTTAAGTAAACCTCTAGTTGCATATGCATGCTGCTTTCGTGATGCTTTGGTCCTGGATATATAGTCTATGGTAGCTCGTATTCTGGAGCCATTATGGTGGAATGTCCTACGGATGTGATTTCAGCCTGCTCGCCACCCTGTGAAGCCGAACATTATAAACTGCCAGGTCCTCTTTTATTACAACAGACCATGTGGCCCCTACAGGTGAAGTGTTGAGGGGAGAGAAGAGACATGCTCACAGTGTGACGTGTTCACTGTGTGACCGTCAATGTGGACTTCCTAACGCCACCCACCCTCCAAAAATAAAGTGCTCTTGTTCCTCCATTTGTAGAAGCAAGAGCTGTACATGTGGCCTGCACGTCACAGTGCCTGCAAATGACGAGTGTGAGCCGTGCCTGCCCATTAAAGCATGGAGTGTGCTTTGTGAATTTTCAGCGCCGAGGCCTGTTTCAGGTATTCTTGGCTCCAACAACTTTAGCTCCAGAAACAGCTCCGACCCCTGAATCTGCCACGCCTCGGCTTGTGGAGGCACGTTTCATACGGCACCTTCGTGTGCACGCATGTACTGCGCTTGCCCGAGGCCACGCAGTGGCCATAAGGAGGGCGGGCTCCTAGTCACAGGGGACTGCCCCGCCCTGAGATGACTAGCGTCTCCTTACCGAGCAGTCTCCCCCGGTTAGTGGGGGCAGGACTGTGACGCGCGTCCGCGGCGGCGGGGAGGAGCCTCCAGGGGTACTTTACCTCGCTGCCCCTGTTGTGAGGCCTCTTTGCCGCTCCGGACGCCCTCGCACAGACTCGTCGGGGCACTCTTTTTGTCGGATACATACGGTGAGCTTTGCCTACGGGCCTACCCCCCCTCCGCCTACTCCCTCCCTTCGGAGGCGTGAGCCATGGCTAGGTGGCCCGCTTAGCGTCGGGCCGCTGTGGAGGGGGGGTTTCAAACGTCAGGATATTTCCCCGCTCTCCCCTTCCGAGGCGTGGGCGGGTTTTGGAAGCACCACTTGTAGGGCCTTGTGGGGTATTGTATCTTCGAGCAGCCTAATGCCGCCCCCCTTGCTGCTGCCTTCTACGCACCGCAAAAACCATGGTTTCGACCTGGGCCCGAGCTGGGCGTTTTTCGTTGCTCGCTCGAGCTGGGTCAGCTATGGTGGTCACCGACCACGTGCAAACCTTGCGTGGGGTCTTGCGAGGGCCCCGAGTAGTGGTGTTTCCTCGATAGTGCGGGGGCGCAGCCGCCGAGAGGAAAGGGTGCAAGAGGCTGCGGTATACGGGCGTCCATGTCGAGCGCAAAGACAATTTCGTATCGATGTTTGTTGATATGGAGGGGCAGTAATGTTTTCACTGCATTTTATTAGCGCGTGTGTGGATTCAACATTGTTCATAAATGCTATCGCTATGCTAAGTTTTATGCCTAAAGTGACAATCGATGCGGGGTGTATATTTGATATTTGTTTATGCTAAAATTCATTGTAAAGGTCTAAGGCGTTCTGAGGTCAGGAGGCGTCGGCTACCATGGCCCAACGTGTGTTTGTACCTATTTATTCTTCCTTGTGAATCTGCCTGTGCTAACTTCTGCAGCGGTTTGTTGTACTGCAATGCCAGAGTGTGGTTGCTACAGGCGTGAGGCCTAGGCCAGGCCTCGATGGCGGCGCGGTGGCTTCTCGCAAAAATGTTTGTCATGTTAGGTCAAAGATTTGCAGCGTGTGGTCATGTTGTGTTTATTTAAATATCGCATACAAGCGGCCTAGGGTAGGCCCCGTTGGTGGGGATGCTTTATACACATGCTTGTTTCTGTTCAATGTAAGCATAAAACGAGATTCTGTTTACCCTCTAAATGCCCCCAACCCAATCCACGTCCTCCTCGCCCTATCCCTTCTTTGTGTTTGTATCCCTCCTTTGTTTGTGCGCTGGGGGTCCCGCGCGCATGGAAGGCGGCGGGGTTCCCCGGTTAAACCGCCTGGTCCGGCTGCTGAGGGGGTGGGTCCGGGACAGCGGGGGGAACCTACTGTGTTGCGTGGGTGCCTTACTATGGTAGACATTTGGTCTTGTCGTTGTTATTTCAATATTCTGTTTAACGTCCTGTATGCCTCCACCTCAGCCCCCATCCACCATGTCCTTTCCTCCTTCGTGTTGTGCGCTGGGGGTTCCGTGCGCATGGGAGACGGCGGGGTTGCCCGGTCCCAACGCCTGGCCCGGCAGCTGCGGGGTGGGTACGGGACAGTGGTGGGAAGCCACTGTGCAGCGGGGTGCCTCACTGTGTTCAGATTTGCCCTCTTGCTGGTCGGTGGGTCCACAGAGATTTGTTATTGGATTCCCCTTGGTTCTCTTTCTTCTACCACAGCAATTGTAGAGCAAAACAGTATTTTGAAAAAGTACATTAGATTTTATTACGAGTTGCTGACCAAATTGTTTTATCACGGTTTCCAGTTCTACCATGCGGCCGCGGCGGGCGCAGGGGCACCGGGTTCGTGGCTGCTGCCGCGGAAAGTGTCCAGCCAACAGTCAGGTGTGCTCCGCCCCCCCCTCCCCTACTTACCGCCCCATGCAAGTCGTCGAGGGTGGGGAGCGGGCTTCCCCGCGTGGATCCGCCTGGGTGTGCGGTGGGGGGGTCTGGAGTGCTATGCTTCTTCCGGCAAATACAAGTTTGGAATGGAAGGTTAAAAAATTTTCTTCGTGCCTGGGAATAGCGAGGCGCCTGGTATGCTATGCCGCCAGGGCTGTGTGTCTCGCGGCATTATTGTCTAGGGCCTATTGATTGCATTTTGAATTGTTCTTCCGTCCCAAGCAGCACGCTTTGCGTGGGGTTCCATATCTAATTTTGCTATTCCTATTTCAGACTACGCTTGCTTCGCTCTCTCTTATTTGCGCACTCCCGGCGCCGTGCGGTCCTGACACAGCCTACAATTTCTTCGTCCGAGGTATGTATGGGGTCTATTAGGTGGGCGTGTTGCAGAGGGGGGAGCACAGTTGTTACCGCAGGTAATGCGCCGGGACTACTGCCTGGCAGATGGGGCGCGGGCACTCATCGCGGTTAGCACTCTTACCTTATCATCATGCAGAACAGTTGGTACAGGGGCAATTCACAGCCTCTATGAGTGCTTTCCATCCCCCCCACCACTAGCAGTGCCCCGGGCTCAGGGGTTCTGCTGCGCTCTGGTGTTGTGCAGTGAGTTTATATTCTAATGGAGGGGTTCAACCCATGTAGTCAGAGGGACCTGGGTAATATGTTTAGGATATATAGAGGGGTCCCTGACTAAACACACAGCACTTACAAAACATTACTTAATTACTTGAATAAGACACAAATGATGGTGACCAGTGTTTTTATTATCACTGTACCAGCGCAAAACATGTATTAATTTCACGATTGATGGTGCAATATACAAAATTCAAAGAGCGCCCACAAGGGAGGGTGGGGGGGGGGGGGCGGGAGTGCAAGGGAAGGGGGTTTGTTTTAAAGAAATTTAGTTAACTTCACTAATCAAAAGATTCATTAGGCACCAATGCACAATTGTATAGCATTATTATTGATCCATACTGTTGAGATCAAGGGAACACACATGTAGAACAACAGGACATATCACATACAACAGAAGCTCCCGTGATGATTATCATTATCAAATTTGGGTTGAGGAGTTCTTGAAGGTAGATGGTGGTCTACGTTTCGACCCAAAGATGTAGGATACTTGATCCTTACTCGCGGGTCTTCATCAGGACGTGGGGGGAGGTGGAGGAAACAGGGGTGGGGCTGTGTCCTAGGTTAGAAAAGGAGAAAAGCTAAATTACTACCAACGGTCTCAAAAGAGTCCCGACATAATTAAATTACAGGCCAAAGGGCCTGTGAATAAAGGCATTAAAAAACATGCTTCAAAGGAACTAAGAGGGACTTAGGAAGGAGGTTGAAAAGCAACTGAGGACAAAGTGCAGTATGCTCGGATGACCCGACACACTGAGTAGCCTGGGCAGCCGCCCAGGGGAGCGTGTGAAAGGGGGTCTGAAAAAAACCCGTGTCACTAAACGGTGGTCTCGTGAAAAAGGCCACCGCACTAACAGTAACACGGCCTAGTTTGGGATTAACATATGAAAAAGTGATTGAGGAATTGGGGCATTATTCACCTGGTTGTCGGCGTCAGGACAGAATAAATTGATTATAGGATTATAGCCGCTTTACTGGGGACGCGGGCGTCCGTCTGTAAATACATCAAATGAAACAACAGGACATCAGGGGATTGCAGGTAGGATTTAGGCAGAGAAAGTGTCACACATATTACTTTAGTGCAAAACACTCACCCAGGGAGATAAAAACTTCAGACTCTCACGAAGGTGCGGTCACGGCACGTCACCTCTGTAATTGAAGTGAGATTCTTGAAACGCGTCCAAGGCGTGGATCGCGCACAACGGACCGCCATCTGAAAAAACGGGTTCACGGCTCATTAGGGGTGACCAGTGCGATTAGCCTGAAAAAACTTAAGCGCCGGTTCTAGCAAGCGGACTCACCCGTGGTCGGTCAACGAGAGAGTGAACGCGTCTCGAACGGGAAACCAGGAAGTGTTACCTTGGTAACCCAGTCAGATTTTTATAACCTCCTAGAAGAAAGACTGGAGGCCGTTGCTAGGTTACCGGGAGAAACAAATCTCGGGAAAAGAGTGCAGACCCACGGATTTTTTTCTTACAGGGTCGAGAGAAGTGTTAGCTTGGTAACCCAGTCCGATTTAGAAGAAAGACTGGAGGCCGTTGCTAGGTTACCAGGAGAAGCAAATCTCGGGGAGTGAGTGCAGACCCATGAGTTTTGTCAAAAGGGGTTGAGGGGGCAATATTGATGATTTACAATGGGATTAAACCTATTACGAACCCGAAGGGTCCCTGGAGACATTTGTCTCCACAGAAAAAAGTGCGCGATTTTAAAGCTTATTGCATGCATGAATAAAGGTCGTAGTTACAGGCATGGCCAAACATGAAATTACGGTGAGAGCATCATGGGATCCATTGGAATGTACCACATTATATACTCATAGATTGCCATGTTACTAAGCATCTGCTCAATATAACTTCAAATGAAGGCGTGGACCTGCCACACAAGGCGGTCAAACGCACCTCGGTTTGCAATTGGAAGTACATAAAATCATCGGGTCTTTTCAAAGGTGTATCATAGGTCAGCAATTGTTATCCAAAAAAGGCAGACATAGTCTAGTGCCCCATTAGACACACTCGAGACATTCAAACAACTTGTGGTGGCGTGGACCAACCACACATGGTAGTCATAAACGCCTAACGGTCAACATTAGAATGCGTATCCTTAACATATGCATAGTTCGATTGTCTACAGCCTCTATGGTGTAAAAGGGTAAGGGGTGGACTTACCAAACATGGTAGTCATACGCCTTAGGATCAGAAAGAGAACCTCAGGAAAAGATAGGGTAGGTTTTAAGCAAGCTAGTACGGTGTAGTATAGACAGATCAAAGTGTGACAGTAAGGAAAAATCATCACGTGGCCATTTGCGCAAAGCTGCTCTCCGATTCATTCAAACCCCTGGTCACGGAGTCAAAGAAACGGATCCATTTGATCTCCCTCACATTTAGGATGGGTGCGATGTTGCCACCCCTTGGGCCCAGTCGGACCTGTTCCAGGATTATCCACTTTAGGCTTTCCGGAAGGTGATTGTGAGTGTTACAGTGTTCAACCAACGGGGCTCCTGTAACCTTGCATCTCACCCGACTGCAGTGTTGTAGAAAACGTACTTTCGCACGCTGCTGGGTTTGCCCCACATATACCTGGTCACAAGGGCATATTATACAATATACCACATTTGTAGAGTTACAGTTGGTATGTGACTTGAGTCGTACTTGTTGTTGCTTATGGGTAAATATCTTAGTCTGAATTGTCAACGGGCAGGCTTTGCAAGACCCACACCGGAAATGTCCCACAATCGGCGGCATGTTCCACAGGGTTGTGATTGTTGATGTGGCTGGGTTAGGGAGAAAAGAGCGTACCACATGGTCACGGATATTCCTAGCCTTTTTAAAGGCATGCAGGGGTGGGGAGCTGATGTTAAGATCCTCCGAAATCAGATTCCAATATTTATTGACAGTTTTTTTTATCCTGTTGCTCTTTGTGGAAAAAGTTGTCACACAGATCATGCGATCGTCATTCTTATTTTGTCTCTCTCCTGGTTCCAGAAGGGTCTCTCTGGGGTTGAACCATGCTCTCTTCATGGCTTTCTTAACCAAGCGTCTGGGGTATCCACGGTCGAGTAATCTGCCCATCAAAATTGAGGATTGATCCATATAGTCCTCCTTTCTGCTACAGTTTCGGCGAATCCGCAAAAACTGGCCAAAGGGGAGGTTATCCCGGAGGCCCCTGGGGTGATGACTGGAGTACAGCAGGAGGGAATTTCTCTCCGTAGCTTTCCTGAAGAGATTCGTTTTTAGGGTTTCATTCTCCACAAAAATTGTTAAGTCCAAGAAATCAATGGATTTTTTATCAAATTTCATTGTGAACTTTATGTCAGGGGATCTATCATTGAGCCAGATGAAAAAATTGTTGATATCTTCCTCAGATCCTGACCAGATACAGACCACGTCGTCTATGTATCTCATCCATAGGTTTATTCGGGATCTGAAAGGATTGGCGTTGGTGAGTATAAAGGTGTCTTCGTACATTGCCATGAAAATTATGGCCAAATCCGGAGCAAAAGCCGCCCCCATCGCCACACCCTTAGTCTGGAGATAAAAGCAGTTCCGAAAGATGAAGAAATTTCTCATCATTGCAATCTTGAGCAATAGAATAATGAATGATGTTGGTACTTGAACCGGTGCCTCACGTTTGTCAAGCGCAATCGACATTGCGGCCAGGGCCTCCTCCTGGGGTATACTTGTGTATAATGACACAATGTCACATGTTACCAGGAGGTCTCGTGTAGGATCAAAACAATGTCCATCAATCAGATTGATCGTTTGAGTGGTATCCCTGAGGTACGTAGTTGTGGCCTCCGCCAATGGTTTCAGAAAAAAATCTATGTACCTAGAAAGAGGTTCCAAAAGGGAGCCGCATCCCGATACGATAGGACGTCCCGGGGGCTTTTGGAGATCCTTGTGGACTTTAGGTAACGTGTAGATGGTGGGAAGGCGTGGATGTTTTTGATTCAAGTACTGAAATTCGTGTTCCGAAAGGAACCCTTGTTGTAGGCCATCTTGGGTAACCCTCAGGATTTCAGACATTATGCTTTGTGATGGATCACCGCCCAATTGTCTATAGCTGATCCCATCATTTAGCTGTCGTAGAATTTCATTGGTGTAGTTGTCCTGGTCCTGTATAACAATCGCCCCACCCTTGTCCGCGGGCTTGACCACTATTCCGCTGTTGTCCCGCAGGGACTTCAATGCACATTTCTCCGCTTTGCTGGTGTTATATTTGGCGAAATTGTTGTCTTCGAGGATGATCTGTACATCACGTAGTACAAGACTTTCATACGCCAAGATGCGTTGAGTCATGGCAAACGTGGATGGTACAAACGTCGACGGTGGCCTCAAGTTGGTGGTTGAAGAGGCTTGTTGGGAAGGTTTGTCCTTGAAGAAATATCGAAGTCTTATCTTCCTGAAAAATTTGTGAAGTTCGACCACAGTGTTGAATGCATCCGGTATAGAGGTAGGAACAAAGGATAAACCGCGGCTTAGTACTTTTGTTTCATTCTCCTGGAGGGTGTAGTTTGAGATGTTAATCACAGGGGAAGTAACCTCTACCACCTGTAGTTCTTCCGGCGTGTGGATCTCTCCCCGTGTTCCTCCTGGGGGAAACTCACTTGCTTCGTGCCTCTCCCTCTCGGAGGGTCCCACTCCTGGCCAGAGTTGGGTTGGCCCCTGCTCCAATTGTTCCCTCTGCCCCGTGGCGGTCTCCATCCTCCCTGTCCTAAAAAAGGGGGTTGGTAGGAAGGTCCGTAGGAGTCCTGGTATCCGTATGTGCCACTGGGACCAGCACGTTCTGTGTCTTCACCTGAACTATACGAAGAATCAGAGAAAGTTGTAAAGTTTCTTCTGCCCCTGTAGGCCCCTCGACCCCTGTTCGTGAATCTCCCTTGGTTGTCCTGCCTATAGTATTCGTCCTGAAGGTAGGGGTAGGTTCTTTTTTTGTCATATGACCTCACATCACGGGCTAGTTTCTCCAGTTTCTTTTTAATTGTGGTCGTTTCGAAATCCTGAAGGGTCGCCACCAGTTTCGTCAAAGCCTCTTTAGAGTTGGTGAGGGTGGAGTCCCCACTTATTTCAGCTTTCAAGTCAGCTATCTGCTTAGTTAGAATGGCAATTTGTTCGCTTGCTGTTTCAATACCCAGGACCATCCAGTGTCGCGAACAATTGTTCGCGACAAAACTGAAGCCTTCTCGAAACTTAGGAACGTCGATGAAGATGGCGGGTTCCACTTTAACCTGTAAGCCTACAGGGATAATATTGGATTGTAGACACTGCGCCAGGAAGTGTCCATGCAATTTGGTTCTAATAAGTTTTTTCTCTAGTCGCTCCAGTTGATTGATTTTGTCATTGAGGGAGAAATCAATCACAGGTGTGGTTGAGGACAAGAAAGTATTAGCAGAGTCTGAAAGGAATTGTTTAATATAGTCCTCAGTGTACGAAAGAACCTCCTTATCAGCCATGTCAGTTGGAGAAATCCTTTAGGAAACAGAAATGCAAAGGGGATAGGTATACAAAGTATAAAAGAAAGAGAACCTCGCCCTCAATTTTGATGGGCAGATTACTCGACCGTGGATACCCCAGACGCTTGGTTAAGAAAGCCATGAAGAGAGCATGGTTCAACCCCAGAGAGACCCTTCTGGAACCAGGAGAGAGACAAAATAAGAATGACGATCGCATGATCTGTGTGACAACTTTTTCCACAAAGAGCAACAGGATAAAAAAAACTGTCAATAAATATTGGAATCTGATTTCGGAGGATCTTAACATCAGCTCCCCACCCCTGCATGCCTTTAAAAAGGCTAGGAATATCCGTGACCATGTGGTACGCTCTTTTCTCCCTAACCCAGCCACATCAACAATCACAACCCTGTGGAACATGCCGCCGATTGTGGGACATTTCCGGTGTGGGTCTTGCAAAGCCTGCCCGTTGACAATTCAGACTAAGATATTTACCCATAAGCAACAACAAGTACGACTCAAGTCACATACCAACTGTAACTCTACAAATGTGGTATATTGTATAATATGCCCTTGTGACCAGGTATATGTGGGGCAAACCCAGCAGCGTGCGAAAGTACGTTTTCTACAACACTGCAGTCGGGTGAGATGCAAGGTTACAGGAGCCCCGTTGGTTGAACACTGTAACACTCACAATCACCTTCCGGAAAGCCTAAAGTGGATAATCCTGGAACAGGTCCGACTGGGCCCAAGGGGTGGCAACATCGCACCCATCCTAAATGTGAGGGAGATCAAATGGATCCGTTTCTTTGACTCCGTGACCAGGGGTTTGAATGAATCGGAGAGCAGCTTTGCGCAAATGGCCACGTTGTGATTTTTCCTTACTGTCACACTTTGATCTGTCTATACTACACCGTACTAGCTTGCTTAAAACCTACCCTATCTTTTCCTGAGGTTCTCTTTCTGATCCTAAGGCGTATGACTACCATGTTTGGTAAGTCCACCCCTTACCCTTTTACACCATAGAGGCTGTAGACAATCGAACTATGCATATGTTAAGGATACGCATTCTAATGTTGACCGTTAGGCGTTTATGACTACCATGTGTGGTTGGTCCACGCCACCACAAGTTGTTTGAATGTCTCGAGTGTGTCTAATGGGGCACTAGACTATGTCTGCCTTTTTTGGATAACAATTGCTGACCTATGATACACCTTTGAAAAGACCCGATGATTTTATGTACTTCCAATTGCAAACTGAGGTGCGTTTGACCGCCTTGTGTGGCAGGTCCACGCCTTCATTTGAAGTTATATTGAGCAGATGCTTAGTAACATGGCAATCTATGAGTATATAATGTGGTACATTCCAATGGATCCCATGATGCTCTCACCGTAATTTCATGTTTGGCCATGCCTGTAACTACGACCTTTATTCATGCATGCAATAAGCTTTAAAATCGCGCACTTTTTTCTGTGGAGACAAATGTCTCCAGGGACCCTTCGGGTTCGTAATAGGTTTAATCCCATTGTAAATCATCAATATTGCCCCCTCAACCCCTTTTGACAAAACTCATGGGTCTGCACTCACTCCCCGAGATTTGCTTCTCCTGGTAACCTAGCAACGGCCTCCAGTCTTTCTTCTAAATCGGACTGGGTTACCAAGCTAACACTTCTCTCGACCCTGTAAGAAAAAAATCCGTGGGTCTGCACTCTTTTCCCGAGATTTGTTTCTCCCGGTAACCTAGCAACGGCCTCCAGTCTTTCTTCTAGGAGGTTATAAAAATCTGACTGGGTTACCAAGGTAACACTTCCTGGTTTCCCGTTCGAGACGCGTTCACTCTCTCGTTGACCGACCACGGGTGAGTCCGCTTGCTAGAACCGGCGCTTAAGTTTTTTCAGGCTAATCGCACTGGTCACCCCTAATGAGCCGTGAACCCGTTTTTTCAGATGGCGGTCCGTTGTGCGCGATCCACGCCTTGGACGCGTTTCAAGAATCTCACTTCAATTACAGAGGTGACGTGCCGTGACCGCACCTTCGTGAGAGTCTGAAGTTTTTATCTCCCTGGGTGAGTGTTTTGCACTAAAGTAATATGTGTGACACTTTCTCTGCCTAAATCCTACCTGCAATCCCCTGATGTCCTGTTGTTTCATTTGATGTATTTACAGACGGACGCCCGCGTCCCCAGTAAAGCGGCTATAATCCTATAATCAATTTATTCTGTCCTGACGCCGACAACCAGGTGAATAATGCCCCAATTCCTCAATCACTTTTTCATATGTTAATCCCAAACTAGGCCGTGTTACTGTTAGTGCGGTGGCCTTTTTCACGAGACCACCGTTTAGTGACACGGGTTTTTTTCAGACCCCCTTTCACACGCTCCCCTGGGCGGCTGCCCAGGCTACTCAGTGTGTCGGGTCATCCGAGCATACTGCACTTTGTCCTCAGTTGCTTTTCAACCTCCTTCCTAAGTCCCTCTTAGTTCCTTTGAAGCATGTTTTTTAATGCCTTTATTCACAGGCCCTTTGGCCTGTAATTTAATTATGTCGGGACTCTTTTGAGACCGTTGGTAGTAATTTAGCTTTTCTCCTTTTCTAACCTAGGACACAGCCCCACCCCTGTTTCCTCCACCTCCCCCCACGTCCTGATGAAGACCCGCGAGTAAGGATCAAGTATCCTACATCTTTGGGTCGAAACGTAGACCACCATCTACCTTCAAGAACTCCTCAACCCAAATTTGATAATGATAATCATCACGGGAGCTTCTGTTGTATGTGATATGTCCTGTTGTTCTACATGTGTGTTCCCTTGATCTCAACAGTATGGATCAATAATAATGCTATACAATTGTGCATTGGTGCCTAATGAATCTTTTGATTAGTGAAGTTAACTAAATTTCTTTAAAACAAACCCCCTTCCCTTGCACTCCCGCCCCCCCCCCCACCCTCCCTTGTGGGCGCTCTTTGAATTTTGTATATTGCACCATCAATCGTGAAATTAATACATGTTTTGCGCTGGTACAGTGATAATAAAAACACTGGTCACCATCATTTGTGTCTTATTCAAGTAATTAAGTAATGTTTTGTAAGTGCTGTGTGTTTAGTCAGGGACCCCTCTATATATCCTAAACATATTACCCAGGTCCCTCTGACTACATGGGTTGAACCCCTCCATTTAATATATACTTCGAGCAGACGCTGGTCTGCGAGGTTCTCTTTCTTTTATACTTTGTATACCTATCCCCTTTGCATTTCTGTTTCCTAAAGGATTTCTCCAACTGACATGGCTGATAAGGAGGTTCTTTCGTACACTGAGGACTATATTAAACAATTCCTTTCAGACTCTGCTAATACTTTCTTGTCCTCAACCACACCTGTGATTGATTTCTCCCTCAATGACAAAATCAATCAACTGGAGCGACTAGAGAAAAAACTTATTAGAACCAAATTGCATGGACACTTCCTGGCGCAGTGTCTACAATCCAATATTATCCCTGTAGGCTTACAGGTTAAAGTGGAACCCGCCATCTTCATCGACGTTCCTAAGTTTCGAGAAGGCTTCAGTTTTGTCGCGAACAATTGTTCGCGACACTGGATGGTCCTGGGTATTGAAACAGCAAGCGAACAAATTGCCATTCTAACTAAGCAGATAGCTGACTTGAAAGCTGAAATAAGTGGGGACTCCACCCTCACCAACTCTAAAGAGGCTTTGACGAAACTGGTGGCGACCCTTCAGGATTTCGAAACGACCACAATTAAAAAGAAACTGGAGAAACTAGCCCGTGATGTGAGGTCATATGACAAAAAAAGAACCTACCCCTACCTTCAGGACGAATACTATAGGCAGGACAACCAAGGGAGATTCACGAACAGGGGTCGAGGGGCCTACAGGGGCAGAAGAAACTTTACAACTTTCTCTGATTCTTCGTATAGTTCAGGTGAAGACACAGAACGTGCTGGTCCCAGTGGCACATACGGATACCAGGACTCCTACGGACCTTCCTACCAACCCCCTTTTTTAGGACAGGGAGGATGGAGACCGCCACGGGGCAGAGGGAACAATTGGAGCAGGGGCCCTGGCAGGGGCCAACCCAACTCTGGCCAGGAGTGGGACCCTCCGAGAGGGAGAGGCACGAAGCAAGTGAGTTTCCCCCAGGAGGAACACGGGGAGAGATCCACACGCCGGAAGAACTACAGGTGGTAGAGGTTACTTCCCCTGTGATTAACATCTCGAACTACACCCTCCAGGAGAATGAAACAAAAGTACTAAGCCGCGGTTTATCCTTTGTTCCTACCTCTATACCGGATGCATTCAACACTGTGGTCGAACTTCACAAATTTTTCAGGAAGATAAGACTTCGATATTTCTTCAAGGACAAACCTTCCCAACAAGCCTCTTCAACCACCAACTTGAGGCCACCGTCGACGTTTGTACCATCCACGTTTGCCATGACTCAACGCATCTTGGCGTATGAAAGTCTTGTACTACGTGATGTACAGATCATCCTCGAAGACAACAATTTCACCAAATATAACACCAGCAAAGCGGAGAAATGTGCATTGAAGTCCCTGCGGGACAACAGCGGAATAGTGGTCAAGCCCGCGGACAAGGGTGGGGCGATTGTTATACAGGACCAGGACAACTACACCAATGAAATTCTACGACAGCTAAATGATGGGATCAGCTATAGACAATTGGGCGGTGATCCATCACAAAGCATAATGTCTGAAATCCTGAGGGTTACCCAAGATGGCCTACAACAAGGGTTCCTTTCGGAACACGAATTTCAGTACTTGAATCAAAAACATCCACGCCTTCCCACCATCTACACGTTACCTAAAGTCCACAAGGATCTCCAAAAGCCCCCGGGACGTCCTATCGTATCGGGATGCGGCTCCCTTTTGGAACCTCTTTCTAGGTACATAGATTTTTTTCTGAAACCATTGGCGGAGGCCACAACTACGTACCTCAGGGATACCACTCAAACGATCAATCTGATTGATGGACATTGTTTTGATCCTACACGAGACCTCCTGGTAACATGTGACATTGTGTCATTATACACAAGTATACCCCAGGAGGAGGCCCTGGCCGCAATGTCGATTGCGCTTGACAAACGTGAGGCACCGGTTCAAGTACCAACATCATTCATTATTCTATTGCTCAAGATTGCAATGATGAGAAATTTCTTCATCTTTCGGAACTGCTTTTATCTCCAGACTAAGGGTGTGGCGATGGGGGCGGCTTTTGCTCCGGATTTGGCCATAATTTTCATGGCAATGTACGAAGACACCTTTATACTCACCAACGCCAATCCTTTCAGATCCCGAATAAACCTATGGATGAGATACATAGACGACGTGGTCTGTATCTGGTCAGGATCTGAGGAAGATATCAACAATTTTTTCATCTGGCTCAATGATAGATCCCCTGACATAAAGTTCACAATGAAATTTGATAAAAAATCCATTGATTTCTTGGACTTAACAATTTTTGTGGAGAATGAAACCCTAAAAACGAATCTCTTCAGGAAAGCTACGGAGAGAAATTCCCTCCTGCTGTACTCCAGTCATCACCCCAGGGGCCTCCGGGATAACCTCCCCTTTGGCCAGTTTTTGCGGATTCGCCGAAACTGTAGCAGAAAGGAGGACTATATGGATCAATCCTCAATTTTGATGGGCAGATTACTCGACCGTGGATACCCCAGACGCTTGGTTAAGAAAGCCATGAAGAGAGCATGGTTCAACCCCAGAGAGACCCTTCTGGAACCAGGAGAGAGACAAAATAAGAATGACGATCGCATGATCTGTGTGACAACTTTTTCCACAAAGAGCAACAGGATAAAAAAACTGTCAATAAATATTGGAATCTGATTTCGGAGGATCTTAACATCAGCTCCCCACCCCTGCATGCCTTTAAAAAGGCTAGGAATATCCGTGACCATGTGGTACGCTCTTTTCTCCCTAACCCAGCCACATCAACAATCACAACCCTGTGGAACATGCCGCCGATTGTGGGACATTTCCGGTGTGGGTCTTGCAAAGCCTGCCCGTTGACAATTCAGACTAAGATATTTACCCATAAGCAACAACAAGTACGACTCAAGTCACATACCAACTGTAACTCTACAAATGTGGTATATTGTATAATATGCCCTTGTGACCAGGTATATGTGGGGCAAACCCAGCAGCGTGCGAAAGTACGTTTTCTACAACACTGCAGTCGGGTGAGATGCAAGGTTACAGGAGCCCCGTTGGTTGAACACTGTAACACTCACAATCACCTTCCGGAAAGCCTAAAGTGGATAATCCTGGAACAGGTCCGACTGGGCCCAAGGGGTGGCAACATCGCACCCATCCTAAATGTGAGGGAGATCAAATGGATCCGTTTCTTTGACTCCGTGACCAGGGGTTTGAATGAATCGGAGAGCAGCTTTGCGCAAATGGCCACGTTGTGATTTTTCCTTACTGTCACACTTTGATCTGTCTATACTACACCGTACTAGCTTGCTTAAAACCTACCCTATCTTTTCCTGAGGTTCTCTTTCTGATCCTAAGGCGTATGACTACCATGTTTGGTAAGTCCACCCCTTACCCTTTTACACCATAGAGGCTGTAGACAATCGAACTATGCATATGTTAAGGATACGCATTCTAATGTTGACCGTTAGGCGTTTATGACTACCATGTGTGGTTGGTCCACGCCACCACAAGTTGTTTGAATGTCTCGAGTGTGTCTAATGGGGCACTAGACTATGTCTGCCTTTTTTGGATAACAATTGCTGACCTATGATACACCTTTGAAAAGACCCGATGATTTTATGTACTTCCAATTGCAAACCGAGGTGCGTTTGACCGCCTTGTGTGGCAGGTCCACGCCTTCATTTGAAGTTATATTGAGCAGATGCTTAGTAACATGGCAATCTATGAGTATATAATGTGGTACATTCCAATGGATCCCATGATGCTCTCACCGTAATTTCATGTTTGGCCATGCCTGTAACTACGACCTTTATTCATGCATGCAATAAGCTTTAAAATCGCGCACTTTTTTCTGTGGAGACAAATGTCTCCAGGGACCCTTCGGGTTCGTAATAGGTTTAATCCCATTGTAAATCATCAATATTGCCCCCTCAACCCCTTTTGGCAAAACTCATGGGTCTGCACTCACTCCCCGAGATTTGCTTCTCCTGGTAACCTAGCAACGGCCTCCAGTCTTTCTTCTAAATCGGACTGGGTTACCAAGCTAACACTTCTCTCGACCCTGTAAGAAGAAAAAAATCCGTGGGTCTGCACTCTTTTCCCGAGATTTGTTTCTCCCGGTAACCTAGCAACGGCCTCCAGTCTTTCTTCTAGGAGGTTATAAAAATCTGACTGGGTTACCAAGGTAACACTTCCTGGTTTCCCGTTCGAGACGCGTTCACTCTCTCGTTGACCGACCACGGGTGAGTCCGCTTGCTAGAACCGGCGCTTAAGTTTTTTCAGGCTAATCGCACTGGTCACCCCTAATGAGCCGTGAACCCGTTTTTTCAGATGGCGGTCCGTTGTGCGCGATCCACGCCTTGGACGCGTTTCAAGAATCTCACTTCAATTACAGAGGTGACGTGCCGTGACCGCACCTTCGTGAGAGTCTGAAGTTTTTATCTCCCTGGGTGAGTGTTTTGCACTAAAGTAATATGTGTGACACTTTCTCTGCCTAAATCCTACCTGCAATCCCCTGATGTCCTGTTGTTTCATTTGATGTATTTACAGACGGACGCCCGCGTCCCCAGTAAAGCGGCTATAATCCTATAATCAATTTATTCTGTCCTGACGCCGACAACCAGGTGAATAATGCCCCAATTCCTCAATCACTTTTTCATATGTTAATCCCAAACTAGGCCGTGTTACTGTTAGTGCGGTGGCCTTTTTCACGAGACCACCGTTTAGTGACACAGGTTTTTTTCAGACCCCCTTTCACACGCTCCCCTGGGCGGCTGCCCAGGCTACTCAGTGTGTCGGGTCATCCGAGCATACTGCACTTTGTCCTCAGTTGCTTTTCAACCTCCTTCCTAAGTCCCTCTTAGTTCCTTTGAAGCATGTTTTTTAATGCCTTTATTCACAGGCCCTTTGGCCTGTAATTTAATTATGTCGGGACTCTTTTGAGACCGTTGGTAGTAATTTAGCTTTTCTCCTTTTCTAACCTAGGACACAGCCCCACCCCTGTTTCCTCCACCTCCCCCCACGTCCTGATGAAGACCCGCGAGTAAGGATCAAGTATCCTACATCTTTGGGTCGAAACGTAGACCACCATCTACCTTCAAGAACTCCTCAACCCAAATTTGATAATGATAATCATCACGGGAGCTTCTGTTGTATGTGATATGTCCTGTTGTTCTACATGTGTGTTCCCTTGATCTCAACAGTATGGATCAATAATAATGCTATACAATTGTGCATTGGTGCCTAATGAATCTTTTGATTAGTGAAGTTAACTAAATTTCTTTAAAACAAACCCCCTTCCCTTGCACTCCCCCCCCCACCCCCACCCTCCCTTGTGGGCGCTCTTTGAATTTTGTATATTGCACCATCAATCGTGAAATTAATACATGTTTTGCGCTGGTACAGTGATAATAAAAACACTGGTCACCATCATTTGTGTCTTATTCAAGTAATTAAGTAATGTTTTGTAAGTGCTGTGTGTTTAGTCAGGGACCCCTCTATATATCCTAAAAAGTGAGTTTATATTCGGCCTGTTTTCTCTCTTTTTCACACAGCCTACCACTCGGTTTGAACCAGCGGTTTCGGGGAGCTCCCCTTATACCCTTCATCATGTCGTTTCTCCCCCCCCCTCCCTCCGACGACAAGCTCTGTGAGGTATGTATCGTGGGGAGGCTGGGCCTCTTGTGGTGTGCCGAGTTATGGGGGTTAGGTGATTACATATGACAGTCATACCACCCTTGTGTTATCAGGTTGGGTCTTTCCGTGGCGTCCCATAGGGACTTCAGTGGGTTCGCCAATCGGTTATTGTTGCTGGGGGAATTTTTGCAGACAGGCGCTTTGTGGTCAGAGTCTCTTTCCCCCTACCCCCGTCCTCTGTTTAGGGAGTTGGTTTTGACTGTTTTTCTCATTTAGGTATTTGGCCCTGTTGGCTCACGTTTATCTTTCTTTCAGAAGACAGGATAAAGGTGCCATGGAGAGTCAGGGGTCCCCTTCGCTATTCACGCAGATGTCCCAGGTCGATGACTCGGGGATAGGACCCTCTCAGGACCCCCAGATGAAAGCGGTTTTGGATTTGATCAAGGCTAATGGGGTGGCGTGGGCCAGTGAACTCCTGTCGGCCAACCCCCCCGAGCCACCGGGGCGGCCCCGCCCCCCAGGTGACAGAGATAGACATTGCGGAGGACCCGGCCACTGTGAGGCCTAAGCGCACCAGGAAACCGACAGTGAAGGACTTCCCAGCGGAACCCTCCCAAGACCAGGGTGGCTGACCCCATCAGAAACGTCATTGTGCATGCCCCGGCCTCCCCTCCAGCGGTGTCTCGGGTTTGCCCCCCCCTCTCCCCCGCGGCCGGGGGTATCCAGTGCCGAATTTGCCACCCGGGAAGATCTGGGTAAGCTCACGGACACATTGGCTGTATTTATGTCCGAGATCAGGGCGGGTCTGCGTGCCGCCCCGTTGCAGTCTTCTAACTCTGTGCACTCCCAGGTGGTAGAGCCGGCGGCCGTGGCTCCCCTTCCCTGTAATGGGGAGGCAGATGTTGCCCGAGTTTGGGGTGGGCTTTCTGTTTTAGGGGGGGATACCTCTGTAGCACCTGCCAGCCTCCTGGGTGAGGTGGCTGCCCTGCCGGGAGGCACGCTCCAAAATGTTGTTTCTCCTCCGATTCCTGCCACAGTGCCGCCTCCCGCTCCAATTGTTCACCAGGATGTCCCTGCACACTCAGTGGCTCCTGCCCTGTCCCAGGCGGTGGTTCCCTCGCCTCCTATGTCCTTGGCGATTCCTGCCCTTTCGGGAGCGGCTTCCCCGGCCGCTGGGGTGGCCCCCTCAGCACCTACAGTGTTGATGACCATGGCGCCGCTTTTATCAGGCACATGCTCCCTCGTCTGGCAGGTTCCACAGGCGGCGAAGGAGGGCATCTGGCGTAGAGAATTTATTGACATTTTTTCGCTATTGATGTTGGGTGCTGATGGGGTGGATGTGAGAAAAATGGGTTCGAAAGATGAGGAGAAGAAAGCACGTTTTCAGTCTTGGCCCGAGAAAACGATCAAGAACTGGCGACAGGCTTTTTCTATTCTGGCAGCAGTAATCACCGAGCGCTTCCCAGATCAGGCGCAGGGTTTATTCCAATATTGCAGTATTTTTTTTTTTTTTTAATTTTTGAAAACCTTTATTAAAAACAGAGCACACAGCTATTCAGCCTGACATCCCGGAGGCAAGGCAGCATGAGCAACAGGAGAACATTTAGTGCAAAAAGATCCAAACATAGTCACTGAAGGTCAATTTTATATTTAGATGAAAAACGTAACAAAAGAGCGCCCTGGGGCGCGAAAAGACGGCAATAGGGTCCAGTGTGAGTCAGGGCGTCAGGGACAGGTCGGGGGGGAAGGCAGGGAAGCGATCACCAAGGAGAGGATATCAGAATGGGAAGGAGGGGGGGGGAAGACAACAGGAGAATGTAGTGCATCAAAGCTCAGTTGGCGTTACAGGTCAGGGTGACACATGTTCATCCAGAGAGACGGGTTCAGGTGGCAAACACACGTCTCCTCTATATGCGTTCCAAGCCCCCCATACTTTATTCCAGGTGCGAGGTCTCCCCCTTGCCACATAAACCGTCTTCTCCCGAAACATACACCAATCCATATTGGCTTTCCATTGTACCACAAGGGGGGCCGTGGACGCACCCCATTTCTGAGCAATATCCCGTTTGGCCACCATGTTCCCCAGGGTCACCCACCTAGTCTGTGCTGTGTTGTAGTCGGAGGGTTCCCACACATTGAGGAGGCACCTACGAGCTTCCGCGTGAGCGGTCACACCAGTAACTTCACCCATAATTCGGTGCACCCTCCTCCAGTAGGAGGCTATTACGGGGCAGTCCCAAAGGATGTGGGGGAAAGTGGCAAGGGCTCCACAGCCTCTGCGGCAGAGGCCGTCAGGCGAGTATCCCATGCGCACCAATCGGGGACCTGTCACATACACCCGGTGCAAGATCTTAAACTGCACTAGGCGGAGGCGAGAGGAGATTGCAACCTCCTTAGGGGAGGAAACTGCGCTCTGCCAGTCCTCGTCATCCAGTTCTAGACCATCCGCCACCCACTGGTCCCGCAAGCCAAGGAGAAGATCTGTGCGCACGTTTATAATTTTCTTATATGAGAGGGAGATCGCGCTGTCTGGCATGTGCCCATCTAATATCCTATCCTCCAGAGGGGAGCTCTCAGGAATAACGCCGTCCGGCGGTGTGGCCGAGAGCAGCGCATGTTTCAGCTGGGCGTAGCGGAAGAACTCCGCATTACCCAGCTGGTATTCGGTTTGCAGCTGGGGGAAGGTCTTAATAGTGCCTATGGTAAGCATGTCCTCGACTCTACTGATGCCGATGAGGTCCCATTTATCAAACCCCTTGGTGTGCCACAGTCTACCCAGGATGTCCGAATCAAACAGAGGGGTGAATCTGGTCAGTCTACCCTGCCAACCCTGCGCCTTGGTAACCGCCCGCCAAACGTGAACCGCCGTCCGCGTGGGACCCGACATCCGCCGATCGAAAGACCTCGAGTACAGGGCCCGATAGTAGTTGCCGTTACCCAGAAGCCATCTATCCATGGCGTAGCCGGGACTATCTACAGGACCGTAGAACCCATGGTTGAGGGCGACAAGTTGAGAGGACCAGTAGTATCGGCGCACATCCGGGAGAGCGATGCCGCCGTCATACCATGGAAGCGTGAGTTTGTGAATAGCAACACGGGGTCGCCCGTCCCATAGAAGAGTCCGCAGGAGACCTTCAAGCTCACGGAAGTAGCGCGCCAGAACCGGATCCTGGGCGTTCTGTAAGGCGTACAAGAACCTGGGCAGGGACATCATCTTAAACAATGCCGCACGGCCGAGGAGGGAGAGCGGGAGCTTACGCCAGCTGTCCACATCACGCCGTAGACGCTGGAGAGGAGGTAGCAAATTATGGTCATACCGCATCCTGGGATTACCGGAGATGTAAATGCCCAGGTACTTGAAGCCCTGACCGGCAATCTGAATATTGCAGCCCCTGGGGAGTCGTGGAGTATCCCCCTTAAGGACATACAGGGACGACTTGGCCCAGTTTATAATCAGGCCAGAGTAGCGTCCGAAGAGTCTAAGTACGTCACAGGCCACAATGAGGGACTTACAAGGGGAAGTTAAATAAAGCAGGATGTCGTCCGCGTACAGGGAAACCCTGTCTTCAAAACCAGGGGCCCAAGTGATACCGTGTAAGTCAGGGTGCGTACGCAGCAGGGCCGCGAGCGGTTCAAGGGCCAGGGCGAACAATAGGGGCGACAGGGGACAACCCTGTCTAGTACCCCGATGTAAGGGGAATGACGTTGACAGGCGGCCATTGGCCGTGACGTTAGCCAGCGGCTCGGCGTATAGCAGCTTCACCCAGCTCACAAAGACCGGCCCGAAACCGAGTTTGGACAGCACTGCCCAGAGGTATGGCCACTCGAGGGAGTCAAAGGCCATCGTGGCGTCAAGGGACGCAAGGATCGCTGGCTCTTCAAGAGTGTGGGCTCTAGCCATAACGCCGTGAAGGCGACGCAGATTGAGGGCGGTATTACGGTGGGGGATGAAGCCCGACTGGTCAGGATGTACGAGGTCGCCAATGACACCAATCAATCGGTTGGCGAGCAGTTTGGCGAGGACCTTAGGTTCCACATTCAGGAGAGAGATAGGACGGTACGATCGGCAGACGTCCCGTGGTTTACCCTCCTTATGGATGACCACGATGGTGGCCAACCTTTGATCCAGGGGGAGACGGCCCTTCTCAAAGGACTCCAAGAACATTTTCCGCAGATGCGGGGACACCGCATCCGGCCGAATTTTATATAGTTCGACCGGAATGCCGTTAGGGCCCGAGGCCTTACCAGTGCGTAATGAACGGATCGCCAAGGCAATCTCGTCCGCTGTGATCTCTCTATCCAAATCCGCGCTTTCTTCCTCAGAGAGGCGGGGAAGTTCTATACCCGAAAGGAAAGCCGACGAGTCTGCCTCAGAAAAGTCCGAATTAGACTCATAGACCCCCCGAAAGTAGCCAGCAAAGGATTCGACAATGGCATTCGGGTCCGTGAGGACGACACCATCGTCCCCCAAAAGTTCAGGCACCACTCGGCTGGCCATCTCCTTCCTGTCCAACCAAGCCAGTAACTTCCCGGCTTTGTCTCCTACGTCGTATATACGGCCCTGTTGTTCTTTATCCAGAGTGAGTGCGGCATTAGTGGCAAGGTCATGGTATTCCGCTTGCTTCAGTGAGAGGGTATGCAAAACCGAGGGGTCTGGCTCGGGTCCCAGTTGGGACTCAAGGCTTAAGACCTCCTCCTCAATACTCAGCAAGTCGGCATCCCTAGTCCGTCGAGCCTCTGCAATGAGCGCCTGGGCCTCACCCCTAAGCACCGTTTTAAAGGCCTCCCACAAGGTAACGGCCGAGCCAACCGAGCCCACATTTTCGGTGAAGTAAAGGTCAATGGCCTTGGCCAGAAGGGAGCGAGTCTTGATGTTGCGGAAGTACCACGGGTTAATCGCCGCCGGTCGCTCCGACAAGGCCACGCCAAAGTCGAAAGAGACCCACAAGGGGGAGTGGTCAGAGATGCCCCGCGCTAAGAAGCGGGCTTCAGACACGGCCGATGCGTGCGACGCCAGTGTAAGAACATAGTCAATGCGGGAGAGACTCCCATGTGCACCCGAAAGAAAGGAAAAATTGCGGAGCGTCGGGTGGAGAAGACGCCAACCATCCACCAGGCCCATAGACTCAAGAAAGGAGGGCAGCCACATCTGCGAGCTGCGGAGGTCCCGAGGTGGTTGGCGGTCAAGGGAACCAGAGCAAACCGAGTTAGTCACCTCCCACTATTAACAGGCCTACCGGCATAGACAAAATGGCACCACCAAGGTCCTAAAAAGTACTGGATTGCAACCCCGGGGGGACATACACAGAGAGCAACGAAAGGGAACGCCCTTCCCATCTACCCGACACGGCGGCGTAACGCCCCCTATCATCAATCATGGTGACATCTATCTCTAGGGGAAGGGACGCGCGCATAAGGATACCCGCCCCCCGGGAGCCGGAGGAGAAGCCTGAATGAGCCACCATTTTGTAGCCTTTACGATTCAAAGCTTTACACGAATTTCCCACCAAATGTGTCTCTTGAAGGAGGACAATATCAGGCATGTGACGTTTGATCAATTGTATTACCACCCCTCTTTTGACTCGGTCACCCAACCCGTTAACATTCCAACTGAGAATTCTTAACTTCTTACCCCCCATCACCCCGCAGCCCGCCCCACCCAGTCCCAGAAGACACCGACATCATATACAGTTCAGGAGCATAAGTGACCCATTGCCAGATAGAAAGACAGAAAAAACCAACAAACAAGATAACTCGCCCCAACATACCCCCCACCCTGCACCCCTGCATCAGACTAAAAAGCCCTCCCAACCAGCAGTGTGCCTGTCGCCCCATTAACTAATCTACGAAAAGACCCCAGAGGAGTAAGGAATCACCATGAACACGTCCCGCCACCCACCATGCTAGTAACAGGAGAGTCAAGTTGAGTTACGGATACCAACTTCGGCAGTCATTCGAGGCTGGGGTGCCCCAAGCCCAACGCTCAGTCTTCCTGTTCCGCACCACCAGAAGCACCTCCATCCCGATCGTACTGTTCGTCTCGTCGAGGAGAGACTGTGTCCAACCATTCACTGACGTTTTCAGGGAAGTCAAAGAAAAGAGCACGGCCCTTATGTTCAACACGAAGTTTAGCGGGGAACATCATCGAGTATTTGTAACCCATTTCCCTGAGTCGCCTCTTCACTCCCGCATAGCTCTGTCGTTGGCGCTGTACCGTCCTAGTGAAGTCAGGGTAGAAGTTCACCTCCGCATTCTGATAATGGAGTGGCCCATGCGATCTAGAGGCTTGCAGGACCACGTCCCGGTCTCTAAAGTTGAGGAGGCGCGCCACAATCGGTCTCGGCGCCACTCCTGACTTCGGCGGGCCACCCGGCACTCGGTGGGCACGTTCCACCGAGAAAAAGTTACTCAGTCCAGTGGGTGCTAAGTGGGTTTTGATCAATTCCTCCACAAACAGGTCCGTCGCAGCCTCCTCGGACCCCTCCGGCACTCCGACTATGCGGACGTTCTGCCGCCTGGCCCGCCCTTCAAAGTCCTCCAGGCGCCTCGAGAATAGGTCCGCAGTCATCCGCAGGTTGCGGACCTCGGTCTGCAGCTCGGTTACATCAGAGGTGAGGCTGGAGGTCTTAATATTCAGCGCCTTCACACGCTCGTTGGTCTTGCCCAAGTCGACCCTTATAAGAGTAATATCAACAGCCATTGAGTCGACCTTGTGATCCAGAGTGTCAAGCCGTTGTTGCATATCGGCCCGGTGGCTCGTGATGGCACCCATGATGTCGCCGAGGGTAGGATCTGACCCTTCCGGCGAGCTCGTCGGAGGGGGGCCCTTAGACGCGGCCCCCGATGCAGGCGGTGACTTTAGATTCACATAGCGCTCAATGCGATTCAGTTGCGTTTGCGACTTGCCTCGACCGCCTTTGTTTGATGTCCTGTCCGAGTCGCCTCTGCCCGCCATGATGGGTCCGAAAGAACAAAGGCAAGGCGCCACTCAAGCCCGGGTCCGCAGTCGACGGACAGGCAGGGCCGGGGAGGCAAAACCAGGGTGTAGAAGGCACAAGCTGGAGACACTATCACTCCGCCAGTGGGGACAGCAGGCAGCTGCTACGCATTCCAGTATTGCGAAGTGGCGGAGTCCGGAGGGACAATGGCGCCGTCCCGGCGCGGAGTTCAGCTCGACGTATCTCTGCACTGGAACCACCGATTTGGAAGCTGAAGGCAGTCCCCGCCTCAGTAGACCACCATCAATAAGGCTCCACCAACGTGGATCAGGATATCGACCAGGATATTTGCGGTGGGTCGGACGGTCCACGGAGCTCCGAGCTTACGCGGCCATCTTGGTTGCCCGCGAAGCTCCTCCTTTCCAATATTGCAGTATTATTACCAATGAGGCGAAATCCTCGTCCGGCATGGGGTGGTACTTGTACGACTGTGAGTTCCGCAAGAAAATGTCAGTCTGTCCTGAGTTGGATTGGGACCAAGTAGAGGTTAGACTCTATATGATGCATATGGGTAAAGGAAAGTCTGAAAGCGGGGGTAAAACGAATGTTCAGGTTAAGAAGGCTGAAAATGACAAAGTGTTCACACAGAAGAAGGGTAATTACAGACAGTCCTTTCGTGGGGGACGAGGCGGGGGGAGCTTCAACAGACAGTTCACTAAGAAGAACTTCTCAGCTACATGCAGGTTGTTCAATGCAGGGAATTGCACCTGGGGGAAGGCGTGCAGGTTTTCCCACGCCTGCAGCAAATGTGGTGGTTCCCATCCGAGTCAGCTTGTGATAAACGTAATGCCACCTCCAGCGCAGCCGGTAAGGACAAGTAAGACTTCTCAAATAACAATCCCGCCCAGCTTCTCCCCGGCAGCGCCCCCCCCTTTACCCTTGCCCCCTCTCTCGCATGCCCCACAGGACCTCCAACACACTGTTTTACCCAGCAGAGAACCCCCCTTTCTGCCTTCCAAAGGCCCGTCCCCAGTCATCATCCCCAGCCTGCTGGCCATGTTGTGTGTTTACCCCAATGAGAAAGACAGGGAAGTCCTGACTTTAGGCTTCTTGGAAGGTTTCAAGATACCATATCAGGGTCCTAGGGTCAGCAGGGAGGCGGAGAATCAGAAATCTGTTAGGGAGCTCCCTGAGGTTGTGGACAAGAAACTCTGTAAGGAAGTGGCCTTGGGGAGGGTGGCGGGCCCGTTCCTGTCCCCCCCCCCTGACTTTGTGGTGTCACCTTTGGGGGTGGTACCCAAGAAAGAACCCGGGGCTTATAGGTTGATCCATAACCTTTCCTTCCCTGAGGGCAACTCCGTCAATTCCTGGCTACCAGAGGGGGCCTGTTCTGTCTCCTACTGTTCCCTGGATATGGCCATTGACCTAGTGAGGAGAGCGGGGGAGGGGGCCTGGCTTGCTAAGGCAGACATTGAGGCAGCCTTCCGCTTGCTGCCGGTGCACCCAGACAGCCAGCACCTGCTGGGCTTCAAGTGGAAAGGCGGGTACTATTTTGACAAATGTATGCCAATGGGTTGCGCCGTCTCTTGCGCTTTCTTTGAGGCATTCAGCACCTTCATGCAATGGGCCCTCACCACGAAGTACGGCGTGTCAGCTGTGTCTCATTACCTGGACGATTTCCTCTTCATTGGGAGGGAGGGCACTCAGGAATGTCAGGAGGGCTTGGATTGTTTCATCGACTTGGCTAGTCACTTGGGGGTGCCTCTGGCGCCGGGCAAGACTGAAGGTCCGGCCCAAGTCTTGACCTTCTTGGGCATAGAGCTTGACACACTTGCGGGTGTGTCTCGACTCCCGGCAGAGAAGGTACTTGGTCTGAAGCAGGATATTCAAGAGTTTCTGGGTAGGGACAAGGCTGCGCTAGGGGTCATCCAGAGTCTCCTAGGCAAACTGAACTTCGCCGCCAGAGTCATCCCTGTTGGGAGGGTGTTCGCAAGGCACTCAGCCAGGGCTACTGCCAAGGTCCACAAACGTCATCAATTTGTCAGATTGTCCTAGGGCCTTAAGAAAGATCTGCGAATGTGGGCTGAATTCCTCTCAGATTTTAATGGCACTGTCATTTGGAGGTCTCCGTGGGTGGAGAGTCCCGAGTTAAGTATGTTCACTGACGCCTCCGGGCGGGAGGGCTTTGGGGCAATTCTGGGAGAACTGTGGTGCACGCAGGAATGGCCTAATGCTTGGCGCAAGCGAGGGAATACTTCTAACATAACTGTCCTTGAACTTTTTCCTATTGTGGTGTCATTACATCTTTGGCCAGGCCCTCTGTCCAACAGGAAGGTTTTGTTTTGGTCAGACAATATGGCAGTGGTGCAGGCAATCAATGGACAATCCGCTAGTTGCCCGCTAGTGCTGTCCCTACTCCGAGAACTGGCTAGCAGGAGCCTGCGCTGCAATGTGGAATTTAGAGCTAGGCACATTGCGGGGGTCACAAATGTCGCAGCTGACGCTCTTTCTCGTTTTCAGTGGGACCGTTTCCGGGCGGCCTGCCCACAGGCGAGAGAGGAGATGACCCCCTTTGCACCAGGACTTTGGCACATCTTGGAGTGGAGCAGGAATTGAGAGAGTTAGGGGAGAAATCCTTAGCCCCAGTTACAAGGAGGCGCTATGCGAGTCACCGATCCACTTTCCAAAAAGCCATTTCTGACTTAGGTTTGCAAGCTCTGTCACTGGAGGGCAGAGTTCAGGCATTTGTGGTGTGGGCCAAGAAACAGAAGAAATCTCACTCCTGGGTTTGCGGCCATCTGGCGGCCATCAGTCATGAGGCCAGGTTGAGCGGGGGGAGTGATCCAGCCAAGTCCTTTGTGATTCGGGCCGCCTTGAAGGGTTGGGCTCGGGAGGAACCAAGGATCCCTGATGACAGGTCCCCCATTGACTTTCCCTCCTTGCAGGCCATGTTATCTGTCGTGCGGGCGGTGGTTCACTCTCAGTATGAGGCGGCCCTATTCTCGGCGGCCTTCATCTTGGCATTCTTCGGGGCTTTCCGGAGTGGTGAGTTAGTGGCACGCTCTAAGGCAGATCTCTCTGGGGACGCTCTGGGGGTGGCGGATATTTCTTTTGAGGGGGGCTTGTCTATCACGCTCAGGCGGTCCGAGACTGACCAAGCTGGTAAAGGGTCAGTCATTAGGTTGTCCCCCCTCGGGGATCCCCGATTCTGCCCGGTGTCATTCTTGCAAGCTTTTCTGGCCATACGGCCTGCTGGGCCGGGTTACCTCTTCGTCCATACTGACCTTAGCCCCCTGACCAAATATCAGATGGATAAAATTATGCTTGCTTGCCTGGACAGGGCTGGTTTGTTAACACAGGGGAAGAAGTTTTCCAGTCATTCCTTCCGCATAGGGGCGGCTACTTCAGCTTTCCGGGCGGGAATGCAGCCTGATAAAGTCCAACTGGTAGGGCGTTGGGAGTCGTCTTGCTATAAACGATACATTAGACTCTGAATGTTTTCCCCACTCATGTACATTTGTATATTTTGTTTGCTGTGTTGTGATGTGGCAGTTATGCTCATTTGCCGTGTAATTTGACCCAATAAACACCCTTGAATATATTGCGTCTTTCTTTGACAGGTTCAAGAGTGTGGGTCGTGGGGCACTCCATGGTCGACAGGCTGGGCCGGTGGGCAGCGATCAGGCATTGGACTCGTGGCTTTCAGAGCATGAACTGCGTGTGGTTGGGTTTCCCTGGCATGCGCTGGAATAGCTTGCTTTACCGGCTTCGGGAAGCCCTTGCCTTGGCAGGACCCCCTCCCCAGCACTTGATAATTCACTTGGGTGGCAATGACCTTACAAATCTGGGGAGATCTACTTTGCTGCAAAAGATGAAGACTGACTTGGGGATCATCTGTGGGCTAATGCGCGAATGCGAGGTCTGGTGGTCTGCAAAAGTGCCCAGGAGATCCTGGCGGGGTGCTAAGTCTAGCGAGGCTATTGAGAAGTCTAGGAGGCGGGTCAATGGGGCCATGAAGAGGTTCACTCAACGTAGAGGTCTAGGCTTCATCAAGCATGACATGATTCAGGATAAAGTCAAAGGTTATTTTGAGGTGGATGGTGTTCACCTTACGCCCGTTGGCTTAGACCTCTTCCTCCTTGATTTAAAAGAAGCACTCTCGAACAAGGGTTGCAGGTAGCAAAAGGTAGCAGTGGTGGGGGGGCCCGTGCGGCAGCGGGTACCACCGCACGGGCTGTGGCGGAGTTACTGGGCGATCCGGAAGAAGAGAGGTGCAAACACTGTACTTCAGCGGGCACATAGGGGTGCCAGAGCCTAACCTGTAACCTCATGGGAGGTGCAGGAATTCGTGTCTGCGCCCCAGTAGTCCTTCGGGCAGTTGTGGGCCTGTGCAACCGGGGGTTTGCCAAGTCACGCCCCGCAATGGGCGTGTCAGTATAATTATGATAATTGTGCAGCAGTTGGGTGGTTCGCCACTGTGCTGTTTGGCTCAACAGGCGGGCAGGTGGCGAGAATGCGGCCTGCCCTTGGATCGCCCGTAAGTTAACCCACCATCATTACATATGTTGTATGTAATAAACCTGCAGCAAATTTTCCCAAACCTAACACTTTTGTCTGTGTGTTATTTGCGGGTTTGGGCATTGTGGGGCGGGGGTTTCTGGATGCCCTGATGTGACTATGCGCTTGCCTGAGGCCACGCAGTGGCCATAAGGAGGGTGGGCTCCTAGTCACAGGGGGCTGCCCCGCCCCGAGATGACTAGCGTCTCCTTACCGAGCAGTCTCCCCCGGTTAGTGGGGGCAGGACTGTGACGCGCGTCCGGGGCGGCGGGGAGGAGCCTCCAGGGGTACTTTACCTCGCTGCCCCTGTTGTGAGGCCTCTTTGCCGCTCCGGACGCCCTCGCACAGACTTGTCGGGTCACTCTTTTCCCTCCCTTCCTCGAACCCAGAGTGACTGATTGAGGTGGGGCTTGGGGAGCTTTAATGTGTTCCTTTATCGTTGCAGGCGGAGGTACTGGGCGATCCGGAAGAAGAGAGGTGCAAACACTGTACTTCAGCGGGCACATAGGGGTGCCAGAGCCTAACCTGTAACCTCATGGGAGGTGCAGGAATTCGTGTCGGCGCCCCAGTAGTCCTTCGGGCGGTTGTGGGCCTGTGCAACCGGGGGTTTGCCAAGTCACGCCCCGCAATGGGCGTGTCAGTATAATTATGGTAATTGTGCAGCAGTTGGGTGGTTCGCCACTGTGCTGTTTGGCTCAACAGGTGGGCAGGTGGCGAGAATGCGGCCTGCCCTTGGATCGCCCGTAAGTTAACCCACCATCATTACATATGTTGTATGTAATAAACCTGCAGCAAATTTTCCCAAACCTAACACTTGTGTCTGTGTGTTATTTGCGGGTTTGGGCATTGTGGGGCGGGGGTTTCTGGTGGCCCTGATGTGACTATGCACTATAGATGGCAAAACATGAGTTCTCTAGGTAATACATGGTTAGCGTCACACCCCACAGTGCCATTGGTGCGCACTAGCTACAAACACACAACGCTACGCAAATCAGTGTGTGAAGAGAGCCTCTTCCAAGATGCCAATGGGTGTACCCCACCAGCTGGCAGAGGGACAGGCTGTCCATTCAGAGAGACACATTCCATCACGCCATTGTGTGTGCAGAGCAGACACACGAGCCAGCAAGTTAGTGCCTGGCTAGTCGCATGCGCCACTGCATCATGTGATGCACACCGATAGCTCATTCTATACCACAAACATACTTAAAGGCTGGAAGTGAAGAGAAACTTCCTCCAAATTACCTTTGTGTGCGACTGCGCACCACAAACTCACGGGATCAGTGAGACAGTGCGCAGTGAAAGCCACATTTCAGGGAACATGTGTACACATACGAAACACCCATGTGTAAGCAAGAAGTGTATTTGGCATCATTGTGTGCACAGCCCAAATGCACGTGGTAGTGCACGAAGAGAGCTTCTTTCCAAGGCACTGTTCTTCACACGCTGACCACAACCAAGGCACAAATGTGAGAGTCTGCAAAGCGGCGTGTGGAAAGAGCCTCTCCAAGGCACGATTGTGTCACATGCATGTCAAACACATGAGTCACTAACGCATCCTCACATCAATGTGCTGTCAGAACATGTGTGGCGAGCCACACTCGGTGAACAGCAGCAATGTGCGCACACTCACCTGGCTGGCATTCTAAATTACAAGACCCAGTAGGCGGCAAGGCCACGGGTCGTGTACACCGCAACCCTCAAGTCACCACGGACCGGGGTGGATTGAGACATACTCCACAAGCACAGTACAGTGCAGGGGCTTACTGTCTTTCATTGTTCGGGCCTGTACTTTGAAGGGAGGAAGCCACCTACAAGCATGCTGGTATTACCACATGGGGTGCTTTCCTTATCCCTGTTGCATGCATCAGGCTGACTCTCAAATTCTGCATAAAAGCACATTGTAGTTACCTACACTCACAAGCACTGAGATTTAAGCCGAACCTGGGCGAAGAAAGGGAACTATACAAATTGCCTACAATGTAATATTTGAGTAATGCAGCATTCACTCCACAGCATGGGTGCATCTAGGAGATGACATGGGCCCCAGTGCTAGTGCATCTAGGAGATAGCATGGGCACCAGTGGTGGTGCATCTAGGAGATGGCATGGATTCCAGTGGTGGTGCATCTAGGAGATGTCATGGGGGCCAGTGGTGGTGCATCTAGGAGATGGCATGGGCGCCAGTGGTGGTGCATCTAGGAGATGTCATGGGACTACGGTCTTCATTTAGGCACCTTGTGTGTGCCTATTGTCTTCTAAAGCTAATTCTCGGCTTGTGGACAGCGCTTCATGGAGTTTTAATTTGCTTCATTTGTGAACTTCCACATGCAACACTTCCTGTCTTCTTTTCAGACACCCCATAGGTCTCCCCATGAAGCCGCTGCTACTTGCATCGGCCAATGGCTCTCATTAGCTTGCCTATGTCACTCGTTCGGACACAGGACACAGCGCTCCATTCAGCAGTCTAGTTCCTGCCCCATCTGCTTTAGAGTATGTGACCGGCACAGGCACAGCTGCCTTTAACTTCCTGCTTCACTATCGTCAGCATGCAAAGATTTCCGCCTGTGCTTCCGATAGTGAATCCCTTCCGCCACTACGTTCCCGTTTCACTCTGTGCCTCGGCCCGCTGGTATTCATCTCCAGGTGAACAAGCAACTCTCATATTTGGCGCTTGTTCAGATCATTCCCTTTTGTTGCTGCTTATATGTAAATCTGCAGGTCCCAAAGGCGAGACCTATTGGCTATGCTAATGCTTGTTTCACTTGCCGACCTTTACAACAATAATTATGGTGCCCTATATTAACTGTTATTAATAACATTTTACCATCATTCTTTATTCTCGATATTGTTATTGTTTAGGGATGCTCTACGAAGTTAGAGAAAACAAGAGAATATAGGTGTTCATTGTCAGATGACAGATGCTCGATCACAATTTAACACGAGAAACCTCAGGGACACCCAAATTTTAGATAAGGATCAAGAAGTTGAAAAAGATAAGAGCTAAAGAATGTATGTGTCTCAAGCATATACATTTGTTCCATAAAAATGAAAATTTGGTAACAATTTATATCATAATTGAATTCATCAATTCTAAATTACTGTAAATCATGAAATATAGATATATATATATATAGATATATATATATATATATATATATATATATATATATAGAGAGAGAGAGAGAGAGAGAGAGTGGAGAAGTGTGGCTCAATGGTTAGAGCGGCAGACCCTGATGCAGAGGTCTAGCCCGGGACCAGGGTTCATTTCTCCGCCTCACCGGGTCTTGGGCTCAAAATTCCATGGACCTGATAATTCTCGCCTCGGTGCCGAATCCAATCATGGAGTTCCACTCTGCAACTCTGGGCAATAGCTTGCTTAATCTCCACAACGGCCCCCACAACGCTAAGGATGCCTGGCCTCCACCTTGGGGGTGCCCAGGAGTGGACGCCTCACAGGGAAACCCAGGATGGGTTCCACAGCGGTATTCGTACAAGCGCCTTGAGACCCTTGCGGTTGAGTAGTGCGCTATACAAGTATCAATTTTTATATATATATATATATATATATATATATATATATACACATACAAAATCTTTTTTTAATTTCTATATTAAAGCAGAGCAAATGAAAAAGTAAAAAACAAAACGTTGTCTGCTGTTCTACATAGACGCATGCGCTGAATGCATATGGGAAAAAGGCAGTGGCCAGAGATAACATGCCTTTGTGCTAATTAGCTCTGGAGTAAAAGCAACTTGAGGCTTTCTGGGAACAACATTCTTTTTATCAGCTAATTGCCTATAAATAATTAATTTTCCCTTGTCGTCTGTCAAAATACCTCTCCCACCCGGCCCCACCGCTCTTACCTCTATAGGCCTCGGCTGGTCTTCCTGCATTTACAGATGGTTTGTGTCTACCCTTCTCATACTCTAGTGATTTTGGCACTTAGATCTTTCCAAAATGTTGACATGCAACTAACTTATCTGGACATCGTTTAGGCTCCAGAGATGTCTCTTTCTAGAGCTGGAAGACCACGTTACAAATAGTACAGCTTTTTTAATGTGTTTTAAAAAACAGTATTAGATTCTTTTGAGGGTTTTGGGCAATATGAGGTTCTGTCCTAAATATGTATTGCTTCCTTAGTTATCACATATTTTTCAGCCCTATAATACTATATAATGCTCTATTGCACTGTTATAACCTAGGTAAACATTGCTGTTCAATACTCATTGAATACTTTCACATCTTGCTACTCTTTTTAGCATATCTGGATGTCAAACATTCTCTTTCTAACTCACTTTGTGTTCTTGCCCTTCTAATCCACATGTACTCGTAGTGCTTTGTGAGCCACAAAGAAGGTTCCCATTTTTAACTTGTTCTTTCTTATGTAGTTCATTCTTTTATGTTATAACTTGGTAGGAAAGAGTGTTGTCCCCATGGGTCAATTAGTGCTAGGTTCTGTTAAATGTGATACCAAGGAGTAATTAATTCCTCACTATCACCATCTTTGGGGGAGTTCTGCCCTCCTTCTTACCTGATGTTGCCAGCCGTCTGGCGCCTAAGTGCTCCTCTGCTTCCTGCTCCCACCAGTCCCTGGGACATCATCAGAGACTCCCCATCCAAACCCCGTTCTGTTCTCATGCTGCATGAGAGCAGCCTGGGGATTGGCCTGAGCGGGCTAGTGTAACGCTGACTCAGGCACAGGGTGTCTGTGGCATTTTTCCAGCCTGCTGTGGAATACAGCTGGGTTGGAGAAACCTAACGGCGCATGTATTTTTGGCCAGCCTAAGGCGGTCAGCCAAACTGACAAGCACACTTATAAGTGCCCTCCACTCCACTCCTCCTCCCTCTCATGGCCCAGCCTGCCCCTCCCTGCACATGCTTCGCTCAGCAAGTAGCTGAAAAATAAAACGATAATAAAATATCACTTTTATTTTTCAGATGATGGCCCTGAGCCAGTGGGGCAATGCTTCTCCACCAAAGCGGAGGAACCACCGTTGAGCATCTGACCAAATTATTACAATGTTGAGGGTGCTCTACTTTGCCTGCATGTAGATGTCAACCAAACTCCGGTTAAGCTGACCAGTATGTCTTCGGATACTGCAGAAATAGGGAGCTGAGGTTCTCTGCTCTTGCTGCCTGCCTTTCAGTGTTTCAGTGGTGGATGTTGGTGAACTTTTTAAAATTACATCCCACCAAGATAGTGATCCCTCCGAGCAACTCTGAATCCCTTAACAAGGCACCACTGTCTGTGTCCCCATCCAGTAGCGGCTGCTACTGGACCCAGGTGGTGCGGCTGGGGGACAAAAACTGCCTCTCTTCCGTCCTGTTCTTCCTGACTCCGGTCCTGCAGCAGGATGCAGGAAGCATCATGAAGACCCCAGCTCCCAGCCTCCCGATAGCCAATGACAATGCTGCAATGCAGAGTTGTGATTGGTCTGAGCGCATTGGATCATCGCTCATTCAGGAAATGGGGGCCTGGGCATGTTCTCCACACAGGCTGTAATGGAGCCTGAATGGAGAAGATGCGATGTACGCATGTATGTTTGGCTGGCCTGAGAGGGCAGGCCAAACAGTCATATGCACTTAGAGGTGGGCATACCGCTCCTCCCCTGCTCCTCTGTCGTCGGAGCAGCCCTGCCCCAAACACAACACTTCAGTAGAAGGAAACATAAAATAATAATAAGATGAGTTATTATCATTTTATGTTTCATTTACTTCACTGCTGCAAAGTAGTGGGGCATCTCTCCCCCACCTTAGCAGAGGAGCCGCCACTGTCCACATCAGCGGGGCAAAAACCTATTCCATCTAAAGTTAGATTTCTAGCCAACACTATTCTCTCAAATGAGCTTCGTATGTTTAGGTGCTAAATGTCGAAAGTATCTACTTTTCATATTTAGAATCACTCAGAGTAATTCTGTTTACTCAGACTCACATTTTGAAATCTTGCTTGATTGGTTAGTCTTTTTTTAAGTCCTGAATTGATTACTGGACTAGACTTTATCTGGCCTCATAAGAGAAAAAAGGTGCAGCAGTAGTAGTAGTAGTACTTTATTCGGTTATAATTAACCATCAAAGTGTACACATACCAAAATACACTAACACTGAAACATATACAATAAAAATAAAATATCAGTGCATTTGTACTTCATCCAACTTCGAGAAAGAATGTACAAAATAATAATAATCTTCTCATAATCTATAATAAAATCAAGTAAAAATACATCATCAATCCCCTGAGATTGGAACGCCCAAGCAGCCTCATACCATTTCATAAAACAACAATCCCGGAGGAGCAATTTAAAGACAGCGTAATAGATCCAAAAGTGACCGTGCCTAGTGCAACCCACAAAGGTGAAAAAAAGAAAAGGTGCATGTTTCAAAGTCATGTTGGGAAATGCCCCGTGAATCCTGGCTTCTAAATTCAAGTATAACTCTTCTGCCCGGTTGCTTAGGCTCCCTTATTAAGTTACTAAATAATAGACTTTCCAAGCTGCAGCAGTCTAATTCTGTAATACCCTGCTTTCCAAGTTGCGTGCAGAATCGAGCCTTCTATGTTATCCCCAAAAATCAGTAAACTTGGCTTTTCATTCTGAAGGTAGTAGAAGCAATGTCTTCTTGTTATACCGTACATCTTTACAACATCTAGAATATATAGTATACGTGTACTTAAGAATGAAAATATAACCTTAAATCCATCAGGATGGCTAAGTGAGTTGAATGTCGACTTCTTCCTTCCATGACTGTTGAATAGAGTACTATAAAACTGTGTGATAACACCTCTTATTTAACACATATAGAAAAGGCAGAAGTGGTTGCGAAACACTATATAAAAGTAGCGTATTACAACATTGTATGAAAACAAAAATAAAAATTAGCTAACAATATTCATCATGTAGAAATACGTATTGCTATATTGATGTCTGTGTGTTTTCTAGATTCCGAGCCATGAATCTTTCTTGCCTTTGATACGACATTTGGCTTTTTAATGGTGTAGAACAGACCATTAGGCCTGCTAATGGACGCATGGAATTGTCCTATAAATTTGCTGTGCAACAGCCTACAGACGTGGGGCTATTTAGGGGCACAGCTTATTTTACTCATGAATGATTTCTTTGAGCATGTACAGAGTAGGGTGACAATTTAATGACAGTCACTCATATTCAGAGGATTTTCATGCAGTAAATTTGTTGACTTCCACTGTCATTAATAGAAATACAGTTTGGTTAGCGGACTTGGTCAATTTCAAAATGGCTTATGTTCAAACATGTAACTTATGAATCAAATAAAATTATATACCAATCAATCGCTAGTAGTAAAATACTTTGAATACCCCAACTTGACACCCAACAACTGTAGTAATGCTAACAGGATATGTATGCTTGTGTATGTGTTCTGGAAGGCATCCATGGCTTGATGGTTATCCAGAGTTAAAAAAGCAAATGTTAGTATGCGCAGTTTTGCACATGCGTGTGGGAAGAGGGTGGTATGTGGGTCTGCTGTCGCCCAATTGCACTACATCAATTACCTCAGCTACGCAGTTGAAAATCCCAAATACGATTGCTGGTTTTCAGGTTCTTTAAAAATAGTTGTTCTCGACATATAGGGGTCAATCTGACAACAATGGGATATTCTCACCCAGTGTGAAGCTGAGATTATGCAGATTTGGTTCTCAACTTGACTTTTGCTGTGACTTTCTGGCAGTGCTTAATTTGTGCCAGTACTTGCCGGTGCTCAGCACCTGCATTTATTTACACATTATTCTAGCAGTACACAACATGGCGGTGCTGTCTACTTTTCTTGAAAAGCAGCAAAATGTTTCATAGTTCCATACACATAATGAATGACACCGTCTAGTCCATTCTTACAACTAAATGTGGTTTTAAATAGTGTAACATGTCACAATTATGACAGTGTGATGATTAGTAGTTATCGCTGGAACTGGCATCTTGAGGCTCCAGCTGGGGCAGTGGATAGTGCAACCCCTGATGACTTTATGAGAAAAAGGCAAGCCCTGGAATCTACTTTTTTTTTTTTTTTTTTTACAAATTAACCACTGCTTTCTGGTATTGGAAACTTCTCTAGATAGTCACTTAGGTCAAGTAAGTATGGAGGAGCTGGCGGTGCAACCGAATTTTGCATATTCATTTGAAAGCCGATAGAGCTGCTCCATGCTGTGTGGCTGCCTCTTTCTAATTGTAATTGTTCTCTTACTGAATCGTGGCATGTGCACAACTGCCTGGGTCTGGGAATAAAGTGCAAGTGCACATTTCTCTGTGCTCAACCACACACATTAGTGAATGTGACCTCTAGAATTGACATAAGTGACAAAAATTAACAAAATTAAAAACAGAAAGTAAAATGTACAATAATTGGGTGTACAATGGCATGCATTGTGGGTCACAAGAACCTGTTTCTTTGTATTTATGGGATCACTAAATCAGCGTTTAGATAACATTTATAAACTTCTGATCTGATATTTTCTCCTAACCAACTGACCACCACTGGAAAAAAATACAGTTAAGGGGACTCACCTGGCTGGTAGAAAGAATAAACCTATTGCTTGTCTGGTACATTTCATCTGTGAATATCTCGGGCACTTCCTTGTAGAGCTCACGTGCAACCTCCCTCAGACCCAGCATGTGATTGTCGATTGCCATGCCAGTAATGGCCTGAAGAAAAAGAAAATAGATACATGAGGGTGTCCAACAACTTCTTACAGTATAGATAACCCCCAATTTTAAGTACCCCTTCCTATCTATCCACCATAGTCAGACATTTAGTGCAGTAGTTAGGGATCAGTGACAGAAATCGTAAAACACAAATATAGTGTGGACAGAATGTTGTGTAAAGAATATCGAGGATTAGAATATCGAAAAGTTAAGTATAAATTTATTAGTCTTACCTCCAGATCTACGTACCTTGAAGATATAAATACTGTCAAGGTACATATATAAGGAGTCATATATAGTAAAACTTTACTCACCCATAGAAAATTACCTACACAATATTCTTGTCTTCGATATTTTTGACACGATATTCGGTCCCACAAAACTTGTGTTTCCGATATCTTGCCAAATACTATAGTTATAAGATCCCTTTAAGCGATCTTCTCCAAAAAGTATGTGCTACATAAAATTGTATGCTAGAATATTGACTACAGAAATATTGCGCTATCACAATATCGGCGCAAAAATATTGCCAACCAAAATATCGTAAGTGTATTGTGGTAAGTATAGCTTCACTGTTCTTAACTATACATCTATTGCCATGAAAAAAATAAATATATATATATATATTTTGACACACTTTCCCCAAAGGGGATTTCCCACCGCACTCACAGCTCCATGCTTATTTAACAAAATAAATTCAATCCATCTATTTTATGTAGATCAAGGGTGTTTTATTTATAGCTTTCCAACGCACCCCAACGCGTTTCAGTCTCCACGGAGACCTTGTTCACGGGGATAACGACAACACAAGGCGGCATTCCATTTCTGTCTTATTTAAACAGCATGACATCACATCCTTATGGTACCTACACATGCATTATGGGGATCGTAGTTTTGATACTCTTGCATTTTGATAATTGTCGCTAAACCTATTGACTACATTTTTTTATATAAAACAGATTGTGACAATGAAATTAACATATCTTAACATTGTATTTACGTAGATTCACCTACTCTTCCATACATTGACTCCACATCTACTGTTGTGAAAATAGTACATCCGGTTAATACTATTTCTTACTAGTCTTTATGGCACTGCATTGCTGGATGTTTAGGAAAAATAATTACTAACCTATTTAGGGAGAGACGAATTCTAGGAAGTCACTGCTGCTTACCCGGGACTCAAACCCATGAACCATTACTCTGTTTAAGGCGCACAATCGCGCTGCACTATTCAGTTGGTACAGCCCTTCCATAAGATTACTTTTGTTTGAAGGTATTCCTAGTGGCTCCAACTTAGTGATCAAATGTTATTTTAATTATTTATTTGCAAAGTTTTATATAGCGCTGGCTAGACCCAGAGGTATCAGAGAGATTTACATGAGGATCAGTGAGTTACAGGATACATAGTTATATCAGTTGAATCAGCGAGTTACAGGTTACATAGTTACAAGCGTTTGAATCAAAGAATCACAGAGGGAGGGGGAGTGAAGAAGGCACAAACGGGGAGAAGAGGAAAACCAATTTCAGATGACCGGCTGGGTGAGTGACGGCCAAGGGGCCAGACTCCTCTAAAGCTGCATAGGACAACTCCACGGGGCATCGGCCAAGGTTGCTCGGTCTCCGCGGTAGGTACAAACAGATTTGGTATCCGCCCAGGGGGCGTCGTCATTGTTCCATCGAAGGGGAAGAAAAGGAGACACATAACGGGTAGACGAGGAAAAAAAATGTCAGATGGCCGGCTGGGTAGGTGACAGCAAAGGAGCCAGACTCCTCTATAGCTGCATAGAACAGCTCCACCGGGCATCCGCCAAGGTTGCTCAGGCTCCATGGTAGGTACAAACAGTTTAGTAATTTACATCAGTTGGATACGCGAGTTTCGGGTTATATAGTTACATCAGTTTGAATCAAAGGATCAAAAGAGGGAGGAGGAGGGGGAGGGAAGGAAATCCAAACGGAGAGACGAGGAAAAGAATGTCAGAAGACCAGCTGTGCAGGTGACGGCCAAATAGGTGCTGGAGAATAGTTACATGAGTTACAGAAGCATAGAATAAACATAGGGTGGAGGGGGTAAGAAATACAACGGCGAGACTAGGAAAAACAGTGTCCGACGTCCGGCTGGGTAGGTGATGGCCGAGGGGTGAACCCAAGCCAAACTCCTCTTTAGCTGCATAGGGCAGCTCCACCGGTCATCGGCCAAAGTTTGCTCGGGCACTGCAGTACATACAGAAGGTTCTAGATTCTGCCTAGGGGGGCATCGTTAAAAAGTTCCATCATGGGCGCCGGTCACGGCGCGGCTCTTGACTGAACTTGATAGGTGGCATCTGAAGTGCCATTCTCGGAGCCGGTGGCGTCTCTCAGTCAGAGATGACCTGCTCGGGCTTCTGCTGCTTTCTCCTGGACATCTCCACCCGTGGGAGTCGGCTCTCGTCACACCCAGGGTGCCCTCTGGATGCAGTGGGAGATACCTGAGGCGTCAAATTGCGTTCAGTGTGCTCCGCACCTATACGCCCCCCGCTTCAGCGCTCTCCTGTCAGAGTCCGCCCAAGGCTATATGGCTGAAAAGGGATGGGGATTAACAATAAGCATCTAGTAGTAGTGCCTGTAATAGAAGACCACTGGAGGTAATAATTTCACACGACGGCCATCTTAAGGTCAGGCAGTGGGTATGTGCTCCTGTGTGTCACTGATCCTGACTCTTCATTCCCAACTGTCCACGGCAAACCAGGAAGCCGTAATTCAGTTCTACGTAGCCTCAAGGGACTACAGGGAAGCCTCTTGCACTCCTCCCAAACAGTGGATGCGGGTGGTGCCAAATCAAAATCATTTGCACTTCCATGTGGTGTCCTGCAGGGTTCCTCTCAGCCCCACGCTCTTTAATGTCTACGTTACACCTTTGGCCAGCCTTATTAGATCTTTTGGCTTCAAACTAACGTCGTATGCAGACGACACACAAATAGTGTTGTCAATTAAGAATGGGGCTGAGACTTTAAAGCTCAATGCTAATAAAACGGAAGTCATTGTGTTTGGTAATCTGACTAATTTATGGACAGGCGGCTGGTGGCGAGATTCGATGGGATCTCTTCCAGTTCCAGTCGCTCAGGCGAAAAACCTGGGAGTGATCAAAGATTCCAAACTTCTTTATGAGGACCAGGTTAGCAGGGTGGTTTCCACCTGCTTCCACATGCTCAAAATCATAAGGAAAATTAAATTTTTCCTCCCTGAAGATTGTCTGAAAACTGTAGTCACCGCACTTATTTTGTCATGGCTGGACTACTGCAACTGCCTCTACATAAATATTCAAAGGAGGCAGTTGAGCAGACTCCTGAACGTACAAAATGCGGCGGTTCGATTGATCACGGGTATACCCAGATTTGTTTCAGTTAGATCAGATCTCAGGATTCTCCACTGGCTCCCTGTGAGGGAACGCATTCACTTTAAGGCGATGTGTACGGTGTTTAAAGCCCTCAAAGGTGCAGGCCTGGAATTCCTAAAATCCCTTATCAATCAGTACATTCCCAGCAGACAACTGCGCTCGGCCCAATCCAAACTTCTCATTGTTCCTCGCTATAACCGAGTAGGATTGGGTGGAAGAGGTTTCAGTTACTGTGCTGCCAAGGCCTGGAACGGCTTACCATTCCACCTGAATTTTTTGGGGGAATTACTTCCGTTCAGGAAGGAACTGAAAACTTGGTTATTCTCTCACTCACTAATCTGATCAGCTTTGGACACTTTTGCTTGCAGTCTAGTAGTGCGCAGCACCAGAACACCTCAGGGTAACAGAGCGCTTTATAAAATAAAATAACATAACATAACTCCTCCTGTGTGAAGGGATGTCCCCGCCATTTTGGGGTCAGGCGGGCAGAGATATTTGTATTCCTCCTTTACTGTGGCCAAGTTGTAGAATCTCCTGCGTTTCGTAGGGATATGCCCAGCGCTGGTGAGTCCAGGGGGGGCCCAGAAACCAACTCACTTCTTCGGGGAACAATTTGATTCAACAGCCCACTCCCTCGGCTCCACCGTTACCTTTCACTAGCTCTGAGGGCCTCACAGCGGACAGCTCCCTCCAGCCAGTGTAGGCATAAATCTTTAATTACACTTGATCCGTCATCAGTTATATTCCAACCTCATCCTTCATCAATTACGAGCGCACAATCCTGTGAGGTTCTCATTTGCATTTTTGTGCCCTCAAAGCACGCAAACATTTCATTTATTTCATGTAGTGCATTATAAATCTAGCTCTCCAGTGGGCCATTTACTTCTCCTTGTATGATTTGTAATTCCGTGGTTTATACCATTATGATTCCCTTTCCTGTTGAGTAACATTTTCAGGCACCATCTATAACTCTTAATCAATTCAGTCACAACCCGTATGTACCTAGACTCATTTCAACTTCATTAGTTATTTATGAGTACAGCCATTTAAGTCATCTCCTAAGGGGACTACATTAGAATAACACAGTTGTAAAAAAAACAGACTTCATTGCCCATTATCTACATATTAAAATCAAGTGCAGGGAGGTTAATGTTCATAACATTGTTAATATACAATAGGATATCATCTGGTCCAGTTTTCTCAAAGATCAATGTGTGAAATGTACGTTTAAGATGTTCAGAGCCCAATAGGATACATCATAAGTGTGAATGTAGCTCCTCATCTTGGTTGAGCCCTCTTGGGGTCAAAGTTCGGAAATTTAGTACGTGTCTTGATTCTTTTTGTCACAAGATTTTTTCTCTATCCTTGCCACAGGCCTGTTGCTCCACTTGTTCCACAGCACAGAATGTAGCAGCTTCCAATTCCCGCCATGTTCTTTTTCCATATGTTTCGCTATGGCGTTACTCCTATCAGAATTGATTGTTGCCCTAACATGTTCCAATATTCTTTTCTTTAGATCACATATTGTACTGCCCACGTATTTGAGAGGGCAAGGGCACTCCGCCATGTACATTACACATTGACTTTTGCAAGTTATGCGTTGTTTGATTTTCCACACTTTTTTGTTGGCCATTTCAATTTTTTACAGTTTGTGCATGTGAAAATACCGTACTTTGCAGCCACGTTGCCGGTTTGATTTTATTTCTAAAGTGGATTTGCACCAATTGATTTTCCAAGTTGTTAGCTCTGCGAAATGTCACACTGGGGCTTTCTCCCAGAATGTTGGCAACTGTAGAATCTAAAGAGGATATTCCAATTTTTCTGTAATATGTGTCTAATCTGTTTGTTTTCTGCAGAGTATGTGGTAATCAACCTTATTTCCTGAGAAGTCTCACCACTATTCGGGGGAGGTTGTTTTTCAGAGATCAATTCTGAACGTGCTAAGTTTGCTGTTTTTTGTTGACATGCTGAGACAAATTTTTTATTGTAATTCTTTTTCTGAATCTTTCAGATATCAATTTGCTGTTTTTTTGCCATTCAAGTTGTTGTGAGCAGATCCTTCTTGCCCTTAAAAATTCACAATATGGTATGCTGTTAATTAGACTTGTTTGATAACTTTCAGCGTGAAGAACAGCATTGGTGGCAGTTTCTTTGCGATATAATTTGGTATGGACTTCATTTTTGCTGATGTAGACTTCTGTATCCAAGAAGACCACTCTATTGTCACTGATGGTATATGTGAATTGGAGGTCTGTTTCAGTGTTGTTGAGGATGGCAAAATATTCTGCAAATTCCTGTGTAGTTCCATCCCAGATAATGATCAAATCTTCGATGTATCGTAGCCATTTAACTATTTTATTCACATACCTGTCATTTTTGGAATTCCATGCTATGCTTCGTTCCCACCATCCCATTGTCAAACAGGCATAGCTGGGGCTGAAAGAAAAGCCCATAGCCGTCCCCTTTACTTGGTGATAGATCTCATCACCAAACATGAAGATGCTTTCCATTAGGCAGATCTGTATCATCTCAAGTAGCATTTTATTGTGTTTTGTCAATTGGGTGTTCCGTTCTTGTAGGAAGGACTCAATGGCTATTAGACCGATCTCATTGCGAATATTTGTGTAAAGAGATATCATGTCCATTGTAACCAGGTGGTATGTTGTTGCCCACAGTGTTTCTTGTAGGTGTTGTAGCAGGTCCCCTGTATCCTGAAGATATGATGTTAATTTCGTTACATATGGTAGGAGAAAGGTATCCAAATAGTTGGCTATTGGTTCCAGTAGAGCCCCCTTTGCCGAAAGGATCGGTCTGCCCTGGTGGTCTAGTGGGGTGTTTGTGAATCTTTGGGAGGAAGTAAATAGTCGCTGTTTTAGGATGGTCTATTGTCAAATAATTTGTTTTGTCATCATCCAACAAATTGTTGTTTTTCCATGTTGTTAGCTTCTGATCTAAATCCAATTTGAATTTCTTAGTTGGGTTTTCTTTGAGTCTTTCATAATATTATTTGTTTCTTAATTGGGAGTGTTCTTCTACTATATTCGCTTCCTTGTCAATAATGATGATATTTCCACCTTTGTCATCTTTATTTCGATTTCTTCGTATGGTTTTAATATTTTCAATGCTTCTCGTTCTTGTTTTGACAAGTTATCTGATTTTTTTTGTCCATTTTAGTTGGTAAAGTTCTCTTATGACTGCTTTGTGGAACATATCGATGTTATTCCCATGTGGAAGTTTAGGGTAAAATTTAGACTTGGGTTTCATCCCACTTACTCCTGCTCCGAGTTGTGTACAATGTGCCCCCACTCCTAAGCTTGGAGAGTCTGGATTTTGATTTCGTTCCATTAAAACTACAAAGCCTCTAGAATCCTTAGCTGTTAATTCCATAGGTGGTACTGGAAGTTTGTTCTTGTAGTTAGCCAATTTTTCATTTTCTGCAAATATTTTGGCCAACTTAATTTTACGAATGTATTTGTATAAGTCAATCCTGACTTCAGATAGATCCGTTGTATTAGTTGGGCAAAAGTTAAGGCCCCGCTTAAGGAGCTTTATTTCCACTTCTGTTAGGGTTTTGTTTGATAAATTAATTACTTCAAGTTCTTGTGATTCCATCACTGGGTTTAAGTCCACTTCTGTCTCATGCTCCTTGTAGTTCCTACTCTTTTCGAGTCTGTGGAGCCGCTTGACTCTTCTTGTTGGTTTTGGCGTGCGCGTCCGCGCCCTCTGCCTCTTCCCCGATTTCCTGTTGGTTAGGCCCCCGATGCTTTCTCCCAGTTTTTTTGCTGGAGGGCCAAACGAATGTCGCCTAAAAAATAAATAATTTTTGGGAAGTCCTGTTGTTTGACCTTGTTCGCTTTCGCTTGTCTCAGTAGAGGTTAATGAAGATATACTGCCCTTGGATGTTGTTGCAGAGTCCATTTTGTCCTGAAATTAAAATCTATCGAATTTTCTTGCATAAGTAAAAATCCGTCCTTCTAGATAATCATCTTTGTCCCATTGGAATTTAGTATGCTTCTTCAATTGGACCGTTTCTTCATGTTTTTCAATGTAACCCTCTAATTCTTCTTTGAATTTGGCTTGCTCTGGGGTAAGAGTGATAGATGCCAGTTCCTTTTCCAGCTCTTTAAGCTGTATGGTCGTCTTTTCTAGGGCAATTTCAATATGTTTAATCAGGATTTCCATTAATCCTAGTGATGACTTAAGTATGTATTTACCCCATTCATAAAGCAGTTCATTGCTTGTCTCCTGATGGTTAGGCATTAAGTGTATCCGTAGTCCGCGTGGGACTCGTTTTACTTTCAAGTATTTTTTTTTAAATGTAATCTCCCACCATTAGTTAATCTCTTTTTTTGAGAGCTTCTCCCAATTACGCTATTTATTTTTTGTATCTAGTATTTTTGGATTGCTTGCTGTTTCATTTCCTTTTGTTTTCGTCACATCTTGCTAAAAAAAATGTATTTAACATTGCTGACCTTTTAGCCTCCCTTTTTTCCATTGTGTTGGCTTGTTTGCTCTATTTTTTAATGAAAGCTTTTAAGTTTGTTCCCCTGTTTGATAATGGTAATTTACCAAATTCTCTTATACATGTCAGAGCCGTCTCACTAAAACACTTCATGACTTGGGTTGATTTTCAAAGACAAGTTCCCAGGGTTATTTTAACAGCTCATTGAAGTTCTACCCATCCGAGTGTTTCTCCTGTGAGCCCAACCAGTGATATCACTGTGATACAAAATATCCAAAGTACTGATGCTCCAGTACCTAATCCAAGGTTAGTGGGTGAATAGTTCAGCCCTTCGGTTGTTCTTTGCACTTTTCGCCTCGTTTTAGTGATATATTTGAGTTTTTTATGTACTTCCAACAAATCGCTCTACGGCGTTCGCCCCAGTCAGAATGAATACTCCTTTCCGCATGGTCCCATTTTCCTGACCCGGTGGGCGCTTCTGTGGTGGTGCGTTACAAGTATGGCAGGACCAAGCCGTTTCGAATTTTACCACACTTTCCCCAAAGCGGATTTCTCACCGCACTCACTGCTCCGTGCTTCTTTAATAAAATAAATTCAATCCATCCATTTTATGTAGTTCAAGGGTGTTTTATTCATAGCTTGCCAACACACCCCAATGCGTTTCAGTCTCCACCGATACCTTGTTCATGGGGATAATGACACCACAAGGCGGCATTCCATTTCGGCCTTATATAAACAACATAACATCACATCCTGTTGATACCTACAATGCATTATGTTGATCGTAGTTTTGATACTAATGCATAGTCACATCAGGGCCACCAGAACCCCCGCCCCACAATGCCCAAACCCGCAAATAACACACAGACACAAGTGTTAGGTTTGGGAAAAATTGCTGCAGGTTTATTACATACAACATATGTAATTATGGTGGGTTAACTTACGGGCGATCCTATGGCAGGCCGCATTCTCACCACCTGCCCGCCTGTTGAGCCAAACAGCACAGTGGCGAACCACCCAACTGCTGTACAATTACCATAATTACACTGACACGCCTATTGCGGGGCGTGACTTGGCAAACCCCCGGTTGCACAGGCCCACAACCGCCCGAAGGACTACTGGGGCGCCGACACGAGTTCCTGCACCTCCCATGAGTTTACAGGTTAGGCTCTGGCACCCCTATGTGCCCGCTGAAGTACAGTGTTTGCACCTCTCTTCTTCCGGATCGCCCAGTAACTCCGCCACAGCCCGTGCGGTGGTACCCCCTGCCGCACGGGCCCCCCACCGCCGCACGGGCCCCCCACCGCCGCACGGGCCCCCCCACCACTGCCACCTTTGTTACCTGCAACCCTTGTTCATGAGTGCTTTTTTTAAATCAAGGAGGAAGAGGTCTAAGCCAACGGGCGTAAGGTGAACCCCATCCGCCTCAAAATAACCTTTGACTTTATCCTGAATCATGTCATGCTTGATGAAGCCTAGACCTCTACGTTGGGTGAACCTCTTCATGGCCCCATTGACCCGCCTCCTAGACTTCTCAATTGCCTCGCTAGAATTAGCGCCCCGCCAGGATCTCCTAGGCTCTATATCAGACCACCAGACCTCGCATTCGCGCATTAGCCCACAAATGACCCCCAAGTCAGTCTTCATCTTTTGCAGCAAAGTAGATCTCCCCAGATTTGTAAGGTCATTGCCACCCAAGTGAATTATCAAGTGCTGGGGAGGGGGTCCTGCCGAGGCAAGGGCTTCCCGAAGCCGGTAAAGCAAGCTATTCCAGCGCATGCCAGGGAAACCCAGCCAAACGCAGTTCATGCTCTTAAAGCCACGAGTCCAATGCCTGATCGCTGCCCACCGGCCCAGCCTGTCGACCATGGAGTGCCCCACGACCCACACTCTTGAACCTGTCAAAGAAAGACGCAATATATTCAAGGGTGTTTATTGAGTCATATTACACGGCAAAGCGGCATAACTGCCAATCACAAAACAGCAAACAATATATACAAAATGTACAAGAAGGGGGAAAACGTTCAGGGTCTAATGTATCGTTTATAGCAAGAAGACTCCCAAAGCCCTACCAGTTGAACTTTATCTGGCTTCAATCCCGCTCGGAAAGCAGAAGTAGCCGCCCCTATGCGGAAAGAATGACTGGAAAACTTCTTACCCTGTTTTAACAAACCAGCCCGGTCCAGGCAGGCAAGCATTATTTTATCCATCTGATATTTGGTCAGGGGGGCTAAGGTCAGCATGGACGAAGAGGTAACCCAACCCCGCTGGCCGTAGTGCCAGAAAAGCTTGTAAGGCTGACACCGGGCAGTAACGGGGATCCCCGAGGGGGGACAATCTAATGACTGACCCTTTACCAGCTTGGTCAGTCTTGGACTGCCTGAGCGTGATGGACAAACCCCCCTCAAAAGAAATATCCGCCACCCCCAGAGAGATCTGCCTTAGAGCGTGCAACTAACTCACTACTCCGGAAAGCACCAAAGAATGCCAGAATGAAGGCCGCCGAGAAGAGGGCCGCCTCATACTGAGAGTGTGCCACTGCCTGCACGACCGATAACATGGCCTGTAATGAGGGAAAGTCAATGGGGGACCTGTCATCAGGGGTCCTAGGTTCCTCCCGAGCCCAACCCTTCAAAGCGGCCCTAATTACAAAAGACTTGGCCGGATCAATCCCCCCGCTCAACCTAGCCTCATGACTAATGGCCGCCAGGTGGCCGCAAACCCAGGAGTGGGATTTCTTCTGTTTCTTAGCCCACACCACAAAGGCCTGAACTCTGCCCTCCAGTGACAGGGCTTGCAAACCTAAGTCAGAAATGGCTTTGTGGAAAGTGGACCGGTGACTAGCATAGCGCTTCCTTGTACCTGGGGCTAAGGATTTCTCCCCTAACTCTCTCAGTTCCTGCTCCACTCCAAGATGCGCCAAAGTCCTGGTGCAAAGGGGGTCATCTCCTCTCTCGCCTGTGGGCAGGCCGCCCGGAAACGGTCCCACTGAAAATGAGAAAGAGCGTCAGCTGCGACATTTGTGACCCCCGCAATGTGCCTAGCTCTAAATTCCACATTGCAGCGCAGGCTCTTGCTGGCCAGTTCTCGGAGTAGGGACAGAACTAACGGGCAACTAGCAGTTTGTCCATTGATTGCCTGCACCACTGCCATATTGTCTGACCAAAACAAAACCTTCCTGTTGGACAGTGGGCCTGGCCAAAGATGTAATGACACCACTATAGGAAAAAGTTCAAGGACAGTTATGTTAGAAGTAATCCCTCGCTTGCGCCAAGCATTAGGCCATTCCTGCGCGCACCACAGCTCTCCCAGAATTGCCCCAAAGCCCTCCCGCCCGGAGGCGTCAGTGAACATACTTAGCTCGGGGCTCTCCACCCACGGGGACCTCCAAATGACAGTACCATTAAAATCTGCGAGGAATTCAGCCCACATCCGCAGATCTTTCTTAAGGCCCGAGGACAATCTGACAAAGTGATGATGTTTGTGGACCTTAGCAGTAGCCCTGGCTAGGCGCCTCGCAAACACCCTCCCAACCGGGATGACTCTAGCAGCGAAGTTCAGTTTGCCTAGGAGACTGGATGACCCCCAGCGGTGCCTTGTCTCTACCCAGCAAGTCTTGAATATCCTGCTTCAGACCCAGTACCTTCTCTGCCGGGAGTCGAGACACACCCTCGAGTGTGTCAAGCGCAATGCCCAGGAAGGTCAAGACTTGAGCCGGACCTTCAGTCTTGCCTGGCGCCAAAGGCACCCCCAAGTGACTAGCCAAGTCGATGAAACAATCTAAGCCCTCCTGACATTCCTGAGTGCCCTCCCTCCCAATGAAGAGGAAGTCGTCCAGGTAATGACACACAGCTGTCACGCCATACTTCGCAGTAAGGGCACATTGCATGAAAGTGCTGAATGCCTCAAAGAAAGCGCAGGAGACGGCGCAACCCATTGGCATACATTTGTCAAAATAGTACCCCCCTTTCCACTTGAAGCCCAGCAGGTGCTGGCTGTCTGGGTGCACAGGCAACAAGCGGAAGGCTGCCTCAATGTCCGCCTTAGCAAGCCAGGCCCCCTCCCCCGCTCTCCTCACTAGGTCAATGGCCATATCAAGGGAACAGTAGGTGACAGAACAGGCCCCTTCTGGTAACCAAGAGTTGACGGAGTTGCCCTCTGGGAAGGAAAGGTTGTGGATTAACCTATAAGCCCCGGGTTCTTTCTTGGGGACCACATCCAAGGGTGACACCACAAAGTCAGGAAGGGGGGGGGGGACAAGAACGGGCCCGCCACCCTCCCCAAAGCCACTTCCTTACAGATCTTCTTGTCCACAACCTCAGGGAGCTCCCTAACAGATTTCTGATTCTCCGCATCCCTGCTGACCCTTGGACCCTGATATGGGATCTTTAAACCTTCCAGGAAGCCTAAAGACAGGACATCCCTGTCTTTCTCGTTGGGGTAAGCCCGCAGCAGGGCCAGCAGGCTGGGGATGATGACTGGGGACGGGCCTTTAGAATGCAGAAAGGGGGGGTCTCTGCTGGGAAAAACAGTGTGTCGGAGGTCCTCAAGGGCAGGCGAGAGTGGGGGCAAGGGGGGGAGGGGCGCTGCCGGGGAGAAGCTGGACGGGATTGTTATTTGAGAGTTCTTACTTTTCCTTACTGGCCGCGCTGGAGGTGGCATTACGTTTGTCACAAGCTGACTCTGGATTGGACCCACCACATTTGCTGCAGGCGTGGGTGAACCTACACACCTTCCCCCAGCTGCAATTACCTGCATTGAACAATCTGCATGTAGCTGAGAAGTTCTTAGTGAACTGTCTGTTGAAGCTCCCTCCGCCTCTTCCCCCACGAAAGGACTGCCTGTAACTACCCTTCTTCTGTGTGAACACTTTGTCATTTTCAGCCTTCTTAACCTGCACATTTGTTTTACCTCAGCTTTCAGACTTTCCTTTTCCCATATGCATCATCCAAAGTCTAACCTCCACTTGGTCCCGAACCAACTCAGGACAGACGGACATTTTCTTGCGGAACTCACAGTCGTACAAGTACCACCCCATGCCGGCCGAGGATTCCGCTTCATTGGCAATGACACTTGAATATTGGAATAAACCCTGCGCCTGATCTGGGAAGCGCTCAGTGATTACTGCTGCCAGGATAGAAAAAGCCTGTCGCCAGTTCTTGATCGTCTTCTCAGGCCAAGACTGAAAACGTGCTTTCTTCTCCTCATCTTTAGAGCCCATTTTTCTCACATCCACCCCATCAGCACCCAACATCAAGAGAGAAAAAATGTCAAAGGAAAAATATACCAGCAGGGAAGTCTCGAACCCATTTTCGAAAGCTTTCACCACACTCACAACTGGCACTCTGACCCAGCTTCATTAATCGCTCTGCTGGCGAAGGAGGGAAGAGGCGGGGGGAATGGGGCTTGGTTGGAGGCATTCGCACGACCCGCTCACCGCGCATACCTGAAGGAGGGGAAGGGCGGGGGGATGGGGCTAGTATGGCGGCATTCGGAGGGAGAGAACAGGATAACGATCTATGCAATCGCAATGTAACCCAACATATGTAAAAAGAATTCTAGCCGCCTGCTTAGGCATAGCCTATGCCGCTCGTATGCGACTTAAATAACTACCAAACTTGACTACACGCTGCAATTATTACTCTGGAGCATTTCTCACGGACAGCTCGTTTGGCGTTCACATCCAGATCGCTGAGTTATATCGCTGATGATACTGCATCGAGGGTTGACCAATGGACTACCCTCTGGAATAATTCACCATTTGACCTATCCCCTTCCCCCCCTGTCTTGATAAAGACCCGCCGCGACCACCAACTGGGGCGCAACCAGGGTCGAAACGTCGACGCTCTTATTTTGGCCAAGATAACTCCAGGAACTTGGACATTAACCATTTGCTTTCCTTGGAATATTTACTTGTACAATACTGGCCTCAAAACGACAGAAAATACTTCGTTTTTCTTTCCCCCGGTCCTTTCCCCCTGTGGTTTTATTGTAAATAATTTGTTTTGTATATAAGTGTCACTATATGCATTGCACTGGTCACTTTAATCACCACAGTCACTATTCACGTATTTGAAGTACTTACCAGTAATGTAGTGGAATTAAGTAATTCCAGTATACTGTTTTGCTCTTGTTTTTTAATATATATAAAAACTTTAACTATCAGAGAGTTTTTGCTTGTTGTATGTTTCTGAGCTGTTCTCAGCCTCCCCTAAAGAAATTATTATCACTACCCAACAGAACCATTTGTTTGTTAATAGCAATTTTTACTCTGTCGTAACTCGACACATAGCGATTAAACATGGCATATACACTCGTGGAATCACCGCCGTCGAGGCATGACCTAGTACTCACGCTTGTAACCACATTAGTCTGACATTGAAGCACGACAAACAGCACAAAATTAGCACAGTCAGAATCAGCAATAATCGGAATTTATGTATCACAACTCGTTGGGTCATTTTAGCCGACGCGGCCCGACCTCCGAACCACGTTAACCCTTCTTAATATTGGCAAAACAAAACATCGAAAATATACACCCCACATAATCGTCACCTTCGGCAAGAAAACACTTAGCCTGAACAATGGCATGTACGATCAATGTTATATTACACAACACGCTGATGATGATTCGAAACTTAACTGATGCCACACATCCCTCCCTCCAAACAGAAAGAACATCGATGCATAAATGTCTTTGCGCTCGCCTGGACCCGTACCCCGCAAAAGCCAGCTGTAACCCCATTACACCCTTTCCACTCAGCAGCTACTCACGCAATACAAAGGAAGCACCACACTACCGCGGAGCCCACGCCGGCACCGCACAAGGCTCGCACGTGGTAGACAGGGGGGATGGCTCACAAGCGATGCCCGAGGACAACCACAATAGCCTACCCAGCCCGAGCGAACAATGGCAAACGCCCAGCTCGGGGCCCGGGTCGGAGCTATGAGTTACCAGGTGCATGGGAGGGCGAAACAGACAAACCGTTCCCCCGGCCATGCGGACTCAAATATGCAGGCTGGGAGGGGGAAGCAGCAGGAGGGGCGGTATCAGGCTACACCTAGAAACAATACCCCCCAGTAGGCCCAACACGTGGGGCTCCCTTGACCCGCCCGCGTCCCCAAAGGGAGAGCGAGGAAAACATCGGGGAGTCGGAAACCCCCCCTCCACAGCGGCCCGACGCTAAGCGGGCCGCCTAGCCATGGCTCACGCCTCCGCAGGGAGGGAGTAGGCGGAGGGGGGGTAAGGCCTGTAGGCAACGCTCACCGTAGATATCCGAATAAAGAGTGTCCCGACGAGACCGTGCGACGGCGTCCGGAGCGGCAAAGAGGCCTCCCAACAGGGGCAGAGGAGTAAAGTACCCCTGGCGGCTCCTCCCAGCCGCCCCGGACGCGCGTCATGGACCTGCCTCCTCCAACCGGGAAAGCCTGCCCGGGAGAGGAGAGGCTTGTCATACAGGGGCGGGGCAGCCCCCTGTGACTAGGAGCCCGCCCTCTTGATGGCCACTGCTTGGCCTCGGGCAAGCGCATTTTGATAATTGTCGATAAACCTATTGACTACATTTTTCATATAAAACTGATTGTGACAGTGAAATTAGCATATCATAACATTGTATTTACGTAGATTCACCTACTTTCCATATAATGACTCCACATCTACTGTTGTGAAAATAGTACATCCGGTTAATACTATTTCTTACTAGTCTTTATGGCACTGCATTGCTGGATGTTTAGGAAAAATAATTACTAACCTATTTAGGGAAAGACGAATTCAAGGAAGTCGCTGCTGCTTACGCGGGACTCAAACCCATGAACCATTACTCTGTTTAAGGCGCACAATCGCGCTGCGCTATTCAGTTGGTACAGCCCTTCCATAATATTTCTATGTTTTAAGGTATACCTTGTGACTCCAACTTAGTGATCAAATGTAATTCTCTACTTACAATAGTGCCTTGCAACCTGCAAATACGACAGCATAAATCTTTAATTACACTTGATCCTATCATGGGTTATATTCCAACCTTGGCCTTCATCAATTACGAGCGCACAATCCTGTGCAGTTCTCATTTGCATTTTTGTGCCCTCAAAGAGCACAAACATTTCATTTATTACATGTAGTGCAACCAAAGGTTACAGGAACGTTATAATTAATTGAAAATATCAGTTAAAACAAATGTTTAAAAAGACAAAACCACTCAAATTCACCACTTATAGTTATGTCAATTAATTATAACTCATTCCCTAAGGTGCCCAAAACTCACGCCAGCCATGCACAGGGACGTTATAGTTAGATTATAGTTTTGTCATCAATTATGTCATTGCAAATGTTGCACTGATTTTATCAATGATGCCATTGAACTTATCATGAGTGATGTAGTATGTGGGGTTTTTAGCATGCATATTTGGACAGAGGGACCTCCCACTCCAGGCCTAGGGGGGCAGGGTTTCCCTACCTTTCCCATTACATCCTTTTTAACTCTATTTCGGGATTGGGGACTTACCTACCTACCTAACTAATGTAATTTGTGGCAAATAGCCTTTTTTGAGTCAGAAAGTAGTTTCTGATTTTGTGTCCTTTGAGAGTTGCCCTTTTACCGTTGCAAAGTCTGTTCTTTTGCAACTCGCAGGCTTTGGGTCCACAAAGTGGCTTAATACATGAAACACTAGTTTTATTATGCATGAATACAATTGGAAATTGTGGGAGATGGTTGAATAGAGAGAGTAGAGAGAGGGAGTGAGTTCTGGTACATTAAGGAAAAAGAAACTGCAAAAAACTATGGAAAATATAAATGGAAAAGTGCATAGTGACAAGAAGGGCACATAAGAAGGTGGAAAGCTGTGCACTTATTTAATAAGAATACGATGCAATACAGCTAGTCTGAGTTATACTTTGACCCATTGGAGTACCACCTGGTATCAGCGCTTCAATAGATGGTTGTTTTAGAATTATATATATATTCATATATTAACAGTTAATAATATTAGTTTGTTGTTTTTATTAAACTAATGTGCCCAGGAAATAGTGTAAACGTCGTTTGGACGCTAATTATGTTAGCAGTTTGTGTGAAGTTGTTAAAATGAAGATTCTTTTTAATTCTTTTAAAAAATGAGTCGCAAAGGGTGTGATGGTTTTATTTACTGTAAACGTTCGATGTATTCTTTAAAACGATTCCTATTATTTGTAATATTAGACTATTTTACTGAGGCTCTTTATGAATTTTATTGGGGTGATTTTGTACAATCAGTGGTTTATGCGGTGAGGTGCAAAAGGGTGTTGTTATTAAATATACCTCTTAGTATTTATCTAAGCCCTAGGATGTATTTCTCATTTAAATGTTCCCTGAAGAATGGTTCACTTTATGGATAGTGTGATGTTCATCAGGCTACTGGTGGTGCCTTATTGTCTCTATAAAAAGAAACACTGCAAAGACCATGTCTGACAATAGGAAGCATAAACCCATGCACACGAATCAAGCATCGTTTACTTGGCTTGTTTCCCACAGCAGGGAGCGGCCTCAATGAGAAAAGGAAATGTTTCCCTGCCACATTAGGATTCCAGGGCTCTGAACAATGGCATGTGTGCGGCATTCATCACTGTCATATCTGAAGACAACTGAAACAAGCTAATGTAATAAGCTCAGAGTCAACAGGTTAAATCACAATGCCCACAATTGAATCTTAATGGCGCCAGGTTTCTGCCAAACAGCTAAGCAGTCTGTAAGGCACGGAAAACACATAAAAAACTGCCCTGCATTAGGAAGATGTTAGATTATATTTTTAGCGTTGATATTGTATAATTCATTACTGAACTGAAATCGTGTAAGAACATTTAATTAAATGTTACCCTCAAATGAGTGGGAACAGGGCCGGCTTTAGGGCAGTGCAACTGGTGCGGCTGCACTGGATGCTGACCTGTGGAGGGGGCGCTGTGTTTAACAATAACTTATGATTGGAGAGATGAGGAGCTTTTTTTGCTGGGTGGTAGTGAGAGAATCCGAGGAGGCGGTCATGGTGTGCGCGGCGCCAAAAAGGATTGTCGCACCGGGCTCTACCAGCACTAAACCCGGCCCTGAGTGGGGAAGACTGGAAGAGATTAGAGAGGGTTAATTCGCTTTACCTGAGCTTCAGAATACCCAAATCTAGCCGCTGAGGGAGAAAGTCAAACCACGCACCGTCTACAATATGTTTGGTTCTCTTTGCTAGATTTGGTCGAGCTAAAGTCGAATGGTCCTTCAAACATATGTTGGAAAGATAAGTAAAGCGCAAAATAGCTAAGAGCTAAAGAAACTGAGGTCCTGCCAAAAGGGATATAACATAGTCAAAGTACTGGATATCACTAAAAGAGGAGTGAGAACAGGAGGAATTGGAATAAAAATGCGCCTAAGGTCCAATAAGACATATGGCTAGGAGGGCGAAAAGTCGGACATAAATTAAAATGTTCTAAGTGTGTCTGCCAGTCTTTTTCGTGGAGCTTGCATGCAGGGTCAGGATAAAGCTGGTGTGTGGTGGAAGGTTGGATCTGCTGCCTGTGGAATAGAGTTAACATTAAACAACCCTTATTGGGATGAAGAACGAGTTCATTCAAACAGGAGTAGGTAGCAAGTGACAGCTTCTATTCTCAGAAGAGGTACTGCTTTCATAAAGGTTTAATCAAAGTCATTACTCAAAAACTTGTTGACTTTAGAAATTAATAATTCTCTACACTACGGCGCCATTGGATAACCAAATCCCACAATGTAATTGGTATTGCCGCTCAAGTTTGTGCCTCCTTGGTGCTCCTTCTAAGTTTCACTCCAGAACCCTGATGCCACGGCTCAGAAATTCTCGTACATTTTCTGCTGGCTTAAGTCAGACACTTTGCAAGGTGACTTGGTATAAGTTTTGTCCCTTATATATAGGAGGATTAGGTGCCATGAAATGAGGTCCAAAATAGCTCCCACTCCTGAGTCAAAGTCTGTTCTTGTATAAGCAATGGCCTCCTTTAAGCAAGTCACAGTAATGTTAAGCCTCAAAGAATCAAGGTCATCTGTACTAATTGCACAGGTCACACAACTTTATTTCAATTTGCGAGTAGTATTTTTTGTGACCAGGGCAGAATTTTTAGAACCGACCTATGTACTAATACGCCAGTTCCCAAAATTCAGAATTAGAGTGGGTCACATTTGACCTACCTCATTAATATTCATGAGGTAGGTTGGAAATTGTGACTCCCTGCTATCACATGGGATGTTGGACAGCAAGGGCCAGCAGGAGACAGTGTCTGAAATTGCCTTTAAATAAAGAAACTTTTTTTAAAGTTGCCCTTTTTTGTTTAAAAGAAACCCAGTATGTGTTATAATTTCCTGTTCTTAACTGTGCATTACAATGGTTACTATAGGCATCTATATATATATATAATTATACATATATTGTTTGCAGCACTTGGTATCTTCCCTCACCCCTCCCTTTCCTTCCCTGTTGGAATGTTCCTTGTCCCTGGAGGTTGCTGTAGAATGTTGACAGTGAGGGCATTCAGAATGAAGAGATCTATGTCCTGAAGTGCTAGTGTAAGCTGCTGTGGTGGCACTGTGGAGGTCGTAAATAAAGAAGAAGTTGTCCAACTACCTGTCTGGTATCTTTATAACAGTATGCTTTTAGAAAATGCTTCCTTTGTTGAAGAGTTTGTTTAAAAGCTGGTAGTGGTCCCGCAAACCACTATCTACTCCCTCTGAAGTGTTCAATATTCTCAAAGGGTCCAAGGGGAATCGTTCCCTTTAGCAATTGAGTTCAAACCTCAGCTGCGGGGTTGGGTGGTGTCTGTACATTTGTAATGGTTTACTACAGCTAGTTCCATTCTAAACCATTGATGCGTTTAGATAGAAATGGATGACCACAACACGCCCATTCCAAACAGCTTCTCATTATCCTTTTCTAAATCCATATTAGAAGTTGATAAAAGTTCACAGACTCCTAAAATGGGTTTAGTACTTTAGGCAAAATGGTTTGGTGGTCACACATTTGGATTTAGAATGTTTACGACTATAAAAACATTTACTACATCTGCCCTTAAGTTGTTTGTTGTAGTAGCTGCTCCTTTATAAGTAGGGCTAAAGAGGAATGTTCAATAAACAAAACATATTCCAGGTTGGATTTCTATGTATAGACCTTGATTGACACATGCATCATTAATCTATGCCTAAGATTTTTCAAAATCACGGTCTGAGTAATACTCCGTATTGCCTCATTGCCCCCGCTGTATCCGCTACAACGGCACCAGATTTGGGAGATTGCAGTTTTGATGTTCCTTTCTGATTGCTGTCGTTCTGCCCCAGAGTGCTGGTACGCTGCTGCCCCCACCCTCAAGTTTCATTCAGGCTGGCAAAGGAAAGACCCTGTGCTCTTAAGCCTGAAGGCAACAATATTTGAACACCTGCAGAAGGTAAGCGGAAAAGGTGCAACAGTAGGAACACCAACACTTTGTCTTTTTGATATTTTTGTTGCATAAGGTTTGAATGTCAATGTATTAAGCAATCTTGAGCAAGGGCTGAGTATTGAGCACAAAGCAATTTTATTCAGTATTTTACCAGGCTACTTAATGAATCCCTAAAACACTTTATCCATGCTCTCCAGGAGCGATAACAGCAGCTAAGTATGATCGCTGATCCCTGGGTCTGCTGTTTCCTCTCACATTCATTAGGTACATCTGACCCCCCCCCCCCCCCCCCTCAATTGTCATCAAAGTCTTTTAAGCCCCCAGTTTGTTATGAGCTGCACTTGAGGTCTCAAGAAATCCAAGCAAGCCACTAAAAATAGGTCTCTTTAATGGTATGTTGGCCAAAGCTCAAGTCTCCACTTTTGTGTCAGGCCATTGCTCTATCCAGCAATGACCAGAAGCCGCATTGGCGGTTCCACGTTCTCCAGGTTGAGATCAGCTCAATGTAACCACCGTACCCTCTACAACTGGGGCAATGACCAGCACGGCAGCTACATTAACAGCGGAATCCTAGCACACCTTAGTGTATATTGATCACAGGTCGCACAGTATCAGGAATGCAACATGCTGCCCACTAGCTAGTCCAGAGGATTTAGGTATCTTGCAGGCCTCTATTAGGCCTCTCTCAGGATCTCTTCTGGGGTTGTATATCTAAAATTCCATCAAATAATGTAGTGCCTATAGGGCCCAAGACTGATTTGAAGCCAGTCTTAGACAGTATTAGAGGGTCAGATTCATATGGAAATTAACAACTATCAGATCAAATCCTAAATGTTTGAATATTGTGGCTGGCCTTAAGCCCTAAGGTCTATGCTACAGTGGGACTGGCAAATAAAGAGCAATCACAATGTTCACTTCCTTATTAGAACCCTCCTCCCGTACGTAATTACATATTGTAAAAATCCTCAATTGCACAGTTCGAGCCACTCAGTCAATTGGTTTGATAATCCTTTGCCATTTAAGTGCAAACTAGCAGACAGAGTGAGATTATCTCCTCTCGACAGAGATGCGATTACAATTTCTCTTCTTTGGTATAACTTCCAGCACATAAGCCCTTGAGCATTTTAATGCTTTTACGGCTACTACGGTGTTTGATCTAATCTAATGTCTGCTTTCGTGCATGAACAAGCTGCCACACTGCCCTTATATACGACAATACAGAGCTAAACATTATTTGATCATCTGTCCTAAAACAGAGTGCTAGAGGATACAACATCGTCCTGTTATTATACAGTTTAAATAAAGGGGGAAGCCATTGTTGGTGGGCATTGACAAGCTTTGTGAAAATTAACAGAAAGTGTTAAGTGGTCCCTTTCCTACCAAGGGTAAAGTCACAATATTTACATCCCTTCTGTAAGCCGCCACATGTCACTAGATATTCCCTGATGGGGAGAGTCCCCAGTCGAAAGTTAATGCATAAGTATGAATTCGAGATCAGTTACATCCAGATATTTCTCCTCCCCAGTTCCTTCTTAGATTCATGGTAGGCTGCCAGCAAGCTGCCAGCTTGTAAACTCGAAATACAACATAGATTAAAGTGTAGCCAAGTCAGGAATAGTCGTAAAGCCTAACTCCTTGTTTAAGATGGAGCCAGGGTCAGCTGAACCCAAGTGCAATAGGGACCTCAGAAAATGGATTTCTGTCACTTGCCCTTCATATTATTAATAGAGTATTTCTTGCCTTGGCTACCTGTACTTTCCGCCAGAACTGCTTTTCGAAACGTATACTCCGGTAAGCATACTGTGGTACACACTCTATTGGCTAACCATTTACCATTGGAAATATTTTTAGGAGGAGGACAATTTTATTAATGTTTAATTTGTATTTTTAGTATTTATAATGAAACGAATATGCTACTTACCAGTATGCATCTGTTCTTGGCATGTAGGACTGCTGACATTCATATCTGTGCATAAATCGTGCCTAGTGTTAGGTCCGGATGATCGCACATTGTTGTCCTGGAAGAGTCTTCGAAGTATCACGAGATAGGTGGCTCCTCCCCTGGACTACAGTGCGCATGGGCATCAACTCCATCCTCAGATTGTTTTTAGCCATTGTGGCAAAGATGGAGTGAAACTCTGTGAATGATGACCATACTAGAAGTATGTGTGAATGCTGCAGCCGCTACAGGCGCCGGGGAGGAGGGCGGGCGATATGAATGTCAGCAGCCCTACATGCCAAGAACAGATGCATACTGGTAAGTAGCAGGTTCGGTTCGAGGCATGTGGGCTGCTGAATTCATATCTGTGCATAGAATACATAGCAGTCCCTCCATTAACGGCGGCCGCCTGTGCCAGCTGCAGCAGTTTGGAAAAGTGTTTTTAGAACAGCCTGCCCTACAGCTGCCTGCTGTTTGGAGTGCACATCAACACAGTAGTGTTTTGTAAATGTGTGTGTGGTAGACCATGTGGCTGCTCTACATATGTCTTCCAAAGGAATATTTCCAAGGAAATCCATGGAGGCCCCCAACTTCCGGGTGGAGTGGGCCCGCGGTGGAATGGTTAGAGTGCGCTTGGCTTTCTGATAGCAGATCTGAATACACTTAACGATCCACCTGGCTATACCAGCCTTGGAAATGGGGTTGCCTTTGTATTGTGGCGAAAAGGCAATAAATAGTTGTTTCGTTTTCCGAAAATCTTTGGTCCTATCAATGTAGTACATTAAGGCCCTTTTGACGTCAAGCGTGTGGAGCATCCTCTCCGCAACTGACTCTGGATTTTGGAAGAACACCGGTAGTTCTGTAGTCTGGTTGATATGGAACTGAGAAACTACCTTAGGAAGGAACTTAGGGTTAGTGCGAAGCACCACCCTGTTGGAATGAATCTGAATAAAAAGCTCTTGTATAGTTAGTGCCTGGAGTTCACTGACTCGTCGTAGCGACGTAATCGCTATCAGGAAAGCCACTTTCCATGTCAAGAACTGAATATCGCATGAATGCAGTGGCTCGAAAGGGGGACCCATGAGCCTGGTGAGGACCACATTTAGGTTCCATTCGGGAGCTGGTGGGGTCCGCGGAGAAATTACTCATTTGAGTCCTTCCAGAAAGGCTTTAATGGCATACGAATGGAAACATAGGCCAGATTACATTTGTACAGATGTAAGAGATAACAAATGATTTTCTGAATAGATGCATCCAGCGGGTTAATGTTGTGGTCTGCACAATAAATGACAAACCGCTTCCATTTCGCCGCATAGCATGCTCTGGTGGTGGGCTTCCTTGCCTCTCTGATTATGTCCATACAGTCAGAAGGTAAGTTGAGGTAGCCAAACTCTAAGACCTCAGGAGCCAGATCGTCAGGTTGAGCTGTTGCGGATCTGGATGCTGAATGTCTCCATGGCTCTGCATCAAAAGCCTGGGTGTGCGATGCAGCCTTTGATGCGTACCACGGACAGTTCCAGAAACGTGGTGTACCATGGTTGGCGTGCCCACGTCGGAGCAACCAGGATGAGAGTCATCGAGTGCTGCTTCAGCTTGCGTGCCACCAGCGGTATTGGAGGTGCTGGGGGAAAAGCGTACGCAAATTTGCCTGACCAGTTCATCCATATCGCATTGCCCTGCGACTGTGGGTGTGGAAACCTGACGGCAAAGCTTCGGCATTTGGCGTTCTCCTTTGAGACGAACAGGTCTATCTCTGGATGACCCCACCTTAGGAAGTACGGGTGGAGTACTGATGGATGTATCTCCCACTCATGCATTTGGTGGCTGTACCTGCTGAGCAGGTCCGCCATCTGATTGTCCTTGCCCGGGAGGTGTTCCGCCATGAGGAAGATATTCCTTTGAATGGCCCACTTCCACATGCTCTGAGCCAGATGAGACAACTGTGGAGAGTGTGTACCTACCTGCTTCTGGATGTAGTACATGGCCGTCATGTTGTCCGTCCGGATCAACACGACCTTGTTGCACAGATGTACCTTGAATGCTTTGATTGCCATGAAGATAGCCATCAGTTCTAAAACATTGATGTGCATCTTCCTCTGCTGCGGTGTCCATAGTCCCTGCACTGTGTAGTGGAGTACATGAGCTCCCCAACCCTGGAGAGAAGTGTCCGTCGTCAGAATGATCTGTGGCACAGGCTCCTGGAACGGTCGTCCCTTGCAAAGGTTTTGTGGATTCCACCAATGCAGAGAGTTGTATGCATGACCGGTTACCAACACTAGGTCTTTCAACTGTCCGTGAGCCTGAGTCCACTGATGTGCTAAGCACTCCTGAAGCGGACGCATATGTAGTTTCGCGTGCGGGACTATGGAGATGCAGGAGGCCATCATGCCTATCAACTGCATGAACACTCGTGCTGGAAGTGAGTGTTGAGGTCTGAATTTCTGTATCAGCGATTGAATGCTGCTGACCCTCACTGAATTTGGCTGTGCTGTGGCTGCCAGAGTGTTTATTGTCGCACCCAGATACTGCCGTATGTGGGCGGGTTGCAGGTGGGACTTTGGGTAATTCAGTGAGAATCCCAGATCGTGAAGAAGGTGAATGGTGTGGGACATGTGGGCGGCACACTGCTGGGCTGACTTTGCCTGGATTAGCCAGTCGTCCAGATAAGGGTAGACGTGAATGTTTTGTCTCCTTAGGTGTTCCGCCACCGTCGCCAGGCACTTTGTAAACACCCTGGGTGCCGTAGTGACTCCGAAAGGTAGAACCTTGAACTTGTAATGTTTGTTTTGGATGGTGAACCGGAGGTATTTTTTGTGTGACGGGTGCAGCGGAATATGAAAATACGCATCCTTTAGATCTAAAGTTGCGAGAAAATGTCCCTGACTGAGCAACGGTAGGACTTGCTGCAGTGTTAGCATGTGAAAGTGCTCCGACAGAATGTACTGATTGAGGGGTCTGAGGTCCAGTATGGGTCTGAGGGACCCGTCCTTTTTTGGTATCAAGAAGTACAGTGAGTAAACTCCTGTGCCTCTTTCTTCCACAGGCACGAGCTCGATTGCCCCTTTTTGCAGCATGACGAGTACCTCCTGCTGCAATAAGTGCAAATGCTCGGCGGACATAGGACGGTGTCTTGGGGGTATTTTGGGTGGAGTGGATGTTAACTCCAGACAATAACTGTGCTGGATAAGCTGTGTGACCCACCTGTCTGTGGTGATGGACTTCCAGACTGGCAGGAACTGTTGAAGTCTTCCCCCGACAGGTGTTGTGTGGTTGGGGGGCAATGACAAGGCGTCACTGTTTGTTAGTGGCGGAGGATCTGGAGTTGTTGTTTCCACGACCTCTGCCTTTGGCGCTGTTTCCAAGATATCCACCTCTACTTTGTTTGGTGTATGTGGTCTGCGTGCCGCCCTTATAGTACTGTGTGTTTTGGGAAAGCTGGCCTCTGGAAACACCTCTATTGCTTGAGAGACGAAAAGAACCACCCCTGAACTGCTGCGACTGTAGAGCCCCCATGGACTTTGCAGTCTCAGTGTCTTTCTTTATTTTTTCCAAGGTGGTGTCCACCTCTGGTCCAAATAGATGGTCAGGTTTTACTGTCTGATTTATAATGGTGGTCTGTATCTCTGGCTTGAACCCGGAGATTCTGAGCCAGGCATGTCGCCTCAGCATGACACTAGTGTTAACAGCTCTGGCCACGGTATCTGCTGCGTCCAATGCACATTCGACAGAAGCATTTGATATGAGCTTCCCTTCTTGGATGAGCATCTCAGCTGCCTCTTTGTATTCATCTGGCAGGTGCTGTAACAGGGTCTCAAGTGTGTCGTAATGGGCCCTGTCATACCTGGCTAGAAGTGCCTGAGTGTTTGAAATGCGCCAAATATTGGCCGCTTGAGCTTCCACCCTTTTCTTTGATGCCTCAAACACCTTAGATTCCTTATCTGGGGGAGGAGCATCACCCGTTGTTTGTGAATTAGCCCTCTTCCGGGCATTAGAAACAACAAGAGAGTCCAATGGCAACTGTCCCTTAATGTAAGTAGGGTCTCCAGGCGCCGGTTTGTACTTCTTTTCAATTCTGGGGTTTTTCACCCTGGCTCTTGTAGGCTCCTTAAAGATTTCCCCAGCATGCTTCTAGGCAGAGTCTTGACAGTCCTTTCTGAGGTGGAAAAGGTGTCAAAAAGAAAGTCTACTTCAATGGGGTCAGCGTGGAGCTGGGCGTCATGATTCTTAGCAGCCCTTTCAATGAGGGCATTAAACGCTGCCGAATCCTCAGTAGGCGACGTTTTTACAGCATACACTTGAGTGTCTGGGGTGGAGTGAGGATCACCTGGGTCAGCAGCATCTGCCTAGGGTTCATTTGTATCATCTGGATCAGTGTCCACGGGATAGCTGTATTCATCATTATCACCTTCCCCAGTGTCCACATCTGAATAAGTGGGTGAGACATCATGGCCACGTGGAGATACAGGTTCCACAAGCACAGGTGTTGAAGTAGAATCCTTTTTCTTCTTCAGTGGAATTTTATAGGACTCCATCGGCTGTTCCGGGGCGATTTTCCGCTTATAAAGAGAAAGTCTGCCTGTCTCGGCATCGATAAACTGTTCCAGTTGCTCTTCCAACGAGGATTGTTGATGCTTCATGGCCGGGACCACAGTTGTTGACTTCGGCACCGAGGACACCTTCTTGGGCACGTCGGTGGCCAATTTTGGGGCGAAAGCCTTCGGCACCACTTTCGGCGGCAGCGTGAAGTGGATGGGCGTTGACGTCTTCTGAGGTTTATCGGCAGGCTTCGAAGGTGGAGGATCTTTAGGCCCGACACTCGAGGCCTTGTCCTTGATGCGCTTCAGGGAGTCTGCCACCTGCTTTGAGAATGAGGCGGACGGCTGCGTCGACTCGACGGAATCATTTGAGGCACCACCATGCGTGGACTCGTGGGTCGTTCCGCTCTTGACCTTGTCTTGTCGACGCGGAGGCTCGAGAACCTTTGGATCACCGAGTCCTTTGTCGGTGTCGACTGTCTTCGGCGCCGATTTGTTCGTGTCGACTGCCTTGACTTTAGCCTTCTGCGTGCTAGACTTCGTCTCGACGCCCTTGAGCAGTTTCTTCGGGTCGATAACGCCTTTCTACTTCGTCGGTGCCGACAGATCCGAAGACTTCGAGCCGACCAAAGCAATACGCACTTTCAGTTTCGATGTAGTCACCAGTGCTTTTGCTTGTGTCGAGACCGGAGCTTTTACTTTCGGTTTCGATTTCGCAGTTTGCGGCTCCTTAGATATGTCCGAAGCCGAGACCGAAGGCGGGCCGTAGAACTCATTGGAAGATCTTGGGTAAGGCCTAGTGGCGATCCCTCGACCTGAGCCTTATGAAGCATTTCGGCCCCAATGTATTGATTTCTAGAACGGGTTTGGGTCTCCAATGTCTCATAACAGCATATGCAGCTTTTATGCATACGTTGGACCTAACAGTCAATCAGTCAAAATCCTTTATAATAAATGCAGGGGCAGGGAAAAAAGACAAAATACCGTATTTCCATATGGACACAGGAAAAATCGAGGTGGTCAACTCCTTTCCATATTTAGGGGTACTTTTTTTTATAAAAATCAAACGTGGACACAGATGGTTGAAGGAAGGGCTATGGCCATGGAGAGGAGCTTAGCTGCATTAAAATCCTTTTCTAGTAGGTTGGGTGCAAAACCAGTCATCCCCATTAAAAAGATTTATCATACCAAGACAGAATCAGCTGTCACTTATGGGGCAGGCGTATGGGGTATGGTGCCCATTGATTCACTTCAAATAATTGAAAATAAATGTTTTAAATCACTATCTTCTCTCCCACAAACCTACTCAAATTACATCTCCCATATAGAACTGGGTCTCCCATACATCACTGATTTCATCCGATTGGCTCCGCTCCTGCTGTGGCTAGCGATATGGTGTAGGTACACTGCCCCCCTTACCCGGATGATCATAAGAGATACACAAAAAATGGAGAACCACAACTGGATTAGATGGCTAAACTATGTCGAGCAGGAACTGACTGCCATAGGCTTGAAAGATCTTTTTAAGGACCCAACCACCTGTAGAAAGTTCCCAAGGCAGAGGCTGGCTGATACTTTTAAGCTGCGGGCCCAATACAATCGTAGAGAGAGGAACCATGGCAAGCAGATGGTCCGGATGTATCAATTAACCCCACCAATGGTAGAGGGAGAGTTCTCTTACCTAGCAGAGGTTCCACTTTCACAACATAAGTTTATCCTGCTGAGATTCCACCTGAATTTGATCCCGTTGATGCTAGGGTATCCGGGCAGAAGATCTAAGCATTCCACCTGACCTTGTGCCCGTGCGACTCTAACTCATCTCAAAATCATTTGCACTTGCTATTGTTTTGTAGTTTGTATACCCAGGAAAGAAAGACATTTATTATACCGACTTTAAAGAGGCACAACTTTCAATTATGTCGGGTTGCACTATATTTTCTAAAATATCTGCCCAACCCATTCGTCTGCTTTTCAGTAGCATCATTCCTATAGGCATGTTTGCGGAAAAGGAAACAAGTGGACCATTAATGAAATGTGGGGATATTTTTATCGCTCACCTCTTTAAGATATTTAATAATTGTTTTTTTTAACTTACATTTTAAATGAGCCTAAGTGCGTATGTATATAGGCCTGCTTCATGATTTTGATTGGGCTGGGTTCATTATATAATGAACTGTGATTGGATGTGACTTTTGTAATCCTGCTTTTGATGTACTTTCATGATCTTAACCGTGAAAGATCGAATAAAGTTTCTATTGATTAATTGACTAACACAGACGTAAAACGCTATGTCTGTGAACATGTTTACACATGAATGAATGAAGTGTGATTTGTAACCGCGCAACTTAGCCCAGTGGGCGTCAATGCAGTTAAACACGGGCAACTGGTTTAGTGTCAAATCAATAGCCCATTTCTTGGTGTTCATTTGAATTGATGGGATGGAAACACATGGTATAAATGGGCTGAAAATGATGTGTGTGTGTGTAGAGTAGTTAGTAGCTGTGGCTAATTGCACGAGAAAGGTTTGAAAGAATTGTCGCAATCAGGCATCTCCTTCCAACAGTTTGCCTCAGCAGAACTGCAGGGGGAACGCTTTGTGCAGCTCAGCAGTTGTATGTCAATCAATGGACAATTGCTTGTTTTGCCAGTGAACTGATTTTCCAACAGTGGGATCCCTGAGGTGTACATTACTGTGTCTCTCAAGTCAGCAGTCAATTTGCAATGACGAGGCACTGAAGGATTCCAGAGTTTAATTGTCATGGTTTTGGACACTTTGTACAACCATTTATCGCTCATTTATAAAGACTTTATTCACATACTTGGGTATTTACACATATATTACTTTTCGCTGTGTAACAGCGCCCTATTGTGAGGTGCTCAAGTTTGATAGGCTGTATGTCAACGCAGTAGCAAATGTGTTTTTGCTGTATAAAGAATTATTATTCAAAAGAGTTGTATGGAAAATGCAAAAAAGGCGTAAAAATATTTAAATGCAGTGCTTATGTTTTTTTTTAAAGTGCAAGAGTTCAAAGTGTTTCTTAGGAGCTTTCCCCTATTGGCTGGCTTGCCACAACCTAGAATGTCTGTATTGGATTCTACCTCATGGTTCTTTTTGCTACCATAGTACAGTTCTTGTCTTTTTATCTAATTTTTGCTTTCACCTTTCATAAATGAAATGAAAAAGACATTTATAGAGCGCATGGCTACCAGGAGGCAGCCCAGCGCTAGTAGCCGGAATGGTGAGGAGTTTTACCAGTTTAGGGAAAAAGTGACGTTTTCAACAGTTTGCAAAAGGCTAGGTGGATGATTTCTGCACCTAAAAGCGAAGGAAGGTAGTTCCAAAGCCGGGCCGCATTCAGGGAGAATTGCCGACCCCCGCTTCTGGTCCTCCTGACCCTAGGGACCGTGACCAGATTTTTATTCATCGAGCGAAGGCTTCTGTAGGGCCGGTAGGGCTGGATGGTGTTGTGGAGAATGGCGGGGCCTGTTCCTGCTAGAGATTTATGAGTTATACATAAGGCCTTGAAATTAACTCTCTCTCTAACTGGCAGCCAATGGAGAGATCTCAAGGCTGGTTTGGCTGAGTGATGTTCGGGAATGTCTAATAGAAGTCTTGCTGAACACTTTTGTATTGCCTGAAGTTTAGTAAGGGTGGCTGCAGTCATGCCCAAATAAAGGGCGTTTGCATAGTCCAGCTGAGACAGAACAAGGGCCAGGACCATGACCCTCCTAGCTTGAAAAGGAAGAAGGGGAAGAACCTTCTGGATCATTTTCAGGATGCCAATGCACGTGGCTGCCGTCTTCTGTGCTTGTATTTTAAAGGTAAGATCATGATCGATCCAGACACCCAGGATTTTTTAACTGTGTCTTGGGGTGGGGGCTAAGCCAAGGGAGGTCAGCCAGATTGCGTTTAGATCGAGTGGAGAGTGATTGCCTAGAATCATGATCTCACTTCTTTCCTCGTTCAACTTCGGGACAGACTCATTCATCTAGCTAGCAATTTCTTCCAAACATTGACGCAGACTGGGGTGGGGGGGGGGAGCTTTCAGCTCTATTAAGCCCGATCACCCAATTGCGTGCCATCGGCATAGGTGACTATGTGTACTCCGAAGGGTGAAACTACCTCTGCCAGGGAGCATGTATAAACGTTGAATAAGGTGCGGCTCAGCGAGGATCCCTGGGGAACTCCACAACAGAGGGGCATCTGCTTAGAGATTACCTCATTGTCAAAGACCTGAAAGGATCTCTTGCTCAGGAAAGACTGCAGCCATGACAGAGCAGTTCCATTGACACCCAATTTTCTGAATCTGTGGACTAGAATGCGATGGTTTACTGTGTCGAACGCCGTGCTGAGGTCGAGGAGCAGGACCACAGCAATGCCTCCAGAGTCAACAATCTTTCTCGACTCTTCCACTACTAAGATCAAGGCAGTTTCTACTCCGTGGAGGGGGGGGGGAAACCTGTCTGGGACCAATGGAGAAGTTTATGAGTTTCAAGGTATGAGGATAAAATTGTGTTGAAATATTTTTCGGCAATTTTGCTGACCCCTGGGAGTAAAGATATGGGACGGTAATTCCCTAGGTTGGAAGGGTCAAGGCTGTTTTGTTTTAAAAGAGCCTTTATCATGGCTTCCTTCCACGGAGGGGGGACCATTCCAGAAGAGAGTGAGGTGTTAATCACTTCTAGGATGAGGGGAGACAACACTTGCCACTTGCATCAGAGTCTTTAAGGGGGAAGGATCTTTGGGTAATCCACTTTTTACCTGCGTCAGAAGGCTTTCTAACACTGGCATTTCCATCATCGGAATGGTGCTCAGGGAGGGTTGATTACTACAGGTTTGGAGGGACAAAGCGCAGTCTTTAATAGGGGGGAAAGAGGAGAAGAAAGTTTCAATCTTATTGGAGAAGAACTCCGCTAAGTTATGGCACCGTTCGCCTGAGGAGTCAGGGATGACTGGTGTTATATTATGTTATTTAATTTTATAAGGTGCTCAGCTAACCAAGGGTATCCCGGCGCCGCCTGAGAAGAGGTCAGAAACAGATAAGGATGGAAGCCTACTGATTAAAAAGCCAAGTTTTCACACGTTACATGATGACAAATACGTTGATTTTCTTCCTTTTGCTTTTTTCTTGTTTATACTTTAAAAAAAAAAGAATTACACACATGGCTGAACATGAAGTTAATTATAGAAGGGGATACCTTAGTTAGAACTGAGACTGATTAGTATTGTTCCGCATACTGTACAGAGACCAATTGCTGCTATGACTCCATGTATCTGTAGGAACTATATTCACTACATGTTCGAACACGCATCACCATATTGTAATACCAGTTTACTGTGAAGTAGGAACAGATTGCATCCTTCTGCGATATTGTATATGTCAATGATATCTTCATGTTAATAAAGATTTTCAACAAAAAAAAAGCCAAGTTTTCAACATCCTATGATAGTGCGCAAGACTAAGCTCATTCCTTAAAGACAAAGGAAGAGAGTTCCACAAAATAGGCCCCAAATAGGAGAAGGATCGACCTCCTACCCTAGATAGTCTGTACCTTGGGAACAAACATTTTGTCTGATTGGCTAAATGAGGAAAACTAGGAGGATTGACCGATGGATCTCAAATATTGGGGGGGCCTTATCCATTTTAATCCTATACATATAGGTTAAAGTCTTAAATTTAATGCGATTCTCCACTCTCAACCAGTAACGATCGCGCAAGGAACTAGAAATGGAAGTAAATTTGGGAATCTGGCAGAGCAGGCGAGCAACAGCATTTTGAACAATTTGTAACTTATGAATCACCTCCTTATTGGCTCCAAAACAAAGGATGTTGCCATAGTCCAGGCGAGAGGTGACAAAGCCTGGACTACCGTTCTGGTGGAGAAGGAACTCTAGAAAGAGTTTTGGCAATCGCAAAGATCTCCCGGGAGGGCTTAATTGCTGTTAGGATTTTATTTTCGTAGTAGGCTGCCTGGTCTATTTTGATTTCGGCTTTATATATACTGCTTCCTGTCAATCGAGAATTTTTTTCTCCACTCTCTCTCTAGTTTTTTGCTAGTTTGTCTTTGGCCCCGATGTTTGGCGGAGTACCAAGGTTTCCGGTTACTTCCCATCTTTGCTTGCGTCCTTTTTGCGGGAATGAGTGCGTCTAGTGAGTTTTGCAGCCAGTTGTTGAGGTTTTTATTGGCCATGACCGCATCTGAGGGCAGCGCCGGTCTGGTTTCCCCTAAATATGTGGTCCAATGTCCAATTGATAGTTTGTTTGGTCCAGGGGCGTTTAGTAGAAAAAAATTATTTAGTGTGTGGGACCATATGTGATGGTGCCCAGGTAAAAGGTATAAGAAGGTGATCTGACCAAGGGACGGGGATTGGGTTTTCTCCATTTAGGTGCTCCACATTTGAGAAGATGGCATCTAGTAGATGCCCTCTTATGTGGGTGGGCTCGCTGACTTTTTGTGTGAGTTGAGAGGCTGTTAGATCCTCTGTGGGTACGTTTGCTGGTGTCTGTAGAGGGTCATCAAAATGGAGGTTAAAGTCCCCCAGCAGAGTGCAGTTGGCCAATGTACTAGCCAGATTTGCTGCTAGGTCAGATCAGGAATTGCAGAATACCCCTGAAGGACCCAGGGGCCGGTAGATTAATGTGCCTGAGAAGGTGAGGACTGGGGAAAATTCGATGGAGAAGACAGCGTTTTCACAATCTGGCACAGGGCTGTCGGTGATCCGGCAGGTCAAACCGTGTCTATAGATGATGGCTATCCCGCCCCCCATTTATGCTTTCTCCCTTTGCCAATGTTTCCTATCTTTTGCCCTCCTTTTGATATCTATTCTTTGCCTCTTTTCTCTTGCTGTGGATCTTGAGTTTGATGAAGAAAAATAAGTCTCAGTCCCTGCGAGAAACTGGGTTATTGGTTGAGGGAGGTGAAACACTACTCAAGCAACAGCCACAATCCTTGACACCTGCGCGTAACCCTCTGGTAACTTGGCACAAACGCAGTCAGTCTTAACATAGAGACAATGTGTCAAGTAATTATGCAGCACTCAAAGAGTAATACAGTGAGAACACAACAGAAGAAAAATTCCACTCTAATTTGGAAAAATAGAGTACAATTTAATAAATCATTTCACACTAAAATGACAGAAATCTAATTAGTAGAACAGGAGATATGCTATTTTAGAGGTTTAGGCAAAAATAGTGCTTAAAAGCACATAGCACCAGCTGTGATTATCTGGTTGAGCTGGACCGGGACAATCTCAAATATTCAGGCTGACCAAATCTGGGTTGGTAGAGCTCCTTTATTCCCAATTCCAAGGGTTCATGTCTAGGGAGGCATGACATGAGGGGTTAGGGCTCACAGCAGGCTTAGTCCAGGTGCAGGGTTCAAGGCTGCAGGAACTTATTATGTCCCTGTAGTTCTGAATAGGAGGCTAGCCAACTAGCACTTGAAGTTACTCTAGTGGTCCAGGATTCAAGGTGCAGGTTCAGTCCTTCTGCCTCAGGTAGCAGGGCAGGAGAACAGTCCCTCTTGCAAGCAGGGCAGCAGAGAAGCAGAGCAGCTGGGCTGTCCTGCTTGCAGCAGAGCAGCAGGGAAGTAGAGCTGTCCTGCTTCTGAATCTTCCACAGGTCCAGAACTGATCTTAAGAGTGGGCCTGAGGGTTCCCCTATTGTACCTGGTGCCCACTTTGAAGGACAAGAAGCTTCTGGAGTTTCCCCCTCCACAGGTGTCTGTATTTCCTGCCTCCCTGCCCTGGTCCCATTCTGTCTGGGGGTGCAATAGACTTGTGTGAAGTACCTTATGGGTGAGCTGAGCCACTGCCTTTGAAGTGCAAGTGTGGTAAGTGACAACTCCACCCCTCCAATCTTGCCGATACCCAGACCCTTTAATGTGATGCTGTCTAGAAGGAATACACAAAGGCCAACTACACCTGCTTGACCCAGGAACAGGCTACAGTCACCAAATGGTTAGGACAAGAAAATGACAGCTTTCTAAAAGCGGCATTTTCAGAATTGTGACTTAAAATCTGACTTTAACATTTAAGAGGATTTTAGATTGCAATTCCTCAGACACCAAACATGACTTTCCCACCTGCTCCTAATCAAAAGCTATCCCTTTATAAATGTACCAATATTATCCCATGGGAGAGGTAGGCCTCACAGTAGTGAGAAATGAATCAGTGAGTTTTTTACTACCAAGACTTGTAAAACTTACAAGTAAATGTCCAACCTTTTAATTACACTGCATTATGCCCTATGGGTTGTTTAGAACCAACCTTAGGGCTGACTTGCATGAATTAAAACACCCGCCGAATAGCAGAAACTTGAAGCAAATTTTTTTTCTTTTTTAGTTGGGCCCTCCCCCCACTTGGTCCAGGGGGTAAGGATCACCCGACCCCGCCCCTTATATCTCATAAATGTTTTTAATTTTCAGGATACAGGGATTGAGTCCCCATGTCCTGAAATGGTGGCTGCACCATTTCTCTTCATGTTACAGCCAGCCAATCACAGTGCGAGCTCCAGTTGGAGTTCACAGGAGCCTTTCATTGCCATGGGATCCAGAAGGCCTATGGGAAAAAAAATCTTTACCAATCAGATTGCTATATTATTTGAAGTTGTGTGAATGCGGGACTCCCCCGAGTGTCCTGTGAAGCCAACTGTCTGGATATACAACGTTTCTTAACCTTAATTTCTTAAAAGCTACTGAATGGATTTACACCAAATCAAAAAAATCATTTTTTCTGGACAAACATCTAGCTTTTTGCCACATTTGGTAAAATTCCATTCAGCCCTTTTTGCTGTATCGCTGTTCAATTTGCTTATGGGAAAATTAATGGGTAAATTGTGATTTTTGCCCCCCTTTTTCTCAGTCCTTATTTAATAGATCACCCCAAAACATTCTAGGAGGGAGCTGAGGTGGATGAAATCTCTTCTTTGGTGGCAAAGGTATTAACAGATCAAAAAATTCACTAGTTTTTAACTATAAATACAGAGTGACTACTGCCACTCAGTATATATATATTTCTATTTTTTTTGCATAATCAGGTTGAATCCTGGTGTGCTCTCCACTGTGGGTTCCGGCGACAGGCTGAACCTTAGAGTCCAAAGTTCATTTGTGTGCACAAAGATGCCGCAATCAGTAAATACTTGCTTAGTATTCTTTAATAGTGAGCACCACTACTCCATCAACGCTTTTTGACTTCACAGGGTCTTTTTCACGGTAGGTGAGTGCGGCATCTTTTTGCACATATATATATATATATATATATATATATATATATATATATATATATATATATATATATATATATATATATATATATATATATATATATCACTGCTCCTGCTGCACTTCGTTCACGCACTCATACACGGGTGCTGTATTTGCGGAAAGTGTTGCTGCAGAAATATAACGCTCCTAGTCCCCTTTTCCCTTTCAAAGAGACACAGCACTCACGGGGGGAAAGTCGGAGGTTTTATTTAGACTTTCAAATGCACCAGACGCGTTTCGGCATACGCCTTCCTCTGCGGAATGCAAATAGTGGTGGTGCTTCAAACTCTTCATGTAATTTTTTGATCAAGTGCCAGTTCGCAACTTTATTGGAGAAGAAAAACAAACCCGTTCTCAAAAGAGCTGTTTGCGTCACCACGTTTTGCCCAAATGCCCATCAACTAAGGAAACTAATCATAACGAACTGACACTTGATTCAAAATTTACATGAAGAGTTTGAAGCACCACCACTATTTGCATTCCGGAAAGAAAAAAGTGTTGCCAATCATATTGTCCGTGCATCACTACCGATGGAACAAGCACCAACCTTAAGGAGTATGTTGGGCTTAACACCTGTAATTGGACACCACAAGTGTGGGACATGCACTTGTTGCGACCAAACCATGGAAAACTCAATTTTCGCATTCAATGAAATACATTGGAAACATGAGGTGTTTACTAATTGTAAAAACCAGAAATGTGATCTACGGAGTCATGTGCCCTTGCCCAAGTCTGTACATTGGCAAAACGACCCAGGAAATCAGACAGCGCATTACACAGCACAAATCTCGCATACGGAAACGAGTCGAGAATGCGCCACTTGTTAATTATTGGATTACTAAAGATCATAAAGAAAATGAGCTGCGATGGACTGTTTTATCTAAAATTGAAAAAGATCCTCGTGGGGGGGGGGGGGGATCTTGAGGCATGTTTAAGTCAAAGAGAAGCTCTCCTCATTATGAAGTTTAATACTGCCACTAACGGTCTCAATGAGATTTCTGAAATATTTAAATCCTTGTGAATACTTATGCACTACGGGCCCTTAATCTGCGAGCCTTTGGCTGATGCACTTTCAGGGTGCCCTTCTGTGGCTCCGGTCTAGTCTTCTTTACAGTTCCAAAATACCAGTTTATTATCGTTCTCGAATTTCAGAAAGTAGGCAAAAAACCACAAAGTCCAGACTCCCTTGCGGCAGTCATGTGATTATACAGGAAGTAAACGCTCCCTTCGGATCAGCGCTGACGTCCGAATGGCAGGGAAAGAATCCCTTCGCAAACGGAGCCCACAACCGCTCGGTTAGAAAACAGTTTAGCCTCTCAGAAAGGGCTGTTAGAATAGAAGGGGTACAGATGATTAATGTCCCGCATTCCTTGGGCTTCTATTAGGTAAAAAGAAGACCCGCATCTGAAGCAGCGGACGCTGTAAGCAAATTGGGATTGCCGAACCTAGTATCACGGGGTAAGCAGCTACAAGTGGTGTGAGTTAAGTTAAGAAGCCGATCCAATTGTTGATAAGTCTGCAATAAACAGGGCATTTTCTAATTTAATCGTAGGGGTTGAGGACACGTTTGTATCTCTCGGTGGAACAAATAGAAGGGCAGCCACCCATCATCTGTATACGACGAATGATTTAATTCACACGAACAACCGTGCAATTCACGGTAAGCCTATTTCACGGATCGATAAGTAGAATGTAGCAACTCACCACTCTATACATGTTGATATATGAGTACTTTCTATTCTCTTTTTTCAGTGTTGTCTATGTGTGAAGTATGGATTTTGGCATACATGGATTCTAATCATGGTCTGGAGATCTGAAGGTAGGGAAGCGTCTTGAGGGGTGTAGATTTGACCTAAGGCCATAGGTCATGCTGAAGTGTAGTTAGTCTAAAACATGTTGTTTTGTTGTTTTTTGTAGAAAGTTGTTGGTCCTGAGGAGAACCCTTAAACAGTCGGGGTTCGAAACGCGTCGACCGACCTGGTCCCTGGTCACCCAGAAGTTACCTTTGTATATAGGAAAACATTTTCCTCGAAAAAAGTTTTGATTAATTTAAATCTTTGATTCGTGGTGCTTCAATTGTTCAATTATACATTTTTATGTGGCAAAGGGACCTTTTGTTTGTAGGATGGATGCTTGAGAGAATGTGATATGAATGTGTAATTGGCCAAGTGTATGGTGATGAATATGTTTTAGTGTGCCCTCATCATTTTTTCATATTTGTGTTTTTGTTAATTATGTATTGAAATGCACAACTAAGTATGTTGTCTTTTGAAAAAATAATTGAAAAAATAAATGAAGATTGAATAGTGTGTGTATGACTAAGGTGCAATCTTTAAAGCAGAATTTCATGTTTCCTTTCATGAAATTACTCAAAGTAGTGGAGTAGTCAGTCTCAGCATTGGCAATTGTTTTGTTCTATTACAAAAACAGTGCGGCCCTCCCGCAGCGCGGAATGCGCAAGGGCGAAGCCCGGGCCCATCCGCGCCCGTCAGTGACCGACTGAGACCGGACTGGGCCTACCCTCTTTCATCGAGGCCTCAATATGGGGAAGCGTAAAGATCTTTGCTCCGCAGACTCTAACATCTCTAAGGCTAAAATTCCACGCCATTGTGCCTCCATTATTTCTTACTTGACAAACGCTGTAGGGGCTATCTCTAACGAGATTCAGGATGTGGAGGCTCAGCTGGGTTTGGGGGGGTCTGATGGAGTGATCACCATTCCTCCAGAGGAGGTTCGAGATTTAAATCCTATCTCCAGTCATAGTGTGGACATGGTTGCCAACAGTGACAGTGTTCCCTTAGCTTGTCCGACAGTTCAAGTGAAGGAGAAGGGGAGCTTGGACACTTTAAGCAGTGAGACTGTAGCCCTCGGAAAAAAAGTGAGGAAAAAAAGCTCAAAACCGGGCAATACCGCCACAAAGATGCTACCAGTGCGCAAGGGAGGTACCACTCAAAGGACAACGGCGGAATTGGCACGCCCTGATTTGACTAATGTGGACTCGGACTCGGTTACTTCACATATTAATTTGCTCATTGGTTCGCTAATGGGGGATTTATTTAAATATATTCAATCTGGTCTTGATCGGGTGTTGGACTGGTTAATTAGAATTTAATCTAACCTTGATGGCCACAGTGTTGGAGGGGGTCAGGCTAATGCCGTAAGTAGTCTTGGTGTTGTTGAAGAGAGTAGGGATTCTCAAATGCTTTGTGCTGGGGCGTGCGATGTTGAGGATAGGTACCCACCTTGGTTCCTCCAGGGCCTCCTAATAAACTTAACGCAAGCAATGGCCCAATGGGAGGGATTGTTAAGGGGCCTGTCAATCCTAGTCAGCAGAAGTTTAGCTTACCACCTAGGCCAGAGCCGAATCCTAATGATCCTAGAGTTGAACAGGTAGGGCTGGATTTGCCACCAGCAGCTACCCCCTTAGTGGCGGTCCTAATAGGGGTGCAAACATGTGTGCTCTGAACATCAGAACACATCACCAAGCTAGCACTCGATTGACTGTTTTCAAAATTGTTCCAAAAAGTTATTCAAAGATTGTATATTTTTTCATCATCGCTTGTTTATTATAAGTTCATTGACTATTTACGTCATAGTCTTTTCATTATTTTTCTTCATTCATTTGTAGTTCAAATTTGAGCCCAATGCATTTCGGGCACACTGCCCTTCATCGGGGGACTTTATAGCATCTGCAAAGTACATGGTACATATGATCAATAATACATTAATTAAACAGATTGATGCCACTATACCACATGTGTATATGTGTGCTGTGTACAAACATTAAAAAATACAGTGACTTGTAACCAAAACGGTTGTGTTTATATCCGAGTGAAGACATGCGCCGCCTATGTGATCTAATGTGCTCGTATTTATAATACTCTGTGCCATCGTTGTGATAAAACCGGAGAGTACACGTCAAAATGCTGACCTGTGTTGGATGCTGAGTGTGCTCGTTCTAAAAGTAAAAGAACGCAAAAAAAAAAATTAGTACAAGCAAAGATCTACTACGTGCGCAGATCGACTAAATGTAACGGGTGCCAGAGCTCGCTGCAGAGTCTTACCGATAATGTGAACTGGTCGGTGCTGTATTCGTTCGCGTCTTCCGGTATTCGCATGAGCTCGCGATATCTTCCTATGTTGTGATCAGTCTGGTCACGTGTGATAAGGCTAGTAAACAGACCTGATCGCCTGAAAAACAGACTGTAATGCATGGAGATACGCGACTAGTGTCGAAGTATATCGGCGCAATATGGTAAAAAACAGAAGTGTGTAAAAAATAAATAAAAAATTGTGGGGTTTGATAAACACTCTATACATGTGTATAAATAAGCGTGACAACATTCCTATATAATACATGGAAAACTCAATGTGAATTCTGTTAATGCTGATATGTATTCCCCAAGCAGCACAGACGGCTGCCGAGTGTACCGACGGGCAGAACGGTGCACTATCTTCCTGAGCTGTAGCCAGGCGAGGAGTGGCACGTTCCTCTTACCCTATAGGAGGATCACCAGGTTTGAACAGGTGATATCTGTATCAAATATTCTTTTTATCGCACCTTTGAGCAGTAGCAAATACCATAGGTCCTGAAGAAGCGGGAGATATTTAGCGATCTTTAAACTACCGCAGAAACATGTCTACCATTACGATAAGCCAGTGACTATTAGGGTTACTCACTGGCTGTTTTGCACTGATTTGTTTTTTAACCTTGGAAATGAACGGCACCAGAATAAAGTCCCTCAGCGTTCATTATCCAATTTTAGTATAGAGCACTTTTTCTCCTTCCTCTTTTGATTTTCACAAACTCACTCTTGCACTGCTCCTCAGTTACCAAACAACATCCCCTTTACCGCATACCATCCTTCCCTTGTTGAAGTGGCAACAACTGAGACTCCATGCTTTGGGAAATGTTTCAAATGATGACAGGGCGGCAAAGGGCGAGTAACTGATGGATATCTTCCCACATAGTGCGATACTTTGTTGTGTGCTGTTCTAACAACTCGATTAACACGCACTTAGTCATCCAGACACACTTCATAAAAGACACACTTCTGTTGACCCACAGTTATTCTGTTGTTTATTTGTGCTTTTGGTTAGGGGGCTGTAACTGTGTGGTCATTAAATATTCCCTGGGACCCTCCGTTTACCAGTTTGTTGTTTGTTGATATGTTCATTATACCAATTAGTAAAGACATGAGATTCATTGAAAACATTGAGTATGAGAGCAAAGTCAAATAATGTCCCGCTTTATAAAAAGCAGCTTAAATCCATCCGTTCATTTAACCCCTTCGGGTGAAGGGTGCTTAAATGGTTGATCCAAAATATTTCTCTTCTCAATAAGTGGCTGGTGTTGTCTCTTCCTGGTATTATGTCGACATTTTTAAGAATACAAAATTTCAATTGGCTGGGGTTGTGTTTTGCCTCGATAAAATGTACTGCAATTGTGGATTTCATGTTTTTTAGTCTGATATTGCTTTTGTGTTCGATTATTCTGGTTTTGATTTTTCTTTGGGTTTTTCCAACATATGATAAGCCACACGGGCATCTCGGCATATAAATGATATTGCTACTATCACAAGTTCCAGAGGTCTTGAGTTTCACTGGTGTTCCCTTGGTTGGATGATTAATGATGTTCCCTTTAATTATTGCACTGCAATTACCACAATTATGACAGGGTAATGTGCCCCTGCATTTAGTTCCAACTGTATTCTTTTTTTCTTTATTCAGTTCTTTAAGATTTTTAGTACGTTCATATGCAAATCTCGGCTAGTTACCAAAAATACCTTTGAAATCTTCTTCCAATGCCAAAAGAGGCCAATGCTTTATGATTGTTTTTTTTAATTTGGTGACTCCTGGTAGAAAATTTGGAAATGAATACAGTTCTTTGTTCTTCGCTTTTTATACTTGTAGTCAACAGATGTTTCCTTTGTAATTTATCTGCTCTTTCTGAGGCGGCATCCAATAGGTCCTGTGGGTATCGTCTTTGTTTGAATTTATTAAGAGTGTTGATTTTATGTCTGTTGTATAATTCCTCTGTCGATGCAATCCTTTTTATCCTTAGCAACTGTGAAAACGGTAAATGTTTCTTAAGTGACATTTGGTGGAAACTCAAGTAATGGAGTAAATGGTTTCTGTCTGTTGTCTTGGTAAATACACTTGTTTCTATTGTGCTTTCATGGTTTGTTAGTACATCTAGGTAAGATATCTGATGTTTGTTGATGTGAATTGTATTCTCTCATTTATGGAATTTAGTTGTTGTAAGGCTCTCTGTAATTCGTTTTCTGATCCCTTCCATAGGATAAAAATGTCATCAATGTAACGTTTATACAATATCAGATGTTGTATCCATTCAATTTGGTTCAAAATGTTGTCTAACTCGAATCTGTGCATAAAGATATTAGCATATGTGGGAGTAGCACAATTTCCCATTGAAGTGCCTGATGTCTGCACATAAAACTTGTTGTTCCATGTGAATTAACTGTGAAATAACGTAAAATGAATGAGTTCCATCAAAAACATTTTTTGCTCTTCACTTTTGTCTTCATGTACTAAAAAGCTTTCCATCGCTGTCAAGCCTAGATCATGCGTGATGGAAGTGTATAATGACTTTACGTCAATAGTTGCCAAGATCATGTCCTTCGTGAATAAGTTCTTATGCTCTTCTAAGCTGTTCAAAAAATGGGTGGTGTCTTTTATATATGTCGACATATTTTGTACAATTTCTTGTAAGTGCCGGTCAATATATTTTCCCACTGGTTCGTGTATAGAACCTATTGTATATGCAATCGGACGGAAAGGTGGTAACGTGGAGTGTTTGTGTATTTTAGGTGTCATATAGATATATGGAATCGCCAGATTAATCTTGATCAAATACTCTTTTTCTTTTTGTCCAATGACACCTTTATCGATGCTCACATTTATGAGGGTTGTCAATATTTAAGAAAATCTTTAGTAGGATCAGTAGTCATTTCCATGTATGTGTTTTTGTCTTGTACATGCGTATCAACATTGAGTTGATAGTAATCAGTGTCCATTATTATTAATGCTCCACCTTTATCTGCTTTGCGTATAGTAATTTGTTTGTTATTTGCCAACTCTTGTAACGCTTGTCTTTCCTTTTGTGATAGATTTGCTGTTTTGGATCTAGGGTGTTTGAAAACCTGGTCTATTTCTTTAATCACCACTTTTCAAATGCATCCAATACTTTGTGACTTACTGGAGGAATCAATTTGCTTTTGTTTCTTAGGGCCATATGTATGAAGCTAATTTCCAGTCGCAAACGCTGCAAATCGGTAAAAATAGCGTTTGCGACAGAAAATTAGCAATTTCCGATGTGTGAAGCCAAAATTGATCGCAATTCAAGGAATCGCTAATATAGCAATTCCCAAAATTTGCGAGAGCCAGAAATTTGCAAAATCCATAGCAATTCCCAAATCTGCGAATATCCCATTTTGCGATATTCGCAAATCGGGAAATCGCAAATAAGGATTCGCAATGGTATGTATCAAAAAATCGCAAATTGCGAATACACGAAATTCGCTTTTCTAGAAATCGCAATTACCACCAAGTGGGAGCAGGTGGTAACCAGGTGCAAAGTATTTTAGGAAGCCCACAATGCAACACACTCTTTTTCACAATGTCTGGGCTCTATCTGATAGCGAGGAGGCGAAGAGTGAGAGCTGTGGCGCAGAGGAGGAGACGGCAGGAGAGGATATTCCGTGCGCGCACTACCATCTACCAGCGCACTGAGGAGGACATCTACACCCACTACAGAATGGAGGAAGAGAGCATACTAGAATTAATTGAAGAACTCAGACCCTATCTAGAACATCCCACACGCAGGACACAAGCCATACCCACACACATCCAGGTTCTGTGTTCACTACACCTGCTGGCCTCAGGTAGTTTTCAGGGGGTGATAGCCACAGCAGGAGGGGTGTCACAAAGTGCCCTGTTGCGCTTTTTCCATGCGTTCCTCGATGCCATGACACAAAGGATGCAACACCACATACACTTTCCCAGCACCCCACAGGAACTAGCACAGACCAAGCAGGACTTTTACAACATCGCCCAATTCCCCCACGTCATAGGATGCATAGATGGGACACATGTTGCAATATCCCCCCCTCAAACAATGAGTACGTATTCAGGAACCGGAAATGCTACCACTCACTTAATATACAGGTGGTGTGTGATGCCAAAAACATAATCATTGACATAGTGGCAAAGTATCCGGGAAGCACACATGACGCGTTTATCTTCCGTCACAGTGGGCTATACCGTAGACTCTCAAGAGGTGATTTTGGTGAGGGATACCTACTAGGCAAATGCTCACATACATAGGGCACATTGCAACTGACTAGCATGTGCATTCCAGTGACTAACCGTTTACATTTCCAACCACAAGTGACAGTGCTTATGCAGTCTGGGATTTCATCATGACACCGTACCTCAATCCTGCTAATGCTGGGGAGCGGCGCTACAACCGGGCACACATTTCAACAAGAGGCACCATTGATAGAACCTTTGGCATATTGAAGAGCAGATTCCGGTGCATTCACAAAAGTGGAGGAGCACTCCAATACAGCCCTGAAACTTGCTGTAAAATTGTTGTAGCATTTGCCCTGCTGCACAATATCGCTACCAGGAAAGGCACACCAGTGGAGTTGAGCGAATCTGAATCCTCTGACGTGGAGGGGCCTGGATCTGGACGCATGGCAGCTGGTGTAGCTGGTGCTGCAGCTGGGCGCCAGAGGCGTGATGAGATTACGCGCAACTACTTCTAGGTGAGAAATAATGACACAATGACAACTACAATCTGTGCAACTGTGTTTTAATAGCTACAGCAACAATGCCACACATCCTTATAGGCAAGTACATACACTCCCAATCTAATGCACATGTTTAATTCACAGTGCAACTATGTAACTGGAGTGTCTGCAAAGTCAACACTGTAGTTGTCCATATGTAGCCCCTGCTAATCATTGATATTTGGCTGGACATTCTAGTGGTATGTAGCAGGCCGATTGCTCCTGCCACTACGGCGCCTCTCTACGGTGGGTGGTGGGGTGGTGGAGCTCCGCACTGACTGGGAGTCCTCCTCACTTGGAGTTAGTACTCCGGGGCCTGTGGTACGTAGGGCACGCAGTTCATCCAGAGCAGATGTGGACTGCACAACGACAGTGGCGATGTCCTGTATGCCGTGTGAGAACTCATGCTGTATTGCAATGGTGCGCCTGGACTGAATATTGGTTGCTGAGGCCAGGCGGTTGATTGCGTACGTGTACCGTTCCATGCGGCCCAGCTCTCTGCGCATAGCAGCGCGTTCGGCACGCAACTCCTCACGAAGCACTTGCACAGCACCCCTCATTTCTTCCCATATGCCCCTGAGCCCTGCCCTCATCTCACGCTGTAACGCCTTCATGTGTTTGGCTTGTAGGCGCTGCACCTGGAGCATGTTCAATTCCAGCCCTGCGAAAACCGAGTCTTACTGCTGATCAACGGAGCTGCTGGCCGTGTGGGATCTACGCCTGCCTGTGCCCTGTAGACCTTGGCTGTGTTGTGGCCTTGACTCCTGCTGTGAACCTATTGCATCAGACTGCACATTGTTATTGGTGTCCTCTTCATCATCCTCCATGACTGCCAATGGCCTCACAATCTTCCTCCTGGGTCTCCTTGGTGGAATGACAGGGCTGTCCTCCCCATCTGTTTCCTGCTCCTGCCCTGCGTCTCCAGAGTCTGGAGGTTCTGTCTCTCTTCCACTGCCTCTGGGCTTTTTAGTTGCAGGGGCTGTGGATAGAACAGCACAGATTAATTTACTTTAGTAATTTGCAATGTGAAAATAAAATATTTCACAGTTTAGCCTTACATCACTATTTTTATTCCCCTTTCCTGACCTGCACATGTGAAAATTGCCTAGCGTGGCTGCTTCTCACAACATTTATTTTTCATGTGACTATATCTCCCACAATGCATTGCTGTAACTGCCTGTGTACTTGCTCTAGCGTGACACGTGGTTCCCCTTATCCCTAGGTTGCTGCAGGGTTTGGGGTGTGATGGCATGCATCTTACCTGGTCTGGAAGCTGGTTGGTCGGAGCTGTCTAGCCCAGACACGCCCGCCACACTCTGGAGCCAGTGTTCCCTCTACAAGTTCCTCAAGCAGTGTAGATTGTGGTACATTGGAGGTCCCTCCACCGGTGAGCTGTGACTGCTCCAGCCTGGCTGTCAACTTTTCTTTTGAACGCTGGCGCAGGTCGTACCAGCGCTTGCGCAGTACCTCCACACTCCTGTGTGTCACTCCCAGGGCATTGACTTTAGCCTGTATGCCTGCCCAGATGTGTCGTTTCCTTGTCTCAGGCACCTTGAGTGAGTTCTTTCCAAACAACAAATCGTGGTTTGGCACCATCTCAGTAATGAGTGTTTCCAGTTCAGCTTCTGAGACCTTAATCTTTCTCTTTCTAGAAGTGTCTCCTTCCTGCTGCTCGTGCTGGGTTCCAGGCAATTCCTTGTTCCCACTCTCAGCCATGGCTCCTCGGTAGCAATCCTCACTCTCCCACTCTCTCACAAACAATACTGTTGCAGCATGGGTAGTCAGTCACTTCCTGGATGGTGATGTCATCAAACTGCATCAAGATTGCGATTGGCTGATTTCTGAAAAATCCCAATTTAGCGATTTTTCCCGTTAAGGAATCGCATGAATGTGATTTTTCATATTTAAGGAATCGCAATTATCTTTCTCGAAAATATTTAGCGATTTTATTCGAATCGCTAAATATTTGCGATTGTTGATACATTCGGATTTGCAATTCTGATTCTGCGATTCGATAAAAATCGCAGATTCCGATTCGCAAATCGGAATCTTCATACATATGGCCCTTAGTCCCATGAGGGGGTTTTCTCTTGGTAATGTAGTCTGTGATGTGGTATCAATGACTTTAGAAAAGAAATGTCGTAATCTCAATGATCTTAAAAATTTGTAACTGCTCACTTTTGTTTCCAATTGGTTTGAATGATAAGTTGGGACGTATGATGTCCCTTTTTGAAGCGTCTTGAGTTGAAAATCTGTAACCTTGTGTTTAGAAATGTTCATCATTAAGGTTTCAGACTCCTCGTGTTCTGTGCGACGCTTTCGACACTTATTTGTTTTCTTGCTCCTCCTGGTTCTACTTGGGGTCTTATATCTCTCTCTAAAAAAGGAACCGTGGCAGAAGTTACTGGTGTCCCGGTTGATGTACCTGGTATGTTTCTTTCAGATATGATTTGTCTAGGTTGTTCTCTCATCGGTCTCCTGTTGTCAAATTGTGTTCTTCTTTGTTGTGAGTCATCAGAAGATGTGTCGTCCGATGATTTATTTGTGTTAGGTCTCTGTTGTCTTCGTTTAGCATATATATCTGCCCAACTATATACTTCTCCCAGACGATAGTCGGTTGTATCTCTTTTAAACTTTCTTAGTTTTCGATTATTAATCTCTTTAGTGTATTCTTCCAAATTTTTATTGGTGTCATTTAATATTTCTTCCCATTCCTCTGTGGTCACTGTTTTGTTTATTTCGTCTTTGAGTAGGTTTACTTCTTTACTTAATTCCTCAATGAGTTTTGCTAATTCCTCTACTATCAAAAGTATCAAGTCCAGTGAACATTTATTTAGTATCGCAAACCATTTCTCAGTAAATCTGGCATTGTTTTTACATAAAGTAGATTTGAGGGATATCCTAAGGCCTCTTGGAAACCGTTGGTTTTTATGATATTTTATCAGCGTGCTGGCATGTAATTTTTGATTCACAATTTGCTTTGCCAAGTACAGAAATTGTTTAATGTTAGCTTCTTTTGATCCTGTACCAGGACTTATATTTTCAGTCTCCTCGAAAAGGTAATAAATCCGATTAGTGTCTGCTTCTGTGAATGCTAAAGTTTCTGCTCTTTGTTCTGTGGTATGTGCAATGTCTTCAAATTGCATGTTTGTTTCTGTCGGTGCGTACTCCACAGTGTGCTCAGATGAAATATTGTAAAAGCCAATTGGTATGTGGTGTCGCACTCTCCCTTGTCTGAGTATCTTCTTAATATTATCAATGTAGGTGGTGCTGAGCTGGAAATCCTTCTGGGCACCAGGATTATAAAATGAAATGCAAAAATGTGTGCTCTGAACATCAGAACACATCACCAAGCTAGCACTCGATTGACTGTTTTCAAAATTGTTCCAAAAAGTTATTCAAAGATTGTATATTATTTCATCATCACTTATTTATTATAAGTTCATTGACTATTTACGTCAGTCTTCATTATTTTTCTTCATTCATTTGTAGTTCAAATTTGAGCCCAATGCATTTTGGGCACAATGCCCTTCATAGGGGGACTTTATAGCATCGGTACTAGTATGGGTGTCATCTATTAAGAGTAACTGTGCTGAGACCACGAGGAGCTTATTCATAAAGTCAGGTTCTGGTGCAGTAGGGCTTCTAAGGGGGGCCTAAGGGCATCTACACATATAATGGCTAGGCGGGTGGGTTGGGTGGGAAGTTGCCCAAAAACAATAGCCAGAGATTGTATAGTGGTCAACTTTGACCGGAAGGATGTGGCAGGGTGACTTGTCTAGGGTGTGTCAAACGGGCATAGGGAGGGATTACTGTTCTACCTTTGGGCTTTTTTTATCCCCCTGTCGTAGGTAATTGGAGAAGAGATAGACAGGGCCCACAAGGACATAGGACAGGTAATAGGCCATTTAGCCCGGTGGTTGAAACAGCACACAACCCCATCAAATTCTCCAGGGTTGGTACTGTTGATTGAATCCGAGATCAGTATAGAGGGATAATCCCTGCAGACGAAGTGTATTGCGAAAGTAGGTTCACAACATCTAATAGATTCGCCCCTTTAAGTGAGCTGGACAATAACAACTGACTAGCTCTTTGTCTGGAAGGGGGGCTCGAAGGTGGAGTAAATAATACGGTTTGCCTCAATAATATTATTCAGGGGCCTAAGAGCAATCTGGGAGAATGTGCAAAGATATTGAGTTGGAACATTGCGGGGCTGAAAAATAAATCAGATGATGTCAGGTGGAAGGATTTTCTAAGTGATTTTGATATCATTGGGCTACAGGAAACCTGGGATATCAATCATCTCTTCTGGTGGGATGGCTATGCCACCTATTCAATACCAGCGAAAGCCTCTGCAATGGGGAGGGCAAAGGGCGGGTTATTAACCCTGATTTCTTTGAAAATTGCAGGTATCCACAGTAAATTTTAAACTGGCTCACCTAATTGTTTGGCCGTACAGATTGCCCTCACTAATGCACAAACCCTGCTTATTGGTAATTTTTAAATTGTTATGTTTGGGATAGTTTAGGTCCTTTAGACCAAGCAGAGACACACTTTGAACACTCAACGCAGGGAGGCTTTTTGGAGGATCTGGTGGTGGACAATGGTCTAACTTATCCCAATAAATTTGATGATGGCACAGTTGTTCCAACTTTTAAGGGTAATGGTATGCACTCAACTATTGACTATATTTTAATTAGTGCAGCCCTGATCTCCAGGGTTATTGGCTACACCACTATTTGGTCCCAGTATAGTGACCATAATCCTGTCATCTTGACATTGGTGGAAGGACTTAAGAAGCCCAATAAACCTAACAGTTCCGCTGGTATTTTAGATATGCGGCCCACAGACCAAGCCTGTAGAATCAAATGGTGCTCAGTAGTGCCGCGGGATTTTCAGGCCAATTTATTGGTTGAGGTTGGAAGGGAGATGCACCTCTGAAAGGCAAGCCCGTCTGCGCCCATCCGTGCCTGGACCTCGCCCAGTGCCAGAACCCCTGGACCCCGTGCACGCCATGACGCATGACTCCGATACAACGCCACCACCCTCCACGCTCTCGACACCGGCCAAAATCACCACTGCTTCCAGGCCGCCCTGAAAAGCACCCACGGACCCTTCTCCTGCCACACCTGCAACTTCACCTGCGACAGAAATACCAAACCGCCAAGGACCGGACCCAACCACCTTCACTGCATACTCCTCAACACCCGCTCTGCACGCAAACACGCCGTCGAGCTCTGGGACCTGCTCGACACCTCCACCCCTGGCGTCGCCTTCCTGACCAAGATCTAGTGGAACGACTCCTCAGCACCCCACATCGCCATAGCCATCCCGGACAGCTACAAGATCACCCACAAGGACCGCACCAATGAAATTGGAGGAGGCCTAGCCATCATCCACAAGTCCACCCTCCAAGTCTACACCCACGCTGATGACACCCTAAACACCTCCGAACACCTAAACTTCCGGATCCACACCGACCCCAACACCACCCTCAGAGGAACACTCATCTATAGACCCCTGGACCACGGGCTCTGTTCAGCGATTCCATTGCCGACCTCGCCAGCACCACACACTCGCCTCCACGGACTACATCCTCCTCGGGGACCTGAACTTCCACCTCGAGAACAACAATGACGCCAATTCAGCCACCCTGATCAACAACCTTGGCCTCCGACAACTTGTCACTGAACCCACCCACACCGCCGGCCACACGCTGGACCCCATCTTCTCCACAAGCACCCTCGTCGCCTTCAACCACACCACCAAACTCCACTGGACCGACCACAACTGCATCCACTTCACCTTCAAGAAACCAACAACGCACTACCACACCCAATAGCTGCACCTCCGCTGCTGGAGCAAAGTCACCAAGGATCAGCTGACCTCCACCCTCGCCCAGAACCCTCCCACTGACCCAGATGCTGCCGCCCGTAACTTCAGACAGTGGATAGACGACGCTCAAGATTCCCTCAAACACCACTCCAGCAAAAAAGCCACCTGGTTCACCGAAGAGCTCCAGACCTCCAAACGTACCTGCTGGAAAATGGAGAAGAAATGGCTCCACGACTGCACACCAGACAGCCACACTGCCCACAAGGATGCCACCCGCAGACATCACCAACTCATCAGAACAGCCAAGAGATCTTCCTTCAAAGCCCGCATGGACAACAACACACTCGACAGCAAAGAGCTTTTCAGCATAGTGAAGGAACTCTCCAACCCCAGCTCCAACACCAACGACATCCCGCCCTCGCAAGATCTGTGCGACTCACTGGCCACCTTCTTCCATCACAAGATCACTGACATCCACGACAGCTTCAATAACTCGACCGCCCCGACTACGGCAGACCCCACCCGAATGCCACCTGCACCAACCCGCTGACCTCCTGGTCCCACGTCAACGACGATGAGACTCGCAAGGGCAAGAACTCCATCCACTCTGGATCACCATCAGACCCCTGCCCACACCACGTATTCAACAAAGCAGACGCTACCATTGCACCCCAACTATGGAAGATCATCAAGATCTCCTTTGACACAGCGACTTTCCTGGAATGCTGGAAGCACGCCGAAATCAACGCCCTCCTCAAGAAGCCCAAGGTGGACCCCAAGAACCTCAAGAACTTCCGGCCCCTCTCCCTGCTCCCATTCCCGGCGAAGGCCATTGAGAAGATCGTCAACAAGCAGGTGACCCAATACCTCGAGGACAACAACATCCTAGACCCATCCCAGTCCGAATTCAGACGAAACCACAGCACCGGGACAGCCTACATCGCCGCCACAGATGACATCAGGCGCCAACTAGACAACGGCAAAACTTCAGCCCTCGTCCTCCTGGACCTGTCAGCTGCCTTTGACACGGTCTGCCACCGCACACTAAGGACACGCCTCCAAGAAGCCGGAATCCAGGAGAAGGCCCTGGACTGGACCACGTCCTTTCTCTCCGGCAGAACCCAGAGAGTCCGCCTCCCACCCTTCCGATCCGAAGCCACCGACATCATCTGCGGCGTACCCCAGGGCTCATCCCTCAGCCCGACCCTGTTCAACGTATACATGGCCCCCCTCGCACAAGTGGCCCACCAACACGACCTGAACATCATCTCCTAGGCAGACGACACCCAACTCATCCTCTCCCTCACTAAGGACCCACACACCGCCAAAACCAACCTCCACGAGGGAATGAAGGCCGTAGCCGAGTGGATGAGGAGCAGCCGCCTGAACCTGAACTCAGACAAGACGGAGGTCCTCATCCTTGGCCCCACCCCCTCTGCCTGGGATGACTCCTGGTGGCAGCCTACACTGGGAACAGCACCAACACCCACGAACCATGCACGCAACCTAGGATTCATACTCGACTCCTCCCTCTCCACGTCGAAGCAGGTCAACGCCGTCTCCTCCTCCTGCTACAACACCTTCGCAGGATCTACAAGTGGATCCCGACCGAAACCAGAAGAACGGTGACCCAAGCCCTCGTCAGCAGCAGGCTGGACTACGGCAACACACTCTACGCAGGAATCCCGACCAAACAGCTATGACGACTGTAACGCATCCAAAACGCCTCCGCACGCCTGATCCTCAAAATCCCTCGGCGCAGCCATATCACCTCCCACCTAAAAGACCTGCACTGGCTCCCCGTCAACAAGAGGATCACCTTCAAGCTCCTCACCCACGCACACAAAGCACTCCACAACACCGGACCAGCCTACCTGAACAGCAGACTCAACTTCCACACCCCCACCCGCCAGCTTCGCTCCGCCAGCCTCACCGCCGTCCCGCGCATCCAACAAACGACCTCCGGCGGCAGATCCTTCTCCTTCCTCGCCGCTTAGACCAGAACACCCTCCCCACCCATCTGCGGCAGACCCAAGACCTGCTCACCTTCAGAAGGCTCCTCAAGACCTGGCTCTTCGAGCAGTAGCAGCACCCTATCCCCTCAGCGCCTTGAGACCCTCACGGGTAAGTAGTGCGCTTTACAAGTTTACTGATTGATTGATTGATTGTTTAAATGAAAGCTCAAGGGATGTTGATGTCCTTACGGCCTATACCACAATTTGTGCTCAGATAACCTTCGATCTTAAGCGGCCCTGCAAGGAGCAGTCAACAAAAGGGGAACAATGGTTTGATCAAAACTGTTCAGTAGCTCATCATAAGCTGTTAGCAGCTCTAAAATCTAATCCGTTGGATAAATGCGCCATAGTAGTCCTAAGAAAAAGCTATAAAATGGCTAGAAGAAAACGGAAAAAGGAGATAAAAAATGAGGCATGGAACAAGTTATTATCTATCAATGTTATTAAAAATAGTGCCACATTTTGGGAAGTTGTTAATAAACCCTTTTTCCAAGATTCCATGGACAATCCCCTCGATTGTAATATACAGGAGCAGGGATGGTACAATCATTTTAAATCTGTGTATAGTGAGGAGGATACCCATGGTCACACTGGCACTATATTCGCGATTGAGGCATACACTCTGACCTTGACAGAGCCAGATGTAGTAGAGGCTATAAGTCAAATGACAAGCAATAAGGCCCCTGGACCAGACAGTGTCCCTGCCAATCTTTTTAAATCTGATATAAAGACATGGTCCAAAATGCTGGTCAATGTTTTTAATAAGGCATGTAAATCAGGCCTACCTAGTTTGTGGTCTGAGTCAGTGATAGTGCCTATCTTCAAAAAGGGTAACAGAGGGGACCCTAGTTGTTAGCGACCCAGTTCACTTATTGATTCCGCCGTAAAGGTGCTTGATAGGGCAGTACTCAGTAAACTTACAGGTTGGCTATCTGAAACTAAAATCTTATCAGATCTGCAATACGGATTTAGGAAAGGCAGAGGCACCACCGATCAATGCCTCAAATAACACCTTTTAATTGGGAAGGTCACTGTGGCCAAGAAGGGTAAACTCTATCTGGCATTTATGGACCTTTCCTCGGCCGTTGACCGAGTGAATAGGTCCAAATTATGGGTCATGTTTCTCAAACTAGGTGTAGATAGAAATATTGTTCATTTCCTCGCCGATTTACATAGGGATTTAACTGACAACATGAGATATGATCAAAGGGGTAATTGCACCCAGGGAATACGTATTGCCAATGGTGCATTTTGGCCCCTTTACTTTTCACCCTTTACATTAATAATTTGGATCAAGCTCTAGGTGAAGTATGTAAAGACATTCAGCGTGTAGGGGAACACCTGATCCCGGCACTCCTCTACGTGGATGATTCCGCCCTTCTAGCATGAATGGCGGTAGGGTTACAACTTCTTTTAAACTCCTTTGCTGCTTTTATGAAATCCTTGGACCTAATTGTCAACTTTTTTAAATCTCATATCATGATAACTGGCCTTAAACCGAAAAGGGTTAACACTCTTCATTGCGAGAGCAATGTGCTTACCAGGGTCTCTACCTTTCCTTATTTAGGTATTACATTTGACGATCAAGGTACTTGGACCCCGCAAATACATGCCAAAAGAAATGTTCTGGCCAGATCCACATCAGCTGTCCTGGGTTTTGCATGCAGTCTAGGGCCCAGACCAATGCAAGCTCTGTTAAAAATATATGGAGCGAAATGTATTTCTCTTGCGATGTATGGCACAGATATTTGGGGTTTTAGAAACGTAAGGGAAATCCAAGTTGTTGAGAATAAATTTTTAAGAAACCTTTTATCTGTCTCACAATCCACGTCTGGTTATATTGTCCATCAGGAGATTGGAGCTGGTTTTTTGGAAGATTTAATTGCTATTGCACCTCTCCTGAAGTGGATTTCAACTTGGTTAAATCATGAACTAGAGTTGAACCACAAAGTTTTGAGAGATTGCCTGGCCCTAGATCAAGCGAATCGTATCCCCTGGCTGAGTTATGTCCATAGGCTGGCAGTGAAATTGGGATGGCCTGAGATATTCAACTCGCCTGACAAGTTAGTAAAAGGTGATATGAAATGTGCGAAGGAATCATATTTGTTGATGGCTTCTATGGATAGAGAAGAAAGGGAGCTGGTAAAACCAACCGTAAGAGCTCACCAACTGTTGAAAACATCTTGTGCAATTGAACCATATCTGAATGTTGTTACAAATCCCAACCACCGCATTCCCCTGGTTAGATTCATGTTGAATCAACTTCATTTGCTCCTTGCTGACCCCCCGGGGATGGAGGAGGGTGGAGGATTTGGGGGTATGTTCCTGTGACAATTTGTCTATCCAGGATACATTGCACCTTATTTTTTTTTTGTAAGCACTTTTCGCACATTCCGAAGCGTTTTATTCTCCCAATCTTAAAAGATAAAGGGTTCTTGCAAGTTAAACCAGCACTTTTGTATTTACAGCTGCTATCTAATGTTTGGGAGACTTTTAGTATAGGTAGCTTTCTTACTGCAGCAGTTAGATTAAGGAGCTAAATAAGAAAAAGGTAACTGATTTTTAAGAACTAGCTTGAAATAACTAAATCTAAATATGTTTTTAAATGGACCTGTGGTTTAAAAAAAAAAGAATGTAATTAATTGTTTGATATGTACTTAATGTCTGAAATTTTTATTGTGATTCACTGCTTTATAATCAAATTTCATGTATAGTATAGTATGCTTTTATGGTTTTTAAATTGACCGAATAAAGTACTGACTGACTGACTGACACTGACATCTGTAGTTTTATTAGAATTGCCATCATTATTGCTAGCATCCTGCTCCATCTCTAAGGCAGTGCCTGTTGTTAAATCTGTTTGTGGTTCATTTTTATTAATTCCTGTATTGCTCTGAACTGCCTTCATGAGCACTTCCACCAAGTTTGAGTCTATTGTTTCAGCTTCCCCAAGATTGCAAGATTGTAGCAGTCCTGCTGCATTTCCAGACTGCAACTGTATCATTATGGGACGCCCAACCCGAGATTCAACTGCCTTGCGGGTTGCGGGCCTCCTGTTACACCTATTCGCCTGTCTGTACAGCTGTATTGTTGCGGCCTCCACATCCTTCTTGCAGCACAGATCTGTGCAGCGGCACCATTGCTGGTTTTCATTTTTGCCTTTGGACGGAGCTGATTTACCAGCAAGCTGACCCCGCTTGCTGCAGATACCCTCGCAAGACGACAAAGCGCTGCCACAGCATCGGCCGCGTCCCCGGCCCTCCTGACGCCTCCCTCTCCGCTAGTAAGATGCCAAGTCCTCAGCGGTGTCCATCACTACTGCCTGGGCCAAAATCAGCCAGAGTCAGGTATGAAAGGCAGCAATGGGGGAAGTATTCCGGGAGAGTGTTCACTGTGGCGGCCTCAGTCTGCCATCTTCAATTAGATCACATGGTTTAAACACAATCTAAGACAGGATCTAAAGACAGTCCCTTATGCAAGTCGGTCACCTCTAAGGGAGAGGTTAAAACAATGATATCGCTACTATCAAATATCAGCTCTGCCGCAAAATCTCATTCGACATCGTCCAGGGACGAGAATCAAAGGTTAAATGGAAGCAACCTTAATTCTGGCTTAACAATTTCTCCTGCATCAGGCAAGAGGACAGATATCCCTGAAAGGCCCTCTATGGATGTAATAGTTACTGGTGTTCTCACAATGGATACCTGTGCTGGCGCATAAGGCACTAATTAGCCTACTCTTCAGTTTTTGCAGACTCAGCGGACGGAGGCTCTGGAACACAATGCACAGGTTAAGGCGGATATTGCAGCAATACATCAGGCTCTTTCAGATGTTTCTAGCAAAGTGGCAGTACTGTTGGCTGAGATGACGGAATTACAACAAAGAGTTGCAAGAATGGAAGAAGTTGGCTCAGTGACTGTCATAACAGTACAGAAACAAGGGGTTCTTATTTCGACTCATCAAAGCAAACTGGAGGATTTGAAGAATAGACAGCAGCTTAACGATCTAAGGTTGTTTGGTATACCCGAGGGGAGAGAAGGCAGCAACCCTGGAACATTTGTTGTGAACTTATAGCAGAAGGCACTTTCAGAGCCGTCAGGCTGGGATATGGACTCCCAGATTCAAAGGGCCCCCAGATTGCTGCCAACAATAAGACAAGTCGGACAGGTACATTCAGCACACCCTCACCCCATTCTCATCTTTGTTGGCAACTTTTTATTGAGACAGGCCATTTACTTTAAAGCGCGGCCAGCTGCACCCCCAAGGGTAGAGTTGATCAGATCTATGTATGACTACAATGGACTAACGCTGGAAGATGCGCCAACTAATTTATCCATTTAAGGCAGTTGGACCACAGGTATTTTTCCAAGAGCCCTCATGTCTTAAAATTATGAAAGATGGACATCAGCAAATATTCCTTTCTGAACTGGTAGCATCTAAAGCTTTAATTCAATGGCGCTAGGGCTATGATTTGGGAGATAATATTCCAAATCAATAATTTAAAGGAAAAATCATATACTGTAGCTTTGTGGGCCAAAATGTCTTTTTTCTTTTTCTTCTCTGGTTGGCAGATATTGGAGGTGGGGGGCTCCAAGGGGGTGCTCCCAGATGACTGCCATTTCGGCTGGCAGGAAAGGGGATGGGTGATTTATTTTCTATGTAGGGTGGGGCAGAGGAAAAGGGGGGGCGGGTCACAAAACATGTTTTCTCTATGTTAACTCCCATAAGAGTTTTGAACGTGACTGCAGTCTATACCGCTGGACGGAATTACACAAAATTTGGCAGAAAGGTAGATTTTGTTACACAGATCACACTTTTTGGGATTTGGTGTAAATCCTTTCAGTTGTTTTAGAGATACTAACCTAAAAACAAATGTGTATATATAGGGATGCAGATCCTCCACAAAACCACCCGCAGGGGTTCTGCAGACTCATGTGCCAAAGCAAAGTTCTGATTGGCTGGCCACAGCTTCACAGAAAAGTTGTGGCCACCATTTTGTTTGTCTGGAAATGGTCCCCGGGGCTGAAAAGTTGTTTGCAAAGTGAATAAAGGGGTCAGGGTAGTACCCTAACTCCATGGATGTGTTAGAGGGGTCCCAGAGAGACCCATAAAGGCAGATAAATTGCCTCATAATGTTTTTTTCTCAATGCGCGGGAATCCGCAGATCCCCCATGGTGCTCAGCACGACCCCATTCCCTCTAGAACCACGAATCTTGATGCAGCTTATCAGAGGCCCGCTCCCTTTGACCACAACTCAGCAAACGGGCCTCCTGGTGCACTACTGGTGATGGATGAAGTCCCTTGGATGCTGAGGGTCCTTGGGGGCCAAGAACCCCTCCTGTTACCTATAGTAAGTTTCACACAGTGGGATTGCGCCGACCTCATTGGAGGCCCTGTCCCCTTTCTCAACCACTCTGCAAATGCACCTCCTGGTGCAATACTGGTTGGTGGATGAAGTCCCCATGTCTGCTGAGGGTCAATTGGGGCTAAGCACCGCTATAGTTGCCACAAGTAAGTCCCCCACAGCCCCATTCCTCAGACCTTATCAGAGACCCTGACCCCTTTCTCAACCACTCTGGAAAGGCGACTCCTGTATTACTACTGTTGGGGGATGAAGCCTAAGGGTGAGTAAACTGGTAAACTCTGCAATGCCAATGGTTAGTAGAGTTTTTGACAAACTCTGCGTTCCAAGCGGAGCGTGGACTGGCAAAACTCTACTGACAGAGTGGAATTTACCACCCACCTCATCAGAGACTCACACACCCACTCACAGACACACTCATATACCCACTTAAGACCCACTCATACTCTCTCACACCCACTTAAGCCCCACTCACACTCTCTCACACCCACTTACAAATCTGCTAAGACACTTATACACCTAGTGAGACACTCACGCATTCACTCACACACAGCGTCAAATGTTAGTGGTTATAGTTGGGAAATAACATTTTAAAAACCTTACAAATTCATTTAAAAACCAAAGGTTACAGGGATGTTCTAGTTAGAAAATAGCATTTTAAACACATAGAAGTTCACTGACAAAAACAAAGGTTACAGGGACATTACAGTTAGGAAATGGATTGGAATTAAAAATACCTTGGAAATCCACTGGCAAAACCAAAGGATACAGGGATATTATAGTTAGGCTCAAATTTCAATCATACAAATCCAGAGAAATTCAGCAGTTATAGTTACCTGAGCTAACTAAAACTTACACCCCTACAATGCACTGCTTATGACCTCACATTGTACGTCACTCATAACGGGCTGACGACATAAAAATCCCTAACCTTCCACCCACTCCCTCATCCACTTTCGATCAGAACTTCCTCATGGATAAACTGGACTCCCTATCCTTTGAGATGAAATCATTCTCCATTCTTCTAATACACAACGATCAGATATGCCTAGACAGTTCTCACAGATGTCACCTCCCTTACATAAATCCCCATAACTCACCCACCATATTCCATGTTTGCCTCTCTACAACCAAAAAAATGACCCTGACCTCAACCCCTACAACAATCGACATATCGCACCCCAAGTCAGACACACTAAGTCACCCTCCACTACCATCAAAAAAGACCTCACTTCCACCTGCAACTCCTCTGCCTGTCTCTCCGGATGAAAATTACCTCCCTATCCCTGCCAACCCTTCCCCCAATGCCATTTCACTTTCTCCTAACTGCCACTATCCCATCTCCATTCGAACTCTAAAACATGACAGGCTTCCCCTTCACATTCTAGAACTCTCAGTTCAAGTCATCCGTTCATACCCATGTCATGCTCTCCCATTCACAACTACCTCCATTTGCCCTTTAAATGCCTTCCTCACAACTGCAGGTCAGCATTCAACCACAAGGTTTATCAAAGAGGAAACAGACACTTGTAACACTAAGCCATTGGTTAGGTAAATTTTTAGAGTAACCTCAAAAACCCTATGCAATTTGGAATATAGCGGTATATATGGTTCATCCGCCCCGCATATGGGTTATTGGCCGTTATCATTGGTTACTCTAAGTGAGTGATTTAGCCAGCCTCAACCGGAGGCACCTCTGGCATATAGTGCAGTGTCCAGAGAAGGAAAAAAGGTGGTGTGTCAAAAGAAGTAAAAAGGGAGAAAAAAAAAAAAAAAAGGGGGGGGTTTGTTAAAATAACTGGAAAATCACCCTAAGTAGTTTTATTGATTGGTGTGATTTCCAGGTTGTTAAAAAACTGGTACTACTAAGTTGATCGAGTTACTAGATCACAGTAGTTGGGAAAAACACTTACTACATAAACGTCGACATGTTTCTGCTCCGTCGGCCCATAGGGGTCTATAGAGCATTCGTCAGGACTAACAGTAAAATAGACAAACAGTGTTTGGATTACTCACACCTTTTGTGTTGTAATACGTTAATAACCTGTATATTTTGCAGGGTATTGACTCCTCTGGTTTCTAAAAAGAAATAGGGAGAGAACATCGAAAAAAAGAGACACACTCATTTACTGACAAACCTTATTTAGGCTAGTGCGATTAATAGAATAACATTATTATTCATTCAATTCTTGAAGATTCAAGACATTTCATCTCTAAAATGGGGGAGGGTAGTGTAACCGGGTTGAGCTTATCGCGCTGCAGGCAGGGTAATGAAAGTACATTCAGCAAGGGTACGTTACTTATAGTGCGCATTAACCTTTTGTCCAGCAAGCATAGTGGGTGAGTTGTTTTTAAGAGATGCCGCCTAAGGAGCGCGTGGATTGAACTTATCGCGCTGCCGACAGAGTTATAAGAAAACATTGGAAAACATAGCGGGCACATTCGGCAAGGGTGCGTTTCACTTAGTACGCGTTAACCTTTTATCTAGCAAGTCTAGCATGTGCGGTGTTTTTAAAGAGATGCAGCCTAAGGGAAGCGTGGAAACGCAGGGAGCCTTTTAGGCGAGATATGCGAATTAGTTATTAAACGCAGCACGTTCTCGTACCTTGTAACAGAGAGTACTTGCTTGCGTCGGGGGGCCCTCAGGGCTCAGAGCTGTATTTGAAAAATATCGGGTTAATTAGTATTCTGTGTAGTCACCTTACCGAGATTCAGTAGGCAGTGCTGCGTGGTTCCGCCATTACCCGCGTGTGACTGCAATTGCGTCTAGTGCTGACTCTGCCCCCGGAAGCTAGTGAATCCGGCTGAGCAGGCGTTTTTAAAGAGGCAGGCACTCTTGACTCACGTGTTTACTGGCATAGTGGGCTGATGTGTTTTTTCTAAAACAAAACTTTATTGTTTTCATCAAAGGGAAGTAGGAAGATTCGTTTTCTGAAAATGGTAATCCATGGTGGTACATCATTGATATTTGTATCATGGAACAAGATGGTCAATCATTTAGAGAATTGGTGCCAGGGTATGGAATCGTTCAGGCCGTTTTCGTGGGTTCTGAGGCGTTCCACCCACCTTTGTTCTTTCTCAAATAATGTTCTTTCACATCTCTGTGATTTGTCGGTTAGCATTTCAATTACTGACCATTGGATGTCATCGCAGGAATGGCCTGCTTGCACAAAATGGGTACAAAGCTTGGTGGTGTTCTTTTTTAATCTTATGTTACTGCGATGTTCGCCAATCCTTGTTTTTATCTTTCTACATGTCATCCCGATGTAACGTTTGCCGCAAGGGCAGGTCACAGTATAGATGACATGGGTCGAATTACAATTCGTGTGTTGACGTTGCTGCCAAACAAAGGTGTCAGATAGCTGCAATGTTTTTGTAGCAGTTGTGGTTTTGCATGCAACGCATGACCCACACGGATAGTGTCCCGTTACTGGTGCCATAGTTATATCTCTTAGAGGGATTGCTTGCAGTTTTTTACGTGCTGGTCGAGTATGTACCAAGACATCCTTGATATTTTTAGATCTCCTATTGGCGAACCTCGGTCTGGGCCAATCAAATTGTCCGGTGTGTAGGATATGCCAGTTCTTGTTTACTAGTTTCTTTACTGCGTAAGACGCCTGGCTAAATGTTGTGACACAGGTAGTTAGATCAGGTACTGTTTCTTTTTCAAATGTTTGTAGGAGGCATTCTCTTGGTTGATTTGTTGCTCTCTTTTTACAGAGTTTGATGGTTTTCTCTGTATAATTTCTTTGTCTCAGTCTGTCACTTAATTCATTGGCTTGCAATACATAATCAGAGTTGTTACTGCAATTCCTCTTCAAACGCAGGAACTGGCTGTAGGGGAGGTTATCCCTCAATGGTTTAGGGTGAAAGCTGTTGTAGGACAAAATGCTGTTCTTAGCCGTGGGTTTCCTATACGTTTTTGTATGTAACTCATTATTCCTAACAAAAATAGTTATGTCAAGGAAGTCAAGGTTGCAGCTAGTAGCTGTATGTGTGAATTTTAGCCATGGATCAAGGCTGTTGAGCCAATTCATAAAAGACTGTAGGTCCAATTTTTTGTCCCAGATCATGATGATATCATCAATGTATCTCTTCCAGTATAAAATACTGGAAGAAAAGGTGTTGTCTACATTGATTATGTTGAGTTCTTCAAAGTGACTGACATAGAGCCCTGCTACCGAGGGAGCGAAGGCGCTCCCCATGGATGTTCCATGGATTTGGAGGTACATGTCCTCTTCGAAAGCAAAGAAATTCTCCTTCAGTGCTAACTTACAACATTCTAGGATAAAATGTCTTGGTGTTTGGAATTCCCAATCTTTTGAGAATAAGACGTCTTCCAGAACTTGCAAAGTCTCATTTTGAGGCAGACTAGTAAAGAGGGCTTCAACATCCAGGCCCACAAGGAGCATGGTTTCAGGATTGAAAGGTTTCTTATCTATTTGTACCAGGAGGTCTCGTGTGTCCTTTAAATATGCCGGTGTTTGTTGGACAAGAGGTTTTAGGAATTCATCGGCAAATCTGGAAAGTGGTTCTAATATTGAACCGATGCCCGAAACTATCGGACGACCTGGTGGTGGGCTCCTATTTTTATGGGTTTTTGGCAGAGATAAGCTCAACCCGGTTACACTACCCTCCCCCATTTTAGAGATGAAATGTCTTGAATCTTCAAGAATTGAATGAATAATAATGTTATTCTATTAATCGCACTAGCCTAAATAAGGTTTGTCAGTAAATGAGTGTGTCTCTTTTTTTCGATGTTTTCTCCCTATTTCTTTTTAGAAACCAGAGGAGTCAATACCCTGCAAAATATACAGGTTATTAACGTATTACAACACAAAAGGTGTGAGTAATCCAAACACTGTTTGTCTATTTTACTGTTAGTCCTGACGAATGCTCTATAGACCCCTATGGGCCGACGGAGCAGAAACATGTCGACGTTTATGTAGTAAGTGTTTTTCCCAACTACTGTGATCTAGTAACTCGATCAACTTAGTAGTACCAGTTTTTTAACAACCTGGAAATCACACCAATCAATAAAACTACTTAGGGTGATTTTCCAGTTATTTTAACAAACCCCCCCCTTTTTTTTTTTTTCTCCCTTTTTACTTCTTTTGACACACCACCTTTTTTCCTTCTCTGGACACTGCACTATATGCCAGAGGTGCCTCCGGTTGAGGCTGGCTAAATCACTCACTTAGAGTAACCAATGATAACGGCCAATAACCCATATGCGGGGCGGATGAACCATATATACCGCTATATTCCAAATTGCATAGGGTTTTTGAGGTTACTCTAAAAATTTACCTAACCAATGGCTTAGTGTTACAAGTGTCTGTTTCCTCTTTGATAAACCTTGTACTTTCCCTGGGGAATGAAACAGACCCTTAAATCCCTAGTCCCTCCACTTTGATTGATCAGCATTCAACCACTACAGAGACATTGCTGACCTTATTCTATCTCACAACCTCAAACATCTATTTTTAACAGAAACATGGCTTTCTGACACCTGCCAACACATATTCAACCTTGTGTCCCCCCTTGCTCCCACATCATTCGCCAAAACCGATCAGGAAAAATAGGAGGGGGTGTAACTCTTATCCATAGATACTCCCTCATATGCACACACCTAAAATAAACTCAGTCTATGGACATCAAGAACGTACCAGTTAACCTGAAAACATCCCATAAAAAGCCTACAATTTTCCACACAATTTCCCATCCCCCAGGAACAACTTCCCTGATGTCAAACACCTTATTGAATTCATTGCTGTAAGACTTAGCAACTACACATATAACATCTTCCTCAAAGACTTCAACTTTCACTGGGGGTGATCCCTCTGACTCAGCAGTTTCCCTACTATCTCTTTTCATGAACAACAATGATCTCATACAATTTTGTTCCTCCCCATACATACAAAAGGATCTATACTCAACCTCATCATCAGAAATGACGATCTTGTTACATGCCTACCTCCAATACCTGTGGACTGGTCAGACCAGGTCTTGATCTCCTTCTTTATCTTGGACACTAGCACCTCTTATAGTGGTCAATCAATCAACGGAAAACTTGAATCAGTGACTTTAAAAACATCATTGATTCCATGTTATGCACCAAAATTACGTCTAAACTCTTGCAGGCACAAACAATCACTGATACAACAATCCTAGTGGAGAACTACAATGCTATCTTGACAGAAGTAGCTAATGAGCTTACTCCCCCTAAACTAAAAATACTTTGCAACTCATCCTCAGCGCAATGGTTCTCTAAACAACTCTTAGAGCAGTGAAGGATGGCCATATCCCTCAAATACCTCTGGGACAAAAACTCTCAAAGGAATTCCATAAAATGCTTACGAGTAAGCATAGTGAGTACAAACACCATATACTAAAAGCCAAAGCGTAATTCTTCAGGAGAGAAATCTCGCCAGTTTAAAAGAAACCCCAACACTCTTTGACATTGTCAGAGAGTCTACCTCACCATGACCTCTACTCAGTCTTAGAAACAACAAACAAACCTGTGACAATCTCTCTTCTTTCTTCTCCAGCAAGATTGACATTATTGAACTATCCATCCTAAAATTTCAGGCCCCACTTCCTTCTCCTGTACTTACTAGCAAATCCAAAGAAATGTGGTCTAATTGTGTACATCTATCCAAGCATGCACTAAAAATCATGATAACTGCCATCAAAACCTTGTCCTATTTTACAGCGGTCACCCCGACAAAAACCATGAAAAACCTAGCCTTTTCTCACCCAAATAATGATCTCCTCCCTCAGTGAAGAAGTTGTACCCAATTGCCTCAACACAGGTGAGATCACTCCTCTTTTGAAGAAACCTGCTGCAGACCCCGCCAACTTCAACAACCTCTGCCCTTTCTCCAATCTCCTTTTCCTAGCTAAACTACTGGAAAGGTTTGTGGCTCATTAGCTTAACAACTACATCAAGACAAACAAACTCCTTGATGACCTCCAATCAGGCTTAAGACCCGGCTTCTGAACAGACTGCTATGCTGGAAATGATTGATGATGCTCTTTGCATAATAGATAATGGAGACTCCTGCCTTCTAGTCCTACTAGTCTTATCATCAGCATTTGACACTGCCACTCGCTCATCTCTTCTAAGAAATCCAAAAGATTGAATGGGTATTGTAGCAGCGTCCTCCCCAGCCTGGTAGCATGTAAATGAATACACCACACACAGAGCTCAATAATACACGTCTTTATTTCTCAGCATTGTAAATGGTAACTGGCATGTACTGGGTCATGAATTTTACTAAACACATCCAATCACCCTTGTCACTAGACTACAGAGTCCGTGGGGGACCATATGGGTCCCGCGCTATTATTATTATTATTATTATTATTATTATTATTATATTTCTTATATAGCGCCAGAATCGACCCCCAAAGGGGTATCTCCGCGCTTGCCTTGGGAACCCGTCCTGGTTTTATCCTGTGAGATAGCCCCTACAGGGCATCCCCAAGGTGAAAGCCAGGCATCCCGCCGCGGGGGGGCCGTTGTGGAGATTAAGCAAGCTTAATGCCCAGAGTTGCAGAGTGTGAACCCATGATTAGGTCAGGCACCGAAGCGAGAATTATCGAGTCCGTGGACATTTGGGCTCACACCCTGCCGCGTCGGGAATCGAACCCTGGTCCCGGGTCTGACCTCTGCTTCAGGGTCTGCCTGCTCTAACCAGTGAGCCACACTTCTCCATTAATATACGATACACTACATCTCCCCCTTTGTTAAATAAAAAGTTCAAACAAATAAAAATAAAACATATATACATCATAGTTCTTCAATAAGTCTTCAAGGTGCTCAAACAACTCTTCCAGATCTTGTGGAGTGAGGCTGAGGAGACACAGGAGAAACAGCTGCTGCAGGCACTGGTGACCAAGACACTGATGAAGTCCTTGGGCTTTTCTGGCCCTCTGATGACAGTCTCACTACAGATGTCTTGAGTTGACAGACTCAGAGGCAGGTGCTTGAAATGTGAGGAAGCCCATGTAACAGACTTTCCAGAATGGTGAGCAGTCACTATGTGTCCCTTACTAGTCATAACTTGCAATGGATGGGCATCCAATAGAGCATCAGATTTGTGTTTTCTCCACTGTCTGGCAGTGTCACGATCCCCTTGATGAAACGTAATGACACGAGCATATTGACTCGTGTCAGCATAAGTCTCCATTCTGGACTTGTAAGATGAATCAGTGAGTCGAACTTTCTTGGCATCAATTGTTCTTTCAGTGGTCCACTGGGGCAGCTTGGTACCCACGGCTCTCTCGAACATCAGGGTGGCCGGGATTTCGCTGGTTGTAGAATGAGGGGTTGATCTGTAGGCACGAAGGGTATGAGAAAGAACTGATTTGAGCTCAAGTCCTTCTAGCTCAGCTCACTAGACAGCCTTCTTAAGAGTGCTCATAAAACGTTCAACAATGCCATTAGCCTCTGGCATAAAGGTGTGCCTTTTTGATGCTTGGTCTTTAAATGATTAAGAAAGTCTTTGAATTCTCAACCATTGAATGGTGGGCCATTGTCAGATTTAAAATAAACAGAGCACCCCAGGTTAGAAATCTTCCTTGTAGTCTTTCAATTACTCTGTTATGAGTGAATGACGACAGGTCTTACACTAGAGGAAACCTGGAGTACTCTTCTACTAATGACCATTTGCAAGGGGTCCAAAGAAATCAAGTGCAATTTTCTCCCAAATGTGTTTTGGAAGATCTGAAATGTTCAATGGATGCTGTGTTGTTTTGGGAGATATACAGTTACACAAATGACAAGCCTGGAGCTCTCTCTCAACTCGCTCATCAAGATGAGGGAACCAAACACGGTCCTGGAGAGCTCGCTTTGTGGTGACAGTTCCCTAATGTACTTCTGTGCCACTTCAATGACTTGCTGTTGTAAACTTTCAGGAATGACAATTCTCGACCCTCGCAAGATAATTTCTTCTTGTATAACTGACGGTTCATCACATACATTCTTGAATTTCTGATACTCATTGTCGTTATCAAGAGGCAGATCATGTGTTCTCCAGGATTGATGCATAATAATGTCTTTAAGGATGAGCCTATTCCTATCTGCATTTGCAACAATACTTAATTGCTCCAGGGACACAGATGCAGGAGTACTGGATCTCACAATGAAGTTGATGTAGGTCTCAGGCACTTTAGAAGGGGCTCCCTGACACTGTTTGGGCACTCGAGGGAAGAAGTCAGCAGGGTTTTTATATTTTCCTGGGCCTATGCACAATGGTGTAGTCATACTTTTGCAGTCACAGCCTCCAACTCTGTGAGCATCTTGGTCTTAGGACTGCAAAAAATAGTGAGCAGTGCTTGGTGATCAGTAACAAAAGTCAAATGCTTCTCACACTGAAACACTTGAAATTTTTTGCAAGCCCACACAACAGCTAGGTTTTCTTTCTCAGGTGTGAGTAAGTTCATTCAGTCTGTGACAAACTTCAGCTAGCACAAGCTATAATACGCCTTCATGCATTTGCATGTCCACTACGTTAGGCAACAATTGACCACTGGGCTGGCATCCATAACAATCTCTGTATGCAATTTCAGATCAAAGTAATCCATTTCAGTTGTATTTTCAATTGCATGCCTAAATTGTCTTGAAATTTTGTTCACACTACCATGACCACTAATATTAAACATTATTTTTCGTTAACTGACTCAATGGGGCACTCACAGCAGCAAAGTCACAAATGTACCTGGAACTGGCCAAACCAAGAAAATAGCACAGCATAGTTACATCTTGTAGTGGGGAAGTAGATGACAATCCCTGAACCTTGGTTGGATCAGGAGTCATTCCCCTGTCAGAGAAAATGTGTCCAAAGAACTTTCGTTTTGTTTTATGAAACTCTCACTTTTCTTTTTTTTTTTTTTTTCACAGAGAGGCCATTTATAGACCGTGAATTCCACGTATCCTCTGTGTAGCGGCGGCCATAAATACATAGACCTGGTATTTAACCTCTGCAAGTGTATTTTCACATTCACTTACGTCTGTAGGTTCCCAGGCTTGTCAGTGACTGCGAGGTAGGAGCTTTTGGCAAACGCACTAATTACCACAGAGCGTTTCTAGAGTGCATCTGTTAACCCCGTGCGAATTATAGATACAATTCTTTGGGCGGACTTGGCCTAAGCTCGCTTTTTTTTATTTATTTTTTTTATTTGGTGATTCACAATTGCAGATACAGACAAAGGAAAAAAAACAATGAGAAAAACAAAAAAGATATTCAGTAAGTATAACAAGCAGTCAAATTGAGCAGATAAATTAGCTTAAATAAAGCAGGAATACTAAGGACATAGCAGAATGAGAAACATCGACATGTGTAATGAAAAGAAAAAGAAGAAAAAACTATAACAATTTTATACTGATTGCACTCATTTATCCACAATCTCTATTGTCATTTTTCCAATTTTCAATTGGTTTCCAGATCTCAATACCATGTGCTCTCGACTTTGTTCCTTTACAGGCAAAAATCGCCTTCTCTTGATTATATATACCTAGCAGCCGGGAGAGCCAAATCTGAAAGTTAGGGGGATCGGCATCCTTCCAACGGGCTGTTAATGTTATTCTATACACTGCTGTGCCCAGGAAGAGGGATACTTCTTCCGCCTTAGTATGCCTCAGAGTGTTATCGTATCCCAAAATATAAAGGGTGGGAGATTCGGCTACCGGATGCCCGAACACTTCCTGCCAAAACCCAGCAATCATTGTTCTCAGTACTAGTAGTTTATCACATTCATACAGCATATGTAATAAATTTGCTGTTGTTTTACCACATTTTGGACACTCCGAAGTAGGCCTTTTCCCCCAAGAGTAAAGTTTGGCAGGAGTAAAATATAAATCATAGATAGTTTTATAGAGTTGGGCTTTCAAGTTAGAAGACATAAACAACTGTGTCGATAGGATCAAAGACATGCCAATATCCACATTAGGGTTATTTAATTTCCTCGACCAACCCACTTCAGTAAATTCTAAATCATCTTGTTGGTTTTCAATAAAAATTTCGTAAACAGTACCAATCCTAGCTGTGGGTCTAGACATACAATCGATTAAGGGGATATTATCCAGAGAAATATCAGCAACTTTTAGATTTAAAATTGTATTAATTTGTATAAATTTAAAAACACTATTATTTGGGATGGCAAATTTGGATTGAAGTTGAAAAAATCTATAGCCATAAGTGGTAAGTAAAAAATCTCCTATTGTTAATACTCCTAATGTTTCCCAGCATCTAGAAATAGCGTCATATATTTGTGGTGGTAATATTGATGAATGCCATAGTGAAATATATCTATTGTATTTAGGAATTTTCATATACCTCGTAATTTTCCTCCACGTTACCGAGGCGCTTGATATAACCTTAAACTTTACTTTCTTGAAGTATGAAGGTTCGACCTGTTTTAATAACAAACCATTAGCCCTGTCTCCTATGGACAATTCGAATATTGAAGGTATGTAGCTAGCCCCTACTTCATTTTCCAGCGGTTTAACATGAAATAGTGACCTCATCTGTTGAAGAAGAGCAGCCCATAAGTAAAATCCCAAATCAGGAATTGCCAGTCTGCCTCTGGTAATGGGTAAAGAGAGCTTCCGGGTAGATCTCCTTATCTTCCCGTATCCCCACACAAATTTACTCATATGGGATTCCAAGCCCTTTAAAATTTTGTCATCCACTAGTAGAGGAATCGCACGGAACAGGTATAGGACCCAGGGTAAAATATTCATTTTGAGGAAGTTACCTCTCTCGATGATTGAGAGATGTAATCCGTAAATCCTTTTAAGATCTTTCTTTACTTTTTGAAGCAACGGTTCATAATTAATTTTAACAATCTCGTCTATTTTGGCAGATATTCGAACTCCCAGATATACAGCGGATTCTACCCTTCTAGGATCAATAAAGTAGACATTATTGGTACAGATGACCATTGTTTTATCCCTGTTTAGGGAGTATCCTGATATCTGACCGAAGGCTTGAGTAATCTGTTCTATTTCTATTATAGCCTCAGTGGGTTGTGATGTTATTACTGCCACATCATCGGTGTATGCTAATATTTTTGTATGGTAGGGGCCCAATGTAACTGGTTTAATTGCCTCAGCCTTTAGCAATTTTAAAATGAGGGGATTTATGTAGAGGGCAAAAAGGATCGGAGAACATGGGCATCCCTGCCTAGTCCCTCGGAGTATATAAAAAAAACCAGATTCCTGTCCCATTACCAAAACCCTAGACTTCGGTGAGAAATACATTGCCTTGATAGATTTCATGAAACACGGTCCAACGTTAATTTGTTCTAGTATTGCCCACAAGAATGCCCATGAAACCCTATCAAAGGCCTTCTCGGCATCCAGGAGGACCATCGACATCTGGGCCCCGTAGCATTTGCGGCATCAAACAGTGCAATAGCACGTTGGGTATGATCCGTAGTACCCTTGCCAGGAATAAAGCCATGTTGCCAAGGGGAGACCAGATGTTCGATGATCCCCCTGAGCCGATTAGCCAAGATCTTAGAATAAAGTTTCGAGTCAGAATTTATAAGGGAGATAGGTCGATACGAGGAGGGCAACTGAGGGGGCTTGTCTTTCTTTGCGAAAATTACAATATTGGTTTCAAGCCAGGACCTAGGAGGAATTCCACTAACTTGAATCCCAATAAATAAATCCAAAAGTAGAGGCGTTACGATATTACCCATAATTTTATAAAACTCAAGTGGTATTTTATCGGGCCCTGCAGCTTTTCCCGAAGCTAGCTCTGCAAGGGCAATTTCCACTTCTGTTTGAGTTATGTCTCTTTCTAGATCCAGCCTAGTAGCATTATCAATTCCTGATCCATCCTCGTGCTCGGTTGCCCATTTGGATAATATTTCTTTAATTAAGTTGGGATTTACAGAATCCTCATTCTTATACAATTTCCCGTAGTAATTTTGAAAAACTTCTAGAATAGTTTCAGGTGTTGTATATTCTTGGCCTTCTGACTCGATACGCTTAATTGAGTTAAGAGATTGACTTTGGCGAGTTCGAAGTGCCAACTGCTTACCCACCTTATCTCCCATTTCATAGATCTTATTTCGGTGGGACTGGTATAGCTCAGCCGTCCTTTGGGTAAGTTTACTATTTATCTCTGCTTTTAGTATCGCCATATCTCTTAAAACTGAGCCACCGTCCCTTTCTTGTGCAATTAGCCTAGTGTGTTTCTCCTCTAGTTCAGCTAGTTTTTGTAGCTGTAGTTCATTAAGCCTTGCCTCCTCTTTCCTCTGTCTGGCCACATAGCTGATTGTCTCCCCACGGATTGCGACCTTAAAGCAGTCCCAGACCATATTTCTAGATGTGCTGTATCGATTATAATAAAAAAAAACCTGCGCCCAATTTTTCATATATTCTACATATTCATTATTTACAAGCAGTTTTTTGTCAAAGGAACAACTTGGGCGGGGTCTGGACATGTTGTTATTGTACAGAGTGAGCGATAAGAGATTATGGTCCGAAATAGTTTTTGGTAATTTACTGATATGTGCAGGACTAGCCTGATTACTTGACATCAAAATATAGTCGATGCGAACATATTTATTATGTGGGTGCGAAAAATATGTGTACCCTGGGTCTTGGCCCTGCTTTAAGTCCCATAGGTCAACCAGACCTAAACTTTCTTTTAATTGGGAGACAGCACTATAAACTTTCGGCTTGCGACCAACATATTTAAATCGCACTTGATTCTGTACTACTCTAGCTCTGGGTAAAGAAATATTAAAGTCCCCACAAAAAATCAATATCTGAGGCCAGGATGCAAGTTCTATCTCTAGATCTTTAAAAATTGAGGGATTGTCTTGATTAGGGGCGTAGATGGAGCATATTGTGATTCCGCTCTTAAGCTCCGCGATCACCCATCTGCCTAGAGGATCGGCCAGTTTACGCGTGGCCTCCCCCAAAAAAGATCTCGCTAATATGGCAACCCCTCTTGTCCTTATTGTTTGGCTAGTACATACCAGTAGATTAAACCCCAGGACCTTCAGTATTTCCCGTTCTGCCCATGGAATGTGGGTCTCCTGGAGACATATTATATCGAAGGCATTTATCCTTAATAGCCCCCACATTTGATCCCTTTTTCTCCTATAATTGAGCCCTGCCACATTCCAGGAACAGAGTTTTATACTCGCCATATTATTGTGTAATTATATTTTGAACCAAATCTGCTAAAGAACAAATACAAAACAAACAAGATCTTAGCACCCTTAACATTAATATCACAGTTTATGTTCCTAAAAGCGCATCTGCAACTGCAATCACCATATTTCTCAGCTTTCTCCCCCCTCCCCTCCTCTCTGCCCCACCCCCTTACCCCCCCCCCTCCTACCACCCTTTGAGGCAACCTGGGTTTAGACTCACCCAGTTGTTGGTGGCTGTGTGGTCCGTACGCCTAAGCTTGCCCCTGGCCTGATAATTTTTCATCATAAAAAATGTCAACCATATAACAGATAATAATAATTTTGTCAGCACTATCGTTTTGTTTATACTATAATGTTCTTTGCCAAATATTCAAATCATATTCGATTCATATAGTATTCATATTATTTTTTTAAATGAAGTTTACAGATATTATCAAATAGTCGTATCACATCCAGTCCATACTAGATTTCCTCTTCCATTTATTTGCCATCACTTTGTTTCGCTCTCTCTGTGACCTCTTTAAGGTAGGCCTCCGCCTGGATTTCGCTTATGAAACTCCTCGTTGAGCATTTGTAGATTACTTTTAGACGTGCCGGATTTTGCAGAAAGACCGTTGCTCCCAGCTTTTCAAAGGGGGCGAAAAGTTGTTGCATTCGCCATCGTCTTTCTACAGTTGCATGCGCAAAATCCGGTCTTGCAAAAAACTTGAAGCCCTTGTTTTCTCTTTTCGCCGTGGGTCTAGCCAAGTCATATATAGTGTCACGTACTAGAAAGTTTCCAAAATTGACTATAAATGCTCTAGGGTATTGGGGTGATTTATCTGCACGTTTTGGTAATGACAGAGGGAAACGGTGTGCTCGGCAGACTTCTCTGTCCATTTCCCAGGAATTGAGTTCCGGGAAGGATGATTTTAGAAGGTTGGTCATGAAGCTTCTTGGGTCACTTCCTTCTGAGCCCTCAGGGATCCCAAGAAATCGAAGATTATTTCTTCTTGCTCGATTTTCTTGGTCTTCAACCTTTGTCATTAAATCCTTAATTATTCCTTCATGTTTCTTTGCCTGTAATTGTAGCTTACCGACGTCTGATTCCAGGTTTTCCGCCCGGACTTCTACAGAACACATTCTGTCAGAGATCTCCAAACATGTACTGCCCACTTTATTGATAGCACCTTCCAGTTTTTGGATAGCGACATGATTCCTTTGGCTATCTTTTTTAACATCTTGATGGAAAGTTTTTATTGATTTGAGAACTTCGCTTAGTGAGGGCTCTCTGTGCTTCATCTGCTCGTCTTCATCCGGGATGTCAGAAGTATTCTTATTTCTTTCAGATTCAAAATTTGCTTTTCGGTGGGGGCTTTTGCGTGACAGTTTAGTTCTCCCTATGATATGTTCTGGGTTGCTCCCAGGATCTGTGGTTTCGTCGTGGATTATTTTTGAGTGTCTCTTATGTCTACTTCTTTTTACCCCAGTTTTTTTATTGGTGTGCTGTCGTGTATGAGGGCATTTTTAATTCCAATATCTGTCGAAGAGGATACCTTCGTGAGATGTTCCTCCAGTCTGGCATCCTCGCTCGGATCACTCTCTTCGCTGGATTCGCTGGAAATTGATACTCCAGTCTCATAGATCTCTGACTCAGATCCATCCGAGACTTCTGCTGAAGCTTGCCCTTCCATTGCTGGGCTTATATTCGAGACCGGGTCCATGTTGGGGCCCAACCTGCTTTCTTCCCTCATATCGGCCCGCTCTAGATGCGCTGCTGGGGGTGCTGCTTGAGCTGCAGCAGCGATGGCCATATTTTGCACGCCTTGTTGATCCATTGTGGTTAGTACTATTTTGTTGGAAGAGCAAGTCTGTGGTCTATCTTTGATTGCTGGGCTAAATATGTTTGAGATTCTTGGTTGGGAATCTATCGAGTTTCCGGTAGTTTTAGCTGCAGCTTTTAGGTTCTTGATTGTTTTTTTTTTTTTTTTTTTGGTGTTCAAAACTGCTTTATTGCATAGTTAGAGAATTACACTGCTATGTATGCCCACAACCCGGAGGCTGGCAGCGACAGAGCCACAGTAGCACGGGAAAAGAATTGGTAGTGGTAGACACAGCCTTGATACCGGCATCCCGGAGGCCCGGTGGCGATAAACCATGCTAGGTAAAGAGAGAGGGGGAGGGTGGACGGTTGGTAAGAGGGGTAAAGGAAAAAGGGTGGATAGGGGGGGAGGTGAGAGAGAAAAGAGGAGGAGGATGGGGGATGGTAGAGGGGAGGGGGAGGGGGAGAAGAGGCATGAACAGCTCAGGATTTACAGCAGTAGAACAGATTTTTTATTGTTTTCTCCCCAATTCTTAGCAACCCGGAACAGTTAATCAGAGAGAAAAAAAAAAGAAAAAAGAAAGAAGGGAGAAAGAAAAAGGAGGCTTCACACATGTCCGAATAAAGAGAACAGAAGAACATGTCGATATTGTTGCTCATGGGGCATCATGCATAGATCACAACGCGAGTCTGCAGTGATGGCTGTTGTTTCCGCAGGGCACATACAATAACAAGGCAGGGGTCATGTGTCATGTCCTAATGGAGTGGTAGTCGTGAGGAAAGGGTGGGGATGCGGCGTGCATTAGGATGTAGAAAATCCGCTATCCACCCTAGGTGTCACATCGGGATAAGCCATGTAGTAAGAGGGGGACTTATGATTGAACGAAGATGCAGGATATGTAAGCATTAGGAACGCAGGACTCCCAGTCGCCCAGGTATCTAGCACTGCTGGTCATCCCCAGCCATCAGTCCGAGGTCGTGTCGTCGTCATCCTGACTCGACAGGTAGGAAACCAGTGGTTTCCAGATATCTTTGGGCCTGCTTGGAAGCGGTAGAAGTTCTGAATAAGTGACGTGTTGGACCTGACAGTGAGTCATATCTGAGAGCCAGTCCTTAAACTTTGGGGCCCTGCCACGGCCCCAACGACATGCCACACGCCGTTTAGCCAGGAGCAAAGCAGTGTCAACAAATTTCCTGCTGGACTTCGGGATGTGTGGTGTGTGCCCTAGCAGGGTGATAAGGGGGTCCGCTGCTACGGTAATCTTGGTCATCTCGGTGAGGGCCTCCGTCACCTCCTGCCAGTACGCCCGCACGGCCGGGCACTCCCAAGCGAGGTGCAGGAAGCCGGCATGATCAGCTCGACAGCGGTCGCAGCTGTCGGTATCGGCAAGGTGGAACCTGAATTTCTTAACTGGGGTATAGTATAGTCGTTGGAGGAACCTGTAGTGTATTATCTTAAGCCTGCTGCTAGCTGAGATCCTGGCAGTAAGTGCGCAGCAGAATTGCCACTGCTCATCAGTGAGAGCGGGAAGCACATCCGCATTCCAGGCCGCTCTAGCACCTGTCTCAGGAGGGTCACTGTCCGACCGAAGTCGGCGATACAGGCCAGAGACCAGGTGTGCTCCATCCTGCGAGCCAAGCAGAAAGTGTAGAGGGCTCAGGAGGTCTGGCTCGCGGGGATAATCAGGAAGGATATCTTTCATCCCCTGTCTGAGGCGAAGGTAGTAGAATACATCGAGGGGGGAGCGGACATGAGTGGCAAAGAAGATTTCAATGGATTTGAAAACTTTATTAGCAAAGAGGTCACCCCAGGTGACAATATGTAACCGACCGCAGAGCATCTGGAAGCCGCGCTCCTGCAATAGCGCGAGCAAGGGATGAAATGTCAGAGGGAGAAGGGGAGAGTAAGGGAAGGAGCAGGAGAGTCTCCCGGCCAGGCGGCGCCAAGCGTCCAGGGTGCAGGAAACCGATGTGTTCGGAGTCTGGATCATCGACTCAGGGCAATGAAGTAAATCATTGAGCGGTATGGGGTGCACGATCCAGTCCTCCACCGCAAGTTGCGGCATGAAGGGCGTGGGAACCATCCAATGAAAAGCATAGTGAGCCTGCGCACAGAGGTAGTAGGCCTCCAGGTCAGGAACATCAAATCCTCCGGCCTCGTAAGGTAGTATCAGCGTGGACCATTTCAGCCGTGGGGCTTTGCCCCCCCAGAACAAGCGACAAAGCTCCGATCTCAGGGTCTTGAAAAAGAAAGCGCCCGGGTAATACGGGATATTGAGAAAAAGGTACAGGAAACGGGGCAACACAACCATCTTGATGAGGGACGCCCTACCAGCCATGGAGAGGGGCAGCGTGATCCAACGGTCGATTGTGGTAGCGAGGGACGTGATTGCCACTCCGTAATTGGAGCGAAGGGTCTCTTCCCGATCCCGCGAAATCTGTATGCCTAAGTAGCGAAGGTCCGAACGGCACCATTCAAGAGGGTAGTCGAGGGGGAAGTCAACCACTGAGTTAGTGAGGGGGAAAGAGCTGTAATTTGGACCAATTAACGTGGATCCCCAACATGCCCCCGAAAGCTACAAACTCTCTCAATAAAGGATTGAGATGAAGATGAGGATATTTAACATAAAGGGTGACGTCATCCGCATAGAGGGAAACGTCTATCTGGCACTGTAGGCACTGTACGGCACTCCCCCGATGCAATTGACGGAGCCGACAAGCAAGAGGTTCAACTGCGATCGCAAAAAGGAGGGGAGACAGAGGACAGCCCTGACGCGTGCCCCTCGTGATGTCTATCGAGTGAGAAAGACGGCCATTGACGAGAACTCTCGCCGTCGGTCGTGTGTAGAGGAGCTGTATCCAGGAGAGGAACAGCTTGGGGAAGCCCATAGTCGATAATACTGAAAACAAGTAGGGCCATTCAACTGAATCGAAGGCTTTGGAAGCATCTAAGAAGACAGCAGCGACTGGGATATCAGGATGTACCGTGCGGAGAAGCGAGAATAAGGTGCGCAGGTTATGAGAAGTGGAGCGACCGGGAACAAACCCCGACTGGTCCGGCAATACAATCCTAGTCATGAGCAAGGACAGCCTAGTAGCTAGGACCTTGGCTAATATCTTCACGTCGCAATTTAGGAGGGAAAGGGGGCGGTAAGATCCACAGGAACAGGGGTCTTTACCGGGTTTTAAGAAGGGAGGTGATGACTACCTCATGCATGGAGCCTGGGAGAATGCCATCAGCGAGGGATTCCTCATATACTTCACGAAGGACTGGTATCATGACGTCGATATACGTTTTATAAAATTCGTCCGGTAAACCATCCAGCCCGGGCGCTTTACCATTTTTGAGGGACATGATGGCTTCGCGGATTTCATCCAGTTCAAACGGAGCCGCCAGGAAAGCCCTGTCGCCGTCACTAAGCCAACAGAGTGCCACTTCGCTCAGATAGTCAGCGTAGGGCATCTCCACTGTAGCATTGGTGGTATACAGAGTGTGGTAATGTGAGGTGAAAGTGGCAAGCAGTGCTTCCGAGTCTCTGATCGTGTGTCCCTGATTGTCAGTAAGCTCCAGTATGGCGTTGCGATCGCGGGGGACTCGAGTCAAGACCGCTAGAGCTTTACCCGGGCGGTCTCCTTCACAATATCTCCGAGCCTGCCAGTGTTTCCCCTTGAATCTTGCCTCCCTGTCAGCCTCCTCTTCATACTTGGTCAATTTGACCCTGAATTCCGCGTGTAAGGCAGGGTCATCCCCTTCGACCATACGAATCTTCAACGCTCGCAGTTCCCCGTGCAGTCGACGGATAGTGGCTTGTATGTCCCGGAGGACCCCAAAACTTTTAGCTATGCAAAATCCCCTGACAGTCACCTTAAAGGCCTCCCAAATATGCTCTACTGAATCGACCGACCCCTTGTTCCGCAGAAAGAAGTCCGCAATTTCCTCCCCCAGCTCAGAACAGAAAAGGGCATCCAACAAAGCCGCCGGTTGTAAGCGCCATGGAGGTATAGGGTAATCCCACCCAGGGAGTCTAGTATGCATCAGGACTGGGCTATGGTCCGAGTATGTCCTCGGTAGATGTGTGACTGTCGAGACTCCAGGTATGATTCCGGGGGTGACAAGGAAGTAGTCTAGTCGAGCCCAGGTGCCAGTCTGCGGGGTGAAGTGGGTTCCCTCCTGTCTGACCGGTCGTAGGGACCGCCATATATCTACCAGGGCCCCCTCCGTCATGATGCCCTCGAGGGCCTCTCTTGCCTTAGGTTTGTAGTGGGCAGCCCCGTCCGCCCTGTCCATGCTGGGTACCAATGCCAGATTGAAGTCCCCACCCCAGATGACATGGCGGGAGCCCACGTCAAGGATCTTACCCCAAAGAGTGGTGAAAAAAGAGGGCGTGTCTACATTAGGGGCATAGCAATTTACAAAAGTGACAGTGTCATGGCCCAATCTCCCCCAGAGTAAAGCGTAACGACCTCCCTCATCTAACAGTTCCCCACATCTGTGAAACGGGACAGCACCCCGGAGTAGGATGGCCACCCCCCTGGCATACGTGGAATATGAGGAGAAAATGCGGGTGGTAGCCCATTTACATGCAAAGGTGGTCCGCCCTCGTGGTGACAGGTGTGTTTCTTGGAGCATGGCAACCTGTACATTATGCCTAGTGAGGTATGCGATAACATCACGACATTTCCTAGCATTATTGAGCCCACGGACATTCCACGACATGCAGTGTAGTTGTGTTACAGACCCCAAACCCGCCATTTAGTATAGTGTGATGTAACATTGCTTCCCCAGCAAAGCAGAGCAACGATTCCCAGAGGAGTCGAGTCCATGTGAGCAACATAAAGTGACATAGTCCAAAACAGTTTTCGGTGTGTAGGCCTCCCCATCCCAACAAACCCCCCCCCCCACCCACTACAGCGCCCCCAACTTGCCTGCAGCCGTCCAGTCCCACCCTCTGTCCCCTCCCCCTCCCCCAACATCAGAGTCTAACATTTTAACAGTCAACGTGGGGTACACCCGATGGGATGACGATATCAAGGGCGCACAACCGCTGTACCCGCCGCTGGCCTCAAAAACTGTACCGCCCTCGGTGGAGGCCAGGGCTAGGCAAGCGGATCCTGGTATACATTACCACAGAAGTGTCCAGGCATCGCCGAGTCCCGTTGAAGAGGCTGCCACCTCGGAACCCACAGGAGGTAGAGGCTCCGTGCTCGCGCTAGATAGACAAAGGTTCAGTAGAGATATACGCTCATGGTCAGTGTTCGTCCTCTCCAGCAGAAGGATCATCATCCCTTAAGTCAGCAGCAGCAGCATGGTCACCTCCTCTGGCCCTACGGAGTGATTTCAAATAGTCTTCGGCTTTTTGTGGATTCGTGAAGAAACGTTGCTTCCCCTGATGCGTGATCCATAGTTTCGCCGGGTAGAGCAATGCATAGTCCAGCCGCGCTTCACATAGCTTCTTCTTCACAGGGAGAAATTTACGCCGTTCCTCCTGCACCATTGGGGTGAAATCCGGATAGATAGAGAAGGTTACACCATCGTATTGGAGGGATCGTTGAGTGCGAGCAGCTCTCAGCGCCACATCGCGGTCACGGTAGTTTAACAGTTTAGCGATGATTGGCCTGGGTGGTAGGCCAGGCTTAGGGACAGGCGCCAAAGACCGATGTGCTCGCTCGATAATGAACTGTGGAGAGAAAGCATCCTCGCCTATGGACCCCTTGAGGATCTTCTCGACGTAGAGCTCCATCCTGCCCGTGTTGGTCGATTCCGGAATGCCCGTGACGCGGAAGTTGTTGCGTCGGCTGCAGGCTTCCAAATCTTCGTTCTTCGCTGCTATGATCCTGAGAAGATTGTCCATGCGGGCTAGCTGAGTGGTATGAGTGGAGGCAACATCGTCTGCGTCGGAAATGCGTTGCTCCGTGGCCGTGAGTCATTCCTCATGCCGATCTACTTTGTGAGCCAAAGCGTCAAGTCTAGCGGTCACACCATCCACCTTCTCCACCACAGTGGCAAACCCCTGTCGCATCTCCTGAAACAAATGCTGTAGATCAAGTTCCTTGGCCGGAGAGGAAAGAGTGGAGGTGGAAGCAGCGCCGGAGCCAGCGTCAGCAGGGACGGCCTTCGTGGATTTCTTGGCGCCATCGAAGCTGATCTTCGTCTGGCGATTCTCAGGACGAACCATCCTGGCCCCCTAGATCTGCACCGTCGCCCGTCCAAACTGCACCTGCACAACACCAGTGGGGACCAGTCAAGTAGGCAGAACGAAGCACGTGGAGAGATCCGCCCCAAACACCTGTGAGCAGGAGTGTCCAACCGAGGTGCAGGAGGGCAGCGTGGCACGCGCGGCCGGAGCGGTGGCAGGCAGGAGAGGACAGGCCGGAGGCCAAGGCTGCCCGTCTCACGGCTGCGTTGGGACAGCAGCACTAGCGAATGTAGGTAGAGTCACCAAGGCACAGGGATTCCCAGGGGAGGCAGGCCCAATGCTAGTCAGCATGCAGGGTAGAGCATGCGGCCCGCAGTGCAGCAGAGGAGAGCCGGAGGTCGCAGTGCAGGCTTCTGGCAGGCCCGACCGGGCAGGCAAACAGGAGAGGTGGAGGTCCGAGCTGCAGTGACCCACAGGCGTCCAGGGGCACCCGCAGGCACACGGGAGCGATCAGGCGGGCCAGTGGGCACCGGGGCCCGAGCAGGTCAGCACCGAGGCGATGCAGGGCCCCGCGGTCCGCTCCAGCCCCAGCAGGTGGTAGGCGCAGGGTGGCAGCGGGAGGCAGGGTCCGCGGGAGGGGCGCCACTCACCATGCACAGGTTTCGCGGCGGTAATCCTCGGCGGCCCCCGGCAGCAGGCCTCAGCACCGTCAGGCCACACTGCTTCTCGGGGGTTCCTACGCAGGTCTACTGTCCGTGGCAGGCACACCTCGCAACCGTCCGCCACGGGGAACCAGCGGTCAGGCAGCGGTCAGGCAGCAGATCCTCAGGTCACCCGGCGATCCAAGGGCCAAATGAGGGTTGCACCTGAGCCGAGAGTCCCTGGGCAGGCGGGGCCTACAGCCGCGTGTCAAGCACCGGCCTCTCGTGGAGTCCCACAGCCAGCCCCCGCGTCCGGCAGCACCAAGGGTCCTCGCCGGCCCAGCTTCACACGGCGAGATCTCCGCCTCCGATGATAGGAGAGAGATGAGCTCCGGGACGAATGTAGCGGACAGTGTTGGGCTTCAAATGGCCGAGTCGGGGCGATGCCGGTCATCTGTGGTCAAGGATTTTTGAGGATCGATGGCCAAGGTGCGGGAACTGCAGCGTTAAGCAGCCATTCCGCGTGTGCGCCCTCTAGCGCCCCCCCGGTTCTTGATTGTTTGTAATCTTTTGGCCTTTTTTTCCAAGAGATCAAGATTCTCTCTGCTTACCGGTTCCTTTTCCGTCTCTTTCGCTTTCTCTTTTTCCTTTGTTTTCTTTTTCGATTTTTCGGTTTCCTTGTGAAGTTTCTGTTCATTCTCAGTGGCTCTATCTCTCCCATCTGATTTATTAGCTCTTATTTTACCTTTGTTATTTTCATCATTGTTTTCCATTGCCTTGTAACCCCTAGTTTCGGGTCGTCTCTGTGTTTCTTTTATTTTCTGAAGTCCTTGTAAATTGTAAGTCTCTTTGTTATTTCCTCTGCCATCTGAGCTCTCTATCCTCTCTTGGCTTTCTTGTTTCTCTTGATCTCCCTGAGCCTGGGCCTTTGCTTTTGTATCAGTCTTTATCTGAGTCTGAGTCTGAGTCTGAGTTTGGTTTTGGGTTTGGGCTTGGTGTGCTATGCATTGCAATCCTGGAGAGTCTGATGCATCTACAATGTCTTTATCCATGACAGTATTCAGTTGTGGGGTCAGGGTCAGGGTCTCTATATTGAATTTGATCGCTGTGATTATTGCTACCGATACTGCACTGGCAGTGTTAGCTCTGGTTCCACCCCCGGCCCCGGCTCCAGCCTCTCTGGCTCCTCTTGCTCCTCTAATAGCTCTGTGCGACCTCGAGGCCCCAGTACCCGCTCTTTTTCTTTCAGAAGTCTTGGCGCTTATAAATGTATTCTTTCTCGAGCGTGTATCTGAGCAGACTAGATAAACTTTGTGAGTTGCTGCCAGATAGCCCATATAGCCCATATATGTTTTTTTTGTTTTTTTTTAATTTAGTGCTTTGTTCAGTATTAAGTATTGCAATATTCAGGTTTACTTTGACTCTCGTAGCGGAAAGCAGTTCCGTTTTTTTTTTTACTCCGTCGCGTCTGTGCCGTCAGCGCCATTTCCCTTGACGACGCGTGCTCTATTACCTTCTTATGCACGTTCGCCGAGTTCGCAGATGGCAAGAGAAGACGGGTGGACGGAGTTAAGCGTGGAGCGAGTAAGCGCCGATGCAGATGAAAAGGCAGATGAAAGGCAGGCAGTCTTGAGTGTCTTTGTATCTTTTATATTTTTCTTTGCACCGCTCGCATCGCATCGCTTGATATTTTTACCGCTTGCCTTTATCCTACCCCCTTGTCGGCGCCATTACTAGGGGTTTACAAATGAGGCAATACAGACAAAACTAAGCAGACTCTCCCCCTTCTATCAGTGCAGAGAGCTTAAGAATTTTTAGCAGTTTTTAGGGGCAGGGTATATGAGATACTCACGGTTGTAGTGTAGCGTGTAGCATGGCTGGTAGCTGGGAGCTGAGCACTTCAAATGCTAACCTCGTAGATTTGTATCCTTCAAACTCCACCACAGCCACAATAGCCGTAACCGTAACCGTGAAAAAAAGATCCAACACACAAAAGTCCGTATTTCAGCCTGGTATTGCACAATCCAGGTACCTTCCGCCACCCCTTTGCAGCCCGTATTATCTGTATTTCTTCACTGAGATCAACGTCTGCTGACATGCATGAATGATGAGATGTAGGTCGGCGATATTGTCGAAGACATTCTCAGGCCCCTGGAAAAAGCACTGCAGCGACCTCTCACACCGACTCCATCTTGCCTCCCATCTCGCTGCTCACCTTACACTGTCAATAGTTTCAAATACTCTCACTTTTCAGCGTACAATGTCAGACCTGCATCAGCAAGTCAATGGCACACATGGGTAAGATATCTATCTTGTTCCTTTCGTGTGGCCGCCAAATACCAGTATTTCATCACTGTAATTGATTGCAGACTGTATAATGCAACAAATTACATCTTGGAAGAGTTTGGCAGCTGAAGACACTCCAAAACTCAATCTTTTGTATCTAAACAACCCAACATGAGTTGATAAAGGCAGTAATGTACCTGCAATTTTCTTCCAATTCGAGCGGATGGTATCCTTTGTTCAGATAAAATCGCGAAAAGACTTTGCCACCATTCGACCGGGTAATCACATGGGCAATGTGTGAATCTGGATGCCGTTCTCTTTCTATTGCCGAGTTTCCTTGACTCATGCCAACACAAATTCGCACCGACCCTCTGCGGTCCTTTTCAGGTACCACCACTATCAGTGACATCCATGGTGTTGGACCAGTAGAGCGCTCAATGATATCATGTTTTAGTAATGTCAATTTCTTTTTCAACAGCTTGCAGATAAAAGGCAATTCAACTGTGTTGTTGAGCAACAGGACGAAAGTCCTCATTAATATGGAGCTGCACTTTCATTGTTTTAAGTTTTCCCAATACATGAAACAGGCACAGAAACGTGTTCACTATATCGTGATATGCACTGATAATGTCATTCAAAGACATTAGTCCCATGTCAGCAGCAGTGCTGAAACTGAGTTGACAGTCCCTTGATGAAGTGACCTAAATGACATTAATTGGGGCTTGTACCTTTGTCTTTTTAAGTTTCATAGTTGCAATGAATGAATATTGACTTTGTAATGACGTTGAGGCTCCCCACATGTATACTTTGTTTTCGATGGTGTGAGACGGGGCACTGGAGACAGTTCATGGTACTTTTGGACTGGCATGATGTGTATCGACTCACCACCGTCCAAGACAAATGGTATATATCAGCCATTAACCTTCAATTTACTTTGGGTCAATGTCCAAATTAATTTCATGATTTTACTTGTCGATCCTCTTACGACTTGTATGCTTCCTTGCAGGAAGCCAAACCTACATGTGCACATCTTTTATTAGTCAGCTTTGAAATCGCCCACCCATCTTCTTCAAAGTCGCTAGACAGTGACATAGAAGAACCTCTCAACAAGGAATTAGATGATAATCAGCCTTTTTCAGTTTCCACTAGCTTCAACTGATGTTGTAGTTTACATCCATGTGCGTGACTAAAACACTTCTGGAACTTTGCAGCAGCCATTTTGTCTTCACACCATGGTGCATTGGCAGCCATTTTGTCTTCATGACGTGATGCACAAATGTTTTCTCTTGCTTTGCATTTGTGAAGAAAAAGAGGTACCCCTGACTATAAATCCTAAACCGGGGTAGTTAAATCATGTGTTAACAAATACATTTAGGAGAGAAAATATCATCACGGACCTATGCAGTCCACAGTGAAACAGAAGGTATTGGCATCAAAAAAGATTATTTAACAATGAGCACAATAAAAAAGCATTTTATTTGAGTATATTACTTTATTTTTTACTTAGTTTAATATTTTGCTTACTATTCATCTTCAAACATTTATTTTTATATAATTCATTTAGTCAGAATACACAATTTCACAATGGATACAATAATCAACAAAGTCATGGCTAGAGAGTATAATCGATCCTGCGCGTGTTTCGGCTCACAGCCTTCATCAGGAAGCCATGATTAAAGTTTCCAACAGAAACCTTTATAAAGTTCAAAGATTTCTTGTAGGTGGGATTTGGATAAGTAGAAACTATTTACAATCGTACAGAGTTCTGAAGACAAGCACCTTGCACTTTATCGTCTTTGCCGTAGCCAAGTATTTAATGGCCATGTGGCAGATAAGGGGAAAAATATTGAAAGGTTAGCTTCCAAATGCCATATGTGGAATGAACTGTAATGAATCGTAGCGATCTAAGTCTTTAATGAACTGATATAATTAGTCCCTTGTTTTCATGTACTGTTTTTTATATTGTACGCTTTCATGTGTTTTAAATGCTTTTATTGTATCTTTTATGGCCTTAAATGGCCGAAATAAAGAAATTTTGGATTGGATTGGATAAGTAGAAGGTTGATTGAGGCTTCCAAACAATCTACTCAAAAACGTGAAGATGTAGTTCTGAAAATTGACAAAGAAGGTTTTTATGTCGGGTGCTTGCCAGTAAAGGAGGGAGGACAAGCCGTGATCGATAGCATGTGAGGTAAAGGTTCAGGACGGCCCCTCTGTACAACTAGCAATTTAGGTCTGGCCGTATACAGCAGTCATACAAAAGCGTCATGCTTAAGCCAATACTTTGGTAACGTGCTCAATGAGTGAACGGTTTAGGACAGCCCATATGTTTGACAGACTGGCGATATGTATCACCCTCGTCCGGTAACAACTACCATGTAACTCGATGTATATTGAGTTCTCAATGGATTCTGGAGCAAGATAAAAGCGGTGCGCACGAGTGGCGGCAGCACCTTGAGAATGTCAGCCTCTCTTTGCAAACTGCTACAAAATGGTTCTCTTTCTCGCAGATTTGACAGATCTGTCCAATGGCGGGACAATTACCTTCGTATGGAAAGGAAATCCACATCAATAACACAACTTCTTCTTCAAAGACACCACTTTGCAGCCTTTTACCTTGTGTTTTTTTTCATATTCAGAGGGATTCACTCTGGGCTTCTCCGGCCTCCATGTCACTGGCTTGTTTGTTGGTGCGTTCTTCAGATCTGGCCACCATGAGCACACACTCCAGACTGAGTGTTTTTCTCAGGATTTGGCATCTGAAAGAATCCTGTAAGCACCCATCTATGACTCTGAAATGAATGGCTTCTTCGTAATTGAATTTGTTGAACTTACAGTGTTTGACGAACATTTCAAGTCTTTCAACAAATTTGTTCATCATTTCACCATCTCTCTGTCTCCCCTGACTAAAGATGTACTTCTGCATCGGATTGACTTTACTTTCCGTCCCAGCCTAAATATTGCTGGCCAAATTTGATAGTAGTTCGTGATTGAGTCTTCTCGGAATGATTCTATCAATTTCTTGACGGCGGTCTCGATTTTTCACAACCTTTGCACTGGAATCCAAAGAGTTACTGACATTCCACACACCAGTATACTCCCCATGTAAAGGATTATGGTCCTTCTGGTTATTTCTAGTCACAGAGGTTCGAAATACGTGATCGCTCAATTTCTGAATTCAAGATTTTACAGGTTCTGGTTTCACACTCCATTTGGCTGCCTGAAGAACGAACGGGGTCCAGGTTTTTGGCAAGTTTAGAGAGTCCGCAGACTGCAGTGGATTTATGTTCTCTTTTTCCTCTGCGGTTTTGTCTTTCTTTCGCTTCTTCGATGGTTCATCAGTTTGGTCTGAAGCTATCCAGGCGTGTGATTTTGACTTTCATGTGCACGACTGGAAGAAACAACACCGGCTCCCTTCCACGGGACAGGACTGAGTGCAGTCGGTGTTATCAAATTTGCCCAGCCATATTTAGGCTGGGACGGAAATATAACCAGCCAGAAGGCATTTAGCACTGTGTGGATATCTATAAGCCCTGAGGAAGCTGCGGGTGTCGCATGTGTTGGCTGGAGCCTGAACAATAAAAAAACATTAAAAAACATATATGATGATAATGTTTATGTCGTATAATTTGAAGTCATTAACATGTTGAAATCTGTATATTGGTGTGCTAGGATCTTGAACAAAGTTATAGGATCGGCTGATCTGATTGTGGAGGTGTTGGATGATTGCCTCCACCCTAAGCACCCAAAAGTAAAAGATACTCAGACATCTAATACTAACCGCAAGTGGTGAGCGTCATCGAGGCCCAGGGTAAAATCATCCCAAATCATTTACCATTTTTAAAATAGCTTAGCTCACTCAGGAGTTTTGTTGTAGGGGCTTTCCTAGAGCTACTAAGCTCCCTTTAAACTTCCTTCAGAATTTTAACGATCCTATTAGCCACGGACTGAGCTGCTCACACATATAGGGCAAATCACACAGGATAAAGACATAACATACAGAAGCTGGGACAATTATTCGTGTTGCCAAAAGGATGGTCCAATTAAATTAATGGAAATGTAGTAATTTCTTTTTGTGGGTCTCCAAGAGACCAAATAAAGTCTAAAATAAGACCTACAAGAGCCAGGGAGTATTCAACAAGTGGAAAAATTGCATCAGCCGGAACCTGGTTGGTTTACTAGTGCATTTGAGTAATCGGGTATATTATTAAAATCAAACAATTGCTTTTCTCTGTTTCTATAGTAATTTTTGGCATAAAGTTCAGATATTCTACCATAAAATATCTGTTTGGTAGCAGGGTGACAATAGACTACTTCAATTAACATAAGTAATGATTATTAAAATCTATTTATAACCACCTATTAAAACTTATTTTAGTTATAAGCCCGCTAATACCTGTTAACCTTGTCCTCTTAAAATGTATGCTTTTCTATATCTATTTCATAATTAGTAGAGAAAAATTGGTTCATGTCAATTTCGGAGTACTTGTCCAGCCACATTTCTTTTTAGGTCAGATTTCTCAATTTCACAAGAAAACATATAGGGCGGATTAAAAATGTCTGCATTGCAGGAATGGGCAGTACGCAACCGCCGTGCCCCTGCACTGCTGAGACTCGCTTATGCCCGCCCGCCCGCCAAATTATGACCTTAAAGTGGTCTGGTGGACGTGCAGTATGGCGGTCCCGCAGCAGTGCCTCTTTCAAAGGCGGCGTTGCCTTTGAAAAAGACCCACAATGGGACCGCACAACAAGTTTCCTGCACGGCATGGAATCGAACGTCCATGCTGTGCAGGAACTGGTGTGCAAGCACCCAGGGAGGTATATGTAATGCCCTACTGTGTGAAGCCACATATGGTGGAGGCACAGGGGGCCCTGTAGAGCACCCTGTGTTTCCTCTCCGCTACGGCGTACATGGAGTAGGAACCTCCATGACACCACAGATGGAGAGGAAACTCATAATAAGCTTGGCAGGACTGTGGTGGTCCCATGAAGCATATTGCAGCCTTTGACTGCCGCAACAGTGCTAGAGAACGGCCGTTCCCTGGCCGCGGCAGCGGTGATTCCAGGGCGGTCCGACCGTCCAACTTGTAATGGGGAGGTCGAACCATTGATGCGGTGGTGGCTGGACCACCACAGCTGTGCCCACGCGTTTGGTGGTCCTAGGACCGCCAGACTCATAATCAGACCGATTTTGTGTTTGTTGACTAAAAGTACATTTAAGACACTAATGTTTCTAGATTTGATTTTAGTAATTCAGCGGTTGTTTCAGAAGATATACTTTTTGTAAACACTGATATACAATATTCTCCATTATTTCAAAGTGAAATATCTGAAAACACCCTCTAGAAGCTCAATTAAACAAGCATGGCAGTATTTCAATTCCCTGGTCCCAAAAGTCCTTTGGTTAAACTAAGCATTATGTTGCCCTATTTTACATCATTCCTCCTGCTGTGTTCAGTGTGGCACAAATAGATCACTTGCAGTTCACGTGAACTGTCACGTGGCTCATCCTGGCTAATCTGATGAATCAACATGACCACTGTAGGCGGAGCACGGCCTAATACTCTCAACAACATAGGTAATATCTTATTTTTTTAAAACACTATGCAGCAGAGAGAGAAGTGGGGGGTACAACTTGTGAAAGCCTTAGTCTCTCGCAGTTTTGGTCTCATGCTAGAACTATGATTAAGGTCATGTTGTTGTTCAAATTAGTTCCTCGTGACTTAGCTGATCTCACTTAGCCTGTACTGACCTGCAGGGCGAAGAAAGATGGCCACCATGCGTACAGCTTACCTTACATATACATTCTTAGAAATAAAAATTCAACACAAAATTCAATTAAAAACAGAGATTTTTCAGCGCAAGAGGAGGGAAGTTCGAATTCAAAGCTTGATTCTCTGAGGTATGGTCTTCCTCAAAAATGGATAGGAAAGGTATTTCACCACAAATTTACAAAACTTCTACATTTTGGTGGAGTGGGATCGTTCCACAAATGGCAGTGCTCCCGCTCTGCCAATCTCGCACATACCCACCCGTTTACATCTGGGTAATCTCTAGGGTTTCTGATGATGGTGCTGCTTCAGCAAGGGTCCATCATTGTCAGAAGCTTCGGTATCCACCCTCCACAGGACCCTCACGTCATTGTGGCATTTGCCCTATTTAGGGTGGGACAACTATCATGAGATTTCAGAGTCTGGGACCGCCATGTGTGGCAAAGCTGTTCCAGAAAGGGGAAATCAAACAATGACTCCAAAGAGCATCGAGAAAACACCCCTTGTTTCAGGGCCACCATTTTTTGTTTTGAAGAAACCAGTTTCCCTATTGGAAGTGCATTTCTTGAAAACAAAGAACCTTTGCCAGATAGGCACAGACAATATGATGCCTGCTCTGCAAAGTTCAGTGCCTTCAACAGAGTTGGCACATAAGCAGCTATATTGAAGGCAAAGAGATCCCTTGTTGCCTCCTGGATATCCCTACATTTGACAGGTGGAGTACCAGGGGAGGCCATATTTCTGCTGGCCTAGCAGTCTATCCGCCAGGGTCTAAATGTACTCGGCAGAGTTTCGCGAAGAGCTGTATCGCAGGAGATCCCCGACCACACGTGGATTAGTCTATCTGGCCCAATGTGCCAGAGGTTTCTGACGTGGTGCCTTAATATTGAATTTAGGAGTGATCGCATTGCTTTTACGACTTGCATTTTATGGATATCTGGAAATGGAAATTTGTTTATGTTTTCTAAAAATTGAGCACCACAGATCTGGACAAGTAAATTACTCCACTGGCAGAAGGTGACAAAATGCAAGCTCTTTCTGCGTGCGCCAGGGTTTCTGTATTTAATCAATAGCTGTTTCCTTAAGTTCAGCAATGATGTGAAACAGAAACAAATGTTGATGGAGAGTGAGACCAGAGATCCGAAGTGCTCTGTTCCTCTGCTTTACTTACTCAATCAATCTGATTAATTTGCTGAACTTTTACTGGGTGCGCTGGCATGAATGTGAATCATGTAGGTGTTTGTGTCCACGTTTGTAAAAGCAATTAAAAGAAAATAATATTGTTACTCACCGAAATGGTGTAATTAGTCTGCGCCTTGATTGCTTCTCTGAGGTAATGCATCTTTTCCGCATCCTGAAGTAGAAATATGATAATACCTTTAAGTTCCACGTCATTATTAATAGAAGGAGGAGGCAGTTCTGATATATAGCAGCTTGGTGATTTAAATAACACACTATGCAACCGGAATACTCTCTGGCATTAACAGGAGTTATTTCCCCAATTAATATCTCTAGAAACTACGGATTCAACTTCAGTGGTATTCATTTGTGTTTAATTGCGTAGTATTCCCCACAAGTGTTGACAAATTCACTGCTGTGTTTATTATGCATTGAGGTGTGCTTCAATGCCCCAATCATACAGACCAAAGCAGAGCATAATCTGTAAAAGGGTTAGTGCTGGGGTCCACAGTTTTTACTATGAGTCCATCTCAGGTGCTGCCGAATGCTGAGGTTGCTGAATAATATGGCTACCTTATTTTCGCCTCACCTCATGCCTCTTTCTTACACACCCTAAACTTCTTTTTTTTTTGCAGTTTTATATAGCTGGAACACGACCCGAAGGTATCAGAGCGCTTTACATGAGCATCAGTTACATTAAAGACGGACTCATTCATTTTTAGGCACAGGGAGATTAAGTGATATGCTCAGAATCACAGGCTGTTTGAGCCTCCCCCAGACTCAAACTTGGTTCTTCAGCATCAAAGTTGGCCACTCTAGCCGTTAAGCCACATCTGCTCCTTGCACTCCCTGTATCTTTCTCTTTTCCATCCCAGCTTTCGCTCGTTGCTTATTTTCTGTTCTATATTACTCTTACCCCTGCTTCCCCTTGCTGCCTCTGTACAAAAATCATGTTATTGATCGCTTTAATATCATTAGTTTGTAGTCTATACTACATAAAATACATGTTCACAGATATAGTAGATCCTTCTTATCAGACAAAAGTTAGTCTTTAATATTTTTTTCTGAAATGTGTTATGCATTGTCATAGTATTTAATTACATAAATATCAAAGTATCATATCTCTCACGAAGACATTCTGTATGACACAAAAGGCACCCAAAACATGTTTAATCAAGGATTAGAGTCATCAAGACTGAGTTTCAATATAGAAACTGTAACTGGATACTTGTGCAAAAGCATGTGGTAAGGTGGAAAGAGGAAGGCTACCAAACAAGAGCAACCTTAGCCTCAATCCTGGCAATAATGCCTCGCACATATGTCACAATATGGGAAGTGATAAGATGAAAGCCTTAGAAGGGGAATTAGTTTTCCCCCCAGTTTAACATTGGAATACAGACCCCTTTAGAGTCAGTACTTATTTGAACGTAGGCAGACATCTAAACAGTGTTCATCTCACACTGACTAATAACACTGTCCTCAACTGTGGCATTGCACTTCGAGCACCACTGTCAGTCTTATCACGAAAAAGTCTTGCGATGTGTTTTTCTGAGTTAAAACGAATACATTAATTTGGATTTCTGTTGAAACCAGTCATAAGAATTATTGTGGTTTCATTGATTAATTAAGTATGTGGAAGTATGATGCCCTATCCAGTGGGAAGTATTTTACAAACGTATTATGTTGTTAGAATTTGCCAGATAAAAGCACAGCTGTTGGGATTATGATGTCTGTTTCCCACAGCCTTTTTCATGTTGGAATTTCTGACATGGAAAAGTTGTTGGAAAGGGACTTTGGTGTCCCCTAGTAGGGCCCCCTACCCTCTGCTATGGGGCCTGGGGGGCACATATGGTACCCCCATAAATATCCCTGCACCGTGTGGCAGGCACTACATGGTGCCTGCCACACAGTCAAGGATTTTTAAAACATACATTTTTCAATTATAGCTTGTGCCGTGGGCCTTTTTCCCCCGCCGCACAAGCTGCAATTGTAAAATGGATGCTTCCGACCGCCCATAGGGCAGGTGCATCCAAATACAGTGGGTGGAACCACTGAACTATCATCGGGCAGTTCCATTCCGCTATGATGTCAGTCGGACGCCGACATCATAATTAGGCACTATGTTTATTGAGTGTATAATTGAATTGTCTCTCCATTTTTGCAAGCTAACTCAATGGATGTACAGTGTGTGATGTTGACTACATTAAATGGGCCGGACATTGCCTTGATTAATGTATATTCAAGGCCAGTTAGGCGGGGTCTTGAGTCAGAGGCCATAGAGGCTTTGTTATCCCTCACCCAATCGATTGATCCCTCTACAGTATTAATCCTGGGTGGAGATTTTAACTGCCATTATGAGCCACTCATGGATCCGAATCTGAGTAATTCAGATGAGGTTGACTTGTTGTGGGCTGTCCCTGACCCACTGATTACTAGGGTGAAAGCATGGACCCCTTTGGTTTTACAGTTGCAGTCATTCTCATTAGCGACATCAATGCAAGCCTGTAATGGGAGGGTTGAGCCTGATAGACCAGGGAAAAATATGTTTAATCGATTAAAAACTAGTACTTCAATAATCAATTATATTTTTATCGAGGCCAGGCACTGGGACAGGCTACACAAGTTTAGGGTTGTTGAAAGGTCAGACAGTGATCATAACGCATTGGTCCTGTCACTCAAACCGGGGAGCTTTGGGCTGAAATGTCAAACTTTGGCTGAAGACTCCACCTCCGTGCCTTTAATAATAACAAACTGCAGGCGCAGGGTTAAATGGCCAGATCTTCAGATGTCCACTAGCAAACTTGCCAAACTATATGAGTCTGTTATTCCATTCATCGAAGACATGGGGAAATTCGGGCATTTAGGCAGGGCATCTGAAATACACACTCAACTGGTAGCCGCACTTAAAGATATTCTGTACCCGGCGAGAAAACCTAAACACCCTCGAACATCAATATCTAGATGGTATAATGCCTCCTGTAGGAAAGCCAAAAAGGCCCTTCTTAGAGCAATAAAAACTAACAATAGGGAAGAAATTAGAGCCCATCGCGTCGTGTACAAAAAGTCACTTTGCAATGCCAAGAAGAAATGGGAGGCCTCCATGTGGGATGAATTGAGATCTGCCCTCAATATTAATGATTTTAAATCATTTTGGTTTATAGTCGCAACAAGACTTAGTGGGCATAGCCCTGCACTCGCCCTGAATATTGCTCCTTCAATTTGGGAAAGCTATTTCTGCGACCTTTATGGCATCCCTGAGCCTGACGAAAAGCTTGTTACTATCCTGGAACTCCAGCAGCCTGCAAGCACTAGCGGGATCGCGCGGGGACGGTCAATCTCAGCTTCTTTATGCCCGACCCCAGTTGAATTTTTCACCCTGGCTGAGGTAGAGACGGCCCTAGGTAAATTGGTTCCTAATAAAGCTCCGGGCTTGGACAAATTGCCAGGGGACTTGTTTAGGACGCAACCAAAAATCTGGGCCCCTTATCTGGTTGTTTTGTTGTTTAATGGTATCCTACAGGGAGAGGACCCCCCCACCTACATGGTTAGGGGCTGAAATCGTGCCAATCTTAAAAAAGGGCTGTCCCTTAGCCCCTTCTAATTATAGGCCGATCAGCCTAATTGGTACATCTCAAAAGCTTTTGGGGAGGGTTATCCTTGATAGGATCTTAGGTTGGATAGAGGATAAAGGGGTATTGGCCATACTCCAGGCAGGCTTTAGGTCTGGCACCTCCACTCTAGATCAAATATTTCGCCTGCAGGTCCTATATTGGAAGACTGCCAAGGTGGAGGGTGGCAGACTCTACCTTGTGTTTGTTGACCTGCGGGCAGCATTTGATCTAGTTCCATGGGAAAAAACTTTGGCGAGTACTAGCAGACCTGGGCCTCCCGCCCTACCTGTTAGCCATCCTTACTAAGCTCCATGATAAAAATTTCACCCAGGTGAGGTGTGGCATGCATGGCGAACTCACAGAGCAATTCCCTGTCCAAAAAGGAGTTTGCCAAGGGTGCGTACTGGCGCCAACGCTATTCAGCCTTTACATAAATGGCCTTGTGGAACACCTGAATGATGTAGAAAACAATGATGCCCCTAAACTAGCCACAGTTAGAGTGCCCACTCTGATGTTCGCAGTCGACACTGTTGTTGTCTAGAACATCATCGGGCATTCAAAGAATACTTGATGGGTTTGTGGAATTTTGCGACCTTCGGGGGCTGGAAATCAACTTAAGTAAAACCAAATTTATGATTTTTAACCCGCCGAAGCGTGTACGCCCAAATCCTGTTTTACACGGCATTCCCCTTGAAAGGGTTAAAACATTTGTTTATTTGGGTGTCACGTTAACTGAGAACTTTGGTTGGAATAAGCAGATCGCTAAATCCACACTCAAGTTATCCCAGTTAGCGGGAGGCATAGGTAAAGTTTCCAGGGCATCTACCTTCAGGCCGGCATCTCCAGCCCTAGAGATATACTGCCGGCAGGCTAGACCGGCAGCAACCTATGGGGCTGAACTTTGGGGGCATAAGCAGATCATGAGTCTCAAGAGGGTGGAGCACTCTTTTGCTAGAAACTTCATTGGATTACCACCTAGCACGCCTTTGATCCCTCTCAGATTTGACCTTGGCATGTTGCCAATAGAGGAGGTCACTACTGCTAGACCTATAATGTACTGGAAGAGGTTATGGTCAGTCCCTGAATTGGATGCGTATAGAACGGAACTTTCTGAGATTTTGCCTCTTCTAAAGAACAAAAAGATCCCCTGGCTCCAGCATATTCGTGCTGTTAGTACCCGTTTAGGTTTTCCTGAACTGTGGGAAACTCCTGAGATCTTTTGCCTGGAGATATCTAAGAAAGAACTCCTCTCTCAGATACATACGTTAAATTATCAACTATTAATGAGCTCTTCATCATTGGGTAAGCTGACATCTGAATTCCTCCTAGTCAAATCAGAATCTAAACTAGAGGAATTTATGGATTTGATTGAACCCCCAGCTGCCCGAAAGCTTTTTTTACAGTTAAGACATGGCACCCTTCCAGTTAGGACCCTTTACATCCAAATGGTCAAACTCTAATAGTGAATCTTGCCCAGCTTGTTGCCACAAAACCGAGAATGTAACCCACGTACTGTTTTTTTGCCCCGCTTATTTCGCAATCAGAAAACGTTGGCTAATACCCATTTGTAAGAACTTGGGTCTTTTGCACTTTACACAGGCATGTAGGATAATGATATATGATACACATCCACCCTTTGTGTTCGCAGTCTCCCGTTATTTATTTAATATGTGGTGTAGGAGATTTACCTTTTTAACTTGATTGTTGTATATACAACTTTGTCCAAATGTCTTGTCCTATGATAACTTCTAGTTTAATTCTCTTTTTAAGCTTTTATGAATATTAATTGTTTTATTGTCTGTGCTGATGTATTATTATGTGCACTTTTTATGGTCTTTGATCGAAATAAAAGTTATCAAGCAAGCAAGCAAGTGTACTTGCTGGTTTGATACTTTCCATCGGTGTCTTGTCTGATTCTTTCCATTTCTTGATGATATTGGACTGTTCTATCCTTTGTTCCCTTTATAATGGCTTGGTATTCAGATAAGAGTGTAGTATTTCCATCCCTTTTTACTCTCAGCAATTTTCCCAATTTATTTGTTGTTTTATTATTTGCTTCATCCCACATTTAATCTGTTACTGAGAAATGGTCCCTCCAATCCATGGATTAATCCTAGACCATTTCTCCAAAATCCTATGGATGCTGCTATTTTACGAACATGTGATGCAGTGCAGTCTTAAGTCACATGATGTTTTACTATGTTTGCGTGGGTCCATGCTTTTCTGTGACATGGACAAAAGCCCTGCTCCTTTCACAATCCTCAGTGAGTTCATTTCTTCTTTTATATACTTTTGAAGAAACATGCTTACAATGCCTCTGTGGATTCACTTCCTGGTGTTTATATCACAGACAAACTCAAGAACACCTACTCATTCTTCAGTTGGCACCTTTTTCTCCTCAGTAGCTGGTAAGCCTTACATCAGTTGCTTACGCATTCATTACATTTTCCATTTTTCTGACTTTCTTCAGAATGCTTCGCTGCCAATGACGTTGGCTTCCTGTCCTGATGAAGATCCCATTGAAATTAATGATTCTCTTTGGGGGTCAAAACATCAGCTTACTGTTAGACCTGACAGCCTTAGGGTGGTCTTCCATCCAACTTGTTCCCCACCTCTTCCATTTTTCTGGCCAGTGTTTTGCTCGCTCTAAGACTCTGGGTACTTTACTGCTGCTAACCTATGCTAAAATGCTTGTGCTGTTTTCAGTAAACATGGTAATATTAGCTCATCCCCAACTGACATGTTAAATTTACTTATAAGTCCCTGGTAAAGTGCACTACATGTGCCCAGGCCTGTAACTGAAATGCTACTGGTGGGTCTGCAGCACTCAAGTAGCACTCTAACCATGGCCCAGGCCTGCCAATGCTGAGCCTCTGTGTGCAGTTTAAACTGACATGTCTACCAGGCAAGATAAACGTTTTGCCAGGTCCAAACCTTCCCCTAAGGGAGGCCCTGGACAACTCAGAGGGCAGGGCACAGTATATTTAAAAGGCAGGACATGTACCTTTAAACTTTACATGTCCTGGTAGTGAAAAACTCCCAAAGTATTTTTCACTACTGCAAGGCCTATCTCTCCCATAGGATAACATAGGGATTACCTTATTGCACCTTATAAGTGTAATTCACAATCTGGAAGAGATAACATTTTCAAGTTTGGTGTCTCTGTAATCCCAATCTATAATAATAATAATAATAATAATAATAATAATAATAAAGCCATTTCTAGAGCGCCTGGCTACACTAAGAACAGTGTGTCCCTGCGCTAGATTGCTACTATATCTCAAGAGGCAGATGTTAGAGGGACCAAAGCCAAGGTCAGAGAGAAGAGAGTGATTTAGATGACTGGAAACAGGTGAGTTTTAAGTTTTGCACGGAATCTGATTTCTGAAGGTTCCATTCGGAGGTCAAGCGGCAGTTCTTTCTAGTGCTTAGGAGCCAGATGCCTGAAAGAACGGCCACCCATCCTGGCTCTGCGGGTACGGGGGGTTTAAACAACATCGCTCCGGTCGACCTCAAATTCCGGGTGGGGCGGTGAATTGTGTTGAGCTTTTGCAAATAGCCTGGGACTTTGCCCTGGGCGATGCGGTGCGTAAAGCATAAGGCTTTGAATTTATTGTGTTCCTTGACCAGAAGCCAGTGAAGCTTCGCTAGAGCATTCTTCCCAGATGCTCTACGGGGCAGGTTAAGTACCAGGCGGGCAGCAGCGTTTTGTACGCACTGAAGTTGGTGCAGGCCTTTTTTACTTAAACCTAGAAGCAGGGCATTGCCATAGTCAAGATGGGGTGTGACTAAGGCGTGGACAAGTGTCTTTCTGGCGTTGATGGGGAGAAGGTCAAGGACTTTACGGAGGGTTTTCAGTATGCTGAAACACCTACCCGTAACTTTACTAACCTGAGACTTGAAAGAGAGATCCGAGTCAGGCATCACTCCAAGATTTCTGACAGAGTCCGCGGGAGATGGAAAATTGCCCAATTCTGCGGGCCACCACATGTGCGACCAGGCAGAGGGGGCTTTAAGAACAACTAAAAGTTCTGTTTTTTCGCCATTCAGGCGCAAACAGTTGTTGGATCACTGACATAATATAGAATGACAAAATATAGACTTACCAAAATATAGTCACCAAAATATAGAATGCCAAAATATCGAATTCCTATCTACAAACAGGTAAGTACAAAAATATTGAATCCAAAATATAGTCTGTAAAAAATATCGAATTTTTTTAAATGTCTTTAAAGTAATTTAAAATTAATGAAATAAGAAATATAATTAACTAAAACATACTCGGGATATTCGCTCACCTAAATGCCACCGACTATACAGATGCCCCTAAACTGAATGGCAACAGTGTGCCCGCAATAATGTTTGCGGACGACACGCTGTTGGTATCCAAGACACCCATGGGCATTCAAAAGATACTTGATGCCTTTGTGGCCTTCTGTCAGGATAGAGGGCTCGAAATCAATGCCACAAAGACCAAATATATGGTGTTGAATCCAAGCCCCAAACAGCGCCCGAATCCCTTACTAGGAGCAACGAGACTGGAAAGAGTTGCCACGTTCGAATATCTCGGCGTGACACTCAATGAAAACATGACCTGGGAGACCCACCAAACCAGGGCTAACCTTAAACTAGTACAAATCACCGGGGGCATTACACGGATGATGACCGGTTCGACCTATCGCCCATTGGGGGCCCTAATCCAGATATATAAGGCACAGGCAAGGGGGGCGATCTTGTACGGGGCTGAATTGTGGGGCCATATTCCATGTCGGAATTTGTCTTGTACAGAAAACAGGTTTTTAAGACAAATTACCGTACTTCCCTCTAGCACCCCGCTCCTCCCTTTGAGGCTTGATTTAGGGCTACGGCCACTTGCCGACGAGATAAGTCTAAGACCCATTGCCTTCTGGCGCAGGCTATGGAGCGGTGACGATCTCGCCGATTACAGGGCGGAACTGGTCGAACTACTAAAACACCCCAAGGCGCTCAGTATTCCCTGGGTCCAAAACATCCAGTCAGTTTGCACAGATTTGGGGCTCCCCGAGCTGTGGACCGAACCAGCTAATACAGCACCAAGAATCCCTAAGAGAGCACTTGCGAAGCTGTACCACGAGCACAAAAGGGTTAGGGTCATAGCTACCCAGACAGAGGGGTCCCTTTCCTCCTTATTCCTGCAAACCAAGGATTTTTATACATTTGAGAAAGCTCTTGATCCCGTGTACCCCATATTCACCAGAAAGTTATTTCTCCAGTGGAGATACGGCACTCTGCCTTTACGGTCCTTTACTAGTACCTGGGCACAAATCCCTTCTACCAAGTTTTGCCCTCTTTGCGTTGACAAAGAGGAAAATGACTTGCACGTGATTTTTTTCTGCCCAGCATACAAGACAGCTAGAAAGTACTGGCTGCTGCCATTGATCAAGAATTTGGGTGGCAGGGAATATGTACCGATGTACAGGATTTTAAAAAGCGATGTTTCCGGCCCAACTGTTTTTGCACTTTCCAAATTCTTAACGAATGTCTGGCATACGCGCAGTCGTCTTTTAAAAAATGCTGGGTAGATTGGAGAATCTCTTACTTTTAACAATCATCTGTAAAGTCTGGTTTTTATTTGAATAGCATGCATTGATGTTTTAATAACTGTGACAGATTCATGTGATTTTATTGTATGTGTATCTTTTATGACCAAATGGTCGAAATAAAGATTGAGTAAAAAAAAAAAAAAAAAAAAAAAAACATACTTAAAAATACTCAACCTTAAAATTAAGATATAATTAATTAGTTATTAATAAAAAATTTACAATATTTTACCGTAGGATAGCAGGAGGGTACCATTTAATATTACCACTCCAGTGAGTGCAACAGTAGGGAAAGCGTTGGATAGCGTAGGGGTAAAAAATACTATTCCCACTCCAGTGAGTGCAACAGTAGGGAAAGCGTTGGATAGCGTAGGGGTAAAAAATACTATTCCCACTCCAGAGAGTGCAACAGTAGGGAAAGCGTTGGATAGCGTAAGGGTAAAAATTACTATTCCCACTCCAGAGAGTGCAACAGTAGGGAAAGCGTTGGATAGCGGGAGGGTAAAAAATACTATTCCCACTCCAGTGAGTGCAACAGTAGGGAAAGCGTTGGATAGCGTAGGGGTATAAAATACTATTCCCGCTCCAGAAAGTGCAACAGTAGGGAATGCGTTGGATAGCGTAGGGGTAAAAATTAATATTCCCACTCCAGAGAGTGCAACAGTAGGGAAAGCGTTGGATAGCATAGGGGTAAAAAATACTATTCCCACTCCAGTGAGTGCAACAGTAGGGAAAGCGTTGGATAGAATAAGGGTAAAAATTACTATTCCCACTCCAGAGAGTGCAACATGAGGGAAAGCGTTGGATAGCGGGAGGGTAAAAATTACTATTCCAACTCCAGAGCGTGCAACAGTAGGGAAAGCGTTGGATAGCGTAGGGGTGAAAATTAATATTCCCACTCCAGAGAGTGCAACAGTAGGGAAAGCGTTGGATATTCGAAGGGTAAAAATGACTATTTCCACTCCAGAGAGTACAACAGTAGGGAAAGCATTGGATAGCGTAGGGGTAAAAATTACTATTCCTACTCCAGAGAGTGCAACAGTAGGGAAAGCGTTGGATAGCGTAGGGGTAAAAAATACTATTCCCACTCCAGAGAGTGCAGCAGTAGGGAAAGCATTGGATAGCGGGAGTGTGAAAATTACTATTCCGACTCCAGATAGTGCAACAGTAGGGAAAGCTTTGGATAGCGTAGGGGTAAAAATGACTATTCCCACTTCAGAGAGTGCAACAGTAGGGAAAGCGTTGGATAGCGTAGGGGTAAAAAATACTATTCCCACTCCAGAGAGTGCAACAGTAGGGAAAGCGTTGGTTAGCGGGAGGGTGAAAATTACTATTCCCACTCCAGTGAGTTTAACAGTAGGGAAAGTAATGATTTAATATATTATTAAAAATAAATTAAATATCGATCCCAATCCCCATAAAACATTAATTGAAATGAATACCCAATTTAATATTATGTAATAATTCATTAGAAATACAACTACATATTAGTTATTAAAAACTAATAACCTATTCATAATTATTTAACAACTAATTAATTTTCAATAACAAAAACTAATTAATAATACAAATTAATAACAATTAAAAATTAACAGTAAATTAATTATCAATACACAAAAAGTATTTTTAACATGTAATTAATTACAATTACATTACTTCCCACCCTCTTCCCCTATAAACCCACATCTCACTACAGAAAATACATTAATACAATTAGCATAATTATCAAATATTTAATTAATACAAAATAATTACCAAATAATAAAAATTAATTGCCAAGTAATAGAAATTAATTACCAATTAAAAATTAATTAACAATAAATTCAAAATCAATACCAATGATTGATTTTTTTTTTAACTTAATTACAATTAAATTACTTCCCACCCTCTTCCCCTATAAACCCACAACCCGCTACAGAAAATAAATTTAGAAAATTAACATAATTAACAATTAATCAATTAATACAAATTAATTGGCAATTAATAAAAATTAATTACCAATTAAAAAATAACAATAAATTCAAAATGAATACCAATAAATAAAAGAAAATTTCAATTAATTACAATTAAATTACTTCCCACTCTATTCCCCTATAAACCCACAACCAGCTACAGAACTAAAAAGCAAAATGTTATTAAAAATTAATAATAATTGCTAAAAATTAATATTTAATTTAATATAATTAAATTACTTCCCACCCTATCCCCCTATAAACTCACAACCCGCTACAGAATTAAATTACGCAAAAATTAAATAACATAAAATTAATTACTTAAAATACATTAAACATACATTACAAAAATTAATATACACTTTTCACACATATACTAACATACAAAACACTTTAAAAAAATTGATATTATTAAAAAATCGATATATTTAATGCCTATATTGTATACTTCGATATTTTGACTTCTATATTTTGAAAATCGATATTACTTACCTTAAATTCGATATTTTTAACCACTATATTGTGTCCATTCGATATTTTGTCCATTCTATATTTTTACTTCGATATTATGTCCATTCTATATTTTGGAATCGATATTATGACTGTTTACCACAGTTGTTATTCATCCACGTTGCCACTGATGACAGGCATTTGGAAAAGTTAATCTAATTTCTTGGGTAGGCGACAGCTGGACTTTGTGTATTCCCCTGGACAGCCACACACACAATGGGAGCTTAGGTGTGACTTGATGGGCCATCCTAGGAGGATGAGAGGGAGGAGCTGGGCCCAGCCTCACTTACTCCTGACTAGGGTGTGTCCTTCCCCACACAAAGGGCTGCATACTTCCTTGTAGTGAGTCTGGAGCCAGGGCAGGATGTGCAGGACCTCTGTGCTCTTCAAAGGCCTGTCTTTGAAGTCTTCTCTACTTTAGAGGCCCAACTGGATATAAGTACTGTACCACTGACACCACCACTTCAGTAAACCCCTCGACCTGTGACTACTCTGCCAGGAAGAAGGAACTGCTGTGCTGCTGAAAGGAATGCCACTCTGCTGGACTGCTGCTTTACTGGACTCCTGCCTTGCTGTGCTGCCCTGATGCCTGATTTTCCCCTGCATGGGTGAGATGGACTGGACGTGCATCACTTGAACACAGAATGACTCCAAAAGCTAGCTGACTAGCCTCCTGATCTGAAGTCTCAGGGACATAAAAATGTTCCAACTACCCTGCTTTGAACCCACGAGTCTGCTCTGCCAACTGGTGCCACACTAGTCCTGGACCCTTGGAAGTGGGCCTAAGGTGTTTGCTCCATCAGAACAGACGCATCCTCTGTCAAACCTATGCATCGCTTCTGCTTGTGGATCGGAACCGGCGCATCACCGCATTGCATGAATCAGCACAGATGCAGCACCGCTGCTGCTTGGATCGGACTTGATGCATCGCCTTCGGAACTGCAACTGTGGGACTCTCTTACTGATGCAAGGTCCTCATATCCTCATAGACAGCGTCGCAGAAACTCTGCATTGCAGCTTGCCTTCCCTGCTCATCTAATCTATCGCATCTCCTTGATTGTACAATGCATCCTCGACACCGGTCTTCACATCACAAGTCCTGTCAACAGGACTCTCAGCGACTCAGGATCTTACACTGCAGCCTCACTGCATGACGGAACTGGGGCATCACCTTTGCTGAGCGACACATCCACATCCCGAACCCACGCAACGCTCAGCAACCTCGGATTAAGGTACTTTTGTTTGGGCGAGTCTAACTGGGTCCCTGTAGCCAGCCCATACTCCATTGTGCTAGGCCTGAACTTTTGACTTTGTCCCGGTCAGACACAAGCAGATATCCCATTTTAGCACTATACGCTTCTTATCACTCTTTTTATTTTAAACGTTTAAAAATCAATAACTCAAGTTATACTTATTGGATTGTTGTAGTTTTGGTCTAGTTTTATTTATTAAAGTCAGAACTATTTTTCTAACTTGTTGTGATATCTTTTTTGTGTGGTGTGTTCACTGTTTTATTTTTTGAAGTGTTGCACAAATACTTTACACACTGCATCTAAGTTAAGTCTGATTGCTCTGTGCCAAGCTATGAGAGGGTGAGCAAAGGCTAATTTAGGGTTTGCCTGACACTTACCCTGACTCGGATTGCGGTTGATGTTTGACTAAGGTTTACACACCAGTCAACCAACAGCCCAATTTCTAACACTTACTCCTTATTAGACTGCCCTTAGTTCAATCCAATAAATGCATTTTCCAATTTTAATTGCCATATCACTAGATACAAACGGATACAACTGTAATTAAGATTCTTTTTGTCTTCTTTGCAGCCAATAGTACTGTGGTTGTTTTATTGTTGTTTTTATACTTAATCTATCATAATCAAAATACTTAATCTATGATATGTGTTACGTATGAGCACTGTGCTGTCACTTTACTTTGTGTCCACACTTTGTGTTTATACTGTTGCAATACAATCTTGTTGATTGCTCTATTTTACTTTACATTGTACATCGCTTGGCCTAACTTTTATTACTATATTTGTATTGGTCACATATATTGAGCATGTGTGGACTTCTGCAGTTTTTGTAGAACCCCCTGTAAGATCTCTATCTCTAGAATATTACCCTGAAACAGATGTAAGAATTGTTTGCTCTTTTGAGTACCCAACTGGGCCTCTTCTATACAGCTTGCCTGAAGTGGCATTGGACAGGATGAGATGAACTCTTTATTGAGGGCTGGGTTTCAGAATGTCAGAGGATGCTGTTTCGTTCTGTTCAGTGTGCAGTGTGTGTTTCCTTTGGATTTACCTCAGGGTTTACTCCCCTCGTGTTTTTCACCTTCTACCTCTGCACTCTGTCTGTGTATCAGCACCAGTGCCAGGTTTATATGTGTGTGAGATCAATTCCCAAGATGTGCACCAGTACTTTAAAGCTTAAAGGCTGCAATTGAGATGTTCTCTTATTTGATATAGTCTGTTACAAGGTGGTAACTCGAAATACTTGAATCAATCACGATCAATTGAAATTCTACTGGGTAGCATTTCCTTTAATTTTTTTTAATCTGTGTGTGCCAGTATAGAAGTGGATCCACACTATGTACAAATCAGTTTATGCCCAATCCCAAAAGGAGCAGTTCTTCCAGAACTGCGAAACCATGTCCCCTTTGAAAAGGAGCAGGAGCAACAAAGGCACATATCATATTGTTGGACCTCATCAGTGAGATGTAGCTTAAGACCCTATGCCACAGGAAGCTAAGGGCCCACATCTGGCAATATACATTTAGCTTAAGGAGGCTGTTATATAGCCATCGGTTTAGTTTCTCTGTGCCATTTCAGAAGAAATAATTTTTGCCTCAAACTCAAATGGAGCATTCCACTGTGTAGTGTGATTCAGAGGACTCATTTTGGGCGGATTATGCTCCCATTAAATATATAATAAGTCTGTCTATAGTTATAGACTCTTTCTCTCCAGAAGCTGTCCTTCCATCTTTGATCCTTTAATATGGTTTCATCTGTTTTACCTCGCATGTCTTCTTTAAATCGTTATAATTCAAATATCATTGCACAGTCATACATTTGACTCTTATTATCCATTCCACTTTTTGAGCAGAGAAACAAGTAATGCAAATTAAAACATAGCAAATACTAGCAAACTGTGTGTGCATCTCCATGACATGTATAAAGTGTATGCACTGTTGTAATGCATTTCGTTTTTTTGCACCATTTTGTAAACTAAATCCTAGAATAGAGCTTTTGTCTTACTTCCCAGGTAGTTCTGCCTCATGGAGCCTAACACAGATTCACCAAAACCGATTTTTGAACTCTCTAAAAATTTTAATAGTTACTCATTGTACATCAATAGTGAAATAATTAGATGCCTGATGGTTCTCATGAACCTACCGTGACAGTCGATTTCCCATCAATCATTGCTTTTGCAAACGTTAGTGCCTCAAATGTGGCTGACCGAATATTGTCCACTCTGCCCTCCTGGAAACGACGGATAGAAGCACTTTCATATGTGGGGACCAGTTTTCTGTGGCATCTGCAAGAAATTATATATTTATTTCACAGTCTGTAGTTCTTCAGAGCTCAAGATCCAGACACTGATTAAGTAAACCTAACAGTGTAACCAGAGACAGAGAAAGAGGTGGAAATAATGGGCTTGACAGCTTTTTACTGTTGTGAATATTAAAATATTTATAAAAAGGATGCTCTAAGCAATGCTCTGAGGAAACACTAAGGGTTTTCTTACCTGTAGAAGGTTAACTGGAGCGCCAATTGAATGTATGCATCTGGGCTCATTCTTTGCTTCTTGATAAATTCTTTTCCATAGTTTCTAAATGTGTAAACGGTGAAGTCGAGACTCTTCACTATCCTACAAAATAAATATCAGTGGATGGTGAAACATGTACCCCAGCCAATACAGTTTTTGTATGGAAAGGACAACATACCACACATCACTAATCTTTTTTCACATATACATAGCCATTTACGCAAGGTGCAAGATTGCATTTTTATTAACATGTAATGCATTGCAGATTAAAACAAAGCCATGGTTTTGTTCTTTGTGATGCAATCCATTGCCACAGTTTCAAATTCCACCATGCCTGCACACATCGCCTCATAAATGTTTTTGAAATAAAAAGTATCCCACTCTTTCTTTAGCAAAGGGGTGGCACTGACAAGGGCCGTGAAGTGAATTTGGAGATGGTGGTGCATTTATATCAAAGAGAATGCAAAGTCCATAATGGCAGTTTGATGCACAGTGACTTTTCTTAGATGTATATCATAAGATTTTAAATCCAGTATATAATGAGGACAAGTTACAGACAGCATATGACAGAACACAACTGTAGATGAGATTAGTAACTGGGTTGTTACGCCTAGAACCTAAATACCAGAAAGGGAAAGTATCCACCTGTTGGATGATGGACATTAAGGGTGCAGATGTGGTAGCAGCCAGTTAACTGTAGTACTTTCTCAATGATAGACTGGGAAGCATACAGAAATGCTAACCTACTTCATCGGGTTTCAAGCATGCTTTAGACTGGATTAGGAATCGCAGTAATACGGTACTTCCCTGGGATCCATCTTCTCAGTCCTGTGACACACACACAAGACACCTGAATAGTCTTGCTTTCTTTCCTAACCTAAGATTACATTTAAAAGATCTTTCACTGAGGATGAAAACCAATAATTCTAAGGCTTGGCCTGAGGTGAAAGGAGATAATTCTGCTCAGCCTACTTAAGACAGAACTCTGGAGCGAATTTTAAGCTTCTGTTTCACAGCTATTTCAAGCACCGAATATTTTTGTTATTTATATTCTGACAAACAATCATCCCTGTACCCATTGACTATGGCCCAGGGCTTAACCTTCTGCCATGCCAGGCTCTCCTTTACAGTGCCTGTTGCATTATTTACTGAGTGTAGGGCATGTCCTTGCCTGAGTCATGCACTCAGTGACACCCCTCAGTACCCGCTGGGCACAGATTTTGGTCTTCTTCATTGGATTCCTAGCCCCCTATCAATCTAACCCCAGTACCCGCTGGCAAAGTTCTTCTGCTGTGCTCAGTTAGGGGACATGCTTCTTAGAAATCCAAATGCCATTGAAAGTAACTTGCCCAGCATGCACTAGTGTGGTGCCTGTCTAAGGCTGGTGGTTCGGGCAGAGGCAAACCTGCTATAACACAACACTGGTGAAGCAGAAAAGATATTAGAACATTGAAATATTGAGCAAGCCATTGTAGACAATGGAGTGGCTCTGGGCTTCTACTGGTTGGTTGAAGCCTGGAAATCAACATTCTGCTGCTGTGAACAAAGGCCTCTCTGAGCCCAAGGGAATGTACACTCCCTCGCGCTCCGAGAGGGCTTTGTTTTTACTAATTAGAACATTGGGCTCTCTAGAGAAGGAATGTTCCAATAGCCTTAGAGCCCTCCTAGTGGACTCTATCGGCCACTAAAGGCCTGCTCCCTTGTTAAGACTGCTGTCTAGGTTTTTGTTGTCCTTAAAAGAATCCCAAGCATCTGATGTGATTCAAGCCCATCAACCTTCTAAGGACGTTGCAACACATAAACTGCCCTGTCACTTGACTAGGGAGATTAAACCTTTGCTCCCTCTCCTTAAGCAAGCCTAGGGAGAAGGTAAAGTGGGTGGGGGTTGAAAGTCTATTCCACTGGATCTGCATTTCACACTACCACAGATCTTTCCTTTGTAAAACAAAAAGTAGTAAGGCTGCTCTGCGGGCATTTAGAATCTACACAGGAAGTGTTGTAATAGATTTCTCTACTGTTTGACCGCTACTCAAAGGATGCCAGAAACTGCTGATTGAGATCACAACTGTTTGTGGGTGCTCTTGGCTCTTTAGGGCATAGGTCAATTCCTAAGCATTGTATTCCTGTCCCATTATGTACTGAGGTGCAGGCAGGAGTTTGAACTAAGTGCAAGTTTATTACACCTGTGCACGCTCCTGCACTATTCTTGTATGCAATGAAGCCCAATGAATCATAATAATAAGAACAAAATAAAGATAAGTTCAAGAGGATTTATAGATTTATTACTATAGGTAATGATAATTTGAGGAAATGACATAATTTACAGTTATTAATCATGTGTTGGTATTAGTGACATACTTAGAGGGTCATTAGAACCTGAAGGGCAGCCCGCCTACCCCTCCACCCTCGATGGAGGACCACTCACCAGATTTAGAAAGAAGTCCCGCTTGCCTTCAGGGATCTCTGTGTCTTCACGGGACCAGCCACTGTGTCTGCCATGATGCACTCACTCAGCAATTGTGTTTAAATAACAAACTCCTAAAGTGGGAGTTTGGAATTGAGCATTCGAAATCAATGACCATGCAATGCTGGGGAGGGGGTCTCTTAGCATTTGACGGTCATTAGAGTTATTTCCTGTTTTTGACCCTGAGGACTTTCTCGTTATGGTCGTAAACTGGGAAATTTTGATAGTCCTAAATAGGGTGGACCTTCTGGTGTAGGTTGGAAGATGGACCTGTGGCAGTTGGGTTATAGCTCAACATTTTGTATGGTGGAACCAGCATAGGCTCTGCTGGTGTAAACCTGGCACCGGTCTCTAAAAGAAATAGGCAAATCATGAGCTTAGCAGACGGGCATCCACCATTCTCTAAATATTCACTTAAGCATTTTGATAAACCTTTTGCCAAGTATGCCTCCTCTAACGAAAAAGTCAAAATAAAAGAAACAACTATTTAATATGGAAAACAAATGTGTCGATTAGACCATGTTAATTCCATCCTTTGCCTGGGAAAATTTGTTCGAAGACGAGTCATTAACTGCCAATAGAAACCCAAAAGTTATTGCAGGGTTTCAATTTTTACAACTTAACTACGTTGACTGTCTATGACTGATGCATGAACAGATATATCTACAGAGAGAGTGTTTTGGGAGCTTCCTCTAATTTTAGAACATGAAGCAGCATATAAAACAATGGTATTCATTGACTTAATCAACTTGTTATTAATGTAAGGCCCTCCGGATGAAAGATGGTCACTGATGGCTGTCCATGTGCTTTACTAGCAAATCCTTGCCTCACCTCATGCTCCTGTACAGCCACTGCTGCCACCACTTAAACATCTGCATCGCGACTGCAGAGGACAGCCCTTTTCTTATGTGTATAGTGCTATAGACGTAATAAGAAGACTATTGTCTCCTTCTATTATGTCTGTATTGCTATAGACATGGTAGAAGGACTACATTTTTCAAACCAAATCAATAACACTATGGACATAAAACAAGAATTAACTTATGCTAACACAAATTGTAAATTGATACTTGTATAGCGCACTACTCACCCGCAAGGGTCTCAAGGCGCTGGTACGAATACCGCTGTGGAACCCATCCTGGCTTTCCCTGTGAGGCGTCCACTCCTGGGCACCCCCAAGGTGGAGGCCAGGCATCCTTAGCGTTGTGGGGGCCGTTGTGGAGATTAAGCAAGCTATTGCCCAGAGTTGCAGAGTGGGACTCCATGATTGGAATAGGCACGAGGCGAGAATTATCAGGTCCGTGGAATTTTTGAGCCCAAGACCCGCCGAGGCGGGGAATTGAACCCTGGTCCCGGGCTAGACCTCTGCATCAGGGTCTGCCGCTCTAACCATTAAGCCAGACAGATGTTCTATCGTGTGAAGCATGATGCCAGCAGACCTATGCTGCAAGCTGTGCATGTGAGCCCAGGGCAAATGCAAGAGAAAACTGCCATAGTGGTATAGCAAGACTATTTTGATGATATAACTGTTCCTGTCTCACGTCTTTTAACTCTCCCTGTTTACAGATGAATAGAAAAATAATTAGGACCCGTAGCATTTCCCCTCAGCTTGGATGTACTGTGTTTTAATGTATTTGACTCTGGCAAATACGACCTTATTTTGAAATATATAATCAGTACCCTACGAATTGCCTCAATAACACATACACCTACAAATGCATCTAGACAATGTGAGAGTAATAAAAGTATCTGTGTCTCTTGGATTTTGCCACTGGATTCAAGCTAGCCTGGTTGATGAGGGCTTTTAGCCTTAAACCGGTCCCAGGATGCTTGTTTCCGGTCCATGGAAGACATGGCTTGGCAGTTCGGCTGGACTGTTCCCACGAGACACAGGGTCAAGACTGATTTGCATATAGCTATGTCTGAACTGGGGTGGCGAAGGTAGCTAAAGAAAGATGATGGATTCAACCCAGATCTGTGACTGGGAGTGACTGTCTGAAAAGTTTCTGCGCCCCGCCCATCATCTCCTTGTGTTTGTCTTGGATTTTAGGGGCTACGCACCTCTGTAGCTTCTCTGCTGATGTAGCCAAGTGTCCTTGAATTTCTGGAGAGCATTTCCAACGCAGCCTCCTCGGAGCTGGAAGCTCACTCACCGAATCCGCTCGCACCAACTTCTTGGGGTTTTCTTTCCTTAAAGCAATAAAGTAAAATGGGTTAAGTGAGGCGGACAGTCGTAGTTATCCTTACTTTTTGAGATTCTTGTTTTACAGCATGGTGGGATGCTTTCTGCTCAATGAATGTTGGCAGTTTTTTTATTTACAAAATAATGACAAAACGAAGTGTTTGTGTGTTATTTGTCACATAAGCTTATATTTATTACCTGTTAGGACTTGGTGAGGGCTAGATGAAAGCTAAGTATGCCTTTCTATGTAAACCATAGCATCCTAAGATGGTGCACTTTCATTCACAACTCAGTATAAAATGCATAGATTGTTCAGGACCAAAGAGGAGACAGAGGTATAGTAAGTGACTCCTGGTTACTATCAGATATTTTAGATGGGTATATTGACATTTTCAGGAGATAGTTTATGCCTCTCTTCATTAAAGTATATACATTTTACACCGAGCTCCACTATAGTATCCCCGGGAGAATGTATCTTATGTCAAATACACTTTAATAATCAATTGCACCCCTAACATGCAATCTGCTGAAATTGTATTTAAATTCTGGAGTCAATGTAAAACCAGCATGGACGCTTCCCCAAAGACCTTGACAGTGGGAGTTTGCTGATAACCGCATCAGAACTGTCCTTTCTTCATCAAACCTCTTCACTCCACAGATATCCTAATCAGATAAGTACACTAGTCAGCAAGCTCATGGTAAGACTGGTAACCAAAGGACTACTCACTTTGTATATGGACCTTTTACCAGTAGAGAAATACCTGTAAGTCCATGGTGCTTCTTGATTCATTACCATGTACACGCCCAGATCCCATGTTCTACTTGTGCATACAACATGACCTTCTGTGGACCAGCAGTAAGTCTATACTGCTATTTTATAAAGAAACAACCACAACGGTTTCAATCCTAAACTGGCATGGAAGACTACTTTCCTATCTGTTATACTAATGTTGATGGGAAGGCCTTGTGCTAAGTTAATTGGAACTCACTAGAATCCTCTCCATTCAAATCCTCACAACTGAGCCCAAGGTCCTCCTATTTTAAGAGCTTCAGCTAAGTAAAGTAAATGATTTACATACCCTCTTTTTGGCTGTTGAATTCATGGCTGGTTTGTTGGAATGTTAGTGATCAAGTAAAAGAAATCCCTTTTTAGGACCATTGATTAGCCAAGTAAATTCCATTTTGCACTAAGGGCCAGATTTATGAAGCTGTGACGCAGCAAGACGCCGCTGCGTGTCACACGGGGAGTGTGCGAATGCTCCATATCCCCTAAGATATGGCATATTCCTGCTCTCTCCGTTTGCCGGCACACACAATGCATCCAAGCACCAAAGCAGGCACCCTTGCACAAAACAATCCTTAGAGGCTTTTTCCTCTTTCTATGTGTGCTGAACAATGAAGCACACTCGTAGAAGAAAGAAAAGAACGAGGAAAATTTAAAGTGTTATCTCCTTGTTGCACCTTCCCTATGTTTCTATTGCATTCCCAGGTTTACTACTTGTAGTATATCTGGAAATGCTGCAAAATCCATGGGTGTGTGTGTAGGAACACCCACGCTGTATCCAGGGAATGACTTCCCAGGGCAGAGAGCTGAGCTACGTTGCTCCATAATTACTTTGGCCACGCAGATCCACTCAAGAGGGCTCTCTGTGTCATAGAAAATCTGACTTAAGTTTGTGTTACCCTAGCATCGCATGGCAACGCAATCCTATTGGAAATCTGGCCCGAAATGAGGGCGGGATATTGGCCACAATTGGATAAGAAGCAGTTATTTTAGTGGGAGGCTGCAGCTTTTCACATACAACAGAGAGCATGTAACTCTTGCCCTTACAACAGATAAGGAATCGCATTGAGTCAAGGACATGACAAGATGATTTGCTAAGAAAGCAGTAAACAGGCTGAATGTATGCACCTTTGACTTTGAAACACTCACATGTACTTCAGCAGATGCTCGGTACACTGGACTAGGACAATCCCATCAAAAGGAGAGTGCTCGCACACCGTTCCGCAAACACCATCCCTCCCCACAACAAACTGAAAATAGAAATAGAAAACACATTTAAAAATGATAGCTACACCCTCAGAAAGGCATTAGGAAACATAAATAAATAAGGTTCAAACACTATAACCATCATCATAATTTGTTTAAAGGAGCTAGACACGGCTTTTAAAAAGGCTAATTTACAATGGCATTTTTGGAATTTTAGGTGTCCATATTTTATTCAGTGCTCTTTTTACTGGAGATTTTGAATTTCTTGTTTTCGGTGAGGCATAATGTGTGTATATATATATAATATGTTTTTTTTTATAATAACACATTTCTTTTCTTTGAAGATATCTCAAGACCGCCTCTTGGAACATCATGTGTATTCATTTTAACACCCAATCTTTATTTTACAGATAATATTATTTATTTTATATAATACAAAAACAATAAAGAAAATGAAATAAATACCAAGCCACCTTTCAAATAGGAAGGTGGTGTTGACTGACTGCCTGATCAAACATCATCCACGCATGTCGCTTTGTAAGTCAAATTTTAGGTGTGAATTCTTAAATATTTACCAGCTTTTTCCAGTCGACCTGGCTCATGTTGGCCAGCGATTATACTATGAAATTTCAACACACATAATTATTACAACTCAGTACCATAAGCCCTTGCAATGACAACAATGGGCAGTTTACAACAGGGTCATAGCTTGCTCTATTTTCTGATCTCCTGGGAAAAAAGAAGAGTACTGCAAATGGGAGATTTGGTGTAGAGACAGACTGGACCAAGAAACTTTGACCCAGAAAACAAAACATTACTTGACTAGTGTTATTTTAAGTTTTTGGTAGAAAGCTAAGGCATTGCGTAGTATAAGAACCTTTTACCACTAAGCCAGGTTTGTGGAAGTGGTAGTATGTGACAAGAAAGTTTGTGCATATTTGTTTTGTGATATCATGTTGTGGTGTTGATTTGGTGTGTGCTGTTGTGCATTTTTAAACATCTTATTGATTTTTTTGTAACTAGTGTTGACATTATTTCTACACATCAGAAAACCAATGCCACACAAATGCACCCCTTCTCATAAAAATATGTAATTTCTAGCAGCTGGCAATTCCATTTATTTTCTTTCAGGCCCAATTGTATACCATTCCTTGGAATGTATGCATCCTCTTTGTTGGACAATGATCCTCTCTGAAGGGTCCCCCAAAGTTTTGCTTTCCTTCCATGTTTCTAACTTTTTTGTTGGCCTTAGGACTTTGAGTATTTTGCCACTGCTGACCAGTGCTATTTAGTTTACTTATAAGTCCCTTGTAAAGTTGTATACCATATACCCAAAAACTGTAATGTAAATGCAACTGGAGATCCAGAAGCACTGGTTGTGCCACCCACACACGTGGCCTTTCAAACCTGTCTCAGGCCTGCCATTGCAAGGCCTGTGTGTGCAGTTTACTGCCTCTTTGACTTGCCATTTAAAACCACTTGTCAAGCCTTAAACACCCCTTTTATTACACATACGTCACCCCTAAGGTAGCCTCTAAGTAGCCCTCAGGGCAGGGTGGTGTGTAACTAAAAGATAGGATATGTACTTTTCAGGTTTTATATGTTCTGGTAGTGACAAACCGCTAAATTCGTTTTTCACTACAATGAGGCCTACACCACTCATAGGCTAGTATTGGGAATTCCTTACAACACTTTAAACTTGTAATTCCTGATCAGAAAGGAGTAGCTGCATCATGTTTTTATATCTTTGGAATGGTAATGATAAATCATCTTTAATGGTGTAGTTGGATTTACCATTACTATTTTAGAAATGCCACTTTTAGAATGTGGACATTATCTGCTCTTACTACTCTGTGTACCTTGCAGCCTGTCTCCAATAAAAGTCTGGGGTGGATGACACCTAAACTTTGCGAATTCCTTTCAGACAGCCACAAACACAGGAAGTGTGAGTGTGACAGAGAACTAATCTGTATCCATCAGCATTCTGATAGCTCTTCCTGGGCAGGAAGAGAAGGTGGCCCCTGCCTCCTTTATGGCCCATTTCAGCTTTTCGCCCCCACCAAGCACTGAGAATATCGACCATGCAGCAACAGCCTTTGAGGCAGCAATCACACTGACCTTAAATACCATTGCACCTTTGTCCAGGGTTAAGTTTAAGCCAAAGCTATTGCCCTGGTTTACCAAATTACTAAAAACTGAAAAACATTCCGGGAGAATAGTTGAACGCAAATGGAGAAAAACCAAAAGCACTGAAGATCGTCACCTAGAAAATATCAAGCTAGCCAAAAAACTATTCTTTATAAACAGGATCGATAAAGCTGCCAACTCTAACAAGGAACTCTATAAAATACTAAAGGCATTTACTAATCCTTCTCCCTGTCAGCCCAGCAATACATCTTCACAAGAATCGGTAGACATGTTGTCCACTTTTTTTGAGGAAAAGATCAATATTATTCATAGTTCCTTTCCACATCATGATATTAACATGTCTAACAATTATCCTAACATCAATCTTAAACCTAACATCCCCCTTTTGAAAGAGTTCACTGCATTTATCTTAGATGAAGTTTCAACTGCCTTGTTTAAAATTAAGTTGGGTTCCCCAGTAGACTCGATTTCACCTAGTCTTTTTTCTATCCTGGCCCCCTTACTCCTCAAGAACCTCACCGATCTATTTAACATGTCTTTAGCCCAAGCAACAGTCCGTGTCAGATGAAAAGCAGTAAAGGTTAAACCTATTTTGAAAAAACATTCTCCAGATCCTAAGGCACATTGTAACTATCGCCCAATTGCTCTGCCTCCTTAATTCGGAAAGGTACTCGAGTGCCTGGTCAACAAGCAGCTCACCACCCACTTGGAGACCCATGGATTGTTGGATCCTTTGCAATCAGGGTTTAGGGCTGCCCATAGCACTAAAACCTTGCTGGTGGAGGTTGATGACAATATAAGACTTGCCCAGTACAACGGATAGTCAGCAATGTTTATCCTGTTGGACTTGTCCGCGGATTTCGACACCATCTCCCACAGTATTTTAGAACAACGGCTCTGGGGGATGGGTGTCAGGGGATCAGTTCTAGACTGGCTTCGAAATTATCTAACTGATCGAACTTCTGCCAGACAAGTGGGCACCCTGATCTCCTGTAGTCGGCTAGTAAAAATGGGAGTCCCCCAGGGATCCATTCTAGGTCCCATGCTTTTCAATCTTTAAGTGACACCTTTGGCCAAAGTGATCAAGTCCTATGTGTTTAAAGTGGTGTTGTATGCAGACAACACCCAGTTTCTGATAACTCTTGGCCCCAATGCTACCGCCACGAGGTTCCGATTCAAAAATTGTATGAACCACATTGATAATTTGATGCATATTAACCATCTCCAACTCAATGCTAGTAAGACAGAGGTCATCCTCTTTGGTAAGGCACTCAAATTTTGGTCAAACGACTGGTGGCCCAGAGCCTTGGTCCCAGTCCAACTCCTAAGCCTATGGTGCAGAACCTTGGAGTAAGGATTGATAACCAGTCATCCATGAAAAATCACACAAATCACATAACTGGTAACTGCTACGGATTAATGCGTAGCTTATGTATAATATTTCAATAGATTCCAATCGAATCAAGGAAGCCGCTGGTCCAGGAACTAATCAGAAGTCTGCTCGACTATGGAAATGCCCTACTGGCATCCATTAATGAGGAGCTCTATTCCAGACTTCAAGACCTGCAGAATACTGCTGCTAGGCTGGTACGAAACCTCCCTTTGAGATCCCCTTCTGCATTCAGTCTGAAGACCCTCCACTGGCTCCCCATCAGGAAACAAATTTGTTTCAAAGCCCTCTGCCTGGTAGACAAGAACATGTATGGGACTGGGCCAAGCTACTTTGCCCAAGAAACTCAGTTGGTATCAGCCTAATTGGACACTAAGGTGAAGTACCAAATTTCTCCTTACCCCTAGTGGGATCTGCACCGCCAGGAATGGCGGTAGATCCTTTTCCCACCTGGCTCCTGCTTTTTGGAATGAGCTTCCATTACAGCTCCGCAATATCACATGCCACAAGCTGTTCCACAGGGAATTAAAAACCTGGCTTTTTGATCATCTATAATGACCCTCTCTGTTTCAGTTGGCTTTCAGCCCTTTAAAGGAGTTTTTGCTAGCGCCATTAGACCCATGGGTGATATGTGCGCTCAATAAATAGCTTTGACTTGACGGGCTTGGCTTTACTTGACTAACAAATCTAAATAGGCAGTGTCCTGTTTCCCCCACAAAGGGCTGATTGACACCTACTGGTAGTCTGGAAACAGGGCTGGGAAGAAAGGGCAGCATTTTCAAAATGCCGAAGCATTTCCCCGACAGCCCAATGATCTGGGGTCTGAACGAAAGGCCGCCATCGAACAGAACGCCAAGATTTTTGGCTTTTGAAGAGGCATCGTCAGGAGGAAACATGTCCAGAGGCCACCATGTCTTCCAACTGGGATCAGGCGGACATCCAAAGAAAAGCAACTCCGATTTATCGGAGTTGCATTTCAGACTGTGCCGCTGAAACCAGTCAAAAACAGCGCCCAGGCATTCTTTGATCCGACTACCATCAAAGGCCTCACCCTTATTACACGTAAAAAGGAGCTGGGTGTCGTCAGCATAAGATACGATCCGGGCACCAAAGGATTCCGCCACCGCCGCCAGAGGGGCCATATAGATATTAAAGAGGGTGGGGCTCAGGATAGACCCCTGAGGAACCCCCACCTTCAGCGGCGGGATTTCGGCGGAGAACGGAGGTGCCCAGACCACTTGTCGGCGGCCGGTCAGAAATGACTTAAACCAGTTCCACACCGTCCCACGAAAGCCGATCTCCCAGAGTCCTAAAAGGAGACCGTTGTGGGGAACTGTGTCGAAAGCCGCCGACAAATCCAACATGACCAAAATAGCCTTACCCCCAGAGTCAAGAGTCTCTCTGATGGCATCGGTGATCTCGAGAAGGGATGTCTCCGTGCTAAGATTAGCACGGAAGCCCGATTGAGAATCATGCAAGATGTTATTGCTCTCGATAAAGCTGGAGATGGAGAGATGCACGTGCTTCTCAGTCACCTTTGCCAGAGCAGGGAGAAGGGAGATCGGCCTATAATTGGCATGGATAAGGGGATCCAGAGTGGGCTTCTTAAACAGCGGCAAGATCAGGGAATGCTTCCAGGCCTGAGGTACCTCTCCCGTGATCAGGGAGGAATTAAGCAGCGGATTAAGCAAGGTGTTAACTGCAGGCGCTCCTCTCCCCAGGCATTTCGCTGGACAAGGATCGAGTGGTGAGCCGGATTTAAGCCGAGACAGGAGATCAAGAGAAGCAGCAGAAGACATGGGAGGAAAAACGGAGAGAAAAGTACCTTTCCCTTCCAATGAAAAGGGTAAAGTGGTCAGGTGGCTAGCAGCTGAAATAGGGCTGGCATAGGGGAAAGAATCCTGAATGGATTTAATTTTATTTATGAAAAAATCACCAAGCTGGCTGATCGAAGCTTCGGTGTGAGACTGGGAGGGCGTACTCAAAGAAGGGGAGGAGAACTCTTTTACTATCCTAAAGATTGCTTTACTCATGTTTTCAGCTTCATCAATTCTACGCTCCAGGTATACTTTTTTCCATCCATAATATGTTTATGATAAAGCCTAATAGCATCCCTATATTTTACTTTATCACCAGCCTCAACTTTGGATTTACCCCCACCAGCGCAACATCAAACACCCCCTAAGTGCTATTTGCTTCTAAGCACTACTTTTTGATTTCTTCTTTAAAAATTCATAATTCCAGTTCTACTTATTACATTTTTGTTGTTGTGGACTTGTTTTACTCATTAAAATATAATCTATTTTTTAAACCTGTGTGGAGTTTTTGTGATGTGTTTTTATTGTGTGTATTTAATTTAATTTAAAAGAATTTGTAAAGCGCACATATACCATGCGGTTTCTTGGCGCTGAAGGATGCTAATACCTAGGGCAGGAGGGCGGGTGCCTAGGGCAAAAAGGCTTGCTGAAAAAGAAAAGTCTTAAGGGCTCTACGAAACTCCATGTAGGAGGTAGCCGATCTCATGGCGAGTGGAAGTGTGTTCCAAAATAAAGGGATCAGGACAGAAAATTTTGAGCCTCCCATTCTGCGTTTCTTAAAGCGAGGAACTGAGAGAAGTCATTTAGAAGAGGAGCGCAGCTCTCTGGTAGGATGATAGGCCTGGATTGCAGAGGAGATGAAGGCAGGGGCCGTCCCTGCGCAGGCTTGAAAAGTCATGCAGCCCATCTTAAAGAGAGCCCGCTCTTTAATAGGTAGCCTATGTAGTGCTTTAAGTAAAAGGGTGGCATGATGGAATTTGGGTAGGCCATAGATCAAGCGGGCAGCCTGATTCTGCACTAGCTGGAGGCGTTGAAGGGCATAAGCGGGAACACCGTTATACACGATGTTTCCGTAGTCCAGCCACGATAAAACTATTGCCATAAGAATCAGTTTAAGGGCCGGGAGAGAAAAGAACCTAGAGATCTTCCGGACAGTGCGAAGGATAAAGAAACAGGAAGAAACAACAGAACTAATCTGGGAGTGAAGTGTAAGATGTTGATTTAATGTAATACCTAGTGTTTTGACCGAGACTGAGGGGGTGGGAGGGGGACCGAGAGAGGAGGGCCAAAAAGAAGGGGACCAGGGGCTGCCGCTGCCAACGGTCAAAACTAACTCAGTCTTATCCCCGTTGAGTTTAAGTTGGCTATGATTCATCCAATCCCGGATAAACAACATGACTGATTGGAAACTGCGGATACCAACTGATGAGGAGGAAAGATTAAAGACAAGCTGGAGATCATCGGCGTAGTTATACACCGTGACCTCTATCTGTTGTAGTGCAAAAATAAGAGGGAAGAAATACAAATTAAACAATAAAGGGGAAGAGAGGACCCTTGGGGAACCCCGCACTGCACTTTACAGGGGCGAGCAGAAAAGTCAGCCAGATGGACGGCCTGGGTTCGATCGCTCAGGAAGGAGCCAAGCCAGGCCAAAATCGAGCCCCCGACGCCCGCTGCCCTGACACGGGACGAAATAATTGAATGGTCAACAGTGTCAAAGGCAGCAGACAGATCTAAAAGGACAAGGGCCTGGGGGTGTTTGTGCCCAATCCCTCCCTGAGGTGGTCCAGGACGGAGATGACGACCTTCTCGGTCGAATGTCGAGGGCGAAAGCCGGTCTGGCAAGAAGCAAGATACCCACTGTCTTCCGCAAAGGAGCTAAGTGCCTGGGCGACGTAGGACTCAAGGATCTTGCCCAGAAAAGGAAGGAGGTAAATTGGCCGATAATTTGCGGGAAGGGAAGGGTCGGCCCCAGGCTTCTTTAAAATGGGGATGATGGTGGCCGGTTTATGAGGAGTAGGGACTATGCCTAGTCTAAGGGAATCATTCATAAAGGTAAAAGGGGGCAAAAATGAATCAGAGAAAATTTTTCTTAGGACGTGAGCTGGACAAATATCAGCAGGGGATCCTGACTTAACACGAGCCAGGAGAGGGAGAAGGGTTTCTTGAGTCAATGGCTGTACATGGGTAAGGGTGGACCAATTGGGGGAGGCTGGGGATCACAAAAGGAAGGAGACGGAGGGGGTATATTGGCCTTAATCAGTGAGACTTTCTCAATGAAACATTTGTTGAGAGAGTCGCACAAAAGCTGAGAAGGGGGGGGTTTTAAGGGATATCCTATCAGAGGAAGCCAGCTCCCGTACAGTGGCAAAGATTTCTCTTGGCTGGTTCTCTGTGGCAAGGATCTTCCCCGAGAAGTACTCGGTCTTGGCATGGAGGATGTCCTTTTTATATTCGTTAAGAACCACTATGTAGCGCGCTTTAAGAGTGGGACAATAGGCACGCCTCCAAGCGCGCTCTGCTTGGCGCACCTCTAATTTTTTTCCTTAAGGCCAGGGGAGAACCACTTGTTGGCATCATGGGCCCGTCTGACCGTGACGCGCTTCATGGGGGCCACTTGGTCACAAGTCATCGAGAGCCAATTGTTGAGCGTGGCTACTTGAGGCAGAGGGGCAAGGCCAGTTAGATCCGGGCACGAAGTTGACAAAGAGGCACAGAGGAAAGGGATATCTACTTTACTCCAGTTTCTAGCCCAGATATTTCTGGGGAAGGAAGTTTTTTTTTCTAGGCTGAGGTCTAAGAAAAAGGAAATCAAAAAATGGTCAGACCATGCACACGGAATGATGGAAGGGGCGGTGATCGGGACATTAATAGTCCAGATTTGATCCAGGGTGTGGCCATGAGTGGGTAGAGGTGTGGACCTATGAGACAAAATTAAGGCTTAGTAAAAGGTGAGAGAAGTCTCTAGACAGGGCGCTCTCTGCCGGGTCGTTAGGCCAAAAATCAAAATCCCCTAAAACTAGGACCGATGCGTTGTTGACTACCAATGTGGCCAGTATGTCTTGAAAGGCAGGAATAAAGCTGGGGATAGGCTGGGGTGGGCGATAGACCAACACACACGTGATAGGAGCCTGAAAGGAAGCAGAGCGCGCAACTAGGCAGTCAACTGCTAACATGGGAGGGGAAGGGAGGACCTGGAAATGAAGTCCAGCTCGAGCAATCAGAGCCACCCCCCCTCCCGTCTTCCCCTCGGGCCTGTCGGCCCGGAGGACAAAGTGGGGGGGGGGGGGGGGGGGGGGGGTGTGAAGAGCTGCCAGCATGTTCGGTAAAGAGTCTGACCGAAACCAGGTTTCTGTTAAAAACAGAAGATCCGGCTAGTAGGAGTCCAGAAAGTTGTATAAATTCAATTGATGTTTTACCGCTGACCTGGTATTCAGAAGGAAGGCCGAAATGGTAGAAGGGGGGATGGAACTGGACAGGGAAAGGGGTTGGGAAGGGAAAGCGGGGAGGAAGACGGGGAAATCAGAGTAACAGGAAGGGAGGGAGAGGGCGTAGCACGGGCCACACCAAGTTCCTTAACCCGTGTGAGAGTGGCGGGGTGGAGTGGCCAAGAATCCTGATACAAACAGAGTTGTGTGGCAGAATAGAAGAGGGGACGGGCATAGTAAGATGCCCCTTGCCTCGGCCGGCCGCGGACGGGCGCAGACGGGCTTAACTTAGGCGCAACTTCGGCGTGCCTTCGTCGCGTGCGCATGGGGCTGGCCTTAAATGGGGTCTCGAGCGCGATGCAGGAGCGCAGACCCAGCCTAGACTGCCCTCCCAAGATGGCGGACTGCTGACCCCGTCAGCGCTCCGAGTAGTGGCGCACTGCCGATCCGGACCAGGGTGTGTATGTGTGTTGCACAAATACTTTACACATTACTTCTTTGACTGCTCCTTGCCAAGTTGCCAGAGGGTGAGCACAGGTAATCCTTTAGTCACCAGCAAACTCCTAACACCGCTTCTCCCTCGCAGGATACGGAAACAGAGCACGGACCACAAAGCTGTAAAAATGCCTCAGTTTATTTCAGGTTCAGCTTACAAACAAACGCAGGCAGCCATGACGCGTTTCGTCCCTGCCAGGGGGACTTGATCACATGACGCCATTCTACCAATGGTATTCCTTTATATAATCACTCCCTTTTCTTCTTTCTGTTTTTTTCATTTTATCAAGTAACTTTGTTTTCATTAGTTTAAACACAAGCAGTTGATTGAGTTTAAAGTGCAAATATATCGTGCTAAACACAGTCCAGTAGTTACAAAAACCTTTGTGAAAAGAAGTAAAACTGATTTACCAGTATCTGATGATTATTGACATCAACCATTACTGTCAAATACGAAAAGGAAAAAGGATAATTGCAGCCTAAATGCGCCTTCTTTCCATTTTTAACTTACACTATCTCAATACAGAGAAAGGCTGACGTAAGGATGAACATCATTGCACACACACATATATATATATAAAAATATGGATTTTTGAAAGTCTATCCAACATGATTGCTTGTTAAATACATATCAGTATAAATGCTTAGCAGCATAGATGTACATATTATTTTAAAAACATCCTTTCTACAAACTATATACATACACCAGTATAAATAATAAATATTAAATACACCAAGAATAAATAGATAAATGCATAAATAAATATCCAGAGATACATCCCCTGCATGATAAGTACCAGATCTTTATACCTGTCTGTTTGTGCCTCATGTTGGAAGGTATGTTTTCAAAAGGAATGTCCAACTCCTATACATCTACTACCGGTAAGATATATAGAGACCCCAACTATGAGATCTCTGGCAGGGTTTTTAAAGGACTGGACTATCTTGTGCAAAAGTGCATGTGCAAACCGCTAGTTTATATATTTTTGTTTTCTAACCTTTTGTTAAAAAATAAATATTACTTTATTTGTTACAAAACCGTGAAAAGTGCACAGTGTATAGTGCAATAAATGGTAAAAGGTAGTTAAAAAGAAAATGTAAATACAGAGAGGGGGATTGGCAGCCAAGCTACTAATAATTGGATAAATCCACATATGTCACCCTCAATGACAGAATCAATCATCTGGCTAAATATAAGATCTAAATGAACTGTTATTCTCAGTGGAGCACTTCTAAAAGCTCCTCAAAATATTCACTAACAAGAAATCTAGTTCTCCAATTTAGGATTACATGATGACACTGAACCCCAGTAATTATAGACTAGCGAACTGTTAAGGCCATTGGGGTGCTTCCTGTCTAGATTAAGAATGTAATTCATCTCCAATAGTCTAAGGTTCCTCTCCCTGTCACCTCCTTGTTTGTTTTTGGGGACAGAGTCAATGAGATAATATTTGAGATCCTTAGGATCACCATCATGGGGATCATGGAAATGTCTAGCCACTGGGTATGCCTGGTCATGGTTCTTAATGGCTCGAATGTGTTGGAGTACCTTCTTATGTCCAGGTAAGATGGTACTAAATATGTATGTTAGACCACAAGGGCACTCCAACACATAGACCACATGATCAGTCTTACAATTAAGACTTTTGGTGATTTCTTTTTTGTTTCCCCCAAATGGTGTGGAAAATTCAGTGGTGTTGACACCATGTTGGTAGGCTTTACACACCTTACATTTGTAAAACCCCTTACGTTGCGCAAGCCAAGAGCCCTTGGCTTGTTGTCCACATGGGTCACTGTCCATGAGGACATCCTTCATTGATGCTCCCCTTCTATAAGTAATTATAGGATTTTTCGGGACAGTTATACCTATCAAGGGGTCCTGTCTTCTGGAATGCCAGTTCTTTTTTAACCTTATTGCTGCTAGGGAGATTTTCCTCCTGTGCTGGAACTCCTTATTTCCCATTGCTCATGACGAGCTCAGCTCGTCATGAGCACAGGAGCAGTGTACTGCATGATGAGCTGAGCTCGTCATGAGCAGGGAAGGGGTTAATAATCTTCCTGACGGCTAGGTGCTCTTTGTTATAGTCCAAAATGAACCTAAATGTATTGGAAACCACAGTTTTAGATATCGCCGTCTTTCTGGTTGCCACGAGGGTTTCCCTATCTACTGAATTACATTTGGAAAGGGCTCTTTTAAGGCATGAATTACTGTATCCTCTTTCCCCAAACCTGGATAGGCAATCACCTTGCGCTACTTGTAGCCTCTCCTCATTGCTGCAAATTCTTTTTATGCGCAAAAGTTCCCCGTAGAGTAGTCCTTTAGTGTGTATATAGCTTACCCTGACTCTAATGGTGGTTCATGCTTGTACAGGGTGCATACCTCTGCCAAACAGACATTTCAGTTCTAACACTGTTCATATCAATTTTTGTCTAACACCTTCCTTTTTTTTTAGCTTTCTTCCTCTTCTCAAAATAGTTCTCTGCGTTCCTGCCATTGTCACCATATCTTTCCAATATTCTAGGGACAACACCATTCTTTTAAATATCTCTTTTTGCATACATCATGATCGAATTACAGAAAATACGTTTATATCTAGGTAGAGTTAGGTTGTTCCATATGCCAAGCTCTGCCAGTTAATGGGCAATTTCAAAATGTTGTTTCAATGGTTCTCCGGATCGTTTTTTTTTATTCTATTCAAGAATCTCTGCATATGGGGGCGAATCCCATTGCATGTATAAAATATTACGAATCTAGATGCAACCCTGGTCTCCTTCACTCATATTACATTTAAGCAGCCACACCAAGGTTATCAGTGTCCCATACATGAAGGATATGCCATGTTTGATAGTGGGGCAGAGAACACTCAATATTCCAGTGGGGATTCATCCTTTATCTTTGTATGTGTAAATCATATTTTTCACTGCATGAGAGGTATCAAGAGTCCTGTGATTTGGACAGTTTGTATTCTCCCTTCAAGGCCATGAATGGTTTGGGCCCCCTGATCCCCAGATATTACGCAGCTTTGAGATACCAATTAGGTCCCACTTCTGGAAGCGTCCAGGCTCTGCAGCTCACTTATCATTCCTGATTTCCATTGTGTCATTTCTATTTTCCCACCCAATTTTACGATTTTCTATTTGCCAGATTCTAACCACTGTTTTTGTGCATACATTGGTTATTCCTCTTGTACATAGCCTCCAAGTGTCATTTCTTTCTCACTGTTTTCCTGTCAGCCATCATCAACAATTCCCGTTGGGTGCTGAATGCCCAGTTTCTAAAGACAGATGCTGAGATGCCCAGTAGTAATTTCGGAGGCCAGGAAGAGTGACTCCTCCAACATAAGCACCGCTACACATTGTGGTCAAGGCTGTATTCTGGACATTTGTCTTGTACTAGGTCCTGGCGAAATGTGTATTACGCTGGCATAATTAATGTAATTTCTTTTACTCTTGTTACATGAAATTCTAGGAAGTATGCTATTATGTCAATATGCTTCGTTTGTGGCAAAAATATAACACAAGTGCGCCATTTACAGTAAAGATTTACTGTGAATGCATGGAAACAATGCAAATGGCAGAGCTTGAGCAGCTGCTTTTGTAATTGTAATTTATATTTATATAGCGCATTATCACCAACGGTCTCTAAGCGCTTGAAATGGGAACCCGTCCTGGTTTTTCCCTGTGAGATAACCCGTACTGGGCACCCCCAAGGTGAAAGCCAGGCATCCCGCCACGGGGGGCCATAGTGGAGATTAAGCAAGCTATTGCCCGGAGTTGCTGAGTCAGAACCTGTGATTCGAGTAGGCACCGAAGCGAGAATTATCGAGTCCGTGCACATTTTGGGCTCAAGACCCTGCCGCGTCGGGAATTGAACCCTGGTCCCGGGTCTGACCTTTGCTTCATGGTCTGCCTCTTCTAACCATTGAGCCACAATGCTTTCTTTTTTGCACTTATTTTTTTACAATGAACTGCTTTGTCCTATCCAAAGTGGAAACGAGATGCAATTCACACTAAAATACAGCAAAAAATGCCAGGTTTGCATTGCACATAATTATGGATAATTTTACATACTTTTGCTGAAATGGTGCATAATAACGCAAAACAAATTTTGTAGCCCAACACAAATGAAAGGGTTCGTACATGGGGCTATGTACTTCCACCCTGGCCATGGGCCTTGTGTAGAGTAATTTAATCCAGTTTATGAATTCTGAGCCAAACCCTATTCTTTTCCGTATTGCATTTAGAAAAGGCCTTTTAACAGAGTTAAATGCCATCTTGACGGTTATCGGAGAGAAGAGAATATCCGGGGGAAAAATATTGTGTGCCAAACATATTGCTGCAAAAGTATTGGGGACCAAAAAATCCAGAAGGTAAGTGCAAATAGGCAAGTATAGATTTACCATTCTTACACCACATCTACATACCTTGACGATATATATATTGGCACGGTACATATATATGGAATTAAGTATAGTAACACTTTGCTTACCTATAGAAACTTACCATCATGATATTGTTGTCTTCAATAGTTCTGCAACAATATTTCTGTCACATATTTTTCCTTCAGTATTCTGACCAAACATGTTCTCGGCATCCAGATAGGATTACAGCAAATTCACCTACATGTGTTGCCCTACATAAGCAGCTGTACAGATGGAATAAGCTGTGTCTGGTGTAAAACGGTGGCATAAACAAACTGATGTACTGTGTAAATCAATTAGCTAGGATGTTGGCTACCATTTTGTTTTTAATGTTCCACAATTTTTCTTGTGGCTTGCTCTGTTATTGTATAAGAGATATTGTAACTAGGTATAGGTCAATCTGGAGTCAGCCATCTTTGTCAGCTCTATAAAACATAGAATGCATATGTTCAATCATTTTTCCCGCTAGGCGTTTGAACATTTCCCTGGGGCAGGGACTGTCCTGCTTTTAATTTGGGTTATCACTTCAGCAAGCTCTTTGACACTAATTTCTGACTCTTGGTTCCCCTAGTCCTCATCAATGAGGGTACTGGTCGACAAGTCTTGGGTGAACCTCGAAAGGTTTTCTTTAGAGCATGTCAATGTTGCCTCATACATTGTTCCAAAATAGTGGACAGAAGTATTGTCTGTCTCCTTAGTTGTAGTGATTATATTCCTGAAGTTGTCTTTTACCTGTCTGATCCATTTCTGACAATCCTACCCTTCTGAAAGATTTGCCAGAAGCTTGCCAGCCTTGTTGCTGACTTCATATACGCTGTGTTGCATAAAAAAGGCATCTAGCTCATTCTTCTCTCTCAGCCAATCCCTATATTCTTCCCTGAGGAGAGTCATCTGAGGGGGGTGTAGAATATGGCTCTGCCTAAAATGTATTAGTTATTCATTTATGGTCTGAGTTTTTTTTCCCCAGTCCTTTTTATTCCTAGTAATATTAGGTATGGCTTGCCCTCTTGGGTAGGTCTTACATACCCCCCAAAGTGTGATATCTGATTACACTTTCCCATTCTTCCTTCAAAGAAGGTCTAAGGTGGCTTTGATGCATTTCCTGACTGGCTTGTTCCTCAGATACCTGCATTGCTAAATGGAAGGATCAGAGATACCCCTCAACAGGTGTGTTGTGTCAGCACATCTCCAGCCCTGCGTACCCAGAAGATGTATGTAGTCTAGTCTTTAGTATGATCCCCTTGCTCCTGAGAAGTAAGAGTATTGGCTATTGCTGGGTTGTGCTACTCTCTACACATCAACCAATCTCAGATTCCCAATAAAACCACATCTGGTGACATTTTCTCCCTCTCTCTGTGTCCTTTGTATGGATCTATCAGTGGTCTCCTGTATGGTTAGAAATCTCCACAAGCATCAACAGATCATCAGGGACTGTTAGCAGTAGGGCTGGCAGGTGATTCAGGATGATAGATTTGGGCCTGGGTGATAAATATGCTGATATTGCAATTATCTTTTCCCAATTCCACTCAGCCCTGAATGCTGCCCACTTGATCCTGAAGTAGACCCTGAGTGTACTATCAATTTGTGCCCTCCCTTACCATGGAATGTACTGTTATTGCCCTCTAGGTGTGTTTCTTGAAGAAACACCATTTTGGTATGTGTCTCCTCTGGAACGACAGCACAATGCTACATTTCAATTTCTGTCCAAGGCCATGTACATTCTATTTCACTATTTGTTTGTATACCAAATTTTATTGGTTTTATACATAGAATACACATTCAGCATATCTCCATTTTGAGTAAAAGTCAGAAACCCTGAAAAGAATGCCCACCATACTTTGTCATAGACTATAATATTCCCACCATCCCCCCCACCTTTTAATGTTTCTTTGGGCAGCCTCGAGATCTGTATATTGTCTCCAAGTTTAGCGCACTAGTCCACTGGAGTTCGCCAGCGGGCCAGGGTCAGGGAGTGCGGTCGAAGAGCAAAAGTGTTTAGCAATGTCCCTCTTCCAAGCACCATCCCAATGCCCAGTATCGTTCTGTCTCCATGCGTTCCCCCCCAAAATCATCAATTAGTCCCAACAATGCGATTCTAGCTGATGGTTACACTTTTGTTGAATCTGGAGGCATTCCCAGACTACATGAAAATAATGAGCAGCATTTGTTTGACAGCGGTGGCATGTTGCATGCACCAGTCTGTTGGCCTGCCACAGCCTAATGGGCGTGAAATAGGTCATGCAGAGGTAGTTGAGAACTGTATTAATTGAAGTCTAGACAGGATGACCAGAGTTCTAGGTGACATGCATGCATTCCTGCAGGTTGGGGTCGTCCAGGGTCCCCAGCCAGGTCTCCCATTGAGACTTTAAGGTGGAGAGAGAGGATGTGGAGTTGATGACAGGGGCTTTGTAGATCTGTGAAATCCTCTTTTCAGTCAGAGGGGACTCATAAATGTGTTCGCCTCCAGGGGATTAAAGTCAGGTATGCTACTGAGAGAGTCTCAGCTGGACTGAAGTGCATGCCTCATCTGTAAATATTGATGAAATTGGGATTTATGTAAAGAAACCTCTGCTTGGAGTGCTTTGAAGAATTTGATATGTGAGCTGCGCCATATGTCTCCCAGCGCTGAAATGCCAATAAAATCTTATTTCCCAAATTCCTTGAGTTCTACAGTGTGTTGCAACTAAGTACCCCTCTGCGGGGGTGGGGGTTTTAAGGGTGATCCTTTGATCTCAGCCGTCCTCAGCAGTGCGGCTCGCCAAAACCAGAGGACAATTTTTGTGACTTCTGAAATAGGCTGAGGAATCGGGTCTCCATAAAGGCATCCTAATAACTTCTCTTAGACCATCCATGTTATCTCAAGGTGGAACACCGGGTCACACTAACCTTGGCTCTGCCAAGATGTGGGATGCACAGTAGTAAAGTTAGTTGCTTGCCATGCCAACCCCTCCATTAAACAGCAATCAGACACATTTGTTGTAAACTAGTTGGGGCGGTCGGTTACTCAGGGCTTATCAAACCTCATCAACTGCCATGAGATGTTCTAGGGACTGGCAGTCTAGTGGGCTCAGTTCCGGAGGGGGGAAGTCCCCGATAAATGGTGAGGAGATTTCTAATGTGCTGCATATAAGTTTTGTTAATATTCTGCAAAAGCCTTTGCTATTTCTGTGGCTTTAGATACATGTTCCCTTTTGTCTTGCACAATTGCGGCAGTTAAATGTGAGGCAAAATCTTTCATTGCCAGTTAGTAGATCAGCTTGCCGGTTTTATCACCCCATTAATAGACATTTTGCATTGAGGCCAGCCAGTATTGCTGAGCCTCATTTAGGGACAATTGCTTTAGAGCTGTTTGCTCGACCTACAGGTGTCTTTGCGTCTGATCCCCCCCCCCCCCACCCCCCCGGTAACACCTAGTAAGTGTGGCCAGCATTGTATATCCTATAGTACCCATATTGTTCCAGGAAATCAAAATTGTTGTCTAATAGGTGAGTTTCATAGATGGTGGTGTTAAATATATTGCGTAAACACCGTAAACACCGCTCACTGTCCACCCACTTTAAATGGAGCACCATGGTCTTACCTATGTGCATAGGATCAACCATTAATTGTGTGTCCTGTTCTTTGTGTTTGTCTATGTCGTTTTCTTTTCCTGTGAAAAGAAAACGACATAGACAAACACAAAGGACAGGACACACAATTAATGGTTGATCCTATGCATATAGGTAAGTCCATGGTGCTCCAAATTTGGGAGCCTCCTAAACAAGGAGTATTCAGGAGGAGATTCCTCCTCCTTCCTGCACTCTTTTGTCATTTTCTTTTTCACTATTTCACGTCCCTTGGTAGGGTGAGCCTTAGCGCGCTCATACCGCCAGGGTTTAGTACACCTTTATAGTCCTGACGAATGCCTGGTAAATTTACACCGTTTCAAGGCAGAAACATGTTGACTGACAATAGATAATTTTGGAAATAACCACACAACTAATTGTGGACCATTTTCCTACACTAATATTTTTTACTGATGTCCTAGTGATCAATTAATAAATATTTTTGGAAACACTAAAGACATTTTTTAATCCCTCACTACCATTTAATTTTATTCTCACTGCACGCCTGAACTCACACAAAAAACCTGCTCCGCAGTAAATCTGGCGTCGAAGCACACTAAAGAGGCACTCGGCCTCTTTAATGGGGCCCAATGATGAAGCACGTCACCACCAGGTTGGTGAGTGAGGGCTTTCTTAACTAACCTAAGTGAGGCTAGTTCCTTTTTGCTCCTTTTGTGGTCCCTTCAATAACCATAGAAAACCGTAGAACACTCTTTTTTACTTCATATGTACAGCCAAATGGAAACATTGTACCAATAACAAATTGAAACTTGCCACTCAAGTGCCCCCCCCCCCCCCCACAACAGCCCCCACCCCACATGTCCTTCCAGAAGCATCTCTGGCCGGTCTAACAAACTAGGTGTAGATTCAAACATGAGCTCCAGTTTTCCCCAGTGTAAGTAATAGTACACAGGATATAGTGGTGTTGACAGAATTGGGATCACTTTTCAGGGGTCGCAGGATCCATTGTTCATGATATATCAATGTTTCTGACATCTGAGGAGAGAGGGGGTGACTCCTCCTGCCTCAATTATGTCTTTTTGTGCTTTTGGAGGATTTAGAGAGATGAGGTCTTCCTCATAGAGTTTTGTCTCCGTCGCCTAATGACTTGTGATGGACAGTCTGGCCCATTGATGGATTGGGGTCATGAGGTTTGTCAGTCATTCCCTACATGAAAGGCAGGTTGTTACGAATCAGTCTGTGTTCTGTAGCCCATTCCCAGGCTTCCATCAGAGATGTGAAGAAATGGAATTTGGAGGCATATGTTACTTTTAGTTTTGCTGGGAACTTGAACATGTATTGTATTTTAAGGGCTCACAGTTACTGTTTGGCCCTATTATAGGATTTTCTCCTCTGTTACACAGCTCAAGTGTAGTCTGGGAATATCATGATATGTTGTAATTGAAAATGCAGCTCTCCCACTGAGCGTCTCTCCTGCATAATTTTGTCCTGATCTCCATAATTAAGGATCTTTGCTATTATTGGTCTTGGGGCACCCCAGGAGTAGGTTACGTTAGGGCACTGTGGGCGCATTTAATAACAAAACATGAGTATTAATGTTCTTGAGGGAACAAGGATTGGAGCCATGACTCAAGAAAGGCCACTGGCCTCTTACCTTTGACTCCCTCAGGGAAGCCCACAAAACATAGATTACAGGACCTTGTCCTGTTTTTGGCATCTTCCACATGGTCCTGCTTTGTTTTTGCAGTGGCGGTGAGGCAGGACACAGTGGAAGTATGTTCCCAAACCTTGTACTTCAGTTCTGAAACGCATCCCTTCTTCTTCATAACTATCCACCACTCCAATCAGATCATGGCAGAGCAGTGAAACCTCTATCTTGGACTTGAGGACAGACTAGATGATTAAATAGCCTGTAGGATCGTCTCAATGTCACCTTGCCCCTGACTGTGCTACAGGGTGGTTGGGGGGGGCCTCATGGGGCCCTGATCCTGGGGCCGTGGATTTGTCAATTTTGCTTTGGGCCTTCTAGATGATGAAGTTTTGTTGCGGCTCAGGGCGCGGGTCAAATATCACAGCAAATGCGGGACTAAAAGAACTGCAATGACAGTGGGGGCAAGAATAGTGTTGCAGGACAGCGCCACCTCTGGTCGAAAGTCTCAACTCTGTGATGCACCCTGGCCCCCTTGCACCACTGTGCGAAATAGCCATCAGGATGTGCAGCTAGTGTAGGTCCTCTGTGAGTTGTTGCTGAGCCCTCTGCCCAGAGGTCCAGTATTCCAGCGCTCAGGCACCACTCCCACTCTCCCCTGGGGAGGAGGGGTCTTGTGGATTAGTCATTCTCATCAGAGGAGTTCTAGATGAGAAGTCCCCACCACCTACCATGCAAGCCTCTTGAAGGGTGAGTGGGAAGGAGGAGTCCATTCTCTTTGCTGTCCACTGGACCCTGTAGGGTCAGTCCATGAGTACTGGGCAACACAGAGAACTACAGAAAGGTGCTGCAGTTGTAGGATGGTATGGGCAGGAATATGAAGGTCCAGTTGATTGGACCAGGGTGACCTCAGTAAGCCCTCACCTCAAAATTGCACTTGTTGTTCCCCCGGTCTGGGGGTAGTCTGAGGGTTGCTGTTCTCCCGCTATGGGTCTGGAACAGAATGGGGGTCTTGCTGCCCAAGTGTCCAGAACCACTGCCCCAGGGCCAAGGTGGAGTGCTGCCACCACCAATGGCCCTGGGTGTATATTCAAAGGAAGAGGGGGGGTGGCAAAGGGCACACATGTGTCCGCAGGCCAGCTATAGGGACAGCTGAAGTCCAAAGCAGGTGAGAGAGCCCTGGTGACAGCTGCCAAATCCACTGCTGCAGAGTCGGCACCCAAGCTACACCCCCACCTTGGGCTGTCCGTTATATATTACAGAGAAGATGAGGGGGTGATAGAGGGAGAAAACTGGCCCAAGTCATACACTGCAGGTTAATAGAGGCGTGGCAGCAGTGCCAGAGCGCAAGTCATATCCTGGATTCCCGGCTTAGTGCGGGTGCCGGCCCACCATCCTCCTGCCTCTCACCCAGTTGGTTCCAGTAAAGACTCTGCCTTGACCTTGGCACTCATTTCGTTTCGTTTCAGAACTTTACAGACCTTGGCACTCAAGCAGCCACACCTCAGCAGAAAGACCTAGAAGGTCAGTACCTTAGGTGGTCTGGTTAGGACCCCCAAAGTATACGTCGTCAGCACCCAGGTTTAAACACTACTCTACCGGGCTCTGGTAGCTCACTCGGTTGTGACCACTATTTTTAAATTATCTCCAATCTCTTTTATCTAGGTCACTGAGTTCTTTGAGGGCTTAGATCCCCACTCCTGTCACCGGTGCATGTGCGAACATCACTAATTATTGTATTCTCAGTTTTTACTGGTATGCCAACTGCTAAGCTTTCTCCCTCCCAACTACCTTGTGTGACAGGTTTGAAACTTTCCATCCCTAAAAAGCGCAAGACATCTGTTTCTCCCCTTAATCCCAACAACTCACATTGATCAAACTGATTGTACTACTGCTTATGAACTGTAAGAATATTTTGGTATAAGAATATTGAGAACATAATATTGAAGTACAAAATATAGAAAGGTAAGTGGAAATACAGATTTACGGGTCCTAACTCCACAGCTACATACCCTATGGATATATACTATGTAGGTACCTATTTGTGGAGTTAGATAGAGAACATCTATTCAAACTAACTTTCAATATTTTGTTCCTCAATATTTTGTCTATTATGTTAGTGACCCACGATATTCTGTAGTCAATAGTCCGGATACACACACAACAAAATTAGAAAAATGGGAATCAAAGCATAATTGCCTGCACTAGTCTTGAAATCCCTATCGGTATTAATGGAGCAAAGGTGCAAGACACAGGCTGGAGGCACAATTCCCTATACCTCCTTAATTCAGAAGCTGTTTCAAAGAACCTAGCATTCCTCAGTATACAAACACATAATAGCCCGGCACCCTTTGTACACAACTTATCACAAATTCAGAAACAGTTCAAAGGAATTTACACGTAGAACTGGAAGGTGCACCTTCCAGTTCTACGTGAGGCGGACTTTACCGAGGACCTTTTCTGCGGGACCGGAATCACTTCATCCGGGACACTGCTTCCTATCAGAGACTCTTTATCTGTCAACACCACATCCAATATACGAGGAAGTGCCCTAATTTAAAATCTAAAAACTACCTGTTATGAATATTTGAAAGATTATCAATTCGAACATTCTGTTTTACTTTTCAAGCCCTGAAGAAGTCCCTGGATGGGACGAAACGCGTTGGCGGTTTCAAAAGTGGTGCTTTCAAAAGTTTTTAAAGAATGAAAAATAAAGAATGAACTTAAATCGAACATCGACTTGTCTTTGGAACAGATTCCTTTGAACTGTTTCTGAATTTGTGATAAGTTGTGTACAAAGGGTGCAGGGCTATTATGTGTCAGGATCCACACACCGCTTTTAATGATCATTGACAAGGCAAGGTTTTTCAAGACTTCTAGCTCTTTTTCACCTCATCAATGCATCTTAGTTTAGCCTGGACCATGTGGGTATAATCGGGGAGTACATTAAGTTGTGTGTTTTCAAACTGGAAGGGCCCCTTAACTCTGATGGTGTTTAGGATTGCTCACAGTACCTATAATCCAAGATATTTGCAATTATAGGACTTGGTCATGACCCATGTTTTGATGGTGGTCCAGGAGCAGAATGTGCACATTCCACCACAAGAATTTTGGGCATCTCTTTGGATTGGATGTTGTTGAGAACTAATGATTCCATGTACTGCTCGACTGCTGTGCCTTCTGTCTTTTTTGTATTTCCAACCACACATATGTTGCTTCTCTGGGAACATCCTTCTAAATTTTCTGCTATGCTGGGAAGCCCCTGGCTGTCTTCTTTCCGTGTTTTCATCTCCTCTTGCAGACTTTTAATGGTGGTTGAATTGTATCCCATTTTAAATCTTACTGCACCCTCTCTTCCAAAGACTTTCATAAGATAGTCCTAATGAAGGCTATATCTATTGTTTCAGTCTCTATTGTATGTTCTAATACAGTTCTGGATTGATGTCCTGCTGTAAGCACCTCTTTTAACATTGGTCTTCCCTGATGTTGAGGTTGGCCCTCTGGATTTTGGCCTGAGGGTTCGTAAATTATCTACTGCCTAGAATTTCTGGGAAAAGAATATTTTTTAGCCAACTTTACTGAGCCATCTTTTGCTCTCCATCTCTGCCCATTCCGTTGCCCTCTTCCACTGGGACAGGTACCGCTACCCAGTGCTCTCTCGAGTATGAGTCCATACCTATTCTGCCACCTTGCCTTTGACTGACTACAAGGAGCTGCTGAGGTTTAAATGACCCTTTGGCATGTTATGTCTGACATTGACAAGGTAGCTTGTTCAAATGTCTCTGTATAGTCCTCTTATCCTCCCTCTGATGTTCGGTCTGGGGTTTATGTATCTGGTTCCTCAGGGGCTATAAGATGCTTCCACCCAGTTCTCTTCACTGCCTGCCCATTGCAGTGTTGTAACTTGCAATCATGCCTTGATGAAAAGTGCCTGCCAAAAGATGAATATGGGCCACTGCCCAGGACTTGTGTGTCGAGGCCCCTTATTATTTTTGGAACCCTTCAGTTTACCCTCTTGGGTCATGCTGCTTCCACACCCCTCCCTGTGCCCAAACAGCACCCCCTTTTGTGGGCTTGCATTCTTTATGCATTTCTACCCAGGGGGATTATCTAGACCTGGCATCTGACACTTTTAATTTCTATGCAGAGTTGTATAGGCTTCCTGGGCTCTGGTTGAGCCAATGAGGTGCTACTGTGGATCTTCCACTCCACTTGGCTCTCTGGGGATTGGCTGAGCCCTAGTTGTCCATCTGCCATGGATGGACAATTCAGGACGTTGCACGGCCCATCTATTTCCGTACTGGTCTATGGGCGCCTCCTCACCTCACCCTAGCTGGTGAGGAGAGGAAATGCCTGATATAGGTGTCCCGTTGGGATAACCATCTGTTTTAGCCTAGTCATTCGTGCAGCACGACATCCTTCAAGCTGAGGTGGGATGGTGTAATTTACCCTTATTTCAGCTGTTTTTCTCAACTATTCCTTAGCTCAACACATGACCTGGTTGAGGTCCTTGTTTGAGCAGTCTGCATGCTACTTTATAGGCACGGATGTCTACACCTTCACAGGATATGTGCTGATTTCGCTCTGTGGGGGAGGAACATTCTAAATATGCCTCCACTTGCAATGTGCATCAAAATCAAAGTAATAGATGGATTGCTTTAATTAATCTCAGCCAATTGCAGATGGTACGTGCTGCTTCCTAATCTATTGTTATTTGCCCACCATGCCATCTCAGTTTGGACCCAGCCGTATGCATTTCAGTCTTGACCCTGCTCCAATGGGAACAGTTCTGCCCAAACTACAAGGCCAGGTTCTCCCTGAAAGTGAACACAAGCAACCCATGACCGTTTTTTTCCGTATTCGGGCTCATGAGCCAGGTATGGCTTGGTTCCAGTGGCACACGGAGCATGGGAGTCATATCTCGGCATACCCATCACACTTAAGACATCAAAAACACAGTGATGGACAGAATGCTTGAATTAATCTTGGCCACTGACGACAGCTTGGGCCACATTCCAATCCATCATTTTTTGCCCATCATTTGGAACCAGCCATATGCAAATCAGTCTTGACCCTGCTCCAAAGGGAACAGTCCTGCCCAAAATACACAGCCAATTCCTCCCTCAACCAGCACACAAGTAACCCAGGCCTAGTTTTGCCTTATTAGCCCAAATCAGCCAGGTATAGCTTGGATCCAGTGAGACAGTGAACATGGGACCCACGTCTAGGCATACCCATCATACTTAAAGCACCAAAAACAAAGTGATGGATGGAATGCTTGAATTAATCTCAGCCACTGGCAAATACTCCGACCACATCCCACCATGTACCTGTTCCCATTGGAGAAGTGTCAAGACAGATTTGCATATGGCTCAGTCGAAACTGAGGTGTCATGGTGGGTGAAAAACTATGGTTTGGGATGTGGTTTGAAGCGTTGCCAGTGCCTGAGATTAATTCAAGCATGCCATCCATCACCTTGTTTTTTAGCCATCTGGCTTGGTGATTGTCCATGCCCCCCCTGTGCTGCTCTGTTTCTGGGCAGCATTATTTGAAAGTGATGTTGTTGTGTAGTAGTAGGTTGAATTTTGACTCGACTTTTTGTTGTGTTGTGCCCTATCTTTTAATTGAGTAGTCATGTTGCTTTGTGTATGTTATTGTGTTAAGTTTTGTTTCAACAAATGCTGCAATATTTACAGCCAAGAGCAGCAATTTCCTTCAAAATTTCAGTCTAAGCAATCATTCACCCCTGTCTATGTGGTGCACTACATCGGCTCTGCAGCTATTTAAGATTCCAGTCAGCACAAAACTGTGGCGGAGACCGTGTCTTAAATTAGGACTTGAAGTGCTTACAATATGTGATATACCCCCGGTAGTGATGTTGGTTTTACAAAATGGTAGTGATGAAGCTACATTAGATCGTCAGCCTTTCTATCTGGCAGATGGAAAGCAAACGGAGATAAAGATGAGGACATTTTTGAAGGTGTGGTTAGAAAATGCACTCATACCATGAACTACAATTCATGCACCGATCAATCATTCGATCAATCGATCAATCAATCAGGGATTTTTTAAGTGGGCTACTCACTCGTGAGGGTCTCAAGGCATGGGGGGCAGAGCTCCGGTCAATCAAAGAACCAGGTCTTGAGAGTCTTCCTGAAGATGTGGTGGGTGGGGACACGTTCGATGTTGATTGAGAGTTCGTACCAGGTGTTGGCAGTGATTTAGGAGAAGGTTCTGCTACCCGTTCTTGCTCTGCGGATGCACGGGGTTCAATGAGGGGAAGGACGGCCGTTTGGAGGTACCTCTTGGTTACGTGGAAGGAGATTCTGTTGTTGAGATATTGGGGTCCAGTGTTGTTGAGGCATTTGTAGGCGTGGGTGAATATCTTGAAAGTTACTACCTTCTCGACTGGGAGCCAGTGGAGGTTGCGCAGGTGTTGGGTGATGTGTTCGTGTCGAGAGACGCCAAGGACGAGTCTGGTTACCTGTGTTCTGTATGGTCTGGAGTTTGCGGAGCAGACGCTTGTTGAGTGGGGGCATCATGGTTGAGGGTACAGTTGAGCTGCTCCTCGGTGACCTTGCTCCAGTTTCTTCGTGGAGGGCAGGGTGCAGGTTTTTGCTGTGTAGGTTTGTTGACAAGGAAATGTATGCAGTGGTGGTCCGTCCATGGGGGTTGCGTGGTGTGGCTGAACCGGATGTTGCGAAGACGGGGTCGAGGGTGTGTCCTGCCTTGTGGGTAGGGGTGGTGATGAGCTGTTTCAGTCTGATGTTCGTGAGATTGTCCAGGAGGGTGGCGTAGTTGGGGTCGCTGCGGTTGTCGAGATGGAAGTTCAGGTCTCCGATGAGTATGTAGTCCGTGGAGGTGATTGCATGGGGTGCGATGAGGTCAGCGATGGTGGTGGCGAATGACGTGCGGGGTCCGGGAGGTCTATAGATGAGGGTGCCGCGATATGCGGTACTAGGGCTGGTTTGGATCTGGGAGTGAAGGTGTTCGGAGGTGGAGGAGGAGTCGCTCGTGGTGGAGTTGGAGGGCCCTTTTGTGTGCGATGGCCAGTCCTCCTCCTGGGTGGTTGGGGCAATCAATCCTTCCTCTGGATCTTATATCCATAAGGGATGGCAGTGGCGATGTTGGGGGTGGAGGAGGCATTTGTCCAGGTTTCTGTGAAGAAGGCAACATCTGGCGAGAGGATGTCGAGGAGTTCCCAGATCTTTATGGTGTGTCTGTGCAGGAAGCGCACTTTGAGAAAGATGCACTTCAGGATTTCGGAAGTGTTGGCATCTGACGTGAGGATGGAGACAGTCAGGGTGCGGAGGGTGGTGAAGGTCTGGCGGAAGTGATGGCAGCAGAACTGGCCGTAAGTGGTGTTCGGCATAGACATCTGGCAGTTGCTGTTACTTTGGTGTTGAGTGTGGGGAGGGCAGTAGAGTCATAGCAGTGGGAGGGTGGAGATTCAGGGTCCCTGGGTCCCTGGGTCTGGTCGCAGTTGGGTCACAGACGGCCGCAGACAGGCTTGCCTTCGGCGCACCAGCGGCACGCCAACTGCACGCGGCCGCCAATAAATAGGGAAGGGGAGGGAATCGCAGCAGGAACCAGCAGGGGGAGGGGCCGTGGGGGCAGCAGCAGCGGGAAAGGAGACTGGGCACGGGGCCACAAACAGGCCAAAACAGAGCAGGGCACAACAAAGCCTAGAACAGGAAACAAAACAGAACAAGGAACAAACAAAGATACGGGGCACTGACCAAGACAAATAAAAAATGGGCACAGCACAGAAGCGGACAACAGCGGCCTCGAAATCCTGCCAGGTGGTGGACGGGGCCAGTGGCGGCAGCACAGACAGAGGAGCTGCTGGGTAGAGAGCAGGTCTCAGACCAGGAGGTCAGAGGCCTTGCTCCTGATAGCGATGTTTAGGGTTAACCGACAGTTGATTTATTTTAGCTTCATTTTATTTCAAGAAAAAACACATCAAGCCAAAGAAAAAAAGCATCAGTTAATTTCAGTGAATATTTAACCGTTTCATCTACAACCTGCAGTTACTCTTGAAAAGTCTGTAGCTTTCTTGGAAAGCAGAATATTCAGTGGCATGTATATTTGTGCTGCCTTCGATGCAGTGCAGGAATTGCCATGCTCAGGTATACTGCTCATCACCCCCTCCACGTACTAATATTCATCATCTAGGTGCAAATAAACACCAAACCACTCACCTGCATAGGCTTGTCGTACCAGCGATTGCCCCCATTTTTATCATAGCCGCCCCCATGCAGCAGCTGCAGTGCCATGTTTGTCTCGCTTAGTTCCACCCCACTTGCTGCATCCAGACACACGATGCATGCACAACGTTCAATCATGTCAAGGGAATCTCGATTTGTTGAGTCTGAAAACAAAAAAAATGACACACATGGGAAAAGGGAAGTGTACTAGCCAGTAACGCAGAGCATCAATCCAGATTCTACTTTCAGTGTTTAGAATCTGCTTCATAAAACTGCTTATTTAAGATATGTGTACTTACATTCCCATTCTAAAGCCTAATGGTGTAGACGTGGCATTGAGATAGCTCACATTTTAGGCACCATTTATTTAGCATTTTCAAACAAATGAATATATTTTTGAAACATTGCGACATTTGAATTGAGCAAGCAGATGAGGTTAAGATTCAAACCATATTTTCAGTCGAGATTTAACATATTATAATGTTGAGGATGGAAATATCCACACCTGGAAATGCCTCCCAAAAAACTGCCTTACAATGAGCGAAAGATTTGCCTACACAACACGTAAACTCAATTACATGTACAAACATTAATTCAAGACCTGATGCATTTTGCTTTGTAGGGCATTTTGTTTTAGCCAGAAAAATGAATACATACGTGTGCCCTGCGGATATGTTTTTTAACTAAGATGTCTCCTTTACAATGCACTTGCTAGGGTCAAAGAAATGTTAGTGACCATTAAAAATTATTCTAACATCAACTTTACAGACATTCAAAGAGAGGCAATTCTCAAGATATTCTAGGAAAGCCAGTATGATAACTCGAGCAAAGGCTTTGGCTCTTCACTTAACATAAAATAAAGAAAACTGTAATTAATATACTTACTGTCCTGTGAACAACATGGTTACGAGAATTCGGATATGTGCGGAAAAAATTAAATATAGAAGTGACGCTACTCTTTGTCCCACAGTACCTGCTTGCCGCTGAGAAGTGCAGGCACTCTACTATTAAAAGCATTGGAGTAGTGCTGAGAAGTACCAGTACTGCAGTGGAGGCCGGTAAGTTTAGTAGGGAGGGGGGGCAGATGGGATATACACACACACACATACACATTCACAGCCATGCATTCACACGTGCACACATGCAAACAAACACATCCATTCAAAACACTCATTACTAATAATTCATACAGACACTCAGTCACCAAAAGGAATATGCTACTTACCAGTATGATACTGTTCTTGGCATGTATGGCTGCTGACATTCATATCTGTGTAGACCCAGGGGGGCTGTAGATTAACATGCCTTTGAATGACGTTCTACCGGAAAGGCCTATAGTGAAGAGCAAAGCCTCGCACTCGGAGTAGTTTGACTCAGTTGTTGTTACTTTAAAGTGATCTTTATAAATAATAGCTATTCCTCCACCCTTTCTTTTAGGTCTATTTAGCTTACATACACAGTAGTTGCTGGGGGTAGCAGCTCTGAAATCTGGACCGGAGGAATGGTCCCCCCATGTCTCGGTGACAAGTAGTAGGTCTAATTTATGTGAGTCAATGAATTCAGCAATTTCAATTTTATGTTTAGGAAGGGACCGTATGTTTATAAGTGCTGCTGTCACTTAACGGGAGGAGGTTGTGTGAGGGGTAGAAATGTCCTCAGTGCATGTGGGACATTTAAGTGGTCCTATGCAGGGATGTGTGTAATTGAAATGTGGTAAGGCGTGAGCTGCCTCTGTTACAGGTCTAATGCTTAGGAGTTGGGTGGGGGTGTAGGTCCGTATCAACGAGTTTTGTAAAGGCCAGGAGAGCGGTGGGACAGGGGGAGTGGCCCTGGGCCCGTCCTTGGCGCAGACGAGCGCAGACGAGCTTGCCTTATGCACGACTTCGGCGCGCATTTGTCGCGCCCGCTGCGCTCGTCCGCTGCGCTTCCGGATCCGGAGCATAATTTATGATGGAGAGGAGGTGTCGTGGCGGGGGAGGCGTGGTCAGCGTGGGTGGGCGTGACCGCTTCAGAGAGGGCGGCGTCGTTATGGCAACACTCGGCCACGCCAGCGTTTAGTCGGCTGAGCGGGGTGTTTGATCTGCGAGCAGATAGCAAATGATGTTCTGTGTAGAAGCATCTAATGGGTTTATATCGTTATTACTGCAGTAAATGACGAAACGTTTCCACTTTGCTGCATAACATGCCCTGGTAGTGGGTTTTCTTGCCTCCTTGATAATATTCATGCAGTCTGGAGGCAAGTTCAGGTATCCAAACTCTAGGATTTCAGGAGCAAGATCGCCAGGTTCAGCTGTTGCGAATCTGGGTGTTGGATTTCTCCATGGCTCTGAGTTAGAAGATTGGGTATGAGTCGCAGTCTTTGATTAGGCACCTCTGACAGTTCTAGGAAGGTTGTGTACCATGGTTGCCTTGCCCATGTGGGAGCAACTAGGATTAGCGTCAGTGAATGTTGGCGCATTTTTCGTGCCACTAGCGGTATTAATGGAGCTGTGGGAAAAGCGTAAGCAAATTTGCCTGACCAGTTCATCCATATCGCATTGCCCTGCGACTGCGGATGTGGGAACCTGGCGGCAAAGTACTGGCATTTTGCATTTTCGCTTGTGGCAAACAGATCTATCTCCGCTTGTCCCCACTGCCGGAAGAATGGTTGGAGCACATTGGGGTGAATCTCCCATTTGTGCATTTGTTAACTGTACCTGCTGAGCAGGTCGGCTATTTGATTGTTCTTGCCTGGGAGGTGTTCTGCCATGAGAAACATGTTCCTTTTAAGGGCCCATTTCCACACACTATGAGCTAGATGCGATAGTTGTGGGGAATGTGTTCCTCCCTGTTTTTGAATATAATATATAGCTGCCATGTTGTCCGTTGGGATCAACACATCTTGTTGCATAAGTGTTTTTTGAACGCTTTTAGTGCTAGAAAGACCGCCATTAACTCTAGTAGGTTGATGTGCATCTTCTTCTGTTGTGTAGTCCATAGACCCTGGACTGTGTAATGCAGGACATGGGCTCCCCAGCCTATCAGGGATGCGTCTGCCGTCATCACTATTTGCGGGACAGGCTCCTGGAACAGTCGTCCTATGCAAAGGTTTTGTGGATTCTATCAATGCAGAGAGTTGTTTGCCCGACTGGTCACCAACACTAGGTCTTTTAATTGTCCCCGAGCCTGGTTCCACTGCCTTGCTAGGCACTTTTGTAGCGGACTCATGTGTAGTCTAGCATGAGGGACTGTGAATATGCACGAGGCCATCATGCCTATTAGTTGCATGAACACTCGAGCTGGCGATGAGTGTTGTGACTTGAACCTTTGGATTAACGTTTGCATTCCGTTGATCCGTGCTTTGTTTGGATATGATTTTGCTGCTAGTGTATCTACTGTAGCTCCCAGGTACGGTTGTACGTTAGAGGGCTGTAGGTGTGACTTTGGGTAGTTCAGTGAGAAACCTAGACTGTTCAGGAGATGAATGGTCTTTGACTTGTGGCTGGCACATTGCTGGGCCGATGGCGCTTGTATTAGCCAATCGTCCAGATATGGGTACACATGAATGTGTTGTCTCCTGAAATGCGCCGCCACTGTTGCTAGGCATTTTGGGAACACCCATGAAGCTGTTGTTACACCGAATGGTAGGACTTTGAACTGGTAGTGTTGTCCTTGAATTGTAAACCTGAGATACTTTCTGTGAGCAGGGTGTATTGGTATATGAAAGTATGCGTCTTTGAGGTCTAGAATTGCTAGGAATTCTCTCTGCTGCAGCAGTGGTAAGACTTGTTGCAGAGTGAGCATGCGAAAATGCTCTGATAAAATGTACTGGTTGAGGGGCCTGAGGTCCAATATTGGTCTGAGAGACTCGTCCTTTTTGGGAATGAGGAAGTATAGTGAGTATACTCCTGTTCCTTGATGTTTTAATGGGACTGGTTCTATGGCCCCCTTTTGCAGCATACTGATGACCTCTTGCTGCAATAATGTTATATGTTCCTTTGACATTGGACGGTGTACTGGTGGTATGTTGGGTGGTGTGGATGAGAGTTCTAGGCAATAGCCATGTTGGATAATTTGCCTGACCCACTTGTCTGTAGTGATGTTTAGCCAGACTGGTAGGAACTGTTGTAGTCTTCCCCCGACTGGTGTTGTATGGCCTGGGGGTAGTGCCAAGAAGTCACTGTTTGGTATTAGTGGAGGATCTATTGGCATTGCCTCCACGCCCTCTGCCCTTGTTATTATTTCCCCGGTATCCACCACGATTTGTGTTTTTATTTTATGTGGATTGCGTATTACTTTTGTATGTGGAGGATTGCTGCGATGTATTACCTCGCGCTCCTCCTGTGTAGTTGGAGCAACAAAAGGAGCCTCTGTGTTTTTGTGACTGAAGAGCCCCCATTGACTTTGCAGTCTCTGTGTCCTTTTTCATTTTGTCCAGAATTGAGTCAACTGCTGGACCAAATAAAAAATCTGGATTGATTGGCTGGTTAAGAATTGTGTTTTGGACCTCACTCTCAAATCCAGATATGCGAAGCCATGCGTGTCTCCTAAGCAGTACGCTTGTGTTAATAGATCTGGCAGCTGTGTCTGCCGCTTCTAGAGCACACTTAATGGAGGCATTGGTAATGAACTTTCCCTCCTGTACAAGTTCATCGGCCTGCTGTTTGAAAGGCTCAGGTAAGTGTTGGAGAAGTGCTTCTAAGCTGTCATAGTGCGCTCTGTCGTATCTAGCCAACAAGGCTTGAGTATTGGCAATTCTCCATGAGTTTGCTGCTTGAGCAGCTACTCTCTTGCCTGACGCTTCTAAAATCTTTGAATCCTTATCAGGAGGAGGAGCCTCTCCTTTAGTTTGAGAATTAGCACGCTTACGTGAGGTGGAGACTACCAATGAGTCTAGTGGCAGTTGTCCCCTGATGTAAGTAGGGTCTAATGGTGCAGCCCTATACTTTTTATCAATTCTAGGGTTGATGACACGTGCCCTAGCAGTGTCTTTGAATATGTCATTTGCGTGCTTTAGGACCCCTTTTAACATGGGAAGTGTTTTGACACTTTTTTCTGATGTTGCAAGCGTATCAAACAGAAAGTCTTCCTCTATAGGATCTGCATGCATTTCTACATTATGGTAGAGCGCTGCTCCATCTATTGATGAGTTGAATGCCACTGTGTTTCAGTAGGTGATGGTCTCGCCGGGTAGGCAGGTGTGTCTGTAATGGGTTGAGCCTCATCAGGGTCTGGGTCATCCCCCCATGGTTGAGAGTTGGGGTCTACATCTGGGTTTTGTGGATATCCAAAATTAGCCTCTGTGTCCTGATCTACATCTGGCTCGTAGTCAGAGCGTGTAGGTGAGTGTGGTGCATATGGAGTAGTAGGCATAGCTAGAGAGATAGGCTCGAAAAGAATAGGAGAGGCTGCACAGTCTCTATTCTTTTTGAGTGGAATAGTAGAAAAGTCTTCAGCAGGCACTGGTCTTTTCTTCCTTTTGTAAATAGTCACTTTCCCGGAATTTAGGTCAATATATAGTTTAGACTGATCTTCTGTAGAGGGGTCTGGATGGATGATCTCCTCTTCCACAGTCTTTTGCCTTTGCGCCAATGTTTTCGGTTTTATCCTTTGTCGGTTCGATGCCTTTTTTTGGTTCGACTGGTTTCGGTGCCTGGATTAGCTTTTGAGGCTTTATGGGCAGTGTCTGTCCGATAGGTTTTGTCGGTGCGACGGATTTCACAGGTTGCACCACTTTTTTTGGGCCGATTGGTTTTGTTGGTTCAATAACCTTTATCGGGTGTTTTGGCTTGTTCGGCTGTAGAGGTGTCCTCGGAGCCTGTGGCTTCGGCTTGATGCCCTTCTTCGGCTCGATGCCCTTCTTCGGCTCGATGCCCTTCTTCGGCTCGATGCCCTTCTTCGGCTCGATGCCCTTCTTCAGCTCGATGCCCTTCTTCAGCTCGATGCCCTTCTTCGGATCGATGGGCTTCGGCTCGACCGTTCTTGGTTGGTCTACTTTTGGTTTCGCTTTCGGTTCTACGACTGTCTTGGGCGTAGCCCTTTTGGCTTCGTAGATAACCTTTTGTCCCTTTTCGGACGTCGAACTGGATTTGTTCGAGTCAACGGGCCTTGGCTTCGAAGGTTTATATGGAACGCTGGCCTTCGGCTCGGCGCCCTTTGTGTTTATCACCTTCGGTTCGACGACATTCGGTCCGAAGACTGTTGTGTCGATGACTTTCGGTTTCGGTACAACGGCTCTTGGATTACGTGTCTCAGAAGGCTCTTTTTGTATATTCTTAGCCGGGCTGTATTGCAGGGCTATAGAATTAGTGTTTAGTTCTTGGCTAAGGCCTGTTGGCGATGCCTCGACCTGAGTCTCTGATAATGGCGTAGTGTCTGTGTGGGGCGGTGTACTCACGGTTTGCCCCCCATTGTCATCGGAGTCGTTTTCGACCGCTACGATGTCTTGGTCGTCTTCTTCGACCTGGGCGATTTGTTCTTCCTCGTCGATATAATATTCAGAGTCGTGCTCGGAGTCTTGATTCTCTTCTTGATCCGAGTCTTCAACGTCACCTAGTTCTTCCTCGTCGTCGAAGATATTCTCGGGCTCCGGTGACGACCTCTGCATCTCTTGCCTTGCCACCCGCCGATTCCGGAACTGTGCACAAGCTAGGCAATCGCCTTCATAATGATCTGGCGATAAACATTTGTTGCACACAGGATGCTTATCTGTATGCGGAAACTTTGAGTTGCACTGCGGGCAATATTTGAATGGACTTCGTTCCATTGACCGTCGGTCCACGTGGCGTCGAGAAGGCCAAACGACCCGATTCGGAGTGCAAGTAGATTGTGAAGAAAGCTTTTTGGTACCGATCGAAAACAATACCGACGAATCCGAAGGCCTTTTGGCCTTTTAGATAAGTTTATTTCGATTCTGAACTCGGAGTACAGGAAAATGCATCCGAACCCAATGGCGGAAAAAAAACAATCTAAGGATGGAGAGGATGCCCATGCGCAATGTAGTCCAGGGGAGGAGCCACCTATCTCGTGATACTTTGAAGACTCTTCCAGGACAACAATGTGCAATCATCCGGACCCAACACTAGGCGGCGATCTATGCACAGATATGAATTCAGCAGCCCACATGCCTCGAACCATTAATTTAAAAAAACACACACACTTACCTGCAGCTCAGCCTTGGAGGTCCCAGGAGGCTTGGGGCTGCTGCCTGCCCTCATTGGCTGACCTAAGGTCAGTCAATGGCAGGCAGCACTCCCAACGTCATCACAGTGTGATGAGGTCAGTGAGACTGCTGACCCCACCTCACTCTGTGATGAAGTGTCAGTGATTGACACTCGACCCTGGGTGCTTCAGGGCTTAAAACTGAAGCGCCCAGGTGCGAGGCAATCGGTGAAGCTACCCCTCGTCATGGAGGGGATCAGGGACCTTTGCTTAGCTGAGGAGGCCTCGCCCATAGGAGCTGGGACTTCCTCAGCCCAGCAAAATTCAGCTCAGGAGCCTGCGCATTTACCGCATGTCTGGCTCCTGGCTGCCTGACCTGAAAGTGAACAGTGTCTGAGAGGCCGACCTTTGTTCAGGCTGACAGACACTTCATGAGGGGTAAAAGGGGGGGCGTGGCCCCTCAGCCCCAAAGAACCGGCATGGCTGCCGTAATATCCCTATCAACAGCTGTAGCCGGTCCATTGAGGCTGAGTTGCCACCCCCTCCACCTTTTTCCCCTCATGAACAGTGTCTGTCAGCCTGAACAAAGGTCAGCCTGACAGACGCTGTTCCTTTTCAGGTCAGGCAGCCAGGAGCAGACTTGCGCATTTAGCGCATGCTCCTGCCTGCCTGAGCTGAACTTTGCTGGGCTGAGGAAGTGACCGCTCCTTTGGGCGAGTTCTCCTAAGCTCAGCAAAGGTCCCTGAGGCCCTCCCCTCACTGTCAGAGGGTATAACCAGCAACAAAACCCTTATTTATAACACAGTACTCTACAAGCGTCCATGTAACAAGATATTTGTCTACAGGCTTTCCCACTCTGCAATAACAATCCATCCATAAAGACCTATTGTCTTTAAAATGAACAAGTCAGGCCTACTCCCTTTGTCTTACCTTTTTTTATAATAGACTAGATCCATCTGATGTGACATTTACCATAATTGGGTTATCAACATAACCAGCTCACGCCTACCATATTGGGTATGCAGCCTTTTAGCTGCATGGTTCCTGCCGACAAACATTCCGCTTCCTCCAGCACTACAGCTGTAGGAAATGCCCATTGGCTGGATGGGAAGGGGAGTGGGTGTACGGGGATCACCCCCCGTCCAAACAAAAACAAAAAAAGCAGCATTCACTGGTGGACAAACACCGGAGTCGAGAGTGAGTTGATATTTGCCCCACAGTAAAATGTCCGCGAATCCTATATTGAGCATGCATTTTTCAACAACTTTTAAAGTGCAATGCAAGCACTCTTTTTCAGTGGAAGCACACACATCCTATCCAACCACAGGATGTAGATAGGGAAACCAACATATTAGTGGAACCAATGGCCTTCTCTGAGTAGTATTCTACAACTCTTTTGCAGTTGCTCACACAAGGCCCGATGCGCATGTCAAGCTACACCTACGAAGGAGACAGGAAAGCTTTGTTATTGACCGCAAAGCTTTATTCATGGGCAGAGAAATGTTATGTTTGTGCTGCTACTGACCATATTATATTGATTGTGGGACATGGGTATTAACTCTTCACGACGCTGCAGTTGGGGTATAGCCCTGTATGTAACCTTGTGCCATAGGATGGGATTGGCATGCACACAAAGGGTGGGCTGATATAGACCAAAGCTTGGCAAGATTGCTAAAGGTGCAGAGAGAAAGCAGGTTTCATTTGCACACACACTAAGAAGCAAGTACATAACAGAGCACCAAAATTATATAAACAGAGTCAGCCGTGGGATTGATATGCACACATGCGGAGGAAGGGATCCATATACACAGGGGTAGATTGGAATTTTTACGCACATAGCCGGGGGTGAGAGGCAAGCTTAACTACATCAGCTTCCTCCTCCGTGCACACAGATCTGAGATCAAAGACTTTCTCGGCTCATTAGTTTTTAGAATTTTACAAGATGGCGCTTTCGTGCTGGGCCTTCACAGTGTGTATGAGTTGAATGAACTTACCCTTAATGTCCTTAAGGCCAGGTGTAACGAGAGGTCGTTTAATATATGCTACTGTTTGTTATTTCACGATTATTATGTAATTCTGAGTTGTTTTCAAATGATTTCTTTTTTAATATTTGCGTCTAAAAACGTCTTATGGGCTGTGCTGTATACCTCTAGGGGACGGCAATACTTCATTATAAAATAACACATTAACTGCAAACTCTAATAGGCGAATATACATTTAAAGACAATGAGCTTATCTGTAAGTAGATTTTTCACAAATCGCCAATATCTTGTACACTTATTATTATTTCTTGTGCATCTCTACCTCGTCAGTGAAGCTATTTCTCAGTGTTTTTGTATCTCATAAATATGTACCAAATAAACAAATTTCAGTATATTATTTTAACCACAGCACTGTTTTAACTTTCAATTCGATATAAGATTGCATTAAAAGCTATGGATAGATGAACATATTTATGGTTGTTTTTGGAGAAAAAAAACAATGGTGTCCTTAGCGTGCAAAACTAAATTGTAAGTAGGTGTGACTCTTAAAAGAACTTAGCTAAAGTCCCTTTATGCCGGTTGCTAAACTTGCACATTGTGACTCGATAGGATCAGCCGTTCCACTAATGCACTGCTAACACTACACATTGAGAATTTTTCACCCAGCATTTCTCCATGTCTCCCAGAGCTTCTTATCTGCTTTTATGCAAAGAGTAAATAAAGATATGAATCACAAAACCACCCCTTTGTGTCTACATAGATGATATGCTGCGAAGACACAATTCCTCACAGAAAACGTTTTGTTTATCCCTTTCTTATTTTTGTCGAAAAAACTACGGGGTATATTATCAAGAAACGGCGTTAAAATTATCGCCGTTTTAGCAGCAGAAAACTGCAGCTAAAGCGACGATAATGGGCTTGATAATATGCCCTGGAGAATTCCAATAGAAGCCCATATTCTGTTGTCAACATGGGCTTCTATTGGAATTCTCAAGGGCATATTATCAAGTCCATTATCGCCGCTTTAGCAACAGTTTTCTGCCGCTAAAACGGTGATGATTTTAACGCCGTGCTTGATAATATGCCCCTACTTTTTCTATTCCTTATTATGCAAAAAGCAAAACTGGGGAAAACAGAGAAAGAAATTATGTAAAACTGATGTTCCAAATATCCAGGGAATCCGTTCCCATAAGAACCGACGAAGAACAGTAAAAGGGCTTTCTCTGTTTCATAATTAGCTATGAAAAACAGGCTTTATCACGTTGACCGGCAAACTGGATTATGCTCTATTTCAATAGTTCAGTAGAATAATTGCACAAACCATGTCTTATCCCTTTTTTTACATTTGAGTTTGCCTTTTGAAAGGATGCAACGTGCATCGTTGCTTGGGAAAAGACATTTAATGGCTTTATTTTGCGAATGGTACTCATACATTTATTGATCCTACTTGATTTTATTCGATTTTGTAAGACGAAAAGCATCAATGATTGTGCGCTATGTTTTTTTTTTACATGTGCTGGTTTTCTTGCAGTTTGGGATTTATACAACCTACTAGTGGGTTCATTTAGGTGAAAAAAAGCATTCAAGACACCTGTGCATCAGAGGTTAATAGTTATAATGTCACATACATCTTAACTGCCTTGTTTGTCTCAATGTTTTGCTTGGAAAAATAAACATGAGCTCAGACTGGCGAAAGTGGGCATGTAACCAACAGGAAAAGGAGAACTTAGATCCAGGTGTACTGGCACAAAATACACTGTCATCTGATGACATTTGAGTTAGACATAAGGTATGAACAGTATAAGCTACTATTTGTTTCTTTTAGGGCACAGATCCAGTCTCTCTACGGGCACTGAGGACTTATTTAGGGTGCTTTGCATGGTGGATTAATGATGACATGAATACACATTACACAATATGTTGGGCTTACAACTTTGCATACATGTAAAACATGAATTTACATATTTTCTTTGGCTCTCACTACGTTCCTAAACAAGACGTGCCATGTAGACCGGACAACGGAAACAGCGGCGGCCGGCACAGGTAAACACGGTGAGGCGGGGGCCAGGAAGGGTGGTAGGGGTAGAAGTCGACGGAATAAGTATAATTAATTAAATAAATAAATAATACCCATTCTGTCATCTTTCGGCTTTCTCCCTGCCGCTCCCTGCACCGCCCCACCTCTCTTACCTCTGCCGGCTGCCACTGGACAACGGAGCTGAAGGTCTGATCCTAACTTAAAGCCACCATCTGACCCTCAAACTGTCTGATGGGCAGCAGTCAATGGCTGACAAGAAGAACAAGATACAAAATGAAACGTGGATAGTATGCATGTGTCCCTTTCTGTGCAGCACAGTATTTGGCCCAACCCTTTTCATAGTCCTCAACTGCGGTATGGGCTTGCATATGTATTTGCCAGAACTCTGACTTATGCTGCAAATGTTGTGCTTACTTTGACAGCAAATAGTTTTCCATGAGAAGTCTGGACACCGGATGAAACTAACCTAGTCCCCATAAAATGTAATGTTTTGTACCGGAAATGCAGCAACAGTAACATTGTTCTAATGTGTCTTCATGCTGCAAGCTCACAGCACCCACAAGGGCAGCAAGTGGCTTCCAATTCAAGCGTGGTGAAATCTAATGCCTTTTAATATCACTATGCCAATCTTTGAAGTAATAACAAAACTGTTCTGATTGTCCATCACAATTCTGACAGTAGCAAGCTCACAAAAATAAATCAGGAGCTGATCAGAAAGTCATGCTGGGGCGTTCAACTGATGCTGACATCAGCTCAAATCTGCTGTGTTCAATCCAACATTAGAGGACGGAAAGGAATCAAAAGGAAGGTTGAACAAATCAGCCAGCATAGATCATACGCAATATATAACTTCATTGTTGATTAGAGATGCAATAGAAAGCTCCACGTTGCCTTCGGGGAAACTTAAAAATAAGAGATAATAAGGTCCTTCTTTAGAGATTGGGGAGTGACCCAATATCTGCTAGGTGGGGCCAAGGTAAAGACCTGCTGTCCTGGTGGACTACCACCTGCCATATTTAGACATCTCTGGCTGCCTTCAGAGGAACAATCAACCACAGGGCTTCTCTTAAGGCACTGGAAGTTTGCTGAGTGGCTGCCATGTTTCATGCTGTTGCTCAGGACACATTTTTGTTTTACATAAAACAAACTTCCACAGCTGGCGCTTGTCATGTAAACCAAAAAATAATTACCCTGAAGCCATGGGAGTTTTGTCCTTGGGTGTGAGGGTCTATTTTTATTTTTATGTTTGGTGGTCACAAACAGAAGAAAGTATTGCAGAATATCTGCCCTTAATAGGGTGGATGAACTGAGGGATTTACACTGTCCCACGGGACATTGATGTGGGTTTCTGCTGATGGAGACAGCAGGGACTTTACGGCCAGAAATATAATGGTCTACTTGACTCTAAAAAGAGGAGGCAGACCATCAGGCTGGCGGACAAGATACTCTGCCGAGTACCCTGTCCACCAAACTGTAAATGAGGGCCTAATTCACCAAAATGTAGTGATGTCGTCCTGGCAGAAGTTCTAATGACATGCCTGTTTGACAAGGGAAGTATTCAACACCATGGCCGCTGAGGTAGCTGTCAACCCACCCACTTATAAAAGAACAATAGTTTAATTATTTATCTAGATTCATTCTGAATGACAATCTGTGTTCATCAAACTAATAATAGTTAGTTACAATGATCCAAATATGTGTACTCCAATGCACAGAAAAATGTGTATGTTATTTATAAAATGTGATGCATTGCATACATAGCATCAATATTCACCAGTACATTGACCAATTTTTCTTTACTAGCTGCAAAACCAAGCCATCATGCTACCTGGCTGCTCAATTAATATAACTCAGAGAATTACTAAAACTTATAAATCTATAATCCTTGAGATTTAATGGGAGAAAGTCTATGACAGTTCAATATTGGAAATGCACCTACCTTCCCTAGAGATGTTTTACAGTACCACTAATCATCAACAGTATCTCAATTCTTAATCAGTAAATTTTATGTTGAGAAGTAGGAAATGCAATAACCATGCAACACATACCCATGACCCAAACTTGCTCTTACACTAATTAAAAATAGGTATACCAGGATGAGTTACAAAATACTTGAGGTAAGGAATATTTTGTGATGATAAATACACCACCTTTTGATCTAAACACAATATTGAAACTTAGCTCATCTTGCTAGCGCCTTAAATATAATCTCTACTGAGGGTGGCAAACGCTGTGGAGACAGCGTCTTCTTTTGGTTATTCTGCACCACCTGGTGCTAAATTCTGATGGGAAGGATGCAGGGTTTATCCTGTAAGGTTAAAACTCAAAATGGTCTAAAGCAAAGCTGCTTGTTGGCTCCTCTTTTGTTTTTTCTCATATATTTATGACCTTCCAGGAACCTTATATCAAGTGAGGGACAATCCTCCTAGAATCGGTGTGATATCCATTGACTCCCTACTATATGCCGATGATTTAGCCATTATGGACCTAATTCCTATTGGCTTACAGCGCCCACTTGTCGTGTTGTCAAAGTACGCAGAAGTCCACTTTCTGAAGAATAATATTTCTAATAGCAAAGTATTGATCTTTTGTAAGAATGGGTCAAGACTAAAGAGGAATTTTAATTGGTAATTGGGTACTGAGAAATTAGAAATAGTGAACTCTTATCTCTATCTCCGGAAGGTCTTCTCTAAGAATGAGCTGAATATTGATCACATGAAGCTCTGTTTGCGCACGGCCCTCTCTAAGGCCAACACCCTGTACAGATTTTAAAACATTTGTGGGAGACGTCATTTGGTCATGTCTTGTCAGTCTATAGGGCCAAAACCTCCCCTCCCTTTGTGCTATGCGTGCAAATTGTTAGATATGAGTTATTGACACTCTTTTGCTTGAGGGGATTGAAGATTAAATATTTTGTCAGTTGTGTAATTTGAATACACTTGCAGCCCCAATGCCTTGCACCTGGAGTTTGTTTATTATCTTCTTATTCCTTTCCCTGGCTGCTGTTTTGAGGTAGGGAAAGTCACTCCTATGTAGAGAGACAACCTTGTAGTTTGAAACTTTCTCCCTTCAAAAAGAACAGAGCAGGTTTTTTAGGTCTTTTCAGCAGGCTAATTAAACTTTTGGGCTCAACCTCAAATTGATTATTTTATGCCCAAGTCTGCTTAATTGAGCTCTGTGTTCAAAAAAATTTTGGCCAGAAATTTTGCCCTAGGCCAGCCAAACCCGCATAATCAGGTGGTCGAGGTGAGCAATCTGGGAAACAAACTTCCACTCTATTTGATATGGAATCTGCCCCATGGGATCAGAAGGCTGATCCTATTTCTGAGACTGGATTTGCTGCCTTTATGTGTGATTACCGGCATCTGGGATAACATTTCAGAAAAGGATAGAAGAAGCGTGTTGTGCCAGGTACATATTCAAGATCGCAACCACATATTGTTTGTGTGTCCTCTGTTACAGAATGTTCATCGCCATTTTTCAAGACCTTTGTTTATTAAACACAACATACATTCCACCTTGGAGGCTCGTAATTTCGTATTGTTTCTCATGAATGAAATTATATGTAACAAGATTTATCAACTTGTTAAATCCTTTCTGAACAACTATTAGGGCCCTGGTGAATGACTTGTGGGTGTTTTAAAATATTTCTAGATCCTTACAGAACATCTATTAGGGCATTCTGTATTACTGGTGGATGTTTAAATTTAATGCATGTTTCTTAAAATGATATTATCAGTAACAAGATCTATTAAACCTTTTAGATCTCCTTTGATTATCCATTAGGGCCGTGGCCCCTCATTGGTGGGCGTTTAAAGCTAATGTTGATGTTCTTTTTCAATGCTCTGATGGGTTGTGCTAAAAAGGTTTTTTTGTGGTCATTCTTTTTTTTAGATGTGCAATATTGGTATATTTTACTTTTGCGTATGTATGTTGTTATTCTTTAGGGTTACATTTATGAAATGTATTATGCATTATTTGCACTTCGCATGTGGCACTATGCACGTTGCACTTTATACAGGCCTGAAAATGAATGTATTGATCAAATCTTTTATATGTTATATTTTCTTTCCTTATTTCTTATGGTGCACAGTACCTACTTCCTGAGGTTAGGAATAAGTGATTTGTTTAAGTTGGCTGGCCTATATAGTGCATTTAGGGCCTTGTATACTGTTATGTAATATTTACAAATTTTTAATTGCGCTGTGCATTATGTAATTTCCAAAGGTTACACTTTTAGGACTGTGGGCATATAATACATTTCCTGTGGTGCTATGCATGACTCACTTTATAAAGGACTGTAAAGATGCTCCTAAAGGATGCATGTAATAGACTGACAGTTTTATACTTTTCAATTGTTGGTTTTAATATGTATTATGTACCACTGTTTTGTTATTGTTTCATGATATGTGGACAATCGTAGGAGTTCCGTATCATGATAAATTAAACTGAAACTGAGGGAGCCTCTCACAAAATGTATGTCTGAAACATATATCATGAACATTTCGTGCATCATCACAAGTGACAGTTTTTCAATTTTCAACCTGTTAAACATTTTGAAGTATTCTCTTCATTGAGATGTAGTGCAAGTCAACATTAACCTTAATTTTGTTACAATGTTTGCAAACATTGTAGAGTATATAATTAGTTTTGGACAGATTTAGATAATTTGTTGTAAGCTACCCATATAACAGAATCAGCTTAGACATAAGTCTAACCTATTGCTTGAAAAGCAATGCAAACACTCGAGAGTGTGGTAACTAAGATTAGTTACTAAAGTATTAGTCTCCTGCTGTTCACTTATTTAAACCTACTCAACACTTCCAGATATTTTGACATCTCCTTTTCTAGAAACACTCAATTTCTCTTATCAACTTCAATCCGATATTATTCTTTTTCATTGGCATACTAGAATGGTCAATTTGCATCACGTTTTAGAGGCTCAAAAGGTTTCCCTAAACTGTTCAAATACTTGGAACACCTAAACCACTTGGTCTCTTAGACAGTTCTAAGTAGTTCAGAAATCTGGTGATACGGTAAAAGACTTTAGGAAACTCAACCCTTCATAAAACATTACTAGGGATAATTGCTTCTGATATTCAATAATAATAAATTAGATTTTCTATAAGTATCTGACCAGGTAACACATTCCTCAAAGAGACCAGAGTGATATAATATTAATTTGTACCTTTATATAGCCTTCATATCTTTTATATAATGGGTATATAATAATGGGCAGGCTTTAGGCACAGGGAGATGTTTACAAGCAGTGATAATTTCCCCCCATTTTTTTCTTTATTGTCGTTTTCATGGACAACTAAAAGAGGCAGCACTCAAGTATACTCGCACACACTGTCCTGTGCCCCAACTTTAGCCCACTCTCCCGGTAGAAGCTGTAACAGCAATTGCATGTAAAACTTCCCTCTGATCAAGTCCCCCGATTCCTTCCAGTCATTTCAGGTCGTAAAAGATACTCATTGGAATGATACATTAGGACAGAAGTCTTCAAACTGTCTGGCATCTCTCTTTGGGGCCCCCGGCTGTATTCACAGGGGAAGCACAAATCCCTCTGTAAGTACTTGTAAATGAAGATGGTATGGAAGACGATTTTGTTTATTTGGCATATTTTCAGCTTGTCTTCATGTCAGCGCTCCACGAGCCTTACCTAATGTTTGCCGAGTGGTCCTGCAAAAACGATATGAACAACCTCCACCGTCTCCTACCTCCCTCCAGTGATAGAAACGATACCAACCAGGGTGAAGGTGGGGGCCGGGAGAAGGAATCCTAGATGGTATAGGGCGTGCTGTTTGTAGACGTGGCTATGAACGATCTGTCATTATGTAGGTGATGGAACCCATCTAGGAACAGCAACCTATTTAGGGATAAATCATATCATGACATCATCTTTTCCCCTGCGTCACACGCATACTCCCTTTCACACATAAAGTGAAGAAATACAGTTTGAACATATGTGTTCACCTCGGAAATGGCTCATGCCAAAACTCAGGATATCCTCAGGGACCTCAGTTAGCACTCCACTGAGAGAAAGACATAAGGATATTCGTTCATGTGTGGGAGACAAGAAATAAAGCTGACAGCACTCTTGTGTGTATGAAGGTGAGCAGTTACACACTGCTACTGGTGCTGCTCCCAAAGAAAAGGTAAGCGCTACTGCGCATGTTGTGAGAAACAGTTTGATAACTGCCACCAAATTAATATGCGCTCCTGCATGGGTTAAATCCCCAGTAAAGTATTAAGCGATCCAGTACTAACACTGAATTTTTACCAGCAAAACAATGTGCTCCTGCACGTGTTTTTTTAACTATAAAGTGTAAGCGCTCCTGCGCTAGCATCAATGGTCTCCTAGTAATAGTATGCGCTCCTGTGTGTGCCTCTTTAATGGCACAGTGTAAGCACTCCTGGGCTTAGCACTGAAGGATTTTCCAAAGTACTGCAGGTCAGTACCTACTGGCAAGATGTCCAGGCGAGTCACAGCGAACCGCCGGTCCGCTGAATTCCTAAGGTGCAGAGTGGATGCTCTGCAGAGGAATGGGTCAATTCCTGACTTTTGCGAAGTGTCGACTCTCAATCCGAAGCAAAACCGGGTTGTACACCACAGGTTTAAATGTGGCCTCACCCAGAAGTTTAACCCTCGCTGAGGCTTCCTGGAATGTTTCCGGCTGGAGGAATCTAGCATGCTAACCTTCAGCCGCATGACGACACGGAGCAATCATACCTTGCACTTGCTCAGCATGTCGGGCCCACAGGTAAGCTCCTAGACCCTGAAGCATGACTGCAACCACCCCCCGAGACAGAACCCCAAAAGAGGGGTGGCTGGATGTGGTTTTAAGGGATAACGGATATGGAAAGCACAGACCAATTGAGGTGCCTGACGTACATGTGTAGGGGTTCCCATGATCGTTCTTCAGGACCATACCCTTTCCTGTCCACCAAGTAAAAAAACCTGGTCCTACGGGAATCAAGAATAGCTCGGACATCATATTCCTTGTGTTTATCTACAAGCTCTGGTGGAGGAGGGGATATGGCCTGGCCCTCGGGGTGTGTTCTTTTCAGAAGGGATACGTGGAACACAGGGTGTATCTTCATGGTTGGTGGTAAGGATAGCTTCATAGACACTTGGTTAATGATCCTGCTTATGGTGTAGGGACCAATGTAATGTGGCAGCAGTTTTTTAGAACCATTCACATTAAGGTTTTTTATGGATACCTATACCTTATCCCTCACCAAGTAAGCCGGTTAAGCCTGTCGATGTGTATCAGCTGTTTGTTTGTATGTTTCCTTGGCCTTAGCTAGCTCAAAACAGGCTTGTTGTCATAGCTCATGTATCTGGGTAGAATACTCCTGCACTGTAGGCATTTGGCTAGTCTTTGGTTCTTCCCAGGGCACAGACCGTGGATGTCGTCTCTGGAGACAATAAAACTGTGACATGCCTATGGAAGTGTGTTTAGTGTTATTGTATGGATACTCTGCCACCCATATTACCTCTGACCATTCTTTCTCAATGGAAAGCAGCAAACAACGGAGGTACTGTTCCACGGTTTGATTAGTCCTTTCTGCCTGGCCATCAGTTTGTGGGTGATAGGCAGAGGACAGACGTACTTCCGTATTCATCGAGTTACAGAGTTCACCCCAAAACCGGGATATAAAATGAGAATCCCTGTCTGTGATCAGTACAGACGGTATACTGTGCAGACATACTCCATTCCCCATGAAGATTACATCCACTTTGTTAGCCAAGGGTAACTTTTTTAGTGGTACAAAATGAGTCATCTTTATTAAGTGGTCCATGATATTGAGAATGGTTGTGTAACCCGTCTTCGTTCTGGGCAGTTCTACTACAAAGTCCATTGACAGGGTGTGCCAAGGACAAGGGGGTATAGGGTGCAGTAAACCAACAGCGGGCATAGGTGCAGTAAACCAACAGCGGGTCGGGACAGGGTCTTTCCTTGGGCACAGACATAACAACGGGCTATGTATGCATGCGTGACAGAGAACATAGATGGCCACCAAAAAAGCCTTTGTAAATGGTCTACTGTTTTATGGTACCCAGGGTGAATAGTTAAGAGGTGATCATGACACATGTACAAAGCTTGTTGTTGGTGTTCTATCAAGGGGAGATAGTACCTGTGATCTTTGTATAGATACCCATCCTGGGATCTAACCCCCCATAAGGTTCCCAATCTATTCCTCAGGACTTTTTTGTTCTATGTCATGGTGTAACGTGGACAGAACGGAGGACTTAAGTACTACACCCTGAAACAGTGTTCGGGTATGATCTATATGGATTCTGCTTTGGCTGATTCATTTTCTGTTTCACCTATCCTAGAAAGATCATCAGCTTTAGTGTTATCTCTTCTAGGGTGGTATGTAATCAGGAAATCGTATTAATTAAAGAACAAGGCCCATCTTAGCTGTCTAGAGGTGAGAGCTTTAGCTGAGCATAGGAACTGCAAGTTCCTATGGTCGGTGTATATGGTCACAGGATGTTGAGCGTCTTTCAAGAAATGACGCCATTCCTCAAACGCTAGCTAGGTGTTCTCCATCAGAAATTGTATAGTTGCATTCTGCGGGCTGTAACTTCTGGGAATAGTAGGCCACAGGATGCAACATGCCTGTCTTGGTGTCCCTCTGCGTAGCTCTCCCCCCAGGGCGCTCTATGAGGCATCAGCCTCTACAACGAAATGTTGTTCAGGATTGGGGTGTATCAGGGTGGGGTGGTTGTGAATTTGGTTCCAGAAGTTGAAAAGCCTTCTTGCCTTCTGAATCCCACAGAAATGTCATGCACTCGCATAACAGACGGGTTATGTGAGTGATGATGTTTAAAAACCCCTCTATAAAGCATCAGTAGAAGTTAGCGAACCCCAGGAATCTTTGAACGTGTTTCACTGAGTTAGGGGATGGCCAATGTATTATGGATTTTACTTTTTTCATAGACATTTCTATTCTGCAGGGCTTAGGATATAACACAGGAACTCTACCTCAGTGGTATGTAATACTCTTTTCTCTAGTTTGCCATACAGGCTGAGTTGCTGTAGCTGCTGTAGGACAGCACGGACATGCTGAACGTGTTCTGGGATGTTTCTGGAGTAAATCAAGATGTCGTCAATGTATACAATGCAACATAAATCAAAGTACTCCCTCAGAACTTCATCAATGAAAAACTGAAAAGCAGCAGGGGCATTACAGAGCCCAAATTGCATGACCTGGTAATCAAACAGTCCATATTTCGTTCAAAATGCAAATTTCCAGTCATCTCCCTCCTGGACACTGACGTGGTGGTATGCCCCACGTAGGGTCAATTTAGTGTAGATGGCTGCATCCTTAACCTGATCAATTAGGTTGGATATTAAGGGTAACAGGTATCGTTCTTTTATTGTTGTTTTTTATGGCCCTGTAGTTGATACACATTCTTAGGTCCCCTTCTTTCTTTGTAACAAAAAAGAGGGAAGAAGAAACAGGTGATTCGGACTGCAGTATGAACCCGTTCTTAGGTAGTCTTCAAGGTAGGTGCGTAAATGGTTGTTCTCTTTCTCAGTGTGTAAATAGTTGTTCTCTTTCTCAGTGAGGGAGTATACACAGCTACATGGTAGCCTAGCACTTGGAATCAAATCTATCCAGCAGTCAAAACTGCGATTGGGAGGTAATGTGTTGGCCCCCTGTTTTTCGAACACCTTATCCAAATCATCATAAACATCAGATATACCCCCTGGGTGATAGCACTCGTGCCGGTCAATGGGAAAGCATGGCCTTTAGCGTCCTGTCATTTAACTTGTTTTTTTGCGGATAGCAGGAAGAGTTACAGTAGGCATAGTCTAGTGTCATGATTCTAGACACCCAATCTATGTGTGGATTATGAGTTACCAACCAGGGAAGACCCAAGACAAGTCTGAACTGAGACGCATCAATGACGTCAAAGAAAATAGTTTCCACATGATCGTTTTTACTGGTCATTCTTATAGCTTCGGTTTGGTAACGGATTAGACCGGAGGTTAAATCCGTGCCGTCCACTGCTTTCACAGTTTCTGGTCTCTCCTTGGTCACAGTGGTTATACCCAAACCTTCTGTCCTGAGTATCGATGAAATTCCCTGTGGTTCCCGAATCAATAAGAGCAGTAACCTCCCATGATCGGCCTGACAGTGACTTTAGGGTCACAGCTATACCCACGTGATGGTTGATATCGCAGGGAGCTATGGTCGAGGTCTTCTTAAATGATGAACCCAGTGGACTGAACCCGTCTCCTTCTGAGTCACGTCGTTTTCCGCCAAGTTCCCTCGGGTTATTGGAAGAGCGTATGGTTTATTCTGTCTTGGTTTGGCTTGTGTAACTCAGACATTCTTTAACGAAATGACAGTTCTTGCCACTGTATAAGCATTGATTTTCCTTTTGTCTTTTTTCCTTCTCTTCCCTTGACATAGGACCACAGATTCCACTTATTTGCATAGGTTCAGAGGTATCAGGTAATTTACTGATCTCGGTTTTTGGTTTTTCTCAAAATGTAAGGAACTTAAAATCATTGCCTTAGGTTCTCTCTGCCTTACGTTCTTACATCCTATAGTTTTGTTTGACTACTAGATCGATGAATGATCCTAGCTCATCTGGGGGTCTGACATTTGGGAGATAAGATCCTTCATATGGTTATATAGACCCCGGTAAAACACGAAGACCTTTTTTGACTCAGGTCATTTAGTTTCGATTACTAGTCTGTTAAAGGTGGTGATGTAATGCAACATGTCAGAACTGTCCTGTCTGAGGTTGAGGAGCTCATTGTCAGCAGCTTGTACAAATGTGTTACGGGCAAACATTCTTCATATGGTTTCTTTGAATACTGGGACATTGTCTAGAATAGTTACGTCGTTTTCGACCAAAGGTATGGACCACTGAGCAGCGTCCCCACTCAAATAAGAAAGGATGACAGCGACTTTGGATGTATCATCTGGGAAGGCAGAGGCACGTGCCATAAAGTGCAGATGACATTGATTGGGAAAAACGCTATACCATAAAAGGTATCACCATAAAAGCGTTCTGGAGCAACTAACCGAACATAATGGGGGGTGATCACTTGTATTTGAGTGGCAGCACCTTGAGTGGGCGAAGAAGCTCCCTGAAAAGGTGGCGCAGAACCAGCAGGATCAAATAGAGGAGGTCATAATATCTCCTTTGTTTGGGTCTAACAGGAGGAACTTGACCCAAGCCCCAGTATTATTGAAGGATAGCTGGCCCTATAAGGCCATTACATCTTTTTTTTTTTTTTTGGAAAACCTTTATTGGTAGTTCAAAGTACACCGCTATTCAGCCGTACATCCCGGAGGCTAGGCAGCATTATCAAAGCAACGTAGAGGTGTGCACAAAACAGCAAAAGGAGCAGTCAGGTTTAATTTTCTAAGTTAAAGAAGTGAACCTAAGGAACAAGGTGAGAATCGAAAAGGGAATAAGAGTAAGAAAAGAAGAGGGGGAGGGGGGGGAAAGGGGAGAAAGATGGCAAGGCAGAAGAGAATAGAAGAGCGGTAAGGCATATATATCCAGGGGGACGAGTGGGAACTTCAGCACCTTGAAATAAACATATCAAAAAGAGCATACATTTGTGGGGGGAGAAAGAAACAGGATCATATCACATGAAACATGGGTGGAGGGAATAGCTAAGGTGAGAGACGAACCTCCGGTCGGACCACCTCCGGGGGCACACAAATATCGCCTCTATATGCATTCCAGGCCCCCCAGACCATCCCCCACATCTTGGGCTTACCCCGAGCTAAGTAGACAGTTTTCTCCCGGAGCATGCACCAATCCATGTTGGTTTTCCAAAGACTCACAGGGGGGGGGTTGGAGCACCCCATTTCTGAGCAATGTCCCTCTTGGCCACCATGTTCCCTAGTGTGACCCAGCGGGTTTGGGCATTATTGTAATCAGTCGGACCCCACACATTCAACAAGCAGCATCTAGCTTCCGCAGGCAAATCCACACCAGTCACAACACGCATAACCGCATGCACCCGTTCCCAATAGGAGGCTATGACATGGCACTCCCAAATGGTATGCATAAAGGTGGCCAGCGCCCCACATCCTCTCCTACAAAGGCCATCCTGAGAAAGCCCCATATGAATCAACCTGGGGCCAGTGACATACACCCTATGAAGCACTTTTAACTGAACCAAGCGCAACCTGGCCGAAATTGCTACTTCCTTGGGGGAGGATACCGCAGACTGCCAGTCCTCATCATCCATCTCAATCCCATCATTCATCCACTGATCTCGCACTTTCACCAGCAGGTCCGTCTGAAGATTAATCAGTTTTTTGTAAGTCAGGGAGATGGCGCTGTCCGGCATATGACCGTCCAGCACCCTGTCCTCCAGCGGGGATGACTCGGGAACTTTTTCACCGACAGGCAGAGTGGACGTAAGGGCATGCCTCAACTGCGCATATCTAAAGTATTCCGTGGCCCCCAGTTGAAATTCAGCCTGTAGAGCATCAAACGATTTAATTTCCCCTCTGGCCATCACATCCGCCACTTTGGAAATGCCGATGAGATCCCACCGATCAAACCCTTTTGAGTGCCACAACCTCCCTAGCAAGTCGGAGTCGTAAAGGGGAGTAGCCATGGTGAGCCTACCTTTCCACCCCAGTGCCTTCCTAACAGCCCTCCATAAATGCACCGCGGTCCTGGTGGGACCAGTCAATTTTCGGTCCAGAGATCTAGAGTACAACGCTCTATAGTACATCCCGTCGTTCATGAGCCAGCGATCCATGGCGTACCCTGGATTTACCGCCGGTCCGTAAAAGCCATGATTAAGAGCCGCCAATTGGGAGGCCCAGTAGTACCGGCGTACATCGGGCAAGGCAATACCGCCGTCGTACCACGGAATGGTCAACTTAACTACGGCAATGCGCGGCCTTCCTTCCCACAAAAGGGTACGCTGCAAACCTTCAATCTCCCTGAAGTATGTGGAAGGGACTGGGTCCTGCGTGTTTTGAAGCGCATACAAAAATCTCGGCAGGGACATCATTTTGAACAATGCCGCTCGGCCCAACAGGGACAGCGGCAATCTTTTCCAACCCTCCACGTCACGCCGAAGGCGCGCTAGAGGAGGGAGCAAGTTGTTAGCATAACGTGCCCGGGCATCCGTTGAAATATAGATGCCCAGGTACTTGAAGCCCTGCTGCGAGACCTGTATTGCACAGCCCCTAGGGAGACGTGGAGTGTCTCCACGAAGCACATAGAGGTAGGACTTGGACCAGTTAATAACCAGGCCCGAGTATCCACCAAAGGTACCCAGTACATCGAACACCACAATCAAAGACCGACAGGGGGAGGTAAGGTAAAGCAGAATATCGTCCGCGTACAGCGAAACGCGATCTTCAAATCCCGGTGACCACTTGATCCCACAAATATCAGGGTGAGTGCGGATCCAGGCAGCAAGCAGCTCCAGCGCAAGGGCGAAAAGGAGAGGTGATAATGGACAGCCCTGTCTAGTACCCCTGCGCAAGGCAAAGGAAGCAGACATGCGGCCATTGACCGTTATGTTGGCCAACGGGGAGGAGTAGAGAAGCCGGACCCAACTGATGAAGTCAGGGCCAAACCCAAACTTGGCCAGCACCGCCCAGAGGTAGTTCCATTCAAGAGAATCAAACGCCATCGTCGTGTCCAGTGAGGCTAGGACAGTTGGCTCGCGGAGCATGTGCGCCCGCGCCATGACAGCATGAAGCCTTCTAAGATTAAGGGCGGTATTGCGGTGAGGTATGAAACCCGACTGGTCTGGATGGACCAAGTCCGCAATCACACCCACGAGCCGATTGGCCAGTAACTTAGCCAGGATTTTGGGCTCGGCATTCAGTAAAGAAATAGGGCGATACGACCTACAAAGGTCTCTAGGCTTCCCCTCCTTATGGATGACCACAATGGTGGCCAAGCGTTGATCCAGTGGGAGTTCACCAACCTCTCGGGCTTCCAAGAACATACTCCTCAGGGGCACCGCAATAGTGTCTGCTTTGATCTTGTACAGCTCCACCGGGAGACCATTGGGACCGGGAGCTTTACCGGAGCGCAGGGACTGTATTGCTAACGCTACCTCATCCGCCGTAATGCCCCGGTCCATGTCATCACGCTCAGTATCCGACAAGCAAGGGAGCTCAACCCCCTCCAAAAAGGAGGCCGAGTCCGATTCAGTCAGGGCGGAGATTGATGTGTAAACCGTCTCAAAGTAGTCGGCAAAAGCCGAGGCGATAGCATTGGGGTCAGTAACAACCAGTCCGTCATCGCCCAAAATCTCAGGTACCACACGGGAAGCCAACTCTTTCTTATCTAACCAGGCAAGGAGCTTGCCCGCCTTGTCCCCGGCATCGTAAATCCTCCCTTGCTGTTCCCTGCCCATCGCCTTGGCAGCATCGGTGGCAGTGGCTCTATACTCCGACTGCTTCAGGGAGAGAGCGTGTAACAGTTCGGGTGTCGGTCCCAGCGCCAACTGGGAGTTCAAGCCTGAAATATCCGACTCCAACCGCACCATGTCCTCATCCCTCCGTCTGCGCACCTCGGCTATCAAGGAGAAAGCCTCTCCTCTCTGGACAGTCTTAAAGTCCTCCCAAAGGGAAAGGGCCGACGTTACCGTACCTGTGTTCTCAGTGAAGTATAGGTCGATAGCTTTAGCAAGGAGGTCTCGAGTCTTAGGGTTGCGGAAGTACCAAGGATTGACCGGCGCCACCCTGGTCGCCGCCGCGATACCAAAGTCAAAGGATACCCAAACTGGAGAGTGATCCGATATACCTCTGGCCATAAGGCGAGCCCCAGAGACGGTCGATGCCTGAACCGCCGGAGTCAAAATGTAATCAATTCTAGAAAGGCTACCGTGTGCTCCCGAGTGGAAAGTGTACTGCCGTTGAGCGGGATGTAGAAGCCGCCAACAGTCGATAAGGCCCATAGCGCTCATGAAGTCCGGGAGCCATGATTGTGCACAGCGCAGATGGAAAACGGTCAAGGGTGCCCGAAACCACAGAGTTAAAATCCCCGCCCAGTATTAACAAACCCTCCGGGAGGCCCAAAATGGCGCCTCCAAGATCTTGAAAGGTAGTCGTCTGCAAACCCGGGGGGACATAAACAGAAACCAAAACCAGGGTGCGTCCCTCCCATCTGCTCACCACAGCAACATAGCGGCCCCTATCATCAACCACTTTGGATTCCACCTCCAGGGGAAGAGACATGCGCACCATTATCCCAACCCCCCGGGAACTCGAAGAGAACCCGGAATGAGCCACCATTTTGAACCTTTCTGTTCAGAGCCTGGCAAGTATTGCCAACGAGATGAGTCTCTTGCAGGAGGATAACATCGGGCACACAACGTTTAAACATTTGTAACACAACACCACGTTTAATACGATCCCCCAACCCATTCACGTTCCAACTAAGCACATTTAAAGTCTTACCCCCCATCGTCAAAGATGCCCCGTCCCAACCATCCCCCCAGAAAGCAGCCACCGCGACGGTGTAATCAAAACAGTAATAGCCTCGCCATGAGAAAGGTAAGAGAGGAAAAGCAAAAGAAAAACACACAAACCAACCACCCCCCACCCTGCACCCCTGCATTAGACTAGAAGCCCCCCCAACTAGCAGTGTGCCTGTCGCCCCCTATAAACTAACCTACAAAAAGCCCCCAGAGGAGAAAGGAGACATCCTATCACCCCCCGTTACCCTCCAAAGTTGAGAAAGCAGGAGAAATAGAAAAAGAAAACAAAAGTCAGTGAATGATGGCATCCGCAGAGCCCTCCGCAGAAAGAAGACCAACGTGGTAAAGTTCATTCCTGGGAACCTGGACCGCCTGACGCCTCTTCCGACAGATCCTCAGGATTAGTCCAACGCTGAGGCAAAGTGTCCAGCCAGTCTCCAGCAGCATCCGGCAAGTCAAAGAACAGCGTCCGAGCGCCATGTTCTATTCGAAGTTTCGCTGGATAGAGCATGGAGTATCTCAACCCCATCTCTCTCAGTCTCCGTTTAACTCCCATGAAACTTTGCCTGCGCTTCTGTACAGCCTGAGTGAAGTCGGGGAAGAAATTCACGTCAGCATTCTGAAATCTCAACAGACCTCCACTTCTCGACGCTTGTAGGATCGCGTCTCGGTCTCTATAGTTAAACAGTCTGGCAATGATAGGGCGCGGGAACGCTCCCGACTTCGGTTGGCCACCAGGCAGTCTATGAGCTCTCTCCACCGAGAAGAACTTACTCAGGCCTCCGGGCGCCAAGTGCTTCACCACCAGTTCCTCCACAAACAAATCGGCAGCGTCCTCCTCCGCACCCTCCGGCACACCTGTAATGCGGACATTCTGGCGCCGTGCCCGTCCTTCAAAGTCATCAAGCCGGCGAGCAAGCATCAAATTAGCGGCCTTTAAGTCCCGAACCTCGGTCTGCACATCAGACATATCAGTAGTCAGACTCGACGTCTTGATGTCGAGTGACTTGACCCTGTCATTCGTCTTCCCGAGGTCGGCCCTGATGAGGTTGAGCTCGATCGTGAGGGTATCAACCTTGTGGGACATCACTTCATGCTGTTTGTGCATTTCGGCCTTCACGACCGCAATGGCTCCCATCACGTCCCGGAGGGTGGGTTCAGTATCTTCCAGGGACACGTCCCGATGCGGGTCTTTGGTACGGCCCGATGCACCTGGCGAACCTTTGGAGAGGGAAAATCGTTCAGGGATGGTGGGCTGCGAAAGGGAGGGTTTCCTGCTGACCCTCGGAGGCTTCCCTTTGTCTGGGTCTCCCCTGCCCGCCATGATGGGCGACGGGGATCGTACGATCCGAGAAGGGGTCAAGCCAACAACACCACCCCCACACGGTCGAAGTCAACAAGCACCTCCACCGTCCTCAGGGGACGTCGAGCCTCCAGTAAAAGCAGTATGGTCGCCGGACCTTAGCAAAGCAGTTCGTCCCCACTCGAAATGCCACCGCACAGGAGCTCCGCCGCCGTCCCAACAATGCCAGACCGTTATGGCGTCGTCGTCACCAGGCTTCCCGACGGTGTAACTCGGTACAGGAAGCTCGGATCTTCAATCCGAGAACGGGCGCCGCATCAGCATCAGCACCGCAACTGATTCCCACCACCGTGGGACAGGATAATTAACAGGATAAATACGGAGGATCGGAGGGTCTTCGGAGCTCCGAGCTTACGCGGCCATCTTGGTTGCCCGCAAAGCTCCTCCCCCTACATCTTTTTTTTATGATTTATTTATTAAATTTTGTATCAGCATACAGATAAGACACAATTTTTACAAAATGAGAAGCCAACGTATAACAACAAAAAATATTAAGAAAACAGTCTAGATGAGGTTTAGAAGTTATAGCATTGTACAATCAAATCTTAGATTCGCAACCAATTGATAATAGGAGACCATAATTGTAACCCCTGAGTCTTCCTACTCATACCCTTGGTTTTATAGGCCGCCATCTCCAGATAATATATGGACAGTAGTTTGGATTGCCAAATGATGAAGGTAGGTGGCTCAGGGTCAAGCCATTGAGATGTGATGCACCAACAAAAAATAGACATAGATATAAATATAAATCCTTCCTCACTTACTGGTCGAAGGTTGGCCACCTCTTCAAGTCGACCCAAAATAACCAACTCCGCAGATAATGGTGCGGAATGCCTAGAACCTGGAGAAATGACTCCACACCTTCAACAAACTGTGTCAAATTGGGACAATAAAAAAACATATGAAGTGCGTCTGCAGCCTGCAATCCGCATCGACTGCAACTATCCCCCTGATTAGATTTCCAGTTCGCTATTTTCTTTGGTGTATAATATAAATCATATATTGACATATAGTGTTGGCTTTTCAGGGGGGCATTAAATAAAACATTTGTAGCTACATCAATTATTTTTTTAAGATTAATTCGATCCACCCCGAATCTATTTTGCCATTTTGTCTCCCACACCTCAACATCATCCTCCGCCCTATCCATAAATATCTGATATAAAGGTCCCATTCTTACTCGTAATCTAATGGCTTCTACAATCTCTATCTTATCTAAAATAATGTGTTTCTTTATTATTTTCTGATCAACGAAACTGCGCAATTGAAGATATTTAAAAAAATAATTTAGGCACAAATTATAACTCCTCTGCAACAACTCAAAAGAAACAAACTGTTACCCCTGAAAAAGGTCACCAAGTGTACCAATCCCGGAGATACGCCGTCTGTTCATTACCTGGTCTCTGAATATTTCTGGGAGTATCAGACAATTATGTAAAGGGGTTTCTAAGTTCAAATTAGCCCCAATACCCAACTTCTAATTTACCTTCCTCCATATTTCAAAAGCGGAAATCACTACCTTGAATTTAGTTTTTTTGTAATAGCTCGGTTCTATCACTCAATTAAATCATTGTCTTGCTTCAACCCCTAAAAGCATCTCGTAAATAGAGGGAGAGGCAAAATCTTCAGTTGGATCTTCCTGGGAAATTAGAAGCCCCATGTGTTGCAAAATAGCGACCCAATGATACATTCGGAAATTGGGCACTCCCCAACCGCCTTTGGCCCTAGACAACATACACCATTTCAACACTCTCCTGGAGCGATGATAACTCCATAGGAATCGCGCACACATTCTTTCAATGAGGGCAAAAAACGTAGAGGAGATAAGTAATGGAATAGTCCAGAATATATAAAAAAATGTTGGGAAAATTAACATTTTCAGCACGTTACTACGGCCGTAAAGGGATACATGTGAATTATTGATACGCCCCAACATCCTATTGGAAGAGATAATGATTGAATCCACGTACAAGGGGATAATGTCCTCAACTGTTGGAGATATCTTTATCCCTAGATATGTTACAATGGGTTCAAACTTTATATCCGTTGGGCGGCCGGCCGCCGAGTGAATCAGCTGAGTCTTAGCAATGTTTAATTTGTAGCCGTAAACCAGCCCAAAAACCTCGGCTGCTTTAATTACCTCTGGACCGGCTTTACTAATGTTCGCAGTGACAACAGCGATGTCATCTGCCTAGGCAAATATTTTGTATTCCACATTATGTATCGCAACCAGCTTTATCACTTCATTATTCTCCATAGTAGATTTAAAAGCACCAATATATAAGGCGAATAGGAGGGGGGAGCAAGGACAACCTTGCCTTGTCCCCCTCCCTATCGCTATCTCCCCAGACAGAGTACCAGAAATGCGGATAGCCGCTGATGGGTTAAGATACAGCATCTGTATAGCAACAATATTACTGGCCGGGAACCGCTTCCATGCTAGGACTGACCACAAGAACCTCCACGAGACCCTGTCGAACGCCTTTTTGGCATCCAACATGGGCGTCGGTACCCTGTGACCAGTCCAGCATGGAAACAATCCTCTTAACATGATCCGAGGTGTCCCTGTGTCAAATAAAGCCATGTTGTCTAAGAGACACCAGCCCTGGCATCAAATCGTTCAGCCAATTTGCAATTAGTTTTGAATAAATTTTGCTTTCTGCATTGAGTAAGGAGATAGGTCTGTAAGATCCCAGCTCTGTGTCCTTTTTCCCTTTTTTCCTGAAAACAACCATCATCGCTTTAGACCATGAATCCGGAGCAGTGCCTAAAAAGGCCTGCTGGCAAACCTCTAAAATCTCTTTTTTAAATACATTCCTAAAGGTCTGATAGAACTCCAGTGAGATTTTATCAGGGCCCATCGCCTTTCCTTGAGCTAGTCCTAATAAGGCCAGCTCGACTTCTTCCCAAACCAATGGAGCAGCAAGTGCAGCTTTTTGCTCATCTGTCATTACGCCAGGTGTAAGATCTTTCAGATAGTCTCCCCCGCCATTTGGCTTGAATTCGTGTACCGGCTTCAGTATATAAAGCTTGATAGAACCCTTGAAATGCAGTCAAAACGACCTCCTTCGTATCCTGCATTGTTCCATCTAAATCAATAATCTTAGTGTTCTCATTATAGGCTGGATTTTCCCTTAACCTTTTAGCTAAGGTTCTGCTGGTTTTCTCGGTAAATTCATACATATCCTGCTTATGCTGTGCATACGTTCCTGCAATATGCTCAACTAAATTAGCATATACCGCTGCCCATTTGATAGTAAGATCTCTTTGGGTCCCAGTCGGATCTAGACCCAAACTAATTACTGCAACCAATTCCCTTTCTGCCCGTATGACTAGGTCAGAATCCCTTTCATGTTTGTCCTGTGCCTTTTTATGTTTAAAATTAGCAAGCTCATTGTCTCCCCTCTAACTACAGATTTAAAAGTATCCCATACTATTTCCATGTCAGCAGTTCCCGTATTAAATTAAAAAAATTCCAGGATTACCCTTGTCAAAAGACCAGATTTGACTCCCTTCTTTCAAATCGGGTCCCAATGAAATCTGCAAACTCACCGGGTTGTGATCTGAGACCAATTTTATGAATCTCAATGCGCACCTTCCCCAACAACATAGATGACACAAAAAAAGAATCCAACCTAACTAATTTGGAGTGAGGGGCAAAAAAAAAAGTAAACCCAGGGTCACTGGGGTGCAATCTATTCCAGACATCATAAAGGCCATGATCTAGGATTTGCTCCCACAATGACATAAATAGTTGTTTCTTCCTACCTTTATATATACTACTAGACCTCATATCTGTCTGAGCATCAATGTGAATATTAAAATCGCCACACAGAACCATTGGTTGGGTCCATTGGGCCAGTTCTACATTCAAAAATTTCAGCAGTTCAGTATCATCCAAATTAGAACCATATAGATTGCACAAAGTGAACCTGCTTTGTTTGATCCTAAATTCACTAATTGCCCAGCGTCCCCACTTATCTGATGCCGGTTTTATACAAACAACCATACCACGTTTCAAAAAGATTACCACCCCCCTTTTGACCCCTTTTGACCCCAGTTTGCTTAGAGCAAACCACTAATTCCAACCCTACATCTTTCAGATACCCTCAATTAGTCCATGAAATATGAGTTTCTTGCAAACATAGTAAATCGATATGTAGCAACTGTATAATCCTAGCTAATACCCTTCTCTTCTTAAATTCATTGAGACCACAAATATTCAAGGTACAAATCCTTAATTTCTTATCCATTTTCCCAGATACATTAAATACACATCAATACATGAAAATAAACAGCATAACAGAGGAATGTGTCCAGCGATACAACATCGCATAACATACAACATGCTCCATCCTTAAAAAAAAAATTCTCTTGTCTATTCCGAAGTCCACGAATCTGTGCCTTAACTGTTGCTGATTTTTCACCCCCCACACACCTACACCCAACCCCCACCACCTTACCCCACCTCCCCCCCTTTCCTGACTCTACCCACCCTACAACCCCCCCCATCCTTCCCACAATATGAGGCCCAGGGGCTAACAGTCCCTGTATTGTATGGGGTACCGTCCCCCTACCCCCCGAAGTAGATGAGAGATAAGAAATAGAAAAAAACCCATCATATTGACCTAACCTCTATATTGGGAGACCCCCCACATTACAAAAATAATCATAATCGTAATTGACCACCCTAAAGATAGGCGAAGAAAAGAAAAAAAAAGGAAAAGCAAGGGCACATTTTACGATAGATTATAGTTTCCAACTCCATCGCCTAAAACTCTTACTCATACTACAATGAACCCAAATAATCTTTGGCTTCAATCTCTAAAAAAAAGAATCTGATCTGGCCCTTTACAATTACTTTAGCCTAGCCGGACTCTGCAAAAAAACAGTAGCCCCTTTACTCTGAGAACCAGGTATGAGCTGCCGCATGTGCCAGCGCTTAGAGACTGCAATCTGGCAGAAGTCCGGACGAACAAAAAAACTGCAGTCTTTTGCAACACCCTTCTTATCAGGCCTAGCAAGTGAAAATATTTCTTCTCTGGCAAGAAAGTTATTAAAACAAACAAGGATCGCTCTTGAGCGTTCATCTTCACCCTGGCGTGGTTTTCGCGCTGTAAATGGAAATCTATGCGCCCTTTGTATTTCTCTTAGCCAGTCCCATGAAGACAGCTCAGGAAAAGCTTCCGTTAAAAGTTCTGCTATGAATTTCCGCACATCGGACCCCTCTTTCTTTTCCGGAATGCCTAAAAAGCGCAGATTACTCCGGCGTGCCTGGTTATCCAATTCAGACAATTCATAACTGAGATCGTCCCGCTGTGCCTTAATTGCATTTAATTCAGCTTTCTGGGCAGCAGCTTCATCTTCTAAAGCCGCTATTCTCGACTCAGCTTCCGTAACTCTTATCGTAGTATCTGAGCAGATTTTAATCACCAGGCGCACAGCATTCTTTACTTTGCTACATGTCGCTTGAGTTCTCTTGTTTTCGGCTTTTATCTCTGCTCTATGACACATTATAGTTTCATAAATTTTAGCAAGAGTAATCTCTTGAGGCTGAGTACCCTCAATTAGACACTCCTGTTGTTGGCGCAGTTTGTCAGGCAATACAGTTCCACTTTCTGGCTGTCTTTCATCACTCCCCAGATTTGTCTTTCCTGCATGGGCTTGCTTACGCTGACTCCCTCTCTTCTTTGCTCTTTTCACTGTGGCCGCACTCACATTTGGGGAGGCAGAGTTTGACATTATCTCACCCTCCGAATTGCTCTCCTCCTCATAATCTGTCCAGTCCTTACTCACGTTTATACTCCCATCTGAGGAGGGGTCAGAAAGTGAGAAAAAAAATTCAATTGCTTCCTGCGAGCCTCTAAGATCCTGTAGAGAGGTTCCCTCACTTAATGCCCAGGAGTCTATCACTGCCACAAGATTATCCAAGCTACCTGATACAGTTTCCTTAGTAATTGGGACCACATCTACCACAATGCTACTCTCAGCCCCTGGCACATCAATAGACACAGTCCCTTGCCTTGGTGAATGGTGTCCAGTGCTGTTTACCTCATTCATTCTCCTTTTGCCCTGTTCAACCCCTTTTTTATTTGCAATAAGAGGGATTTTCTCGACATTAGGTATATCAAATATATCCACCGTTGCAACAACTTCGGCGGAGTACTGTCCCGCTCCTTTCGCCATTTGTCGTTCGAATAGTGCAGGTAGCGTATTAGGTCCTCGGGCAGCCACCTTATGTATGGGTTCACCCCCCTTTTTACTTTGGGCGTAGCGACATTCCTGCTCTCACCTTCTGCCAATTCGACTGTGACAGCTTCCTCCACCAGGGGCTGCTCTTTTCCTTTGCCACTGCATGTCACTACTTTTGGTGGCATTTCTTTTCTCTTCGCCCCGGAGCCTGCACGCCTCCGTACGACACAGAGCTGGGAGCTCGAAAACAGAGATGGTATCCACCACGCAGATAGTCTCTGCCGACCCAGCCGCAAGTGCCCCACCGTCATCCGGCCGCCGCCGAAAAAGGCTCCCAACGGAGCTGCACGTTGCTCCGCAAGCAGATCCAAACACAAGTAATCGCAGGTGTGCTCTCCTGACTGCCTGCCTGCTTGCTACCGCCGATACGTTCTTCTCCTTAAAGATCCTTTGTTTTCCTTTATTTTCCTTTAATTTGTCTTTCCTGTGCTTTATTATTGGTTACTTGCCTTTATTTGTGCTTTATTAGTCCTTTTTAGCCTTCAATCTGCACTTTATTTTCGGCTTTGCCTGTTTTTAAAATGGCCGCTGCGCTGTTCTCGGTTCTTATTGGTCAATTTGCCTGACCTCAAAGTGGCCGCCATTGATCTCGCGAGACTTCTGAGCCAATCAGGGCGCTGCCTGACTTGAAAATGGCCGCTCGATTTTCCTCCGCGGTGATTGGTTCTCGCGCCTGACTTCAAAATGGCCGCCGAGACTCTTTCTTTTAACTTTGCGCTTTTCACTCGGCGCTTACCGGAGACAGGCAATCTTCTTTTGGCAGCGGTCGGGGGGTGGGCTCCCGCGTCGCTGTGCTTCTTCTGGGCACCTTTCCTCTTCCTTTTTCGGCACAACGCGATCCATGGTGGGCTCCTGGTTTAAAATCGTGTTGAAATCGTCGATGGGCACACGTCGACATAGTCAAACCTTCGTCGCCAGATGTCGCGTTCTACAACCCCAGGAAACGATAGGTGCTTTTCAGGTACACGTTCATTCTCATATGTACAGCATGCAGATACTCTGACCTCTTGCCTCGAGGTCCTGTCCAGGAATGTCCCTGTCACCTCCCTTGACCGGAAGTGGTGTCCGGTGTCCCCTGGCCTCTGCCCTGTGCCCCAGGGTCCTAGTGCCCCTGTCCTGGGCACGACAACTGCCACCAAATGAATATGCGCACCTGCGTGGGTTAAATCACCAGTAAAGTGTTAAGCGCTCCTGCGCTAACACAGAAGGTTTTCCAGCAAAACTATGCGCTCCTGCATGTGTCCCTTTAGCAATAAGGTGTAAGCGCTCCTGCGCTAGCACCAATGGTCTCCTAGTAATAGTACGCACTCATGGGCATGCCACTTTAATGGTACATTGTAAGCGCTCCTGGGCTAGCACCAAGGGATTCCCCAAAGTACCGCAGGTCAGTACTTACTGGCTTTAGGGGAAGATGTCTAGGTGAGTCACAGCGAACCGCCGGTCCGCTGAATTCCAAAGGTGCAGAGCGGACGCTCTGTAGAGGAACAGGTAAATTCCTGACTTGTGCGAAATGTCAACTCTCAGTCCAAACCAGCGCCCGGTTGAACGCCACTGGTTTGAATGTGGTCTCACCCAGAAGTTCAACCTGCGCTGAGGCTTCCTAGAATGTTTCCGTTTGGAGGAATCTGGCATGCTAACCTCCAGCTGCATGATGACACAGAGCTCCGTAGCGCCGGCAAGGAAGAGGGAACAATCATGCCTCACATTTGCTCAGCATTTCGGGCCCCCAGGTGAGCTCCTAGACCCTGAACCATGACACTTCATTTACATGAAGCCCTTGAAGTGCATAAAAAAGTATAGGAACAGTAATCCTGATTGACATGCGGAAGGGTTAGTGGGTGTGGTGATGGTGTCAAAGACGCTGTGGGTAAAAACAGAATAAAATATCCTGTTTTTTGTTGTTTTTCCATTTTTAGGTAACTGCTTATCTAATAACGCACACACCTTAGATGAAAAATAAATGCAAGTTAAACTAATCAGTGGGAATTGCACTATTTAATTTTATGAAAAAAAACAAAGATAACACCCTTCCAACTACACACCCTACATGGCATACCTTGTTGTCTATGTAGGCAAGTGCTTTGGTGCCACACATAGGGGTATCAAGCTCTATTTAAATGTTGCAATAGAAAACAATATAATTAAACCTTAGCTGGCTAATTTTATCACTGCAGATGTATGTATGTATGTCCAGGGAGGTGCAGATTCGAATTCCTGGTTGGTGTACTGGGGAATAGTGACTTGAGCATTGATAGTGCTACCAGGCACCAGCCTTTGACAGAAGGAACTGTGAAAATGTGTCATTATTTTAAAATTGTTACACAAAGTATAAGATAAGGAAACATCTAAAGGCACTAAGAATATTAAGATCAAATTGTGCCCCCAATCTTGCTATCGCCATAGCCAAATACTTGGGTTGGGCCTGGATAATACGCACGCGCACTTTAAACTGCAAATAATGATGTCATATGGAAAATGTAATTATAAGATTAATCTCAATTTTTATGAACTAGGCACTGTGACTCTGACTTTTATAATGCTTGAATTTTTAATTGAAGAATTCGCCAGCATTTTGTAACTTGATGGTATTTAATGTGTATTTTATGTCGATCTTATTTTTAGTATAGTATTTATTCTGTTTAGCATAGGGAAACATGCTTTTATGACAATGCTGTTGAATAAAGTATTGAAACTTGAAACTTGAACTTGATAGTTTGCCGCAAAATGGTTAACAAGTGCTTTCAGCATATTTATTTTAATAATATGTAATCAGACTGTACCAAGTTCAAACCTTTTTTTATAAGTGTCCATTAAAAGGACACACTCCAAAACTCAGATGATAACACCTTTTCATTACTTCTGAAAAAGAATAATTCTTTATCACCATTAAGCTTCAAGTGACTCTGTCATTTAAAGCCTATATTGGCTCTCAAGCATTTTATACTTGATAGTTAACTAATTTCACATGTTTCTTCTTTCTTTGAGTTTGCAGGCGTCCTGATGAGAAAGCTTTTTTCTTCTAAGCCTCTTTTTCCTTCCATTCGTTTCACAGCAGAAGAGATCTCCCCTCCATTTCATGCAGAGGCACCTCAAGGTTAGTTTTAACCATTCAGGGACGGTTGCTTTTTTTAACAAAAAAGTATGTGGACTGTTTTTGAAAAATGAAAAACATGGACTTGTCATTCTCTATAGATTCTGCCCACTTTGACCTCTGTTTAGATGCAGATTTCCTTTCAGGTGAGTTGAATGATTGGCAGGGAGGATGTTAGCAGGGCAGCATTCAGATGCAGAGCCCTGAGCCTCCTGAGCCCGAGGCCTTAGAATAATCACTATGACAAATGAAAAGGAGTGTGATCCATGGATCATGTCAAAAAGATGGCCCGGAAGAGGTGGCACTAAGTGGGTGCTCATTGTTTTTCACATTGACATACAGCTTCTTTGAAGAGATATCCCTGGGAAGGGGGTGATACATACAGGTTTGTGTGTAAGTAACAGCACCCAAGGAAACAAGCAGGCTTTGGGCCTAGGAGTGATGGCCCAGGGAAGTAGGTAGAAGAGACAGCCTGCAGGTATCATTAGTGCTGCAGATACAGTGGCACTGGGGCACAGCAGTGTGAGGGGCCAACTGAACCCAATGATGGCTGTTTACTGTTTATCCTTGCTTGTATTAACCACATGTGTGCGGCGGCTTTTTTCACGCTGTGCCGCTTTTTTCAAAAAGCTGCGTTACATGACGAGCTGAGCTCGTCATGAGCATGCGAGCGGCACAACTCATGACGAGCTCAGCTCGTCATGAGCACGGAAGGGGTTAAGGCTCAGTGTACATTTGCAGTGTAAGCGTTTCTTTGGGCGTTGGAGCAATGGCCTAACGAAGAGGAAAACTGAAATCAGAGGAGACTCCAGATCACATTTATGACTTCCTTACTTTAAAAGGGGCCATGGAGGCTCATTTTCCTTGCTAGCATTAAGGCTGGGAGCATGTTTTCTGCAAAGGAGGGGTGGCGAGGAGGTTAACAGACAGTAGGGTGTACATTTCTTTTCTCTGAAAGTGAAAGAGGGCATGTTTCAACATTATTCTCCTAGTCAGGCATAGTGGGGAAGGGGGGAAATGGACTGAGGAGATAGTCTGCTACTCAGAGCCGCACCTATAATCAATGCAGCAGGTGCCGCTGAATTGGGGCTCAGGTGCACGAGGGACTCAACGCATCCCAATAATGGGGAGCAGTGTTTTGTAGTCAATTTCTGTTCTTGTTTGACTCATTTGAGCATTTGTAAGTCTCACTTTTAGTGTGGATTACAAGCTACAAAAAAGTGTCCCTGAAATGATCTAATAAACTCCTCCCCCTTCCCTGCCTCTCCTGCTCCCCCAACCCTTGCTATAAAATTTTGGAGGGGCTCCAACTTCAAATCAGTTACCTAGGGGGGAATAGAGCAACAGTTTTGAGGATCTCTGCATTAGGACGTCCTGGCTCTGACATGTGGCTGAAGGTATTGACAGGACTAGTCAAGTGACCAAAAAGGAGGGAACAATCCCCTCTACTAAACACCCCACATAATGGTTGTATTATTCTTCTTTTCCTTTACCACTAAGATGAGCAATTGAAATTAGTAGTGATAGGAATCAATTAGGATAGGCACCTCTCCTGATCAATGTCCCTTTCCTGGATAGTGCTTTGAAGCGAGCTCAAACATGTAGATGACGACACAGGGATACTCAAAAATACCTCTAATGGCCTATTATTTTGGCCATACAACAGTTGGTTGGAAATTAATAGTGGAATTAGGGTACCATCCCATCCATTTTAACCACAGATTAACATTTCTTTACACCGTGACAGAGTGGGGAAACCCTTACAAACTCCTACTGCGTTGATTGATAACTCTTTATTTGTGTGCAAAAAACATAAGCACCATGCCTTGCTAATGAGCTCTAATGGAAGCCCACCAAATGCCAACAAGAGGGTTATGATGAAGAGGAAACCGATGATGACGCATGCTACTGGCAGTGGGTGAGGGTTACAATCCTTTTGATGGTTACCATCTTTGTAGAAAATTCCTTGATTGAGGCTCCTTCATGATCTGTTGGATTTCTGATTACTCAGTTTTCCAAAGTGGAATACTTATTACACAGCTCTTCTCTTCTCACTGTGGCCTGTTATTGACTGTCATTTGCATGTATGCTTAAGAGTACGTACCAGGGCCATTAGCGATAGCATAGAACCACTCAGTCTCCATTTGTTGGATACTAGGTCAATAGCTACCCAGAAACTATTGCCTATTAGGTACAGCTCAGCAGTCCTAGCCAGCTTACTGTCTCTAGTAGAAAATCCCTATCATCAAGATCCCTCACTTTTTGTTACCAGTAGCCAGGCCAGTAAGCTGGGCATGATTTTCGATGAGAACACCTCCATGCAAATTAGCCTTGTCCACTGACAACACTGTCTCATTGTTAATTTCCTTGTGCTGGAAGGTCATTTCATGCCAACATAAGCCCAGAATTTATTGATATTTGTGGCTCTCCCTGAATTGAATTTATATTATTTATAGGTGCTTTCGGCAAAAGAAAATGCCTTTCACACATATCTACATATCAAACAATAAAATTAAAAACACAAAACATATGACGAGAGAAATACCTCTCTATTAGATTCCAGCAGAAGCACAAGGAAACACATCAACATGCCCGTGCGCTTTTGATGAAGTGTGTTTCTCTATCTCCTTTCTCTAGCTTTCCAGTTTTCGAGGAGGTATCCTCCAATGCATTTTGCTGATGCATCCGATACGTCATTAAAGAATGAGATGTGTTCTTAATCGATCTCTGTTTGTTCTCTAATATGTGTTTGATTGTCTTGCCTCTGATCATTTCCTATGCTGGACAGTTTAACACAAAATGAGTCAAATCCTCAGTCAAGCCGCATGCACAATTAGCGAGGAAAATCAATGTATTTCCTTTGTTTCTTTAGCAGAGTTTTCATAGGTAGGGCGCCACCTCTAGCTAAGGTGAAAAGTCTTATTTTCCTACGGTTTGATAGCTTCACAAGATATGGTTGAACCTGCTGAAAGCGACAAACAGGCTCTGTTGGCTGAAAGTTTTATAGGGCTTTTCTTTTTGTATCCGTTTGCTGGCTTGCAAATTGTTTGCTTACAATCGTGTATATTCTTTCTGTAAATATAAGCTTCAGACTGGAGTTACCTGTGGTCAGAGCAAAAGCAAGAATGTTTGATTACGGTTTTCCAGCCAGTGGCAAATTTTGACTTGTCACTCAAGGAAACGCATTCTCTCCAGCTTGAGCTACAATGTTTGTTCCTATAAATATCAGCCTTTTCACACCATATTTTGTACAAGGCATTTGGCAATTATTATGACTAGGAACGTATTCAATGTGAGATTCCCAGGCAACAGTAGGGAAGCCTACTGATAAAATCAAAAGTGACTTTCAAAATGTTCTTTCATGGGAGCCATCAAGACCGAGAATGTGTCGTTTTAATGGATCACCTTGAGCATGTGCATAGATTTCATGCAACCCCATCCAACCGAGGCGAGTGGGACATGGACGATACCACATGGCCCCAGGGAGAGGGCTGAATATTCCTAGACATAAATGGCTTACTAGGAAGAACTCTTAATTTGGGATTTTTCCAACTAGCCCTTGTGAAAAATAATAACTTTAAGTAATTTATCATGGGGTATTGTAATCTTTCTCAGAGGGCAGCAGTCCTACTCTACTCTAAGCCAGTCCTCTGCCCACAACCTCAAGCAGATACTATTGTTGTAAATGAATTTAGGACCCTAGTGTAATTTTCCCGATTCATGCCCTTATATAGGTGTAAATTACCCGATCCTTATATAGGCATAGAAATCCTTACCATATTTAGACTGAGCCTATGCAGCCCAAATACAGCCTGGCTACGTCCACTAAGTTCCGAGAATCAGCAACGATTTCTTAGAAAAACCAACCTTCAGCAGCCAGGGACTTCCCCTTGCCTGAATACTAATTTATCTAGGAAATCACAGAACTGGGTTTTGGAGTGAAGTTATTAAGTCCAACCATACGCCAAACTCGGCACCTTAAAAGTATAAATATGCCTGGATTTGCCCAGACAAACACACGGTGGTTTGGAGCAGATCGACTAACTACTTGCCCGACGCCCTGCAGCAGCAATTGCCAAAGGAAGCCGACCCTCTAGCTGACTCACTAAGAGACGCTGTCTTTTCTTCAGCCGAGAAATCCAGCTCCAGTGTTTCCAGGCTACCCTTGCGGGTTGCTGGGAAATCGAGTCCTGAGAGAGAGATACAAGACCTCCTTCATTCTAAACCAAGGTACGGAGCTGATTAGACCCATAGAGAATTCCTGGAAAAGATTCTTGGCAGAGAAATGCTATACTGAAGCTACTCCTCACTTACTCCTTCCCTCGTACTAGACTTAGGTTAGGTACACCGGGGTAGGCGTATTTTAGAAGCACCAGTTGAGTACTTTTAGTCATTATTTTATTACTGTATGTATTTTATTTGTTTTAGGCAATTTATGGCTTAGAAACCATATCATGCTTTTACAGTACTACTTTATAATACTTTTTGTATTATATGCCTTATACTTTATAACCAGTATTACGATTGTAGCAGTACATTTCTTATGCTTGAGAAAGAAGACTGTTCAATAAATACTTTTTATTGAAAACGCCAGTTTCTCTATTTTCTCAGCACCTCTGGTGAAATGAAGCATGCACGATTGACTAAGTACAATAGCTATCTATTGTTTCCGGGACTCTAGAGATTGATTTCTTATTCTTGAGAAACAAAGTTGTCATGTTTATGCGGTTGTCAGAAACGAATCCCTTCTTGTTTATTCGAGAAAGTTTCTAGTGACCTCTGAGCTAGCTGGCACTCAGAATTAAGTTTAATATATATGATAGAGACCTAGTCGACCTCAGTCCTACGTCTAAACTATAGTATATGTTATTCCAATGCGCAGAGCCTATTGGGAATATAGGAACTACACTACACTATCTCCAACTATAGAGGTGATGTTGTTGGTTAATGAAGTACAATATATTATCTTAAGTCTTAACCCTTTTTCAACAGCTTCTGGTTGCATGCATTTCCTTTATTTGAACTGTAAATTAGGTGAAAAGTCAAGTAAGAGAAATTTAATCTGAGGAAACAGACTGAAACTCTGATTAAATGAAATCCAAATTGACAAAAAGAAACTATTTTCATCAACAAAAACAAAACACCCTAGTTCAGGTGTTGAATAAAGGGACTGCAAATAAGACATACAATTTGTGCAATACACAAAACACAAGAAATGTAAATTGTATTAAATGAAAGTAAATGACTGAGACGGTGCATTTGGGACAGAGGGAATCTGTGAAGTATACCTTGTACCAGTGCAGGAATAAAGATTGTTAGAAGAATGTGGAAAGAGAAAATAAAATAACATAAAAGAAGCATGCAGCTGTGGAAAAATAAAGAGGAGGTCAGCGAAAGAGTGAGGTATGGAACGGGTGAGAATCCGAGATTGAAAAGCAGGTGATGAAAAGCCACACAGAGCAAGGTGGAGAGAAAATGAAATGAAAGAGAAAAGATGCAGGCATAGTAAACATAGAATTTCACATGAGAAAAAAACGAGAAGTGAATGATAAGGATGGAGAGAGGCAAAGGGGAAAACGTGAGTGATGCAAAGAGAAAGAAAAGGGAGGGTATATGGGGGTCTCTTAACAGAAATAATAAATAAACAAGAATACGCTGCCTTCATCTGTTAAGCTTTCCAACCATGAAAATGCTATCTAAAAGAAAAATCATCATGTGACTGATTCTTCTTTTGTTCAACCAGGGAGTTCTTATGGCCATTTTTTGTTAAGAATGAATAGTGTCGAAGGGAGGAGCTACGCCGCGAACCAAGATGGCCGCATAAGCTCCCAGCTCCGCCGACCTCCGCCAGCAGCTCGTCTATCCTGTTGTTCATCCTCTACTCACGCCCCATGCCTGGATGTATGAAGGTTACCTGATGCCAACGGTGCCGTCCCGGACTTCCTACCTTATTCAGCGACGGAGTTATGTCGTGTCCCATTTTCGGCCTACTCCTGGGCTGCCGCCGGGACCTCGATTTCTGAACTGTCCGAGCGGGAACTGATCAACATCGGCTGTGGGATCTAGATTGTCGCCGGTCTTCCGGATTTGAATAATTCTTTCCACTTTCGACTTGTGACCTCGTTGATGGATGGTGCCGGAGAAGAGACATCGTGACGTGCTGCGATCCTCCTGCAACGTGGCTGGGGGCTGCGTGCCTGACCCTCGTTTCCCGGTCCGGGGGCTGACGGGCTGCACCCACGGCCGGTGACTTTGTTGAGCGCGCCAGTTCGGGCGCCCCTGTTGTTGAGATCGCTAAATGTGTGCCCAGAGCCCGGCGATGTGGGCTGGAGATTGTGTCCCCCTCCGTCCTTTGGGACCCGGGATGGAGGGGATGGATAGCGCACATTCATTGAGTTCCGTAATGGCAGCGATTGGGGCGCTCCGCTCACAATTCACCGTCACATATGTCTCCCTGGCGGCAAAGCTGGATGATGTCTGCTCGCGACCGGCCACTGCCGCTGCAACACCTGAACAGCAGTTTGTGGTCCAGTCGAGCGATTTGACCCGCCATCTTAAGGTGCCCGAGCGGCAGCCCGACTTCGCTCCTTTGGGAGTCGGCCTCACTTCTCCTTTACCCGCTACAGTGCCTGGTCTTCCCTTCACGTTTCCTATCCGATGGAGTATCGTCGCTGGAGGTTCTGATCGTCAATGCCGAGTCTCAGGGTCCTGTCGAAGGGGACTGCCATTTTTCTTCGTCCCGGCCCATCTGCATAACGGAGGCCGCCATTTTGTGTCCGGACTTTGTTCCATCTTCAGTGCCTCGGACTGCCATGGACGCATTGTCTGCCTCTGGTCGGCTGTGGCTTGGTTGGCGCGTGCTCCGGAACGGATTCGCACTGGTCAGGGCTGATTCCGACTTTGAGTTGTTCTTGCTCCTCGCCACTGCTTTGGACCACCTGAGACGCTCTCTCTGATCGCATTTGTTGTGACTTTGGCGATAGATCTCCCCGTGACACTTGCAGGGTTGACTTCTACTTTCCTGGGACTGCTCAGTTGACTTTTGCCGGGATTGCACCGAGTATCTCACCGGGCCTGGGGTGGGGTGGGGGGGTTTCTTATTGGTGACGTCCTCCCCGTGATAATGCCGAATGTTTGCTTTGATTGCCGATGATTGTGCCTTGGGGAGGTCACTGCCGGCGGGGGGTACCGGGTGTCCGGGAGTGTGTCCGTTTCTCTCCTCCTCCACTTCTTGTACTTTTTCCCTTCTGTGGGGCAGTTCCGGGGCGACAGGCACGCTGTTAGTGGGTTAGGCCGTAGCCATTACAGAGGTGCAGGGTGGCGGGTGCGGGGGCGGTTTGTTATTTTAGTTTGTTTTGTTCTATGGTCCCTATCGCTCTTTTCCGGCTTTGGGAGGGTTCTTTCCTCTTTAGTAGGGTTGGGTGTCTCTTGGTCTTGCACCTTTTTTCTTTTTCTGGCATCTCAACAAGCCTCTGTTTCTCTGTTCTTGGGGGGTGGGCTCTCTGGGGTGATACTTAGAAATGTTTTTTTTTTGTACTATTGCTTATTGTCCAGTCTTACCGCCGCGGCTGCCTAAATTACATAGTTGCTGTAGTCATAGCCTATCTCCGACTGTAAATGGGGTACGTCCCCCTCATCTCTTTTGTGTAGTTCTCATGTAAGGTGTGATGTCCTTGTTGTTGCAGCCCCTACTCTTCTTCTAAAATTTAAAAATGAAAACCTCATATCCTGTGTTGCGAGCCTCACAGCCACGTCTGGTGTACCTTGAAATATCCTGATTGCTGATTGGCCTCAGTTTCTCCGGCTCCTATTGATTGTCTTTGCGGCCGGCCATGGTGGTTGTGGGCCTGCGCATGTATCTCCTTATTTTTTGAATAAAGGTTTTCAAAAAAAAAAAAAAAGAATGAATAGTGTCCTTTGATAACTCAACCTAATTGCTATATTTTCTGAAATGCTAAAGCTTAAGGTGGTTAATTTTTTTAAGAATAACCACTGAAACTTCCTTTTCCACTGAAACCGGAAGACCCGTAGACAGTATAATTAATACAAATGATCAGACTATCTTCTGACAATTTGACAAAGGAGACATGTAAATGAATATGGTTGTTTTTTGGCAAAATAATCACCTCAATTATGTGGACTGTTGATAATGATGAAAAATGAAAATCTATCAAATTCTGAATTTGGGATGAAAACATTTTCAGTAGAGATGCATGGTTTGTTTAAAAAAGATAAGAGTACGTTTAATTTTATTTTCATTTCATTTTCCAATTTTGTATGGTGATGATTATGCTACCTACAGATTGGTTTAAAGCACTTTAGAAAATGGGAAAACAGCTTTAGAGGAGGCCAGAGTGGAAGAAAAGCATCCTTACAAGTACATTGTGCTTCCATAAGTTAACTCCTTAGAGAAACAGTTGTCTTTGGTGTTGATACGTGTTAGAAATTAAGTTTTTGGTTGACTGGGGTGTGAGCCCTGGGCAAACAGCAACCACAATCCTAGTCAGGGTAAGGCACAAGCAAACACCAAATTAATCTGTGATCGCCCCCTGGTAGCTTGGCACAGAGCAGTCAGGCTTACTTGAAGGCAATGTGCAAAGTATTTGTGCAAAACTTAAAACAGTGAACAAGCCACACAACAATATCTCTCACCAGGTTTAGAACAATAGAATATATTTGAATAAATAAAACAAGACCAAAATGCAAAATGACAAAAATCCACTGAGGAAAACTGGAGATATTGAATTTCAAGATTTTAAGGTAAAATAAGGTAAAATAGCACCAAAAAGCACAAAGCGCCAACAATGTGGTCGCACCAGACTGGAGAAAAGTCACAAGTTCAGGCCGTCCACAGTGGAGCAGTGGAGCATGGGCTGGTTCCAGGCACGGCCTATTCAGGTGTAAGTGAGGCTGGGTCCTGCTCTTCCCTCCCACCCTGTCAGGATAGCCCACACAGTCACACCTAAGCTCCCAGTCATATGATCAGAGACAGGCTGCAAGCAACAAATGGCTAGGGCAAGAAGATGTCAACTTTTTAAAAGTGAAGACTTTTTTAATGTGAATGCACACCTTTCCTTTAAGCGAAACCTTACTCACTGACTTGACTGAAATGTGCGTGCAACCAGCAAATGCGGATCGCCCCCGAACTGCAAATACTGTAAAGTATACATAACAGAGCCCTACATTTGCACTCATATAACTGGTTCACTGCTGAGAGCGGGACCAACTCCCTCCAATGTATAATATTCATCCTGGTATTCCATAGTACTCTTTGTAATCACCATGTACGTTTTTCAACCTTTACTGACTTTTCCATCGTGTTCTTCACCACAATGGAGACAGCTGGGTTCAATCTGTATTCTTTATTAAACATTTCCAATACTTCCTGTATGCCATTCTAGGCTAAGTACAACAGTACGTACAAATTGACCTCCATATGAAGTAACTTTTTAAAAGTGACATTTTCAGAATTCTAATTTAAATTCACAATAAGTTAGGATTTTAAACTAATATTCCAGAGACAACAAACCTGAACCTGTTATATATTCTCACATGGAAACTGCGCTTATAAAATGTAATAAGATAATCCCAATGTTATCCTATGGGAGATATAGGCCTTGCAGTAGTGAAACATGAATGTAAGAGTTTCTCACTACCAGGACATGTAAAACTTAAATGTACATGTCCTGCTCTTTAAATACACTGCACCATGCCCTCTGGCTGTCTAGGGCCTAGCCTAGTTGTGATTATATGTATTAGGAATGGAAGGTTTGGGCCTGACTTATGGTTTAACTTGCCAGGTCGAGATGGCAGTTTAAAACTGCATACACAAAGCTCTGCACTGGCAGGCCTGAGACATGTTTAAAGGACTACTTAATTGGGTGGCACAATAAGTGCTGCAGGCCACTAGTAGCATTTAATTTACAGGATGTGGACACAGGTAGTGCACATTACTAGGGACTTATAAGTAAATTAAATATGCCAATTGTGGATAAGTCAATGTTGCCACATCTTAAGGAGAGAGCACAAGCACTTTAGCACAAGTTAGTTGTGGTAAAGTGCGCAGAAACCTAATGCCAGCAAAAATAAAGTCAGCAAGAACAGGATGTCTGAAGGCAAAAAGTTAGGGGGAACCACGCCAAGGATTTCAGTTTTAACAGAACGTATGTGTCTTAAGGGCTTCTTGAATCTTCGAAGGTCTGATTCGAGTGGAACAGTAGAAGGATTGGGTTCTAAAGGAATCAGCCTTGAATGTGGAGCATTCTGACTTTAAATCAATGGTATCTCACTGTGCAGTCTGCTTTTGGTCGCCGACCTTGGGTAAGTTAAAGATATATATATATATATATATATATATATATATATATATATATATATATATATATATATATATATATATATATATATATATATATATATATGTGTGTGTGTGTGTGTGTGTTTTGCAGTAAATGAAACAACATGTAGCATTTCCTCTTAACATTATTTCTGAAGGCTTCATTAAAAGGTGAGGAGGAGGTAACATTTGGATAGAAGTATGCTTTGATTCAAAGGGGGTAATGTAGTCCATTCAAATCTCAGTTAACAGAATAAAATGCCTTAACTATGTTGAATGTAACTATTACCTACCCAGGCCCAGGATGTTGTGCTGTGCATTAAGTGAGCCACCCAAGCAACAGGGGCACTGGTTAAGTCACTGACCAACAACATCGATTTAGTCACATTGCATCAGGCATAGCAACATAGATGATAATACTATAGGATATTTTATTTCTCCCAGTTCTTTTTAGGGGCTTCGCTGCCAATATAACACTGAAGGCATTTTGTTCTACTTTGGAATCAGTGCAATTCTAGATTCAGTGGTAGAAGATGTGGGTGGAGGAATGTGGGGCGTTGTGTGATGCCACAAATTACCCTCTCTAAGATTTCTACCAACTGAGGTGAAGAAAATTCATAACATGTACAAGGCAATCAATAGCCAGGTGACAAGGACCTTATTTGTAGTCTGATTAGGGGAGCCAAAAATGTTTGAAATCTCCACTACAGAAATACTCCACCCAGCTCAGCTTATGAACTACGAAATGCAACTATATTAGCATAGATGTCTGGAAGCTTGTTTTCTTACTTCGCGAAGCATAGTTGCCTCTCCAAAAGAGGCACTGGAAAAGTAAAAAACACATTATTAATAATTTTGAGGTACAAAGGCCTGTTGTGGTCTCTGCAATCGTATGAACGGATTTTTTATCTACTCCTCTCTACAATAGCCAAGTCAGTACTTTCCCACGAGTATTAACTGTGTTTTAATTCAAAGGGTTCTAATGACATTGGTTAAGTCTTATAGCTGACAGATCATTAGTTACTGTTTATAACTGAGGCAAACTGTTTAGAGTCAAGTTACATCTTTCCACAGCTGACTTGTCAAATGAAGCCTCATTCAGCCCCTTCCACATTTCACTCGCTATGGTTTTTCAACACTTTCTGTGAGGGTAAAAAAATCCCCACAATCTGTGAATATTCTCTTATGACAGCCTCAGTAGGGAAAAATATATCTCAGTCCTTTGCAAACACTGTGATGTACTTTCATCCAAATATATGATGCCCTGTTCATGACCGAGACGTGGCTCCTTGACGATATGGACTCGGTCTGCAACCTAGCTACTCCTACGGGATATACCATACACACTGTGAACAGGAGCACGAGAGGGGGTGGGTTAGCGCTCATAATCAAATCTCATCTTGCCTGCCAACTAATTAAAGTGGACATTAAGGGCAGCGAAAGCGATCGCTTTTCTATCAAAGCCAACTCACAGTTCTGCGCAACTGGCCTTCTGATCTATAGACCCCCTGGCGCAGACGCCCCTTTCATTAACTCACTCTTACAGTATCTTGGCACTAACATTACCAAAACGGCTAACTTTACGATCATAGGTGATCTCAATTTACATCTAGATAGAGACACCGAGCCCAAAGTTGCCACCTTTCTCGCGGATCTCGCTGCCTTCCAACTTAATCAACTCGTAAGTGGTCCCACCCATAGAGCGGGACACCTTCTTGATCCCATCTTTTCTAACATTACGAGTGGATCCGCAGGCCCGCCTATTCCCATGACCTGGACAGACCACCATCTAGTAATACTGTCTATCTCCTGCAACTCGAGCCCTGCAGCGGTGCCTACTCCGTTAGTTCAAAAACGTCCATGGAGAAAACTTCGCCTTGAAGACTTACACAACCTCCTGGTGTTAAATCCCCCTCCCCCAAGTGAGGACCTGGACGTAGGGTATGACCAGTTTTGCCTCTGGATCACCCAGGCACTTGACACCCTGATCCCTGCCAGATGGACCAAGGCCCGCACCCACACGGCTAGTCCCTGGTACAATTCTGAACTAGCAACTTTGAAAAAGGAATGCAAAAAGGCGGAGAGGGGTTGGAGGAAAAATTACGATGCCAACCTCAAACAGAATTATGTCCTACTCCAGAAAACTTATCACCGTAAGGTTTGCAGAACAAGAGCGGCATACTATGCCAATGAAATCAGCAGTAGCTCCAACACCTCGAAATCTGTTTTTAAAATCTTGAAAGACTTTACTGCGAAAAAAACTGTTATCACTACCACTACTTCCCCTGACCTCTGCAACAATATGGCTAATTTCTTCACCAATAAGATTAAGAAAATCTTTGACACCTTCCCAAAACGCCCGCAGTCATCGGCCATTTTTGACCCTACCAGGCCCTCTCTCTCCTCCCTTCCTACACTTGAGCGAGAGAGTTTTCAAAAAATCGGCAGGAAAATTAAATCTGGCTCCCCGGCGGATCCCTTAAAACCGGATACTTTCCGTGAAGCTCACGAACTTATCACAGAACATATTCGAGACATTATCAACTTGTCTCTTTCTACCGCCAGAATTCCTTCCAATTGGAAGCAGGCTTGGGTTTCCCCCATCTTAAAAAAACCCACCCTAGACCCTACGCTTCCTGAGAATTTCAGGCCCATCTCCCTGCTTCCCTGGCCTGCCAAAATCATCGAGGCACATGTCAACAACATTCTGACCAACTTCCTTCTTACCAACAACATTCTGGATGACTCCCAACACGGGTTTAGAGCTGGTCACAGCACCGAGGCAGCCTTGCTCAGTGTTACAGAGGACCTCCGTACCATTCTTGACACCGGCGGAACGGCAGCACTGGTCCTGTTGGACCTCAGTGCTGCCTTCGATACGGTGTCACACGAGGTCCTTCTGACGAGATTGGAGGAAATTGGAATTACAGGGATAGCCCTGGGATGGTTTAGAGACTTCCTTTCCAACAGGTCTTTTAGAGTCTCCACCCCCCTTACATCTCTAAGGAGCATAACATCGGACAGGGAGTGTCGCAGGGTTCTTCCCTGAGCCCTACCCTGTTCAATGTCTATGTCCGCCCTCTGGCAGAGGTGGCTAGAAGGAACGGACTAGCACTGGTATCCTACGCTGATGATACCCAGTTGGTGGTGGCTCTTAATGACAACAGTAGTCTGGAGGCTCATCACTTCAAACAGACACTTACTGACATCACCAACTGGATGACGGCGAATTTCCTCCAACTGAACGCCGGGAAAACAGAGATACTGCTCCTGGGGAAAAACACCTCGTCCTGGGGAGACAACTGGTGGCCTGATGTCCTAGGCCACCCTCCCAAGCCAAAGGAATGCGTCAAAAATCTGGGAGTCTGGGTGGACTCTGCACTAAAGTTCACTCACCATACAAAAAAAGTGGCTGCTACTTGCTTCGGCATTTTACGTAACATCAGACCCATTTTGAAGTTCTTCGACTGCCGCACCCGCCAGCTAATTGTTCAGGCGACCATCCTTTCTAGACTGGACTATGCCAGCTCTCTTTTACTGGGGGCAAACCTTGCCGAAACCACCAGACAGCAGAGAGTCCAGAATGCGGCAGCCAGGGCTCTGGTAGGTCTCCCTCGCCATTCCTCGGTATCCGGAGCCTTGAAAAAATTGCACTGGCTCCCGGTGGGTAAAAGGATCCAGTTTAAGGCACTGTGTTTAGCCTTTAAAATCCTTAAAACCGCTTCCCCCCCAATGCTGTGCCCCCTCCTGTCGGAGTACATTCCTAGGAGGTCGCTCCGCTCAGAGGGACAACATCTCGCGATTATCCCCCGCACCAGACTGGCCAGAGTAGGCGGCCGATCCTTTAGCTTCCTAGCTGCCAAGCTATGGAATAGCCTTCCCGAAGCTATCCGTGGTATACAGGACCTTTTAGCCTTCAGAAAGGCCATCAAAACTCATCTCTTCCAATAATTCTTTCATTTCTCTGCGCCTCTAACTCTCTGCAATTAGTCTGCTCGCAGCGCCGGGACGCCCCTTGGCTGGGGCAGCCGCGCGCTATACAAATCACTATAACATTAACATTAACATAACATTAACATTAACATTAACATATCAAAGATAGCACCAGTGAATGCTGACCTAGAGTCTTGCCCACATAAATAATATGCTCTCCTATTCTCACATTAGACTTAGTGAAGGGAAAACAAAAGTCTTGAGAACTCAATCACCACCCATCTTCACAGTAAGATCAAGATTTGTAGACCATGCTGTTCAAAGCAACTGTCTAAGGGGTAGACAATATCTTAATATAAGAGGCAATGGTGACCATGCCTTCTTGTCCATTGAGATCTGTCTGTAGCATCAATGCAGTTGGTCACCAAACATTGCTGAATAGCTGAAAAAATAAAACTGGCTTTGAAGACATTATGCTACAGAGGCTTATAGTGTAATTGACTGGTAGATCCCAGCTGTTTCAGATGAGAGGCTCAAAGTCAAAACCCAGAACGAACATAAACAGTTTCCTTCAAGCATCCATTCTTTCAGAAGTTATTTCCAATTTGTACGTGGAACCCCTTGCGGGGTACTTGGAGATTTGTGAACAAGCATCCATCAGTATGCAGATGATACTCAGATGTACCTAAATATCCCATTTGTGAATGATGTCACCACACTGAACTTCTGTGCAGCAATCATCCAACTTGGAGGTCCAAGCCATACCACAAATACAGTTAAGAACAGGTTCATCCTCATTACTAAATTAATAATGCAGACAATATCTTCACACCGCAACTAATCAGTGGAGCCACATTCTTTGGCTTTCAAATCCACAGCAACCTTTTTGCCACAATACACTACAATACAAGTCAAAACCACATTATCTTTTCCAGGTCCTCTCCAGATCAACTTTTGCCTCCACAGCCTATTCTTCTCATCAGTCACTCTCTTCCTCCTTACCTTAAAGTTCTGATGCACCCATGATTTTGATCCTGCCTGCTCTCTTTTTCTCCATGTTACATCCTACCTTCCCTCTCCACTATGATGGGAGATGGTGGAAGAAAAAGCAGGCTTCAGTGCTCCTTCCGTTTCTCCTTGAATTACTATTGTTTGCTTACAGAACTCTGAAGACCTAAGTTCATCCTCTTGATTCATCTAGCTCTCAAGCAGGCTACTATTGGTGCTTCTGAGCAAGGGATGGGTACTGTCCTAGAGCCCAGATTTTGTGAGCATCCAGTTTTCTGGATAACCTGGTAAGTAATGACCATACTATGGTAAATGCTTTTAGTACATTCTCTTTTCGGACCTCATACTGGGGTATATCACTGAGCCATTAGAAAGCTGAGTGTATGAATACTGAGTATTAATTAACAAAGGTTCTGATAACCATTCCCCATACTCCCAGATGAGCGTAGGGATTAATGTGCTGTCTCATGTCTTTCTTTCTCTTCCTTGCACTCATTTTCCAATGGGCAGACCCTAGTCTTAATACCTCGACTTACAGAGGTGTTGTGGGGGGGATCATTGGAGGATTAATATCTGATGAACTACCTCACTCTCAGACCACAGGGATTCTGACACCACCCTCCAATTTTAACCACCTACCCAGCATTGCATATAGGTATGTGTATTGATCCTTTAAACAGTGCTAGCTGTGTGCATTCAGCATTATAAAAGAAGACCTGGGCGTCAATATCAGCCTCTAGAAGGCCTTTTGGATTTCTTGCAGATATGATACCCACTTTGTGCATGGACACATATTTTGATGATATGGTGTGCAGTGTTCCAGAGAATCTGCCTTATAATTTCCAAATAATCCTTATTCAGGAATCAACTCAAACAATAAACTATATTAATTTTTAAATGTCTATATCTGATATTGTTGAACAAAGGTTGTACCTGGCTTAAAATATATTGAACAATATGGTGAAAGAGAAAGCAATACTACTTATGTTAAGAACCTTTAATATCAGGGTGTGCACTCTGAAAGTATATTGTTGACAATCAGAATCCATCTTTGATTTTTGATGATATAACTTCGCTAGTCTATTCACTGCAATAGAGCATTTTTCTGAAGAAAAAGCCAGAAATAATTTTATATCAGGTTGTACGCTCTTTCTAAGAGCTATATCCAGCGTCACTTTAATTGTTAGGAAATTCGGTGGCAGCTGAATTCATGTCTTCTAATTTAGTTAATAGTTCTTCACTGAAATCTTGTGTAAATCAGATCTCCCACATTTTCCTTATATCTATCTAAAAGTGCAGGTTGTGCTCTGACCCTTTTGTTCACAACACTTTTAAATAATAGTCACTTTATTTCAACGAGGCTTGTAGAAGTGCTGTGAAGTCAATATTTATTTATTTGCATAATAGTTTCTAATAATATGATCCTTGTTTCCCAAACTGTAACATTTAAACACATTACTTCAAATTCACTGTAAAGGCATTGACAGGGTTTATTGGGGGAATTCCAAAATCACAGTAAATTTACTCCAAAGGAAGCAACGATCATGTGGATTTAAATTTACAATTTTCTTTAAGAAGTGGAACCAGGGATTTTAACACTATCAATGCTACAGCAATTCCCCCTCTGTGCTGATGACCTATGAATCCCATTGTTCATGATGAGCTCAGCTCGTCATGAGCACACAAGCAGTGTACTGCATGACGAGCTGAGCTCATCATGAGCATGGAAGGGGTTAAACTGTTGAGGCTGTTGTACAAAATGTTTGCAATTCCTTTCAATGTGATTTGGTCGATGTGTTATTATGACATCATCAGAGAGATCCAGTGCCCTTGTAAACCTCATATTGATTTTAAGGTTATGTTCAGTGTTTATTTCAATAATCCCTAATGTAAGGGTTGTCTGACACCCGGATATCTATATAAATTTTTTTCTTACACTTTTACGAGACACTCCAGGAATGAAATATACATTTCGATTGTAACAGCTTATATCGAAATATTGTTATAGAGTTAATTTGGTGAAAGATTGTTTAAAATAATATGTGCCCTGACAAGAGAGAATTTGACAAAGCTATTACTGAGAAAAGAAGAAGTTACAGCTCTCGCTACTTTGAGAATTACAACTCTACTTGTTTAAGGAGGAAAAAGAAGAACAAATAGCGACATAAATCCTTATTCTGTAGAAAGATGAAGAAAGAACAGATATGGTTGTTAAATTTCCATCACAACTAGTCAATACCATTTGTCTGCAGGTATCATTAGTTTGTTACCAGGATGTACCTCAACAGATGCCTATGTACTGACATACTTTCAAGCTCACAAACATCTCAAAATACCCTCAAAGAGACAGTAGGAAAGATACATTTGCTAGAACATTATTTTGAAGATACCCGTAAGATCTTGAATCCTAATGGTTCCTTGCAATATTGTATGAGTTGTGAAACGATGAGAACAATGCAATATTCTACATCAGCACCACAATCCGTGGTGAGATACGTTAATGTAAGCTTTGTGAGAACATCAACAATCCAAAGGTGATGCATCAGTGTGAATTTCTCTGTGAAATGTGTCGGGCAGATGGATCTTTGGTAGACATGAAGAAGAAGGTCAAATGCCCGGTGTGTAATGTATTTTTCAGGGCACAACCCTACTTAAGGAAGTACAAAGATATTACCCCAAAACTATTTGCCAAATGCAAATCTAAAAAGGAAAAGACTGTATTTGCCACTAGGCAAATGTCTGATACTGAAAATTATAATATTTGATCTAGACTACACGTATTTTGTACAGTACTGAACACATATGTGCAACCTCATTTACAGGAGAAAAGGTGGAGGGTTTCCAAGGAGAAGTTGTGTCAGAAACTGTGGAAACTATTTCAAAGGATATGCTCTATATTTTACTATTTAAAATTTCATTTGAAACAACTATGGAGAAAATTGAAATCAAACTTCAAACAAGGTTCATCATTGATTCTGCTTATGAATATAACTCTATGGCCCTCAATACGAGTGCTCAGTCTATTTGTAATAACATTGTGCTTCTTCAGATACCTCCCGATAATTGTTTTGTAGGTTGAATATGCCAAAATGTATCGTAAGTCTCCCAATACATTTCGACAGTTCCCTATGTCCAGTGGCTTGCCAAGGGTGACCAAGGCCATATTGCAAGCAAGAAAAATGGGCCTCTATGCCTCTAGTGGGGCATTAATAGACAGCCCTAATCGGGGTGTAAAGGGGAAACCTGAGCAACAGTGCATCTGCTAGCTATGTCACTTACTTGGCCTCTTTAACAGGTTTCTGGGCGCTTTAGATTCCTATATTCAAGTAATGAGTGGAATCACTCGTCAGCCTTACTCTCGAACCTGGATTAATGCAAGTTTGAAAGTACTTACCAGTATTTTACCCTACTGTGTGGTTACAAATGAAATTAAGTTGTTTCAATACCGCATTTGCATATCACTTACAGATTTTCAGAACATGGGTTTTTTTGGCTTTGAAAAGTCGGCACCCACCCTGGGAAGATTACCGGTAGCCATTGTTGATGGAAGGATGGCTGGGATGGATGCATCTGTATCTAACCTTTCATGAGGGCTGTCCTGGCCTGGGCCCACTCTGTCCTCCCATCAGATGTCAGCAGGCCGATGGGTGGCAGCCTCTCCTCCTCGTTTTCTGCCATTTTGACTATCTTCCTGAGCTGAGTGAAGAGGTCCCCCTCGCTGAGTCGGCGGAAGTTGATTGCAACATCTAACACGAAGAACTGCATGAAAATTGCAAAGCATATCAGACACTGGCAAAAAGAGAACTGACTTTTTTGTGCATTTAGTATCACAGAAACACGCCTTTAATGTGAGGCAAATTACAAAGTATGGAAATTCATATTGGAATATGGTGTCTTAAACTGTCATAAGATTCCATGGCTAAATTCATTTGTACGCATATTTCTTAGTTATCTTATGCTCACCTCTATCAGCAAATGGATATCTTGTTTGGCTACAGAATCCAGAACAAAGTAAATCTCAGTAGCAGAATGAGAAACCAAACAGGCTATATCACATAAATATATGTATGTGTGCCTGCGAGATTTTAATTTGTCAGTGGTATTGAACATAGCAAATAAGTAGATTTGTGTCTGCCATATTTTAATCTGTTGGTCATAAAAGCTGTATGTGGTATTTCAGTTTGTCAGCAGTAATTGGCACATTGCTTGAAGTCAGCACCAAATTGCACAAAAAAGCATTTGTCTTGTTGACAGTGGCATTTCAATAATATTTTGAAGACCAAATTAAAATATTGGTTACAGCTTGTATTACTAATAAAATCAAATATTACTAACAAAAATCTGTTTACCTCAATATTGCACAAAAATGCAAGCACTGCTAGAGCCATGATTAAATGAGGGACTACTGAGCACTATAGTTAGCTGGCTGTGCTCTGTAGAGATCTTTTGTTCAGAGGTGTGTTCCTAGGGTGGCATTCCAACACAAGTGGGGTGTGTTTATCACTCACTACTGTTCCATTCTTATTTCATCAACGTAGTTGATCCATAACTAATTACTTTGTGCACCTGTACAGCCCCTCATGAAGACATTTTGGTGACGTGTTCGGATATATCAGGATTTCATTCATTTTTATATCATTACATAAGGGTGTTCCTTGGTGTTTCTCCTTTTTTAAGAACAATGATGGGTGTCATGTTTAATTGACAAAGTAGATTTGTGTCAGCCATATTTTAGTCTGTTGGTCATAAAAGCTGTATGTGGTATTTCAGTTTGTCAGCAGTAATTGGCACATTGCTTAAAGTCAGCACCAAATTGCACCAAAAAGCATTTGTCTTGTTGACAGTGGCATTTCAATAATATTTTGCAGACCAAATTAAAATATTGGTTACAGCTTTTATTACTAATAAAATCAAATATTACTAACAAAAATCTGTTTACTTCAATATTGCACAAAAATTCAAGCACTGCTATAGCCATGATTAGATGAGGGACTACTGAGCACTATAGTTAGCTGGTTGTGCTCTTTAGAGATCTTTTGTTCAGAGGTGTGTTCCTAGGGTGGCATTCCAACACAAGTGGGGTGTGTTTATCACTCACTACTGTTCCATTCTTATTGTATCAACGTAGTTGATCCATAACTGTTTACTTTTTGCACCTGTACAGCCCCTCATGAAGACATTTTGGTGACGTGTTCGGATATATCAGGATTTCTTTCATTTTTATATCATTACATAAGGGTGTTCCTTGCTATTTCTCTTTTTTTAAGAACAATGAAGGGCGTCATGTTTAATTGACAAATAAGGTAGACTGATTCGATTAATAGTAGTGATCCAATAAGATTTAACAGTAAGATACTAATATATCACATTGGTGACGTACACAAGAGTTTAATATATTGCAGGAAGTCTCCATAACAATCATAGAGTAAAGATGATAGGTTTCTGTCGGCCAGGGCACAGTCAAGAAACTAAGGGGCCGATTATGATAGCGGTTTTTCCGCATCCTCCGGGCCGGCGGTGGCTCCGAAGACCCACCGCCAAATTAGGATGGCTGGTGGGTCTGGAATCCGTCCGCAGCTTTTCCGCCGCGGTCGCCTTTCTGTCCGCGGCGGCCTTTCCGTCCGCTGCGGAAAAGCTCTAACATGGCTGGCGGTGTCTATCAGACACCGCCAGCCATATTAGGATGGTGGTGAATACATGTTTTTCCACGGCGGCTTTTCCGCCGTGGAAAAACATACAGACTTTCACTTTGGGGGCCCGTTGCGGGCCCCCTGGGTGAAGGGGGGTGGGGCGTGCACATTGGGGTACCTATGGTACCCCCCCACATTTGTATGCAGAAATCGGCAGGCACCGCACGGTGCCTGCCGCTTTCTGCATACAAATGCAATGTATGCATTTTTACCATTGTGGCGGGTGCAGCTTGAAGCCGCACCCGCCGCAATGGTAAAAATAGAGGATTTGACCGCCAGGGTGGTGGTCACATCCTAATTTCACAGGAGGGAACTCCGAAGGCCATGCGGAGGTTCCCTCCTACTCTGGGGTCGCGGACGGACGCAAGTCCGTCCGCGATCCTAATAGGCCCCTAAATTTGGGATTCTACCACTGCGACGCAAATATTTCTGCCACGAATATTTAGCTTAATATAGCCACGAATAAGTGGCGTGAGCAATAAAAATGATTTTGTCATCCGGCTAAATTTAAGAGAGTCACTACAAGACTACAAAAATCCCCTAATAAATCTAGCATCACCAGTCATAAATGCCTTGAAAAACCAGAAATACACAGATTGTACTTTTCCCTAGAGGAGTTCTCTGCTCTATAAATCACCTCTCTCCTGAAAAGATAGAGAGTTGTAGGAGCCCAGTACATAAAGCTATTTGCGCATGTAAGTTTAGCTTAATTTGCAAAGTGCCTCTTCTATGAGTGTAAAACTATTTTTTTGGTATCACAAAAATACAAAGTGAAAATAGAAATTAATTATATGATCTTTGATTGTTTTGTAGTATCGGATGCTGAGGCGACATGCAAAATAATAATAAAGGTTAATGATGTGAATGTGAGATGAGACAGGAAGTGGGGCTAAGAACATTAGTATATGAAATGTTGATATTTTTTATAAGTAATTAGTGATGACTTGGCCTATTGCTTGATGTTCTGGAACCAGAAAACTTATTTTTGTGTCACAGATGTTATGTATAGGAAGGTCCCTGATTATTGAACATAGATGAATTGCAAGAAAAAGGAATTTTCTGGCAATTTAGTGGTGTCTCGATTGAATGACTCCATAATTATTTCGTTTTTTCGAACCAATTTTGACATTCACAAAAGCTGATTTAACAGTTTTAAAAAGACTTACTCCTAAGATAATTTTTATGTGAGTAAATCTACCACCAGGGGTGAGAAGGGGTTGGGGAATGCGTAATCCAAGACGAGAATTCCCTGAAAGTTTTTTCGCAGCCACAATCTTACACATTTATGGGTAATAACTATCTTCTCTGTGAGCTACTCCCTCCATTCAAAACTTCAGACATTTACTCCTATCCAGGAAGGTAAAGCAAATCAGTTTAAAAGGATGAATTGGGAACCGGAGAACCAGAGAATTGGTATGTGTGTGGGCGAAAATATTTTTTGCATTAATGGAAAGGTATTCTTGTGTACGTAACTGCATACTATGTATTTGTGAATGCGGAAATGCCCCTGCATGTGAGTAAATCAGACTCCAGACTCTAGAGTGATGACTGTCTTGTTTTCTGTAGCTGTGCCATAATACAAGCATAGTTAGGATGACCTTGTAAAGAGATGGCAGACAAGATGTAGGTGAGCTTTTTGTGTAAGATCAACCACAGGTGCTTCAGCTGCTGATCTGGATACTTTCTGTCTCTGACTGCTTACCAACCAGCCTGGAATATACATCATCTCACCTCTCCCATCTAAGTTTAAAATGACCATCCGGTAAATTATGTCACACTTAGGCCAAGATTACAAGTGGGTTGATATTTTCTGACCCCTGTGTAAACCCCTGTTTGCCAAGGGGTCAAATTACGAGTTAGGTGCTATGTAATGCATCTTGTAATTACCGAGTGCTTTAAAAATCTCACCCTTTATTAAATGTCGGCAGGTCAATGCTGCCGGGCTTTAAAAGGGGAAATATGTACAGTATTTGCCGTACTATGCAGATTTTAAAGGGGTAAACACCAAAATCCACTTGTATTCCCTAGAAACTCATGACACTTGTAATTTATTTCACCCACTGTTGTTATTTACCTCGTGCAATAAAAACACCTGGATTCCGACAAACACAGAATCAGGGTCTATGTCTCAAAATCAATTCTAAAATACTTATTGTTGGTGATTGTTAGCAATGAGAGAACTGTACTTTTCTTAACACTGGTTGGCTCCTTTAAACCTCATGTGCTTTATCGGCATACGAACTAGGGCTGGGTGAAGTTTTCTAATGTGAAATCTGGAACGTCGTCCTTGATGAACTCTGGGCGAGGTTTCATCTGCAGGAACACAGGCACCAGGTTGTCACTTAGGTGGAGCGTCCTGAGAAAGTTTGGTTGCAGACTCACTGGTGGTACATGTAAGTATGCAGAAGGACAAGATGAGAACACAGTACAGGGATATGGACACAGCAAAGGGGGTTGGGCACAGCTGCAACAGGATGCAATTTGTGTGGAGCATTCTGGGAGAATTCCGTTGTTAACTCAAACAGCAGGTTGTCACTTAGGTGGAGCGTCCTGGGAAAGTTTGGTTGCTGACTCACTGGTGGTACATGCAAGTATGAAGAAGGGACAAGATAAGAACACAGCCCAAGAGCGTGGGTACAGCTGCAGATAATGCACTGTGGTGGTGGTGAGAAAAATGATAGAGAGGCTGGAGGTGCTGGAGACACTGAAGAAACGTGCTATCTGCCTTTCTCAGTTGGCTACCTTTATTTACCACAATCTCTGTTTACCAGGCTTCCATCTGCACCATTGTGGGACAAAATCTGTGATCTACTGTGATTCCTACTAAACACACAATGCATGGTGAAAAACCCATTTCGGGACCTTACTTGAAAACAAAATCCTGTTAAATTCACTGTTGATTTCTCCTTCAGCTCTGCAACAGTCCTTAATGACATGTCTGAGCACCTGAAGGACTTTTTGCCATGGCAACATTTCGCAGAACTTCTCTGCCATGCTGCTGTTCCACCATAAGTTGAAATACAGTTCTCACAGTTGTATGTAATTGTACTAGACAGTTACGAGCTTCACTGTGTTTAATTTTGCACACTTTAATTTACAGGTCTGTCACAGTAGCAACGATATAGTTGTGATCTGCATGCTGGGGACAAATCTCAGACCTGACAGGCGTGCTTTGTCTGAAAGGTGTATGCACATATACCTCGCTAATGCGTCTCGGTAATCCATCTGTCTCACAATCCATAAAAAAAAATATAGAAACGATTTTCAGCCTACTTTTCTGACATCCATTGCTTTTGTCTTCTTACTGCTTGAATCAATCTAATCCATGTTTCTTGAATGTTACTGACGGGGAAGCTGGTCGGAAAATTCTGTTTGTTTAGGACCCTCTGCATAATCTTTTGTGCGAGAATTTCCTGATACTTAATGAGAACAAGACTAAGGGCCTAGTTAAGAGTTTGGTGGTCCATGGGCCCGCCAAACTCGTGGCGGAGGTGCAGTGGCAGTAGGGGTCCGCAGCACCTCCATGGACCCGCTGCAACTGCAAGGGATTTGCGATCCCTGTCCGTGGCGCGTCGGTCTTGAGGACGCAATATGCTTGTTGGTGCCCCTTGGCATTGTGAAGCATATTACAAGTTTCCTCACCGCCAATGGTCTCATGGCTGTTCTCACACCATGAAACTCTTGGTGGTGGGGAAACGTCCAATCTTGCCCCTGTGCATGAGGTTGCATGCAGGAGGGCACATATTGTGCCCCCCTGTGTGTATGTTTGGTCGCATCATGATGAGGCTGTCGGGACTGCTAACCATAGGTCGGTTGGTCCCATTTCCCAGGCGGTATACGTGGGTCCGCCCAACTTCGTGATAGGCCCCTAAATGTTTAAAATCAAGTTAATAATGCGGCAGCATTTTTTAAAATGTTGTATTACATTTACGATAAACAAAAAAAATTATTTACATTAACATTTAACATAAAGATATGTATACTATTTTTTAAAGTTTAATAAACTTCCTTTTACTTTTCACTACACTTTACCATAGGGAGATCTCCACCACCTTTTTTTTAGTTTCAAAAGAAAGTTTTTTTTAAACACAAAGGAGATTTTGTACATTTGAGGCAATTTGGTACTTGTCATATTATTTTGTTAGAATAAACTGAGGACTCTAGCAAGTATGGGAAATAAGTATTTTTTCCTCTTCTTAATTGATTTGAGGCTCCTCTTCTCAACAGTCAGGTGGGCTTAGCTGGTATATGTTGATCCATCCGCTAATATGCGATATACAATACAGACCTATAGGCTAATATGCAATGTACAATAAAATATATAATAGGTTTGTGTGGTTAGCATTGGGAGATGTGTATGGAATATTTTTTTCTCTCTGTGCAAATTAAATAATTATTTAAAGTCCTGGAGAGTTGATTAAATAAAAAAGGGACACAGTATTCTAGAACAGATGTTTAAGAAATTTGACAGAACTTGTATTCAATAAGGATGCCTATGTAAACTTAAAACACAGGTGAACATGGCCAGAACTGGGTTTTTTGTGTATGAAAATTTCTGATCTTATCCTGCTGGCTCCCACCAGAATTTTCTCCCTCTCGACTGAAAAGCCGAACTTAATCATCTCCTTTTCAAGAAACATCTGAAACCTGGTTATTCGATCGAATTGCTAATTTCCCAGTTTATCCAAGTGAAAGTACGCCTCTTTTGTGGGAAGGAGTGCATTTTATAAGATTTTTTCACCCATTAATTTATGTGCAGCATGTGTTTTATAATTTGAGCATTTATTCTTTAATGCATCTCTTCAATCATTCAGCACATTTAGGGACGTATTCATTTATTCAATCATGTAGTTGTGCTGTGGTTTGAGACATGGGAAATTGATTTTAAATGTAATAGAAAAAGAGATCCACACACCTGGTTGTTACAGGCAACGATCATGTGCTCAGGCTCGGGCATCACACAGCTGTCCTGGCTCTCTTGGGCCACCAATGTGTCTTGGGAGTGCCCCGGCAGGCGGTAAGATGAGAAGAGGCCGTAGTATTGCTTCATGCAGAGTGGCTGACCGGACAGCTGTCCTCTGGCATAATCGATAGGGAGGGCATGCCTGAAATTAGAGAAAGCTAAAATGACGCTCAAATAAGGAACTTCAGAGCATCGGATGTGCTTCTATCCAAGAACAAGAGATCTTTGCATCGAGATGTCAAACAGCCAGAACTGGTGGTAGTAACTCAATTTTATACATTTTAACCTAGCCATGTTAGGTAGGACTCTGAGAACAATCCAAAGATCATATATGTTGGCTTGTAGGTGTAGTGCTGCCAGGCACAAAATAGGAACTCCCAAGACACTGGAAATCAACAACAAATGCCCATGGTCACCGTCACTTCAATCTCAAAAACAATAGGGAAAGTGTTGGACACTGGATGGTTGGATCTACCATTCACACTCCAATCTAAGCAACAATTGAGAAAGAGTTGGTTTTTGCAGGGGGTAGATTTACCATTCACACTCCAATTTAAAGAACAGTAGGGAAAGTGTTGGACTTTAAAGGGGTTATATTTACTATTCATACTCCAACGTAAGCAGGATCGGAGAAAGTGTTGGATTTTGGATGGGTAGATGTTCTATTCCTACTCCAATCGAAGCAACAGCAGAAAAAGTTTTAGACTTTGGCAGGGTTTTACATTTGCTTTTCCAACTCCAGAATAAGTGAAAGCAGGGAAAGTGTTAAGCTTTGAATTGGTTACAGGTGCCATTCCAAATTCCAATAATTTATAAAACAAGACATTTAAATACCTAAACCTAGACTTATTAAAACATATTCAAAATAAATATATACTATATAAATAAATAAAATTAAATCAAATAAATGCAACACAAATAAAAAATGCACTTTACTCCTCACTAACTAAAAATAGTCACTAGCTCTAAAAAGTCTAATAAATTAAACTATTAATTACATTAAACAATACAGTTAAAGGCAATAATAATTCTAAAATACATTTTACATTTTTTATTTATTAAATTCACTAATTAATCAATGAATAATTGATTAAAACACTGCAAAAATGACATAACAAATGATCAATTTGAAAAACAACATAATTAATTACCAATTAAATATTTTACTACACTAAAAAATGTATTCAAAACATACATTTAGAATGCCTTCGCATACTATTTCCCTGCAAACCCAGCAATCCAGCAATCCACAACTAAAATATGAATTTCTAATGTAACGATACTGAAATAAAATATACATAAATATCAGAGAATATAATTAAATAACTAAAATAACAACTTATAAAGTAATCAATTTAATAATTAATCACAATTAAATCTATGGTAAAAATAAAAAATAAAACTTTCAATCTAAATAACTTCTTACCCTATTCACCTACTGACCCAACAACCCACTACTAGTTTATAAGTTACTAATGAAGTGTTAACAAATGTATTTACACATAAAAAAGTAAAAACTATACTTAAAAAACATTTGCACTCATAATAATAATAATACCTAAAATTCATTTTATAACTAAAGGATATTTAATTTATTAAACACAATATCTAACACAACTATATTAAAGTAAACAATATTATCTACAATATTTTTTTAAAACAATATTATATACCTAACAAATGATATTCTTACCCTCTATATTTTGTTACTCTATATTTTTATAGTGATTATATTTGGCTGGGCCCAAACTGCGGTGGTGTGGTGAGCACAAGAATGATGAAGTTAACCCAGATCCTTGTGACTGGAGGTGAATGTTTGCATTGTCCAGCATTCCATCCATCAATTGTTTCTTTTGCATATGTCGGCCTAAGTGGGAAGGGTATGCCCAGACGTGGGTCCAGTGCTCACTACACCACTGGATTCAAGCTAGCCTGGCTGATGAAGGGTGGTGCCCTGAAACCGGTCCCAGGATGCTTGTTTCCGCTCCAGGGAGGACCTGGCTTTGTCGTTCAGGCTGGACTGTTCCCATGAGGCACAGGGTCAAGGCGGATTTGCATATGGCCAGGTCTAAACTGGGTTGGTATGGTGAGCAAAAGAATGATGGATTTAACCCAGATTCTTGTGACTGGGGGTGAATGTTTGCATTGTCCAGCATTCCATGCATTAATTGTTTCTTTTGCACATGTCTCCCTAAGTGGAAAGCACAGACGTGAGTCCTGTGCTCACTACACCACTGGATTCAAGCTAGCCTGGCAGATGGATGGTGATGCCCTGAAACCGGTCCGAGGATGCTTGTTTCCGGTCTAGGTTAGACCTGGCTTGGCAGTTCGGGCTGGACTGTTCCCGCAAGGAACAGGGTCTCAAGACTGATTTACATATGGCTGGGTCCAAACTGGGGTGGTGTGGTGATCAAAAGAATTATGGATTTAACGCAGATCCTTGTGACTGGGGATGAATGTTTGCATTGTCCAGAATTCTGTCCATCAATTGTTTCTTTTGCATATATTTATGAGACAACATTTATGTCACTGGCTATTTTTTACTCATATTTTTTTGCCATTGACCTTTCTGACAAGGTTGCCCTGGCCACACATGAGTTCCATTAAGCATTAGCAAGGCATTACCAACACCAATAGGTGTGGCCTTGCCAAGGTAGTGCAATGGTTAAATGCGTTTGTTTTGGTTTATTTTTTGCAAGCTGATGTCAAAAAGCAATAAGAAAAAAGCAATATGCTCCCACTATAATCTTTTAAATGTAAAAATAATTTGCCAATCAAATACTATTTTGATAGTGCAGCATGGCTTCTTCCCTAAAGGCTGTTGTACTTAAAACAGATACAGAACCCCCACATAGAGGCCAAACCACACTTGTAAATGGGCAACTACATCCACACGGAAATCCTTGTCATCTGTGGCAATAAGGGCTCTCAGATGTTGCTATGACTAAACATTTTCATTTCCTTTTAGTTTATGAGGACAATCAGGACATCCTTCTAGTGCTGCTGAATTTTCCCTAAAGACAAGATGGTATTAAAAAAAGCTGGCAAGGCTGGGCTCCAGACCTGATTATAAGCCTTATAATGGTTAACAGGGTCACAGTCCAAGCTTTGGCACTTTTCTAAATTTCTGTCAGGTCAATCAGTATCACATTTTGACAAAGATTAAAAAGATATATGTTCTCAGTCAAATCTTCCCATTCAAGAAATCCCAATTATATGATATAGGAGGTCAACACTACACTTCCCCTAAACAAAGTAGTAAAGTGCTTCACACAATCAGACCCACCAGTGGTGAACTTTAATATCAGCCCCCGACATCGCCATAGCCATCCCGGAAGGCTACAAGATCACCCTGAGGGATCGCGTCAACCAGACCGGAGGAGGCATCGCCATCGTCCACAGGAACACCATCCGCATCACGACCAACTCCGACGACACCTTCACCGCCGCCGAACACCTCCACTTCCGCCGAACACCTCCACTTCCAGATACACACCGACCCTAAGACCAGCCTCAGAGGCACCCTCATCTACAGACCCCTGGGACCACATACACAATTCAATGAATTAATCAACAACAATTATTTTGATCCGCAAAGTTTAATTCACTGTGGGATCCAGTGTAATGAATACACGTAGCAAACAATCAACTGTATTGGCGGTCATACAGTGCCCCAGGAAGGAGGAGGGAAGTGATAGTGGAGAGGTAAGGGAAGTGGTGGGATTGTGTGACAGTAAAATCAATCATTTAAATCAACTTTGCATGCTATAATTGGTATAGCAACAGCTGCCATGAAAAATGGCGACAATGATTTTTAGAAAGGCATACAACACAAGGTACAGTGTATATACAAAATATTGGCGTGAGGTTGCCGCAATTGGAAAAACAGTCGACGTTTCGACCCTTTGATAATGCAGGATCAAGTTATCCTTGCTGCGGGGTCTTCATCAGGACCAGGGGGAGGGGCAGGAAACCACAGGGTAAGGAGTCCTCCGTGTGGTCTATGATTAGTTAGGGCAACGTCAGTAGTAGAGCTGCACCGGTAGCGGCGTCAAGCAGCCCTCGTACGGAGATCCCTGATTAAATCTAACCTAACTAATTTTGGATCCATTCCCCACGATGCCTTAATGTATCTAGCACCGACTGAGTGCTTGACGCCGCTACCGGTGCAGCTCTACTACTGACGTTGCACTAACTAATCATAGACCACACGGAGGACTCCTTACCCTGTGGTTTCCTGCCCCTCCCCCTGGTCCTGATGAAGACCCCGCAGCAAGGATAACTTGATCCTGCATTATCAGAGGGTCGAAATGTCTACTGTTTTTCCAATTGCGGCAACCTCACGCCAATATTTTGTATATACACTGTACCTTGTGTTGTATGCCTTTCTAAAAATCATTGTCGCCATTTTTCATGGCAGCTGTTGCTATACCAATTATAGCATGCAAAGTTGATTTAAATGATTGATTTTACTGTCACACAATCCCACCACTTCCCTTACCTCCCCACTATCACTTCCCTCCTCCTTCCTGGGGCACTGTATGACCTCCAATACAGTTGATTGTTTGCTACGTGCATTCATTACACTGGATCCCACAGTGAATTAAACTTTGCGGATCAAAATAATTGTTGTTGATTAATTCATTGAATTGTACTATATGTTTCTTGTTCACACTGGGACCCCTTCCTCCTAGTACCTACTGAACCCAGGTCCCAGTGACTACAATTGGGTTACCCCCTCATTCATAACCCACATACACAATTCAGCGAAGACATCGCAGACTTCATCAGCCCGCGCGCCCTCCCCTCCGCTGACTACATCTTCCTAGGGGACCTTAACTTCCACCTGGAGAACAACAACAAAAGCAACACCACCACCCTCCTGGACAACCTCGCCAACCTCGGACTCAAGCAACTGGTGAACACCCCCACCCACTACGCCAGCCACACGCTTGACCCAGTCTTCTCCTCAAGCAAGCACATCTCCTTCAGCCACTCCACCGGACTACACTGGACTGATCACAGCTGCGTCCACTTCCGCTTCAGAAGAACCACGACCCACCATCACCCGCAACAGGCTCCCCCAAGGAGCTGGAGCAAGATCACCGCCAACCAGCTCACCACGTCCCTCAGCCAGAACCCTCCCACCAGCACAATGGACCCCAACGAAGCAGCCCGCATCTTCACACAGTGGCTCACCAACTGCGCAGATGACCTCGCACCACTAAAGAACCCCCCAGCAGACCCGGCAGCAAGAAAGCCTCTTGGTTCACCGGCGAACTCAAATACTCCAAGAAGAACTGCTGCACCCTCGAGAAAGCCTGGCGCAACGATCAGACCACAGAAAACATGACTGCCCTCAAGAACACCACCCGCAAACACCACCAGCTGATCTGCACCACCAAAAGAACAACACTCAAAAAATGACTGGACAACAACACCCACAACAGCAAGGAACTCTTCAGCATCGTCAAAGAGTTCTCCAACCCAAGTGCCGGAAACAACAACATCACCCATTCGCAAGACCTCTGCGACTCACTCGCCTCCTTCTTCCACCGCAAGATCACCGACATATACAACAGCTTCAGCGCACCTACCACGCACCCAACTACCGAACCAGCGCCCCCCCCACCCTCTGCGCCTGGACCCCGATCAGCACCGAAGACACCACCCGCACGATGAACACCATCCACTCCGGATACCCAACCGACCCCTGCCCCCACCACATCTTCAACAAGGCCGACTCCATCATCGCACCCCAACTCCGGGACATCATCACCATCTCCTTCAACACCGCCACCTTCCCGGAGAGCTGGAAGCATGCCGAGCTCAGCGCCCTCCTGAAGAAACCGACAGCGGACCCCACCGACCTCAAGAACTTCCGCCCCATCTCGCTCCTCCCTTTTCCTGCCAAAGTCATTGAGAAGACCATCAACAGACAGCTCACTGCCTTCCTCGAGACGAACGGATCCCTCGACCCCTCGCAGTCCGGTTTCGAAGCCAACCACAGCACCGAGACCGCCCTGATCGCAGCCACCGATGACATCAGATCCCTGCTTGACAATGGGGAAACAGCGGCCCTCATCCTCCTGGACCTCTCTGCAGCGTTCGACACTGTCTGCCACCGCACCCTAGTACAGCGCCTCAGCAACATGTGAATCCAAGAGAAGGCACTGGCGTGGATCATCTCGTTCCTTGCCGGAAAAACCCAGACAGCCCACCTCCCCCCATTCAGATCCGAGGCCACCGAAGTCATCTGCGGCGTACCACAAGGATCATCACTCAGCTCAACCCTCTTCAACGTCTACATAAGCCCTCTCGCAGCCATCGCACACCAACACAACCTCAACATCATCTCCTACACCGACGACACCCAGCTGACCCTCTCCCTCACCAACAACCCCGCCACCGACAGAGCCAACCTTCACGAAGGGATGAAAGACGTCGCCGAGTGGATGAAGAACAGCCACCTGAAACTGAACTCAGACAAGACGGAAGTCCTCATCCTGGGATCATCGCCCTCCGCCTGGGACAACTCCTGGTGGCCCCCTGCCCTGGGCACCACTCCCAGGCCAACGGACCATGCACGTAACCTGGCCTTCATCCTGGACTCCTCCCTCTTGATAACCAGACAAGTCAACGCAGTTTCATCATCATGCTTCAACACCCTGCGCATTCTCCGCAAGATCTTCTGATGGATCCCCACCGAAACCAGGAAGACGGTCACCCAGGCACTCGTCACCAGCCGACTGGACTACGGGAACACCCTCTACGCGGGAACCACAGGCAAACTACAGAAAAGACTCCAGCGCATACAGAACGCCTCCGCACGACTCATCCTGGACATCCCCCTACACAACCACATCTCTGTCCACCTGAGAGACCTGCCCTGGTTCCCCGTCAGCAAGAGGATCACTTTCAGACTCCTCACCCACACACACAAGGCTCTCCACGACCTGGGCCCCAAGCACCTCAACAACCGCCTGACTTTCTACACGCCCACCCGCCAGCTATGATCGACCAGCCTCGCCCTCGCCGCCGTACCACACATCCGCAGAGCCACCGCCGAAGGAAGATCCTTCTCCTACCTGGCGGCCAAGACATGGAACTCCCTCCCCATCCTCCTACGGATGACCCAGGACCATCTCTCCTTCAGGATGCAACTCAAGACCTGGCTTTTCGAGCAGTGACGGACCCCCCCCCCCCCCCCCCCCCCCCAGCGCCTTGAGACCCCTCCGGGTGAGCAGCGCGCTATACAAATTATGTGATTGACTGATTGATTGATTGATCAGTGACCTAAGCCAACAATCAAGCCAGTGATCAAATGCTTGCAATGATTGTGCAAGGGGAGATACATTTATCGGACATTTTTATTTTGTTTCCTCAAGGCCATATGTAGCACCATGTACAACTACAGCATCCATAATTTTTTTTTAATATCTTTATTTGAGCAAGGACAAAGTACATGGATAAATCAGTAAACAATAAACAACAAATGAATAGACTGCATCATTCTAATATACATCACAGAAATAATAATAACAAATTATACTTATACAGCATAAGAGAATGAAAAACCAAAAGCAACAGTTTACAAAGGAAAAAAAACATTTCACATGTTTATATGTACATAAAAGAAAAAAGTATATAATTCTTGACATTAGAATTTCTAAGGGTTCCTTTTATTATCATACCATCTAGTGATAGGAGCCCAAATCTGAGGCTCAAGTATTCTTGATTTTCTTCCTCTGGTTTTATAGATGGCTAACTCATGCTTATAAATTCCTAAAAATCGGCATAACCATATTTGAAAAGTGGGGGCTTCTGAATCTTTCCAGCGGGCAGCCAGTATGATTCGGAGCACCGCCATACCCAGAAATACTGACGTCGGTTCTTCTCTACTATATCCCATAGATTCATCATGACCCAAAACATATATCGTCAAAGAGGTTCTTAATTCGTGCCCGAAGATTTCAGTCCAAAGTTCTGATATCATCTTTTTAATTAAATCGAACTTAGGGCATTCGGCAAACATATGGGTAAGATTAGCTGGAGATTGATTACATCTCGGACAATTGTCTTTAATCCGAAGGCCCCATGAAAATAAATTGGAAGGTGTAAAATAAAGATCATAAATAGTTCTATAATACTGGGCTTTGAGATTAGAGGCCATAAATAATTTAGATGATAGGATCAATGAGGTGTCGATGTCTATCTTTGGGTTATCTAGCTTAGTAGCCCACCCTGCCTCAACTCGCTCCATATCATCACTGAGATTTTTTTATCAATATTTCGTAGATGGTCCCAATCCTAGTAGTTCGCCTATCTATAATTTCAAAAAAGGGAATATTGTCTAATTTAATCTGTGGTAAACTAAGCCGAATGCATGAGTGAATTTGAATACATTTTAAAAAATCAGTTGGGGGTATCTGAAAATTTTGTTGTAAGTCCTCAAATGTTGTTGTACGCCCCTGGCCAACAAAATTTCCCAAAGTAGTAATACCTGATTGTTCCCTTCTTTTCGAAGTATTGTAATTGAGATACGATGGTAAGATCGAGCTATGCCAAAGAGGAGTATATTTGGTGTACTTTGGTATAGCTAGATGTTTTGAGATTTGTTTCCAGACCTTCCGTGCATCAACAATAACCTTAAATGTGACCTTTTTAAAATATGAAGGCTCTACCTGTCTTAGTAACAACCCTCTGGCGATGTCCCCCAAAATAAGTTCATAGATTGAAGTTATATGATGGTCTGTTACAGTAGCAGCTATAGGTTTGGTGTTAAATAGGGGAGTCATCTGCTGAATAAGACTTGCCCATAAATACAGTGTTAAGTTTGGGATGGCTTACCCTCCCCTATGTTGAGGAAGCGATAAGAATGGTAATGCTCTCCTGATTTTTCCATAATTCCAAATGAATTTTGACATACTAGCATCAAGAGCTTTGATGATATTATCCTCAACAATCAGGGGAATTGCTCGAAACAAATATAGTATTTTTGGGAAGACATTCATTTTAAGATAATTCCCTTTACCTATTATTGACAGCCGGAGATTGTTAACTCTGGCGAGATCAGTTTTTATTTTCTTAATAAGGGGATCATAGTTGATCTGAGTAATTTCTTTAACTTTAGGAGATAAGACTACACCTAAATACGTAGCCTGGTCAGTTCTATAAGGACTCTCAAAAACAGTATTTTCAGTGCACAGCACCATTGTTTTATCCCTATTCAGGGAATACCCTGAGTATGAGCCAAAAGTCTGGGTTATTTGTTCTATCTCTTGGATGGCCTCGGTGGGGTTAGAAGTTAATACCGCCACGTCATTGGCATAAGCCAAAATTTTAGTATTAAATGTTCCTGTAATTATAGGTTCTATTGCAGTAGATGTGAGTAGTTTTAAGATTAACGGTTTGATATAAAGGGCAAATAGAATTGGGGAGCACGGGCACCCCTGCCTCGTGCCCCTTTGGATGGTAATAAACTCTGATTATATACCACCTATAGAGAGTTTGGCTTTAGGTTCTACATATAGAGCCTTGATAGATTTAATGTAGGCCTTTCCAAAGTTATTTAATTCCAATATCTCCCACAGGAACTGCCAAGAAACCCAATCAAAGGCCTTCTCGGCGTCGAGCAGGATCATTGACATCCGGCCCCTCGTGGCTCCCATGATATAAAAAAGGGAAATAGCTCTCCGGGTATGATCTGTTGTACCCTTACCGGGAATGAAGCCATGCTGCCACGGGGAAACCAGACGCTCAACAACCCTACTCAGCCGGTTAGCGAGAATCTTGGCATAAAGTTTTGAATCAGAGTTTATAAGTGATATGGGCGATATGATGATGGTAACTTGGCAGGTTTTCCTTTTTTGGGAAAAATAACAATATTTGTGTTTTTCCAAGATTCAGGTGGTGTGCCACTATATTGTACTCCAAGAAACAGATCCAATAAATAGGGGATAATCTGCTTCCCAATAATTTTATAGAGGTCCAAGGTGATCTTATCGGGACCTGCTGCTTTACCATTAGCAAGTTCTAATAATGCTAATTTGAGTTCTATTCTTGTAGTTTCCTTGTCAAGATCTTCCCTGACTAGCTCGTTAATTGTTCTAGTTTCCGTATGTAGCAGCCAATGATGTAAGAAATTTTTGGTATCTGCTACATTCGGTTGATCTTCATTTTGCTAAAGTCTTTGATAGTAACGTTGGAAAGCACCTGCAATATCAGCAGGGGAGGTATATTCCTGCCCCTCAAAGTCAATTGTTTGGATAGCTCTATGGGATTGCTTCTGGCGTGTTCGTAGGGCAAGCTGTTTCCCAATTTTTTCTCCATTCCCATAGGTATTTCTTTGGTTTGCCTGATAAGTCTCAGCCGCTTTTTGTGTAAGGCCAGTATTAATCTCTGTCTTAAGAACTATTATTTTCTGCAAGGTATTCGAACTTTCTTCCCCAAGCTGTATCTGGGTAGCATGCAGAGTTTCTAGATTTGCTAGTTCTAAGTTAAATTGCTGGTTTAGGATGTTCTGGTTCTTTTTTTGCTTGGCCACAAATGCGAGAGTCTCACCTCGGAGAGCCGCCTTGAAGCAGTCCCAGACCACGAATCTAGGGGCACTGTATTGATTATAATTGAAAAATTACTGGGCCCAAATCGTTATATATGTTATATGGCCGGGATGCCTGTCACCCCCTCCCAACACAATCCCCAAGGATGGGAAGATGGACGCAGTTCTGAACTTTTGGAAGGCGGGAGGGAGTTACCCTCCCGGCCGTATTTATTAAAATATGAAACAAAATTAAAACATTAAAATAACAGTTTCATATCATGTACAATTTTCATTTATTACATTTCGATGAAGACACGTTCTTTGGCTAACCTTAACAAATCTCTAGTACAAAGGTTTTCCTAGCAGAGTCTAACATCCTGCAAATGCATACTTTCTAAATTAAAATTGTACATCCTAGCATTACGGGCCAACGGCAAGGTCGCAACCGGTGTCAGATCCCTACTACCAGAACTCTCCCCCTCACGGTGTGAGGGCGGGCACGCAGAGGACTGTACCTCTGTGCCAACTCCAATTTCCCTTGTCTTTGCGGGGGCCCCCTATTTTAACTCGACGCCATCTTAACGGTCGTCCGAGGACTCGTGTGAGGTGTCTGTAAGAAGGTAGCGAGGACCCCCCTTCCCACCACACACTGTCTATCACATCCGCCGTCGCGAATATCCGGGCCCCGGGAAATTCGTAGGAGGGGCATCTAGCCGCCTCCTCCCCTGGAAGGGGCCTATGACCGCCTTCCCTTAGGCGACCCATACTTAGTGGGTGCCACCTCCCCGTGTGAGGGGCCAATGGCCGCCTCCCCCCGGGCGCTCCCATCCATAGTGGGTGGCGCCCCCCCTCTAGGGACCTTGAAATTACTGCTCACCGATCATGACCTTACCGCCCGACCAATAAATACGACGTTTGTTTACCTACTAAGGAAGAAAATTAACTGTACATTGCAATATTTATCTATATTACTATACATTCAGCACATCATTAAACTAGACCGTTATCATCCGCTAAACCAAGGAAGAAGATGTTATCAAGCAAATCACTTTATTGCAGTACCAACATTGACATTTTATTAACCACTAAACCAAAAAAAAAAAGATGTTATCAAAGCACATCACTCTATTGCAGTACTAACGTTGCCATAAGGGGCTGGTGGGTGGGTCAAAATTGCTCCTTGTTCCGTCGAGGGCTCACGTGCAACGAGTGGGTGCAGCTTCCAAGCACAGGAACAAGAGGATGCTTCTTCGGATTCCTGCTCTCTTTATTCCTCTTCGGGAGGGCGTGTACCCTCCTCCGGTACGCCTACGGGGCGTGGCCAACGGTGTAGGTGTCTAGGACAACCCTTCTTGGGCGGGAAAAGGCGCGCCCCGGCTACGCCGCTTCGGGCATACCAGCCGTGACACGCCCCCGCCCAAAATGGTTTCCCGGGGGGATCCGGGCCCCCTACCATACGTTCGGGGGGACCGAGTGGTCGCCCCTTTCCATATGGCCGGGATGCCTGTCACCCCCTCCCAACACAATCCCCAAGGATGGGAAGACGGACGCAGTTCTGAACTTTTGGAAGGCGGGAGGGAGTTACCCTCCCGGCCGTATTTATTAAAATATGAAACAAAATTAAAACATTAAAATAACAGTTTCATATCATGTACAATTTTCATTTATTACATTTCGATGAAGACATGTTCTTTGGCTAACCTTAACAAATCTCTAGTACAAAGGTTTTCCTAGCCGAGTCTAACATCCTGCAAATGCATACTTTCTAAATTAAAATTGTACATCCTAGCATTACGGGCCAACGGCAAGGTCGCAACCGGTGTCAGATCCCTACTACCAGAACTCTCCCCCTCACGGTGTGAGGGCGGGCGCGCAGAGGACTGTATGTCTGTGCCAACTCCAATTTCCCTTGTCTTTGTGGGGGCCCTCTATTTTAACTCAACGCCATCTTAACGGTCGTCCGAGGACTCGTGTGAGGTGTCTGTAAGAAGGTAGCGTGGACCCCCCTCCCACCCCACACTGTCTATCACATCCGCCGTCGCGGATATCCGGGCCCCGGGAAATTCGTAGGAGGGGCATCTAGCCGCCTCCTCCCCTGGAAGGGGCCTATGACCGCCTTCCCTTAGGTGACCCATACTTAGTGGGTGCCGCCTCCCCGTGTGAGGGGCCAATGGCCGCCTCCCCCCGGGCGCTCCCATCCATAGTGGGTGGCGCCCCCCCTCTAGGGACCTTGAAATTACTGCTCACCGATCATGACCTTACCGCCACGGGCCGGATAGTTGACTGGCTATCCGGCCCCCCCACAAACTCCTACTAAAGGTCATGCTTTTACAAACCCCTTAACCATGCTATGAAGTCTCCTATGAGTAAGACATTCCCCTCCCGGGACAAATGGACCCCATCATCGAGATACATGTGATCCCCCCGAATGCATCCATGCGGAATACAGTGCAACTGCGCCGAGCGAAACAACCTACCAAGTTTGTATCAATACAGAGCCCGCCCCTTCCGTGGAAGGCCACCCTGTACCCGTATTCCCCAGCTGCGTGAGTCACGTCACCTGCTTTGAATACGTCCCCGGCCCGCCTCACGTATGAGTGGCCCACGACCCACACCACTCTTTCCTCAGCCGGTGATCTCTGACCGCTGGTTCCCAGGTGCCGGGTCGACTGCACAGTCCGCCCCGCATAGCATGCTCGCGAAACTGTAAACCAAACAGAAGACAAGAAGCGTGAGTGCATGACATTGGCTTCACAACATGTGCAACCGCACATACCTTTTATAACAGTTCGAGGACCATCGTCCCAGTTGTTTCACCTTCTCAACACTCTGACCCCTGGCTGTAGCCTCTGTAGCAGCCCCTATCCTAAAGGAATGGGTCCCGAAATCGCCCGGGTCCAAGCCCACCGCTGCGATCGCCATTGTTAACACCCTCTGAAACTGAAACCTCGTCAGTGGGGTGGCGTCGATGTGTCTCAGCAGGCTTCCCCCCCATGCACCCGTCCTTCGCACCAAATATTCCTCAACGCACTTCACCGGGCACATGGGGGACCCTCGCATGCGCTGGACAACAATACTGTCTCCCATAGCACCCTGGTCGGTCTTGGACCTGGTTATTGTGAACACCATTGAATCACCCTTAATCAGAATGTGATCCCGACACAGACCTCCCTCCACATCATTCTTATTTCTTGCAACCAGCTCGCTCACCCGCATAGCCCCATGGAATGCTAATGCGAAAGCGGCCCGGAACAGCACTGCCTCGAACTGGGAGGAACATGTCGTGGGGAGTATCGACATCAGCAGGGACAACCTTTCTAACCCAATCGGGCGCCTCTCGTCTACTCTACGACCCTCAAGGCGTTGCCAACCACGAAGGGCCTTCTTTACCAAAAAGGACGATGTCGGGTCCTTGATGCCATGCGCCTGCGACATGAATGAAATGGCGGCCCGGTGCCTATTGGCCGTTGCCCCTGATCGGCCTGCACTGTGCAGTGCTACTAGAAACTTCAGGACATACTCCTCCTGACCCCAATTGTCCCCTCCTGCCGGACCCAAAAATGCACAATAGGAACGAAACGCTCCTTCGTATGCCTTCCTTGTCCTGGGGGCTAAGCTTGCTGCCACAAGGTCTTGTAATCCGGGGCACCGAGTAGCCAGAGTGCTTCGGGAAATGGTGCTGCCACTAGGTCCGCGGAAGGTAGATAACCCCTGAAAGCCTGCATGTGTGAACGAGAGAGTGCATCAGCCGCCTGGTTCAGTACACCCGGCACATGCTTCGCCCTGAATTGTACGTTCAGTCTCATGCAAAGTAGTACAATTTCCTTCAGTAATCTCAATATCCACTTGCAGCGTGCTGCCTGCTTATTTATACATTCAACTACAGTCATATTATCGGACCAAAACACCACGGAGCGATCTCGGAACTCATCCGGCCATGCCTTCAGAGCCACAAAAATGGGGAACAACTCGAGAAACCCAATGTTACCTGTGAGACCGCGGGTGTGCCACCACGTCGGCCATGTTTGCGCCGACCATCGATTACCAAAGATGGCGCCAAATCCCCCGCTCCCCGCCGAGTCGGTCCACAAACTCAGCTCGTCCGAGGACGCTGGCGGCTTGTTCCACACCACTCAATCCGCCAGAAATGCCAACCATATGCGCATGTCCTGGCGAACCTCTGCAGACAGTCTCGCGCGATGGTGTCCTTCCTTGAGACAACCAAGGCTTGTGCAATAGAGCGGGAAAAGGGGCGGGCCATTGGTATCACTCTTAGGGCAAAGTTAAGCTGGCCCACTGCTTGTTGTAACTGATGGAGAGTAACTTTCTCTTTGCTAATGCACAGTTCCAGGGAAGCCCTGAACTTCGCTACTTTCCCCACTGGCAAACGGAAACATCCCTCCACAGAATCGAGCTCAATTCCAAGAAACTCGAGTGAAGTAGATGGTCCAACCGTCTTACCTGGTGCCAATGGCACCCCGAACCCCTTCATGAGAGTGCAAAATTCCTGTAACGCCTGCGCACATTGTGTGTCGCCGGCTGCCCCCAAGAACAAAAAATCATCTAGGTAATGCATAACCTGGGTATGGCCAGTGGCTTTGGTGAACGCCCACTGCAGAAAACAACTGAATTTCTCAAAATAAGCACAAGAGATGGAGCAACCCATTTGCATACATCTATCCATGTAGTAACGTCCTTGGAACACAAAGCCTAACAGACGCTGATCCCGTGGGTGTACCGGGAGCAACCGGAACGCTGACTCGATATCTGACTTCGCCATCAGCGCTCCGGGCCCCAGGCGATTCAACATGGCGACGGCATCATCGAAGGATGAGTACCGCACCGAACAAACTCCCGGGTCAATCGCATCGTTCACCGAAAGACCCCTCGGAGCTGACAAGTTATGGATCAGCCTAAATTCCCCCGGGTCCTTCTTGGGGACTACTCCTAACGGGGAACAGATGAAATTAGTTACTGGCGGGTGCCTATATGGGCCAGCAACCCGGCCAAGGGCAACCTCCTTTGCAATCTTCCTCTCAACCACCGCTGGATTATGCTGAGCCGACAGTTGGTTCCCCACGAAAATCCCCCGCCGGGATGTGGAAACCATATAAGAAGCCGTTCCTCAACACCCCAGCGGATAAGGGTATTCGTTTAGCCAGGGGATCATTGCCATGATATCTACGGGGGTAGGTAGCGATACACAATGGTCGCCCTCAGACCTGTTTGGGCCCTCCTCTACCCCCCGCATCACCATTCTTGGCTCTGCACGAACTCTCGGGGTGTGAAGAATTTCCTCAACCCGCACACACATGTCTGAACTTACATGTCCCTTGTGGCCTTGTGCAATTGCCCCTGTTAAAATTCCAACATACCCCTTTCTTACCCCCATTCCCACCATTCCTTGGTTGGTGGTTGCCGGCGGGGCCCGCTCGAAAGGGCGCCGCAGGCTGATGGCGGGAAGGCCCCGACCCATTCCCGCCAAGCGAGGACGACTTCGTCGCGCCCGGCAGGAGCTGCTTCTGCCAAGAGATCGAGTCGAGACAATCCCACGTCAGAGATGAATCGTACTCCTTGGCCTTACGAAACTTCATATCGTAACCCATCCACTCATCGCCCTCATACGTTTCATAAAAATCCATTATTCGTGCCTGATAGCAGGACAATTCGGGCAAAACCTCGTCTTACGTTCCCCAATAATTGCAGAAAACATCGCAAAGGCCTTGGCCCAATTTGAGATCGTCTCATCAACCCTGAATCCCGCCATTTTGGCTCGCCATACACTCGGGTGCCACAAATCCTTCTGTGTCTTAACATACTCCATCTCGCGATGGTCAGTTAGCAGGGAAAACATATTCACGTACTTATCAGCCCATATCAATTCTTTCGTGGCCAACGGTATATGCTGGACCACCTTCTCCCGCCTTGAGGGCAAAGCCCCTTCCCTTGCCATTGGCAATGCCTGCTTACCCGGCTCCATTGCTGTTCCCGCTGTTTTTTCGACACCAGCTGCCGGTCCTTCCGAGGTCACCTGTGGGGGGACAAGAGGGAGATTCGCCTTCGCGGCATCTCGCAACTGCCGCAACTGCTGCATTAGTAACTTGGCCTCTTCGGCCGTGTCTCCCGGTGCCGTAGCACCCCCTGTCTTTCTGCCAAGCCATGCGGCCAACTGGGCGGCTAATTCGGGAGGCATGTCCTCCTCGCTGGCGGGCGTAACAACAACCGGAATCGGTTGACCCGCGTCTGGGATCGGTACCGGTGCTTCGACTGGAATAACCGGGCTTGCCGGGGGTAACTCGGGAACCGGGACCTCCTCCCCTGCCGTCCTATTCCTGACCCTTTTCCCCCTCCCCGCGGGAACAACTCCCGGCAATGCCGGGCCTATGACCTTCTTTGGTTTACCCGTATTGTTCATCGCTGCCATCTGCTTTTTCATTCTCGCCATATCTTTTATCAGCATGCGAAGCATCTGGTCAGTCCCGGACTTCTTTCCCGCCTTCTTGCCAGGCATTGCTATCAGATATTCGATCCCCGTTGATCAACACGGTCCTGGATCCGTAGGCTTGAAGTCGCTGAAAGAGAAACACAAGAATTACAAGTTCTCAAAATTGCTCCTTGTTCCGTCGAGGGCTCACGTGCAACGAGTGGGTGCAGCTTCCAAGCACAGGAACAAGAGGATGCTTCTTCGGATTCCTGCTCTCTTTATTCCTCTTCGGGAGGGCGTGTACCCTTCTCCGGTACGCCTACGGGGCGTGGCCAACGGTGTAGGTGTCTAGGACAACCCCTCTTGGGCGGGAAAAGGCGCGCCCCGGCTACGCCGCTTCGGGCATACCAGCCGTGACACGCCCCCCACCCAAAATGGTTTCCCGGGGGGATCCGGGCCCCCTACCATACGTTCGGGGGGACCGAGTGGTCGCCCCTTTCCATATAATCCCTATTGACCAGGAGCTTACGATCAAATGTCCATTGAAAGGGTGGCCTCCTATAACTAGCAAAATCAAAAGTAAAGATTAGGGCATTGTGGTCTGATATAGTTTTAGGAAGTTTAGCTATCCTAGAGTCTACTATATTTTCATTAGATACCATTACGTAGTCTATCCTGACATATTTGTTGTGGGGAAAGGAAAAATAGGTATAACCAGGATCATCTGTATTTTTCAAGCCCCAGACATCAGTTAGATTATAGCTGGCCATAAGTTGTCTTATAGCACTAAATACCTTGGGTTTACGCCCATTATAAGTATGCTGTATTTGTGTATTCAATGTAGGACCTAGCACTACATTGAAATCTCCACAGAAAATCAATGGACCGGTCCAGGATGCTAATTCTAGCTCTAGCTCTAGATCTTGAAATACCTGGGGATCGTTTAAATTTGACCCGTAAATGGAGCAGATGGTAAAGCCTAGATCGAGGTGTATTATGACCCACCTGCCGTGCGGATCTACTAACTTCCGAGTTGGTTGTCCAAGGAATGTCTTTGCCAAAATGGCAACACCTCGTGTTTTTGAGGTTTGAGTTGTCATAGCCAGGATGTTATATCCAGGTATCTTTAGTAGCTCTTTATACCCCACTGCAATGTGGGTCTCTTGTAGACATACACAATCATATGACTCTTGATGAATTGCCTGATAAAATTGAGCCCTTTTTCCCCTATCATTGAGGCCAGCTATATTCCAACAACAAAGCATTAACTTCCCCATCATATCAATTAAGTATATATACCAGCCATGCTTACATAAATCATTATTTGCATAAGTAAATATATCCATTGTTTCATTTCTTTGGTCATTAACTGTACATTGTAAATCATATCATTCAATACATCTTTAAAGTATTTGAGCTTGCTCTTTTTAGTTTTATTAAGCATACCCACCCCCCCTCCCACCTTACCCCCCCAAAAAAGGCAATTAGACTCTGTGAAAGTCTATAGCGATGGTGAGTTGTTTCCCGACCAGTACCGTACATTTCTGATCTTATATAAAGTTACTTATATAAACAGAGTAAGAAAAGAAAAAAAAAGCGTTTCAGTGCAGAAAAGGAGAAGAAAATCAGAAAAAACAATGAAAGGCAGAAGAAAGAACCCAACGACGAAAGGGAAAAAAAAAGGTGAAGTAAAGAATTACTTTCTAGAAGGAAAAAAAAAAGAAAAGAGGATAGTGGAAAGAGGATAGAAAAAAGAAACACGAATCAGATGATCTTTAACATAGTGCATCAAAAAGTTATAAAAGTATCATATAACGCCACTCTTTCCCGAAGCTTTAAATAACAATCTACATATCCCAATGAGACTCAAGGTGTTTTGTTCTTTCATCATTATAACTTATACATAGCTTGTGTCATGGCTATAAGCTATGTCTTGAACATCAAAATAGAAACAAAAGAAAAGGAAAATTTAGGGAAGAGAAAAAAAGGGAAAAATACTACCATCTTACCCTACAAAACCTTTAACTTTAACCTTTGACTCCATGTCAAATTAATTCAAGCTATCTAGAAATTCTTTCGCTTTAATTTCTGACGTAAAAAACCTTGTTTGCCCCCAATTATGATTTTTAATTTGGCCGGGTTGTTAAGATAGGCCTGTGCCTTCTTATCCAAAAAGGGCTTGATCAATTGGCGTAAACGCCATCTTCTTTCCACTGTTACGTGGCAGAAGTCTGGTCGCACAAAGTATGAAATAGAGTCTCTATTACGCCGTGCTTCAGGTCTTACTTTATCTGAGATAACTTGTCTTAAAAGAAAATTCCCGAAATAAACTAAAATTGCTCGAGGATAGCCATCTTGCCTAGATGTTGGCTTCATTGTCATTGGTACTCTAAGGGCACGTTGTACCTCAAGGTCCCAGTTCCAGGAGAAAAGTTTGGGCAATGTATCACGGAAAAGCTGTATGACAAAGACTCGGATATCTGCACCTTCAGATTTCTCCGGAATGCCTAGGACGCACAAATTGCTTTCGCAGTGTTCTAGTTTCCACCTGAAATTCTCTATCTCTGCCTCGTGGGATTCAACATGTTCTCGAGTTGTCGCAGCTTCAGTCTTGTTGGACACAATAAGAGTTTCCATTTCCGTCATGCGATCATTAAAGGTGCTCACTGTCTTAGTTAATTTGCGTACAACCCCCTGAACTTTATGAATGGCTGCCTGTGCCTTATGACCATCTTTTGAGGTCTCCTCCCAATGAGAGGCAATAGCTTGGAGCACTGTGTCCATGACTGTAGTTAAAGTAGCCCCTGAGCTTTCAGGATGGTCTACTGATAGGGAGCGTGTGGTACGAAGAGAATGATTCTGATTATGGTTTTGGCTTAAGGATTGGACTGAAGGCGAATAATCCCAAGTCAAATCTGGTGTTCCATGATGACTTTTCTTCTTTTTGAGAACCGTTCAACGATTTGCCTTAGGGTCAATAGATTTTAAGACCTGGTCACTGTCTTTAGTGGCATTAGACTCAGTGCCACCATCAGCGTCTTCCTCAGTTTCACTTGACCAGTCAGAGTCCTCAGAAAAAGAAAAGAAGTCAGTAGGATCCCTATCAGTTTCAACTGCCTCTGCAATTGTCTCTGCGACCAATGCAGGGACAGTCCCAGTAGCAGTATTTGTACTAGTTATATCAGATAGTTATTTTTCAGTATTTCCTGCAGGTAAATCTGTATTGCCAATCGCTACCTGGCTAGTAGACATAGTCACGCCCACTTCACATACCAGTGGAGTTATTTGACTAGATCCCTGGGATCCCTGGGCATCAACTGCGGGTGGTACAATAAGAGCCTCCCCGAATCACACAATGACGCTCCATCCGTCGCCACTGGTGCCAAGTCTTGTTCAGAGAGCGCTTGATGTCAAGCTAGTTTGCACATCTACAACACATGGAGTCTCCGGGCCACCGGTAAGCAACTGCGGGGTCATACCCCTTGTCCCAGAGTTCACCCTGGGCCGATCCGCAGCCCCAGGCACCACCTCCGCACTCACCTCGTCGCCCAGAGAAATCCCAGCTGACAAAACACCGGAAGGAGCAGGGTCAACTGAAGCAGCCGCAGCAGCGACTCCAATTCCGCCTCTCTGCTCCGGCATACTGCCTCCAGCTACCGCGTCCCGCATCAAATCTAATTGAGCACCCAGCTGTGCACTCTCCTTTCGGACCAACGGGAGCCTCAACGATGTTCCAGACGAAAGTGCACTCGGGGCTCTTCGAAGCAGCTCCACAACCGAGGGTCCGGACGGCACTCCCAGCTGTTTTGTAATTTTCGATGAGCGTTCCGCAGCTGAGCCGCCCACGTCTTCATTATGGATACCAGCAGGGCCAGCTCGTTTCAAAGTCAGCTCCTTGTCTCTGAGAGCCTGTTTTTCTGCCCTCGTCTTTGCCGCTGCGGCTGCCACAGCTGCAGAGTTTTTCGGGGCCATGACAGCAGCGTCTTCGGAGACCAGTCTAGTAGTCAGGTGAGTGTCCGCTGGTGCCGTGGTCGCAAACACAGGTTTGGTAGTCCATAGTATCCTTAGCACGGCAACTCAAATTAGTGAAATAACGAGAGAGAGCTGGGATTGCAGTACAGCCCTCCTCTCAATTAGCGGCTCCGTGGATTTCAACGCCACCGCTTCCATGTCACTTATCAGCCGCCTTATCGGGCGATATGAAGACGGTAACAATCGCATTTCTTTTAATCATTCCGGGAAGCGTGGTGGACCTCACAAAACTTTGTAGTAGAAGGTTATAGCAAGATTTTCAAGTTGTAGTGATTATGGGTTTCAATCTCTGCCTATTTCAGCATATTTCTATACGCACGGTCATCACTGCTAGCACCGGTCGGGACCCATCTCTCAGCAGGCTAACACGCCGCCGCCATCTTGCATTACAGCATCCATAATCTAACCAAGAATGGTGCCAAAACAAATCCTGGTTGGGCCAATTAGTAACCAAATGTCTCGAATGGTCTTTGATGACAGCACCACTCATAATCACAAACACATCAACCTAGGAATTTGAGTTCTCTGAGCGTGGAAGATTATACTCACTGCATGGAACTATAAGGCCGTAAATCGAGGTGGATGTTTCTCTTGTTCATAGAAGGACCATTTGAGCTCCTTATGACTAGATGTAATTGTATGGCCTCTTGCAGAATTCACTAATACATGTTTGTGGTCACTCTCCAATTGCTACTCTTCCATCAGGTCTATCATTCGGCACCATTAAGGCATGTCAATCAATACATAATAGCAGGAGTGGCCATGCAGGTAGGAGCAGTGGGGTGGTGTGGCTTGGTTGAGGGAGACTCGAAAGATGACAGCGAGGGAAAATGTTATATTTATTTAATTTTTCCTTGTCAGTGTCTGTACATTCCCCCACTGCTCCTACTTGCATGGGCCGCTCCTGCATTATAGATAATACGGTATATGGTACACTTTTAGAATCTGAAGTCTAAAGGTCTACCTCAAGTCCATCCAGCACTTGTGTTCTCTAATGGACTTCAGGACTAATGTTTGCATAGGAGGAATGCCACAGGACAATTACTCTTAACTCAGGTTGCCAGATCTTTGTCTTTATAAAATTTAGTAAGGGTTCCATTGAGACCACACAAAACAGGCAATATTGGGGAAGACTAAGTAAATTGTAAATTGTTGTAAATTGTTGTGTCTTGTAAAGCGCACTGCTACCCGGAGGCCTCGTAGCGCTATAGACCGCTGGGGAACCCGTCCTGGCTTTCCCTGTGAGATAGTCCCTCCTGGGGGTCTCCAAGGTGAAACCAGGCATCCCCGGCGTTTGTGTGGGGCCGTTGTGGAGATGAGGCAAGCTAATGCCCAGAGTTGCCGAGTGTGCTCCCTGGTCGGAGTAGGCACCGATGCGAGAATTATCAGTCCGCTGATCCTGGTCCAAGACCCTGCCGCATCGGGAATCGAACCCTGGTCCCGGGCCGTTCTCTGCACTCGGGTCTGCCGCCTCTAACCAGTGAGCCACACCTCTCCACCAGTAAGTAAGGAGCTCTATGGGGCAGAAAAGTACACACGCATATTAGAAATTCCGAAATCTATCTGGTTTGATTGCAGTGCTGGAAATATTAAAGAAATCAATTGAGGTTCAATGTTTTATGTTGAACTAGTGATACCTTTAATTTCAGTAGCCCCATGTCATTAAGCCTGGCTTTGTGTATCCCGCAGTGCCCTTAGATGTAGGAATACAATAAAATTGATTACCAACCTATGCATGTACCCAGAGACTAAGTAGGTCATTTAGCGTTTGGAGAAATTGTGCATCTGCCAAATTCATGGTTAACCAGTCTCATTTAGAGGTGTGTGTGCCTCAGTGTTTTCTGTTGGTGGAGCCTCAGTTGGCTCCGTCTTTGGAAGCCCATGACCTAGTAATCTGCCTGTCACTGTACCAGCAGGTCATAGAGAAAAAACCCTACCCAGTTAGGGTGGAGTGATCCTCACTAGATTTTCTTGTCCCAGACTGTCATGTGATACACGGTGGTCCAGGGTAGGGAAATAGCATAAGGGACCCCATGTACTGGTAGAGAGCTCCTTGTTCATACAGGGCATTGTTATTTTGTTTCGAACAACAAATTCATGCTTTAGGACTGCGTTATTACACAACTAAGTGGCCGATTACAATGTTGGTTGGAAAGGCTCAGAACGGCATTCAGTTTGTCCGAATCTGATTTGGAACCCTCGTTTCCAACCGACTTGGAAACATTTCTGACCGATCGATTATGATGTTCTCGGTTGGAAAGGAAACCATTCAGTCAATCTGAATCGTTTCCAACGGGCATTCGGAGACTCTGCGTCAATCGGAGCTAACTCATAGAGCTCTACAGGCCATGTTTCCGATTGCGCGATTATGATTTTAGATTCGGACAGCCGTTCCAAATCCCTTTGTCCGACACGGATCGGCTTTTGGAATATGACTTTGGAAGCCCAAGCATGCCCCTCTTCACCCAGAGGCCTCTGGTTAGGGTTTGTGGGGGTACCCATGGGTCTACATTTCCAACCATGCACAGTGTTGCAGTCACCATGGGGTGCCCGCCACAGGGTACAAGATTTTACACAACCACCCCTTTTTTTCAATGGGAGCCTGTGTTGTCTGTGGGAACACAGGCTCCCATTAAAGTCAATGGGCGTCCGACCGAACTGTAAGTCATGGAGGGGAGGAACAGAATGTGAACAGGATTATAACGGACGGAAGTCAGAGCGTGGTGAACGTGCTTTTGAAGATGTGAGACAGAGGAAGAGGACATGGCTTTGAAACACCATGGCAGGTATTATTTATCTCCGGTGGGGGAATAGAAAAATAGCACAAAGGGATGTTAAGATTTAAGGAGAAGGATAAAAACGGCGATGAGGGAAGACTGTAGAAGGGAGAGATGAAAGAGAGGAGGCGAGTTTGGAAATAATGGAAGAGGCTATATAGCGAATGGTGATGAAACTATTGTCACTTCAAAAGGAGAGGAATTATTCTTTGAGTTATCTAACATATAGATAGAGCATGAATGCAATTGATTATGGTATAGGATATCAGTAATGAGGTGAGGAATTGAAAAATGTATATTTAACAGTTTACAATGTATAGATAAAATTGATGTACTGTTCATACTTAATTGCACAATCTGCTAATGGTAAATATTTTATTGTTACCTATATTTATCCCTGAAGAAGGGCTTTGGCCTGAAATGCATCGGGTTTTTAATAAACACTGCCCGAAACGAACAATGCACTACTCGTGTTTCAGTATGAGACCCGGCTGGGCACTACAGTAACATAAGAAGTTTGGGAAATGGCATAAGTACGTCTGCGTGTGAATTGGATTACACGTATGAAAGTAAAAGTTTGCTAACTGAAAATTGGATAAACTCGGATTACTAGTGGAAAACCGTAATGAACTGGCGCGAAAAATGTAGCGCATCGCAGTGCGGCTGGAAGTGGTGCGAATTGCTGCCCCACATTTCAAAATGCATGCTTGAACCTGAAGTGTCTATTGGGCAAAGCACTTACTCGAGCAACGCACGCACTCTTCAAGAGGAAATGAAAATACATTTGGATGAAACAGGAGTGAATCCTTTTCTTTTCACTGATTAGCCTAATAAATACCAGTACTTTCAATATATAGGTTGTTTAAAGCCATCGTTTGACCTGGCTTGACCAAATGTTTGTGCAACAGCCTCTTGTACGTGTTGTCAGGAAGAACTTGTGATGCAGTTAAACACCATCTTGGATCCAGGTCTGGCATTTACTTGAAATAGATCGACCCAAATCTCTCTCACTTATCACCCTTGACCCTTGTGACAGTGAGTTGGCGCTTGGGCACCCATTAGACGTGTCTCCCTGGCTCACGAGCGGAAATTGGCTTCCACGCTGTCACAGATGCACGCCATTTCATCAACCTCGAACTGCAGGCCCTAAATTGTGACCTTTTGAGCGTCACCTGTCCTGAAATTCACAACAGTTTTAGTCAGCTATTCTTCGTTTTATCATTTAATTCCCCACTATCCGTCAGTGCTGCCCCGTTATTCTTCGGCCTTCAATTTTCATTGTCCCTTTAGCTCTGTTCCTTTGAATATTAGCTGATGTCATACAAATGGGAGATTGTGCGTGATGCAAATGCCAATTAACATTAACAATAGCAATAAATAACCCTCAGTTTTGCCATGTACCTGCTAGCTGTCCTTCGGTTCTCCCCTTTAAACTGAAGTGTCCCCTCCTATCTGCCTCTCTCACAAGTGGTCCTTTATGTCCCCTTAATTCTGGCTTTTAAATGAAAATGCTCCTCAGCTCTGTTCCATTAATAGGGCCATCCAGCATAGCGGCAGAAAGTCCCTTTTGGTCCGGCATCTCTGCAAACCATCAATAGCCATTCCAGAATGTTCCTTTGATGATGTCTGTTTCGGTTTGGAGATCAATTGTGACGTCATTCAACACATGACTCATGTACCCCTCTGTTTTCTCCGGGACATCATCTACCCTCAGTCCTGGTCCTCAAAAAATAAGCTGCCACCTTCATTCTTGCCCTTTAAACACAAGTTGCTCCTGAGAGATGTTCCTTTAAGCACCACATGCCTCTCCACTCGGTCCTTTCCTGTCAACATCAGCTTATCTGCCTTTTAAACATCAGCTGCCCTCCAATGTGGCCATTTACGCATTTGTTGTCCCTTAGGTCAAGTCCTTCAAACATAAGCTGCCCCTCAGATCGGTTCCTTTAGCCAGAGACGTTTTAAGGCATGGGCAAAGTGGGCTATGGCCCAGGGCCCCAACGGTTTTTTTTTTTGCCGTGGGGGGCACTTGATATAGCCAGTTCTATTCTGCAGACAGTCCTGACCTGATGATCTTGAATTATTCTTAAACTGATTATTTTAAAATCCAGTTTCCTTTCATTTATTTTTAATATGGGAGACTTTATTACAGACATTCTGCAGAGAAATGTTATATTTGCCTTTCAACACCATGCACCATCCATCATTTTTTAAAAATGTTATGTCGAAATAGGACCTTGAATATGAGAAAAGAGAGTGTGTCAGAGATTATTTGCAATGAAATTCATGAGCTGGGCTTTATTGCAATATAAAAAACATATCACTATCACTGAATATTCGATGTAAACACACTGGGGCTTATTTATGAGCCCCTTACGCCGTTGGTGCATCACATTGTGTGATACACAGACGGCGCAACCTGCTGTGTGAAGTTTACAAGCACAAGTAAAGCCGTCCTGCGTGGCTTTATGTGTGCTCATAATTCTCGCCCAATTTCACGCAACACGTTGCATGTTAGGGCCGTGACATGGGTGTTGCTGCGAGTGTTCCCATGCCCACTGATGCATTTCCAGATTTACGAGCAATCGTAAATCTGGGAATGTGTCAGGATGCTACTCCACCCCCAGGGGTGGCGTAGGGAGGCACAATGAGGAGAATTATTTTACTTCTGCTAGTTTTTTCCTCTTTCAGTGCATGCTGCTTTCAACAGCACGCAGTGGAAGAGGAAATCACCTCGGTATTGTTCGTGTGCAGGAAGGTGCCCCTTCATGCACAAAAACAATCTATTCGTGACACAGACACCCTTGCCCCATGGTGCAAGGATGCCTGCACCGCCCCATGGCAGCAATTTGTGCTCCAGCGCAGGGAAAGGCACAGAGATGCGAAATGTCGTTGTAAATATGTTGCATCCCTGTGCCTCGAAACTAACGCAGTGTTTTGCAGCACAATAACTTGCGGCACCGCGCTGCGTTAGTTTTCCCATAAATACGCCCATCACTGTGGATCAGTGCGCCTCTGCACTGTCACTGACCCTGCCAAAAGGGCATGAAAGACCAGAAATGTGATCATACATTCAAAGCTGTTCTGAACAGGGACCCCCAGAATACATTTGGCCCAGGGCCCCAAAAATCCTTCAGATATCCCTGCTTTCAGCATCAATTGCTCCTCGGTCCTATCCTGTTAATACTACCCGTCCCTCACTTCCGGGCCTTTAAACATAAACTGACCCTCAATCCCCCACGATAATCATCAGCTATCGTCGAAATGATTGAGAATGTTTTCCTTGAGCTAGAAGATTGTCGCCATACCACACTTAATACTTCTGTCAATAGGTGACCATGTCACCCTTTCTGGAATGTTCCACAGTGGCTCCTGTGAGCGACCACCCCTTTGTGCATGTGTATTGTTTCTACATAAATTATCCGGGCCTGCCATTCATCAGGCACCTGTCCCCCCAGGGCTTGCCTGTTCCACTGTCGCACGTGCACAGTGAGGGGGGCTTGCAGTGACCAATCAGAGGGTGGCTGAGGTTCTAACGCATGCACCGATAAGAAATACCATTCCCGTTTATGATTTCCTTGTACATGATGGCAAAACCACAGGGCGCCCGAAATTTTCTTGAAAAGCTGACAATGTGTGACTTCCCCAGGCCTTTTTAGAACGATCCTTCGGCATCTGTTCTGCTCACTCTTCGAATCTTTACATTAATAGCTGTTACACTTTCACATGCATCTTTCCAAGGCCTACTTTACAAAGACTATTTTGCAGGTCCAAGGCGAAAGCTTTTTTGTTTATTTTTCTAAAAAAAAAACTAGATTTTCTAGCTACTGTTGCCCTCCCTGTTCCTTTTTTGTTCCTCGCAGTTTTAATTGATTTTTGTCTTGCTTCATTTGCATCTTAGGAAAGATTTGCTTGTGAAGAGAAATTGTACTTTTTGCTGTGGTATGATGAAACGTGCAGTGTCAACATGACTCAGCAGAGGCTGGCAGAGCGCGTTGTAAACAGCTCCCGAACATCAATTCGATTGGGTGGTACTGGATAACCTGCATAAAATGGAAGCCTACGTCGGCGTCAGTAGCGAGAGTGTGTGTCATGACCGGCCTTGGCAAAGTTGAGGCCAAAGGCAGTGAAGTTCCGTACAGATCCTTTACCTCCTTCTCCAACATATATAACATTGTAAAGTCTCAAAGAGCACAACTGAAGGGAGGTATAATGGAAACAATCTAATATGTGAGGTATGAATAAGGTGAACAGGTTCCTGCAGATGTGTGATTCAGGAACACTGGATAACATGTGGTAAGGGGTGCTCTGAGATGCTGTAAGGTGCTTCTCCACAAAAAGTAAACGGACCCCTCCTCCCAGCATGAGTTATGAGGGTAAAATCAACAAAAAGAATGTGAAAAGGCCTGGGGAGAGAGAGGGTGAGCTAATCATAGAACCAGACTAAGAAAGTGAGTACAGTGGATGGTGTTGAAGCAGCTAAAAATGTGGGCATATAATGGGACCCTAGAAGCAGGGTCCTGATGCAACAATCCTTTTTGGCACCCCTCCACCCCCTATGGCCTCCCACTTGGATTCCCTCTCTACCACCTGGCAAAAGTGCCCCTCATCTCTCCATAGATCCTCTCACATACATTTTTTTTGCTTTGAAGTGCTAATAAAGACTGGCTTTACTAATCCACTCAGCTATACACATAAAGTACAGATCTGTTCTTTGCAGCAGGAATATTAACCCCCTGCGTGCGCTACTTTATGTCGAGTTAAAACTGCCACTGGACAAAACTCCGATCTCTCTCTCTAGCAGGAATATTAATCACAAGATTTAGCTTGACATTTTTATTGCTGCCTGAAAGTTGGCTGCACAAGGAACTCTACAGCTGGTGCTTTAAAATTGTAAGTATTGCTAAACACAGCACCACCCCAAGGCCAGTGCCCCCCTCCAGGTCAGCACCTAGTGCGGCCACACCAGTCGCACTGCCCTGAAGCCTGCCCTGCCTGGAAGTCCTTATACACCATTGTCACTTATGCTTCTGTATAGAAGTTACAATCCTGAGAGTCTTTGACCAAGAATTGCTTGATGGAAACATGTGGTCATCAAGGGGCAGAAAAATCAACTGCAACATTCTGGAAAAATATATAACTAAGCACATCATTTTGTTTCGGAGAGTCTCTGACCACGCAAGAACCTATTAAATCATGGCACACCTGGCAAAGTTTTCCTCTTTTAAAAGTCTGCCAGGACAACGTGCCCGCTGGCCTTGTGATGGGTGTTGGTGGGGTCGCGGGCTTAGGCCTCCCCGATGTGGCGACGGCCCCTATAACGATCTCAGAGGTGCTTATTGTTTGCCTATGCTCAATAAAAGATTTAATACATAAAAGTCTGCCAGGAACTTTCATCAATAGCATTGCACAAAATTGACCATCATATTTATAGAAGAAGTAAGCAATAGGGACAGTCCCTTGAAGTTCAGGGTCCATGATTCAGAAATAATAAAAAAATCCAGTTTAGGATCAGGAACAATTCATATGATATTTGGCTTCTGAAAGAATAACTGTTTAAGGCACCCTTGCACACTGGAATCGCATAAATGGGTGTAGCGATCAAGGTGCACCGAATCGGTGAGTCTCCTCATATTTTTTATGATGGTTATCTCCTCACATTCTGGCCATAGATGTATCCTTTCACATATTCATCATATAGGTGTTTCTTCACATTTTAATGATGCTGCCTCTCTAGCCTACTGGCAATAGATATCCTTTGGCAGCTTATGACACAGTGGACCACCTACTCTGCTGAACCCCTGTGACAATGGGTTAGGGGTTCAGGCACTTTTTGGGACTGGAGCTGCTCATTTCCAAACAATTACATCTAGCAAATACGGAGGGCCTCATCCTCCAACCATCATGGAATGGGATTTGCACGGTCCCCATGGCCTCAGCACTATCGCGACTCATAATTACAACTTTTATACTGCCTCAGCTAAACTGGATGACCTATGACAATAAAGTTCCAAACTGTGGCATTCGACACCTGGTCTAAGGACCAAAGGCTAGTCTGACAGTTTCGTCAAACATCTCAACCACATCCTCAAGTCAAGGAAAGCCAATAACTCTTCCGAAAGAAACCTACACTCGAAGAGTTCATTCCCAGGCAGAAACAGTGAGACACCACTCCCCCTATCGCCCTGGATGCTTCCACATCTGTGGTGCAGAAAGCAAGAAACCTCAAGGTTATATTTATTTCTGACCTGTAAGTTATACCACAGGCAATTTCTACTGGCCATGGTGCCACCTTCCAAATCGTCAAGCTTAGGAAGCTACTGCTTCTCCCATGCATGGACCACCAAGCAGAAAAATAAGGTCTCTGATTCTATCCATGATCGACTATTGTAACTTTGACTATAAAGGAATTCAAGCAAAGACAAAAACCTTGAATATGCCTGGGATTGAAGAAGGACAGCCACGGCTCAGATGTCTCTACCATGACTCTCAATGGAGCACAGCGCTATGTCTACGCTGCTGCTGCATCATGTACAAAGCATACCGGAATAAGGCATTGCCTACCCCCACTCCTTATTAGTCTGCTATAACCCGAGAACTTAGATGCAATCTCAGTTGGTCATTAGAGTAATAGGCCCATCGCTCTGGAACATGCTTGACTTTTTGTTGGAATCCTGCCAAAATGTTTCTCCTTCAAGTAGAACTTGAACATCACACTGTATAGGCAAGACTTTGGCGTATAGAATTTTAAGGTGGACTACCCCATTAAAATGAGATATGGCCCCCCTTCACCCTAGGATGACAGCTAGAGCGTGGGCTTTCATACTGCCTGGTACCTCACCGGATCCACTTCACCAGGCCCTGCCACCAATATCAGGAACCCACTGTAAATGTAAATGTGTGGGACTTGTAAAGCGCACTGTTGCCCGGGAGCTTCCTGGCGCTGAAGACCGCTGGGGAACCCGTCCTGGCTATCCCTGTGAGATGGTCCCTTCTGGGTATCTCCAAGGTGAAACCAGGCATCCCCGGCATCTGTGGGGGGCCGTTGTAGAGATGAGGCAAGCTTAATGCCCAGAGTTGCTGAGTGTGATCCCTGGTTAGAGTAGGCACCGAAGCAAGAATTATCGAGTCCATTGACCCTGGTCCACGACCCTGCCGCGTCGGGGATTGAACCCTGGTCCCAGGCCGTTCTCTGCTTCCGGGTCTGCCGCCTCTAACCAGTGAGCCACACCACTCCACCCAGTGAGCCACACCACTCTTGTAACTTTACTGAAAAATATCCCAGAGCCATTGCAAGTTGGCGCCTTATGACTATATGTAAGCCTATATTCTCAAAATGCTTTCTGAGAGCAATTCATTTTTCATTAAAGAATAGTGCGGCACTAAACAAAATGGCAAAATCAGTAAATTATGCAATCCTAAATTGCATTTAGTGCACAAAAGGCAACATCCTTTATGTACGGCACTTAATTTACATAACATTGTCCTTGTAAGCCCTCCTTTAGCACCCTCAAACTTAAAGTTAACTCACATGTCCAGTAGAGCTTTGTAATCGAGCACTCCTGAGATAAGGTTGGCAGAAAACCTATAGAAACACAAAAAAAGGGACAGGGGCCATTAATTATCTCACAGGTCTAGAGAGGGATAATGACACGCAATAACACAAAAAAGACAAAATATGTGAACTCTATATGACAAATTTGCATTTTATATTGCATTGACAATTATGACGAAAACATCATAAGGCCAAAACAAGCTGGCCGGAAAGTGGCCTGCTTTTCCAGTCGTCATACCTCAAGGTACAGATTCTTTGTGGATGCTAGCTGTGGGTACCAGTAGTTATCAGAGATTGGTAGAAATTACGAGTTGGACCTTATGGTTCTACTGAGAAATGGGGAATAAATTGCAAGCACAAATCTGAAATACTGTACTAGATTCCCAATGTAATTCCTCATTTCCCGCTCTTATTTCACAGGGACATTTCACCTGCTTTCATTAGGCGAAGTGTATGGGTGAAATAACGCCTGACCGGTTGTATACCTGTGGGGGTTTGCAATCCTGATGGAGCTGATATCTCTTGTTACCGACCACATAGGTTTTAATGGGCCACTCGCATTGCCAGGCAGTGACAAATGACAGAATTCAGAAAATCTGAGAATCCTAACCATAACACCTAGTCTTATTACAGTCCTAACTCCAAATACCATCCTAATCACAGCTAAAACTACAACTAGTAACCTAAACTTAAACTAAAGTCTAAATCTAACTTCAAACAGAATACTTATTCAACCAATACATTTCCTAACTGTACCGAGACCATGAGCCCAGCCCATGTGAATCAATCCCACCTGGCTTGTGTCTCTACTATTGAAAAGGTATGATTGCAGTGTTAAGGAATTTCTCCCACAGAACTTAAATTACAAATATGTAATTAACAAGTTTCTTCATCACATTTGTTATTCTAGTTTTCTTTATTTGTGGCTTTATATAGTCACATAATTACTTTTCATGCATATCTTACTGTACCTCAGAAGATGCACACTCATGGTTCAAGTCCAATCGAAAGAGGAAAGGGTTTCCTTACTGAACCATTTGTATGTAGCCACTGCAACCTAAAACAAACTAGAAGAAACTGATTCGACCATACCTTGAAGAACCATAGATGGTTGGAAATAAAATGGTGGTACAGCAGTGGTATGGATCCTTTTAGTGGATTCTGTTGAACTCCCAGTTCTCCTAACACTTGATTGGTGTATTTGATGGTATACAATTTTGGACTATGGAATAAAAATATCCTCAATCTCTATCTGGAAATGTTTATTGGCAATCTTCATCCAATCACTTGTTCTATGCACTCAGCAGAAACCCTACACTCGTTTACTTGCCATCTATGTGCCTCTTGCTACTGCTGGGAGGAGAACATAATTCGTCTCATGAGTGTAATTCTGCCTGACTCTTATCAGCTATTCAGAAGTTGTAATAATCCTTTGGTTAGTGAAGGAGAGTATCAATTTATGGGAAAGAAGAGATGAACCTAGGTTAAATGAAGACCATTGGTAAGGAATCACAACATTCCATACTGAGACCATTCCCAAAACAAAGAGAATGCACTACACCTGACGTGCAGTATCACAGATAATTTTTTAAACTTCAATTGCCACAGTCATTTCACTTGTGTTTCACCACTGACAAACCTTAGAGTCAAACTCTATATCCCACTCCACTGATAACAGCCACATCTCCTGAGAGATGAAAGTCAAGAGCTTATAAAGTGCTGTGTGATGAATATCTGTGGCTAAGACCCCACAGACTGCCACCTCAGATATGGACATAGTGTGCATGTCATCCCTTTTATAACTGTAGACAGGTCCATGCGTCCCTGTGCCACAATTTGGAGCCACCCTCAAATTGCCAGATACTCTACGACTGGAGAAGCGTGGCTCAATGGTTAGAGCGGCAGACCCTGATGCAGAGGTCAGGCCCGGGACCACGGTTCAATTCCCGCCTCGGCGGCTCTTGGACTCAATCTCCCCGGACCTGATAATTTTCGCCTTGGTGCCTAGTCTAATCATGAGTCCCACTCTGTGACTCTGGTCAATAGCTTGCTTAATCTCCACAACGGCCCCAGCAGCGCTTGGATGCCTGGCTTCACCTTGGGGGTGCCCAGGAGTGGATATCTCACAGGAAAGCCAGGAAGGGTTCCACAACAGTATGAATACAGCGCTACGAGACCTCTGGGTAGAAGGCACTATATAAATACAAACACATTTACATTTACTGCCAACCTGAGAATACTGCTGATCTTGTCTTTGAAGTGGGATTTGGAGATTACCATCTAATCCTAGAGGTCAGAATATCATTTCCCAGGGTTTGTATGTCAGTATATTATTGACAAAAATATGGTCTGCCATAAATATTGTGTCTTACATGAAGCATTCAAAAGTAACATCCCAATAAGTGCAGATTTTATTTTATTATCGCCAATGGGGGGATATTTTAGTAAATAACATTTAGAACACAATATTTTTGTCAGACAATATTTAGTCCATGAAATTCTGGTTCCATACCCTACGAGATTGTCAGCAATCCTAGGATCTGCCTTCCAAACCAGATGTCCTGCCACCTTGTGTTTTCAGGGTGACTGCTTTTAAGGGGCAGGGAAGCAAGGCGGTCCTTATTACTGCATTTCTTGAAAGGATCTCACCATCAAATATATTAGTGGCACTGAATTGCTATTGTTAAGAGTTTGTGCCCACACCGACCACATTTCCAGTCCGATGCTGTTTAAGCTATCAGGTGGGGTCACCCTCCGAGGAGGGTTTTCTTGCATTCACTCACGCACAATAAGGAGTATTTTCCTTAAAACAACTGAAAAATGAAATTATGTTTTTATCCCATGCACCTTTGGTGTGCTAAAGTACCTGTTTCGCTAAAAACAGATGAAAGACAAAAGAATCTGTAGCAAAAATTTCTGTCATGATTTCTTCCAAAAAATGGAGGGATATAAAAGGCAAAACAGAGGGGTGGCAGAATTTCACTTTTTTACATTTGGTAATGGGGGCTAGCCTGCCAGGACGTTTGCCACTTCATACACAAAATAACATGCAATGGACCGGTCTAATAAGATAACGGTTACAGTACCTGTGAGAATAATTAAGACCAGCTACCTTCACCAGACTTATTTGTGGCAGTTCTCAAACCATTTGAGCTACAAACGTTTTAAAGAATTCTGTGACATGCGGAACAGTGTACTAATGGTCGAGTTTTGACAATGGTTCTGGCAAGCCAATAGTACAGAGGAGAAGCGGCAGCTGCTGCCACTTAAACTTGGTGGGGCAGCGCAGGGAGGATCATAAAAAATAAAAGCAAACTAATCTGCTACTGTTGGTGCTCCTCTGCTCCCCCCATCCAATCCAGATGCTGCTCTTATGCTATTACCCAAAATGAGAGAAGAGCTGCAGTTGATCTGAGCTGGCTGAATGCTGCTCAGTTAGGGACAGGGAGCCTGTGCCTCTTCTCCCACTCAGCTGTGAAAGACAGCTGGGTTGGAGAAATGTAAATGCGCATGTCAGTTTGGCTATCCCAAGACAGCCGTAAAAACTAACATGCATACTTACAGTGCACCTACCACTCCTTCTCCCTGCTGCTCACGCAGAGTATGGGCCTGCCCCTCACTAGACTCGGCGGACTTGGCTGAGTAAGTGAAAAATAAATAATAATAAAATAGTTTTACTATCAGTTTATTTTTTATTTTCTAGCTTTCAGCAGTGGAGCAGCGATTCCCTGCAATAACAGAGGAGCCACCCCTACAGAGGAGACAAAGATTAGGGTGGTGGGGTAGCCTCACTTACTTGCCTCTCAGCCCACCTACACACAAAGAGAGAATCTAGACATGCCTCTAGCAAATATTACATTTTTGCAAGCATCAGAAATGCAAACAGGTCTTTTCTGGCTCACAACGGATCCAGTTCATCATGGGAAGAAAGAGCTTCTTGCTCTTTTTTCTGACAAAAGTAGAAAAAAAACCTGTCCTGGTTATGCTAACATATATATTAATTGTTTGTGCGGCGGGCTAGCCTTCCTTGCGTAGATTTAGGTTCTTTGACCACACCCTTGCATGACACATGGGATTTCTCATAACCAGGCTACCCAGGGGGTAGGGGTTTTAGGATAAAAGCTGCTTTTTTCGTGGGTTTCATAAAAAAATATGAATCCTTCTATTGGAAGATATCTAGTTTTCCAGGATGTCTAGGTGCAGGCTGTGTCTGAACAACTAAATAATATAATTATCAGGATTAGCTAAAACAGATATCTTACCGTAAAATACATGTAACCAATACATACATACTACATTTGGCTAACCCCGTGACAGAATGCTATTGTATTTGTTTGTATAAAACTGATACAATACTTTAATATAAAAATAAATAAAAAGAAACACCTAAAAATGATGTCAAGGATATTGTATGAACTTCAAAAGTGCATCATGATGAATAAAAAGTTCACATTGTTATTTGGTTGCACCAAAAATGCAAACATCCTCCACATTAAAGCATGCTTAAAAAGTAGGATGAAGTAACTCACAGAAAAGGGCACTTAAACAGATTGAAAACCATTTTGACCTTTGAATGTGATGCTGTGAGCGCTGCAAAAATGTCCGTTTCCCTCAATATAGCTGATGGATGTAAAGTGTAATTGGCGGCCATCTTGTGACTCGCCTGATTTCTCCTGCCCTTGTTTGATACATAGATATTCAAAATGGTAAAGCGTCAATCAGATGAGCACTCAGGAAAATGAACATGACTTCCCAGTGGAAGGCCTATCTGCAAAGAACTAGCTGGCGGCATGCCAGCCTCGGCAAATTAAATGAATGTTTGATTGAGAGCAGGCATCCATTAGAAGATTGGAAGTCGCAGAGTGCAACATCTCAACAGTAAAAGGAGGTATGAGCCTCAAGGAACAAGAGGCAGCGACCTTCAACTGGGATTTTAACCAGCTACAGGGGCCTTCAACAAGCTGACAAATGGGCAAATACCATTGTGTGATTTTTTAGTTTTTTTTCACAGCTCCTTATTAGTTTTTTAACTTGTTGTGCATAGTCTTTGACAATATATTACATTATTTATGAGTTTTTTAACTGTCTTTATTCTTTGACAGAATATTACAGTATTTAGTACTTGTGTATATACGTATTTTGCACCCAGTATGCATTTAGATGCAGTGGTTGGCATGGGTCGGGGTTTCTAGGGTATTTTTGACATCTTTTTTTATTTATTGATCTATCAATCTTCCCTCAGTTACCCTTCTTTTCTGTCATACCGTCATTCCGAATTTTTTGTTGAAATGGGCCCAAGATAATCAATAAAAAAAGTATGAACAACAAATAGTTTGAGCTGTTGGTTTTTGCTGATTCTTATAGTTGTGGCATTGGATTCAGGCTAGCCTGGCTGATGAGGGCTGATACCCCAAAATCGGTCCTGGATACTTGTTTCCGGTCCAGGAAGGACCTGGCCTGGCAGTTCGGGCTGGACTGTTCCAATGAGGAGCAGGGTGAAGACTCATTTGCATATGGCTGTGTCCAAACTGGTTGGCGAAGTGAGCTAAAGAACCATGGATTCAACCCAGGTCTATTGACTGAGGGTGAGAGGTACGGCGGACTTAGCCACACAAGACAGAAACCTCCTAGACTTCCTCCTAACGGCAGCAGCCAAAACAGTGCTCACCAAATGGAAAGACACAGCCAAAGCCACATTCAAGGGGTGGCAGAACTGGGTGACATACCTTAGGGGGGCCGACAACACAGCGTTAAGAAACACACTGTGGAAGAACCCCAACAGGGGGATGTGGCAACCTGTACCAGCAGGAGGGCCCACCTACGAACAGATTGGCTGAGGCAGGTCGGAGGAGTTGACTTGACTGGGAGACTGGATAGACAGTAGACTCAAGCATTTGCACCAGGCTGATGGGCAGCCCCCAGGACAAGCCCCAATACCTATATGTTTTGTGTTATGTGTTGCACCTCTTAAGCCTAGAACAAGCCAATACAAATTATTATAAAAAATATATAAGTTTCAGCACTCTGTCCCTCATCTTTTTGTGTTTAATTTAACTCCTATAGCAAACATAAACCATAACATGATTACCTTAACACCTTAGCTGCTTCGCAAATATCCCTCCCCAGTGCTGCGCTGTCCATTGGAACTAGTGCTGAATGGACATCCAATGGTCGTGCGCAGCACTGGGGAGGTAGCGCTCGTGACGACCGTTGGCCGTCAGCAGCGCTTAAGAGGTTAAATACTTTTCTATAGTTAAGAAAAGTACATTATTCTTTTCTTGTCCTGTCTATATCCATATCAAGCCCCCATCATATCTTCTAACTTATCATGTCTTTTGGTTAAGGTGAACCAGCTCCCCTGCTTGCTTACCTGTAGTGATCCCGTCCACTTCCTCTTGGTTATCATCTCTGTTGCAGTCTTCATGTGTTTCTGACTATGCAACAAAGGACCAAATATGCAAGAGGGTTGACTGAATTACCCAGCAAAAAAGGCAACTATGGAGCGCAATGCGGCATAGTTTCTGGCAATATTATTCTGTTACTTCATCATTTTAACACACATGAATACTACTTGAACAAAGTTTCGCTCATTTCTACTAATTTGACACCTGAATATAGCAATCATCACTGAAAGATGACAAATTAACCTTTGCAAAGGATCCATTGCTTTTGGCACCACTAGTAGCGTGTTTCTAGTAACTTTTGATATGTTTGAGGCATGGATGTTGATTCACCAAAATGCCTGGGGTAGCTAAAGTACATCATATAACCTTTGACCTTACTGACATCACAGGAAGTGATATATTATGACCTTTGACCAATGATATGCCAAGGGAACATTTACCTCATTTGTAGTAGGTTATGGATGTAACTGAGTTTGACTTATAGGGGGGGGCTGCATGGTTGTGAGATTCTCTCCCTTGAGAAAATAGTGAAAGAAACTGGCTCTAATAGTAAAAAAAAATTTTAAACATCTTTTTATTGAACAAAAAGAAAGACATTACACAACTCAGAGCTGACCAGAGCGCATTGAGGGACTGCAAATATAAACAGTGAGAACATAGACCTCCATCTGAGACAAATAAACAGAATATAAAGAACGGGCTTAGCCGTCTTCCAGTTCCACACTGGCGGGATCTACATCAGGTGGTGTACAGATGTCACCCCGGTAAGCGTTCCAAACTCCCCAGATCTTACCCCACTTGCGGGGTCGCCCCCTCGACACATACTCAGACCTCTCCCGGACCATACACCAGTCGAGGTCCTCCATCCACTTCCCAACCCGAGGCGCCCGAGAAGCACCCCAGAGTTGTGCAGTATTGCGTTTGGCTATCGCACAAGCTAGAGGTACCCAGAGTTTTTGATGACTCGAGAGGTCGGAGGGATCCCAAACATTCAACAAACATCGACGCGCCTCCAACTCGATCCCCACCCCCAATACTTCACTCATCTTCAGATGTATCCTTGTCCAAAAATCACAGACCTTTTCACACTCCCACAGGATATGAAGGAACGTTCCAGGCATTCCACACCCTCGCCGACAATCCCCAGATACGGCCAACCCCATTCTCAACAATCCAGGACCCGTGGTGTAGGAACGGTGCAGAATCCTGAGCTCGACCAAACGAAGTCTCATTGGGACCGCCACTACTCTAGGGGATGACACCGCCTCCCTCCAATCTTCCTCATCCAGGACTAATCCATCCGCCACCCACTGTTCCCTGAGCTGCACCAGGGGATACTCAGTATGGTTAATGAGTTTTCTATAGGTCAACGATATTGCTTTGGTGGGCAGATAACCATCCAACTCTAGATAGCCACTGTGACATTTGGTGTTATAATAATTGCTTCAATAGTCATGTTTCCTTTTCTATTGTAAAATATCCCCTGCAGAAACCCTGTATATATTTCACTTGTTGTCACTCAACTGTAATTTCATGTACCCCTTTGGTTCTCACTATACACTTGGGACACCTCTGCACTTTCTCTTGAACACTATGTTTACAAATGAATTTGCCTATCCTTGATATAATATAAAACTGATGATGATATGAAAATTGGTGTAAAGAGTACTGTTTTTCCCTCCGACATCCCTGAAAACCCTCTAAATGTTATTTGGTACCCTGTTTTGTATTGATTATTGACCATACATTTAATGCGCCACTGGAACCACTATTCTTGATATATAGCACGCACCCTGGTTCCATAGTGAGTAGGGTTCCCTTGTTCTCTGTTATGTTATGCTATGTTAAAATTATTTGTACCGCGCTCGGTCACCAGACGGTTTCATGGCGCTCATAACAAATGCGGAAGGCAGGAACGGGGATTACTCGAACGCTGACTGAAAGAGGAAGGTTTTCAACATCCTACGAAAGCAATCATAGGTAGGGCAGTGTCGGAAAGCAGTCGGGAGGGATTTCCAGATTTTGGGGCCCAGAAAAGAAAAACAGAGACCACCGTGCTTTTTGCGTTTGATTTTAGGAATGACTAGAAGATTGTGTGAGGTGGAGCGGAGATCTCTCAGGGGCACATATCGCTTCAGACTAGAAGAGAGGAAGGCAGGAGCTTGATCAGACAGAGCTTTGAAAATCGTACAACCAAGTTTAAAGGTGCAACTCTTAGCCACCGGGAGCCAGTGCAGGCTCCGCAACAGCTGCGAAACGTGCTGGTGTTTAGGCTGATGGTGAACTAGGCGTGCTGCCTGATTTTGCACCAGCTGCAACCTGTGGAGATGGTAAGCGGGGATTCCCACATACAGAGTGTTGGCATAGTCAATTCTGGACGTAACGAGAGCCATGATGACAAGTGTAAGTGCATCTCTGGTGAGGAACCTACTGATCTTACGTATCCTGCGCAGATGGAAAAAGCAGGATGACATGACAGCATTTATCTGAGGCCCTCATGGATAAATCACCAGAAATGAATACGCCAAGGCTCTTCACTGAGTTGACAGGGCAAGGTGGAGACCCTAGTGAGGGAGGCCAAAAGATGGCATTCCATGGGTTGGCTGACCAGCCTACCAACACAAGCTCGGTTTTAGTGGGATTTAATTTAAGCTGACTGTGATACATCCATTCCGATATATCAAGCATGGTAGTTTGGAAGCTAGTGCAAGAGGATAGGGAAGTGTCAATAGGAAAAATTAGCTGCAGATCATCCGCATAATTAAAGATTGTAGCCGAGGATTTGCTGAGAGAGGCTATTAGGGGCTGCATGTAAAGATTAAATAACAAAGGAGATAGGGCGGAGCCCTGTGGGACTCCGCAAGATAGGGGGGAGTAAGAAGCGGAGACAGTAGACAGGTGCACTGCCTGGGATCGCTAATCCAAAAAAGATCTGACCCAATCGAGAGCTACGCCCTGCATGCCGGCATTATTGACACGGTTGATCAATATTGCATGATCGACCGTGTCAAAGGCCGCCGACAAATCCAATAGGACAAGTGCCTGGGAGATGTTATTGTTGGCGCCCTTTCACAAGGCATCCATCACAGCCACAATGACCGCCTCGGTAGAATGCAGCTGCCGGAAACCGGCTTGCTGGGCATCTAAAAAAGACAAGCTCTCAATAAAAGCACTCAGGCAGCGAGTGACATACGTCTCCAAAATTTTACCTAAATAGGGAAGAAGGGAGATGGGCCTGTAGTTGGTCAAGACCGTAGGGTCAGCGTTGGTCTTTTTTAGTATCGGTATCACTACTGCCTGTTTAAAGGAGTCCGGGACCACCCCAGTAGCCAATGAGTTGTTAAGTAGTGCTAGTGGAGTGTCAGGGCAGGCCAGAAATATTTCCTTAAGGATTTGGGGAGGGCAGCAATCATTGGGGAAGCCGGAGCTCACTTTGTGTAGTAGCGAATAAAACTCCGTGAGGGAAATGGGAGGAAAAACGTCCAGACAACAGGGATTTTTGGGAGGTAAAGGAAGAGGAGAAGAGGATGAAGGCGAGGGGATATTGTTCTTAATGGTGATGATTTTGTCAAAGAAATAGGAATTGAGGGAATCGCACAGAGCTTGTGTCGGTTGGGGTTGGGGAGTAACACGGTCTGGCAGGGAGAGCTCATTTACTATGGAGAAGATATCCTTTGCCTTAGAGGCAGACTCCATAATTTTTAGGGAAAAGTAGGTTGTGTTAGCCAGCAAGATAGATTTTTTATAGGCTTTCAGGCAATCCACAAACTCAATTTTGAGTTGTTGATCATAATTACGCCTCCAGGGGCGCTCAGCCTGGCGTAAAGCTAGTTTATCCAGCTTTAGTTGATCCGTAAACCACCGCTGGGCGTCATGGGGGCACATGTTTTTTTATAGTTTTCAGCGGGGCGAAAATATTGCAGGCAGACAGCAGCCATTGTTCAAGAAGAGAAGCCTGGCAGGTTACCAAGGCAGAGGTCGGAGGGACTGTGGAAGCTAGTATAGATTGAAGTTCTACCAGATTGGCTCTCTTCCAGTTCCGGGCTGAGAAATTGGTAGTAGGGATGGGGCGACTGGGAATAGTCAGGTTAAGGGAAAAAGAAATAAAACAATGTTCTGACCAAGAGCAAGGGGACCATATAGGGGACGAAATTTCAAGATTGACCATCCACACTTGGTCTAAGATGTGACCCTTGCAGTGTGCGGGTGTTTTGACATATTGACAACAATTCAAACCTGATAAAAGATCAGAGAATTCCTCCGGGAGGCGACTCTCCCGGGAGTCAGAGGGCCAGTAATTAAAATCTCCAATAATGATAACCTTAGCATGGTTAATAATAAGTTGGGAGATAAGGTCGCCAAACTGTTGAGGGAAAAAGGGCATGTGGTCGGGGGGTCTGTACACAAGGACACAAATGAAAGAGGACCTAGGAGAGGAGAATTTGAGAATGAGACTTTCCGTTTTGGGGATCACGGCACTAGCTAAGGTTGTAAAAATATGCTGGGGGCGAATGATGGCTGCCACCCCGCCCCCGGCCTTCCCAGCTGGCCGATTAGATTGCAGAATGTAATAGCCGGCGGGGATAGCAGCAAGGATATCAGGGACTGAGTCCTCAGTCAGCCAGGTTTCAGATAAGAGGAGGATATCCACAGCTCTATCGTCTAGCAGCTGGAAAATGTTGAGCTGATGTTTCACCATTGACCGTGTATTAAGGTAAATCTCTTTGTGATACATCATCCTTAAGGCATTGAAACTTAACACACTTCGCTACCTAAGGAAGATACTCATGATACCAAGAAAATAGACGCATCATTGCAAGCTAACTTATATTTTACTTAAAGGTAAACAATGAATTCAGACTTACACATTATTATGTTCTTTCTCTGTCTTCACCTCCAAGGTCTGGAGTGATATTCCTTTCAAAATAAGGCTGGCCCCTTCCTAGCATTCTTTCAATACTCACCTGTAAACTCACTTAGTCTTGACACAATGCCTGCTCCTCAACTTACATGTCTCATGACTTTTCAATTAATCATTGCCCTATTATATATCAGAATCTTGATCCCTGGCCGAATGTAATTTAGGAACCTTGCCGTCCCCTAAGGGATACCCTGATTGTTCATCACCATTAGGATATATTTAGGCAGCTAGTCACCCCAATACCCTTTTTAAGGAGGTATGAACTATTGAATAAGGACTCTGTGCCCCCATGGTAAGTGCAATCACACTACACGCCTCTGTGCAGGGGGAAGAAGGGTTGCTTGGAGGACCCCATGAGAAGGGGTGCACACTGAACCTTTTCCCACATTCCAAGGTATTATGGAAGCCTGCAGCACAAAGTCATGCAGCGTCGGTAAACTGTGTATTTGAGCTGACTCTCCTGCACTGGCATACACACTGGCAGTGTGCAGTAGGCCATGCTATTTCTTTGGATTTCATGGTACTTGGTGTGCACACTGCACTGAACTCTGCACATAGGCAAATTGTGCCTGGGTTCCAGACTCCATGATATGGCTCTTTTTCATTTAATGATACATCTGAGCTGCAGATTCTCCCTGGTCCAACGCATTAGGAAGTTACTTTGTCTTGCCGTCTAATGTGATCATTTTTTGTAAGAATTGCATTATATTTTCGTTATTTGCCCATATTGAATAATTTTATTTCAGAAAAAGGTTTTAGATCAGTATGAAATGCTTGAGTGAAAAATGCTTTAAAAGTTTGAAAAAAATAAACCATTGCTGCCTACAAAAAATGTTTTCAAACCATTATACATTTCTTTTGTTTGGACTCTTTATCTCATGTTCTCTCATATTATGCATTTGGTCTGCTTTTTGGGACTTTTTTTAAAGTCTTTTTATTAAGTAGCATAAACACAAAGCATATTCTGTCTGTAATGTTTACTCAAAAACCGAGGAGTCAAGGCTTTCCAAATCTACCATTATAGCATAAGTAACACGGTGTAGTAACTCCGCCCCACGGCACAAACAAAACCTAGGTAAGGGGGAGTGTAGGGAGAAGGGTGCTGCGGATAACTCTGAGAAATATCAGAAAGCTAAAGTAGGGTTTAAAAAAAAAAACCTCAGGATATCCCTGGCTATACAGGAAGTTAACATCACACGATTCATGCACACAAAAACCCATTTCCCTTGAACGTGGTGGGTGGTCTTGTCATGGTTGTCAGTAGCTGTCTGTCTTTTGGTTGTTTATAGGCAACTACGGGCAGGACCCGGCTGAGTGATAAGTCACACAACACAATTCTTCACCATCCGTAGTTTGACAGGATGCCCAATGAGGGATCATTCTATGCATATTAAACTGTATCTTGAGGAGTTAGAGTTGTTGGTTACTTAATTGAGTTGCCTTTTTTCTAAGTCTGGAAAAAATATATATCACGTTGGCACTCAGGGAGAACATTTTATTTTTAGCTGCTGTTCTTGATAGATCATCTTGTTGACTTAGCTAACCTAGATTGACCATAATAGTACCAGATCTGGGTGGGATTTTCCCACAGCCCTTCTAGGGGACTCTAACCATTTAATGAACATCATGTTGTACGGAGAGCATCACCAACCCCTCGCTAAGACTAGTAAAAACCTCCCTCTCACAATACTGTTACCCATTCCCTTGTGTGACAATCTGTAACATACACTGACTTAGACTAAAGAAAAAGAATGGAACTCTACGGGGAAATATAATGCACGGTTTGTTAAATTTCAAATGCAAGAAAGAGAAAAGGCTAGCTTGGACAAAAAAACACCTAAACACGTTGTATAACAAACAAAGCATACCGAACATTTCTTTGCATAATCATAGTAAAAAGAAGATATGAGCAAACTGGACTTTTTAAAGAAGAACATTTAGCATTTGTTACATCATTAATTCTGGTTGAGTAAACAATGATTATGTTCTGCTTTAATTATATGTTATGGGGCGTGGCCAAGATGGCGGGCTGAGAGGGCGCACTTGCCGTGAGCTCACGAGCCCCTGGAAACCCTGCACCGTTCTACACCGCTGATCTCCCCCGGATCGAGCGGAAAACGCACCCAGTGCTCCCCGTGGTGGTGTGGAACAGTCCGCAGCCCTCAGTTACCCTGCCGCGTCGGTGGTGCCGCTAGAGAACCAGCCGAGGCGGTGGCCGCCGGAGAACTTGCCGAGAGGCCCGGGAGCCCCAGATCACGAGGCCTTGGTGTCCCGCCGAGGGGAGCCCGTAGCACGGGGCGGGCCAACAGATTGCACACGACTCGATGCCGTAATCGTCCCCGGTGGGTGCTGGGGCGGCCTTCATTGGCGGAGCGGAGCTGCGTCGATGGTGGAAGCAGAGGCGGAGTTGAATGGAAGTAACTACGCAAGCCCGGGGATCGGGAAGGCCGCGGGGCCTGCACCACGTGGCCCGTCCCGGAGCCCCTCCTCTGACCGCTGCTGAGCGCTGCCAGGCCCTCCGGCGCCCTCGATCACCTTCGCAGCCTCCGGCTCCGGCTGCCGCACAGTCTGCGAACCGGGCCCCCGGCGGTGCGATCTTTGAGTGGACCAGTGGGGAAGGACTGCCACGATCCCCGGAACTGGGCCTAGCTGGAATCATCGGATGTGGTTTTGGGGGGGCGATCACCGGAGAGACTGCTCGGAGAGGGCCTAGATGCACTGGTAGCCCCGGACCTCCGCATTGGGCAGCGCGACACAAAGTCTGGGAGTTGAGACTACGCCAGTTCGGCGCTGGTTCCCCGAGCCGGAACGAGCGGCCATTTTGAACGGGTGCGGAGCGGCTGCATCGACCCTCATCCGAGGCGTGTGAGGGCACCTCGCTGGGAGTGCTCCCATACCGGCACGAGCTGTGTGACCTGCCACCCACTGCTGGACCGCGGCCCCGGCCTGTAGCACCTCCTCACCACGGCCCGGGGGCTCTCGTGATTCCCGCCTCTCCGCGATGTCGAATGCCAGGGGGCAGAGGAAGGGCGATCGAACTTTGCCGGACATGCTGGGATGCGGCGCCCCGAGGCAAGACAGGACCCAGCCCGCCCGAGCCCCCCGACTAGCTCACGGGGCGCTGAAGGTGGGGAACCCCCGGTGACTAGATCGTTCCTGGAGTCCCTGTTCAGCTCCTTGAGGGAGGACTTTCAGGCCTTGAAGCAGGAGGTGGCCGGGGAGGTCCGGGAAGTCCGGAGAGAGGTGGACTCCCTGGGAGAGCGAGTGAACACTGTGGAGGCGGCTGGCCACTCCAGGGACGAGGAAATCACCCATCTGCAACAGGAGGTCCTGAGGATGAGGGACCAACAGATCGATCTACAAGCCCATGCCGAGGACCTTGAAAATAGGTCCAGGCGGAACAACATCAGGGTCCGGGGTGTTCTATCCAACGAAGAGGGTGAAGACGCGGCCGCCTACTTAGGAGCCCTGTTCCGTGAGATACTAGGAGAGTCCGAAGACTTCCCGATTCGGATCGACAGAGCACACATAGTTGGCCGGCCTCGCAGGGCTTCGGCGACTCCTCTGGACATTTTGGCCTTCTTACCAGATTTCCCCTTGAAGGAGCGGATTCTCCGTGAGGCGCGGCGGCAGCAGCCTTTCCGCTTCAGAGACCACCCGGTGGCTCTCTATCAGGACCTGTCCGCGATAACATTGCAGAAACGGAAGGCCTTTAAGATTGCCACGGACTTCCTAAGGGAACATGACACGCAGTACTCGTGGGGGCATCCCTTCCGCCTGATTTTTCAATTTCAATTTTTCCGGTCCCTCCAAGATGTATGCGGGGTGCTGGGAATCACTGCATCGGACACCCCGGCGCCTCGCCGCAGGCGGAGCACGCGAGATGGCTGGCAGCTGGTCGGGGAGCGACGATCCCCGCCGCCCGCGAGGCCCGACTCGCCTACAATTCGAGCAGAAATGTCTTGCGCCATACAGGAGGCCTCCAGGACTACGGCGAATGGCGATGTGGCCTTGACGGCCTGAACTTGCTCCGGGGGGAGTCTACAGTAGCCTATCTTCATCGCAGGTGCGGGGGTTCCGGGGGTGGGGGGTGGCGGGGGTGCTGGTGGTGGTGGCTGGACGTCCACTAGAACGACTTTCCACGGCCTTGTCCGCTTAAGGACCGGACTGGGACAATGACGCATTTTGAATGGTTTGGGGAGAGGGGGGTGGGTAGGGGAGTTGGATGGGCAAGGGAGTTGGATGGGCAAGTCCGGGGTTTGGGGGTTCACTGGGAGGTGGGGGAGGAGGGGGGAGTGTGGGGTTGGGAGTGTGGGGTTCCGGGGGAGGGGGGTTCACACAGTTGGGGGTTTTGGGGCTCGGGGACTGTACTGTGCTGGGGGGTGGTTTGCTTTCACTGTGCGCTGGAGCCGCTTGCTGTGGCCTTTGAGTTTTGTCCGGTGGGCCTTGCCCGCCTTGGTGTGCGTTTCTGGTATTCCCCTCACTGATGGCCCTTAAGATTGTTACCTTGAATGTGAAGGGGTTGAATAACCCGGTTAAACGACGGGCTGTACTGTCCCTCCTGGAGGACTCACAGGCAGACATTTGTCTTCTGCAGGAGACCCATCTGCTGGCTAAAGACTGTCACAGGCTGCGGACCCCAAAGTTCCCCACGCAGCTTTTCTCTTTCTGCGCTTCCAAGACGGCAGGGGTAGCGCTCATGATCTCTAGGAGGTTCAAGGGGGAGGTTTTGCAAAAGGTAGCGGAACAAAAGGGGAGGCTCTTGGCGTATAGAATCAAGGCGGGAGGTTTAGTGTTTACTATAGGCTCCATATATAGCCCCAATGACCATTAGGATCAGTTTCTACACAGGGTACTAGAAGACGTGACGTCCACTCCTGATAGACACATTGTGATTGGGGGGGACTTGAATGTGGTCTTTGATGCATCTTTGGACAGGTCGGTGCAGAGGCGCCTACATTCGGGGGAGCTTTCGGGCTCGGTTCGTACCCGTTTGGAGGAGCTTGATATGCACGACATGTAGCGCCGCCTCCACCCCGCGACCCGTGCATACTCCTATTATTCCCACGCCCACAAATCATATGCAAGGTTGGATCATCTCTTGGTGACGGGCCCGATGTACGAACTGGCCTCGAGCGCCGACATGGGGGTCCTATCTCTCTCAGATCATGCCCCGCTGGAAGGCACTTTCCGACTGCCTCCGGTGTTTCCCTCGAGAGGGGTCTGGCGCCTCAGGGACACTTTGCTGCATAAGCAATCGGTGGTGAAACAGATCCGTGAATCCATAGCGGAATTTCAACGTCTTAATGACAACGACGACACCACCCGCGCGACGCAATGGGCCGCCTTAAAGGCTGTGCTCCGTGGTGAGTTTATTGCCATCTCCTCGGCGGAGAACAAAGATCGCCAGCTTAAGAAGGACGAACTTACCCGCCAGGTGCAGGAGCTAGAGCAGGTGCATCAACGGACGGGTGCCCCCCGTGTCTGGAGGTAACTGCAGGCCGCCAGGAAACTCCTGTCCGTGCTTGACATGGTTAGAGCGGAGTACGCAGTACTTCTCCTGAAACATAAGTACTACACCGGCGGAGACAGGTGTGGCCGGCTTCTGGCGCACAAACTCAGGGTACAGCACCAACAGCACCGGGTGAAGGAACTAGCGGTCCCCGCTGGAGGGACGGTCACGGAGGATGGACGGATCGCGGATGTTTTCCGGGGTTACTACGCTGATCTCTACGCCGGCGTTCCCCCCTCAGCGCGAGCTGAAGCAGACTATCTAGAGTCGGTGTCGCTCCCGTCCCTGACGCCGGATCAGGCCCAACATCTTGAGCGGGAGATTCGGATTGAGGAGGTGGTAACGGCGATCTCCCGACTAAAAAACGGGAAGGCCCCGGGCCCTGACGGTTTTATCCCTCTCTTCTATAAGACCTTTTGTCAGGATCTCGCACCATTTTTGACGCGCCTATTTAACACGTTCTCTGAGCCGGGCGCTATCCCCCCGGAATTCCTTCAGGCCACGGTATCGGTGATTCCGAAACCGGGCAAGGATCGGACTGCTTGCGGATCCTACCGACCGATTTCACTTTTGAACACAGACCTGAAGATTTTCACCAGTATCCTAGCGGCTCGTCTGGCGCTCCACCTCCCGGGCATGGTTGACCTGGATCAGGCCGGGTTTGTACCGGGCCGGCAGACTGTCGACAACACTAAGAGGGTGACCCATATACTGGAGAAGGCTTCGCGGATACCCGAGGAACGTATGCTCCTCTCCATTGACGCGGAGAAGGCGTTTGATAGAGTGCATTGGCCCTATTTGGAGAAGGTCTTGGGCAAATTTGGCATAGGCGAGAAGTTCAGGCACCTGGTGTTCAATTGCTATTGATTCCCATCCGTGGTAGTCAGGGTGAACGGGTGCAGCTCTCAGCACTTCCCAATAGAGCGAGGCACCAGACAAGGGTGCCCACTGTCACCATTGCTTTTTGCTCTTTATATTGAGCCGTTCGCACAAAGAGTTCGCCAGAACCCCAACGTCATAGGTGTCCGTATGGGGGAGTTCCATCACGCCCTAAGTCTCTACGTGGACGACGTGATATATATATTTTTTTTAATTTTTGGAAAACCTTTATTGTGCATTCGTAAAAGTACATATACGGGCCTACAACCCTCAGGCCGGCCACGAAAACTATTGAAGCACTGTTGCAAGCAATACGATGACACGATAGTACATAAGGAACATAGGCAGACATTAAAGAGTTACACTATAGATCAACGTGATATCGCGTCACAGGAGCTGTAAGGTTAAATTTTAAAGGTTTTTTTCTGCAACAATTAAAGTCCAACTTTTCTGTTTTGATATAAAATACAAATTAAGGTTAAAGAAATAAAGAAGCAGGGCCCATGTAGGCGTAAACGTAACAGTGGCGGTACTTCCACCATACAGTTAACAATTCAAAAGTCAAAGTCCCGCAGGCGGCATGGGGGTCAAGTACGACCAACAGGGGTATCAGGATCAACAAACTAACTGATGTGCACCTCCATCCGCCCGCTCACTATCCCAACACAGGCCCAGGACAGGAAGAAAGAGAAAAATCATAAAGAGGAAAAACAAGGCACCATAGAAACCGAAACAAAAAACACCCCTCCCCCAACCCACCACCCTACACGCATGCAGAGGCTACGGCCTACCCCCCCCCAGCAGTGTGTCTGTCGCCCAATGAACCCGAAATTTAGTACAAGAAAGAAAGAGGAAAGAAAAGGAAGCAGGAAAGCACGACAGTACCTGAAATATGAGAGTAAGAGAAGAAAGTCCAATCTAAACTCCCATAGAACAGAAGCCCGGAGGAGGGCCAGAAACACTTTAACCCGGGCTCCCAGCCCACACCGAACCTCCATCCCAACCACACGACCCACAAGAGACCATGCCAGTCGCAGCCCGAGAGGAGGAATGAGAACAACAATGCAGCCGCCCATTGCACCTAAGGATGATGCAGTCCAAAATACAACCAGCCAAGCAAGGAAAACATAGTGGGGACCCCTCCTTCTGCACGTACCCCAGGACCGCCCGCACACCGAACCCCCATCCCCTAAACAGAAATCAGCAGCTGTGCCCACCAGTTACAACCCTATGTAGGGGAAGACCATCACACAGAGCACATTCTGAAATTCCAAAATAGTGTTAAAATCCCGGTCTTCGTCAGCCAGGCACACAAAGTCGGCACAAAGACCCATCAACCCCGGCCTGAGCGTTGAAGTCCTCCCAGAAATGGCTACTTCTGGACAGTGGACATAGCAAGCAATACTGCAACTGGGGAGGGTCATTACTAAATGCGTGAACAATTCAGACAGAAAGCAGTCCCAACCGAGTCCCCGCCCGCCGGTGCGGCAATTCCACCTGAGAAACCAGCTAGCCCTGGCCCGATCTTGGATGTCCCCCCGTACCCATCCCCCGTGGAAAGGCAATCCCTTCGGAAACAAAGAGACAAGATGGCCGCAATGGGAGAGGAGGAGGGACTTGAGCACAAGATGGACGTCGCCAGCCTCCAAGGAGTTCCCCGTAATCGGTCAAAAGTCCCACCGGTACTTCCAAATGGCAAAGATTCCACAGCGGGGAGAGTGAAACCCCAAAGTACAAAGCAAGCGAAAGGGCGAGAGGCCATGTGTCTGGTGCCCAAAGCAGTGTCGATGTTGAACAGGGCTGTATTGCAGACTCGGGACAAAGGGGAAACAAAGTATCACCAACCAGTCCGATGGGTAGCCTTAAGCTGCTACAGTTACCAGTAATAACATCAACAGTAGCGCTGTGAGCCCCCGGTGACTTTTCATCCCAGTCAGCCAGCTGCGAGGGCAAATCCAAACGTTGTGGGGAACAGACCCTCCGCTCCCGCCCCAGACCAGTCTCAATTGCTTCAAGCTTCTCACCCAGGATGCGGTAGCCATGTTCCAGCGCCGATCGTAGTTCACCCAGGGCAGCAACAATGCCTCCATAAGACCGCACAGTCTGTAGTTCCGTTAACTCCAAATCCAGGGAGGATACTTCTGATCTGGCTCCCAGTGCGGCCGTGGGATAGCAGTCCCAGGGCGAGGACGGGCAATCCCCCCCACGCTGCAAGGAAATAGGCATCGCCATCTTGCCAGCGGTCCAGTTTTAGAACAGGGGGGGTTGAAGGGTTAGCGAGGCACTACCGATAATCAAGGCAAGCCCTCGGTGCCTTCAGAGTCGTCTCACGGTCAGCAGTTATTCCCGGGAACCGCAGCAACGTTGATGACTAGCCATGGCGGTGGGGGGGGGCTCGCCGATGCCGGTCAGGAGCTGCAGTGGGGTCCACGCAGCACTCCGTTAGCGCCATACAAAGGAGTCACTCACCCGGCTCGTCCTTGCCACACACTCGCGCTACACTGGCTTCGTGCGATACACCCCTGGCAGATTACGCCGGACGTTTTGCGTCCCAGGCAGGACGACGTGATATTGACGCTCGATGATCCTCGGAGGTCATTGCCTGCGTGTATCGCAGAACTGGAAACCTTTGCGACCGCGTCGGGTTTCAAGGTAAACCTTGGGAAGTCGGCGGCCCTTGACATTTCGCTGTCCAGCACCACCAGGACTGACTTGCAGAGGCTCTTTCCTCTGAGCTGGTCTACGGACCGGGTACCCTATTTGGGGATTCTTCTAGCACCCTCTCTCCCTGCTATGGTCACTGCCAACTATACGGCTTTAAGTGCGAAGGTCAAAGAGGAACTGGCTCGCTGGGACAGGGGCACGTTGTCGTTGCTGGGAAGAGTGGCCGCGGTGAAAATGACCCTCCTGCCACAAGTCCTGTACCTATTTCGAGCTCTCCCGCTGCAACCCCCCAAGGGATGGCTAGCGCAGACTCAGTCTGCTAACACCCGCTTTGTGTGGCAGGGCCGTAAGCCTAGGATCAAGAGAACCATTGCCACGCTGGCGCCTGAGTCTGGTGGCCTTGGGATACCAGACCTGCATAAGTACTTTCAAGCTGCTCAACTGCGCTACTTAGTGGAGTGGAGCCGGTGGGAATCGGACAAACACTGGTTGTTTCAGGACCAGGCGGTGGCGGGCAGGACGCTGCAGGAGGTGCCCTTCCTGCGGAGGGCCCACCGCCCCCCCTACCTCTATGCGTCCTTTGTAACACGGGTCCCGCTCCGCGTGTGGGACTCCGTGTCCACCAGGCATGACCTTACCACTTTTCCCTCTCCGTTCACGCCGCTAGTTGGTAACCCGGACTTTGGCCCGGGTATGGAGTCGGGAGCCTATGAACTCTGGCGAGCGGCCCGCTGCTCCGCCTTATTTTATATGTATGGCCCGGAGGGTGTGGTTTCCTTCCAGGACTTGCGGCCGGACTACGGCCTTCCCGAGACGGAACGCATGCGATATATGCAGGCGCGCCACTGGACGCTACAGCCGCAGGTGCGAGCAACGGCGGACCGGAAACTCACGGCATATGAGCGTTGGCTAGTAACTCGCTCATCGGACGCCAAGCTTATTTCCGACCTTTACAAGATGCTGCAACCTCCCCCTTTCACATCTACAACCCCGGGAGGGAGCGGTGGGAACGAGAACTTGGACGAGCGTTGAGCCACACTGATTGGGACCACATTTCTTACCGGGCGTGACACTCTGCCTACCACACTTGGCTCACGGAGACTTTCACCAAAATTACGACTTATTGGTATCGCACCCCCGAGAAGTTACATGCAATGGACCACTCTATACCCAAGACATGCTGGCGCAACTGCGGCCAGACTGGCACACTCACTCATATACTATGGGACTGTCCCCTGCTGACTCCTTACTGGGAGGAGGTACTGAATGAGATTGACCAGTGCTTTGGGATTGAATTACCCCGCTTCCCCGCCTATGTTCTACTGGGCTTGCCAAATGGTTTAATGTACCCACTAAGGTCTAAGAGAGGTAGACAGATAGCGATAGCCCTGGGATCGGCAGTACAGAACATACTCATACACTTGCGCACTACCACACTTCCTACTGTTGTTGGCTGGCTACATAGACTGTGGCATGTCCTGGGCATGGAAAAGCTGTCCCTGGTGGTGGCGGGGGAGGTGGACACTTTTGAAGAGCTGTGGGCGCCATTCCACACATTGTTAAGATCGGAATTCAAGCCTGGCCAAGTAGGCAGTTGGAGGGAGGGATGGATACCAAGCTGCCACAGTGAGAAGGCGGAAGGTCGACGGCACAGTACAGGGGGTGGGGGGGGGGGGAGTTGGGGGGTTGAGGGGGGAAGTTGGCCGGGGGGGGGGGGGTTGTCTTTTTTCCTTCCTTTTGTTTTGTTCCCACCCACAGGTGCGCCAGCCGTGAGACTTTGGCACGAACGTGCCCATCGCACTGAACGAACTGCCTTCACGCATCTGTTGAATTGTACACACTGATTTGGGGGTGCACCAGTGGTTATTTGTCTGTAATGTTGTCCCCTTTTCTTTTCCTACTGCAATAAAATACTTTAAACCTAATTATATGTTATTATGTTAGACTGATTTTTTGTTTTTGAACTTTTTGTTTCTGCAGCCCTGATGATGTCCGCTGCCGGACGAAACGCGTTGGCTGTGTTGTATTCTGTATACTTCATGTTTTTGGATTAATTTGGAAACCTTTGATTTTGATGAAACACTGTCGCCATAATTTGATGAACTTGCCTTCAATAAAGAACTTTGGGAATCAACAACTTTGAACCTGCGACAAATTTTTGAAAATTACGACGCTCCTTCAGCTGTAAATAGTGATTATTTGGATTGTTTGGGGTCCGAACGGTAGATCCCTTGAGGTTGAGCGTACGGACTTTGTGGATTGGTGGATGATTACAAATGTATACATTTATTTCTTTGTGCTTATTCTTTCACCCATACTGTTACTCTCAAATTGTACTGTCTGTGAAGGACATTATGGACATGAGTTCAAATCCTGGCCTGGACTTAACTGTAGTGTAAAAAGAGCACGATTATGTACTTAATCACCCTTTACGTAAAATGTAAGTGTCTTGAAATGCATATGTAAACGTTAGAAGTAGTTAAGTAATGTAAATACCCCATTAATGTACACGATCTTGTATCTTGAATACCCGCCAGTAATGTGCAGAACTAATTTGCTCCCCTAAAAGCCTGGATTTAGGTAGAATACCAATGCATACATACTGGCACAAGAAAAAAAAAAAGAAAAAAACTAGCATGTAAGACGCTAAAGTGTAGGTGCCTGGGGTATTTGCTGTGCATGTAAATAGATACTTTACAAAATGCATAAAGGGGCTGTGTTTTGAGAAAGGGCATGTGCGCTGTTTTCCTCACTTTTGCAAAGCCACCACCTAGTTATTAATAATACGCAGGAGCAAGGCGCGCTCCAGACTTGAGTATTTTTGTCCGTCAGCGCATCATGTGATGCAGAGACAGAGGCAAGGGGCTTGTTGAAGAACCTAAAGCAAAAACTCAAATTCTAAATATTTCATAGAAATGCTTTATTTAACCTTCATTACTGGGAATTTAGAGATGTTTGACAACTTTCCACTAAGGAAGTTGAATTTTTTCTCGAAATATGTGCCACCTATTAATATAGAAATGTGCCTTGTTAAGGAAAATATGCTTTTATTATATGTGCATAAGTGACAATGCTGCTTATTTCTGCAGAAAGCTCTTGTTTTGTATCGTTCTCGCACTGCTATTCTTTGAATATTGAACTCACTGAAATTCAGAGGCCTTAAAAGAAAAAGACAAGAGTCAACTGACGATGAAAGTGCACTCTGAAATGGACTTACATGGCAAGCGTAGAGATGTGATCATTTTTTAAATCATCAGATGTTATCGAGAAACTTGAAAATTTTTACAAAAAATATACCATCTATTAATATGGAAATGTGCTTTAATGTTTATATAAACATATGTAATAAAATGGATGTGAGGAAAATTAGCTTTTATTAAACGTACAAAACTGATAATGCTGCTTATTTGTGAAGAAAGCTCTCATTTTTTTCGTTATCGCAGTGCAGAGAAAGAATATTGAGGTAAAAATATCGAATTGCACAAATATCGTAGTAAAAATATCATGGGTCACCAATATCGACAGTAAAATCCTCGTGGTCAAGAAAATCGATTTTAAGTAAGTAATATCCATGTAAAAAATATCAAAGTGTTTAATATTGTTTATATATGTGTGATGTTTGTTTTTTTGTATAAGAATTGTTTGTATTTGTATTATATGTGTTAACATTTTAGTTGTTAATAATTTTATTTAATTGAAGTTTGCGTTTTTAGTTCTGTAGTGGGTTTTGGGTTTATAGGGGAATAGGGTGGGGGGAAGTCATTTAATTATATACATTTAATTATATACTACTATAGTAGTTATTATTTTGTATTTGAAAATTGCGTTTTTAGTACCGTAGCGGGTTGTGGGTTTATAGGGGAATAGGGTAATATAATTATATAAAATGTATAGATTTTTTAAAGTATTATAATTTGTTTAATTGTGATGTTATAGTGTTAAATGTTTAAATTAATTTATTAATAATTGTTTAATAATTAGTTGTTAATTAATTTAAATTAGTTAATTAGTAATTAATTATGGTAATTGTGTAATTAATTTTAGGTGTGTGTTGTGGTGTTTATAGGTGTAAATGGTGGGAAGTAATTTATTTTTTATTGATGAATTATTAATTATTTGTTAATTAATTTAAATTAATTGAGTAATCAATAATCAGAATTGTGCAATTCATTTTAGGTATGTGTTGTTGGTATTATAGTGTTAAAGAATGTGTACTCAATGAATTTTTTATTGATAATATATTTTTAATTCATTATTAATGATGTTAATTATTGGTGTGGTGTTATAGGGTAGGAAATCAAATAAATACATTTATGTTTTAAATCATTTATTTGTTTGTGAATATTTGTTCCTTCTAAATAAATATTGTTGTACATTTATTTTTTATGTCATACTTGTAAGTTTTTGTTATGTGTAATTAACATCATATTATGTGTTCTTTTTATATGTTTTAATATATTTTATTGTATATATTTAAAATATTGTTTATTTATTTTCAAGATTATTGAATTTTTTTTGTTTAAGTGTTATTAGCTACTTTTGTTTTTCTGCTATCCAATACTTTCCCTACTATTGCACTCACTGGAGTGGGAATAGTCATTTTTACCCCTCCGCTATCAAACACGTTCCCTACTGTTGAACTTATTGCAGTTGGAATAGTAAATTTAATTGTTTCGCTATCCAACATTTTCCCTACTGTTGTATTTATTGTGTTGCAAAATGTACTTTTTAATTTTGTTTTATTAGTTTAATGTTTTCATTAATCATAGAATTTTTTTAATTTTAAATCATTGATGTATGTATTTATTTTATTTTTATATAAATTAAAAGTTTAAAAAATAAACAAGGATAATAGTTAATAAATGATTTTAAAGTAAATGCAGGTATATGTATAAATTATTGTTTGTGTGTTTATATTTTTTAATTAAGTTTAATTATTATATTTAGTTAAAATGTATATTAAATTCAATTCATTTTGTTAATGATAATATTAATATTTTATATTTTTAATATATATTATTTTATTTTATTGATATATTTTTTACATCTATATTTTTTACTTTGATATTTTTGATTCACATTTTTTTGGGTCGATAATTTTACTATCTATATTTTTTTCGATATTTTTACCATCGATATTTTTACCATTGATATTCTATCAGTGAACCGATCTCACACTGCTAGGCCTCACTATTTTTTTTTCTGTTCTATCCCTTTAAGAATATAAATGCTTTCGCAAAAGATGAACTAATATTACAACTGAATTGTAGAACCTGACCTCATAATGAAATGTGCTGTTTCCTGAAAATTGTATTTCTCTTTTCCTCATACCATATGATTTCACTGTATTTAGATTTCTTCCTCTGCCACATATTCACAATGAACAAGCGTATTAATGCTGCAGTTTAAATTTTGTGATTTAACTAGGATATACCAGGTTTAAATATTTCATTTTATAGAACAGCTCATTGTATTGTATTTTATGCATATTTATATAGCGCATGGCTACCCGGAGGCGTCCCAGCGCTTGCAGTAATAGCAGGATAGTGTCACTCAGTTTGGGAAGAGGAAGGTTTTCAGAGCTCTTCGAAAAGATAGGTGGTTGGGTTCTGATCGTAAGGAGAGAGGAAGAGAATTCCAGAGTCTGGAGGCAGTGGCCGAAAATGATCGGCCTCCGCTTCTGGCCTTACGAATCCTAGGAATAATGACCAGGTTCTTATTTTCGGAGCGAAGGGATCTTTTGGGCTTGTAAGACTGGATAATGTCTTGAAGAATGGGGGGACCAGAATTTGAACAGAGACTTGTGGACAATGCATACGCTTTTGAACTTTACTCTCTAATCAACTGGCAGCCAATGAAGAAATTTAAAGGATGCTCTGGCTGACTGGTGTTTAGGAATACCCAGTAAAAGTCTGGCCGCCGGGGGAGGAGCCACGGACGCGTCCAGAATGGCCGCGTAAGCCGAGCGCTCCCGAGACCCTCGCCACCCCTCGGCACTATCCTGTATATGATCCTGTAATTGGATCCTCAATCCTGAGAGCGGTTCGGAAGCGGCGCCGGACGATGTAATTTGCGTCCCGGGCGACCGCTTTTTGACCTGCTGAGAGCACCGGACAGTTAGCGGCCTATTGTGAGATGAAGCCGGGGCCTCGAGTTTTCGGCCGGTCCCGGCCGTAGTCTAACAACATTGGGGCCGAAAACCAGAAGTCGCCGGCTCGGCCCCGCAGACTCCCCATCCTTTGACGTCTCAGCCGTAGGGGGAGGCCCCCCTCCCCCCCTTCACTGCCCCCCAGTGTTGTGCTGTGTGCAGGTACGGGGACGAGGCACTGGTGACTGGCTGCGGAGAGCATCGGAGACCTGCAGGCTCCAGCTGGAGGCCTTTAAATTTCTCCTGTTTTGCCAGCCCAGGACAAGAAGTGACTGGGGATGAGGAACTCTGCAGTGATGGAGGCGCTCTCCCCGGCTCTGTGAATAGCGATGCATGGTTGATGGGGGTTACACGCCGTTTGAGGTGCACTGCAGTGAAATTGATGGCCCTGCAGGTTTGAAGGTTTGAGGTACCTGGCGATGGAGACAGAGTGCCTAAGTGGTGTGGTGCGCTATATTTGCTGGCCTGTGAAGCTCTGCGGTGGTCTCTGGGATGAACTGTGCTGCATTGGGAGGCCCCCGGTTCATGTTGTGATAGAGCCTGGGATGTGGCGAACTGGCCGGAGAAGTGGAAGTGGTACTGAGGAAGACTGGCATGGGCAGAAATGAAGGGGCATATGTTCGGCGTTGGACTCCTGTGCCGCGGACCACGGTGTAGACTCTGTGGAGTTACAGATGAAGAGGCAGACTAGGGCCTCGCTGTTGTACTGAAGAGGGCCAGATAGCATCGTCGTCGGACGTATGGTCAGATCTGAGACTGAACGAACGTCCCCCTGCTGGTCGGCTTAACTCCTTGGGGCTGCGCTGCCCGGACGGAAGTGACTGCAATACTGCCCATGCAGCTCTACTGGTCAACTATTGTTGTGATTACAGGGTTGCGGCTACTGCTGGATTAGCTCTTTCCTGATTGTCAGCATGGCGACCAGACCTGAGCCGGAGAAACAACAGTAAAGGTCAACTAGAGGAGCTAAGTTTACTCATACTAATACATTGGATCGCTATTCACAACCTAGAGGGTCGCCTTCTGGAACTGGGAGGCCACAGGACGGGGGGGGGTCGACCCGTTGACTGCCGCAACAGAATTTACGTTGCAAAATGTTATTGTCACGATCGATGGGGTGAAAACCTCTCTCGGACAAAAGATGGAGTCTTTGGACCATAAACTGGATACAGTCACTACAGAGGTTAACTTGATCAGGGCGGACCTCACCAAAACTAGTGAGAAGGTAAAATCACTAGACATCAAGACGTCCAGTCTCACCGACGATGTGGCGATTCTGCAGCAAGGCCTCCAACGCAGCCGCAAGTCGTAAGCTGGATGAGCATGAAGGGCGGGCCCGTAGAAACAACGTGCGCATTATTGGTGTACCAGAGAAAGCCGAGGGTCAGGCTGCGGACCTCTTTGTTGAAGACATTATACTCAACCACTTGAAACCCAGAGGACTGAGTAACTTCTTTACAGTGGAAAGAGTGCACAGGATTCCGGGTGGTAGGCCGCAACCAGGAGCACCTACCCGGCCTATGATAGCGAGGGTGCTTAACTTCAGGGATAGAGAAGCTATCCTGCAAGCCTCCAGGATTGGGGGCCCCCTGAAGTATGACAACCCTCAGTTTCTTCCCGGATTTTACTCAGGCGATACAGATATAACGGCAGACTTTTATTGGTGTTAAAAAGAAACTCTGTGATAAAGGACTAAAATACGCAATGATGTACCCTGCTAAGTTACGTGTTGAACATGAGGGTAAGGTGCTCTTTTTTGATAATCCTGAAATTGCCTCGGATTGGATGGAGGGTCTATCCTCCTGGGATGATCAGCGGGGACAGAGTGGTGCAGAAGATGAGACTGTACAGAAGTAATAATAATCATTGACATTGTTGCAGGTGGGGCTTGGCCGAATTGATGAGTGGGCCCTGGCTGGCTGTAGAGTGTTCGTGGAACTGTTAAATGTGGTAACGGTTTTAAAATGTCCAACGGTATATTCAGGGGTTGGGCGGGGAATCGGAGGGCTGTGCTCCTCCCCGGGTTCCCTTTTCGATAGATAGGTAGTTAGATCATGGGGCGACAGGCACACTGCGAGTTGGGGAGGCTGTACACCGTGAGCAGGGGTGCAGGAAGGGGGGTTGTCAGTGGGGTTTGTTTGACAGGGAGATTTTTTGTTTTGTTAATTGTTTCCTATTATTTGTGATAGGCATTGCATCTGAAGGTTTCGTCCTGAAAAACATCATATTCATAGTGCAGGAGTTGGAGGGAAAGCAGACCCATTTCATGTTTGACGATGGGGGGTAAGGGGCTGAGGGTACTGAGTTGGAATGTCAATGGGTTGGGGGAAAAGATTAAACGTAGTGTGGTGCTTCAGTTTCTGAAACGTCACGCCCCGGACGTGGTCCTGCTTCAGGAGACACACTTAGTGGGAAATTCATGCAAGGCGATGCATAGAATGGGTTACCGACTGGTGGCACATGCGGGATTTACTTCGGGTTCTAGGGGAGTTGGGGTCCAGCTTAGGAAGACGCTCCCGATGGTAATTGACTCCATTATTGAGGATGATAGAGGCAGATATATAGGGGTGTCTGGACGTTGGGAGGGGCACACCCTCTCCTTGTTGTCGATCTACGTCCCCCCAGGTATGCAAACAACTACCTTCACAGATTTGGGGAAAGTTCTTCTGGACCTCCTGAGTGGTCTATTGATATTGGGAGGTGACTTTAATGCTGTGGTCTCCGGCGCTATGGACAGGCACCCGCCAAGAGATACAGGGCGTGTGCAAAGATGGCTTCCTGATTTTATGGATGCATTGTGTTTGATAGATGGCTGGAGACTGTTTCATACGGGCCAACGACAGTACACCTTCCACTCTGGTGCCCATAGTAGTCTTTCACGTATTGATCACTGTTTATTACCTGCGGCTCAAGCACACTACCTCATGGGGTATTTCGGATCACTCGCCACTTTGGTTCCGATTCGATATTGCTTCGGGATCGGTAGCTAGAGTGGCCCCCATTAATCCCTGGTACATGCGAAATCCTAGAATTGGTGCGGACCTGTTGAAGGCGATAGAACTCTATTTTCAAGAGAACGAGGGATCAGTGTCATCTCCGATTTCACTTTGGGAGGCCACCAAGACAGTCATAAGGGGTCAGGCTTTGTCATTGATCGCAGGAGCAAAGAAAGATCGTAATGAAGAAATGGCAAAGGTAGAATCTAAGGTAACTTGCATTGAGGCAGATTTGGAGCAGGAGGTGACTCAAGCTAAGCTTCATGTTCTGAGTCTCAAGCAGCTGGAATATAGAGCGTTGGGTACAGATAGCACCAGAGCCCTAAGTGGGGAGCAGCACTGTCGGTTATATGATGTTGGTGATAAGGCCGGGAAACTAATCGCCTGATTAGATAAGAAAGACAGAGCAGATCGTGTAGTCCCGGAGATTGAGACGGCTGAGGGGGCGTGCATGACGGACCCTAAGGGTATAGTAGGGAGGTTTGCGGAGTATTTTCGGATGGTTTACACCTCGGTTTCTGAGTTGCTGGAGGAGGATTTGCACTTGTTATTGCGAGATATCCGACTCCCGCACCTGACTAGGGAAGGCCGAGATTTTATGAATAGTGCCCCCACAGTAGATAAAGTTGCTCTGGCAGTGCATTCACTGAACTCGGGTAAGGCATTGGGCCCTAATGGGCTCCCGATCGAGTTGTAAAAACTCAGGCCTGATAAGATTGCTCCCTACCTTAAGAGCATGTTCGTGGCGGCACGGGAACAGAAGGTGTTACCATATGATCAGAGGGTGGCATCTATTGTAGTCATACATAAGGAAGGGAAACCAAAATCCCACTGTGCTTCGTATAGGCCCCTCTCGTTATTGAATGCGGAACCAAAGATTCTGGCCAAACGTTGTCTAATAGGCTTATTAAGGTGATTAGCGGATTGATACACGCTGATCAATCAGGCTTTATTCCCCATAGGAACACAGCTTTAAACCTTCGCAGGTTGCACGGAGTACTGGCCAGAGCTCATACTCTGAGAGAACAGGCTGTAATAGTGTCACTCGATGCAACAATGGCCTTTGACACGGTGGAATGGCCGTACCTGTGGGCAGTGTTAGCTAAGTTTGGTTTTGGGTCGAGTTTATTCGTTGGGTGCGTTTGTTATACACTGAACCTCTCACTCAGGTGGTGGTAAACAACCGGGTTTCATCACCATTTTGTCTCGGGCGGGGCACCCGGCAGGGGTGTCCGCTCTCTCCCCTTTTGTTCTCTGTGGCACTTGAGCCTTTGGCGGCCTGGATTCATTGAGAACCCTCGATTCATGGTATTCGATGGTCCCCTCATTTAGAAGATCGGATCTCACTGTATGCAGATGACATTCTGCTCTATTTGACATCACCCAGAAAATCATTAAATGTTGTCTGTGATGTTCTGGCCTCCCACCGTAGAAACTCCGGGCTCACTATAATTTGGGGAAAATCCTATCTGTTGGTTCTGAGTGGCGATACCCCCATTCTCCCACGAAACTGCCCGATTAAAATCGCCATGGATGGGTTTAAGTATCTAGGTATCTTTATCTCAATGGATCCCTCAGTTAGATACGAAAGAAACCTCCTTCCCCCTCTGATTAGACTCTGAGGCGATGTCACCAGTTGGAGGAAGCTCCCTCTCTCCTTGTTGGGGCGTGCGGCCCTCTTTAAGATGATGTCCTTGCCTCGTTTTCTTTATGCCCTCCAAAACAAATTAGATATAGTGCCAGCAGTTATTTTCGGGAGGTGGAGGGGATACAGCGTAGTCTGATATGGGAGGGCAGACCGCGTATTGCCTTGGCCAAATTGACCCTACCGTGGTATGACGGTGGTATAGCTCTCCCTGACATCAAGAGATACTATTGGGCATCTCAGTTGGCAGCCATAAATCAGGGTACTTACGTGCCCGATACGGACCCAGGATATGCGATGGGTAAGTGGCTGCTCCCTGAGGGTAATTACAACAGAGCGTTGTACACCAAGTCAGCAGGGAAAAGTTTAACGGGACCAACTAGGGTGGCGGTGCGGATATGGCAAGACGCTACTAGCTCTTTGGGATGGAAGGACTGACTTACGTTGGCCACCCCACTATTCGACTCGGACAAATTAGGCAAGCTTTGGAACACAAAGGGTTTCGATAAGTGGGACATGATAGGGATTGCTACTATTGGCGATATTTGGGTCAAAGGGAGGATAAAGCCATTCGTAGAACTGCAAACCGAGTTTGAGTTGAATGGAGCGGAGTATTTCCGATATGCACAAGTGAGTCATGCGCTAAAGTCGGCGTTGCCGGCGGACGAAGACACACCCGAGGCCTCGCTGTTGGAGGATAGAATATTGGATGGGCACTTGCCGGATAGAACTATCTCTCTGATTTATAAGAAATTGATCAACCACAGAGCAGATCTTCTCCTAGACTTGAGGGACAAGTGGACGAGGTATGGTATTGAAATAGATGATGAGGACTGGCAACTGGCCATGTTGTCTCCGAAGGAGGTTGCGATTCCAGCGCGACTGAGGCTAGTTCAATTGAAAATATTACATAGGCTGTATGTCACAGTTCCACGTTTGGTTCGGATGGGACTATCTGAAGATGGTTTGTGAAGGCGAGGATGTGGTCAGGTGGGCATGTTCCTTCATATCCTCTGGGAATGTCACTATATGGTAAAGTATTGGAGTGAGATACATGAAGTCATGCGAGAGGTATGGGGGGTAACAATGCTACCTGAGGCGAGGAGGTGTCTCCTTAATATATGGGAACCTAGGGATTTAAACACAGTGCACACCAGATGGGCCACTCTAGGGGCAATGATAGCTAAGCGAAACATAGCGAAACGGTGGGGTTCCGAGACACTGCACATGCTGGAGGAGTGGAAGGAGTGCATGGATTGGTGTATGTTTCGGGAAAAAACTGTTTACCTGGCAAGAGGCAAACCTCGTAAATGGGCAACTGTTTGGGGATTGTGGAATCGATACAAGGGGGAGATTTGTGTACCACCAGTGGACTCTGCTTTGAACATTCCTGTATCCCTGTGACCCTTCCATAGAAAGATACTATGCTTCTCCCTCTCCCCCCCACCCCCCATTACTATTGCTATGATGTAATGTCATTTGGGAATGATTAACCTCTGTACTATGCCCTCACTTTAACGCCTTGTTTCAATAAAAAGAAATATTTAAAAAAAAAGTCTGGCCGCCCAGATTTGAGTGGTTTGGAGTTTGGAAAAGGCGGCAGCTGGCACGCCTAAATAAAGGGTGTTGACATAATCCAGCCTGGAAAGCACCAGGGCCTGGACTGTTAATTTTCTGGCCTGAAAAGGGAGAAGGGGAAGAACCTTCCGAATCATTTTTAGGATCCCTGTGGGCAGTGTTAGCTAAGTTTGGTTTTGGGTCGAGTTTATTCGTTGGGTGCGTTTGTTATACACTGAACCTCTCACTCAGGTGGTGGTAAACAACCGGGTTTCATCACCATTTTGTCTCGGGCGGGGCACCCGGCAGGGGTGTCCGCTCTCTCCCCTTTTGTTCTCTGTGGCACTTGAGCCTTTGGCGGCCTGGATTCATTGAGAACCCTCGATTCATGGTATTCGATGGTCCCCTCATTTAGAAGATCGGATCTCACTGTATGCAGATGACATTCTGCTCTATTTGACATCACCCAGAAAATCATTAAATGTTGTCTGTGATGTTCTGGCCTCCCACCGTAGAAACTCCGGGCTCACTATAATTTGGGGAAAATCCTATCTGTTGGTTCTGAGTGGCGATACCCCCATTCTCCCACGAAACTGCCCGATTAAAATCGCCATGGATGGGTTTAAGTATCTAGGTATCTTTATCTCAATGGATCCCTCAGTTAGATACGAAAGAAACCTCCTTCCCCCTCTGATTAGACTCTGAGGCGATGTCACCAGTTGGAGGAAGCTCCCTCTCTCCTTGTTGGGGCGTGCGGCCCTCTTTAAGATGATGTCCTTGCCTCGTTTTCTTTATGCCCTCCAAAACAAATTAGATATAGTGCCAGCAGTTATTTTCGGGAGGTGGAGGGGATACAGCGTAGTCTGATATGGGAGGGCAGACCGCGTATTGCCTTGGCCAAATTGACCCTACCGTGGTATGACGGTGGTATAGCTCTCCCTGACATCAAGAGATACTATTGGGCATCTCAGTTGGCAGCCATAAATCAGGGTACTTACGTGCCCGATACGGACCCAGGATATGCGATGGGTAAGTGGCTGCTCCCTGAGGGTAATTACAACAGAGCGTTGTACACCAAGTCAGCAGGGAAAAGTTTAACGGGACCAACTAGGGTGGCGGTGCGGATATGGCAAGACGCTACTAGCTCTTTGGGATGGAAGGACTGACTTACGTTGGCCACCCCACTATTCGACTCGGACAAATTAGGCAAGCTTTGGAACACAAAGGGTTTCGATAAGTGGGACATGATAGGGATTGCTACTATTGGCGATATTTGGGTCAAAGGGAGGATAAAGCCATTCGTAGAACTGCAAACCGAGTTTGAGTTGAATGGAGCGGAGTATTTCCGATATGCACAAGTGAGTCATGCGCTAAAGTCGGCGTTGCCGGCGGACGAAGACACACCCGAGGCCTCGCTGTTGGAGGATAGAATATTGGATGGGCACTTGCCGGATAGAACTATCTCTCTGATTTATAAGAAATTGATCAACCACAGAGCAGATCTTCTCCTAGACTTGAGGGACAAGTGGACGAGGTATGGTATTGAAATAGATGATGAGGACTGGCAACTGGCCATGTTGTCTCCGAAGGAGGTTGCGATTCCAGCGCGACTGAGGCTAGTTCAATTGAAAATATTACATAGGCTGTATGTCACAGTTCCACGTTTGGTTCGGATGGGACTATCTGAAGATGGTTTGTGAAGGCGAGGATGTGGTCAGGTGGGCATGTTCCTTCATATCCTCTGGGAATGTCACTATATGGTAAAGTATTGGAGTGAGATACATGAAGTCATGCGAGAGGTATGGGGGGTAACAATGCTACCTGAGGCGAGGAGGTGTCTCCTTAATATATGGGAACCTAGGGATTTAAACACAGTGCACACCAGATGGGCCACTCTAGGGGCAATGATAGCTAAGCGAAACATAGCGAAACGGTGGGGTTCCGAGACACTGCACATGCTGGAGGAGTGGAAGGAGTGCATGGATTGGTGTATGTTTCGGGAAAAAACTGTTTACCTGGCAAGAGGCAAACCTCGTAAATGGGCAACTGTTTGGGGATTGTGGAATCGATACAAGGGGGAGATTTGTGTACCACCAGTGGACTCTGCTTTGAACATTCCTGTATCCCTGTGACCCTTCCATAGAAAGATACTATGCTTCTCCCTCTCCCCCCCACCCCCCATTACTATTGCTATGATGTAATGTCATTTGGGAATGATTAACCTCTGTACTATGCCCTCACTTTAACGCCTTGTTTCAATAAAAAGAAATATTTAAAAAAAAAGTCTGGCCGCCCAGATTTGAGTGGTTTGGAGTTTGGAAAAGGCGGCAGCTGGCACGCCTAAATAAAGGGTGTTGACATAATCCAGCCTGGAAAGCACCAGGGCCTGGACTGTTAATTTTCTGGCCTGAAAAGGGAGAAGGGGAAGAACCTTCCGAATCATTTTTAGGATCCCGTAGCACGAGGCTGCTGTCTTCCGGGCCTGAGTTTTAAATGTTAATTCACGATCCATTGTTACATGATGGAACACTAAGAAGCTCATAGAGTAGACTTGTAAAAAGGTTCTCATGAGAAACTTCGTAGATTTATCTTTTTGTAATACGCTGTGGCCACATCTGCTGTGACTTCATATCGACATGGATGTTTACCTTCGGAATCGGGGAAGAAGACGACGGACCATCGGAAGATCTTCCTCCATTAAACGTTGATGACATATTCCCCTATCATTGCCACATGTTTAGTGGCTTTTTAATATAGTATGTGTTCATAGCTAGAGAGTCAACGCAATCTATGCACTTCTACCCTGCCATGCCCCTCAACACTTTATGGTGCTAACTCAAATTACCATAAACTATTGCTAACAGTGATTTTTTTCGAGTATCCTGGCTCTAAGTGACATATCCCTATGTCAATCATAGCTACCGCTGTGGTTCTTTCCTTCTACCTGTATTAATGGTTGCTACTGCAGTTGTTTGGAGAAGTCGACTGAGTCTCTGGAACTATCCTTTATCTGGAGTTCAACTATACTTAGTTATCTGGCTTTGCTTCAAAATGTAGTTGCTCTTTTCCAAAGGGAACTCTTTATGGCTTCACAATAGGATAGGATAGGTCGTTTAGTTTACAATAGGGACTACATTCTGAATGAAACACGCTGTTATTTATTATGCTTGTTCTAACAAAACTTATTTTCCATAATTTCTGTAATAGGATTCATAAAAAGATCGAAATACTGACTAATCTCTTAAAGAGAAAATAAACTTTTGAAACTTCACCAAACGTCTCTTTATTGACTGATCATCAAATCAAAATAGTGATGAGTATTTTGTGTGATGCTCCATTCTAATACGGTGGCAAAGATTCATTGATTTAACAAGGCATGGAAATTCCAGGTTCTCTATGTCAGTTTTAAGGTGATGTTATGAGTGGAAACCTTTTATGCGATTTTCGTGCTTGCACCAGTGACTTTAGGAAGCCTCAAAAGAGAAAGATAATGGGGCAGATGCTTTTGTAGTGTCGCGCACTAGATGTTGCACGTCACGCTGTGACGTGACGTGCGGGCGGCCATATTGGCGGCTTCGCGCGCATCCCAGTTAGAGGCGCGAAAGCCGACCCGAGAGACAGATCGGCTCGGCGCTCTTTAGGGAAAGACTTTAAATAAATAATAGTTGAAACCACACACTGCTGCAGAGTCGTTATTGGCCAGAGAAGCAACGTTACAATGGTGACGAGGGCGGGATCCTGAACCCATGCACCCTGGAAAACATACTTATCAGGAGAATACACCGAGGGAGACAGCAGCACACCGGTGAACCCAGATCCAAGCAGGAAACAGGACAGCAAGGCCAAGCAGCCAGAGATGGACGGTGTCGAGGAGGGGCAAACAAGCCACTTCATGAGGTACCAGACCCTAAAGAGCGAGGCAGAGCCCAAACACACCCCGTGGGGAAGACAACCATGCAGGGGGGAGATAAAGGACCCAGGCGTAGTCAGGACTGAGCGCGCCAAATCCACACGGCTAACTTAAACAAGGGTAACCGCGCTGGCTACCATAAAAGAAGGCAAAGGGGCTGACACAGATAGTCCCCAGTTACAAGCCGGAAAACAGGAGCCAGACAGAACTCCAGGTAGTCCCAGAGGCCAAGGAAACACATCGCCCACGGTCAAAGGGGAGAAAATGAGCGCGCAAGGGGATACGCAATGGCGCCAGTTCAATTCCTGCCCAAACCGGGGGAACCACTTATGAAGTGGGAAGATTGGAGGGAGTATATAGACAACTTCATAGGAGTCCTAGAAGACGAGAATGAGGAACAATTTAACCCCAAGAGAAAAAAGCGCATTCTACTACTCAATTTAGGCCCGGAAGAACTCAGAATTTACAAGAGCCTAGTACCCAAACCAAGAGGAAGCACAGACGACGACGTGTACGCCCATGCCATTTACGACTTGAACGAACACTACCGGCCGGCAGTGTGTGTATCAGTCGACAGATTTAATTTCCAACAAAGGAAACAACGTCCCGGAGAGTCGGTAGAGGAGTATGTGGCGGCCTTGAAGAAACTGGCGACCACATGCAAATATGACGCATGGGAAGATGAGTTCATTAAAGATCAAATAGTGATGCACACTACGAGCACGAACGTACAGGACAAGCTTTTGGCCAGTGGGGAAACCACGCTGAAGGAGGTGATGGTCATTGTCAAAAGGGCAGAATTGGCACGCAGGTGCGCAGACGCTGCAAAGAAGGAAACGACACCCAGTCCCATGGTGAACAAAGTAGACGATGAGGAGCCTCGCAGAGACTATAAATACAGATGTTCCACCTCAAAAGGACCAAATAAATGACAAGGCAACCCCGGGCCACCAGGAAAACAAGCAGGGAACAACAAGAAAACGTGCTACAGATGCGGAAGCTGGTCCCACGAAGCACACGACAGGAAATGCCCAGCGTTCCGGGCCAAATGTATGTACTGTGGCATAATAGGTCACTACGAGAAGGTGTGCCGGAGAAAATCTTCCAAGATCATGGTGAAATACATTGACCAGGATCATGAAGACCATGAGGGAAGCACAGAGGAAGAAGTAGTCACCGTACTGTGTATAGACGACCAGGTGTTGAGTGTGGACGGTAAAAGGACAACCAAACCAGTATTAGAAATGACAATCGGCGGAATACCCATAAGCGTAGTGGCGGACACCGGCTCTCCCTACACCATTGTCCAGAGAGGGATGTGGAATGAAATTCAGGCCACACTGAGGCCCAGAACTGGAGAAATTGGACATCCGACCAGTCACATACAATGGGGACCGCATACCGATGGTTGGATTCCGACCCTTAAAGTTTGAGTTCAGAGGCCGATCCGCATTTTGCAAGCTGTACGTATCGGAGAAGGGACCATCAGTATTTTGATGGCTGGACCAAGGTGACCTGGGCATCAAACTGGATCCAGGCGGGAAGGAGCAGATACTTCTCACAGAACCAGAGGCATGGCCAGACCTGGTCAGGTGGAAAGAAGACTACCCCAAAGTATTCGGAGGCACAGTGGGAAGGTTGGAGAAATTCCTACACAAAATTGTACTGAAGGATGGAGCCATACCAGTCGCCCACAAAGTAAGAAACGTGCCCCTAGCAGTGAGAGACGCTGTTCAAGTCGAACTACACTTAAAGAAAAAAGGGATTATTGAACCCATCACGTGTGCTGAGTGGCTCGCGCCATTAGTGGTGGTCATGAAGCCCAGCGGAAAGGTCAGGTTATGTGTTGACCCGAGGGAGTTGAACAAGAATATCGTCGTGGAGAAGTTCCTCTACCAAGAATCGAAGAAATGTTGGCAAAAACCAGAGGAGTCAAGTGGTACTCCACCATTGATTTGACCTCGGCTTACCATCAAATTGTCTTGCACCCTGACAGCAGGAAATTAACATTCATCACCCCATTCGGATGCATTCAGTTCTGCCGCATGCCGTTCGGACTGGCCTCGGCAGCTGCAGTGTTCCAGAAACTGATGCACCAGCTGTTTAGGAATATGGACGGCATCCAGTACTTCCAGGACGACATCCTGGTAATGGGGCGCGACAAAATGGACCACGACTCGAAACTCAACAAGGTGCTGACGACCTTGGAGCTCAAGGGCCTCACAGCAGAATGGGCCAAGTGCAGTTTGGGCATGGAGACGGTAACCTACTTAGGCCACGAGATAGGGGTGCAAGGGATCACGCCAAAAACAGAAAACGTAAAGGCCATCTATGAGGCACCGCCACCCACCAACAAGGAGGAGGTCAGGTCATTCCTGGGCATGGCAGAGTATTACAGTAAATTTGTGATGCATTTTGCCTCAAAGACACACCACATGAGGATGCTGACAAGGAAGAGCAGCGCATTCCAGTGGACAGCAGAGACTCAGAGTGAATTTGAAACCATCAAGAAGGACGTCGCAGGAGCTGTGCCACTCCAGGGGTATGACCCTCAGGGCATAACGGTGCTCACAACCGACGCCAGCATGCAGTACTCATTCAAGATTGAGGCCAAGGGCAAATGGAGACAATCAGCTTCGCATCCCGCACATTGAGCAATACGGAAAAGAAATACAGTGTTATCGAAAAGGAGATGCTGGCCGTCGTGTGGGCAATGACAAGGTTCAGGCAATTCCTATGGGGCACTCGATTCCAGCTGAAGACAGATCACAAGCCATTATTGAAAGTGTTAACATCCAGCGGACATGCCAGTGCCACGCCCAAGATGTCGAAGATGACCTTGAAATTGCTTGAATTCAGATACGACGTAGAGTACATTCCAGGAAATCGGAACAGGGTAGCAGACTACCTAAGCAGAGCGGCGGCCATGGAGCCAGGAGAAGAAGACCAAGCAGGAAAGGAGGAGATGGTAGCACTCACGGAAGACCAAGAGAGAGTCATCTGCAATCAGGAGTGGACTGAAGCATACGAAAAGGACTGCACCATACAGGAAGTGAAGTTACACATTGTCAAGGGTTGGCCGGACAAAAGACAAATGAACGAGAACCTTAAATCATACTATGAGGTCAGGGAAGAGTTGTTGTTGGGTGACCGAGGAGTATTCGTGTACAGAGGAGATAAAGTCATCCCCCCAGAAGGCATCATTCCCAAGCTACTGGACATACTACATGAGGGCCATTTGGGAATAGGAAAAATGAAATTAAGGACCAAACAAAACAACTGGTGGCCAGGTATGGACCTACGGGCAGAGAGACATGTCAGAGATTGTCTACAGTGCCAGGGAGCAGACAAGACGCTCAAACTGTTGCGTCCAGCATTAGGGAAATTCGACCCTCCACAGAATCCGTGGGAAGAACTGTCGATAGACATTCTGGGCCCGATTCTCGACGGCCAAGGTATCCAAAAATACGTATGTGTCCTTATAGACAGATACTCGAAATGGCCAGAGGTAAAAATAGATGAAGCAATGGATGCCGAGAACATTTTAAAGTTTCTGTCGGACACTTTCGTGAGAGAGGGCATCCCCAAGTCCATCCTGAGTGATAATGGCCCCCAATTCACTTCCGACAAATGGAACAACTTCATGCAGAGGAATGGTATCATTACCAAACGCATGTGGATCTACCATCCGGCTGGCAACGGCCTGGTAGAACGATTCAATAGAGTAGTGATGGGAGCTGTACAGGCAGCGATCTCCAGCAACATACCATATGTGCCAACCACTACAACAAACGCAGGAATGTGAAAAATACAGAACTGGAAAAAGGCGAGTGGGTGCGAGCAAAGTTGGCAACGTTGCAGAGGAAGGGGGACAGTAAGTACAGTAAACCGATGCAAGTCAAGGAGGTGTATGACCGAGCGGCCTTGCTGAGTGATGGGAATGTGTGGTCCCAAGACCGCATGGCCAGGTGCAACAAAGTCTTACGATGGCATCAAGGCGGAACAGAATGGGAAGACATGGAGGAACCCAATGTGGAGCAGGAACAACCCGCCGTAGAGTTGCAGGAGAGGAGAGGCGAACAGCACGAGGAGAGAAACCCTGACAGCAACCAAGAAGCTGCAATGGAAATGCAAGTGAGGAGAACTGATGGAAGCGTGGCGGCGCTGAGAGAGGGAAGGATAAGCACAGAGACCCAGGATAGAGGGGTGCCGTCCACCCCAGCAAGGGTAACCCAGAGAGGAAGAACTGTGGTGAGACCTGCCAGGTTTCGAGACTTTGATATGGACAGCGAACTGTAAGTTACTTGTTCTTTGTTTGGAAAAAAGGGAGATATGTAGTGTCGCACACTAGATGTTGCACGTCACGCCGTGACGTGACGTGCGGGCGGCCATATTGGCGGCTGCGCGCGCATCCCAGTTAGAGGCACGAAAGCGGACCCGAGGGACAGATCGGCTCGGCGCTCTTTAGGGAAGGAGTTTAAATAAATAATAGTTGAAACCACACACTGCTGCAGAGTCGTTATTGGGCAGAGAAGCAACATTACAGCTTTCAAGTTCTGCACAGATTTAGCTTCTACGCATTTGCAGATTCGGGCACAAACAGAAGTTTGTATCCAGACTGGGATTATAACTAAATCAAAATTACACATCGAGCATACTGCCCCTGCTTGTGCCCCAGCTCACCCTTAATTAGGTAAGTCCAATGCAGACCACGGCAGCGCACCATATTACACAAAAGTGCCCTATCCTGAATGCATCGATTTACAAAAGGGGGTGGTGATGAACAGAGTGTCTGAATTGAGCAGACCACTCTTACCCAGTCCAAAGATCAGGGCTTGATCCATCACCGTTATTTATCTCACTGCCCCATCCCAGCTCAGAACCTGGCTATATGCAAATCAGTCTGTCCCTGGCCCAGTGCATCATGGGAACAGGGCAGACTAAACTACCAAGCCAATTCTTTACCAGAAAGGAGACAAGCTACCGGGGACCGGTTTCTGGCATTTCAGCCTCTTCGGCCCGGCTTGCTTGAATCCTGATGGAGCAGTGAGAAAGGGACTCATGTCTGAGTATACCCTGCCACACCTATAGTGGCCAAAATCGATTTACAAAAGGGGGTGGTGATGAACAGAGTGTCTGAATTGAGCAGACCACTCTTACCCAGTCCAAAGATCAGGGCTTGATCCATCACCGTTATTTATCTCACTGCCCCATCCCAGCTCAGAACCTGGCTATATGCAAATCAGTCTGTCCCTGGCCCAGTGCATCATGGGAACAGGGCAGACTAAACTACCAAGCCAATTCTTTACCAGAAAGGAGACAAGCTACCGGGGACCGGTTTCTGGCATTTCAGCCTCTTCGGCCCGGCTTGCTTGAATCCTGATGGAGCAGTGAGAAAGGGACTCATGTCTGAGTATACCCTGCCACACCTATAGTGGCCAAAATCGATTTACAAAAGGGGGTGGTGATGAACAGAGTGTCTGAATTGAGAAGACCACTCTTACCCAGTCCAAAGATCAGGGCTTGATCCATCACCGTTATTTATCTCACTGCCCCATCCCAGCTCAGAACCTGGCTATATGCAAATCAGTCTGTCCCTGGCCCAGTGCATCATGGGAACAGGGCAGACTAAACTACCAAGCCAATTCTTTACCAGAAAGGAGACAAGCTACCGGGGACCGGTTTCTGGCATTTCAGCCTCTTCGGCCCGGCTTGCTTGAATCCTGATGGAGCAGTGAGAAAGGGACTCATGTCTGAGTATACCCTGCCACACCTATAGTGGCCAAAATCGATTTACAAAAGGGGGTGGTGATGAACAGAGTGTCTGAATTGAGCAGACCACTCTTACCCAGTCCAAAGATCAGGGCTTGATCCATCACCGTTATTTATCTCACTGCCCCATCCCAGCTCAGAACCTGGCTATATGCAAATCAGTCTGTCCCTGGCCCAGTGCATCATGGGAACAGGGCAGACTAAACTACCAAGCCAATTCTTTACCAGAAAGGAGACAAGCTACCGGGGACCGGTTTCTGGCATTTCAGCCTCTTCGGCCCGGCTTGCTTGAATCCTGATGGAGCAGTGAGAAAGGGACTCATGTCTGAGTATACCCTGCCACACCTATAGTGGCCAAAATCGATTTACAAAAGGGGGTGGTGATGAACAGAGTGTCTGAATTGAGCAGACCACTCTTACCCAGTCCAAAGATCAGGGCTTGATCCATCACCGTTATTTATCTCACTGCCCCATCCCAGCTCAGAACCTGGCTATATGCAAATCAGTCTGTCCCTGGCCCAGTGCATCATGGGAACAGGGCAGACTAAACTACCAAGCCAATTCTTTACCAGAAAGGAGACAAGCTACCGGGGACCGGTTTCTGGCATTTCAGCCTCTTCGGCCCGGCTTGCTTGAATCCTGATGGAGCAGTGAGAAAGGGACTCATGTCTGAGTATACCCTGCCACACCTATAGTGGCCAAAATCGATTTACAAAAGGGGGTGGTGATGAACAGAGTGTCTGAATTGAGCAGACCACTCTTACCCAGTCCAAAGATCAGGGCTTGATCCATCACCGTTATTTATCTCACTGCCCCATCCCAGCTCAGAACCTGGCTATATGCAAATCAGTCTGTCCCTGGCCCAGTGCATCATGGGAACAGGGCAGACTAAACTACCAAGCCAATTCTTTACCAGAAAGGAGACAAGCTACCGGGGACCGGTTTCTGGCATTTCAGCCTCTTCGGCCCGGCTTGCTTGAATCCTGATGGAGCAGTGAGAAAGGGACTCATGTCTGAGTATACCCTGCCACACCTATAGTGGCCAAAATCGATTTACAAAAGGGGGTGGTGATGAACAGAGTGTCTGAATTGAGCAGACCACTCTTACCCAGTCCAAAGATCAGGGCTTGATCCATCACCGTTATTTATCTCACTGCCCCATCCCAGCTCAGAACCTGGCTATATGCAAATCAGTCTGTCCCTGGCCCAGTGCATCATGGGAACAGGGCAGACTAAACTACCAAGCCAATTCTTTACCAGAAAGGAGACAAGCTACCGGGGACCGGTTTCTGGCATTTCAGCCTCTTCGGCCCGGCTTGCTTGAATCCTGATGGAGCAGTGAGAAAGGGACTCATGTCTGAGTATACCCTGCCACACCTATAGTGGCCAAAATCGATTTACAAAAGGGGGTGGTGATGAACAGAGTGTCTGAATTGAGCAGACCACTCTTACCCAGTCCAAAGATCAGGGCTTGATCCATCACCGTTATTTATCTCACTGCCCCATCCCAGCTCAGAACCTGGCTATATGCAAATCAGTCTGTCCCTGGCCCAGTGCATCATGGGAACAGGGCAGACTAAACTACCAAGCCAATTCTTTACCAGAAAGGAGACAAGCTACCGGGGACCGGTTTCTGGCATTTCAGCCTCTTCGGCCCGGCTTGCTTGAATCCTGATGGAGCAGTGAGAAAGGGACTCATGTCTGAGTATACCCTGCCACACCTATAGTGGCCAAAATCGATTTACAAAAGGGGGTGGTGATGAACAGAGTGTCTGAATTGAGCAGACCACTCTTACCCAGTCCAAAGATCAGGGCTTGATCCATCACCGTTATTTATCTCACTGCCCCATCCCAGCTCAGAACCTGGCTATATGCAAATCAGTCTGTCCCTGGCCCAGTGCATCATGGGAACAGGGCAGACTAAACTACCAAGCCAATTCTTTACCAGAAAGGAGACAAGCTACCGGGGAATGCAGGCATGGACTCTGACACTTCAACCCTGCACTACGGAGAGCACATTGGTAAAAGACAGGGCCACTGTTTCAAAAAGAAACACCGTGATTTATTGGCGGCGAACCAGTCACACTTTGAAGGGATTGCAGGAATCCCCCTGCAGGCCATGCGCTTGAGGAAATGTTTCATTTTAATCGTGTTAGCACACAATTTGTACTGGCACAATCCATATTATAAAAGGGGTGCACACAATTATATGCAACCTCTTCTATAATACAAAAATTTCTCGGGGATGCAAGAAGCAGAGCACTTTCTGTAATACATACCCTGGTGGGTTAAAACATGGTGTGGCAAAACATGGCACTAATTGTGTGAGTAAACCCTGCGTATTCTGAGTTTTTGTAACTTGGAAGGGGGGAAAAGACATGTTGTTACAGTGTGGCCCCCCTCTTCTAAGTTCTGAAACGTGGAATAGTGCAGTAGTTAAGCAGCTTATGAATACTGCACTTGGCGGGATCCATATGCACTGGTGTCACAGTGACCACCCAGGATTGTGTAGGTGGAGAAAAGAGAGTCTTGTGCTTTGAATGTGTGTGGGAACAAGTTTAAGGATTCTCCTTCGAAATAGGTTTATAAAAAACCATGATGAAGTAAATGTATAGCAGTTTTTCAGTTGCAATCAACGGTTAAGCAATTGCTACCAGCTTTAAGTTTGCCTCCAGCAAAACAGTTCACATTTAGGCACTGCTTGCTTGGACGAAAGAGAAAATGGCCAGGACATTTCAGCTGTTACTAGTGGTGCTCAATGTAGTGGAGGATAGTAATTCACAGGCTCAGAACTCAGTTGCCAGGGGTTGACAAATAGGTTGAGAATATGGTGTAAAGGGCTACAGCAGAGAAGTCCTTGATGAAGCGTGCTCGCGAGACGACAGGCTAGTGGAGGACCTCATAATTTGAGCAGAGATGTTTAGACCACTAACTGATCCATCAAATAATAAACTAAATTACTGGGACTGAGTGCATGAGGGATAATGGATGGTCGACGTTAGCTCGCTGCACTAGCGTAATGAAACTTGAGAGGGCCTCCCTGCAAGGTACGCGGTGAGCCCCCCTCCGGACTCAGTAAGGAACTCTCCTGCCAAAATACTGTGCTGAGGTGGCCACCTGGGGCTTGGGTGTCCCCGCACCATGGGGGCTGCGGGGGCCCGTGTTACGGCACTGACTCACTGCCAGTTTCCTGGGGGAGGTCCTGCATTTGGTAAACTTGTTAAGATTGCTTAAAGGCCGAGTAAATTAGGTGGGATGCTCTTTGGAGGACCAGAATTGGGGATCAATTTAGCTCACGACCACCCACCATCTAGCAGGGCAGGTGGGTTCAACCGTAGGTGGTGAAGAATTAGGAACCTGAAGGTGTGACTTTCATGGATTTGAGTGTACCTGTGAACCTCATGAGTTGATTGATTTCACAAACACTGATATTGCTGTGAGTGTGGTTGCCGGGATTTATGGTAGGGGAGTGTAGAGTGTGCCAGAGTTCATGGCATTTGAATTTTTTCAGAAGTGCTTCTGTTTGGAATGTGTTGTACCATGATGGAATTAGAAATTGATAATTTAATCTATTTATTTTCTGCTCTGTCATATTCTGCTCAACGCTGCTATTGCACTGCTTTTATATTTTAAATAACAATAAAATATATTAGAAACAAATTGTCTGCCACCGTCTGTAGCCCGTTCCAATGAATTTTACACAGTGTGGTATGTTCTACTTCTAGTGGGTGTTATCTACCGACCAGTAGTAATCAAGGATGTAATGTAAGAAAGTGTTGATAACGTTTGAGCACTAGTACCTTTATCTAGATTTGAAATGAGCATTAAGAATCTTCAGGTTCACACTGTGCTTCACTTTAGGAATTAATATTTATGAACAGCTTGATACTCTTTGTTGACATTTTGCCCTTTCTTATTTTTTTGGGGAGGAGGCAGGGCTTAATTTGAGCCCGTAGTTTCCGATGCTCTGGACCGCCACTTAATTATGAAAACCAGGGCTTGTGACAGTCTGCCACAAGGTGTCACTTTCTGATTAATTTAGAGATAACCACAACAACAGTTAATTATTAATTCAATATACATTAAAAACAACTATTACCTGCGCCCAAGCCATTTTTTTTTATAGCTTTAGGGGCCTTGAATTGGCCAAATTGTCACAATTGTTGGAGTGTGATGGTGAGTAGTTGTGTTGCTACTGTCATTGACGGCATGGCAGGGGCAGTGTGTGGTGCAAGCTGCAGTGGCCTCCTTACAAGAGCCTTGGTATTTCTTTTTTTACAAATGAAGCAATGGGAGGCTGTTTGTAATGTGGATCTTAGAAACAGGAATTGGTTGATATAAGGACTTAATTCAAATGATAGTAATCATACTAATATCAATAATTGAAAAAACTGACAAATAAGCGACATCTGACATGACCAGTCTGAGGTCTCCCAGAGCTCAACTCAGTACTTATTTCTGCTGGTGGCTTCTGGGAGTGGGCACCAGCATTATGTTTTCAATGGAGTAGCGAGACCTTTTGCGAATCTTACCTGCGGGGTGGTCTCCTGTGTTTGCTGTCCCACAGGTAGTAGTATGTGGGGGTGTGCCGCCCCACAACTCGAGCCACTGGAGACGGATCACCTCCCCCTTTCTACGCCTCTTTTTTTTGTGACCAGGTTTCATTTTCAAGATGCTTGAGGTGGAATCAGGACCAGTCAGCCTTGATATTCAGCAACCCTGGCATTTGGCAGTGTAGATGACGCACTCCTATGAAGCTCTTCCGGCCCCTTCACTTGTATGTTTTTTAAAAATTAAGCTCTTGGTAGACCTGCCTGCCCTTAGTCTCGGTATGTTTACATGCCAAGTGGGATGATTCTAGCACATATTGCTGGTCCCAACTCAAACAGAAGAGTAAGGGTGAGTTTTGGACCTTATTGTGCATTCCATAAAAAGGCTCATGTTACAAATTATTAGAACATTGGAATGTTGGGAGCTCCATTGAAAACAATGGAGTGCTCTGGGCTTATAATGGCTGGTATAAGCCTGGAGCTCCAACATTCCAATGTTTCTTTGTTCACAGCTCTGGCTGTGAACAAAAGGTTCAGGGAGCCTGAGAGGATTCCAATCCCCTCATGCTCCCAAAAGGCTTTGTTTTCTGTTAGAACATTCTGTCCTCTAGTGACAGAATGTTCTAATAGCCTTATAGCCCTTCGTAGATGGGCTATACCGCTATTAAAGCCCCTCTCCCTTGTTAAAGGCCCTCGCCTTCGGCTCGGGCCTTTAACGCTGGAGAGGGCCTTTAATAGCCGGTATAGCCCTCTACGGCGGGCTATAAGGCTATATTAATTGACTGCTTGGCGGGAATCCATGAACACATGGATGTGCCTGCACCATGGCCACATGCTTTCATTCGCACTGGAGGCAAAGTTATAGGCTTCTGGGATACCTGAGCTGGTCGTTCACATCCTGGAAGTTCTGGCGAGCGAATATCACGGCTGGGCTTGAGTTCACTGGAAGGGCCAGGCGATTGTTGAGGTACATGTCTTCCACCCAGTACTGTTGAACCTTGGGAGAGAAGAACAGTTGTATCAAAAGTGAGACAGATGGGAAGCAAAAGGCTTTTATAGAGAAGGTCTCTTTTTGCCTGAATGTACAAGAACTCGGTAAAAATAAGTAGGAGCTTGGGACAAAAGTACAGCTACAATGTCTTCTTGCTACATTTGAGGGGGCAGCATAGTTCATCATTTTGGCACAAGTTATGAAACCTATAAACTTTAAGGGCCAAATGTATTTCAATGGAGTAGTGAAGTACTTTGCGTTTTTTTCAAACAGACTGCTTTGCCTTCCCACCTTCATTTTGCAATGTGACTGATGTATTAATAAGTCACATCACAAAATCCTCCTTTGCCGGGAGGCGCAAAACTCCTACCTCTTTAAATTTATTGAGTCAGAAGTCCTTTTGTATGCCTGTTATTGCAGGAAGGAGGGGTAGGAGGGACCTCAAGCACCAGTCTCTGCATTCAAAATCCCTTTATGCCAACATGTTTTGTTTAAAGTTGTCTTTATTAGCATTTTCTATATTTGAGACATAAAATACGATACAACAAAATATTGCAGCAAAGATAAACACAAGGAGCTCGTCAAAATCACAATTTAAATGAGATGTCTCACAAAGCCCACACCAAGGGGTGCCCCAGCAAGTGGGCCCAGGGTGTCCCACCTTATCAGCAACACTCAGCACAGTAGTACAAATCATGGAAGGTCCAACACAAGCCTCCGGCACTCCACCGAGCAGAGTCTTTGGGACATTTCCCATAGCTGTGAGCTGCACACTCCACGTGCACTAATCCATGTCTAAGGCAAAGCTGTAGATACCACATAGGGGAACTTTTAATCGTTTCCCTCACCGTACTCAAACGTTCCACCATCTCTCCCCAGAGCCCGAAATCCAGCTCTGCGCTTTAATCAGTATGCACTCGCCGCAGCCTTCATTCCTATGCAACCGACAGCCTACTCAGCTCCAACAATCATGTGCGCCACAGCTGGGAGGCAGAGGCTATCCAATGTATCGTTATGCGCCTCCAAGCCAATACTAGCCCCAACAACACAAATTGATCTCCCATTTTGCTCCCGCTTTGGGGAGTTGCAACAGTCAGAGCAGGCAATGCACCACTCTTACCCAGTATTCATCCAGCTATGGACAACTCCTCGTCATTTTTTTTCCAATTTTTTTTCAAAACGTAGTTTATTGGGTTTTTGTACAGTTCTCGCACATATACAAACGAACCAATAGTCACTATAACATCTTAATTCCAGCAATAATCTCCCATCCATTGTTCGTTACATGTTATGACATACAATTAGTGCATTGCAATTACTCAACCATAATAAACAGCGCCCGTCTATTTGCATACCCTCAACTTCCCTTAACGTTTACTGCTCCCCCTCCCCACTCCCCATCCCTCGTCACCGACGTGCACTGCAGTATCAATCCCTTCTGTCATGTGTATGCAGGAGTCACTGTATTTTAGTCTCTTGATGTACCTGTTATGGCTCGGACACCCCCTTTGTCATTGCCATGTCTACTCATTCATCCTGTGTTTAGCACTCTTGTAATGCCTGCACTAACGTCTCCCATGCCATTGCTTCCTCCAACGCTTTGTCATTGTTCCGCCGTCTGGCCTGTTGGTATCTCAGTGTGCTCTCACTGCTTGCCCACTTTATGAACTCACCCCTCCATCTCCTGCTGCTAGGTCCTACTGTTTCCTTCCAATGTTTTGTGATTTCTCGCTTCGCCAGTATGAGTTACATATCTACAAATCTACTCGTTACTTTGTTTTTTGATGTATGTGGAAACCAGTGTAGAACACTAGTGGCTATATCAAATGTCAGTTGTCTCTCCATAACCGTGTTTAGGACCTCTCCCACCTCCTCCCAGTGGGAACCCATCACCAGGCAAGACCATAGCATGTGTTCTAATTCTACCCCGGCTCGTGCAGATCTGGGGCACGCCGCCTCTTCCTCCTTAAAATATTTCCGGATCCTTCCTGGCGTCAAGTAAGCTCTATGGAGAATATAGAAATGCACTAGTTGGAACCTCGTGTTTCTTGTGCTCTTCCAGGCTCTGCGCACTATTGTGGCGGTTGAGCCAGCGTTTTCATCAAAATAATGGGTGATCCCCTCCCTCACTGCACTTTGGAAATCCGTGTCTTCCAGCATTTCAGGTCGTAGTCTCCGGGTTGGGCTGCTTGAGATCCCGGTCATCCAGTGCATGGTGAATAGCAACGGATTATGATCGGAGATCGTCCTAGTCAAATATTCAGACTGCACAACCGCGGGCATCACTGTGGGGGAGCACAACACCGTGTCCAGCCTGACATGCAGTTCATGCATCCCAGAGAAATAGGAATAGTCCCGGTCCAGTGGATGTTGTGTACGCCACACATCTATTAGACACCACCTGGTCTGCCATTCTAGTCTAACTTTGGTCAGCCCATATATCGGGGAATCGGCCAATGGGGGATGCGACCTATCCAGCGATATATCTGTTATGGATTTGAAGTTTCCACCCATCACCAAAGGGCTCGCGAGATAGTGCGCCAAAGAACCAGACAGCTTCGCCAGGAAACTCAACTGATCAGCGTTAGGCGCATAAATGCTACAAAGTGCTATATCCCTGCCTCTGAGCCTACCTTCTATGGACACAAACCTGCCTTCAGGGTCTATCGTCTGTCGGACCACTTGAAAAGGGGCCCCCACTCTAATCAAGATCGAAGCGCCTCTTGAAAACACTGAATATGTGGTGTGATACACCTGGCCCCTCCATCTACGCTGCAGTACCACGCCCTCGGCCTTAGGTAACTGAGTTTCCTGGAGTAGAGCTATGTGTACCCTCCTGCGGACTAAGTTGGCATGATTCTTATATCGTCGTGCCATAGTATGTAACCCTCTCACATTCCAGGTAATGCATCGTAAATCGGCGGTATCACCCATTCTCAAATAGTAACCATTGCAGTTTAAATCGCGGTTATGCGTCCCCATCGGTGACTATCCCTCCCCACCTCCCCTCCAAACACCCCCAACTACCCACCCCCCCAAGAACAGGACCTAGTAACAACCATCTAGTTCCCATCCAAACCAATACAAACTCTAGCACACTTCTAAGCCCAAACAGCAGACACTGAGGGCACGCCTTAAGGGCGACAAGGGGGGACTGTGTGTCGATGGGCCGCCGCCCTACTCCTACACTCCTCAAAGTTCAACCGAGCCCCAGATAAGTGGACACCGCAGCTGCCACCCTACCTGCAGCATCAATCAACCCCCAAAACCTGTATCAGAGGAGTCCGCTGTAGTCCCGTGTTCTCAACCCATCCAGCTCTCCAGGCGTGACTACCCTTCATCCAACATCCCCTCTGCTGTTGCTGGCGTGACCTTCGGCAGGCGCACACTGTCCGTCTCTGAGTGTTGTCCTTCTCCGATTCTGTTCCAGCCATCGATAGAGAGTCCTGTGTTCCCGACAATGCAGATACCACTTCCAATACGTCTCGCCGTTCTGCTTCCGTCTGCGGCGAAGAGGGTCTCCTCAGGCCCCGCTGTCTGTTACGAATCCTTCGCGATTTCTGTGGATATTCATGCCCTTAGTTCGTTGTCGTCCTTCCCATCTCTGTACCGTTCCAGCCAAGCACAGGCGTCATCTGGGGTATCAAAAAAACACGGTTTGCCATCCACAATGATCCTCAGCTTAGCTGGGAAAGGAGGGAGTATTGAAGCCCTTCTTTTCTCAATTCCCTCTTGACGGCCAGAAAGGAGGTTCGCCAACGCTGGGTTTCATATGTGTAGTCCGGAAATATATTAACCCTGCTATTCCCCACTTGGTAGGGGCCGTCCACTTGTGCTTTCTGGAGCAGCAGGTCTCTGTCCCGGAAGTGCAGCAGCCGGGCCACCACCGGCCATGGGGGCCACCCCTGCTGAGGTAGCCTAGCCGGCACCCTGTGTGCTCGCTCCAAGGTATAGAAGGTAGATAGACCTTCCGGAGCCACCACTGTTTTAAGCCAATTTTCAAGATATTGTACCATGTCCTGCCCTTCCGTTTTTTCCGGCAAACCCACTATACGGATATTGTTTCTGCGATTGCGTCCTTCGACATCTTCTGCCCTCCTTTCCAATGCATCGATACGCTCCAATACATTAGTCATGGTGGCTTTGAGGTCCTTCTGTGATGGTTCGATGGTTTGAAGTGCTTCCTCCACTAATTTGACTCTGTCGGCCAATTTACCATGATCGGCCCTCAGCAAGCCCAATCCTGTGGCCACCTGTGCTATGTCCTGTTGAAGCGCCAAGCAGGAGTCCGCTATAGCACTCAGGATTCTATCTAGCTCATGCTGCAGGCGGGGATCCTGTAGGTGCTCAGGATCTGCTTGCTCCCCTTGATCAGGCATTTCGCTTTCCGACGGAGGCTGAGCCATGTTCAGGCCCAGCGGTGGAGATAGTCACTTGCCCTGTCCTCGTAATTAGTGTTTAATTTATTTACTTTTTTTCGTTTTTTCTCCCCTCACTTGTTTATAGTGTAGCTCCAGGGGCCCCCGCCTGCTACAGCCCCCAAGGGCCGCGGCTCCTCACTCCGCCGGATTCGCAATCTGGCCGATCCGGTCCCAGGCTCGAGATGTTATCAATGGGTGGGGTAATGCCTCAGCCAGCGTCTGTCTAGGCCTTGAACGTCCAGGTGCCAGCGCCAGTAACGATGATGAATGCTGCCAGCTTCCCCTCTTCATCCTCTTCTGGGGTCCTCAGGTATCCCCTGACACGCAGTTGCGTTGGTCGCCATCTTCCCCTGTGTATACCCAGACCGGGCCTCTCACTGCACTTAGTTCCTAGTATTGTTCTCCCACTGGCTTCAGTGTGCTTTTCCGAATATGCGGTGTAGCTCCAACCACCAGCAGGGCCGCCCTCCACCTCCAGCCATACACTCTACAGAGCCGCTACTCCAGGGTACATTCCATGCGCCCTCCAGTGGTGCCAAGCCCCCGATGCTGTTCTATGGATCGGTGAAAGCGGGGTCCGCGCCACGCACTCCAGCGGCTATTCACGACCCTAGCTGCAGCCTCTCACCGTCTCTTGTCGGCCAGCCTGTGCCTGAATACGGATCTCCCCGCTCCACCACCAGCGGGCCCGCTCACACGAGCGTCCCAGTTTCCAAGTTCCCGCTCTTCGCAGCTCCCAGCCGCTCTCCACTGCGCTCCCCAGCGCCGGGGCAGTCGCTCCCACGGCCGTCTGCTCTCACAGGGATATTCCGAAGTCTCCCGGTGTATCTCCATGCAGGTCCCAGCCGCTCCGTAGCCGTCGTCTGGTATGACCTTGCTTCCCGCTCACCGCTCACTCGGTGTCAGAGAGATCTCCGGGTGTCACCACTGCTCGCAGCACTGTGGGTCGGAAGTCGCCGCCACCCTCAGCCTTCATCACAACCGCGGCCGCTCGGAGTTTAGTTTTTCCTCCACGGTCGCCAACTTGGGCTTCACTTCTCACACCGCATCGGCCAGTCCGTGAAAGAGCCTCTTCGGGTCCACGGGCCAGGCTCCAGCCGTAGATCGCTGACCCATGGGGGCTACACCTTCCCCCTCCTTCCAGCGGGTGTCAGGGGTCTCGAGGTCTGTTTAATCAGGATCTTTGGGGGCTTGGTTGCGGAGCCCACTGCTTAGGCGGCCACCATCATCGGCACCAAGCCACGCCCCCCACAACTCCTCGTCATGTGTAGAAAATCTGTTGGAGATATCGCGCACCTAGGGCATGTGGCCGATCGACCAGGGAAAATCCTGTTTAACCTCTGTGGTGTGAGATATGCCCGGTGCAAATAATAAAACTGCGTGCGCTTGAAGCTCGCGTTACTTGCAGTGTCCTCCATCTGGGTGTGGGCCTGCTTCCACTTGGTGTCCGTGAGAGGGTGCCCAGATCCGCCGACCAAACAGTGGGGACATGTCCCAGTTCTATGCATCTGTCAGCCTTCAGTGCAATTCATAGCTGGGAAATGAGTCCCCTACTTTTTTGCCTAGGTCCAATTTGACCCCAAGTGTACAGGATTCACCGGCTCTTCAGAAAAGGTCGACCAGACCCCTGAGCTGTGCAGGAGAGCTTCACAAAGTGCAGGAAGTGCCACGGTGCTTCCCTAAACAGTATGGCAGAACCTGTCATAGTGATGAAGGTACAGTTCAAATACAAGTCGCCTGCTGTTCTGCCCCCGCCTTCCAGCCACTGTGTCATATCCAACAAGGACTGCATTTGCTTGAAGGGTTTCAACCACCACACAAAGCTGATCTCCTTCTTCATTTACATTTTTTTGTTTACAGATACAGGATTATTTTGTATCAGGTTGCAAGTACCCAATCGATCTGGTAGGTTCTGACATAATATCTTGCTTACATAAGACACTTAGGAAATCTTTAATTAGCGCAATCTACCAAGGGTTCTGTCAACATAAGCTCGTTGATAGCCAACTACTAGCGGCCGAGTGAAACAGGATGCTTTCTTCTGAGATCTTTCCATCTGAAATTCATAGTGCCCTCGAGAGTGTCGATGGTTCAGTGCACTCTATAAACCTAACACTGCAATTCAAGACTATTTGTATGTTTTGCACATTGGAAAACAATTCAAAATGGGGTGGGAACATAGGTGCTTATAAGACTAATTATTCTAAGCGTGGTTGCTCAGCAGCAGATATTCTACACGTGTGTTACATGATTTGCCTTCCAGGAATTTTGGGAAAGGGTGACTCAACTAACAACTACTTGCCTTGGAAATGAAGTTACAGCTTACTCCTATGTTGATTATGATGGGATACAAAACAGAATTCAATCTTGATTTAAGATGGCTGCTTTCTTAATAATTGTTTCTGCTAGGCTCTGTGTCGCCAGGGCATTGGTCCCCCCATCTCCACCGGGAATAGCCAAATGGTGGGCTGTCAGTCGGGAAGTATACAAGTCCAAACTGGCCTAGGCCAAAGCCAGAGGTATCAGCTCCCTAAAAAGACTGGATAGAATTTGGGTTAGATTCAATTGGGATCCCAGAGTAATGTTTAAACTAACTTTTAGGACCCTATAATTGATATATTATAGAACGGGTATGTTTCTATTGTTTAACCTAGCTATGTTCTTTTGCAGAGTCTGCGACACTTCTTTCACATTGTATTTTTTATATATTATGTTGTTCCATCCCTGTACGACAAGCTCAATCTTTTATTTGTGATTATCTATTTGCAGTAGGGCCATTCCCCCAAGTTATTCATTTTCTTTTTTGGTTTGTATGTGTAATGATCATATCTGACCTAATAAAAATAATAATTAGAAAATAACACCACAGAGGGAGCAGTCGCATATTGGGCCTTACGTAAAGCCCTCCGAACCACTTGCTCCCATGCCGCAGCCACCAGCCTCGCTATGCGGGGGCAGTCCGCTGGCACCCCTGCACCACTCATTAGCAGCTTCGGGAGGGTGTTGTCATCCACCAGGCTGGCCAACAAGCGTTTTCACAGTTAGGGCCTTCAGTGCACCGCAGAGCCTACTGCAGAAGTCCTGCAAGATGATAGAGCTGCAAATCTGGGAGACCCAGACTGCTCTCGTCGGGGTCCAGTTTCAGAATATCTAATTTGACCATGCTCCTCCTGCTAGCGCACACTAATGGTACCAATAAGCTATAGAGTTCCATGAACATAGCCCTCAGGAAATCACAGAATTCTGCATCGTGTACAGACAGCACGGCAGGAGCACCATCTTACTCAGAGCTACCCTTCCCATCACCGACACTTGGAATGTGTTCCAAAACTGGACTAATGTACATGCCAATTTTTTTTTAAGCAGTGGTCTTCAGCACCAAGGTCTGCTCCCCCAATGCCAAATTAACTCATTTTCAAAGTGGGAGCTGTACCACATGATAGCTTCAATTTTGTGAATGAGAGACCTCTAAAGAATTTGCATTATATCCATGGTAGGAGTGTAGCTACAACAACAAACCTTTAATACATTCCCTACATACAACAGCTCCCTAAAATCTGGCATCATCCCGGACTGCCTCAAAGTCGGCCAGGTCACTCCCCTCCTAAAGAAACAAGGTCTAGACCCCAACGACCTAAATAATTTCAGACCAGTCTCAAGTCTACCCTTCCTAGCCAAAATCCTAGAAAAGTGCGTACTATGCCAACTCAACAACCAGCTCGACAACATCAACCTTCTTGATCAAAACCAATCAGGCTTCAGAAAAGGCTACAGCACCGAAACCGCAATCCTGAACATAGTAGACGACATCCGCAACTCCCTTGACTCTGATCAGTGTTGCATACTCATCCTCCTTGACCTGTCAGCGGCGTTTGACACGGTTGACCACAAGCTCCTCATTAAGGCCCTCAAAGAACGAGTAGGTGCGGACGACGTGGTCCTGAAATGGTTTGACTCCTTCTTTCAGAACCGCTTCCAAACAGTAAAAATAAAATCCTTCACATCCGACCCTCTCCCAGTGACCAGAGGGGTCCCCCAAGGATCCGTTCTCTCCCCTCAACTGTTCAACATATACATGGTCCCTCTCACCACCATACTGAAGAAAGCCAACATTCCTTTCCATCTATACGCGGACGACACACAGATCTACATAGAAGCTACTTCCTATAACGACATTCTAAGGCTCAACAACACGCTAAAAGAAATCCAAGACTGGCTAGGATCAAATCACCTCAAACTCAACCAAGGCAAAACCGAGATCCTCCTCATCTCCAACAAAGACAACAACCCACAAATGACCGAATGGGTGAAAGCCATCGACATTCTCAAAGGAAATCTCACCCTGACCAACTCAGTAAAGTCACTTGGAATCACCCTGGATCATAAACTAACTATGTCTAACCACATCAAGAGCTCCGCGAAAAGCGCCTTCCTTAACCTGAAACTCCTCAATAAAATCAAACCTCACATCCCACAAAAAGATCTCCAACAAGCCACCCAAGCACTGGTCCTGTCCAGACTGGACTATGGGATCGCAACCCTATCCGGCACAGCCAAATCCCACCTAGCGCCACTGAAAACCACCCTCAATGCAGCAGCCAGAATGATATCAGGTGCAAGGAAATTTGACCACATATCCCCCGCACTCAAAAATCTTAAATGGCTCCCAGTGGAAATGCGTGCAAACTTCAGAACAGCCTGCCTAACACACAAAGCCCTACACACAGGGAAACCGGAATATTTAGCCTCCAAGCTCAAGAAAGCGGGTCAATCAAGAAATCTCAGAAGCTCGAACTCCCTACTACTCATCCCCCTGAAAACCCGGAAACAAAAAACAGCCAGCCGCTCATTTGCCGGCAACGCCCCAAAAATTTGGAACTGCATCCCAGTGGACATCAGAACTACCCCCTCCTTTCCAGAATTCAAGAATCGCCTAAAAACCCTCTACCTCAACAGCGCGTTCCCGAACTCTACCTCTAGAACGCAACATGGAACTCGCACTACCTCGAAAACACTACCTCAAAACCGCCCCCCAGGCGGAAGACCTCTATGCTAATCTATGAACTTATACGAACCCTGTTTATGTTATACTGACTATCTTCGCACCTGCTTTTCCCAGACTATATGTAAAGCGCTCCGATACCCTCGGGTCTGGCCAGCGCTATAGAAAACTCCAAAAATAAAAAAATAAATAAATAAAACATTCCATTAAAATTGGGTGTTAAGAGGGGATGCCCCTTTCATGCCACTACCCTGCTACCAAATCCCAGTTGATTAAAACGGGGATATTTTGCTAATTTGATTTAAGGTCGAAGCCTCTCAAACAGCAGAGCTGTCTGGTTGTGCAAAGAGTTCTTGGGGAGATTCTGAAAGCTTCCCTAGGAATGCACTCTGCCTATTGCTTACCATTGACTTTGTGGTTTGCAATTCACATTTGCTTGCTATTTGTTTGCTGGCTTTATTTCTCTTAGGCGGTCCAGCATGTCCTTGTCCTATCCATGGAACATAGCCTGTTTACTCTATTCAGCCAGTAGTGCTCACTTTCTATAAACAGGTTGTTAATTTTGTTCTTATCTTGTCACATTTGCTGTGCATTCAAAGACATAGGTCAAATGTCAGGCTCTGTCTACTGAGGGAGCTTGGTGTTTTCTTTTCTTTCTTTGACTTCAAAATGAGAGGATTTATGTAACAATTCTACTGGGTACTGAGGCGGGAAATGAACGCTTTTTTTCTAGCACACAAAAAAAATATAAATGTCTGTAAATGAACTGTGCAAATATTTAGGAATAAGTCAGAATTTGGAAAGCACAAATGAAGCACACTTTTTTTTATAATTCTGAAGTTTGATGGAAACAAATAGGTTACAAAATAAAGCAATACAGTAGTTGATGCCATTTTCACACATTATTATTTGTGTACTCAATAGTTTTATCAGTAAAACTGTATGTGCAAATGTACTGGTCCTTTCAACTGAAAATGCATTGTTTATAATGGTGGTGATCCACCACACTATGAATACTCCAATTTGCCCCACTCCACTCTACGCCTTTCTATTCTAGGACACTCTTCTTTACTCTACACCACTCCAGTCTACAGCACTTCATTCTACAATATTACGCTGTTGACACTCCTCTCCACACTACGCCACTGAACTGTACTCCACTCCACTCTATACCACTATATGCCATTTTACTATAGAACACTCCATTCCACTCTGACACTCTACCACCCTCAACTCTATGCTGTTCCACTACACAACACTCTACTCTATGACACTCTATGCCACTCTCAATACCTCCACTATTCGACACGCCACTTTACTCCACTCTATGCCACTCCACTCCACTGTACTCCACTCCACTCTATGGTGCACCACTCCACTCTACGACGCTTAACTATATTTTACTTCACTCAATGACACTCTACTCTACTCCACTCTACTCATTTGTATGCCACTCTATGCAACTCTACTCTACAATACTCTATGCCACTTCACTCTAGGCCACTCTACTTCATTCTACACCACGCTACTCTAGGCCACTCCACTGTATGCCACTTTCTGCCACTCTATGCCACTCCACCCTAGAACCATGACAATCTACTCCACTCCATGCCACTCTACTCTACTTTATGCCAAACCACTCTATTCCACTCCACTCTACACCACTAAAAAACACTCAACTCCACAATATGCCACTCCACTCCACTCCACTCTGTGACACTCTGCTCTACTCTCACTTTACGCCACTCTACTCCACTCTACATCACTCCACTCCACAACACTCTATGCCCCTTCACTCTAGGGTCCTCTACTTCACTCTATGCCATTCCACTCTACTCTATTCCACAGTGCGCCACTGTACGTCACTCTACACCTCCATGACACTCCACTCAACCTTATTTCGCTCTACCCCACTCCAATCCACTCTACAACAGTTTACTCAACTCTGTCAGTCCACCTGACTTAACTCTACGTCACAAGATTTGTCGCCTTTACGCTGCTCGACTCGACTCCACTCCGCGCTCCCTACTCTACGACCCTCTGCTGTACGACTCCCCACTCTATGACCCTCCGTACCACTCTATGACCCTCCGTACCACTCTATGACACTTCTACACTCTAATGAATCAAGGGTCCCCCTACTGGGAGGGGAACGCTCCAGTGCACAACCAAAATGGACCGTAGTCTAATTCCATCAACAAATTCATCAACCAGTTTGTATGTGAGATTTCACAGTTTAATGTTTCAAACTGAGTATTTACTTGTGCTCATATATCCTTTTTCATCTTTGTATATCAAACCAAGATTGTGTTATGGCACACTTAATAAATCCATATTTATAATCCTCAATAAAGATCCCGAAGCATTTCGGGCCTGAGCCCTTTTTCAAGGGAGAACTCTACAATGAAAAACGGAATGAAGCCAGAATCAGTAATAAAGTTACATAAAAATAAACATAAAAAATGTCTCACACTTGTAAATACTCTAAATCAACCGTGGTTCTAGGAGAGAGTGTACCAAAAATGAGAAGAGTGCCGAGATCCGCAGAAAGAAAAAACGGAAATTCGAAGTGCTACCAAGAAGAAACCGTATCCCAAAGGTATTTCAAAGTTACAAGCCTATGGAAAATCCCGATGTGCCCAAAGATTCGTGTATACAAATTCATGATTCAAGAGTTTGAAAAAGTGAGATCGTCGTGTTCATTAGTATAGAAATGAAAGGGAACTTCCCCGTAAAGTACTTACTCGATGTTTAGAAAAAAGTGTCTCGCGGAGGACCAGCGGGACGGCGGTGCATTAAGTCAGCGTGCGCGTGTGAGTTAAGTATCAGAAGTAGTAAACAAGGAAGAGGGTGAGTGGCGCGTAGGTGGTAAAAATGAAAGAAGGACCATGCAGGGTTGAGGGAAACAGAAAGAAACGGTCGCCATGATGGACTGGTGTAAGATCAAACAATTACAAGTGGACAACAATATAAACATAAACATGCAGAGATGTTCAAATAATGAACAGAAACAGTGTAATTAAAGGTAACATAGAAATTCAATGCGATCATTCAACCCGTTGGGAACCATGGTGGCAAGAAATCGGATCCAGAAGTTTTCTCGCTTCAATAGATTGATCTTATTGTTCTGGCTGGGTTGAACTTGTTCCAAAACTTGGAATTTGAGTTGGGACACTGTATGTCTAAATTCGGTAAAGTGAGAAGCCACACTCGATTTCTGATTATTGGTCCGAATGTTACTTTTATGTTCTAAAATCCTCGTGCGGATTTTTCTCTCGGTGTGACCCACATAGCATTTACCACATGGACATTTAAGAAGGTAAATGACGTTGTTGGAATTACAGGTGGCATTTACTTTGAGTCTGATGGAGTGTCCTTTCATTGGATGGCATATAGTGTTTCCAGTAATACAATTGTTGCAGTTTGAGCAGTTGTGACATGGTCTCAGACCCTTGTATACCATGGGTTTATCTGACTGATTAGGGTTACATAGAAGTTCTTTCAGGTTTCTCCCCCTAGTGTAAGCAAAAATGGGTGGTTGTTTGAAGAGACCCATAAAGTCTGGTTCTAGTGTCAAGATGGGCCAATGTTTTCGAATAATGGATTGAAATCTGTTCGAAATGTTAGAGTATTTAGACACCACGACCAGCCGGTCTGATGGATCTTTGACTTTGGGTTGCAGCAAAGCAGACCTACTTGTTTTCTCACATCTTGACATTGCTAAATCCAGTATCGGAGGAGGGTATCCTCTATTTTTGAGTCGTTCAAGGGTGTATTTCATCTGCATTTTGCACTGATTAGGATCCGAAACTATGCGTTTGATGCGCAATAATTGCGCGTATGGTAAGTTGTTCTTCAAACCAGGACGGTGAAAACTTTTATAGTGGAGGGTAGAGTTTCGATCTGTTGGTTTTTGGTATACTGTGGTGGACCATTCACCGGTGTTCCTGTGAATTTCAACATCTAGATAATGAACTTGTTTTTCACTGTAGTCCCAAGTGAATTGTATTCTCTGATTGAATTGATTCCATGTATTGAGAAAGGTATTGAGAGACTCCGTGGTGCCCTCCCACAGGAGGAAAATGTCGTTGAGTTGTAAAATCCATTTGTTGCTGACTGTGAAGTAACTATGGTAGAGTGGACGTATGTGCCTTATATACATCCATCCCCCACGATGGGGGTATTGAAGCCATAGAGAACATCCTATCCGCATCAGAGCTAGATGCAGACCTGAAAGTTTTTCTTATGCATTTAACTATATTTACACTCTACCATAGTTACTTCACAGTCAGCAACAAATGGATTTTACAACTCAACGGCACTGCCATGGGAAATTCGGCAGCTCCTTGCTATGCCAATCTCTACATGAAGCAATTTGAGGAGTCTCACATTCTATCACAAAAGAGCTGGAAGGATCACGGCAGATTATTTCTGCGGTTCATTGACGACATTTTCCTCCTGTGGGAGGGCACCACGGAGTCTCTCAATACCTTTCTCAATACATGGAATCAATTCAATCAGAGAATACAATTCACTTGGGACTACAGTGAAAAACAAGTTCATTATCTAGATGTTGAAATTCACAGGAACACCGGTGAATGGTCCACCACAGTATACCAAAAACCAACAGATCGAAACTCTACCCTCCACTATAAAAGTTTTCACCGTCCTGGTTTGAAGAACAACTTACCATACGCGCAATTATTGCGCATCAAACGCATAGTTTCGGATCCTAATCAGTGCAAAAGGCAGATGAAATACACCCTTGAACGACTCAAAAATAGAGGATACCCTCCTCCGATACTGGATTTAGCAATGTCAAGATGTGAGAAAACAAATAGGTCTGCTTTGCTGCAACCCAAAGTCAAAGATCCATCAGAACGGCTGGTCGTGGTGTCTAAATACTCTAACATTTCGAACAGATTTCAATCCATTATTCGAAAACATTGGCCCATCTTGACACTAGAACCAGACTTTATGGGTCTCTTCAAACAACCAACCATTTTTGCTTACACTAGGGGGAGAAACCTGAAAGAACTTCTATGTAACCCTAATCAGTCAGATAAACCCATGGTATACAAGGGTCTGAGACCATGTCACAACTGCTCAAACTGCAACAATTGTATTACTGGAAACACTATATGCCATCCGATGAAAGGACACTCCATCAGACTCAAAGTAAATGCCACCTGTAATTCCAACAACGTCATTTACCTTCTTAAATGTCCATGTGGTAAATGCTATGTGGGTCACACAGAGAGAAAAATCCGCACGAGGATTTTAGAACATAAAAGTAACATTCGGACCAATAATCAGAAATCGAGTGTGGCTTCTCACTTTACCGAATTTAGACATACAGTGTCCCAACTCAAATTCCAAGTTTTGGAACAAGTTCAACCCAGCCAGAACAATAAGATCAATCTATTGAAGCGAGAAAACTTCTGGATCCGATTTCTTGCCACCATGGTTCCCAACGGGTTGAATGATCGCATTGAATTTCTATGTTACCTTTAATTACACTGTTTCTGTTCATTATTTGAACATCTCTGCATGTTTATGTTTATATTGTTGTCCACTTGTAATTGTTTGATCTTACACCAGTCCATCATGGCGACCGTTTCTTTCTGTTTCCCTCAACCCTGCATGGTCCTTCTTTCATTTTTACCACCTACGCGCCACTCACCCTCTTCCTTGTTTACTACTTCTGATACTTAACTCACACGCGCACGCTGACTTAATGCACCGCCGTCCCGCTGGTCCTCCGCGAGACACTTTTTTCTAAACATCGAGTAAGTACTTTACGGGGAAGTTCCCTTTCATTTCTATACTAATGAACACGACGATCTCACTTTTTCAAACTCTTGAATCATGAATTTGTATACACGAATCTTTGGGCACATCGGGATTTTCCATAGGCTTGTAACTTTGAAATACCTTTGGGATACGGTTTCTTCTTGGTAGCACTTCGAATTTCCGTTTTTTCTTTCTGCAGATCTCGGCACTCTTCTCATTTTTGGTACACTCTCTCCTAGAACCACGGTTGATTTAGGGTATTTACAAGTGTGAGACATTTTTTTATGTTTATTTTTATGTAACTTTATTACTGATTCTGGCTTCATTCCGTTTTTCATTGTAGAGTTCTCCCTTGAAAAAGGGCTCAGGCCCGAAATGCATCGGGATCTTTATTGAGGATTATAAATATGGATTTATTAAGTGTGCCATAACACAATCTTGGTTTGATATACAAAGATGAAAAAGGATATATGAGCACAAGTAAATACTCAGTTTGAAACATTAAACTGTGAAATCTCACATACAAACTGGTTGATGAATTTGTTGATGGAATTAGACTACGGTCCATTTTGGTTGTGCACTGGAGCGTTCCCCTCCCAGTAGGGGGACCCTTGATTCATTGTTTACCTCACGCTGCCTGGCCAGACAGTGTTCTACTCTAGTTGCACCCTACAACTCTTCATTCGGCATTACCATTCAGAATAAACACGCTGTGCGAGCTCCCTCTCTGTTCACGTTCTACATTATCTGTCCCCGGACCTCAGCACGCGCCTCAAGATGAATTTTGACACCGTGTCAGGAATGACTGACCAAAAAGCAACCACATTCGCATATACTATGGAAGATGCGAGCAAAATTTATAATTTAATCCAAGAAGAAGTCACCGCACCTGGCAACACCCGCAGTGCGGAAAGCAACCTCAAACAACTACTCTATCTTTTGAAAAAGGAATCTAACCAGAAGCTACATGCGAGCACCCTGATAAGGTACCATCGGGTGCAACGGATCCCCAGGGGCTTGAGGGTCCCACTCAAACCCCTTCTCTGCAAGAACAACATACAATTTGTAGAACGCTGGTATTCGATACTGAACAAATGTTCCCTCGATCTTATTCTATTGATCGTTGAGGAACTGTCCAAATCCTTGGAGGAATTAACAAGAGAGATATCAAATGTCAAAAAGGAACTGACCGATACCGTGACTGCCGAAGAATTGAATAAAATGCTGGAAGATATCAACATCCAACTTGACAAACACACCCGTGAAACGCAGGAGAGAAAATTACGCAAGTTCAAAAGGGATACTATTGACTATAAGCTCGGCGAGGTGTACACCTGGGCAGAGGTGTACGCCCGCCGACGCTCTAACAAACCATACAACGCCACATCAGCCACGGAAACATCGTCTTCAGAAGAAGACACCAGATCTCGACCCACACGCACAGCCGCGAGCACAGATTCACAAACTCCGAGCACTTCCACCGATCCCTCTGTTCATTTTTTAGAATTAGGTCTGGACCAACAAAAAGATCCCGGGGGGGAAAAACCCGCAGAGGATATAGAAAAAACACCTCCACAAACGAAGAAGAAACCCAAGGGCAGACGCTAAATAATCAAGATAATCTTGTTATTAACATCTCTTCCACAACTTTAACGAATGAAGAAATCAATACCCTACAAAAGGGTCAATCCTTTGTTCCAACCACCGCTATCAACACCCTGGAGTTGGAAGTAAGTGCATTCAAACTTGTTCGCAACATTCGTTTAAGACATTACTTCACGAATATCACAACGACACCCAGTGATGAAGATGACATGCTCAGAGGATTAAGACCACACAGTGTATTTTTGGCACCTCAAAGCCACAAAATTATAGACACCTTTGAAAATCTGATTAAACAAGACATTTCAAAACTGCCTTTTCAATCCACCATAAAACGAGGAAACCTGACCCGGAAAGAGAGAAATATTTTGAATCAGTTGGCCAACAACCAATCCATCACATTTCAAAATGCTGACAAAGGAGGTGCCCTTGTCATCATGGACACCACCTTTTATGATCAACAATTGGACCTACACATTAATGACAGAGATACCTATGATCTCCTACCTGGAGATCCCACCAAAGAGTATTCCCAAGATTTAACACTCATCATCAAAAAAGCTTTTGACCAAGGCACAATCAATGAAAAAACCTGGAGATTCCTGACTCCATCTAATCCCAAACCACCAACTCTTTACATGATTCCCAAGATGCACAAGCACCCCACACACCCTCCTTTTCGACCCATAGTGTCGACCAGAGGCAGCCTACATGAGAATGTGGGCAAATTTTTGGACAGATACTTACAACCTTTTGTTCAGGCTACAGGATCACATGTCAAAGACACAACGGATTTTCTTTTAAAAATTGAACCTATCTTGAATGAACTAAAACACACTCAGCTCATCATGTGCACGGTGGACGTATGTGCCTTATATACATCCATCCCCCACGATGGGGGTATTGAAGCCATAGAGAACATCCTATCCGCATCAGAGCTAGATGCAGACCTGAAAGTTTTTCTTATGCATTTAACTATATTTACACTCTACCATAGTTACTTCACAGTCAGCAACAAATGGATTTTACAACTCAACGGCACTGCCATGGGAAATTCGGCAGCTCCTTGCTATGCCAATCTCTACATGAAGCAATTTGAGGAGTCTCACATTCTATCACAAAAGAGCTGGAAGGATCACGGCAGATTATTTCTGCGGTTCATTGACGACATTTTCCTCCTGTGGGAGGGCACCACGGAGTCTCTCAATACCTTTCTCAATACATGGAATCAATTCAATCAGAGAATACAATTCACTTGGGACTACAGTGAAAAACAAGTTCATTATCTAGATGTTGAAATTCACAGGAACACCGGTGAATGGTCCACCACAGTATACCAAAAACCAACAGATCGAAACTCTACCCTCCACTATAAAAGTTTTCACCGTCCTGGTTTGAAGAACAACTTACCATACGCGCAATTATTGCGCATCAAACGCATAGTTTCGGATCCTAATCAGTGCAAAAGGCAGATGAAATACACCCTTGAACGACTCAAAAATAGAGGATACCCTCCTCCGATACTGGATTTAGCAATGTCAAGATGTGAGAAAACAAGTAGGTCTGCTTTGCTGCAACCCAAAGTCAAAGATCCATCAGACCGGCTGGTCGTGGTGTCTAAATACTCTAACATTTCGAACAGATTTCAATCCATTATTCGAAAACATTGGCCCATCTTGACACTAGAACCAGACTTTATGGGTCTCTTCAAACAACCACCCATTTTTGCTTACACTAGGGGGAGAAACCTGAAAGAACTTCTATGTAACCCTAATCAGTCAGATAAACCCATGGTATACAAGGGTCTGAGACCATGTCACAACTGCTCAAACTGCAACAATTGTATTACTGGAAACACTATATGCCATCCGATGAAAGGACACTCCATCAGACTCAAAGTAAATGCCACCTGTAATTCCAACAACGTCATTTACCTTCTTAAATGTCCATGTGGTAAATGCTATGTGGGTCACACCGAGAGAAAAATCCGCACGAGGATTTTAGAACATAAAAGTAACATTCGGACCAATAATCAGAAATCGAGTGTGGCTTCTCACTTTACCGAATTTAGACATACAGTGTCCCAACTCAAATTCCAAGTTTTGGAACAAGTTCAACCCAGCCAGAACAATAAGATCAATCTATTGAAGCGAGAAAACTTCTGGATCCGATTTCTTGCCACCATGGTTCCCAACGGGTTGAATGATCGCATTGAATTTCTATGTTACCTTTAATTACACTGTTTCTGTTCATTATTTGAACATCTCTGCATGTTTATGTTTATATTGTTGTCCACTTGTAATTGTTTGATCTTACACCAGTCCATCATGGCGACCGTTTCTTTCTGTTTCCCTCAACCCTGCATGGTCCTTCTTTCATTTTTACCACCTACGCGCCACTCACCCTCTTCCTTGTTTACTACTTCTGATACTTAACTCACACGCGCACGCTGACTTAATGCACCGCCGTCCCGCTGGTCCTCCGCGAGACACTTTTTTCTAAACATCGAGTAAGTACTTTACGGGGAAGTTCCCTTTCATTTCTATACTAATGAACACGACGATCTCACTTTTTCAAACTCTTGAATCATGAATTTGTATACACGAATCTTTGGGCACATCAGGATTTTCCATAGGCTTGTAACTTTGAAATACCTTTGGGATACGGTTTCTTCTTGGTAGCACTTCGAATTTCCGTTTTTTCTTTCTGCAGATCTCGGCACTCTTCTCATTTTTGGTACACTCTCTCCTAGAACCACGGTTGATTTAGGGTATTTACAAGTGTGAGACATTTTTTTATGTTTATTTTTATGTAACTTTATTACTGATTCTGGCTTTATTCCGTTTTTCATTGTAGAGTTCTCCCTTGAAAAAGGGCTCAGGCCCGAAATGCATTGGGATCTTTATTGAGGATTATAAATATGGATTTATTAAGTGTGCCATAACACAATCTTGGTTTGATATACAAAGATGAAAAAGGATATATGAGCACAAGTAAATACTCAGTTTGAAACATTAAACTGTGAAATCTCACATACAAACTGGTTGATGAATTTGTTGATGGAATTAGACTACGGTCCATTTTGGTTGTGCACTGGAGCGTTCCCCTCCCAGTAGGGGGACCCTTGATTCATTGTTTACCTCACGCTGCCTGGCCAGACAGTGTTCTACTCTAGTTGCACCCTACAACTCTTCATTCTGCATTACCATTCAGAATAAACACGCTGTGCGAGCTCCCTCTCTGTTCACTTCTACACTCTACTCCACTCTATTGAACTCTATGCCACTCTACTCCACTCTACTTAATTCCCTCAATGCTACTCCATGCCACATTACTCCACCCTACAACAGTCCTTTTGACTCCACTCTATGACAATCCACTCTACGACACTCTCTGCCACTCCACTCTGCAACACTCTCTGCCACTCTACTCCACTACTCCACACCACTGCAACTCTATGCCTCTCCACTCTACACCAGTATATGCCACTCCACTCTACACCACTACATTCTACGACACTCCACTCTAAAACACTCAGCTCTATGACACTCCACTTGACAATACTCTACCACACTCCACTCTATGACACTCCGTTCTACGACTCTCTTTGCCTCTCTACACCACTCCACTCTGCGACATTCCACTTTGCTCCACTCCATACCACTCCATTCTATGCTACTCCACTCTATGACACTTTACTCTCCTCTACAACACTCTACTCCACTATACTGCTCTAAGCCAGTCCCTTCATCACACTCTGTGCCACTTCACTCCAAACTTATTCCAGTCTACGCTACTCCACTCTATGCCACCCAACTCTTTGGGATTTTCACCCACTCTATGCCCATCCACTCTACAATTCTCCATTCGATGACACTCCACTCTATTACACTCCACTCTATTACACTCCACTCTACTCTATGACACCTGGCTCTACTCCACTTTATGCCACTCCACTCTATGACACTCTACCACACTTCACTCTACAACACTCTAAGCCACTTCAATCTAGAGCACTCTGCTCCACTCTATGCCACTCCACTACACTCTACACCACTGCAATCTATGACACACCACTCTACCATGTTCAACTCTACGCCACTCCATATTACTCCACATCACCCCACTTTAACACTGTCTACAATGAGGCCTTCATTTCCAGGGTCCATTCACAGACATGCAGTACATGGGGAAAAAAATACAGCATACATGTTTTCTAGTTGTGATGCAACATCTGTCCAGACGTTCCCGATACTAGGATGTCAACTCTAAAAAACTGTTGCTGAACTATGACAAATAAGAATGTGTGGTATCCGCAAGAAAGTCTTCAATCACAGAACCTGTTCATAGGCATTTGTATATTAAAATACAAAATTCTGCAGTCCTTGAACTTTTGCAGGATATCATAATACAGTATAACCAGCAGTGGAATTCAATCCAGTCAGACAGCAGTGGCCTTAACATCAGCATATCAATAAATCCCGAACAAACCTCTCCTCTCCCCTCCCTCCCTAGTTGCTCTCATGTTAGGTCATAAAAAAAGATATTAGGGATCATCAGTGGTGGATGGTTTGTAAAGCGGTAACTAAAAGAGGCCAACCGGTCACAGGGTCCTTTTGTTTTTCCCAACCGTGGTGGTACTTGGGTAGCCGGGCCATCACCCTGGCTACGTGTCAGTGAGCACATTGTCCAGTAGTTCCCATAATCAGAGATCATTGCCACTCATGCTCTCAGATTGTCTGCATTGTCAGAGTGTCTTTGCAGGTGTGTTTCATACGTATTTCCTCTGCAGCGCCTCCACAGTGATGTCTCTAAGCCAGTCCAAATACCTCAAGTGGGCCTGGGGACAAACCACTGATGGCAATCCTGTGCTTTGCAAACAAGAGACAAAGTAGAATAGAAACGTTTTTTCTGAGCGGGTGAGGAGATCAGACCTAACAACACTTGCCTCATCATGAGTTGCATGTTCCAACCCATGGCCCTACTGATGTCGTTAAGCATTGTTTGCCAGTAGGGTGTCAGCACTACACAGGACCATACGATATGTATAAAACTTGCATCAGGTCTTCCACAGCATGGACAATTACGGGTAGTGTATATGGTATGTAGTGTCTTGAGAGATAAAAAGGTTTGATGTACTTAGTTATAATGTAATAATTTGAATCTTACATTGGAGCTAACCAGTTTTGCCCTCTTGTGTAGCCGAGACCAGTCCTTTGGGGTCATAGGGTTCTCTAGAACCTCTTTCCATTTGGTTTGGATGCAGAATGTCGCAGTCAGAATGTCAGCACATGGGGCATTATAAGATCATAGATATCAATCTGCATCCCTCTGCCATGTTCAATAGTGTCACCAATTTATCGAGGGGTGTAGAGCCTCCAGGAAAGTTGGCTACAGTTCCCGAGAGGTAGCCAAGATTTTCGGGGATAGGACCCTGCCCAAAGTGAAGAAATTTATAGCATCTTCCCGAGTGATGATGCGCCCATTGGGGTAGGGATCCCCTAACTTGTTACAGCCTCCATCGTTCCATTTCTGGATGTACATAGAGACCGCAATCTTTAGAAAAGGCAGTAGAGATCAAAGAGGCATGTCTGGGGCATATGGTGCCCATTTCAATTCCCTTGGTACCGCTCCCGCCCATAATTCACACACTAGGCATACTATATAGGGTGTGTCTGGGGGTACTCTTCTGCCTCCCATCAGTAATATGGGTAACGCCCGCTCTCCAAGGGAGCCATGGTTGAGCCTCTCCTCTCAGTTATCTTCTGGGTCTAGCCAGTGGACCACATGTTGCAAAAGTGCCGCCATATAAAACAGTTCTATGTGAGGGATCTCCAGTCATGCCTGGGCCCAGGTTCATTTGAGAGTAGAGAGGCCACCCATTGTCATATAATAGCCCACAATAGTTCCACAACCAGGCTATCAATAGTTTAAAAATAATGACAGGGGATCGATTTAAGGGTCCCCTGAAGGATGTATAAACATCTGGGAAGTATGATCATTTTTCCGATAGCAACACTACCCATCACTGAGAGAGGGAGCTACTTCCAGAAACATTTGGAAGAGCGTAGGCCGTCAACCACCCTAACCAGGTTTAAGGTTAAGAAGGCCTGGGCTGAATGGGGCAGTTTGATCCACGAGTATCTCACATGCTCTTGATCCCATGGGAGACCCATCTCAGGGAGTGCTGTTATATGCATGTCTGCCAGGTTCCCCAGAGGAAATAGTTTGGATTTTGTTAAATTGACTTTGAGGCCTGAAACATCCCCGAACTCCCACATCACTTTTAAAAGCTCCAGTACTGTGTGTTCAGGTTGTTTTAGATATGCCAAGGCATGATCGGCGTAGAGGGAAACTGTTGCAAACGAATCTAGGACCCTAGTATAAAATTCCTGATTCATACCCTTATATAGGTATATTTTATCATATCCTTATAAAGGCATATAAATCATTACCATATTTGGCCCAAACCATACAGCCCAAATACGGCAGGGATACTTCCACTAAGCTCCAAGAATTAACAACGTTTTCTTGGAAAAACCTGCCTTCAGCAGCTTGGGACTTCCCCCTGCTTGAATATTAAGTTCTCCTAGAACTCTCGGCATTTTCCATGAATTGAGCCTTTGAGTGACGTTATTAAGTCCAAACATGCGTCAAACTCGGCACCTTCAAAGTATAAATATGCCTTGATTTGCCCAATCAAACACACAGTGGTTGGGAGCAGATTGACTATCTACTTGCCTGACGCCCTGCAGCAGCAAGTGCCGAGGAAGCTGACCTAACAGACGCACTGCGAGACTCTGCCATTTCTCCGTGCCGAGAAATCCAGTTCCAGTGTTTCCAGTTTACCCTTGCGGGTATCTGGTAAATCGAGTCCCCAGAACGAGATACAAGACCTCCTTCTTTCTAAAACCAAAGGTACGGAGCTGATTAGCCCTCTTAGAGAATTCTTGGAATTAGATTCCTGGCAGAAAAAATCCTAGACTTAAACTCCTCCTCTTATACTCCCTCCCTCGTACTAGACTTAGATTAGGTACACCGAGGTAGGCGTATTTAGAAGCACCAGTTGAGTATTTTTAGTCATCCTTTATTGCTGTATACCTTTTATGCACTTTATGGCTTAACACCCATATCATGCTTTTACAGTACTATTTTATAATACTGTTCGCATTATATGCCTCGTACTTCATAGTAAGCTTTACTGTTGTAGCAGTTCATTTTCAATGCTTGAGAAAGAAGACTGTTCAATAAATAACCACTTTTATTGAAAAACGCCCGTCCCTCTATTGGTGAAACGAAGCATGCACGATTGACTGAGTGAATTAGCTATCTATTGTTTCCGCGACTCTAGAGATTCCTTTCTTAAATCATAGGAAACAAAGTTGTCATGTTTATGCGGTTGTCAGAAACTAATCCCTTCTTGTGAATTCGAGAAAGTTTCTAGTGACCTCTGAGATACCTGGCACTCACAATCAAGTCTAATATATTCGGTAGAGACCTAGGGGACTTCACGCCTGTGTCTAAGCTACAGGATATATTGTTCCAATGCGCAGAGCCTATTGGGAATATAGGAACTACACTACATGGCGTTCAACGTTTGGTAAAGCGATAATTTAACGCTAGATACTAGAGTAACTCAGTTGTGCTTTTCACACAGACCCCTCTTTCCCGTAAAAACTCCAATAGACGTCTGGAGAGGGTGAAAGGGTATAATATCCGCCAAAACTAAGTAGGACGAGAATCCTATGTATTAGTTGTTGGTTTATTCAACGTTGAAGGATACAGTGTTTCAAAAATATTGTGCACCTATTCTTTGTTTCCTTGAAACTTGCTCTGCCAACTTTCAGTCAATAAAATGAAAGAGAGTGATGACGAAAGGGAGAGAGCTAGAATTGCAGCTCAAGCAGTCTTAGATAACACAACTTTCCCAGAAACAGACCCGGATGCTAGAAACATCCCCGCAAATGTAAGAAAAACCATATCTATAAAACCTATAGAAAATGGGGTATCATCGAGAGGTGGTAAAGTTATATTTGTGATAGAGGCACACGAATATTGGCAGACGGAGGTATTCTACTCTTGGATCACCTTTCCACAAGCAAATCCAGTAACAAAAGAGTTCCACTACTACAAAGCAGAGGAACCTCCAGAGGAATACGTTCCTTTTGAGGACGTTGAAATTCCACTAACTTACCAGGAGCATCAGCTCTTGTTTAATGGCGCCCTAAAACATCAAAATCACATTACCAGGCTTGGTCCACTAGGTAGACCAGGAGCTACATGGCCGGTACTTGCCAGCTATACACCTCATCCTGACATTGAAGAAATGTCAGATAGAGAACTCTTAGTACAGCAGAAACAATTAATTAAAATACACAGAGAACTGGTTCAATATGTCATGAGGACTTTAACAGTCCAACCAGCAATAAAAATTCCACAACACACCCCGTACCAGGGGAATACAAACAAAATTACACCACAGACTATACAGCCAGTCATTGGCAAATTGCCCGTCAAAAGGGAACAAATTCCGTTTTGGCTAGCACAAAAAATTACTCAAATAGAGGCTGTATTTCCCGATAGTACACCTCATGAAAAACACAGAATTCTGACAATCTGTTTATCAATGGGGATTGCACCGCATGTGGAGGACTGTGCCACTTGGGGTACAGTCTTTGCTTCAATCTACACAAAAACACATGGTGTACCATCCATGGCGGTAATACCAGATGTTCTGAGCCAGATTTAGAATGAATATGGTCCGGAACCAGCCTTAAATTTAGGTATGAAATTACTAAAAGATTTCAAACAGGTGTCAGCTATATTATTAGCTAACATTAGAGGTGAAGCAGCATCAGTGTTAATCCGCCAAAAATTAAAAAAGGAACAGATATAGCAGACCAACCATTTGAACTTGCTAGACTGATTGAAAAATCTTATGAAGAATTAGGTAGAGATAGTTTGGGGGGGAAACCATTAAACCCCCAACTAACTGAAAATCCTGAAAAAACATTTATTAAAAATAATCTGACTACTCCAAAGAAGAAGTGGGAGAGTAATAAACAGTCTCTTCCTAGAGAAAAATATTCTCAGTCCAGAGGGAGATCTCCCCAACAGAGAGACAAGTCTCCCCAAAGGGAGAACTCCGAATAAAGATGCAATCTTAGAAATAGGGATAATCTGAAAAAATCTGACAGATATCAAGATAATGATACACGTCCCTCTCGATCTTTTCAGACTTCCTCGCAGAAATCGAAAAGAAGAGGACGGTCAGAACACAAGGAAGAACGCGTCAAGTCCAAAGACAAGGAATCCGTTCACCAAAGTAAAAAAGCTCAATTTTCTAAAAAGAAGGTAGCAAGCATAAAAATCAGAAATGACGAGGATCTTGAGGACACAACTCAAGAATGGGGAATGGGCTCAGACAATGCTAGACAGCGCAGCAGAAGTAACCATAGTTCGCAAGATCCTGAAGGATCATCTGGAGACAGTGGACATGAATGAATGCATTCAGGTCGAAACTGCAGACACCAGGGTTAGTGTACCCCACAAATTATATGAAATAACGCTACGGATGGAGGGGGACATAACAAGAAAAATAAGAGCACTCTTTTGGGAGAAGCACTCTAAGGGCTATGACATTCTTCTAGCTGAACAAGACTGGCCACCTGAATTTGCCAGGGAGTGCCCACATGGCGAAGACGTAATTATGCCAGCCTTCTCGAATCACATCCCAATCCATAAAAAATATACATATGCCAGAAAATGGGCAGTTGCACAGGCTCCAGCTCTATATAAAAATCATGTAGGATGGGATAAGGACTCGCCTCCCCACAAATTCCAGTTAAAAATGCAACCCACTGCACAAAGACAGTACCCAGTAAAGCAAAAAGCTAAAAAACAGGTCAGGGAGATTTTAAATCAACTTGTATACCAAGGGGTGATTGAAACAAGCACCTCATCTATGAACAATCCTTTGTTTCCTGTCTCCAAACCAGACAATACATATTGTCTAGTATTGGATTACAGACACTTAAACTCTTGCTGCTATACATTTGCAGTTCAAAACTCTCATAGTTCAGCACTAATGAATAACATAGTGCGCAAAAAATAAAACGACATTAGACATCTCAAATGGATTTTTCTGTCAAAACATTTCACCGGAAAGCAGGGATTTGATCAATCATGGGGACCCAGCGACAATTTTGTCGTTTCCCCCAGGGATTAAAGAATAGCCCAGGATTATTTTCAATAAGAGTAACAGAGTTACTCTACAAATACAATGATGAGGCATTATCTTATGTCGATGATATCTATTTGATGGATGATAACTTGGAGGTACACTTAAAAAGGGTAAACACCATCATACTTGGGTTCGCATCTGAAGGGTATAAATTCAATTTTAAAAAATCAAGAATTGCCCACCTCAATGTCATATTCTTGGGATATGAGTTGTCAAGTGAAGGAAAAAGCCTAGTAGCAAATTTTCTAGAGAAATGTGCGCTGCTCCAACCTCCAAAGACGCTGAAAAACTTACAGTCAATTCTAGGTTTCCTGAATTTTGGAAGAACTTACGTTCTGAACTACGCAGAGATGGTTAAACCTCGCTACGAATTAATCAAACCTGATTTCAAGCAAACACATTGGACTCAAAAACACACAGAAATTTTGCGTTCAATCCAAACTGACATGTTAACAAAAACAAAACTAGACACAACGCGAAAATATGCGCAACCTTGTAATCCGAATCATCCCAGGAAGATGCGGATACACGTACCTGACCTTTAATGAGGGGGAAACGGTACCAATTGCTTACACACAAGCAGAAATGAAATTTACTTCAACTGAAAAAATTCTGACGGTGGTTCAAACTGCTGTAGCAAAAGATAGAGCTCTAGTGCAGGGTAGACGCATAATGATTGTTACACCTGTACCTGCCTTAGAGGCAGTGACAAAGACAAGCATCCCAAATGCTAAAGCTTTACATCCAAGATGGATACAATGGGTTAACTCTCTTGCTGCAACAGACGTTGAATACGTTTTTGACCCAAAATTAAAAACACAAGAATTTCTCCAGTATGAACATGAATGTCCTCTGCCGACCAAAATTCTGCCTCTTGAACATTATGCCTGTATAATATACACAGACGGATCAGCAAAACCCGCAATTGGGGGTAAACAAGCCTATAGTGCTGCGTGCGCGATTGTTAAAGGTCGTTGGCGTGAAGGCAAATTTAGACCTATGGTCACAAAAACTCAATCACTCGGAGACTGTACAGCTCAGCGAGCTGAACTACAGGCTTTCAAGATGGCGCATAAAAATACCGATTGCGAATTCCCCACACTACTAGTGTGTGCTTCGTATTATTGCGTCCAATCTTACACTGAGTATCTGCAGAATTGGGTTCAAAACGGCTTCAAAGACGCTAAAGGTGGCACAATCAAGCATGAGTTGCTTTGGGAACAAGTAGTTCTTTTTCAGAAAGAACTACAAAAGACTCACGTGATACATACACTGAGTCATCAGCGTGATGGTGTTCACGTTGCAGGGAATTCATTGGCTGATGAAGCCGTGAAGTCAGCTGTGCAAACGACTTCCGTAGCGGCTATCACCAAGTCACAGATTCAGTAGAGTGGTGGAGGAAGGATACATATGGGGAGTAGCCCCAGGCAATTCTGCCATTAGAAGGTATTCAGCCCTTAAAGTAACTCACTGTGTTGGCAGTTGAGGCACACCAGGGCACTCACGGTCAGAGTGATAGCCATCCCGCATGGGGGGCACATCCTGGGCACAGCAAGTGAAAGGGAATCTGGGTAATCCCTTTATAAGGACCCCCCAACACCCACCATCAGCCACACAGGCACGTTGGCCGATCCAAGGAGCAAAGTACATAGGGGGCAGGAGGGATTCATGCCCCGGGAGCCTCTGATGGCCAACTACCGCTGTCTGATTAAGAGTGGGAAGGTTCTCGGCCCAGCGAGTATGCTGTATCAATCCTGTTTCTATAGAGGACCCCCACGAGCGTCAGCTCCAGTGTCTTGGGATCTTCACTCGTACACAGAGCTGGTCGGCCAGCCGGCAGGCTGCAAACTTACCCACTGGGGTAGGCTCAGCGCACTGGAAACATGCAGGGCCGCAACCTGGTTCAACGCCCGGCCCCGCAAGAATCAATTTTACAGGCTGCAGTCCTTGAGGGCCTCGTATAGAAGTCCTCCCAGCAGTGACCGTTGCTTCGACACAGCACCAGGGAGACTCCTCGGTGCGGGCCACAGGTAACGCATCAGTGGGGGCCGTGTAGAGCCGCAGCCCAGGGTGGGATTACAGGCCCATCACAGAGTTGGGCCTGGTCTGAATGCAGCTTGGAGCAGGGCAACGGGCCCAGTGCGGCCCAGAGTCTTCCCCAAGTCACCAGCAGTCGGGGTTCATGGATGGTTTTCACTGCCCCAAGCAGAACCCCAGCAGTGCCAACAGCATTATAATGTTGTGGGGGTGAAGACAGCCCCCGATGAATGAGGATAATCACGGGATTCACTTGATGCCAGTTGGAGCGGCGTTAAAGAGAGACTTGGCCGCCATGATACTTGGCCACACTTCCCTCCACTTCACTATAGGCCCCTCTATGACAGTCCACTTTACAACACTCCTCTCTATATTACTCTATGCCACTCCACATCACTCCCCTCTACAATACTCCAAATTACTCTCCTTTTCATCAGTCCATGCTACGCCACTCCACTCTATGACACTTTACTCCACTTAACTCTATGGCACTCCACTTAGAAACACTTTACTTCACTCTGTGCCAATCTACGACACTCACTCTATGCCCCTCCTCTCTACCCTACTCCACTCTAGGACACTCTACTCCTGTCCATTCCACTCCCCTCAATGCTACTCCACTCTTTGACACTCTACTCCATTCTGGGCCACTCTATGCCACTCCACTTTACCCCACTCTATCCCACTCCACTCCACACTGTTACACTTTACTCCACTCAACACCACACCACTCCACTCTACACCATGCCACTCTCTGCTACTCCACTCTACTACATTTTACTCCACTCTATGCCCCTCCACTCCATGGTGCTCCCCTTCACTTTATTACACTCCACTCTATGGTACTCCACTCCATGACACTATACTCTATGACCTTTCACTTTATTACTCCCTACTCTATGTCACTCTAATCCACTCTACGACACTCTACTCAACACTGTGCAATTCCCTCTATGCCACTTTACTCCACTTCACTCTTGGCCACTCTACTTCACTCTATGTCTCTCCACTCCAAGCCACTCTCCCCCACTCTTTGCCACACTCCACAACACTCTAGTGCATGCCACTCCACTTTATGCTACTTTACTCCACTCTATGCCAGTCCACAACAGTTTAATCCACTCTATGCCAGTCCACACCACTCCACGTCATGCCATTTTATGCCACTCCACTCTACGCCACTTAATTCCACTCTATGTTCCTCCACTCTTTGGCCTGCCCATCTACGCCCCTCCACTGCACTCTATGACACTTCATTCTACTCTACGACACTCTAATTTACTCCACTCCACTCTATGACCCTCCAATCTATGACCCACAACACTCTACTCAATACCATTCTATGAAACTCTACACCACACTAGAGCACTCTACAGCACTCTACTCCACATCACTCCACTCCACTCTACACCACTCGACTTAATGATACTCTATAACACATTGTACCATTTTAAACTAGGTCACTCTATTCCACTGTTTGCCACTCCACTGTACGGTTCTCCACGCCACTTTGCTCTACGACACTCAACACTACTCCACTCTATGTCATTTTATTTTATTTTATTTTTTATTTTTTATTTTACAGAGTTTTATATAGCGCAAACCTGACCTGAATCGGGTATCAGAGTGCTTTACATAGCACCAGTTCCATTACATGAGGACACATTCATTTTTGTTAGGCACGTGGAGATTAAGTGATTTGCCCAGATTCACAGGATGTTAAGCATCATTAGAGAGACTTGAACTCAGGTTCTCAGATTCGAGGCCGACCGCCCTAGCCGTTAAGCCAACTCCTCTCCTCTCTTTCTCTTCTGTACGCCACCCTCCTCCACTCTATGACACTTTGCTTTACTCTATACTAGTCCACACCACTCCATTCTGTGCCACCCGATGCCACTCCACTCTATGACACTTTACTACACGTTATACCCTCCACTCAATGCCCTACACTGCACTTTATGACAATCCACTACGCAACACTCCATTCCACTCTACGCCCCTCCACTATATGACCCTCCACTCCACCCTATGACACTCTATGTCACATCACTCTAGGCCACTCTGTTCGACACTATGCCACTCCACTCTATGGCACTCTACACAACTCTATACCACTCCACTCTACTGTACTCTATCACACTCTACTCTGCTCTACTGTACTCTACTCTATGCCACTCCACTCTGTACCACTTTACTCCACTCCAAATCGAAATACTTGTATCTACTCTGCACCAGTCCACGCTACTCCACTCTATGCCACACCACTCTACACCACTTCGTTCTACAACACATTACTCCACTGTATGCCCCACCACTCCTCCACCCTCTAATTTATGACCCTCCACTCCACTCTAGGACACTCTACTCTACGACCCTTCCACTATGCCCTCCACTCTATGACCCCCTACTCTGTGACCCTCCACTCCAATGTACAACACTACAACACTCTATTCCACTCTATACCACTCTATGACATATTACTCCACTCTACACAATTTTCTCTACCCCACTCCACGCCAGTTTACTCCACTCTATTTCACGCCACTTGACTCCACTCTATGACACTCTACTTCACTTTACTTTGCAACTCCACTCCACTCTACTCCACTGTATGCTGCTGTATGCCACTCCACGCCACTCCACTCTATGACACTATATTCCACTCTATGCCCCTTCACTGTATGCCTCTCCACTCTGCGCCCCACCACTCTACAACCCTCCACTCTAGAACCCTCCACTCTATGCTATTCCACTCTATGAAACTACTCTCTACGACATACCACTCTATGGCAGTCCATTCTGCAACAGTGTACTCCACTCTATGCCGCTCTATGACACTCTACACAATTCCATCTATGCCACTGAACTCCCTTTCTATGTCATCCAATCCACTCAACTCTACTCTTTGACAAACACTCCACTCTACTCCACTGAATGTCACTCTAATCTATGACACTCTATGCCTCTCCACAACTCTCTGCTCCACTGTATGCCACTCAACCCTACGACACTCTACTCCGCTCTATGCCACACCACTCTACACCACTTCACTCTACACTTTACTCCACTGTATGCCACTCCACTCTACAACCCTCTACTTTATGACCCTCCACTCCACTCTAAGACACTCTACTCTAGAACCCTTCTACTATGCCCTCCACTCTATGACCCTCCACTCCAATGTACAACATTACAACACTCTATTCCACTCTATACCACTCTATGACATATTACTCCACTCTACACAATTTCCTCTACCCCACTCCATGCCAGTTTACTCCACTCTATTTCACGCCACTCTACTCCACTCTACAACACTCTACTTCACTTTACTTTGCAACTCCACTCTACTCTACCCCACTGTATGCTGCTGTATGCCACTCCATGCCACCCCACTCTATGACACTATATTCCACTCTATGGCCCTTCACTGTACGCCTCTCCACTCTGCGCCCCGCCACTCTACAACATTCCACTCTAGAACCCTCCACTCTATGCTATTCCACTCTATGAAACTACTCTCTACGACATACCACTCTATGGCAGTCCATTCTGCAACAGTGTACTCCACTCTATGCCGCTCTATGGCACACTACTCCACTCTACACAATTCCATCTATGCCACTTAACTCCCTTTCTATGTCATCCAATCCACTCCACTCTACTCCACACCACTCTACTCTATGACTAACACTCCACTCTACTCCACTGTATGTCACTCCAATCTATGACACTCTATGCCTCTCCACAACTCTCTGCTCCACTGTATGCCACTCCACCCTACGACACTCTACTCCACTCTATGCTCCTCCAGTCCTCTCCCCTCTTTTCCACCCACCATAAGCCATCCTGCACCTATATGCTCCACTCTAGACCACTTGACTCTACTCCATTCTACTCCACCCCAGTCCACTTTAGTCCACTCCACGACACTCCATAACACTACACTCCACAACACTCCACTCTACACAACTCTTTGCCACAACACTCCGCTCGACGACAGTCCACTCCACACCACTCTCAGTTTAGCCACTAACCTTTAACCATGCTGAACAGCCACCAACCTAGTGTGCAACATGGCTAAAATACATTGGCAGAGCTAATAGCTCTTGCATAGGCGAGACCTATTTGCTTTGCCAATGCTTCCATTCTTGTTTATAGCATTGAGTTGTCTTTCTGCCAATGCAAAAACTGTGATTTTTCAAATTTCGCCTTTTTGGGGCTGCAAAAAATACTTAGTATTTCAGACCCATAGTGTACCACCTGATAACCATTGGGTGATCGTTTGTGGTATTCGAAAACCAAGTCATTCAAACAATCAATCAGCAAACTATATGCCTGCTTACATAATTGGTTGCTTTCCCTCAGGCTTGTTTATCAGCTGAATAGCAGTTGATCCTGTTATCAGTGCCCACTAAACAGTCCCCTATTCGTCAGCCTATGAGGAGTTTCCCTTTGTCCTATATGGCCAGTACAGCCAGCTATGCAGCAGCTTTCACTCGTGGGGGAAGACGGTGCCTGTTAAGGGCGCCATCGTGATTCAGCAGCCCTTCTCCTATAGCCTATTTCATGACCACTTGTTTCAATGCTGTAGTTCCTTAAAAATACCACAATCGTCTCTTTTTTTAAATTTTTTTAATTATTTTATTGCAAGGAAATACAGCGATGCATAACAAATGCCATAAACTAGCAAACAAGAAAGAAAGAAACAATCTTCATAAAGTACATAGCATCTTATAACAGAGAAATGAAAATAAATCAGGCAGACAAATAGCTTAAATCCATTCGGCAATTGGTGCCCAAATTTTCCCAGAGCTCTTTTTTTACCCCCTTCAACCTATATATGGCGGATTCAATATTATACATAAACAATAATTTTTCACGCCACATAGAAAAAGATGGCGGAGCTAAGCTGATCCATTCTTTGGTAATACAAGACCTAGCTGCAGCCATGCAAATAAATAAAAAATATGAGATTGATCTTGGCCTAATGACAGTATGATCAATACCGAGTAACAGCAGCTCCGCTGTTATCTTAACCTCATGTTTAAGAATAAATAATAAATAAAAAAAATTCAATATGTAGGAACAAATTAGAAAGTTTAGGACAAGAAAAAAACATATGTAAATCATCAGCTGAAAATAGACCACATCGACTGCAGTTCGTACCGGTCGTCGTGCTCCACTTGGCAACTTTACTAGGAGTATAGTACAAATTATGAATACACATAAAATGTTGTGATTTCATCATCCCTGTTATTAAACACTCTGATGCCATTTTGATTGATAGCAAAATATCAACTTCCGGTATACCTAAAATATTAGCCCATTTCTGCTGACATTGTCTTAAATCAGTGACATATTCCTGAATTAAACTTATATAAATTGCTCCTATGCAGGTTTTTTTTTGCAAAAGTTCTAACAGTGGAACTTTAGATGGGGGAGTAAAAGGATAATTTAGTAAGTAACTTCGTAACTGGAGAAATTTAAAGAAATCTTTTCTTCCCACAGCAAATGTGTTCATAAGCTCCTGAAATGACAACATTTGATCATTACTAAACAAGTCTCCCAGATAGCATATTCCTCTCTGTTGCCATCTATACAAAGTTAAATCACAAAAAATTTCTGGTAACAGGCCTTTTGATATAAGGGGGTATAAAAGTTCAGTTTACATAATTTCAGATGTTTTCGCACTTTTTGCCAAACTCCAAAGGCCGCTTTCAATATCTTAAATTTTGTTTTTTTATGATAACTGGGCTCTACAATCTTCAGAAAGCTACCCTTAACTTTTTCACCCAAGATCATTTCATAGATTGACGGAGTTTGATGTTTCTCCACCTCTACTCTATCTCCCAGAATCAAAGGGCTTATATATTGCAGTACGGCAGAAAAATAATACAGAAGAAAGTAAGGAACATTCCATCCACCACATTCATTGCTCAGTATCATTTTCTTTGATGATTTCCTATACCCCCATAAAAACCGAAAGGTAGTTCTTTCTAAATTTTTAAAACAGAGCGGTTGGAATTCTAGTGGTATTGTACGATACAAATACAGCACTTTTGGTAGGACCATCATTTTTAAAATGTTAAGTCTGCCATAGAGTGATAAATGTAAGTGGTCTAGGCGCTGTAATGAAGCATTAATTTGTGTTATTATGGGATTTATATTGCGTTCTGGTATCTTCTCTATGGGGAGGGAGATCTTAATTCCTAAGTATGTAACCTCTGAGGTAGTGGAAATATTTGATGGTGGTTTATCTCCTGAACAAAGAATTTGAGTCTTCTCAAGGTTAAGTTTGTACCCTGAGAAAGATCCAAATTGCCTAGCAATATCATCAATCACCGGTAGGGCTGACTGGACATCGGTGGTGGTTATCACTATATCGTCAGCGTAAGCTAAAACTCGGTAATTAACATTAGCTAATACAATGGGTTTAATTTTCTGCTCTAAAAGAAAACGATTAATTAACGGATGGATGTAAAAAGCAAAAAGTAAAGGGGAACAAGGACATCCTTGTCGGGTGCCTCTGGTAATCAAAAAAGAAGGGGAGATCGTCCCATTAATTCGAATATGCGCTTTAGGAGCAGCATACAACGTTTTTAAAGCTCTTATTATACCGGAGCCTAGTCCCTTCCTAGATAAAACATCCCACAAGTAGTCCCAAGCAACCCGGTCAAAAGCTTTTTCAGCGTCTAAAAATACAAGTCCTACATTAGACCGAGTTGCTTGAGACCAATCCAAAAATGAGATCACTCTCCGAATGTGGTCAGCAGTTTCTCTAGTGGGGATAAAGCCGTGTTGGTAGATAGAAACTAAAGGGGAAATAATGTTAGACAGTCGTATGGCTAGAATTTTAGAACATTTTTTACTGTCTGCATTTATAAGAGAAAAGAAAAGAGGGCGAAAAGATGAGGGTAATAACGGAGGTTTGCCTTTTTTAAGAAACACAGTGATTATAGAATCATGCCATGATTTAGGGGCATTTCCCTGTTGAGCTCTTAAACATAGGTCCATTAATTCTGTTTTACGGACAGATCAAAACTGTTTAAAAAACTCTAGGGGGATAGCATCTGGACCCGCTGCTTTTCCTGATGCTAAGGACATTAGAGAGAGTTCTATTTCTTCCCAGGTAAGTGGTGAATCTAATTTCTCCTTTTCCTCACTAGATAGCTTGATATCCAGAGCTGAATTAGCAAACGGAGTGATCTGATCTGAGCAGACTAGCCTAACATCTTCTGTATACAATTTAGAATAAAAATCCTTAAATACTTCAAGAATGTCTTCTGTTTTATTAACTGTTGTTCCTGTCAGATTATTTATTTTATCAATACTGGCTAACATCGCTTTCTGTTTAGCCCTCTTAGCCAAATGTTTACCGGTATTTTCTCCCACTTCATAAACCTCTGTCCTAAAGGCAGAGATTTGCTGAGCAAATTTTGTAGCGAATCCCTGATGAATCTTGACTTTGAGGGTCGTTAGCTCCTTTATAATGGTTTCAGTAGCTAATCCTTTATTATACGCCTGCATAAGTTGGATCTCTAACATTCTTAAATTTTTCATTTCCACTACTTCTCGCCTTATAACCTCTTTTTGTTTTCTTATTGAATAGCTCAGTGTTTCACCCCGAACCCCACATTTAAGAGCATCCCATACTATTTCTGCAGACGCAGTGCCTCTATTATGTAAAAAAAATTCCGGGATCCAATTGTTCATATGCTCAATATAGGATAAGTCATATAGTAATTTACGGTCAAAAGACCATGATCGAGGGGTGATAGGAGTAATTAATTCAAACTTAAAAATAATAGGGTTATGGTCTGAAATGATTTTCGGTGACACCTCGTATTCCACTTGAATAAGCTCATTGTATAAACATTTGGAAATAAAGAAATAATCTAATCTGAAGAATTCCTGATGCGGGGCGGAAAAGAAAGTATAACCAGACTTCGCATCCCTTTTCTCATACCCCACATCTAGCATTCTGAAATCCTGAATCATCCCTTTAAGTGCACCAAACACTTTCCTCTTCCTACCTTTATATGGAGTACTGCCATTGATATCATAGGTTTCATCTAGGTGTAAATTAAAATCACTATAATATATAAGATGGCCATTGAGCTAACTCCACGTTTAGCAGATTAAAAATGGTGGGATCATCCAATACCGATGCATAAATTGAGCAGATAGTAGTGATTAATCCTCCAATTTTGATTTCAGCAATGACCCATCGTCCTAGTAAATCTTTCTTTTTTAATTTCCCCCAATCCATATCGCTTTAGTATTGCCACTCCTCTTATAGTAGAGCTTTGACGAGAACATCCTACAACTTCCAATCCAAGATCTCTTAACCACTTTCTATTAGGCCAGGCAATATGAGTCTCCTGTACGCAAACTATATCCAACCGCATGGTTCTGAGTATCTGAGCCATTATACCCCTTTTTCTTTTATCATTTAAACCACACACATTGATGGAACATATGTTCAGTTTAACCATTATTTGTTTTTAGTAATCTGGTAACATTAAACTCATAATAACAAAAATAGCTAAATTTTCCAAATTTCGGCACCTGCCCTAAATGGATCGTAAGCTTAAATTGACAACACCTAGAAGCAAAGATGGCGGCTGCTACTGCAGCCGTGTGAGGAGCTGCGGCGTTTTCCGCCTGAGGACCCGGCCGACCTGGTGCTAATCGGCGTTTGTTTCCTGCCGTTTTCGGATTATTGCACGCAGTGCTCCTGGCGGTCTACCAGGTCTACACCCGCTGTTTTTAGCAGTTTTTGGTCATTCCTGACGGTCAGGCGTGGAGCGCTGCTGCACTTCTGCCCGCAGCGAGTGAGTGACAGGAGCCGCGGCTCCCTCGTGGCAGATCGCTGATCTAGACCGGCAGCGGAGACGCGAATTGCGGCGTCTTCGCTGGAGAGGTGGAGGGCGCTGACGGGGACCGAGGAGAAGTGGAGAGCTGCGGAAAGGATTGAGGACAAAGGATTTGCACCGAAGAGCTGGGCTGAGCTGAGAGCCTGAGAGACGTGAGCTTCCTTGCCTGTCTCTGCATTTGCATTCACCGCAACATTGTATCAGTAGCTGTAACACTATTGGTAAGGTCTGCCTAATTACTGAATTCTGGAGTCCAAGTTGAGTTTGTGAGTCCTCTTTAGTGTCCGCTCCGAGCTTTGGACTCTTGACTTTTGAAAAAAGAAAGGGGGAAAAACCAAATTGAGAGAAAGTGAATGCTGCAGACTTTTGAAAGTTCCCTGTGATTGAAAAACAAGTATAAACTGTTACTGAAAATTTCCTAAGGGGCATAAACTGCTGTGTAAAAGGCTCTTACTAATTAAATTGCAATAATTGAAGGCTCCGTCATGGCCCCTAAAGGTAGAGGAGTTAAAAAAAATACTACCACTTTAACTAATTCCAATTCTACGACGGAAAAAACGGCAGCTTCAGCGACAGTAATTGCAAATGAAAGCACTAAAGAGCCTGTAATACCGGAACTATTTAGAAAAAAAAATACAGCTAATCTTTCTAAAACTAGTAACAATGATCAGACTCCCTCTAATCCTCCATTCGGTGCTATTTCTAAAAAATCTATCTCAACTCAGCCAGCTGAACCCACTGTAACCCCTGTAAATTCAGCAGTGATAATTGAAGAGGAAGGGGAAAGAGGTGTGGCAGGAGCAGGAGTGGCGGATGATGCATTATCTGAACTATGTCAAGCCGTTGAGGGAGTCAGAGTCTCACCTAGACCGAATGAACAGCACGATGCAGACTCTATTGAATCTGGGGGTCAATTTTTCTCAATGTCCGATGTTTCAATCATGTCGGAAGGGGACCTGGGTGAGGAGTTGCCTACTGAGGGTCAACTTCCTGTGGAAAATTGGGCTGATGATTGTAATCTAGTCTCTGAAGAAGATTTACTTGGGCCAGACTTTTTATCGAATGAAGGAGCTCCAAGCACTGTCCGCAGGGTCATAGAGGCCAAAACAGCTGAAAATCCAGGTTCCATAACTCAACCGCAGTGGGAAAGAACAGATTCGAATGTTGAAAATGATCCTGAATCTCCTGAGTTATTGGAGGGAGATGACGAGGTTACTCAGAAATCAATATATCTGTTACAGACTTCCATGTATAGAATGATTATGACTCATAGAGAGGAAACCAAGGCAGAGGGACTTCGCACTCAAGGAGCGGTGCGTAAACTTCAGAATGCTGTTCGCCGGCTGGCTAAGTCCAGTACGGACATTAATTTGAGAGTACAAGAGACTGAGACCCGTATATCTGCGGTTGAGGACGAATTAGCTGCACAAAAAACCTCAATCAAAGATCTTGATAGTACTAGAAAAGATATTGACTGGAAACTAACTGATTTGGAAAATCGCGCTCGGCGCAACAACCTACGCATATTGGGAGTGGCAGAAAAGGCAGAGGGAAAAGATACCCGACGATTTGTTGTAGAGATGCTCTCAGATGCCTTTCCGGATCTTACTGGATGGGATTGGGACAAAGAAATTATAACAGCTCATCGTTTTCTTTTCAATCAAAAACACGATCAGGAGCCAGGAAACAAAAACCCAAGAGCTATTCTTATAAACCTACAGAATTATTTACTTCGTGAGATTTTATACGATCTGGCAAGACAATCTAAGACTAGAAAGGGTATAGGGCATGAATTCTTTGTTCGACCAGACTTCTGCTCTGCAACAGTGCAACAAAGCTGGAGACTTAAACAGCTAATGACACCAATACAATCTAAAGGGGGACAAGCCTTCCTTCTAAATCCAGCCAAGCTTAAGGTTATATATAAGGGGAGAACGATTTTCTTTGTCTCTGAAATCAAGGCACAACAATTTCTAGAAACTATGCAGTAATGATTTATAGGATAAATGATGAAGACCCGAATTACACGTAGACTGAGTGGCTGGTCCTTCTAGTTGTGCTTTATCTTGATGCCTTTTTTTTCTTCTCTTTTTGGTAGAGGTATGTTATCTTTCAGGTCGGGCTGGCTCAGGCGGAATTCACAGCCCATACTCACTTTCCATCGATGAGGGCAATAGCCCTTACGCTTCTGGTGGGGGGGACTTGTGGGGAGGGTGGGTTTGGGGGGGTGTGCTGGGGGGGCTGGGGGAGGGTAAAAAAATTTGTTTTGGGGTGCAAGGTCATACAGCTGAAAGGTGTTGTCAATACCACAATCGTCTCAGTTCATTTTACCTCTGTGAACTTCCGATATGTTTTCAAGTAAGTACCCTTGTGACATCATTCATCTACACGTTTCATCAAAGCTGAAAGCAAGCCTAAAACATCTCTCCTCCTGAAATTGAACTTGTTAAAGGCAGAATATTTAACCTTTCATTTTTTTGAGTCCCCAAAATAGCCACCAATGCCTCAAAAAGTATATTGCTATGGATTCCTAAAGTCATTTGTGCAAACAAATTTTGTTAGATGTGCTTGTATTATATTTGCAAATCCTAGTTTGGTATTTCTAAACACTAAATGTGCACTTTTATAGGGATATGCACATTCGTAATATTACACTACGAAAGTGTAAAATTTTACATAAGCAAATCCAACTCTGGGGCTGGGGAATATGCATACCAGAGGGGTTGGGGGACCTGGAAATTTTGGGAACACCTAGGTATCACAAACATCTTTTCGATCGAGTCATAACTCAGAAGTGTTTGGAGTGTACACCTGATGACAGGACAGGGAACACTCTTAAAACTACTCTGATTACAGAGGAATACGTTTTTACGCTGGGGGGGTATATTTACAAGAGTTTATCGCCACCAGAACTTCCTTTTTAGGTCTCGCACCTGCGATGCAGGGCAAAGCCCTGCTGTCGCAGAGCGAGGCCTATTGTCGGCGGTTCTGCTTACAAGGACTAACAAGAGGAGACAAGAGACTGGCACGCGCAGCCTGCCGGAATTGGATCAGGTCACGCGCGTGAAAACGCGCTCTGATTCCAGCATGCTGTCCACACACACACACACACACACAGACAGACAGACAGATGCGCGCGGGCACACACACACAGACAGGCACACACAGACACACGCACAGAGACACACGTGCACACATCCCCTCCCCCCACTACAGGCACGCGATGTGCCTGTCTCCCTTGCAAGCCTGCACAATGGCATTTTACTCGCGCCACTAAGACTGGCTCCGACCAAGCCAGCCCCCTCCCGCCCGCAGCCCAAGCCAACCCCCCTTTCCGCCTCCGACTAAGGCAGCCGCCCCCCCGCCCAAGCCAGCCCCACCGCCAGGAAACGTGCAAAATTACCCGGTGCTGCGGCGCGGTACTCCAGCTCCTCCAACGCTGCGGGCCTCTCCCATTACGTGTGGGAGTCCTTGCTATTCACTGGTCTTCACCCGGGCCCTCTCCTGGGACCCAGGACTTGTTATACCTTGTTCTGGTCTCGCCAGCGAGATCCTTTGTCGTCGAGCAGATGTGCACGCGCATGCTCACGTTCAGATGTGCACTTGCCCAGACAGCTGGCACACGTATGGCTCGCTCATTCAGCACAACGTGCGTTTCACTTTCCCTTGTTTTACAAACGTGGCCTCAAGGAGAAAAGAAGCAAAAAGCAGCGCTGCTTCACAATATCCAGATTACAGCAGTGACTGAACGGAACATGGTCAATGTCACTGCGAGGACAAATGTCTCTTTAACCTACAGCATCATTCAAAACAGCGGATGTAGTATCGGAATTGTGCAAGACGCGAGGTGCGATGAACGTGCCGTACATATTTACTATGTCCCACCCTATAGGTCTTTCGATGGTAAACCCAGGACGTATTTCACTCAATTTATTCAGCCCTGTTGGTCTTCAACAAGAGTTTGGCATGTGACTAAATCTACCAACGGCCTGCTTTATAGGTGAGCGACTACTCTGTCATTTGTTCCTTTGGATCATAATTAGTTTACAGTATGCGAAGGACTACATGTACCACAATGCACCACGTATTAGTCACACTCTTGGTGTTACGGATACAAGCCATGAATGACGGGGAGATGCCAATCTTTTGGCGAAGTGTCCCATATGTACTGGGAAATTTTGGGTGCACTTATCATCTTCGTGGTCACACTGTTCGTGCAGGCCTTGTCTCATGGGCCTGCCGTGCATCAACCGTGCTTGCGTTGCACAGCCTGCCTCACTGTTGTGTTGAAATATTCTAAACACTATGATGAGTGCCAGGAACTGCATCCCCGGCCTGTCGCTGGCCAGGGTATGTCTCCACTCCCCCGAGGGAGCAAGGAACTCAAACACAATTATGAATCGCCGTTCAGCCTTTCAGTGAGAAACCAATAAACAAGAGTGTGAATTTTAAATTTGCTTTTAGAATTGTGAGCCGCGTTTGTAATCAAAGGTCTGTGTCTACGGGAGACCTCTGTTGGCATTTTCGGCTTTCAGTTAGTAAAACGAGCATATTCTACGAACCAATTGTAAACCAATCAAACTGGCACACCAGAAAACAATTCACAGGAGACCAGGTGTCAGCAGGCAGGATGCAAGAATGGCGGTTCCATCCGCAGGTAAGGTCGGGTAAGAGAACAGGTAGGGAAGTTCTATTTACAGGTGGCCTGGAATCAGAGGGCAGGTGTAGGGGCATCCAACTACATCACCCTGGGTTAGACAGAAGGTAAGAGGCATCCTTTCACAGATGAATAGGGCCAGTGGGGGTTATGGAGGTTCCATGACCAGGTAACCTGGGGCTAGTACCAGGCAGAAGGCCTCAGTTTATATGGGACCTGGATTCACAGACCAGGTAAGAGGCTAACTATCGAAGGTGGTTCTTTCATGTGACCTGGGTTCAGTGAGAAGGTATGGGGTCTCCATGAATCAGTTACCTGAATCCAGAGGATAGGTACGGATTCTAAGTTCACAATTATCGTAGAGTTACCGAGCAGGTATGGAGCATCCAGGTACAGGTGACCCATGGAAATTTAGGAGGCACAGTGCCTCTACTGTAGTGTGATCTGTGGTTGGGGAAAAGAAAATGTCTCCATTAATAGGTAAGGGGGGTCAAAGGACATGCATGGTGCTGTCTCTGTGAGCATGCCTAGGCTCTTCATTCATAGGTGGTCTCAGAGGACATGTAAGTACAGGGACCCAAAGATATGTGGCATTGCAGTATAAGAACGGACGTGGTACAGGTTGGTTTTTTAAAATTTATTTATTAGTTTTCACTTTCATATAGCGCAAACTTTACCCGCAGGTATCAGAGCGCTTTAAATCAGCATGCTTATAACAAGCAAGACTAGCACTCTATATTACTGCCAACTTTGCTTAGCATAAACAACAGCTAACCATTCACAAACAATGTTTATATACCAATTGCAAATTTAAAAAAATTTATGCAAAGCATTGTCATTTACAATGCCAGTAACTCAAACTTTAATGCTGTGAGACCTATTGCATTGTAAATGCTTGTTTGTCACGTTCTGGTGGCGATAAGCCCTCCGCCGTATTTACAAGGCAGCGTTAAGCCACTAAATGTGGCTTACCCCTACTTTGTGCAGAAGGCCCCCTTTCAAGCAGAATTTAACCTGAAATGGGTGGGCAATGAGTGTTGAAGTGGACGTTCCATCGCAACACCCATTCCTGTTTGAGGCTGCCCCCTATTTACAAGGGTGGCATAAATAGGAGGCAGCGCCAAAAATAAGAGCAGGGAAAACCTGGTTTTAACCTGGCGAAACAAGAAGGTATGATTAATCGTTTTGCTGTTTCTATGTGAGCTGCAGAATAGCGCACATAGAAACAACACAGCACCATTAGTGATTGTTCACGTACAGGAAGGTGTCCCTTCCTGCACATAAAAAATCATTAAATAATGATAATTTGCAACTTCTATGGCTGCTCCAAGCAGCACACATTGAAGTTACAGATCGCCAGCAGTGTTAGTAGCGTGACAGGACGTTTGCGGACTGGAACTGAGACTTTGCCTGCACCAAACGCTTTTTTACGCATAGACTGACACTCGTCCGTTAATGTAATTGTCATTAGTGGAAAACCAGATAAAAACCTGATTGGCAACTCAGAACAAGCCTTAGGAAATCAGCAGAACAGAGCACTGAATACTGACTGAAGGAGATTGCCGAGATCGAGGGAGGAGCCACGTTGCGAGTCGCGCTGGGAGCCGCGCTGGAAGCTGTTGCGAACTGCAGCCCCTCTTAGACTCGCAGCTGCAGCCCCTCTTAGACCTGGAAAAGATTCAACAGAGCCGAGCCCGGCTAAGAGCGACGTGTTGCTGGTCGGTTGCTGGCTCCGAACACTGGGCTGCCGTACCGCCGCCTTACCGCATTACCGCTACTTGTTGGCCGACGGCTGCCCTGCCCTGCCCTGACGGCTGCCCTGCCCTTCCCTGATGGCTGCCGCCCCAGAACTGCTCCCGAGTTCAACCACCGCAACTCCGCACCGCACCGCCCTGTCGAGAGCGGAGGCTATTGCTGGAGCTGCGGGCGGCTTCTTTGTGTACAACAGGAGCTGTCGGGCCTGGGAGGTAAGCCACAGAGTCGCAGCGCTTTTTTGCAATCGGGATAGCGAAGGGGGGCAGGGGCAGGGGAAGGACGACAAGAACAGTGAAAGGAGCCCCTAGTAGCCCCCTAAAGCCCCAAGCACTCAGAGGTCCTTGACTCCAGTTCACACTTTTCTCGTGAGCCAGCCCGCTAGTGAGCCAGCCCGCCGACGAGCCCAGCAGAGCGAGGTGTGCTGGAGGCGTCAGCACCCAGCCCAAAATCAAAGACAAAGCTAATCCCAAATAATCAATCAGGGATTCGAAAATTCTTTTTCCTAAAAGACCCAATGGCTGCAATTTATGCCCCCTCAAAGGAATCCTCCATGCTACCAAGCCCAATGCAGCCTGCCAAATTTCAAGCCACTCTCCCGGGCATCCCAGGAATGTTGGCCATTGCACCACAGCACGAACCATCGTCGGAGAGTAGGTTGGTCTATACAGATGCCAGGAAACTAGTGACAGTAAGAGCTCAGGTGCATCAGTTTGCACCAGAAACGTCAGCCCCAACCCTCAAAACAAAAACCGAAGCGACTGCTGAAGGTCTCAAAGTGACTAGAACAAAAACAATTACAAACGGAGATCCTGCGGAACCATTGGAGACAGAGACCCCCACGGTGGAAAGCAGAGATCGTGAAAAACTCAACTGCAGCTTAGAAGGAACAATAGCTGCATTGAAGGGTCTAACATCTGCTTCAAATCTCAAGGTCGGTAAACCTCCCTCCGGTCCCAAGGAAGAGTGCCGAATAAATACAAGATGGTCTAAGGAGGAAAAAAACAATCTAATTAAATCTGCAGCAAATGCCGCGTCAAAGGAAGTACTGTGTAGCAAATCGTTCATTAATATGAGCGACGCTAATCTGATAGAAATCCTGGAATCACTAGAAGGGAATGGACAGGAAAATGAATGCCAAACCCCCAGCCCAAGGAAAAGAACCCCACAAAGGAGAGCTAAATTGGTTTCATCTACTCCCCTAAGCCCTCAGGTAGAACAAGACATTCAGTATACAGAGCTAGCGGAGGCTGGTCATAGCCCCATAACAATCAAGCAACCAATTCTTTCGTCACCAATAACCATCTCCTACGGAAGTGGGTCAAGCTCTGGGTTGGTGGCCCCAGCGCAGCACATCGAAGACAACCCCAACATGCAATGAGCTCAAACACTGATCCATACCCTTGAACAATCTATAAAAGTATTAAACTTTTAGTCAGATAAAATGGACGTCCAAATCGACCTTATTAATCTCATCGCCAGTCACATTTCTGGCATAACTACAAAATTAGATTTAATAACATCATTATTAACCAAAAGAGAAACCCTGGATCAGCAAAGAGACAAAAATAATCAATTATCCTCCTGCTGCTGCAGCCCAATAATTGAGAAACTGGCAACCCTTCCGAAACTTTTAAAAGACGTTCTAGGGGCAGCAAAACAATCTTATAACTACAAGTGGCACGAAAGACCCCAAAAATCTGTCGATCAAGAGGCAAGTGCAAATCGCACCAAAGCTAATACCGAGGGTCCAAATGATACCAACGTAGTATTAGCGAAATTAGAATTTGCGGCACAACTAAACCTAAGCGACCCCCAACCAGCGGCCCTTCAACCAACAGCAGTGGTGGGAGTTAAATCCACAAAACGGGAAAGAAAGCGTGCGAGGAAGGCCCGGCTTAAATACAATAAACAATCCAGCCCTGCCCCAGTCAAATTATTTTCACTCTTTGCAGTAAAAACACCCACCCGAGGTGGCAAACCTTGAAAGTGACCAAGTCCAATCTATTCAGCCCTCCATCTCAAAGCGACAGGGCCCTAGCCATACCGCCAAACTTCAAACTCCTCCCCAAACCAATCAAGGGTCCGGAAGCTTACCATTAGAGGACAAATTCACCCAAAAAGCATTTCCGGCAGCGCAACAACAAGGTAAAAAATCATCATTTAACAAGGGAGAGGGTGAAGTAGAACGCAGAAAAAGCCGGCAAACAGTTGGAAATAGAAGTCCAGGGAGCTGAAACGGCGCAAGTATACAACAATGCGCATTTCAACAAGCAGCAAAAAATAAGCGGCCTGATGTAGAAAAGTACAAGCCACCTTCAGCGAACATGTTGGATGCCTCGACCTCATTCAACCCTCAAAACCTCCCCAAACTTATCGCTGTAACAATCAGGGGAAAGGATCGCCACTGCAAGCTCCTTAACCAGGATCAAGTGGAGCCACAAACTGGGAAAGCAGTCCAAATATCATCGGGGACACCCAACGCGAGAGTTCAGAGGTGCCAACCACACACACTGCCGAGTATGACCAAGAATGTGGTCAAAGCATCCCAGTAATCTCAACACTAAACGGTGGAGGAAAGGAAATTGAAGCTTCGTACAAAGTGCAAGTCCAACCAGATGAGTGCGAATTGAAGCTGTCTTTCATCCCGGAATACTTGACAAAAGGCACACAATATATATTAAATTGGGGAAACCTTTTGAGACTGTTTTATGAAATCCCCGAACTAAAAGGAATCTGCTCGTGTGATCTAACTTCGGTGGAATTTAAGGAAACAACCGGGACTGGAGCAGAGGAGTCTCTGACAACTTGGTCGTCCAAGACTTGGTGGACAAAATAGTAACTATGAGTGGAAGGTTTGGAGCATGGGGAATCAAGTTAAAGGCACACCAATGACCAAGGTACCCGCACCCCTCTCTTAAAAAGCCAGACGAAGTGAAAAGTCCAGGAAAACACCAGCCCACAGGCGTTCATGGCGCGCTCTCCAACTCACCGGTAGCTCCCTCTTGCAAGAATAGGCATTTCAAAAGAGAATGCCCTGGTAATACTGAGGGTAGCTTACAGGAATTCAAGGACTATTCTTGGATCCCAAGAACACTAAACATTAAGCATTCCTAACCAAGCAAATAAAAGCACAACAATAGCAACGGAAGATGCCCATATAGCCAACATCTCGCTCTGCTTGTGGAACGTGCATGGCTTCAAGGATATGGGGCAAGACCACGAAACTGTATCGTTCTTTATGCAACAACACATAATCCTGCTCCAGGAAACCTGTAACCTGGTGCAAGCTCAATTCCTGGTTTCATAGACCATCACTGCCTGGCAGAAAGACATTCAAATTATGGCCATCTGAGAGTGGGCTTATCAACCTTCATCACACAAAACTTAAAATGGGCAACGGAAGAACTAAACACGGGGGCAAACTGGATCCAAGTGATCAAGGTAAGCAGCAAGGAATCAACCAGACAACTCCTATTAATCAACGTTTATATCCATCCAGAGAGAAAAAAGCAGAAGGGATAACATCTAACCCTAATAAAGTTATTAACATCATTGCAGAAAAGCCACGTGAATTGCCAAATAGTGGTTTCAGGCGATTTTAACACTAACCTCTTAACGACTCAACGGTGAAGTAATAGTAAATCCTCCCAGGGTGCGACCGAGCTAGTGTGTAAACTAGCAGCCCTCGACATGACAATCATGAATGCCAACGCTCCGGGGTCTTCGCCAGCCGCTGTAACATATCTGAGCGGAAAAGTCGCCACAACAATTGACTTCACAATTATCAGCAATAACCTGCTCTCACAAATTAACAACTTCAGAATCATCCCACGAGCCAAAAGTGACCACCTTCTGCTCACTCTGAACTTGAAGAACAATGTAAAAAGCGCTCAAAAAATCAATACCATCATGCAACCGCCTGAAATGTTCAATCTTCGTAAGCTAAAATGGCGAGGAGTGGCCCCCCAAGCCATTCAGGAGACAGTCAAGGTTTTCCAGGAAAACCAAGGCCCCGTACTAGAGAACGCCCACATTAGCCTCTGGGAGCGGATGGCCCAGTTTTTGGTCTTTAAATTTCCAGTTTCCCCGGGACGGATTTCAACAAAAGTCACCAGAAGGGACACATGGTTCAACCAAGATCTCAGAATGCAAAACAGAGAGATCGCGAGAGAAGTGCGACGTCTATCTCGAGCAGGAAAAAAGGGTCCAAAACAAGAAAAAACAAAGCTGCACGCACTAAGGCGCACTTATAGGAGGAACCTGGAAAGAGCAAAAACAGCACATAAAGGGTCCATCTGGCTGCAATTATTATCTGCCAGCACAAGGTCCAACAGCAGTGATTTCTGGGGCATAGTAAATAAATTAACATCTGGCCCAATACTTCGGCAAGAAGCAGGAATTGGTGCTGATATATGGGTTGCCCACGTGAACACCCTGTTTAACAAGTCTGAGATGGGCCCCGAACAAAAACCCTACGGGCTAGACCTCGAACAGAAAGAAACCCAAGCCTCCTCCACTCCGGCCCCTGTAGAAGGCACCACATCTCAATCAAATTCACACACCAACGAACCAAACTCTCTGATGAACGTGAAAGAGCTAAGCGGCCTTATAGCGAAACTAAAGTCTGAGGGAGCAGCCGGGCCAAACGTTCCTAATGCAATTTTTAAGTATAATCCAGAGCTGTGGTCTTCCATCATCACCCCACTCTTCAATGAGATTTATATTCAGTCCAACATCCCGGCTTCCTGGAGGGGGAACATCATCCACCCAATATTCAAAAAGGGAGATCACCGTAAGCCGGGAAACTATAGACTAATCTCACTGATAGATGTTGAAGCACAATTGTATGCTTCGTGCCTGCTAATCCAGTTGCAAGGTTGGATGGAGGATAAAAACATTATCCCAAAATTCCAGACAGGATTTTGGCAAGGCATGGTACAATATCCAGCCTTGCCACCCTAGCACTTTTGACGTAAAAAGCTCAAAAAGGAAACTCTGTTTGTTCGCCTGTTTCGTGGACATTAAATCCGCCTTTGGCAGAGTGAACAGGAGTCAGCTGTGGAAAAAACTCAACGCATGGGGTTTGCCGAACATATTGCTTAATGCCATTATTCCTCTGTATACTGACACCTGGGCAAGAGTTAAGCTGGGTGATGGGTTGAGCACCACTGCAAGCATCTACACTCAAAGCGGCCTGAAACAAGGCTGTGTCCTTGCCCCCACACTTTCAACCTGTTCTTATCTGACATTGCTCCATACATAGAAAAACAAGATTGTCACCCCCCGAAATTGGCCAACGAACCGGTTGCTATCCTACAATACGTGGATGATATAGTCTTGCTGAGCCAAACCCCAGTTGGGTTACAGAGATCAATAAACAATCTAGTAGCCTACTTGGACAAGGAACAGCTGGAGTTAAATAAAGAGAAAACAAAAATCGTCCACCTAGTCAATAGCAAAAAATCAAAGTTCAAATGGACGGTCAAAGGGGTTAATGTTGAAGAAAACAGCTCATACAAATACCTGGGCGTAATAATCGGGCAGGGTGCAACTCACAAAGAACATAAACTGGCACTCAAAGCCAAGGCACAATCACTGATCTATGCTTACAGATTAATACGTTAAAAAAATGGACTGCCCAAATCATTCCCACTTGATAAAAGTAATGGCCTCCCAAATCCAACCTAGTTTGTCCTATGGCTTGGCCCCTTGGTGTGGCAAAGACTCGCACCTATTGAATGAGTTGCAGTCAAATATTTACAAAGCTGTCTTTGATCTGCCAAAATGTGCCTCGCCCGCCCAGATCAGATTGGAATTCGGCCTCCAGCATCAGAAGTACAGGGGAATGAGCAGCTTTACAAAACTCTGCCACACATTCCGCTCCTCTGACCCGGGCACTCTGAACAGCTTATGCTGGGACGTAATCAAGTCTCAGAGGGAGCAGGAAATGCCAAACTCCTGGGGTAGCTTCCTGAGTAACTCTCTGGTCAAGATGGAACTACAATCAGTATGGGACAAAGGGATGGATAGAGGAACTTTTGTCAAAATAATAAATGTCGCAGCCAAAAAGAAATCTTTACTGGAGGACAAAATGGTGCTCATCAAGAGGCTGCACGGGTGGACAGTTATAAACTCGTATAGGTTTTCAAAGCCACAAGCTTATTTATCCGTCCATTTCAGCACCTATCTAAAAATGAGCTTCATAAAGTTTAGAATGGGCGTGCATGACTCTAAGGACCTATACCCCTCATGGAAACCAGCTTTTAATTCAGAATCCTGTTGACTATGTGGATTAAAAAAAGAAACCCTAATCCATCTATTATGCGCCTGTCCAGCCATCCAAGTCCAAAGGAGACAGTACCTGAAATCAATTTTTAATGAACTGAACATCCGGTCCAGCAGGCAAGCAGTGATACACTGGTTGGAGGGCTCGTCATGTATCCTGGCTTGCCGAGGAGTTAAATTCATCAAATTTGTCAGTAGTCTCCTATTGCAATCTGACGTAGACTAAATATAAATTAACGTTAAATTACCCAACACCCTTTTCAAGGGGTACATTTTGTTAAATCTGATACTCGAGTTTTAAAATCGTTAAAGCAATATTTTTAATAATTGAATTTTATTGCCATGTACTTTTTGTAATATAAAACAGTGACGTATATCGATCCTTTTATTTCACGATAATGCTATTCGACTATGCAGCTTTTTATTGTTTTCTCCAGGGGGGTCTTTGTAATGATTTTAATTAATCGAACAATAAAAACTTGCTTGTTTATGTGCAGGAAGGGACACCTTCCTGCACATGAACAATCATTACCCGCAACACAAGCACCCTTGCACAATGGTGCAAGGGTGCCTGCTTTATCGCTAGGCAGCTAAATTTAGCAGGAAACATCCTTTACAACGCAACCATTACATCGTACTACACTTACAACACAGTCATTACATGGTAACACTCTTTACAACGTATGTCACTACAACGCAGGCATTACAACGCATGACACTACATCGCATTACACTACATCACATGTCACTACAACGCAGGCATTACAACGAATACCATTACAATACATACCATTACAACGCATAGTACCCCAACACTATCCAAAACCTACCCTACTGTTGCACCCCCTGGAGTTAGAATAGTAATTTTTACCCCTACACTATCCAACACTTACCCTACTGTTGCTCCCCCTAGAGTTAGAATAGTAATTTGTATCCCTACACTTTCCAACACTTACCCTATTGTTGCAACCCCTGGAGTTAGAATAGTAATTTTTACCACTACACTATCCAATACTTACCTGAAATGCAATGTAATGGTATGTGTTGTAATGATATGCGTTGTAAAGGTATAACGCAATGTAATGGAATGCGTTGTAAAGGTAGTTTCTAAAAATGCGATTATGTCATGCGATGTAATGGAGTGCGTTGTAAAGGATGTTACGATGTAAAAACTGCGTTGCATAGGCATGCATTGTAAATGTATGAGTTGTAACGTCATACATTCAAATTTAGCACCAGCGCTACTGGAAAAGCAGGTATGCACTGAATTCTTGTAAATACGGCGCATCCCTGCGTTTTTAGAATGGCGGAGCCCGGTGTTTGCAATTTTCTGTCATTCTCTTGTAAATATGCCCTTGGGAGTCATATTTTCTTGGTAGAGGAAAAATGCAAATGCATACAAACCACAGCACTTTCACATCTCTAATTGTAATATATGAGTGGTTACAACTGTCTTCCCTGAGTACTCCTGTCAACCTCTGACTGTCTGTCAGACATTTCCAAGAGTTCACTTGGAAACCTTTGTAAATTCCTAATATTCGGAAATCTGCACCCATGCCGTGGAGTAAACACGCTTGTACAAATCATGCCAGCTAAATTACAAGTCCTAACTGCAACATTCAAGTAAAATGGTTCTTTATACAACTGGCCTTTGGTGAGGAAGTAGTTCATGTTCAGTTATTGCTCCTCAGACATCCAGAAAAGCTTGACCTCAACATTTTTTCCCCAAAGCCGTCCCATATCCAGCCAATAGTGATCATTAGAGTACATATTCTCAAGCATATCTCCTGTTCTACTCACATATCAACTGCATTCCAGATTATGGTTTACTTTATGGTCGCATGTATCAGCAATGAAGCCTTGCGCCTAGCCTACCAGTCTACTTAAGGATGAAGCTGAAGGAACTGGGAACAGGTATACTCTCTCAACCACATCTCCATCACACCTTAAGACGTCCGGTCCACACGCATAGAAGACAAAGCAAGAAGCGGAATCTTAAAATATAGACAGACATAGTTCTGCAAGCATCTCAAAGAATAGCTACCCTTTATCAGGTGAAACTTCAAAATGTGCCATCACCCCACACAAATGACTCTTTGGGGCATATTTACAAGAAAGTGGTGGAGCGCAGGTTAGCTCCAAAATTTGCTAACGCTGCGCTCACTTTAGAAACATAGGCATGCAACGTATTTACAATAATGCGGCACTCCCCTGCATTTCTCCCTGCGCTGGCGCTAAATTTGGCTGCCTAGCACCAACGTAGGCACCTTTGCACCATAGTGCAAGAGTGCCGGCATTTAGGGAATGATTGTTTATGGGCAGGAAGGAACACCTTCCTGCACATAAACAATCATTAATGGCAATTTGCTGTTTCTACAGCAAAACAAGGAGAAATAAAGCTTTTATCCTTGTTACGCCATGTTGAGACCAGTTTTACCCTGTTCTTAATTTTGGTGCTGCCTCCTATTAATGCCATCCTTGTAAATAGGGGGCAGCATCAAAATCAATGGGTGTTGCAGCGGAACGGCCACAGCAACACCCATTGCCCACCCCTTTCACTCTAAGGGGCTCTTTACGATATCGGCAGAAAGTCTCCTCCAACAGTCGGAGCCGTTCTCACCAACTCCGTCGGTTTACATTCCAATCGCCTGATTATGATGTTCGCGGTCGGAATGTAAACCATGTGGTTATTCCAAATCAATTCCGAGCGACTCACGAAGTATTCGTGTGGGTCGGAAACCGCAACGTACATCCCTATGGACAGCGTTTCCGTCCTCGCAATTACGATATCGCTTTCCAACAGCCTTTCCGCCTCGGCCTGTCCGACACGAAAATGCTGTCGGAAAGTGACTTTGGGGGCCCCTGGCAGGTCCACCTAGGCCCCGCGGCTTACAGTTGGTGGCCGAGAGGGTACCCAAAGTACCTCCTGTAAGACTCTGCACTGTGTGGCAGGCACCGTGGTGTGCCTGCAACAGGGTGCAGGGTTTTCAGCAAACACTCCATTTTCCCATAGGAGCCTATATTACGGCCGGTTGTCAGATGGAACACGAGCTCCCATATGAAACAATTGGAATCCAACCGAATAGTATTCGGTCGCATCGTAATCCGGAGGTCGGGACTGCCGACCACAAGTCGATCAGTCCCATATCCAAGTCAGTGTCGGGAGGAGGCTTTCTACCCGACATCTTAATGAGACCCTTAGTGTAGTGTGAAAGGGGGCCCTATTTACAAGGTGGCGTTAAGCCACATTAAGTGGCTTAACACCGCCTTGTAAATAAGGGGAAGCCCATATCGCCACAGGAATGTTGCAAGAAGTGACGCTCCAGTGGCGATAGGGGCTTGTAAATATGCTCCTTTGTGTTTAGAGTTAAGTCCCAATATGCAGAGTGCTGCTGTCTAGAAAAACAGGACTGACTGAATATTGCATAGGGTCCTAATGATTCTTTTGTTGTAAAGCAGTTGCAGAGTGACTGGTTTGCCACCTGAGAAAACTGTTTGTTGCACGTCAACGAATGTGCTAATCTGTCACAGCGCAAAATTTAACATCTCGTAGGGTTTCCCGAACGGCTGCGGGATGCAAGTGAGCAGGTGCCTAGCACCTCTCTGAACTTCTCTGTTGACCAGTCCTCCGACCAGTGCAAGGCCCTCCCTGGCCTGGTTCTACTACCTCGAGGTTCCTGCCTCATGTCGTCCACTCTCTTTTGCTTTCTCCCACTCTCGCTTCTTCTGTCACTATTCTCATCTTTTTCACCCCGTTTTCTGCTTTTTCCTTTTTGCCTTAGCTCTTTTCTGCATTCAAATCCCATCTCTTTCACACTTCTTCTGCTTTTTGCATCTGACAGCACTTTTCAGCCGTTTTTTATCTCATTACTTTTACTCTTTCTGCTCTAGCTCTTTTCAGCTGTTTTTCATCACATCTCTTTTACCCCGTTTTTTCTTTTAGCTCTTTTCACCCATTTTGCTTTCCCCCCCAATTGTCTGCCTATTCTGCACTTTCCTTAAGCTTTTTACTGTTTTCATCTGTTTTCTTCTCATCTTTGTGTCCTCCCCCCGCCCCATTCCTCCGGCTCCTTTTCCCAGCTTCTCAACTGCTTTTTCTCTCCCAGATCTTCCGCTCAACCCTGTCCTTTCCCTCTCCCAGGACCTACTTAATGGTGGCAGCTGCGCAACGCCAGTGAGCAGGCGCCTCGGCCTCGGCACACACCTGTTGACCTGTCCTCTGAATAGTCTAAGACCCTTCTGGATCCAGCTCTGCTACTTCAAGGCTCCTGCCTCGTCTTCTTCGGCTCCCTCTTATACTCTCTCACACTTGCTTCTTCTCTCACTATTTCCTCTCTTTTATCCTGTTTTCTGCTTTTTCCTTTTTGGAAAGCAGTGCATTCTGGGAACCACCAAACCTTCTAGAAGGCTCTCTAACGCACCTCTTTCTCAAACATTGATACAGTAATTGGCCCTTCTTGAACTTCCTTTGGCAATTTCCTTTTCGAACATTATTCATTGCTTGGTGGAGACCGTCGTCCAAAGCGCTACGCAAAAATGAATCGAGATAACTTTCTTCGAAGCGCTGCACGGTCGTTCCAGACTGGGAAGGTCGACCGAAGGAGCAGGAACAGCGAACACGGGCAACTTCGGTTGTCAAACCATTTCGCCAAGGTTTAGATTAATGGAGTTCTGGTAACAGTGCGTGCAAAAATTACCCAATACTGCCTTCCGGGCTCATAAATAATAACTTTAAGGCCACGCCAAATATACCCTTTAAAAACTCTAGTTCAATTAGCTGGACGCATTAGTGTCTCTAATTTAATTAGAGCCTGCCTGTAATGAAATCCTTGTAGGGCTTGTTCTGCAATGCTTGGAAGGGATTGTGACAAATGTGCTCTGGCCCTTTGCGTTTCTTCTGTGTTCTTTCTCTTCGTGCCCGGAATCCTTCCTCCAGCCCTACAGGGACTGCCTTGAGCCAGAGACCGACATGTCTGCAAGAGACTGTGTGGGAACTGTTGACAGGCTGGTGCATGTGAAAGGATGGCAGGGCCAGGAAAGCTTCGATGACTGACAGCGGCCGACGGTCAAGCTGACGTTTCTATACACAAAACTAACAGCCTGATTCATCAATCATATTTGCGCTCGCAAAGGGCCAGATTCTGAGAATCTGGCCCTTTGCGAGTGCAATTTTTGCATTTGGGATTCATCATCCCAAATGCAAAAATCTCTATTTGGAAACTCGCAAATTTGCGAGGAATAGCATTTAAGGAATCTCTATTAGAGATTCCTTAAATGCTATTCTTGAAACATTTTAAAATTGCGAATTCGCAAATTTCGGCCGCTATTTACCGCGAGGTCAAACCTCGTGGTAAATAGCGAAAACTTAAAAAAATGCTTTTAAAAGCATTTTTCTAAGTTGCATGTTACACACACACATGTCCTTAGGACATGTGTGTGCGCAACACCTGTTGAAATGTGCATTTAAGGGGTGCTACAGGGTGTCCTTTGGACACCCCTGGCACCCTTCAAATCGCTATCTTATTTGCGATTAGCAAATTGCTAATCGCAAATAAGGAATACCCCCATTCATTCCTATGGGCCTTTTGGCCCATAGGAATGAATGGGGAGTTATTCCTTATTTGCGATTAGCAATTTGCTAATCGCAAATAAGGAATCTGTAGGAATCGCATTTAATTTTGCGATTCCTACATGAATCCCGTTTTGCGAGTCTGTAATAGCGATTCCTTATGAATCGCTATTTCAGACTCGCAAAACGGGTCTTTCATGAATCTGGCCGTAAATCCTCGCAAAGTTTTTATCAAATCACCGAAATCGCCCATAATCTGCATTTTTCACATTATGCAAATATTATGATTTTTTTGCGATTGCCTAGTCGTGTGTTTTGCATAACTTTTGTTAACGAGAGACTGTTTTAAGCCGAAAATATCGTGTTAACATGTAACCCCAGCCTAAAGATATTTTCTACTCCAATCAGTCTCCTACTGGTATTACGGGTGACTTGGGTATGTGTGCGCTACGTTCAATTGTGATGCACGAAACTTGCCAAGTACATTCATGCAGCATGCAGAATTTTGTGGTTTTTTTGCAGAATGTAACACATTTTGCGAAATACGAATTTTGCAACTTCGCCCACCCTATCGTCATTTAGTCAATAGAAACACACAGTAAAAAATGTGCATAAACAAGTAAACAAAACCGACCCTCATATCCAAATGACCATGCATAAGAGACTGACCTGGCTTGGGATGCTTGGATAAAAAAGCATTACCCAGTTTTCAAGCTGGTCATCTGGACCTCAGCATTGTAGGAGGGATGATCTGCTCATTGAAAGTTCTGCCTGTGCCGGTCAGTTGCTTGAGCCACAAGTCACTCACTCTCCAGCTCTAAGCCCCGGGTTCAAGTTGCAGGAGAGTTCCTGACACCTCCAGTGCAGGTTTACAGCAAAATACTGGGATTCCTATTCAGCAGCATTATTTCCCTCCGTCACAGGGGCATATTATCAAGAATGGGCGTTACATTATCGCCGCTTTTATCGGCAGGAAACTGCCGATAAAGCGGCGATAATGGGCTTGATAATATACTCTATGAATTCCAATCGAAGCCCATGTTAGATGTCTTCACATAGCAATAGTTCTTCGTCTCCACAAACTCAAGGGTGTGGGTTGGGTTTTTAGGCGGGGTGGCTGTTTCCTCTTACTGCTGGTGGGTTTTGACGTGCCTCTCTTCCTTTTTTCCCCCACGGCTTTAGTGACCGGGGCATTAACTTTAGGCCGTAGTTGGCAGTCAGATATTTCCACATCATCCTCATTAATCTCTGAGCCCACAGGCAACATTTCCCAATGACTGGGGATGGTAATTAATGCGTTAGGTGATAATGGGAGAGGGAAAATTGAGTTACACCGCTCTGCATCTCCAGACACATGCAATTGAGGTGCCGATTGGCCCATGGAAAGCCTCCTCTCAGTTTGTTCAATCTCTGATGAGACCATACTAACAGCTTTTTCGAGCATGCTTTCGATGGTAGTGGCAGTGGAGGTTTTTGGACCTGATGTAATTGTACGTTTCCCCATAGTGCTTAGTGTCACTCACCTTAATCAGGTGCTTAGAGGGATGGCCTGGCCCGGCCTCCTTCGGACGCTGACGGCCTGCCCTTTGCCCGGGCTTAGCCCGGGGCCCGCCCGCAAGGCTGGATACTAGGCCTGCTGGTTAAATCCCCCCCCCCCCGGTGTCAAGTAGGAGGGGCTGCAAGTCCGCCGGTCGCCCCACTGGATTCTGGGGCGTGCAGTCCTTAGTGCGCCTGCCCCCGCTGTTCTGCAAGCACCAAACGCCCGTTCGAAGCGTCTCCCTAAGCAAAAGTCCAGAGCGTCTTTACCCATCAAACAAAAAACAATCCCACAGTGCCTTTCGCCACTGAAATACATCATGGTAGACTTTCATCCCTACTGAACATCTCTCATCTTGCATAACTTTTCACCCTGGTGATCCACGAAGTTCAAGGAACATCTGCCCGCTCAAACCCCTGTCTCCATTTGCCCACAAAGCATTTTGTCTCATAAAGACTCTGGATGCTCTTCCTGCTCGAAAGAAATGCTTGTTGCAGGATATTATCAAGCACCTGTGCTTATGTGGAATTCAGTAGTATATTTCCTTCTCTCCTAAGTCAATTCTGTGGGTTGTGTTGTGAATAGCAGCTGCTTACAATTGGTGACTGTATCAGTTGTGGAAGAGTGGAGACTTCAGGTCTTCCCTGACCCCTGTGACCGTTTATCAGCATTTTATGGGATGATTGTAAGTATTTCAAGGATGCACTCCATATTTTTTAATATCTTCCATCATTGTTGTTTTTGTTTTGCATTTTCATAAAGAGCAAACCGGCCTCCAGAGTATTAGAGCTTCACATGAGCACCATAATATGGTACACATTTTGAAAACTTTTTAAGGCACAGTGAGATTAAAGGCCTTAAAAACACATCATGTCATTGCAGAGAATCAGAGGATGACGAGCCAATACTAGGATTCAAACCCAGTTGCCCACTTCAGAAGTCAGCAGCTCCAGCCCTAGGCCACATCTCCTCCCAAGATATTTTTCCTCTCATTACAAATTGGAGAGTCAGGGCGAAATGTCTGGATCTCAGAATCCTGACAAGGACACGATGTGGAACGAGTTTGGAAGATATTTTGGGCTTTAGCCTGAGAAGACCCTCTGCTTGCACACATGATATTGTAAATGTAAATGTAAATGTACATGTATTTATATAGCGCAAATCACCGTCCCGGTATCTAAGCGCTTGCTTAGGGAACCCGTCCTGGTATTCCCCCGTGAGATAGCCCCGGCAGGGTATCCTCAAGGTGAAAGCCAGGCATCCCACCGCGAGGGGCCGTTGTGGAGTTTAAGCAAGCTATTGCCCAGAGTCGCAGAGTGGGAACCCGTGAATCGAGTAGGCACCGGAGCGAGAATTGTCGAGTCCGTGGACATTTTAGGACTCAAGACCCCGCCGAGCCGGGAATTGAACCCTGGTCCCGGGCTGACCTCTGCTTCCAGGTCTGCCTCCTCTAACCAGTGAGCCCCACTTCTCCAAGTAACTTTATTGTATTATAAGAAAGTGGAGTGCTTTCAGCACAACTGTTGCATGACTGAATTTCCAAAGTGAAACCATAGTTTAATCTGCTGGTGTTTGGTAATCTCCTTTGGTGGAGGCCTCTGTAGATGGTGCTGCATGATCCCAGTAAATGGAGTAGTCTCACTAGATGAATGCATTGATCCAACAAGAGCAGTTTCTTTGCCGCTTGTTTGTTTCACCACCACGTTCAAGTATAAAACAGCTGTAAAGCGTGTTTTGAAATCTTATGGAAAGGGAGAGATACTGGTGTAAACACGCACACCCTGACCAATATCTCCCATTCTGATGAGAAATAATTTATTCACAGTAGGAAATATTATAGGATATAAATAAATGATTCCTCGCTTGGCACAAATCATCTGTTTCCAGGCTTCCTTACATAATTGAGCTCATCCCAGTCTCCACTAGGGACTTTAGTTGCTCATCTGTTTTAATACCCTTAACAAAGCAAATATGGAGTGCAAGGATCGACTCCAGTGACACATGATTGCTCGCCAATTGTCAAATGCAGGAAGGAGGCAGCAGTCTGCACCCAATGAGGTGTGTTAACTCGGAATCCTTAATACAGTTAGAGGCTATCAACCAGCAAATGCCAACTGACCTGCAGATAAAGGACATGGTCAGAATGATGTACATACAACTTTCACATACATTGAAAACATCAGATTAGGATCAGGATTCACTGATGGAAATTGATAGTTCACTTATGATGACAACCACCTATCCGAATCCACTTTTTGTGTGACATTGGCTTGCGACCACTTTGGTAGAATCTGTAGACTGACCGCCTAATGTCAGGGGAGGCTCCCTCATTCCAAATCACTATCTAACCCACAGGAGATCTGAAGGTCGTCAATAGGATACTTAGAGGGTCATTAGGATGGCGGGCAGACTTAGTCCGCCCGCCATCCTATCAGAGTTTGGGACCGCCGGCCATAAGGGCGGGGGTCCCGTGGGGGGGATTAGGATGCACCCGCCACTGTGGCGGGCGCATACTGCATTTTTAGCATTGTGGCGGGCGGTGCTCTCAGCACCGGCCGCCACAATGCTAAAAATGCATATATGCATTTGCATTAACAAAGCGGCAGGCACCGCGCGATGCCTGCCGCTTTGTTAATGCAAATGCAGAGGGTACCACAGGTACCCACCCGTGTGCACCCCCCACCTGTCCTTCACTCCGGGGGCCAACAGGAGGCCCCCGAAGTGAAGACCGCATGCCGATGCCGCCACTGAAAGGCAACTGTTTTGGGCCATGCTAATATGGCTGGCGGTGTCTAATAGACACCGCCACCATATTAAACCTTTTCCGCCCCGGCCGCGAGGTGACCGGGGCGTAAAAGCGCCGGACGATCTTTCCGTCCGCTGCGGTCCCCCCTGCCATCCTAATATGGCGGGGGAATTTAGGTGCAGATGGCAAGTGGATAGCCCCCGCCAAGCAGGCATAGCTACCGCCAGTCTGGCGGGGCAATCCGCCCGCCATCCTAATGGGCCCCCAAGTAATTGAGCATCCCCTGCAGATAAAAATAGGCAGTGGGTGAAAGCAAATATTAATAAGAACACCGGAGAGCATCTAACTAGGGACCTCCATGTGTGATAAAACCGACTGAATAAGTTGTTAGGAAAGTGTTGGTTGAGGTCAAAGAAATGTTTTGGGGCCATATGTAGGTAAATGGCATTTACCGAATCGTAAATACCGAATTTTACTGATTCGGTATTTACAAATCGGTAAATGCCATGTAGGTAATTATTCGGTATCAATTACTGAATCGTTATGAATCGGTAATTACCGAATCGGTATTTACCGATTCGATAATTGCCATTGATTCCTATGGGCCTTGAGGCCCATAGGAATCAATGGCAATTACCGAATCGGTAAATACCGATTTGGTATATTTACCGATTTGTCAAGGGGGACAGGGTGCTACTTTGACACCGTGTTGCACCCCTGATTCTGGCTTGTGTGCCACATGGCACAGGTGTACATGCACAGATGTGCATGTACACAGAAATTTGTTATTTACCATGCAATTGTATTTCGTGGTAAATAACGAATTCCTAAGGGCCTGTGGCACTGTTTCCAGTGCCACCTACATCCCATATTACCGATTCTGTACATTTACCGATTCGGTAATTTACAGATTCGGTAAATTTACCGATTTGGTAAATATACAGAATCGGTAATTTTCTGGCCACCTACATCTGAAACTACAAATACCGGTCGGTAACGGCCGAAATCGGCCGTTACCGACCGGTATTTGGCCACCTACATATGGCCCTTGATGAGGTATAACGAAGTAAGACCCTGGACAACGGATTAGACTAAGGTTAGGATTTCACATTTTATTAATACCTTTTTGTCGTTCGCCTTTGTGTGAGACAAACGATTTTTTAAATTGTACAATAAATTGTAATGATATGCAAAAGGGTACAATAAAAACAATTGCATAGCTTTAAAGGCACGAGGACAACTGAACTTTGCCATCTGTTTAAGCTGATTCGGGCATGGCATCATGGTGTTGTCCACACAGATGGTGGGCAGTGTTGTTGGGGAATTGATGCAGAGGCTCTGTCGCCAAGGCTATTTCCCTCCTTGTTTGCGGGTGGGCATGGAGGCCCCCTCCTTATAATGCGCTCTGAAGGAGCATGGTACAGGTAGGTCGTCTGTTGCACAGGACTGTGTAATTGAGCAATTGGTATCAGCGCTTTAGTATTTTCAGCAGGCTGCCCCTTTAAGAACTAAAGCTTGTGTTAGATTGGATGCATATTATTCAATGAGATGGAAATCGTGCATACAAATACAACACATCCTAGCCTTTAAATCCATATGAATGTGTGAACATTTTGCTGTGTGAATGGCAAATCACCACACTTCTCTGGTTCCTCGACAGGCAACCCGCCCCAACACTCAGACATCCTACGTTCGTTCTATCTATCTATCTATCTATCTATCTATCTATCTATCTATCTATCTATCTATCTATCTATCTATCTATCTATCTATCTATCTATCTGTCTGTCTGTCTGTCTGTCTGTCTGTCTGTCTGTCTGTCTGTCTGTCTGTCTGTCTATCTCTTCCCATTTTGATGTATATTCTTTCCATCTTTCTCTGTCTCACAACCACCTATCCGTCCCTTCCTCCACAGTCACTTAAGCAGCTACATTCTGTCTTTTAATGACATTCAGATGCTAGGTTTCTGCTTATAATTTGTCGCTTTACAAATAGGGCGGATAGAAGAATGAAGCTGTCTGTCTGGCCACCTTAATATACAGCGCCTCGTCCCAGACGGCGCGAGCAACTGAGAAATTATGCACGGAATCTTTGACTGTTAGGCAGCCGACGACAGTGAGTCCCCTGAGAGCTGTCAGGGCTACTGAAGCAGCACGGAAAATACACTTCCCTGTTCAGCCCTTACTGGAGTCTGTGTGACAAAAGCCAACATTAGCTTAGTCTAAAAGGTACGCAAAAAGGCAAAGCCCACAACTCAGTGCTGTACCGGGGGACTGGACAGGTGTTAATAAGTGAAACTATGGTCTTCATATTACATTGTTATATGTATGGTAACTCCTGCGCATATGGGAATTGCACGTTTTGAGATAAAAATCGCATCCCCTAATACATCTCGGCAGGTCAAACCTGCCAATATTTATCGGATAAAAATGCCTGGTAAATACTAGGGCATTTGGATTTCTGTGCATTAGGCTCCAGGACACACATACTACTCCACGTTATGGGGGGGGAAACTCCTAATTGGGTGGTATATGTTGCACCCGAAACATTCTGGCTCGGCTGAGTCGGATTATGCACTATTCGTACCAGTTAGCAGCCCTCTAATAACGAGGGCCTATGGGTCAGGTAAGAGCACTAAAGTTTTCTGTCTCTCCTTATTTCCATAACCTTTGACGTTTTACTTATATTTGCAGAAATATGCAATTGAACCATTTAGATATCAGAACAGGAGGGTAATATCAATACATTTTATTTTACTGAATTTCTGATGGCATTGCACTATAATGTATAGTACATATGACAATGTGCGCATGTTAATATGCTGATGATTTTCTTTGTTGAGAGTGGGGAGAGGCCAAAACTCATCAGAAGCTGAGCCTCTGGTGGGTGAAGATGCCCATCGCTTAGCATGTTACTCTGAACGGGTCTGCATGTATTGTTTCTGCTGTGCTGTTTTTTTTACTTGTGACAGCTGTAGTCAGTCATAGATGTGCACCCGTAGACGTACAAATTCACAAACAGTCCAAACAGCATGCCTAGTAAGCTGCTTGTTTCGCTGCTCTCCAGTACTGGGAATGTCATGTAACATCTGCTGTTTCATTTTTCTTTTTTTTTTATAGTTTCGGATTGTGGCCAGGGCCGGACTGGCCATAGCGGGCACCGGGCAATCCCCCGGTGCGCCGCATGGGTGGGGGCCGGTTTTGGGGCCCTGGGGGCCGTTTTCTTACAAGGCTGTGCAAAATCGGCCCTGTACCAAAATCGGCAGAAAACCGTCCCCGGCAAAGAGCTTGGCGGCACCTCCAACACCCCCCCCCCCCTCCTCAAAGGGGGGGGGGGGGGGCGGGGGGCGCCGAGCACTTTGCCACGGCTGGTTGTGGCTCCTAGTCCAGCCCTGATGTGGCCTTTCCTGGCACTGATTAATTTGAAAAAGAATGAGTGCTGGTGCCCAACCAACGCTAGGCTGGTGCAATTAGTAGTCGATGCACCCAATACCAACGTTTTGTAACCTTGAATTTAACATATGCCACTTTAATGGGCTACCACACAATCCCTGCTCAGTGGCGGTTGGCATGTACGGAGGGAGGTGAGGCGGGTGGGACAAAAATAAAAGTAAATAAAAAGTAAAAAAGATCATTTCACTTACCTTCCGATGACCTTCCACTACATCCTCTGCTCACGTCTTTTCTAGGCAGGTAGGCTCCAGTGCAGGACCCAGGAAATTGCAGTAACCAATCATGGCGCTGCTCTCATGCATCATGAAGAAGTGCCAGGATTGGAGGGATCAGACTCTTTCAGCAGTCCAGAGGATACTGGAGACTTATTCTGTCCCTAACCCAGATGTCTTAGACAGCTGGGGTAGAGAGGTTAAAAATGCGCATGTCTGGTCTGGCTGGCCATCGCAAGATGCCGGCCAAATAGACATGCACACTTTAGACTTAAAGTGCCCTGCCTATCACTGCATTCTGCTGCAACCAAGCCCCACCCCCATCCTGACGCGCGGGACAGGGTTTTAAAAAATAAAATGGTAATAAATGAACTTTATTGCCATTTTATTTTTCTATCTCTGGGGGCAATTTAGTTAGTGGGATGACGCTCCTCTGTCTTAATGGAGGAGCCGCCCCTGTCCCTGCTCCTTTGTCTCAATCTTGCAGTTTCCTTCTTTCTCCTTTTATGGCAGGTTTTCTGTCTCTCTCTCCCTCTTTCCCATTTGTTTGTTTTTCCCTCTCTTGCTCTACCTAAATGCAGAAAAATGTGTCAGTACCCAAAAAATGAGTACCAGTGGTTCCCACCAGCAACCACTGGCACAAATTAAGCACTGTTCTTGAGCATATAGGTAAAAGATTATGTATTACAAATAAACAGTCTGTACTTTTCTTGATTATATGATATACACATTGATCACTTTATTCACACTTGTGTATTGGACTAAAGAGAGCACTAAGCATGTTTGTCATTGATCCCCACTTTATTCTTATTTGATTACGTTCTCATTAAAGTTATTGCTGTGTGTGAATATTAGGAAACATTGTTAATTAATGTATTAGACTTCAATTTATGAGCACATGCATGCCGATCACTAACATAGTGATGAGGCAGATGTCCTTATATGATCCTATCCCCATCATCATATAATATTGACTTATGGACAAGCAAGTTTTGAAAGAAAATATTGAGAGCAGGCACCCCTAGACACAATTTTAATCTATTTGGGACCATTACAGTATGACTACATGCAAAAATAGCTTGCACGAAAAAACTTTTGAAATTACCCTCCTCTACTGTTCCCCCTCCTCCTCTACCTCCTCTCTTTCCTCCCACTAATCTACCTCTTCTCCAATGCTCAATGTACTTCCTTCACTGGACTCCTATGCTTACGCGTCTCCCCTACGTTCCAATGTACTGTGTTCACTTCTCCTACAGCTTGTACCTATTCACTCACCACACCTTCGACCTACATAGCTCCAAGCAACCATTCCTACTGTTAATTGACCTACTATTTCAACTAGAAGAGGTCCTTTGTGGGACGGATTAACTCATGTTCTTAAACCTTTAGACCTTACCCACCTCATACACACAATGGACCTCCTTCTCAGAGAGATGAAACAACTTTCTGTGGACTTTACCACACGTAGATCATTGTTGATTACTTTCTCTAAAAGTTCTTATTTTAATAGGCTCAATCCCTATTATATACTTACTAATCTCATGACTATCTTTCTCATACATTGGCATCTGGACTCCCTTATGAGGATGTTGTGGACCCCATTGGTGGTCCCCAACCATGCCATCTTGCTATAAAACTGATGTATCTTTCTAAGTCCTGCTGCTCAATACCATTGAGTCTGATTACAAAATAAACACCTGTTCTTCAGCGCCCGAGATGCCCCACGGGGTGAACGTCCCTTTTCAGTTATGCAGGTTATATTATCTAATGGTTATATAGCCCATGTTGGCCAATCTCTTCAAGTTGTACACTGTGATCACGAATTATTTCATTGACAGGGTTTTTCAACATCGCCCATCACTCCTGTTGTTACACATCTGTGTTATTAACCACGTGTTGTATCCACGTTGGTCAGTGGCTCGAGGTTTCCTGAGAAAATCCCTGAGGTTTGGTATCCCATTTATCTACAACCTTCCTTGTTCTCAGTCCTCTATTTTGTTCAGGATGACCTCACTCTCCAACCTTGCTCAGTGTGTCACGTCCTGCAACCATGTAGTGACTGCTGGGGCCGCCGTTGACTTCTAACTCTTCATGATTTTTTTCCTGACTGTAGTGTCGGAAGCCGGAAGTAATCACCACAACACACAGGTCAGACTGTTCATTGTCCTGGTCACACCAAGGAAAGCCCCACCCCTAATAAACCAATGAACTCCCCACCCTATATAATGAGCAGGTAAACCAGCACGATCCCATAGGTGCCGCCAGTCGAAAAAAGGTAAGAGCAGCGAGCACATCACATTCCTCTACAAATTCAACAAAAATAAAAAAAAAAACACAAATTTATCTCAAACATGGTACATAATTCTTCAAACGTGTAGAACGAGCAGGACATGGTCGTAACTGATACCTCCCCACACCCGACCAGATTCGGGTATCAGACTTTCAATAGGGACAATAGGGGGAGACATAGGAACATGCTCGGACTCCACACTGGATGGTGATACAGATAAAAACGCACCATGCTGTCCAGATGCCACGTTTTCTGCCAGTGGAACAAAAGGAAAACTCAAACGCATATCATCAACTTCGTCATCTGTAACCCGAGTCACCATCAGATGGTGCCACATGTCCATAACTTTGAACACAAACAGGAGCTCGATAAGATTTTTAAAAAAAGATACATTCCGCGAAACAACCAACCCATCCCTTACAGCAGTCACCTTTGTCCAACAGACTGCACAACCCAAGGCTCAGGCTCAAAAGGTAAACTGAACTTCCGCTTATGGTGCCGGTTCTTCACCATTACAAGATCACCAATCAAAAATGTCCGGGGCGTAGCCCCACGTTTAGGTGCCACTTTATCATTCATCATTTACCGATTCTCCAGCTCCTCAGCCACAACTGCATAACTTGCAGGAACCGCCTCCATTTGGGGCACAAAATCACTTATAGGATGGATCATGCAGAGGGACATTGGACTGACTTTCGTGATGGAATGAGGAGTCATCCGATATTCCTTCAAGAACATAAATATAGCACAGTCCAGATCCTGACGGTCCGTGATGGCAATCCTGATTGCTTTGTTAAGGGTACGCACAAAACGTTCTGCTTCTCCATTGGCCTGGGGCCATAAAGGGGTGACTTTACGATGTACAATACCCTTGGCTTGCAGATATGTCGAAAATTCACCACCAGCATGTGCCGCCCATCAGGTAGACATCCAAAATCAGCACTTGCCCTCTGCCACAGGAATGAGGGCATGCCTTCTGTAATGATGGGAACCGGGGCATCCCCACCCCCAGCGGCCTGACACAGCGCACAACCCAAGTTACCCAACGCTGTATTCTCCACCAGAGCGTCCAATCCGGGAAACCATACCTTAGATCTTAAACTGGATTTGGTCTTCACGACCCCTTGATGCACCAAGTGAGCCAAATCCACCACACGCTGTTGAAGACAGGCAGGAATCACCAACCGTGGACCTCTAATGAGACACCCCTCCAGGGAACAAGCCAATTCATCCCTCACCTCAAAGAGAGACGCCAAGGTAGATCTAGCATCCTCAGTACGGCATTTGGTGGAATTCATGATCTTGTTCCACTTCCCAGTACCAACAGCGGATAGGCAAAGTTGAAGACACCCATCCTGAGCCGACAATCTCCTCCATAGAAATAGGGAGAGGCCTGGAACGCTCTACCACCAGCCACACATACTCCTCAATATCCTCTGCATCATTTTCCTCGGCAACAGTAGCAGGACGAAAATGCCGGGAAAGGTAATCAGTGGGATTCAAAATCCCAGAACGAAAAACCATAGTAAAACAGTAATCCTGCAATTGCAAAATCCACTTTCCAATGCCGGGAGGGGGCTTTGAAGATGAACCCATAAACAAAGGAATGAGGGGCTTATGGTCAGTATAAACAGCAAAAGGCTGACCATACAAATATAAATGAAAATGACGGCATCCCCAATGTACTTCAAGGGCCTCCTTCTTGATGTACTGCAATGGGCTCCTTCTCGATGTGAGAATAATGCTGTTCAGTGGCAGTTAAAGCAAGACTAGCATACGCCACTGGAGCAAACTCACCATTCCTCTGCCGCTGGGAAAACACAGCCCCCAGACCACCCGGACTAGCATCCACAGAAAGCTCAGAGTCCAGCAACGGGTTAAAGTACACTAGAGTAGTATCAGCGTACAGGGCCTGCTTGGTAGCTTGAAAGGCAGATTCCTGCTCCGGACCCCAGTCCCAGGTAACATTAGATTTAGTGAGTTCTCGTAAAGGAGCCGTTAAATTAGACAAACCACGAATGAAGCGGCCGCAGTAGTTGACCATTCCCATGAAGCTCCTTACACCAGACACGTTAACAGGAGCAGAGGCAGTCTGAATGTCACACACCTTCAGAGGATCAAGGGACACACCATCTTGTGAAAAACGATAACCAAAGAACGAAATGTCTGTTTTCAAAAATTCACATTTCTCCTTATGTAAGGTTAGTCCATGATCTAGCAACCTCTGAAACACACCTTTGAGGCGGCTAAGATGTCCATCCAAGGTAGGGGCATGCACCAGAATGTCATCACTGACATTTATTATGCCATCCAGTCCAGACAAAACCCCACGAATCGTATCCTGGAAAACCTCCGCAGCACTGGAAATGCGAAAGCTCAGGCGTTTATATCGACGTAAACCCACATGCGTAGAGAACGTGGTGATAACTCTGGAAGCAGGATCAAGCATCAACTGCTGGTAACCAGCACGGAGATCCATTTTGGAAAACCACCTAGACCCGCTTACTTCCACCACAATATCATCAATAGTAGGGGTAAGGTGCCGCTTGCGCTTAATCACCAGATTAGACAAACGCATGTCCACGCAAATACGGACCTCCCCAGGTTGCTTAGGCTTACGAGCAATCACTATGGGTGACACCCATGGAGTCGGGCCCTCCACCTTTTCAATAATATCAGCCTCCTCCAACTTTGCCAATTCAGCCTCCACTTTCGGCCGAAGATGAAAAGCCACCCTCCTGTGACGTAACACCACCGGTTGGATGGACTCATCAATATGCAGCTTGATCATCCGATTCTTCAGACAGCCTATACCATTGAATAATGGTGAAAACTGGACCAGCAAGTCATCAACAGTCCATTGATGGATGGCTAATACAAAAACAACCAAGTGCAATCTTTCGGCAATCTGGTAACTCAGCAACATTCCTTGACCGCTCTTTGTATCATAAACCAGTGTTGTCACAACATGAGAACCATGGGAAACTTCAGCAGTAAAAACACCAGCCAATGGAAGGGGTTCACAAGCTCCAAACACTTTAGTAGAAGTCCCACTCAAAACAGGAATAGTTGGTAGTCCCATCACCATAGACTCAGCCATCACATTAATGGACGCCCCTGTATCGGTCAAAGCAGGCACCGATTGACCGTTCACCAGTACACAGCATTTGGGTAAACCTCTCCGTACAGCACCCCCAGGTTGCAAGGCATGTAGAACGTGTATAGTCTCCTCATCGTCATCCATATCGCCCCCCACCAACAAGGGAGCAGCTGAGTACACATGGGCTGACGAAGAAGGAACAGAACCTCGGGCAGGAGCAGAACGGCACACTTTTGCAAAGTGATTCACTTTATTGCAATTAGAGCACCGCTTCCCAGCCGCAGGACAAGTCCCCTTATGAGGAAACAAACCTCCACAACCATAACAAGTCCGAGCTCGCTCCACCTTACCACTGTACAGCATCTTCTGTTTGACCGAAACAGCATTCACCGGTTCCGCCTTCACGGCATGTTGAAGGGCAGCTCCATATGAGCCGCCCTAACCTTCGAAAGCTTCTTGGATCGGCCACAAGTCAACATGTAGGTCATGGGCATATTTGGCACCTAGAGTATTGCTTCACGAAGTTTACTAGAATAACAGCCTTGTATGAATTGGGCCCTAATTTCGTCTGCAGCATCAGGCAACTTACAGGTACTGGCCAAAGTGCGTAGACGAGCAAAGAAAATGTCCACAGATTCATCAGGCAACTGCCTAGCCTGGCGTAACATGAACCGTTCAGAATCAGGATTTGCTAGAGGCTCAAAATGGGCAGTAAGGGTTTGTTTCAAAGTGGAGTATCTTCCATCACTGACTGTCCCAAATGATGATTCACCGCCCCTCCAAGATGCAGCAACATCGGGCACCTCAGTTCCTCTACCAGATCGATGGCCTCAAAATAATTCTGCAAACGGTCCACCCACTCCAGATGGAGATCCATCCAACAGGAAGTGTTCTACTGGGGGTAACGTTTACATAATGAACCCCGTAGAAATATATCACAGTGCCCAAATCGCTTGACACAATACCACTAAGCAGGCCACCTGATGGTAACCACAATGCCCCTTGAGGTTCTGGTACCCTCCTCAATAGGCTCACTGTCCACAGCAACCAGAATGGCCCCCAAAGGTCCTTTACTTAAACAGGTAGTCTACTGCTGACAGTTGCCCACAACAATATTAGGGCAAAATCACTGGTGCCAGCAACCTGATTCCACACGATCCACAGAGCGCTCCTGCCACGAGACGCTCAAGATGCACTCTTATTCACTCTCAGAGCTGCCTCTCAGCTCCATGCTGATAGAAGTGGAAGAATCAGCAAACACGCTGTCAATGCCGTGAGCCAGCCAGCCAACCGCAGCACGTCGCGAAAGATAGGCCACGCCCCCAAACACAGCCAGAGCAGGCAGGCAGCAAACGGGATCCAAGCGAACTTCACCGGGCACAACAACCCGCCTAAATAACACCGCTCTCCTCCTGGGATCAGCAACACGGCTAGATGGTACGCTGGCACGCCAACGGAGCGCCGCGGCTCCACAGCAACACCAGAAGGAAAACGGGAGAACAGCCACAGGATCCCACCTTCGTCGCCAGAAATGTAGTGTCATCCGGGTCACACCAGGAGTCTTTTATTACAAGGAAAGCCCCACCCCTAATAAACCAATTAACTCCCCACCCTATATAATGAACAGGTGAACCAGAGCTATCCCTTTAGGTGCCGCCAGTCGAAACAAGGTAAGAGCAGCGAGCACATCACACTGACTAGGACCAAGTCTCAATCAACAAACTACTAAAAAGCTTTTCCTTGCTGGATTTGGGCACCAGCCCCATCAGGCACAGCGCAAGATTCTTGTCTATGATTTCCCTAAGCTTTTTGCTAACAGGGTTACAATTGTTTCCCAATAGTTTCCTAGACCTCTGCATTGCCATGACATATGTATGAATTCTGCCTCAAGTATATTACATCTGGGACAGTGTGGGGGCACCCCAGGGTATATTTTGTGCTGTCTCCTGGGGGCAAGAATTGCCCTGAGTAAGAAATTTAACTATTGGAGATTAAATCTGTTATTATGGGTGAATTGTGGCACTTGTTGTACTATTGTCTCCCATTTGTCTGGATAGATTTCTGACTCTAGGTCCCCAGACCACTTCTCTTGTAGTCCAGTGAAGTCCTTCTTTATATCTTTGACTAAGGCCTTGTAAACCAATGTGTGGGAGTAACTAGAAAAATTAAAATTCCCCACTGTGTGCCTGAGCTTTTTGGCTGTCACTGAGTGTGCGAAGTGTAGGATCACAACGTTCCTTGCAACGTTCTTTCTCTCTTGGTTTTTCCATTTTTGTTTTCTTTTTTTACATTTTTTGTAACCCTGGGTGGTGAACTCCGCTCCGTTCGCAGAGGTTGCGGAGTTTTGCGCACTCCATGCTCCACTATGCATTCAGAGTTCCCAAGAACTCCTCTCTGCTGAGTTTTTTTCCTCGCTTGCGCTGGTCAATGTCAACTTGGCGAGCACAAACGAGGAAAATCCACCTCCCGGCAAGATTTTTCCTCACTTGTTCTTGCCTAGGTGTAGTTGGCGAGCACAAGCAAGGAAAATCAACCTCCTGGCGAGATTTCTCATTGCCGGCGGTCGGATTTCTCAATGCATGTGGTCACAGCAGGTCATGCCCATTCATGTTGAGAAACCTTCTGTTTGTGTCGAGAAAGCTGCAGCTTGAATAGAAAATTAGCTTGAGCCGCAGAAAGGAAGTTGCACCTTCTTGCACTGCACATGGTGCCATTTGAGATGATTTTACAGTGCGGGACAAACACCCGGTGCTCAAAATCACTGCAAACGGCATTACCCTAACGCACTCCACCGCACGTGGAACTAGTCATAGCGCAGATGTTTTTTGGTCACTTCGTGGAGTTCCAAACTCCGCGAACCCTGCCCAGGCTTAATTTTTTTTTCTCACATGATTTGACCCTCACAATTTCTAAATGACTGTCAACATTTCTTTTTGCAACCATATTTGGCAACTTTACCAACTCTTCACATCTACTTCATGACTGTGTCATGGTATTTTCTTTCTTATTGTGTTATTTATTAGTTTATGCTTCTGTTTTCTGACCTGCCAGTAGTGACATAAAAAGCACACTTAAATCTGTTCGTTGACATCCCCGCTCAAACTGGTATAGCTGGTTCTTCACTATGCCCTCTGTACAATGTTATGTCCATTCTGACCATCCACAGTGTCTTTAGTATCTGCAGCAGGCGCGGCTGGTCCATTTGGGCGGAAGGGCCCCACCCCCTTTTTCCCCGTAGGAACTGTCTGTCAGGCTAAACAAAAGTCAGCCTGACAGACACTCTTCACTTTCAGTTTAAGCAGCCAGGAGACACACATGCACATTTAGCGCTGGCTCCTGGCTGCCTGAACTGAACTTAGCTGGGCTGAGAAAGTCACAGCTCCATTGGGCATGACTTTCTCTGCTCATCAAAGGTTGCTGAGGCCCTCCCCTCAGTGACGAGGGATAGCGTCACTGATTGCCTCGCACCTGAGCACTTCAGTTTTAAGCCCTGAAGCACCCAGGGTCGAGTGTCAATCAGTGACACTTCATCACAGAGTGGGGTGGGTCCAGTAGTCTCCCTGACCCCATCCCACTCTGTGATGACGATAGGACTGCTGCCTTCCAAGATCAGCCAATGAGGGAAGGCAGCAGTCCCAAGCCTCCTGGAACCTCTGAGGCAGAGCGGAGCTGGCTGAAGGTAAGTGTGATTTATTTTCTTTTTACATTGTTTTGGTGCGTGTGTGTGTGCATGTATAAATGTTTGGGAAAGAGTGTTGTGAATGAATGTGTTTGTGTGCGCATGGTTGTGAGTGTTATGTGTATGTGAGAGTGTGTGTGTCCTGTCCGCCCCCCTCCCCCCAAAACTTACCAACCGCCACTGATCTGCAGCACCTGACTTGTTGGTGGTTCTAGCATGTTGGTCTGTTCCAAAATAGAGTGAAAGGTCCTTATCAGCTTCAGATTGTTCATGAACTGGCCCATTGCGATCCCATAATTTTAGGAAAGGCAAAATTAATCTGTTAGAAATGGGGTCTCTAGTTGACAGAGGTAAGTACCTTTGTCCAAATAGTGGCCCTTGCTTCCAATCAGGGTAACACTTTAGATAAGCCCTGCTCACCCCCTGGGTATCTTGGCATGAGCAGACAGACATATCCCAAAGGCAGTGTGTAAAGTATTTGTACTCAGAACACACAGTAATTCAGTGATACCACCACAAATGGACACCGCACCAGTTTTGGAAAAATAAAGTATCTTTATCTAAACTCAACAAGGCCAAACCAACAAAAATAGAACATACATGTAATAAGAATATGACTTTAGAAAGGTTTCAAAAAACTTGGTCCACAGAAAACTATGGATGCGTGATTTCTCACAAAGTACCTGTAGATGCGTCAAAATTCACAAGGCCAACCAGCCACATAGATGGGAAGCATCGGAAAACAAAGAGATGCGTCAGTTCTTGAGACCATGAGGAGGCGATGTAACAGTTCTGCTGCATGCAGGAGAGGTGATGCGTTGAATCCGTTCTGTAGGGGGAAGTGATGCATCGATTCCAAGATGGTTCTGGTCCTCGGGTGATGCGTTGGGAAAACATGCCGCACAGGTACGATGTGTGGAATTCCGGGATGTGTCGGCGATCGATGGGGCAGTATCGAGCAGTGATGCGTCAGTTTCTTTAGCCATGATCCCTCGATGCGTTGGTTCTTGCAGCAGCGATGGGTGCTGGGTCGGTTTCGGCAGTAGCGCAGTGATGCGTGGAGATTCTTCTTGCATAGCTGTGCTGCATTAGAAAAACAGCTGCAAGAAGAGCAATGAGTTGATTTTTTTAGTTCTTCTTTTCTTCCAGCTCCCAAACAGCAGGAACAAACTCCAGAGGCCCCAAATTGGAAAAGGCACCTCCTAGCAAGTCAGAACTCTCTGCAGCAGAGTTCAGGGGAGCTGGAGGTGAAGTATTTGTGTCCCTGCGACTTCAGAACAGGAGGCCAGCACACACACAGGCCCTTGGAGATCTTCTTCAAGCAGGTTCAAAGGCAGTTCCAATCTTTGTCCTCTCCTTGGCAGAAACCACAACTGCAGGCTAACCCCACACAGCACACAGTAAAGGGGCAGTACTCCTCACTTAGTCAGTCAGTCAGTCAGAAACCTTTATTCGATTCCAGATGAATCATAAAAGTTCACAAGGAAGACATACAATCATAAAATAAAACAATATTTACAAAAAAACAAAAACATAAATAATATCTTTTGTAGACAATAAAACACCCAATTACGTACTTTTACATTGCATATCGTTTCCTTATTATAAAAACAATTTTTATAAAACTAAGCACAGAGCTACAAATGGAAGCGTTTGCTAGGGAATGTAAATAATTAGAACCCTCTCTATGGGATCGGAAACAATTTTGGTTTAAAATTGGTTTAAGAAAACGCACCCTAGGGTCTTTATATAATGTGCAAAATAAAATAAGGTGCATAGTATTTTGTTGGGCTGTGTTGTTACAAGGACAGGGGGGTAGCCTCTCACACCACCCCACCTGTTTTGGAAAAGCCACAAGAAAGTGCAGTGTGCCTAAATGAAATCTAGTCATTAAAAAACGTGCATTTCCCTGTAAGCTAAAAGACAAATAAAATTGTTGCTGTTTTTAAAAAGGGGGGTCCGATCTATCTGAGGACCTAGAAGATATATTCAGCTTAGATCCAAAAGCTTCTTTTATGGACATTTTCATGTTAAGGGGTATACATTCAGGTTTGCCATAAAAATCTTGTAACCCTATTTTATAAAAGGTTTGTTTAACATAGCGTTACCAGGGTACCGCCATTGCATTGTCTAGATTCATGCAATCTTTTAAGACAAGTCGGGAGAAATTAAGTTCCTCTGGTTACTCCTCACTCACAGCTCTTCAGCAATTCTCCTTTGTGAAGGTTCCTCTTGAGTTGAGAAGTGATCTAAAGTTCTAGGGTTTTAGGTCTTATACCCCAAAATGTGTTTGTTCTCTTTGTGCTAGGGTCTCTGAGCCCATTCCAACCCAGGTTTGTCCTCACTGGTGCAGTATGACCACATGGGGTGGCAACAGCATTGTGCAAGGGAGACAGGTCTTATTCAGGTGCAAGGAAATCTCTTCCCACTACTCTAAATGCAGCAGAGGTCTATTCAGCTCAGCTCTGAGTCATCCAGGAAGAGCCAGGCACCCCCCACCCCCCCAGTGGCTGTCTATAGTGAATGCACATCCCCAGACCCTGCCACTCCAAAACCAGACAGTCAATACACAAACAGGCAGAGACACACAGAATGGTTAAACAATAAAAGGCCTACTTTCTAAAAGTGGCATTTTCAAACACACAATTTAAAAACCATCTCTACTAAAAGATGTATTATTGAGTTCAGAGAGCCTAAACTTTATTTCCCTATCTTGTCCCAATGGGAAGTTATACTTGTAAGATGTTACGAAGCATTTCCCATTTTATCCTATGGAGCAAGATAGCCTTTCAATAGTGAAAAACGACATTGGTAGTATTTCACTATCAGGACATCTCACACACACCAGTACATGTCCTACCTTTCACATAAACTGCACCCTGCCCATGGGGGTACCTTGGGCTTCCCTAAGAAAAGGGAAAGTTAGGGCATGGAAAGTGGGTGCACTTGTCAGGTCGACATGACAGTTTGCAAACTGCTCACAGACACTGCAGTGGCAAGCCTTAGATACCTTTTCAGGGCTACGCTTGTGAGTGGCACAATCAGTCCTGCAGGCCCACTAGTAGCATTTGATTTACAGGCCCTGGCATCCTTCAGTGCACTTTACTAGTGACTTACCAGTAAATCAAATATGCCAATCAGGGAGAACCAATTGTAACAACAATTTACCATGGGAGCACTTGCACTTTGACACTGATCAGCAGTGGCAAAGTGCCCAAAGCATCTAAGCCACAAAAACGAAATCCAGCACTGCATCAAAAATACAGAAGGTGCAGGCAAAAAAAGCTAGTAGAAACCACGCCAAAGATGGCAAATCTAACATATTCAATCTGTATGTAGGACCTCGATTGTCTCAATCGGAACCTGAGTACAGATCTGTAGCACTCCTTTTGCAATCCTGGGAAGGTGCAGCAGCTGGATATCTGGTATGTAAGGTGTTCCTCATCTGCTTTCTTTCTGAGCCACCCCCAGCAATGTTTAATTGTTTTCACAGTATCATGTCGGTTTTGCGGGGTAGTACATTCAAGCAGTATTGGTATAACCTCTTTAGTCAGTAGAATAGTTAATAGAAACATGGCTTTGAAGAGAAATGAATCAAACATCCAACCGGCTGCCCATTGTATGTCTGTCACTTAGTGTAATTCAAAATTACGGACATCCATACCCTCCCCTCCCCCTTCACCAGGCTGCAGGTGCAGTAGGGCTACTCTGCCTCTTTCCATCCCCCACATTAATTGGCCCAGTAGTGCGTCTAGCTTCTTGAATTGTTTAACTGATATATGTATGGGGAGATTGGCAAAGCAATACAAAAATCTAGGCAGCACCACCATCTTCACCGGTGTAATCTTCTTCTTGGTTGGGAGCGGTAGTGTATCCCAGAATCTAATGGCTACCTCTGAGATTTTTAAGTGAACTCCTTACGTTACGCTTGAATGCATCTATTACAATATGATAGAGTTGGATTCTTAGATAGTAGAATGTGTGCCTGTAAAATGTAACACCCTTGACATTTTTCCATTCAACCCTCCTGTTTTTGCTGTCCTTATGACTTCGCACACTTTACCACTGCTATCCAGAACTAAAGTGTTTTTATTCTCTTCTTTAAACATGGTAAAGTTGGCCTACACCCAATTGGCACATTAAATTTACTTGTAAGTCCGTAGTAAATTTGTACACATGTATCCATAACCTGCAAATTAAATGCTACTAGTGGGCTTGCAGCACTAATGGTACCAACTACTTAAGTAACATTTTTAAACATACAACAGGCCTGCCAGTGCTGCCTGAGTGTGCACTTTTTAACTGCTATTGCCTAAACCTTCCTCTTTAAAGCAAATAAGTCACCCCAAAGGTAGGTCCTATAACTCCCATTGGCAGGGTGAATGTGTATTTAAAAACTTGGACATGCATGTTCAAGGTTTACATGTGCTGGTAGTGAAAAACTCTTGAACTCGTTTTCAACTACTGCAAGGCCTGCTTCTCCCATTGGATAACATTTGGTTACCTTATTACATTTAATAAGTGATAACTTTCAACTGCGAACAAGTAGGAGCGTGTCTAAAGAACTGTAATTTAAAGTCACAATTTTGAATATGGCACTTTTAGAAAGTTGGCATTTTCTTGTTCTGACCATTTGGTGCCCGCAGCCTGTATCCTGGGTCACATGACTAGGTGTAGCTGGCAGTTGGTCTTTGGGTATTGCTCCCTTGTCAGGGACAAAGAGAAAATAGGTGTTGGCACGATGGGCCATCTCTGACCTAATGAGGGGGTGGAGCTGTCACCTACCACACTTGTACATCACAAAGGCTCTGTCTGAGCACACTCACAAAGAGTTTCACTGTAGTCTTTTGTGACCCATACAAGCTGGGGTCAGAGCAGGAGGGTCGAGAAATTCTAGACACTTCTAGGGGTGGAAGCCTTCAGAACCTTCTCCTGCTTCAAATCTGGCACTAAGTACAAATATTGGACTCCCAGAACCAACTCTTCCCTACACCTCTGAGCCTGTGGAAGACTCAGGACTACTGTGCTGCTCTGCTGCAAGAACATCTACTCAGCTGACCTGTTGTCTTGCTGTCCTGCTGCCTGAGTGAAAAGGACTGGACCTGCAGCTTGATTCCAGAACGACCAGAGTGAAGCCAAGCGCTAGTTGGCAGGCCTCTTGATGAAAGCCTCAGGAACAGAAAGTGCTCCATCTACCTTTGGCCCCGCACGTAGCCTTTTTCTGCTGTGAGTTTTGCCCCCATCTGGTGCACCCCCAGGGGCCCTTGCAGGTGTGCTTGAAAGTGCTTTGCCCGCCAAGCTGTGGTCCAAGCAGAACAGACGCAGTGTGGCGCATATCATCACATCTCTGCATTGGAACTGTCACTGTGCAACGCATCCCCAGCACAGTACCCCACAACTCTTCAGAACTGCAGCTACATGATGTCTCCTCGACGCAGGACGTTGCATCTCAGTGCTACAGCTGCCGGCAACCCTGCTATGCGATGCATCCTCAAATCGAAACCTCGCATCGCAGCCTGCAGCCCATCTGAACCTTTGTGCATGATGTATCCCCTACACAGCATCTCGCAATGCTGCGCAACCAGTATTTAAGGTACTCTGTTCAGTGATCCTAACTTAGTCCCTGTATGTGGCCCCAGATCCTTCATGATTGGCCTGTACTTTGGACTTTATCCTGGCCTGGCATGACCAGATAACCACGGTTAGTGCTTTTAGGCTCTATTTTCACTTACATTTTTAACATTGCTTATCTTCTGTTCTACTGATAGGATGTTTGTCGCTTTGGTCTCAAATAATTGATTACATTTTGCTATATTGTTCTAAATTGGCATGGGATATTTCTTGTGTTGTGTTTTCACTTTAATACTTTTTGAGTGCTACCTAAATACTTTACACATTGACTCTAAGTTAAACCTGACTGTTTTGTGTCAAGCTACCTGATGGTTGAGCACAAGTTAATTTTGGGTTTGCTTGTGACTTCACCCTGAAAGGAATTGAGGTTGCAGCTTGAGTACGGGTTGACCTCCCTCAACCAGTAACCACATTTCCTACAGTGCCCCTCCTAATTTACTAGGCCTTGAAACAGATCTTGATCCTGCCTCACCCGGTCATCGTCCAGAGGAAATATACAAGATTTTCACCAATTTGCTTTTAGGCGGAAGTCCTGCAAATTGGTGCAGCAAGTCTATTGGGAGGCCCCAGGCTTCCTGCACATCCCTCAAATAGAACAGGACAACATCAGCATATAGTGGAATGAAGTGGGGCACACTCACTGCAGGTTTTCTACTATGGTTATTTTTTTTATCTCAGTTACTGCCGTCAGTGGTTTCATAGCGATGGTGAAAATGAGAGGTGAGAGGGGCATCCTTTATAGATGCCTCTTCTGATGTTATGAGGGTTTAAGATTATCTTTGAAGTCGGTACTCTTGCAGGGGGTCTGTCATGGCATACAAGAGGAGCATCCATTTCAATATTTCCTCCACAAAACCCTTTCTTTGAAGGGTGTCAAATATATATTTCCAACTGATTGCATCAAACGCTTTTTCTAAATCTGTTGAGATCAATACTTGATTTGATGCAAGCGTTGACACCAGCTTGTAACATGAAACAGTCATCTTAAATTTGAGGCACTAATCTGCTCTGATCTGTCGCAAGAAAGGCAGAACCCCCATTACTTTCTTTGCTGTTACTGTACTGAGGATCCTGTAATCAAGGATAAGCATTGATAAAGACCAGTACAACAGCTTGCCCTGATGGTCATTTCCAGACTTCAATAATGGAATGATCAGGGATTCCCCCGCATCGATGGGAGCACCCCCCATCTCTGGAGGCCGCGTAAATCACCAATAATCGGGGTGCCAGTGTATCGGCATATGTGGCCTAAAATTCAACCAGTAGACTGCCGGCTCCTGTGTCTTTGCCCCAAGCTAATTCTAATATTGTTTTTCTGATTTCTTGGACCATCAGTGGGACGTAGAGCTCCTACTTGATGTTGCTGTATTATGGGCAAGTTTATCCCGTTCATAAAGTCCTCCAGAGACATATTCCATGCCTCTGTGTTGTCTGCATAAGCAGTAGAGTAAGCTGGTGATTGGGAAGTCGTTATCTCCCTGGCTCATTACCCAGGCCAATAATGAGGACTTGATTAATTGCTGCCTGAGTACATTCTGGCCATATATGATTTATAGTCCAGATACCATAGGCATACAATTAATTGTGAAATCTTCTCCATATCCTCGATCAGTGAGTTTCATACCTCAGCCATTGGGGACGTTATATTCTCAAGGTCTCCCATGTGTGTTTTGAAGGTCCCTAGTTCATATTTTGTGGCCTGTATAGCCCCATAGGTTGTCCTAATGCAGTGTCCCTTAATGGCGGTTTCAGCGCTTCCCATTCAACTAGTGCGCCTGATGTGGTACCCACATTATATTCATATCACCGTTGAATTCCTTCTCTAATAGTTGTTTTAGACATCGCTGAGGAATGTATATCCAGTTAGGTATAACTAGTCCTTCTATGCCGCAAAGCATGATCATGTTTCAGAGGGAAGTGCTCACAAATATATTCAGAGTGCATGGTCCTAGAGCAATATATCCTGCCTAGACAGATCTGCAGATCATGTATCTGAAGTAGAGAAACATTTCCTAGATGGGGTAATTCTTTCCAGCGAGTCCCAGCCAGTGACTCATTTTCTCAGTGCCCTAAGTGCTTTTGATAACCAGGGATATTTATAGAGGGTGTTGTGATCTCTTAAGGGCCATGTCACCTATGAAACGGCCCCGCCCCCAACGACCGGGTGATCACCGTAAGAGCCATATATTAACGTGTGAATACCGCTGCGCGGGAGCGCGCCGGGAGAACCCCGGGACAAGGGCGGGACCGTCTGTGGCCGTCAGGGGCCGAAGGAGGCCGGGCCACATTTCTAACATTTACCACTCAATATTTATAACATCTCATGGTAACACCTAACAGACGTTTTAAATGTTTATTTTGTAAACATTGCATCTGACCATAACCAGGCTTGTGTCCTCATTGTTAGTATAACCGCTTTGACCTAACTTTGCCCATTATTGTACATAATTTGAGGTCTGAGGTTGGTGTTAATTTGGTTACTTGTATATCTAAAGATGACCCTAAGATCTGGCAAAGAGAGGCAAGTCCAGGTCTCCACCTCTAATGGCACTTTTACGGGTACAATTGACCAGTTTTTTAAACGCTCTACTGCCATACTGGAGAAAGAAATCGCTCTAGTTGAAAAACGTCTTTCACTAGATATAATTACAGGCAAGCGATCCTCTCTTGGGAAAATTAATGAGGCAGTCTCCCCCATTCCGCTTTCCCTTTTAGACACTGATAGCAATGATGTTAATACAGATTTAGTGCTTGTAACTGTTCCTGAGACCCAAACTGTGGAGTTAGCGGGGACGGGTCAAGATAGCTCATATACCACTGCACATGATAATATGCTAAATGGAGGGACTACTATTTTTTTAGACCAGCCTGGAGAGAAATCAGGTCTCTCGGACTCACCTAATCTTAATATCAGTAAGGAGCAAGTGAATTCCCCTCCCCTTTCACAACTTCTACCCTCACAGAACCCTGGGAAACGTAAAAGGTTAGATTCTCCCGACTTAGATGAACATATTGAGGGGGCGGGAAGTACTATTGATTCACCTATACAGTTGCCTAATAGTAATGTGGTGGTTCAACTTGAAGACCATAACACCACAGTTAGTATTGCAGAAGGCATACTTCTGGCTAAGATAGAGTTACTAATGAAATCCCTGCTCTTACCACTATTCGAAAGGACAAGACTATTGAATACAAAAATGGATTCCTTGGATAGGTTGGTTAAAGATAATATAGCTTCTACAAACAGAACTCTTGCCAGTTTAGCCCCCAAAGGCTTGCCCCCCACTGCCCTGTCATCATCGAAGTCTACTCTGGTGAATAACAAAGCAGGGGCCTCAAGTTCAAAAGCGGGACCCACTACGTTAAAAGCCCCGCAGCCAACAACTGTATCGGCCCCCAAGAAAACAGTTAGCTCTGAGGGCGCACCTAGACAGAAGGCCGCAAAGCAACCCCAGGCCAAGAAAACTCTTAGTAGTCATGACCAAAACATCCGGCCCTATATCAAACCTATCCCGAGGAAACAATGTGTTAATCTCCCCCCAGAGTCACAGCCTTACACCATCATCTTAACTGGCGTGGCTCCTTTAGTAGATGGTAAAAGAGAAACACACAAGGACCTCTACAATAAAGTAACATTCTGGCTTAATAAAAATCGCCCGCTCCCACCCAACATGAACCCTGAAATTCTTAATGTAAGAAGGGTGGATTGGATAGGTTATGGTAAGAAAGATCTTGAGGGGGACTGTGTGGTGATAAGTTTCAGAGAGCCATGGGTGGCTGAATTTATCAGCAGGGAACCTAGATTCGGAAGAGTTGGGGATGTGCAAACATTATTGTTGAATTATTTCTATCCTGCTTTATATACAAGTAGACCCCACACCCCATTTCAACATTCTAGAAGAGATAGGCCAAGAGGGAGATTTCACTTTGATACCCCAGTCTACCCTTTGTTTCACCCGCACCTCACAAACCGGTTTGCTCCGCTATCCGGCTTGGAAGGTGTGGATTGACTTGACAATCTACTACCGATTCCCGGGCCGAGTGAAGTTGTACTGAGTTCCCCTAACCCTACTCCATCTCCCAGGGCTGAGATTGTAACAGGGCTGAGTGGTAATTCCCAAGGGGAGGTAGAAAGGGTAAAACTTCCAAATCCCACATATAGACCCCTGGTCCCTGAGGAGACTGTGAATCCATTTAACAACTTGCCGAAAGAAACAAGTAATACCCTCACAGTCTTGTCTTGGAATATAGCGGGATTAAAAGGGAAAATGTCTGAGGATGACTGGGGCTCTTATGTGGACTCTTTTGATGTTATCATTTTCCAGGAAAGCTGGTCAACTGATGCCATCTTTCGGGTTGGCTATCTTAACTACTATAAACCAGCCTGTAAAGGACCTAAAGGTCGTCCTTCAGGTGGTCTGGTTATTTGGATCAGACAATCCCTAGCCTTTAAAATTATAGACATTCCTACCTTAAGTAGTGATATTCTTGCCTTGAAATTGTCTGGTAAAAATAACGAGGACTTTTTTCTGATTAACATATATGCAAGAGGGCAACCTGGTGGGAAGCCTGCGAGAGCAGCTAGCGATTTAGATTCCCTATTAAACAATATTACTCGCGACAAATGTATAATGGTGGCAGGTGATTTTAATTGTTCTTTTGAACCTTTTCCTAGTCTTGACAAAGAAGGATATGGGGAAATCGATCAAATTTGGAATATTCCACCATTATCCATCCCTCCAATTAAAAAAGTTACCGAGGCCGCAATGCAGTGGTTAGGCCTCTGCCTTGAATGGGATCTGCGCGCAGCTAACGGTAGAACTAAATCAGATTCGATGGGAAAGGTCACCGAAGATGACCGAAGCTGACATTCTCTCTCCATTACAAGCTGGCTTTAGGGCTCACATTAGTACTGTAGATCAGATCTTAAGATTTGTTATGATCTACTGGAAAACTGTGTTTTTGAGAGGTGGCACGATATACGCTGCATTTGTGGACCTCAAATCAGCGTTTGATTTGGTCCCCAGAGGTAAGATGTGGGCTGCATTAAGAAAGATGGGAGTTCCTTCTGCGCTCCTAGAATTTACCATCAGGATGCACGAGGGAAATTTTGCTAGAGTTAGGTGGGGCCGCCAGGGCCAGGTCACAGAACCCTTCCCCGTGACTCGTGGAGTGAGACAGGGCTGCGTCCTGGCCCCTACCCTTTTCATACTTTTTATTAATCAAGTGGTTAAGTTTCTCTCAGAAACCCCTACCGATGCCCCATCACTGGGTGGGACTAAATTCCCCCTTTTAATTTTTGCTGATGACACGCTCATATTGGCTAAAACACAGAAGGGTCTGCAGGTAGCTATAGACAAATTTGTGGATTTCTGCAATGAGAACGATTTAGAAATTAACATCAACAAAACCAAATTTATGGTCTTCACAAAGAAAAAACCACAGAGGGGCAATGTTACGATGAACGGGTCTAGTCTGGAACAGGTTGAAGTTATGACCTATCTTGGTGTGACAATGGACTATAGATTACGCTGGAAAGAGCAAATAGCGGCGCTTAGCTTGAAATTTACGCGTCTGTCCGGTTGTCTGGTGAAGGAGCAGCGGAGTTCTCTGACCAAAAGGGTATTGCCCGCTCTTAAAATATATAGTGCAAAAATCAGCTCTGCCATATTATACGGGGCTGATATATGGGGTTGTGTGGACCTGGCTGTCCTTGATAGGATACAGAACAAATTCTTCCGAAACCTAGTCAGTCTTCCTCCATCAACACCCGCTCTACCACTATTGATGGATATGGGGTTCCATTCAATTAAACATCAAGCCCAGTACAGGATGGTGGCGTTATGGAGACGCATATGGTCCACACCGGATTTTGCCATGTTTGCCCAAGAGCTTCAGGATGTTAGATCACAACAGGGGGCAGGTGAAATTCCATGGTTTAAGTCAATTAGAAACACTCTTATCGGAATGGGCCTCCCCCAGTTGTGGTTTGAGCCGGGCTCTCACATCTTTCCCTCTAAGAAAGATTTTAAATCTCTCTTCTGGTCTATGGTTAAAGATGAACACGTTGCTCTATCAGAGAAACCGAACCTGACCGGTCTGTTTCTGCTACATAAAATAGTCCCTCATACCGAGTGCTTTTGGGATGTAATTGTCAAAACCTTAGATAGGAAACTTTACTTTCAGTTCCGTCTAGGTACATTGCCATTACGGGCCTTCACCAGTGGTTGGCAGAAGCCGGCGACTTCACTTTGTCCATGTTGTACTGACCATAAAGAAACAATAGGTCATTTCTTGTTTGTTTGTAATGCTTACCGTGAACCACGCCTCAAGTGGCTAAAGCCTATATGCTATAGATTAAAGACCCGGTCGAGCAGTGAAGCCTTGCTCATTCTAAGAACTAACACCTCTGAATGTCTTTCCATTGGATTGGCCAAATTCCTTGGATGGGCTTGGTTATTAAGGTTTGTAACATACCGTCATGAAAAACCCATATAGTACGTTACTTTACTAGATTGTGTCTCCTACCAGTATTGATGTGTCTTTTTATATGCATTTGTTCAATAATAATCTTCTCTTGTCGTCTTTATGCACATATTTAATTGAGGTTTTAATCAATTCTTAATTCTTTTTGTTCTATTGTTCTTTACGCTTAATTTTCATATAATGTCATTGATTATGTAATATTGTTATTATTCATATGTATGTAAATATTTTGTCTTTTATGAAGAATATTCAAAATAAAGACGTTAAAAACTGAACTGAAAACTGAAACGGAAGTCTCTACCTATTTATAGCACGTAGTTTCACAGCGGCTTCTAGGCGCTAGGGCAGTTATGTTAGGAAGACTGCTTGGCCTGATTTGGGGTACGTAAATGCACACCATGTCGTAAACGTTAGACAGGCCTTACAGTACTTCAGCTTTCTGTCTCAGATTTCCACGAAGGAGATCATGTCAGGCCCATATTGCTCTTTGTTGTTGCAGCTACAGCGCACCTCTGCCTTGGGATGCTGTACTCTTTTAGTGAGACGGTGACCTGCTATTGCAGTTTCTCTGTGTCTGGCGCCAGAATCTTTATTGTCTCCTTATTGTTTCTGACTCAGTTTGCAAATCATGTTGATCACCCATGACAATCCAGCATCCACACTCACTGCATCAATTCTGTGAGCTAGTATTTCTCTCTTTCACTGATGGACTCTTGTCCACGTTCTCCTGAATTGTCACCTTTTCTGGGTCTTGCTCTTTGCCTCTGCTGGCGGGGGCATGTTCCCTACTCAGGGACAGTGTCACAGGCCGCAGTTACTCTGTGGTGCCCTTGCCCCTACTCATCCTTGGTTTGACCATGTCTCTTTGTCAGTCAAGGGTTCTTTGATTCCTCTTTTTATCTCTCAGACCCTCTAGTGGGGAGGAGTGTGCCCAGTAATGTCACCAATCACTCATATTACCAACAGTAGGGGTTGAACAAATATTCTCACCTTTCGTCGTACCTTAATTCACCCAAGGTTTTCTCTCATTGCCGGAAGTTCCTTATTCATCATGTTTAGGTTAGTTGAGAGGCTGAATGGGGTAAAGGGCTTGGTGTGCATGGTGGCTTCTGCTCCCTCCAGAGGCTCACTATGTTGTTACTCCATTCTCAGCCACGATCACGTGCTTCTGCCGTCTCTATTCTGGATCCACCACCACTGCAGATGCCAAAGGAGGTGCCAAATCTGGATATTTCCCATTGAAGGTTGGGGCAATTGAAGCATCTATCTGGCTCAGAGTAGTCTTGGGGGGAACCTTCGGATGCGATTTTCTGCTTTGTTGTGCTATTTGTGTCCAGCAGTGCCCTGCAGCCAAGTCCACATAAGGGTGCAATGGGCAACCCGCTGCTGGTCCTCCTTTCCTGAGGCCGCATCAACATAGTTCTTCCTTCTGGCCACTGCCACAAGCCTGCTCCTTTGTTCACATCCAAGACTGACACCCAGTGAGGACTCTCATCCTCTGAAAGTATTGACTTATTGTCCTCATCCAGAGATGGCCCTCGACGTATCTCCAATTCTCCAGGGCTCAGTCTCTTTCTCTGTGCTGATGTGTTAAGCCACCTCTGGTCCAACCTTGTCAGCAGACACCATCTTATCTTCACTTATGCACTGCCCTCCAAAAACAATGCTCTCTGGGTTGTTGGCAGATCTTGTCCCGGTTGGAGTTTGAGTGCTACATGTGCCCACCAAGTTTCTGCACCCTATCCTGTTCTTTGGTGCAGAGGTAGGGATGGCGGTGATGGTTGGTGGCTGGCCAGGAGCTCTGCAGTGATACACCCTATTCCATTTCCATGCCCCACCACACCCTTCATTCTCATTTAGCTGTTTCCAGCATATTGGCAGACCAGGAGCCACACAAAGACTGCCAGAAGTCCGCCTGGAAACATGTGCCTGGCGCAGTACTCCACGCATACTTCTGGGAATGTTTGCAAATTCTCAAAAACAGTAAATCTGCACTTGTTTGTAGGAACACTACTACGAGATCAAATATTTTTGTGAATTGGGCCAATGCTTTTTTAAAGAGCTAAATGAAGAAAAAATCCCACAAGGCAATCCAGAGAATAGAGTGATAAACTCTCTTAGTTCTAATCTAGAAAATGTTATTCAACAGAAAATCATACCCATTTCAATGCCAAAAATCGTTTTACATTGTTAAACACTACGCGCATCATCCCCCACATTCACTGTCAATGATCCAGATATTATTGTGAGGAATTTGTAGTTTTTCGTTTTTGACTTTATTTTTTTATTGTAAATGTTTACTTAACAACTACAATATGAAGCACAGACCACTCAAACTCATATATAATTCAAAACGAGTCTTTGTTATACGCTATGTCCATTGGATTTTCCCTATTTCCAACAAAGTCTTCCTTGCAGGTTATCAAACGTATTTGTTTTTTCCTTTCATCCCTTTTGATTACACCCATTTCAAAAATAAATCTAGCAAGCAATAACCGGGCCCCGTAAGATACCCAATCTAGCATTAAAGTTATTGATATGACACCTGACTGACCCAATTTGTACCATTTCTATTATACCATGATTCAGGTCAATCAGAAAAGAAACAGATAAAAATGGAATACATCATGTTTTGCAGTCCTTATCTCTCAGAGTGCATTCAATGACTGAAATAGTAATTTTCTTTCAGGTAAGATTTCTTCAAACACAGGGGCTTGACGAAAAGTTTATAAATCAATATTTTATGTTCTGCACTACTAATTAGTTCCCTTTACCACTCATTTTTCTCAGGAGGTATTATAGATTTTCAATTACATAAAATAGAAAAGTGGCCATTGACAACGACGCAGCATACCACCTATGTCTGTGATCCATTAGACCTGTTATTTTGAAGAAGTCGTGTATTAAAAACGCTGGTTCAGAACTATGTACGCTCGGACCATTTGCCTGTAAGTCTTTCAAGTAGCTGCAGTGCTTTATTTGAGCTGGTGGTTTCCGGTGCTCGGCACCAGCACTTAATTGACAGCACCGGAACCTATGATAGTCTGCCACATGGTGGTGCTGTTTTTTTAATTCAGAAATAATCACAACTGTTGTTTATTAATTCAACCTACATTAAAAATGACTAATACCTGCTGCCAAAACCATTCTTTTAACTTTGGGGTCCTGAAATTGTCACGCTTGTAGGAGTCTGACTTCTTTGTTATGCTGTTATTGTAATTGACAGCGGCAATGGGCAGTGCAAGTAGATGTGACCTGCTGACTAGAGCCCGGGCACTTATTCTTTTGTACAAATTAAGTACTGAATTGCTGGGAATCAAAGGATATGACTAGAGGATGTGTAAAAAGCCTCTTCCCTCTTTCCCACTATGCCAACAGTTTGTGTGGTGTTCATTGTCGTTTATCTTGTATGTTGAAATGGAAGCATTTGGATCTTGCTTCTTGTAACCCTTTTCCTTGTTGCCTCAAAATGCAGTCCCATTCCTTGACTGTGTATGTAATTTCTAGTCTAGCCGGTGAAGTCTGTCAAAGTTCACATACCGTGAAGGCACTTCCTTTCCTGCCAGCCAAAAAGTCTTAGCTCAACCTATTGAATCTTTTGTTGTTCTGTACATAAACAGACAGGGGACTTTGCAAGTGTTTCTGTTCCATGGGTAATTTGGATCTACATGTAGTTGTGTGCGAGACTCTTGAGGTGGAGGCAATTAAATAAATAATCACCTTGCATAATCCTAATCTGACATTCCACCCTCCAATATAACCAGTGTGTTCCTTTTGCAGAAGGCTGTAAAACATGAGGAAATAATCTATGCATGTAGTTCTCCAATGAAGAGAAGATATGAAGGTATAGCCTCAATATTGAAGGCGAAGAAACCTCCATGTATCAACTGGGGAGAGGTTGGATATCAAATCCGACATGAGTCCTCTATTTCATCCTGACTCAAAGTCAGGTCTACCTGATCTATCAAGCATCTAGTCTACAGTGCTGTACCAATACCCAACCGAATATGAATTTGGAACTGCTATATTCGAGCATTAATCTAGAGAGCGAATACAGGACAGTCATTTTATTTTTAAATTGTAGCATATATCTTGAGCCCAACACAAATGTTTCCGCTGGATCTTGAGTTTTAGGACTACATATTTCCCTTCTAGGCCCACCGACTCTTTAGTATGCTATAAAGGAGAGATTTGTTCGAGGAGCAATGCTACACAAACCTTTATATAGCCCCCCCCCCCTTTGGTTGTGCCTGAGTTTGTCTGCTTCTGATGTGGACAGGTGTGCATCCTGTACCACAACTATTGCAGGCTACTTTGTTGCTAGATTTGTATTTGTTCCTCTTTTATTTAATCTGTCAAGCCTTTCATTGAATTACCCTTTTTTGTCTGTTGCTATGTAAAGACTTGGTTAATCAATGTCCTGGATCTAATAATAATATTTCTTACAGTGCCAAATCTTGAATGGGTTTAGATATTGGGGAGAGGCTATTGGTCACATGAAGCAATATGATTGGTATGTTTGTTAGTGCCAGGACGAGGGAAAGACTGGGGTAGAACTAAAACTGTAACTGTTGTAAAATAAATGTATTTCAGTAATAAAAGCTATATATTCTATCTTACTCTTGCAGTAGAAAGTTTTAAAGAGGAAAATATCCTAAGATGTATCAACTTTTACTTTAAATTGTTGAGTAAGAACCTACTAACACCTGTATCCTTTGGGAGAGGGTGTCTGTTCATAGAAGGAAAAATGACAATCCTGCAACTCACGATGTTCACCAGTTTTGATTGTCAAATAGGGCGCTATAGAGGTCAGAAAGAGATGTGATAGGGACAGAAATCTCCTACATTTTGCTGACATGTTCACAGAGAAATCCACTCCCTTTGAGATGTCTTAACCTTGAAACTTCAAAGGGCCATCTTGCTGTTTAGACAGTCCTATCACGGCCCTGCCTCTTAGTGGTGAACAAAACAGGCAAATATTGGTTTAGTTACTTTGTGGACTGTAGTTCAGATTCTGTGCATTTGCCGAAATTCCAGCAGAGGACGGCAATCACATTTTAAGGTTTCTTGAAAAAATGTAAGTAAAAATGTTAGCGTATCTTGTTATTCAAGGCCCTCTGGAACCACCATCATTGGCTCATTGTTATGGCGATTTCTATCTTCCAGCTCCACCATTTTTTTTACAGGGGTGCTAATGCTCTTGGCCTCAATCAGGACTGTATTTAAACTGTCCAACTGCTGCTACAAATCCACCAGCGTGAGGGCCTCTGCATCCAGCCTGGTCTGTCTGAGATCTGCTCCCATAGTTTTATTCTCGGTAACTGTTTAGTTCTCCCATCAGTAAACTGAGAGCAATATCGGGCACTTGCAGTGAACCTTGTGTTTGAATTGTGGCTTTCTTGCTTAATCCAACAAGGACTTCCAAAAGGTTTCTGCGCTTTTACCTACGGTTTGGGAGGCATGTGCGAGGGACCGGTTTAAATGCCTGGTTTCTTGTTCGATTATACTGCATTAATAAATTATGAGCAAATCTGGTCATTGCGCCAAAAAACTTGCCCTAGTTCATGTGTAATTTGTATGTTTCAGCCACGCTTACTAAAATAGAATTGCCCTCTAAGTATACTGGCCTTTATATAAAAACATATGTCTCCCAACTAAATGCCAGGTGAAAAAAATCTCAATAAGGCCACATCCATTGTAAGATGCTTTTTAGAAAGGAGCATATAAGTGGCTGTCTCTTACAAATCACACAATATAATGAGATTCAACCGGATGTGTGCGTTTAACAGTAGTTTGACATCTCTATTTCTAATAGTTGACCTAAATGTCTTCCATACCACTTGTCCTCCTCCTCCTCCACTTGCCCCACGATACTTCAGGGTTATCAGGTCACCACCCAACTCCATTCTAGAGGCATGTCTCAATTTTGGAATCTGAATTCAGTCAGGCGAAGACTAGATCATGGTTACAATCTATTGCGTCACTCCCGTCCCTCTGCTCTACCTCACCATCAGCTTCTCCCATTGACACTGATTGTCCTGGATTTCTTGCAATGTGTCTGTGAGGGAACCCTGCTGCTGTGACGTGGTGGGTCTCACCGGTGTCATCGAGGTCCAGTTCGACTGCATCACAGTGCCTGTCAAATATGCCATAAAATATGCCATCTCTGGCCCCTGTAAAAATATCTGTAGGTGTGCTATAACTTTTTTAAGTACACTCTTTTTCTCCCTGAACATGCATCTGCCAGACGTGTCAACTCACACTATGCCACAGTGTGTCGCACGATTTTAGCTCCCTTCACATGGTAAGGAGATTAAATATCACGGTGGCAGACAAGAGGAGCTGGAAACGACTAAAATATGTGGACTTCTCACTCCTATTCAGAGGCTGTAAGCAGATGATGTCCATTAAGAGGTGTGAAGGCCAGGACATCGACAGCAGCCCCAGCAACCTTTGTGTTTTTTTTCTGATGGGGAAGGAGGTCGATGGGGGCAGACAGCCTTAAACGTAGTTATCAACATATATCCACATCCTGCCCTAGCACTAGGCTGGCATTATTGTCCTTTCAAACACTATACAGAAGGAGAATTGGGAGGAAGGGGGAGAGGGTTTCTTTTCATTTACTTGATTGTTTTGTTTCTCTTACAATTGACAGAATCACACTTCCAGTCCCAGAGTTTTTTTATTTTAATTTTATTTTATTTTATGAGATTTTATATAGTGCAAACTTTACGCACAGGTGTCAGAGCGCTTTACGAAAGAACCAGTTACATTACATAAGGACTTCGGAGTACATGAGTTACATAAAATATACAAACAGAAAAACTCTAAATTCACATATGAATGGTAGTAAGTACATACGTCTCCTAGAGACACTAGTGGTTAGAGTTGCATATATAAAGTTGCAGACAAAAGCTGTGTCCTAGACAACTTTGGGTTCTCTTTATGAGCACCCCCCGACCTTTGGCTTTGTAGGTTACATGCTGTGTATTACCTTGAGGTGGCAGTAATAGTAAACAGTATTGTTCCAACATGCAAGAAGCTAAACTATGGAACCAAGAGCCAGATGTATCAAAGGGCTTTACCCATTCTGTGTCTATGGGAAAATGTGTTCATTCATATGGCCCCAAATCCCCTTGAAAATCAGATCTCGGTTGACCATCAGAAATTCCTTGAAAACCTTGCTTTTCACACAGCAGTCCTTTCAACAGTACATCCTGACCTGTAGAGTAAGCTGTGGAGTGCCTAGAAACTGGTCCTCCCAGCGCAATAGCTGTGCTATATACACTTCTATAAATTAAAAAAAAACAAATCAAATACAGACTGAACCCCTTAAAGATTGCATTGGCATCAGAGGAAAGATTCTTAACGTATCGACCTCCTGCATAGCCAGCTGCTTACATCAGGTAGAAATAAGCAACTCTTTCCAGCCCAGTGGATCTTTGTTAAGGGAACCCCCAGGGATCTAGTCTTGTATGTACTCTTTTCCACCTATATCTTGAATCAATTAAGGACATTCTCACAAAATCAGGCATTTTTTTTACCACAAGTAGGCTATTGGCATCCAGTTGCATCTAAGTGTCTGCCCTACAGAAATCACACTTCTAGCTATAGCTCTATCTGTGAGTGGCAGGGCTTACCACTAATGGCATAGGGCGCCATGCTCTGAACTTACCAGCTCTGAGAACATTTCAGGGGCAGAGTGGCAGATGGTAGGCATCAAATATCGGTGTAGCTTAGTGGAAAGCTTTGTGCTCATGAAGGTGACATGAAGCGACACCACCTGACAAAAACTGCAAACAATTCATCATTGGCAAACAGAATTTTTTTTTTTTTGCAGATGCTATGCAGCACTGGCATAACAAAAGATAGAAAAGTGCGATGATGTGTACGCATGCATGGGCCATGATCCATGTGCCTATGCGCCTTGACACTAGGGAGTCTCAAGATGATGACGTATATGCGCACCTGCATGCCCCGTGACAATAAGGAGGCCCAATAGGATACCACACATATGCACTTCATGATGCAGTTGTCATTTTTTGTAGCCAATATTCTATTTATTAAGCAGCAAGAAAAAGTCACAATGACAGCATGGCTACAGAAGGGCGCGCAGAGCTGTCATTTTTTAAAATGTACCATTCTAAGATGGCTGATTACAATTTTGGAGAGGTAAATAAAAAAAACAATGTGTAAGAAAGGGTATTTTGAAAAACTAACCTTCTAGCAGCAAATTGCAGCTGCTGGACCCTTCAAAACAATAAAAACAACCCAAAAAGTAAAAGACAACATGCATGGGGCAGAAGAGAATAATGTTGGTCTGGGTTGGACATGGAGGAAAAATAAACGTCACTGACCCACAAGGAGCTCTAAATAAAAAGTTTCAATGAAATGAATTTTTTTTTTTAAAGAGTGGGCGGGGAAGGGCAATAATGGGATGGCATTGGGTCTGGGGACGCCACTAAGAGTTCGGGGGAGTGGGGCTGGAGAGTAGAAATGGCAAAGAAGCTATCTTTCATGGATGCCCCATGGAAAAGAAGAGGAAGGCAAGCCATCGAAATAGGAGGGCACCAGTAAAAGGCACAAGAAAATCAATCAAAGGAAGCAACAGACTACCCAAAGTCCACTGTAAGTACTGGGTTTGTCTAAAATATATCTTTGACAACGTAATGCTAAAAGCTGTTTGTATGTGACATCTAATAAAAAAAAGATAATAGGTAACGTGGTGTGAATATATATATATATATATATATATTACATATTACATATTACATTACTTCTTATTCGATGTTTGATAGTGGTTTCAAATCTCATATTTTCATATTTCACAGAAAAAATGTCTAACTGTGAATTATTCACACTGTTGAATTATTTGGCAGGATATTTAGTTTCTCTAACAAAAATAGTTAAATGTGAAATGTTGTCATTCTTTTTGTGCTGGTAAAGAAAAGACCTTTTCACAATGACAGTGCTCAGACCATTAATCAGCATGCCTGACAAGCTCACCCTTGCAGGCCCTTACTTGAGTCAAGCATCTACCAATGAAATCACGCCAGTATGCCAAAATAAACATTGTAAATACAGAACCATGTCTATAAGGCCTTTTCCGACCTTTTGATCCCTCACTTGCTTAGTCTGTTTGACGACCTGGCCAATTCAGGCTCCATGCCGCCCTCTATGCGATAGGATATTATTGTGGCGATCCTTAAGCCGGGCAAGGACCCGAATGAATGTGCCTCGTACCGTCCACTTTCCCTTATGAACGTTGACACGAAAATCTTTTCTAAGCTGCTCTCCAATCGCTTGCAGCCTCTTGTCACATCGCTGGTGGCCCCGGAACAGTCTGGCTTCGTCCCTACGCGCAATCTTATTTATAACATCAGAACAGTCTTTGCCGCTTTCCAGCACACACGCCCGAAGGTGTCGGCTGTTGCTGTATTCTTAGATATGGAAAAGGCATTCGACTCGGTGGAGTGGGCGTTCCTGCACCACGTCCTGAGCAGGATGGGCGTTGGCCTTTTATTTTTGCAACTTTTGTCGGTACTGTACTATAAGCCAATGGCCCGTATACGTATTGGGCCGCTGACTTCGGACTCCATAGTGGTAGGCAGAGGTACGAGACAGGGCTGTCCGCTATCCCCGATACTCTACGCATTGGTGGCCCATCCCCTTGCATGCGCTCTACACGAATATCATGGCCATCGCGGTGTCCGCTTCCCCACTTATAATCTCATTGTTTCTACATACGCTGACGACACGCTCCTCTATGTTAAAGATCCCGCTACTCATCTCTCTCCGGTCTTGCGGGAGGTGGTCCTGTTTGGATCCCTCTCAGGCATTCGGGTCAACTGGACGAAATCAATCATGTTCCCATTGACAGCCGCTACGGTGGAATTTGAGCCTGAGTATCCAATACAGTGGACTACTGAGGCATTTCGCTACATTGGTATTCGTCTCCACGCGGACTCAGAAACTGTCCTTCGGGAAAATTATGGCTGCGCTATATCTAAGCTGGAGGATGACGTTGAGAAGTGGATTTCCCTCCCGCTGTCACTTTTGGGACGCATTGCGTTAATGAAAATGGTGGTCCTCCCGCGCTTTCTCTTCCTATTCAACACCATTCCTATGGTCCTCTCCGTCCACTTTTTTCATAGACTGCAATCTCTGATGGTACGTCTGGCTTGGGCGGGTAAACAACCCAGGGTTGCTTGGCATATTCGAATACGACCGTATGCGGCGGGTGGCCTGAACGCCCGGGACTTGGAACTCTACTACCGCGCCGCGCAGTCGTCTCACGCCTACTCGTGGATTCATGGGCCGCTGGACGCCCCTTATGTTCGTATCGAGCGGATAGTTGCTGATACGACGTCCCTACCGGCCCTATTAATGCGATTCGGGGATCGCCAAACGGGCTTGTTGGATTCCTTACTTTCGGTGGTACACGCCTGGCACTTCATGACGAACGCACAGGCATGTTCATTATTGTATTCCCCGAACGCGAGGCTTGAGTGGTGCCACTGGTTGGCTCCCTGCAGGGAAAAGGGAGTGATCTTAGCCCTTCGCCGGCTTGGCATTCAAAATATGGGCGACTTGTTCGCAGGTGGCATGGCGCGTACATGGGATGACGTGGCCCTCGCGTTGGCAGATCCCCCCTTGATGGCGCGTTTCCAGTTCCACAGGGTACGCAGCGCCCTACGTGAGCTCCTTGGGGCTGACATGGAGGAACCGGTGACGGTTGCTACCTTTGATTATGTGGTCACTGCCAAATCCCCTATGAAATTAGTTTCTACTCTCTATCGGGTTGCTCAAACTGAGCTATACGCAGAATATACGAAGCCGCGATTGGCCTGGCAGCACGATCTGGGCACTGATATGAGTGAGGAGCTCTGGAGCTATTGCTGTGCCAGTGTCCGGAAAATCTCTCTTAAAGGCCGCCATAGGCTCACACACTTTAAGTTCCTGAACAGGACATATTACACGCCGGAGAGGCTCCATAGATGCCCGCTCCGTGAGTCCCCGGAATGTGAGCGATGCAGGGCCCCTCTGGCAGATTTCCTACATGTTGCGTGGTCATGTCCCGTGGTCTTCTACTTTTGGCAGTCGGTTTATGGTGAACTCAACAGAATTGCGAACTTGGCCTTAGTTCCGGACCTGTTATTGGCCCTCTTGGGCTATTCGAAACCCTTGCGACCTTCACAGCGGAGACTTGTTGATACAGCGTTTCTTATGGCTAAGCGTTGTATCGCAAGGGCCTGGATGATAGACCCTCCCCCTACTCTTAGCCTGTGGAAGAGAGAATTGGTGTATTGTTGCACCCAAACTGAGCTATACAATGAGCTGATGCCGCCCAAGAACAGGCCTAAGAAATTCTGGGCTGCGATTCTGGACGGTACATTTCTCCCAGCCATACATGATGATGCTGCTGAGGTTGAGGATGGTGCGCGGGATGGGACCGCGGAGGACGCTTTCAGCGCTGAGCCTGATATGACAATGGATGAGGAGGCGTGTGATGTGACGTGTTGACACGGTGGGGAGTGGGTTTTTCGTGGGAAGGACTGTCCGCGACTGGTGGTTTAGGAAAACCAATCTAAATCTGTATTTATTGCCATGACTGATATGATGTACAATGTCTTCATTGCCTTATTGACGTTTTGTGTACTGCCATTGCACTTGTCCTGCTGATTGTCCATTTTCCACTTGTGATTGCCTTATTTTTTGTACTGTTTTGGTATTCTTGCTTGTTTTTGAAAACACAATAAACAGATTAATAAATAAAAAAATACAGAACCATGTCAGCAAAGCGTTACAATGTCCATCGTTGCTCTTCATTTTCTTTTTTTATACTTGTCTCGTTCAATCTTCTTTAAAGTGTCAATGTACTTTGAAACAAAAAAGAATGAAATCACGTTTTTAATTTCCTTAAAATGTGCTTTGCATTTAGAAGTTTCTAATAATAATAATGCACAATATTGCATTACAGGAAAGCTTCTTACCTGTACTAGGGATACAAAATGGAGGTTGCAGATCTTTTTTAAATGCTTTGCAGAGTACCCTGTGGCTACACTCCAGGCATATGGAGAAGCCCTGATAAGCTCAGGAAGGATTATGCACTTGCAAGTGCCACTCTCTTTTTTTTAAAAAAAAATTATTTGTCAAAACCAGTAAAGACAGGAGTCAAAATACAATAATACCGCACAGTACACAAACACATTCATATATGATATGTTCTCACATTTTTGGAGAGGTAAATAGAAAAAAAAGAAGAATGAAGAAGTCACAGAAAATAATATCATGGAAGAAAAGAAAAGGAAACAGGCAGAAAGAACAGTTCCAATACAAACAAACAAAAAAAAGGAGAAGAAAAGACCTCCCTATGACAGCAGAGATTGCTCATAAAAGAAGGCAAATTTAAGTAGTCCATCATCGCTCTGAGCAAAGCCCCCTCCTCCAGTTAGTGATGGGCTGCCAAATTGCCTTGCCACGCATAGCAGATTTTAACTCTCTAGTAGCATAAATGGCGCTTTCCTGATTGAAGACACCAAGGAGGCGGGCTAACCACATTTGAAAGCTCGGTGGATCTGAGGCTTTCCACCGTGCTGCTAGTATTACCCTGAGAACTGCAGAGCCTATAAAGAGCATTGCCTCTTCATCTCGATTCAGACTGAGTGTGTTATCAGTACCGAGCAGATACAGAGTGGGGTAGTGAGGTATTTTATGACCGAACACTTCTTCCCACAATTCGCAAATCATTTTTTTAATTAGTATTAGTTCGTCACACTCACTGAACATGTGTATTAATGTTGCGGGCCGTTAAGACATCTAGGGCAGTGATAATTCTCCCTTTTGCCCCAAGCATGTAGCTTAGCAGGGGTAAAATACAAATTATATATGGTTTTGTAAGTCTGGGTTTTTAAGCTAGCTGACATAAGTAATCGTGATAATAAATATAAACTCATATCGATATCTACATTTGGGTTGTCAAGTTTGTCTGCCCAGGCAGTTTCTGTATATTCTATATCATCTTGTAATTTATCCAGCAGTTGACCATAGATTATACCTATTCTTGTTTTCTTTTTAGCTATGGTGTCGATAATTTCAATTCTCCCCAGGTTGATATTGGGGGCCTTAAGTTTAAGCATAGTAAGAGTCTGGATACATTTGAGGTAATGCCCATTTGGAAGGTGAAATTTTTGTTGTAGGTCCGCAAAAGTAGTGACAAGGTTCTACCCCATTAGGTCGCCTACTGAGGTAATTCCTAAAGATTCCCATTTCTTTGAGATGGCATCATTCCCTAGCTCGGGGAGTAGGTTAGAGTGCCATAAGGGAGTATATCTATTGAACTTTGGAATATGCATATATTTAGCTGTTCTTGACCAAATTTTCCAAGCGTTGGAGATGACTTTGAATTTATTCTTTTTGTAATAGCTTCCCTCCACTTGCCTCAGAAAGAGGCCTTTTGACTTAGGGACAGCTCATAAATGGATGGGAGTGGTGCAGCCTCGAGATCTTCTGAAATAGGATTGGAATAAAGAAGCGGGCCATCTGTTGGAGAAATGAAGCCCAGAAGTAAAACAAAATATTGGGCACTGCTAATCCTGTGACAGAAGCTTCAGAGATCTTCTAATTTTGCCCTGTTGCCACATAAATTTAGACATAAAAGATTCTAGTGCTTTAAAGACCTTCTCATCAGGAATCAAGGTAATCGCTTGAAAGAGAGAAAGCACCCTAGGGAGGATATTCATCTTTAAAAAATTTCCTCTGCCGATTATTGATAAATGTAAGCTATTTACCCGGTCTAAGTTTTTCCTTATAGTGTTTAGTAAGGGCTCATAGTTGAGTTTCGGGATTTGTATTACTTATGCTGACACCTAAGTATGTAGCTTTATCGGCTTTCCTACGGTCGTTGTAGATGACATTATCCGTGCACAGCACAATTGTTTTTTCTTTATCTAACGAATACCCAGAGTAAAGGCTGTAGGCTTGTGTTACTTCCTCTATTTCAGACATTGCCTTGGAGGGGTCAGGTGTTAATACCGCAATGTCATCAGCATAAGCCAATACCTTAGTTTTAAATTGGTTAACCACTATAGGTGTAATTAGCAGGTTTTCTAAAAGTTTCAAAATTAAAGGATTTATATAAAGGGCAAATAATATTGGGGAACAGGGACAGCCTTGTCGTGTGCCTCAGGATACTTTAATTATGCTAGATTCAGAACCCATTATTTGTAATTTTGCTTTAGGATCAATGTACATAGCCATTATGGATTTGACAAATTTGGGGCCGAAATTATACCGGGTCAGGCCGGGCTGCCCGTAGAAAATTCCAGGACACACGGTCGAAGGCCTTCTCGGCGTCCAGAAGAATCATCGACATCTGGCCTCCCGTTGCAGACATTATATCAAACAGGGAGATGGCTCTCCGAGTGTGATCTGTCGTGCCTTTGCCTGGGATAAACCCATGCTGCCATGGGGAGACCAGATGTTCGATGACCCACCGAGCCGGATGGCCATTATTTTAGCATATAATTTGGAGTCAGAATTGATTAGGGAAATTGGGCAATAGGATGATAACTGATCCAGAGGTTTGCCCTTTTTTGGAAAGATAATTATGTTTGTTTCTCTCCATGACATAGGCGGAGTACCGCTCCATTGAAACCCTAAGAACAGATCGTATATAAGCGGACCTAGAGTATGGCTAAGGATTTTATATAATTCAAGGGTAATTTTATCCGGGCCCACAGCTTTCCCAGAGGCCAGCGAGGACAGGGCAAGCTGAACTTCTGTAAATGTGATTTCTTTCTCAAGGTCTTCCCTGATGTTATCGTCGAGAATATTACTTGCCTCAGGATGATCAAGAAGATTGCTCAGAAACACATCTGATTCTTCCCTACTGGTTATATTATCATCCTGATAGAGGGTCTGGTAATATTGTTGGAAAGCGTGGATTATATCAGGTGCTTGTGTAAACGTCTGCCCTCCTGATTGTATGTTTGTGATGGCATTATATGAGATTTTCTGGCGTGTATGTAGTGTGAGTTCTTTGCCAACCTTTCCCCCATTCTCATGTACTTCTTTCCGATGTGTTTTATACATCCCAGCAGCTTTTTGAGTCAAGCCAGAGTTAGGCTCGGTTTTTAAAACCAGCAGGTGGTACATAGCAAGCTTCCCATTTTCACCGTTCGCTATTTGCGCAATATGTTCTTCCTCGGCCCTGGCTAATTCACCCAGTTTCTGATGGTACCCCATACTATTTTGCTTCCGTACTCTAGCTTGGTAGCTCGTTGTTTCACCTCTTAGAGCTGCTTTAAAGCAATCCCACACAACAGTCCTAAAAGCACTGTATCTATTTATGTCAAAAAACTCTTGAGCCCAACTAGTGATGTGACTAATATATTTATTGTTTGTTAGCAATACTTTTCCCCTCTGTTTAGTCTTTTATCCTTATACCCCGGTGTCTAGTCCACTGGCGTGAATGTTCGTTTATTAAAACTTTGGTCTTTCAATCATTTTTCTGTTTTTTAGAGGCTTTTGTTATTTTCCTGTGTTTTGCTTGGCGATCTCTGTGATTTCTTTCAGGTAGGATTCAGCCTGGATTTAGCTTATAAAGCTTTTAGTGGTTCCCTTGTAGATGACTTTGAGACGGGACGGATTTTGTAAGAACACGGTTGCTCCGATTTGCTCAAATGGGGTGAACAATTGCCTCATTCTCCACCTCCGTTCTACTGTGGCGTGGGCGAAATCTGGGCGCGTGAAGAAGGTAAAACCTTTGAATTCTTTCTTATTTGTAGGTCTGGCAATGTCGTAGATTGTCTCCCTTAAGATGAAATTCCCAAAGTTGACCAACAAGGCTCTTGGGTATTGTGGGGTTTTATGTGCGCGTTTAGGGAGTACCAAGGGGAAGCGATGCGCACGTTGGATTTCGCTGTTCATGTGCCAGGCTTGAAGTTCGGGAAAAGTTGTTTTTAGGAGATTGGCCATGAAGCCACTTGATCGGTTCCCTACGCGCCTTTGGGGATGCCGAGAAATCGCAGGTTGTTTCTCCAGCCTCTGTTTTCGAGATCTTCTACTTTTTGCATCAGGTCTTTAATAATTCCTTTGTGCTCTTTTTCTTGAGTTTGGAGCTTGGTGACGTCGGACTCGAGATTTTCTGTGCGAGTTTCGACAGAAGCCATTCGATTAGAGATTGCAGAGCATGTTTGGCCTACTTTTTGAACAGCACCTTGAAGTTTTTGTATGGCAGCATGGTTCCTATTGCTGTGCATTTTAACATCTTTGTGAAAAAATTTGATGGAGTTTAGTACTTTGCTCAGTGATGGCTCAGTTGAATTTCCCAATCCGCCGCTGTAAACTTCGTTTTGCTGTGAGGTATTTTCTTCTGGATTCCCCATACTGCATCTGTATGAATCAGATTCTCTAGTACTTTTTGAGGTTGAGTCGTTCCGTGTGGGGGTAATTTTTCTTTAGCTTGCTCCGCATTGCTCCCGGGATTTGTGGTTTCATCGTATAAAGTTTTGCGGGGCCTTCTGTGTGTTGTTCTTTTTTTTTCCCAGCATTTTCTTTGGAGTGGTATTTTGACAGGGTGTCCCTGATTTCCCTGGGACTGTGATGTCAGAGACCTCCAAGGTTGTTACTGCTAGTTTATGGCTAGAGCTTCTTTCCCTTGGGTCCCCTTCCTTGCCTGCCTCACTTGAGTCACTTGTCACGCTGGAGATAGATACTCCTGTCTCATATATGTCCGAGTCAGATTCTTCGGCAGATACTTTGGACTCTAGAAGTAATTTTCTGCCCAGAGAGGATCTTTTTGCCATGAAGGAAGAGTGTTCGGGTCTCGGGGGTTCAATTGGGAGTATAGGCAGGAATTCGCTTTCCTCAGGTGTGATTGTAGGTGAGGTAGCGCTTTCGATCTCTTTCTCTTTTACATTTTTTGCTGATTTGTTCTGCCCTTCCTTGGATATTGGGGTAAATATGTTCGAGATCCGTGGCTGAGAATCTACCTGTTGTCCCGTGATTCTTGCAGCAGCTTTCAGGTTTTTAATAGTCTGTAGTCTCTTCGCCTTTTTGGCCAATAGCTCCAAGTTATCATTGTCATTATCGTATTCTTCGATAGCAATTACTTTGTCCTTTTCGTTTGCCTTCTCTTTGCCTTTCATTTTATCCTTGTCCATGTCCTTTTCTAGCTTCTTATCCGAGGTCTTGTCTGTGTTTTTCTTTGTGTTTTTATTTTTGTCCTTGCCTTTAGGTTTGTCAATACTGCTGCCGCTGTTTTTCACCTCGTGATTTTCTTTGGCTTTGGACTTTCTAGTTTCTGGTCGTCGCTGTAGGTCCTTTGCTTTCTGGACATTGTTAGAGTTTTGTTTCTCTGAAGCTTCTGTTGAAGACTAAGAGCACTTCCAGGTCCATTAGATGTATAGTTGATTCGGTTATCTGTTCAGTTATTTGCTCAGGTGATTGTCCCCCAGCCCCCGCGGGATCAGCCATGCTGTATGTCTGTCTCTGAATCTGTAGCTGAACCAAGACCTGGACTGGAGGTTGCCCACTCAGCTGTGTCTGAGTCCGTCTTTGTGTTGTCGATGTTGCAGTTGGTGTTACGGCTATGATGGGGAGTTTAAAGAGTTTTGGGCCCCTTAATACCACTGTTGCCGATCTGGTAATTATTATGTATGTTTGTAAATCTTGAACAGCCTGCCCTCTTATGGCGATTCTTTCGTTCGGCTCTTGCCAACAGCAGCAGTAACTAGATATTGGTCGGGCTTTAGCTTTAGCCGGTATGGCATAGGCTTTAGTCCAGGTCACCGGTGGTTTAATCGTTACGGAGACAGACACCCAAGTGCCCGTTGTTGGTGCCCTTGCTGCCCCCCCCCCCCCCCCCAGCTTTCACAATGATCCTGTTACCTGCCTATCACAAGTGTCCTTTTTTTTTTCTCCCCCCAAGGATTATATGCCCGGAGTTTATTTTATTATATTTTTTTGTTCAGAGTATCTCGCTAATCTCAGATTATTATTCTCCTCCGTCACCATCCGATCACCAGACCTTGCTGCTGATTTGTGTGGTCTGTAAAGTCTGATCAGGGCCTGCTCTCTAGCGGTACTTCAGGATTTTGTTTGAACTCCTTTGAAAGCGTTATGCGCCCCTTTTATTCAACAGGCTCTTGAGTAGGTAGATGACGCTTGTGAGTCTGGCCTGGAGGTGAGCCGGCCGAGTGCTTGAGTTTCAGCGCCGGGCAGAATCAATCAGAGGAAAATGAGCCGCAGATCAGCCTAAGTGTCGGCTGTAACAGTTGCCGTTTCCCGATTGCAGTTTGACAGTTCTTTTTGACCGGAGGTAAGTGGCGGTGACCAGTGTGGAGGGAGCGCGGGATGGTTGCTGATGCACGGGGATGCCAGGGAGACAAGCTGGGAATCGAGCTGAACTGGGCTGAATAGCTAAAGGGCAGGATGAAGGGCGGGATGCAGCAGGATGCGGGATGCTGATGCTGAAATCACAGCGCTCACAGTTACTCTCCGTTGCTTCAAGCCTCACTGGCTGTTCGACCGGGTCAGGGGTCAACAGTCGTGGATTTATTGCAGAACTCCCAGTGAAAAAGAACCCAGTGAGAAAATTTCAATCTTTCCACATTTCACTTCCCCCCGCAGAACAGCTTGTTGTAGTTCCAGGCTGAATGCCGCTCCCGTTACTCCTCGTACAAGTACTATGTAGGCCCTTCAGCAAGCCCTCCATCCGCTGTTGCACTCAGACTCCTAAACCCTTAGTCTTTGATACATCGGTACCCCATCAGCTCCGTTGGCTGTATACCACATAACCAGTAGCGAGCAGTCTTGACCCGATATCTGGTACTACATCAGAAGGGGAGAATTGGGAGAAAATCCAGAGCGCCGACCAGGACTCACGGAGCGCTTGCTGCCACGTCCGCTCACACTGACGCCATCTTGCCTCACTAAGGGTCTGCGAACGAATGTCACTCTCAAGGAGAAAGCACAAAATGCGGTGGGATGAAGGTAGTCATATTACCGTAACAGTTCATCCAAGCACTTGACTGTCTGATTGAAAGCCTACAGTAAAGCGTTATCGATAATAGCCACCTGCATTAATAAGGCATACTCGTACTCTCCTTGAATTTCACTAGGGTTCTCAAGGTTCTTCATCAGGTTTGTTCGCATGGCACCTTCATTTCTGAATCTCATCTATTATTTCCTTTCATACATTTAAGTTTACTTTTCCTCTTTGCATTATTTTAAAGACATTTGCCAAATCCATCTAAAGAGAGGGAATAAGAATAACTGGAACAGAGGACACATTAACTGGATGAAGTTATGCTGTAGCTAGTAAGAGCTTTAGTATTAGTTAAAACCTTCAGGCTGAGTTATTGTAGTTAACAAAATGGATCCGCAGGAGAAAGTCCCAACTATTAACATTTAGGAAGAACAATCTCACCATGTGAGGAGGGGGCGTGGCCTCGTGCAACAAAGTACCTACGAGGCACTTTTGAACCCCATCCAGCCCCAAACCCCTAGCACCCCAAAAACAAAGCTTGCTGGGCTGGTCCATGCTGATGTCCTGGGGTGTTTTTACACTGGGAGACCATGTGATGTGAGTCAATATCGTGTCACCATGTGAGTTGGCATATATCGGATGCTATTATGCAAGATGGTGCAAACCAGGACTAAGCCGTAGAACACACAAAATATGCTGTCACCAATGTTAGTGTGCCCATGAACCTGCACAGGGAGCATTGCAATATTGCTGTTTTTCATGAGTCTCACCCTCTTTCACCTCAGAGGCTCGGTCAGTAACTTGAAGAGAGGATGCATCCCGAAAACAAGTGCAGTGTGTAAATATACTGCTGAGGATTGGTAAGACATCCCTGGGATGCCCGTGCCCCTTTCCTAAGGGGTGCCCTTGGGGGATGCACTGCCTTTGTGCCTCTTGGTATGTGGAAACTGGACCTCCCAACAGCCAGTTTACCACTGCACCCACAACTGTAATATCGCGGTGACAATGCAACCACACTTGTGGATCTATGCGATCTAAATTATAGCAATGTGGTACAGCAATGCAGAAGCATCCATTACCTTTTCTGTAATACCAAAATTCCCTATCAGTGAAAAAACACAGATGGAAATAGCTGTTACATCCCTGGGACCCCATGTCCTGGGGTGAGACATGTAGGTCACCGCAGCATGATTAACCAAGTTTTTTTCCCACTTAAAGTGGCTCGTTTGGGTATTAGTAAGACCTTTGGAACCCACCCAATGGTTACATGTAGCATTCATCTGGGCTACCTCATCTCACTGCGTCAATTCAATCTAGGCTCCCTTTCCTGGAGCTACTCTGTTGTTACAAGCTCACATTCTACCCCTTAAATCACCACATCCAAATCCGCGCTTCAATCAATGGACAAGAATATTACTTTAGCCATATTAGATGGAGTGGTGAGGACTGAAAGATGGACAAGAAAGAGCAAGCCTCAATGAGCAGTACAAAATACAAAGGGGCAGATTTATTAAGAAGTAACACAATGCAGTACAGCAAAGCAAGTTCTCTGCACTGCATAACATGAATAGGAGAGAGCTGGAAAGCCCAATATCTACCAAGATATGACACTCTTCAGCTCTCACCCTGCCCTCCCTTGCACACATTCTAATAAGTCTACAGCGAATCCAACTAAGAGCAACATATCTTTTCAAGATCCTCAGCTCAATTTTACAAAGCATTTCTGGACAGCTGCCCTGGAGTAGCACATAGCAAGGCTCTGGGCTCTAGTGCAAGCATGGAAAATTGCCCAGTTGGCTGGTAAAAGAGAGACATAATTGGGGTATAGTAGGCCCATCACTGACCTGACCCCCCTTACCACTGCATCTGCTGCACTAATGATAGAATGTCGCTGCCCCATGCAACAAACTGTCCGACCTCACAAGGACGTACATTTTCTTCTACCAGAGGGCACCTCCTTGACTTTCCACCTCCAAATTTGTGAACCATAGGGCCAGATGATTGCAAATCCTATACCTTTAGCACTTAAACATCTGCCCAGTTTCACACTCCTTTCATTTAGGTAGGTCTTAAACGTTCACCTGTTATCCACCTCTTACCAAACCTCACCAAATCCATGAATCTGCTGAACCAGTATCGCTCCAAAATTGAGCTTATTTTGCAGCGTGTGTACTACAAAGATCTTGCCTAACATTCATAACAAAATCAGGATAATACAGATAAATGTGAGTGTGCATAATTTGTGGAAGCAGGGTCTCATGGTTGATAAAGCCAAAAAATAATTATAGAGACCAAAAAGAAAAGTAATACTCATTCTCAAATCATTCTTTGAGACATTTTGCCACTTATTATTTCGGTACCACCTTCAGTGGAAATTGTGGTAAATAATGTAAATGTAGAGTATTTATATAGCTCACTTCTACCCGGAGGCCTCGTAGAGCTGTATTCATACCGCTGTGGAACCCATCCTGGCTTTCCTGTGAAATGTCCACTCCTGGGCACCCCCAAGGTGAAGCCAGGCATCCCCAGCACTGCTGGGGCTGTTGTGGAGATTAAGCAAGCTATTGCCCAGAGTCACAGAGTGGGACCCATGATTAGACTAGGCACCGAGGCGAGAATGATCAGGTCAGGGGAAATTGAGTCCATGAGCCGCCGAGGCAGGAATTGAACCCTGGTGCCGGGCCAAACGTCTGCATCAGGGTCTGCCGCTCTAATCATTGAGCCACGCTTCTCCAATGTATTTTAAGGATAACTTTTGTTTGTTAAAGTAGCATCTATTACAGTGGTTAGAAGAAGCTGGTGATCGTGGTTACAGTGGCGTCTCTAGAACTGATTTTAAGGGGGGGGCATAATCTGTCTCAGCTTGAGGCGAGAAAAATGAGGTGCATTTTCGCAGAAGGCATTGTGACAACAGCTGTCTGCTGTGTAAATCTGCCAAATATTTGCATTTTGCCTGAAACCCACATTCTAATCTCATGCTCCAAGAATTATGGACAAAGCATTACCCTTAGATGTCAGAAAGAGATACCCATCTAGTGACTCATAGACACAGTGTGAAACTGGAAAATATGGGATTAATGCCGGCTTGACCAAATTGTGTGATCTTAGACAATACTTTATTTTACGGTATTCAGTCAAAATATCGAGTTGCAAATGTTGATTTAATAAAAAAATATTGAGTTTTAAATAGCGTGACACCGAAATATCGACAGCAAGAATATTGTGGTCAAGAATATCAACTTTAAGGTAAGAAAGATTGATTTTAAACATATAGAAGTCATTAAGATTGTTTTAAAAAAATGGTTGCTTAAAATATCGATTTTTTTATTAGTGTTATGTATTTTAGTATATATTTTAAATGCATGTGATGTATTTTTTTCTTTAAGTATTGGTTATGTGTTAAATGTTTAGTAGTTATTAAATTTTTTAAAGTACATTTAGCAATTTTTTAGTTCCCTAGTGGGTTGTGAGCTTATAGGGGAATAGGGTGGTAAGTAATTTAATGAAAATAAATCAATGCATATTTTATATTTATTAATATTTATTTAATTGAGATTTTATAATGTTAATTGTGTTTTTAATTTTTTGGGGTACCTTCTAGGTGTGGGTTGTGGGGATTATAGGTGTAAAGGGTGGGAAGTTAATTACATTTTATATGTTTTCATTTGTTTTTAATTAATAATATTTGTAATTAATAATATTTGTCAGTTAATTATGCCAATGTATTGCTTCTTATTTTCGATGAGGGTTGCATGGTGTTATAGGCTAGGAAGTAAATGGACTAAAGTTATGTAATAATTAATGTTTTTGTTAATAAATCATTTCTAAATACCAATATGTATTTGTTTTAGAAAGTATTTTTTTATTTAATATAATATTTGTCAGTATTTGTGATATGTATTTAATATTATATCTGTTTTTATTTTTAATAATACATATATTTGTAATTACATTTTTAATATATTTATCTTTTTTTACTTACTTAAAAAAATATTTTTATTCTGTTGATGATATTTTGTTTGTTTTTAATTTTGAACTGACTGGAGTGGGAATAGTACATTTTATCCCTCCGCTATCTAACAGTTTCCGTACTGTTGTACTCAGTGGAGTGGGAATAGTACATTTTACCCCTCCGCTATCCAAACCCTTTCCCTACTGTTGCACTCACTGGAGTGGGAATAGTAATTTTTACCTCTCTGCTATCCAACAGTTTCCCTCCTGTTGCACTAATTGGAGTGGGAATAGGTATATTTACCCCTTCACTATCCAATACTTTCCCTACTGTTGCGCTGACTGGAGTGGGAATAGTACATTTTATCCCTCCACTATCCAACACTTTCCCTACTGTTGCACTCACTGGAGTGGGAACAGTAATATTTCCCCCTCCGCTATCCAACCCTTTCCCTACTGTTGCACATATATATATATATATATATATATATATATATATATATAATATTTGTGACATCAATATGTTTGTACTTACCATTATAAGTATAGCATGTAGATATTTTTGACATCGATATTTTGGTCACGATATTTCTGTATGGGAATATTTTGAGTGTTGCTATTTTGTCAGTGTACCTTATTTCACCCAGCCTTCATTATCACAAATAAGAGCAATTTCAAATACATTAATTCATGTTTGATTTAATAGCTTATAATATTGTGTAGCAGGGTTTCCGTTCTCCCACAGAACTGTGCACAGAGATCTAGAACCTGGGTGAGTCAGGGTGACCCAGAACTCACCTTTGTTTCAGAAATCCCCTTACCAAGCTAGCTACAGTGTCTCATCGGTAGTAACTACTTCCCAATGACTTAGACAATCCAGAACATGAACTTAGAATACCTCAGGTATCGTGGAACACATGAACACTCTTTCGTTATATAATCATTACAAACCGAAACTGGGAGGCAGAGAACACACGTGCAAGTTTGAAATGTTTATTTTTCAATGCAACATTCTCAAACGCAGTATCTTATATAATATCAACATACATATTATAAAAATCAGAGTTAGCAGCATAGTCACTAATCCATAATAAGCAAAAGGTGATAGCATGTTATGATGCAAAGATCTATATAATTCTGTATCACCTATATTTCGCGCACCCTAATTAGCATATTATATTATATCTAAGAAGGTCTCATCTGGGTTCTTAGCAGGGCGGACCCATACCTCTAATTCTCAGTAGGAGGAGATCACATCAACCGCTACCAGCTCTCAGCATGCGAAGCATCAAGTGTGTTGTTTCATTCTCTGTAACTCTATCTTAAACCCACGTAGAGCCCAATCTTGGCAGCAACAGTATTTGTGTTATGACTAACGTGGTGCGAGGATCAGGCCTTCAACAACCTTGTGTTAGGTTATTCTTAGAGTGTGCAGTTCTCAGTGTGCAGACAGTTGTACCAAGTGTACCAAGCACGACTGATACCAAGGTAATAACATATTATTCTCAAATAAACCACATCTTTCGTCTAGGTTGAAAGCTACAATAACAAGTAGGTGTCGTGTGCAAACCGAAGCAGAAAGAAAATATGGCGTTTAAACATTTAATAAGCACATGCTAACTTAACACAATATATAGAAACGTAGTAACCATATGACACCCCCCCCAATGATCCGAGGACAGTCAAAAATGAAAAATCATAAGCCAATACTCTATGAGAGGCAGGACATGAAAGCAGAGTTCAATGATATTGAGCCAAGCTAAATATATGTAAATGTATGTAAAATTTAAAAATAAAATTCAGGTATGAATGCCTATAGTGGCCACACAAAATATAAAAATTCGAACTTGAGGCCTACTCTCAATTAATAGGCCCGGAACATCTGAAAAAATCGAATGTTCATATTGAAAAAGGCACCATTCAGAATTACTAAAAAGTCACGTGCCATAATGATGGAAGTCTTCAAAGTCACTCATGGGTTGAATGAATATGCAAAATAGGTAGCTACAGCTTCCAACATGAAATCACTGTCATCATCTGAAAACAGTTCAGCCATCCAATTAAGCAATGGGAAAGAACATACGTGCTCCTCCAACACCGATTCCTCTAGCAACATCAGAGGACAACTCAGTGGGTTCTCGAGAACGCTCTGTGCCAGAAAGTCATGCACCGCTGCGAATATGTCCCACTGACCCATTAGTCCATGCATCGCTGCCACAGCCATAACCCTTTCGCCAGAACAGACCAGCTCGTGAGCCACTACGGGGTTCATCAGCTGATCAAAGTTGACGTCAGGAGAAGTCGGTAAACAGAGACACAAATCAATGGCCCAGTCGAAATCACAGCTCAGGCAATGAAACACGGGCTGGACACATGTGAAATAGGAAAATCTGAAAGATAATCCAAAAGCCGTGCTTAAAGTCGCAAGCGGCAGGGAGCCATAGTAATCAAGCATCCGGTTGCGAAACTGCATCAGTAGGTGCTGAGCGTTTCCTTGCGCAGGATGGGCATCCATGTTTTATAAAGTAAAATATCACCAGAACGCCTGCAGCCAAAGCCAGCAAAACAGGAAATCCACCAAACAGGCTAGCGAATATAGAATGAAAGAACGCAGGGATAATACCAAATACTTTTTCAAATGTAGTCACGAGACCACTGCTAACCATTTTAAAAAAATGAGCCAGGCTCGTTGTGGAGGAGGCATTGAAGATTTGATGAACCAGCTCGCAGAAATGAAACGGCAAATCAGTACTTAAAAGTGCCTGTACTTCCGTGCGTGTGTTTGCTATGTGAAGGACATAAGTTTCGCGGGCAGAGCTCAGGGCCACCTGCTTTTGAGACAATAGGGCTCTTATACGGCCTAAACCATTGAACTCAGCTCTCAAGGTTGGTATTCTTGGCCAAATTAAAACATCTGAATTCCCATGCGTGGGTGGATATAACACATTCTTGCAGCAAACCACCCTTTCTGACACGGTAACCACATATGCGATACCGGCCTCTAACCCACAACAAAATTCGTTATTCAAAAGTAAATAACTACTGTTGGACAACAAAGTGAACGTGGGAACTATTGTAGGAACTGGTGTCCCTTTCAAAACACAGGCCAAATTAGGTTTGTCCTGATTACAAGAACCATGCAACTGGATGTGTCTGCATATTAGTGAGCGGTCAGGTGACTGTGTACATTCTTCACCATTCAGATTCACTTCATTTCCCTCTTTTAGGCATCTATAAGTGTATGGTAAAGACCATGTCTCATGGAGAAAAGCACTGCCTAATGGTTCATATCGCCCAATGGCTATATATTTCATACAATTTGTAAATTTATACAAAGCAAAAGGTAAGGAAATAACACCATGGATAAGCCATGTAGCAGCGGTCACTTCAGCCACAGAAAAAGGCAAGGATTCTAATTTTTCAATGTGTAACATAGAAAATGTCGCATCTCTCATTGATAGCATGCGCTGTTTTTCAGTCAGATTAAATGGGGCAAATAGTGATGAGACGTTCATAAAATTCCAAGGCACTCGGCCATTCTTAAGAGTTTGTAGTGTCCAAGCAAACTGCATCACAGAACGTAATTGATTTTGACCATGATACAACACGGACACTTCATCATGTACAATGTCAACAACAGAAGACACAATATTGTTTAACGTGTAAATCCGGGAAGAAAGCGCAAGCACCTTTTCTAAATTTGCTTGATCAATAGCTCTGAGGCGTTTAGCAGCCTCAACTTGGGTAACTTTCCAAATTTCATTGTAAATCGCATACAGCCATCGTTTAGATCTACCCTTAGCTGGGCCTTTTATAAAATCGTTCAAATCCACATTATCATTCAATAGAGACAGATGTAGTTTAACTGCAGCTAATGTGGAATGTTGTAACCAATTCTGACACAGTTTCCCCACAGAATAAGTCGTGACAGTATAGTCTTCTTCAAAACGGGGATCGAGTCTGACTTCTGTGAACCCCTCAGCAAAACCCAGAAAACGGCGTTGGCAAGAATCAGCACTCCTATGCCACACCAGCCAACCCTTAGAATCCAAACTGGAAATGTTAAAGGACGAATTGTGTAAAAAAGTTTGCAACTCATGAATGGACAAATCAGTAAAATTACCCCAACCTGTATATTCCTCTAGGTCTGGGATGGTCGGTGTATTTAATTTTTTAGAGGTAGCCAATCCAAAGCATGTTGTTTGGAAAATGGTAGAATTTAAAAACCACATGTGATGCGGGATGAGACATGCACGGTGCAAAGCCTCAGTGCCTTGTACCTGCCAATCTTTGGTACCCCAAACCGATTTAAGGTCAATTGTTCCTTTCCAAAACTCGTAGCCATCTACAGCCAATTTGTCTAGAAAGGACGCCGAATACAACATTTTTGTATCTGTAAGTTTAACTTTGGACATGGGCTTTTGTGTCATTTTAAAATAGAATGACTCGGGATTTGATTGATTAAAGTCTGTAAAATAGGTGTATTTTTTCAAAAACGTATTGGAGCTGCCACCGAATGGAGCAGGGCAGTGTTCCCATTGTGCTTTATTTACAGCAACCCTCCTGGAATTTGTTTTATGTAAAAAATGATTACCATAGTGTTGAAAACAAAACAAATCGCCATAATTAATAGAATCTGTATACAGATCCTCAGCATCGAAGGCAGCATAATACTTCAAATCAGAGAATAATGCTTCTACGGCCTGAATATCCCAATCATCAGAACGTATATTTTGTTTAATCACATCTCCCATGTTTACTCTAAGCACATTTGGAACATTAATCACTTCAGTGAGGCCCATGTATCTGAAACCTAACCGCATCCCACACAATCCCATCAAGGACAGGCCAAGCAGTAATGTTAACTGTATTTAAGTTTCGTTTCAGTCTGTGCGCTGAATGTGAAGAGGAAAGAGGGGCCAATGTTCCATTAAGGTACCGAATTCCTGTTCTTTCTTTAACGTAGTGTCCATCAATCAGACGGAAAAAATAAAACACAAAACCAATTGACATAAAAAGATAAAATGAAAATAGGATCAACCAAATGTATGTCCAAGGGGGAATTAAAAAATGTTTTTTAAACAACGTGGCATATCTTGCAATGTTTGAGGGTTTCTTTGAAAGTTCCGAAACAGAGTCAAAAGAGAATCTGGACTGGTTGGCCAAACGTGTCTGCAAATCAGGCATTGATAAATCAGCAGGATAGGTGTAGGTCAGCTCATCAATGTTAGTAACAGGAATAGTATTTAATAAAGGACTGGATATGGCAGGCATCTCGAGGGACACCTCCTGTTCTGCGCCAGATGTTATTGCTAGTACAGAGTGCCTCACCATGGAAGGACAGGATACAGCCGGTGTCATGCTATGAAGAATCGGCCACCCTGTGTGTCTTGACATTGTCAATAGAAATAAATCTGTTTTCCTTACGACCAGGAAGTGGTGGTAAAATGACTGTTCTTGTGCCCTTCACTCCAAGAACTCGAACCGGTGCTCGATATGAGGGACCAAACTCTTTCTTGTTATCGATCTTCTCTCGAACCAGTTCTCCAACTCGGGGTAGCCAGCCAACTACCGGGATCTGCAGCGCATCATCCGATGTGGAGGGCAAATGTTCCTTTGCAAGACTGTCTCTGGTCTTTTGTAGATTCTGTAAAACATTGCAATGTTCATCTACGTCAAAGGCCGTGGCCTGGGCCTTGGAGTCTAGCCCATCGAGGTCAGGTACATACATCTTGATACCAAAGAGCATTTCGTATGGGGTCCGCCCACCCAGAGACCTTCTAGGGAGATTATTAAGCGCACGCTGCACGCCTATGAGGTGGGCTAACCAGTTTCTGCCAGTGCCTATAACTCGAGCTGTCAAAGATTGCTTTAAGTCGCGGTTCATTCGTTCAACTACACTGTTACCCTCAGGTCTGTAGGGACTCGAAAACTTGACTTGGACCCCCATCGAAACCATAGCATCCTTATACGCCTTAGAGGCGAAAGCCGGACCCTGATCCGAATGGAAAGTACCACAGGCAAAAATTCCCACAAAGACACGCAAATCCTTAATGACAGTACGTGAATCAGCGCTCCGATGCGGCCAAACCCACACAAAGCGTGTGCATGAATCAACTGCTACTAAGATGTACTTATACGCAGTATCAGAAGAAAATGGACCGCAGTGATCCAAATAAACGCATCCAAGTGGTTTATTCGAGATGTACAACTGTGTCTGAGGCGGACGCGCAGCAGTTGAAGGCTTAATCTGCTGGCAAATGTCACATTGAAGGACATAATCGCGCGTCTGTTTGTACAGTCCCCGCCACCAGAACCTCTGTTGTAGCTGAGTTACAGTGGCTGAGACGCCCGCATGCGCAGACGCCACACCTTCATGAGCCGCTGTAATCAAAGCAGCCCTGCGATCCGAGTTGGGAACTAGACGTTCGCCAACTTCAGGGATTTTCACATAAGGAACCTTATCGGGACTTAAGTGGTATGTGTATTTAGAAGGGAATATTTACTTCCCTTCTCTGTTGCAGCAACTGCTGCCAAGATGTCATCATCTATTTTGCTTTTGGATCTCGTGACTGCTGCAACTAAGTATTTCGATACTGCTGACTTCGCTGCTTCATCAGCAAGCGAATTGCCAACAGCGTGGACCCCCACGCGCTGATGACCGAGAGTATGAATCACAAACATGAGTGGCAACTTCTCTTTAAGTTCCGCCACTCGGACCCAGATCGTTTTATGTTTTATTGTGCTACCTTTGGAGTCACGAAATTCATTTTGAATCCAAAAGAACAAGTTTTCATTGTAAGACTGGACACAGTAGTAAGAGTCACTTACGATCAAAGTCGTCACACTAGGATCTGCGTACTCCAATGCAAGCATCAGCGCACAAAGCTCTGCTAATTGTGCGGTGCAGTCCCCAAGCGTCTGCGTGTGCACGACACTGGACATGAACTCATCGTTCACCATGGCACCGACCACAATGGCGCAAGCGGAAACGTAGGCATGTTTAGAGCCATGCGCAACCTGCGCCGAACCATCAGTGTAAATGATGCAATGGAAATCCTCCAACGGCCGCATTGCTAAAGGAGCAGGATGAACAAACTCATACTGTAAATACTCCTGCGACCGTAACGTGGCGTCAAAAATGAACGTGACATCCTGGGACGTCAAGGATGCAGCCCACTGAATCCACCGAGGGTGCAAAGCTTTGGAATTAGGTACACTGGCTTTCGTAACCGCCTCTAAGGCAGGACACGGGGTAACAACCAACATGCGTTTTCCTTGTGACAGGGCACGTTCTTTAAGAATCGCCATCTGCACAGCCGTTAAAACTTTTTCTACAGTGGAAAATCGCAGTTCAGCCGAAGTGTACAAGTGTGACTTGTAAGCAATAGGTACTGTATCTCCTTCATTAAAGGTCAGGTACGTGAAACCCACCGCCCCAGGGATAATCCTTATCACCAGGTTGGTTTGGTTATCACGAGTCTGTAAGTATTCAGAAGCAAGCAAATCAGCCTGCAAAGACTGCAGAATGGCCGAATGCTCAGGCAGCCAGCATGATTTGGAAAAAGATGGTTGTATCAAAGCATACAAAGGCTTGATACGCTGGGCATATTCCGGAATGTAAGTCCTCCCGAAATTCAAAAATCCCAGCAAAGACTGTAATTTTTTCAGTGTTGTCGGAGAGCGCAATTGTGCGCATTTCTCCAGGAAGTGAGGTGCTAAACCCTTCCCCTCGTTGTTAAGCTCGTAACCTAGAAACAACACTGTGTACTCTGCAATGTGCGACTTTGCAAAGTTAAACTTGTAACCAATGTCTGCAAAGTTACAAATTATGCTATTTACTCGACACAGATGCTCCCAAAGATCGTCGTCTGTGAGATAAATGTCATCCACATACGAACAAGCAACTGGGTCGAAGCTCTCCAAAAGAGAGACTATGCGGGCGGAGAATACTCCAGGACTGTTCTTATAGCCCATTGGAAGACGCCGAAACATTTTTTGCACACCGCCGCATGTAAAACTGGTCCATTGGGAACTTAGACCGTCTAATCTATGGGCATAAAAACCATTGGAAATGTCAAGCGTGGTTTTGAACCGTTTACGCTCAAGACTATTCACTAACGCAGAGCCATGAGTATTCTGTACTGCGCAGTTACGGCAATGCAAGTTCAAATGCCTATAATCCAAAACCAAACGATATGAGCCGTCCGGCTTGTTTACAGTAAAAAGTGGGTTATTCATCGGTGACACACACGTTTCAATTACACCTTGATATTCCAATTGTTCAAGGATAGCCGCGACTGAAGCTTTGGCTTCACGTCGTATGGGATATTGAGGTTGAGGTTGTGGTTGAGACCGTAAAGGAATCTCGTGGCTAGGCGACAATTTATCCCAGCCACACTGATTACGGTACACAGCCGGCGCAAGCGCCAGAGCCCACTCTTCTGCAAAATGCAGCGCTTCCACTCTCGGTACAGTGTGCGCGAAACTGGGTAGGATTACCTCCTCCCCTCGCGGAGCTGCGAGAACAAAAGGTGGGGGCCAGTCAGCCTCCGAAAGCAAAATGTCATATGTAGACGAGAGATTTTCCCAAAATACCCCTTTAACAGTTTGCTGCATGTCACCTTCAATTAACAGGACAATTTCAAAAAGTCGTTCAGGGGGAGCAACATGCGTGTCAGCAGTTTCAATCACAACATAAGAATCAGTCGCTGTCACCTTCAACAGTGGACGGAGGGCCTCTCTCACTATGGTAATCTCTGCTGCGCTGTCCAGCAAGGTCAGAGGCCACGTCAGATTCCGAAGCCGCGTTCTCACTATCTGGGGCATAACGATGCGCTGTCAGGGCGGCGACTTTCTTCGTGGCAAACTGTGGTCTCTTGGGCGTAGAGCCTTCCTGCTGCTCTCCACTGTTTCGCGGGCGGGGCTGACCACGTCCTTGCTGGCCACCCCTGCCCCTGCCACCCCCTCCACCACCGGTTGACGGAGCCGATGAGTCCTGAAAGGAACGAGGAGAGCGTTGGTCAGAAGCCTGAAACCTTTCAGGCGATTTAATCATCGCGCGGTCGCGCAAATCATAAACACGATCCGACTGCGCAGGCAACGGAGACGCAGGAGCAGAAACCTGTGTTTGTTGTTGTTGTTGCTTACCCTGATTCTGCTTTTTAGGCCAATTTTGCTTCTTGGACTTTTGTTGACCACTTGTTTCCAAAGTTTGACCCTGGGGCTGTTTCTTCTCCTTTTCAGGAAAAGCTTTAACCCCCATCGCATTGCGGCCAACCATTTTGTAAGCAGCTACAATTATCCTTGCCAACCGTCGGGGTCGTTCGGCCTCGGGAACCAACGCCAACGCGTTAGCAACTTGAAAGTTCACTGCATCCCCCTTGACATTTGCAAGGATCAGATCGCAAACTACATCAAAGGAGCCACACAGGCGCATACCCAATTCAACAGCCGACTCCGGTCCGTGTTCGTCTTGAACACGTTTAAGGACCCCACCTAGATTGGTCACAGACGGGGAGCCATAGCACCTCGAATAGACCGCTGCAAAAGTCTTGCCCCAGGTTTCACAGTCAACAAGTTCAGGAGCCAAATCCTTCGGCAAACTTAGTGTAAGAATCCGGTGTTTATCACCCGGACTCGTGTTGGGAAACACAGCTTCCAGCTGGCCGAATTTCTCAGCAAGCCAGAAAGGAAAATCATCCTTTTCTTGGGGCTTTTTACCCATCACGGAATTAACCATGACCGGATTGATTTTCAGACCAGCATGTTCTGCCCTAAGCTGTGCGCCCCGTGGGGCAGCGTCTTGAACATTACGGCTAGTGTAATGAACAAGCGCTCTAATCACTTCCACTGCGACTTCATGAAGCCGCCGCAGATCAGCCACGTTACAAGTGGCGCGTTGAGGGTGAGGAGTGAATCCAGCCAAAGGGGGCCAAGGTGTGCCCGGAATGGACAAAGGACCTAACCTTGAAGCCGATAATGAGTGTGGTAGGGCGCCACCAAACCAAACTCCATGCTGCCATGCATCTATAGGAACTTCCAGTGCTCTGTACGGAGCATACGCAACCGGTACAGCTGTAGCAGTGTATGAATGGAACACTCCAGAATTAGCGTCCACTGGCGGAAACGTCACCCACGAATAAAACAGTTCGTACGGGTAAGCATGTTCCGCACTCACTACCAGAACTACAGCCAAGCCTTCCACAGGAACATCATACATCCGCAAATGGTCACGCACCGCAATGCGACTATGCTGCGGGATGTCCACGGCTTGTGCCATGTCAGCACAGAAAAGTGAAAACACAAAGATTACTTTGTAGCATAACTGGGTAGTAATTCAAAGAAACCTTTTACAGATAGATTCAAGCTTGAAAAAGACCTATTTAAAAAATAGGTAGGCTTTTCCGACACTGCCGTTTTCCGGAAACGGGAATGAAGGTGTTAGGGTTTGAATGTTATACTACTCGAGTGTCATGATATAAGGCCAACCAACGTACGGGCGCCATGTAGCAGGGTTTCCGTTCTCCCACAGAACTGTGCACAGAGATCTAGAACCTGGGTGAGTCAGGGTGACCCAGAACTCACCTTTGTTTCAGAAATCCCCTTACCAAGCTAGCTACAGTGTCTCATCGGTAGTAACTACTTCCCAGTGACTTAGACAATCCAGAACATGAACTTAGAATACCTCAGGTATCGTGGAACACATGAACACTCTTTCGTTATATAATCATTACAAACCGAAACTGGGAGGCAGAGAACACACGTGCAAGTTTGAAATGTTTATTTTTCAATGCAACATTCTCAAACGCAGTATCTTATATAATATCAACATACATATTATAAAAATCAGAGTTAGCAGCATAGTCACTAATCCATAATAAGCAAAAGGTGATAGCATGTTATGATGCAAAGATCTATATAATTCTGTATCACCTATATTTCGCGCACCCTAATTAGCATATTATATTATATCTAAGAAGGTCTCATCTGGGTTCTTAGCAGGGCGGACCCATACCTCTAATTCTCAGTAGGAGGAGATCACGTCAACCGCTACCAGCTCTCAGCATGCGAAGCATCAAGTGTGTTGTTTCATTCTCTGTAACTCTATCTTAAACCCACGTAGAGCCCAATCTTGGCAGCAACAGTATTTGTGTTATGACTAACGTGGTGCGAGGATCAGGCCTTCAACAACCTTGTGTTAGGTTATTCTTAGAGTGTGCAGTTCTCAGTGTGCAGACAGTTGTACCAAGTGTACCAAGCACGACTGATACCAAGGCAATAACATATTATTCTCAAATAAACCACATCTTTCGTCTAGGTTGAAAGCTACAATAACAAGTAGGTGTCGTGTGCAAACCGAAGCAGAAAGAAAATATGGCGTTTAAACATTTAATAAGCACATGCTAACTTAACACAATATATAGAAACGTAGTAACCATATGACAATTGCTCTATCTATAATAAGAATCTTGGCCACATACAGGGTACACATGACAAATGACTTGCCTCTTAGTTGGCTGATAGCATTAGTCAGAGTGAAGGCAGGAATGTTGTTCAGTTCATGGTTAAAAACTCTCACTTTCAATAAATACTTCTCAAATAATCTGATGTATTAAGGTGAAAAAATTCCGCTTGTTAAAGAAGTATGCTTTTTTGAATTTTGAACCCACCTTAACATATCCTAACATCATCTTTGTTGCATGATTTACGTGCCAAAAAGTTTCAAGCCTGGGCGCATGCATGGGTTCTTAGAGCCAGAGCCGACTGTTACAATAAAGATTCAATGGCAGATAAGAAGAAACGTTTTATTAATTGTCTTCGGCTCTTCTTCTCTCTGAGGTGAGTTAGACAGAACTCAACATACTAAGCTGAAAGGATGAACAGTTGGTGGGGAAGGTATTGAAGGGGTCATACCATCAATATACCAGATGACATAACACATATTTATAACACATATTTATAACACTGATCCTTGGCTCAGCCAGCTCCATGGACACATCCCTAAAAGTGACCTAACTTTAGGTGGCACTGTCTGCAGGAACACAAGCCTAGCCTATGGGATTTTAAATTCTGCCCCATGTGTGTCCTGCTGCAGACCAGGAAACTTGATCTTCCTGCAGCTGGTTGCCAGGTATGATGAAGGACGGTAGCGCCCATGGAGGGAGTGCCGCGGGGCGGTGGGGGGTAGTAAACTCCGGCTCACCGGAGTAATGTAAATAAATAAATAAATAAAACAAATGTCATTGCGCGTGTTAAAAGGCCAAATGTGTTTCAGTGCGTGCTATGAAATTCGTTTTATTTATTTACATTACTCCGGTTGACCGTGAGCTGGAGTTTACTACCCCCCACCACCCTGCCCCTCCCCCACCACCCTGCGGCACTCCCTCCACGGGCCGCTACTGATGAAGGAGGTGTCAAGCTCTAAGGAGAGGAGAGCTGGTAGGCACTGCTTATATTAACAAAGGCTGACTTTTCTTGATGTTTCCCCAGATGTCAATTCACCAAAATGTCAGGGGTAGTGGCAGTGACTTCACATGCCCCTTGACCTTCGCTTTCACTCACATCTACCCATGCTTATAAATACACACTCATTGACACATACACACACGCTCCACCTACACATGCCCACACACTCATACATAAACACACTCAAAACTCCAGGCACGCACACAAAATACATATATTTACAGTATTTTTTTTTACGTCATCTGCCAGCGAAAGTCATATTCCTGCTATTTGTACTATATTTTTTATTAAACTAATAACGCATAATGTAATATTATGCATTATTAGCATAATAAGAAATTGACGAACAACTAGGTGAGTACGGCACTTCTCAGAAACAAGCAGGTACTCTGGCATAGAGTACCGGCACTTCTATTTTTCCATTTCAAGCCCTGATTCCAACATTAGGCTCACCCCTTCTGTGATAAACTGCCCCTTAATGTACTGTGCAAGAGTCCGCATCTGTCATGAATTGGGGACCTTCAGTGAAACAATAAATGCACAGCATTGTGACCACGTGCCAAAGAGCTATCAATTTAACCGAACCACATTTTAACAGAGGTGCTGGTACCTCTATACAGATGGTAATCTGAGCCACTATCCAAGGCTCTAGCAGGCAGTGGGAGGTCTGGACTTTAACACTCCGTCACACAAGCAGCTCGCACAGGTCACAAGTCGGGGGTATACGCAGGTACATAGCATCCAACCTCTATTTTCAGGGTGTGGACACGGTCCACCCTGCCAAGAAGTTTGGCCCCACAGACGTATGTTGAACTTGTCCCGGTGTAATTTTCAGACACTGGGACACATTCAGCAGTGCCTGTGCATTGTCTGCTTTCCATTCCCAGCAGCAACATGCAGGTAGCGAGGGGGATTTATTTCACCTCCAGCTGGGCCGAAGTTAAGGGGCATCAGGCCTCCTTTTGTTTGAATATGCTGACTGGAGGCAGCCTGGAACCGCACTCTAAAAAGTAAATGCAGCAGAGGAGAAACAAAAGCGCAAAGCTTATTATCTCTTCACAAGCACTTAAGAGAGGCATGCTTTTGACTTTGTTCAGTCCCTGTATATAAGTGTGTAGTAGGGTGAATGTTCCTCTTTCCCTGCTCTCTCTTTCCCCTTGATGTTCAGCCTGAGTATTTGTGGAATGTTTATTATGTCATGGAATGTTGAATGTCTGATGTGAGTCAGTTGGAGGCTGCTCCTGGTGGGGCGTACATACAGGCCTACTTACCATCATGGCTACACTTAATACTCCTGTAACCTGTACCTGAATAAAGCTTCTACTTGGAACCACAACCTGACCTCCTGTGGACTTTCATACTACGACATAGTGCACGCACTGTAAGAATGTCAGATGTGTTGGTCTGTCCCAGTATTTACACAAATAACAATTTCAATAGCACTGTTTTATTTCTTGTATAAAGCTACGCAACCAAAGGCAGGGTGTCAGCTCTTTACGAAATATACACATTATACATTGACAATAAATCATGTAAGTGTGTAAATCAATGTACAGATGAGTGACATGAGACAGGGTTACAAGGTGTAGGAGTCATACATCCATATCTCATTGTGCTGTATTGGAAGGATTACAGTTTATAACCTGCACTTAGCAAAAGGTTCTCTGTGCAGTAAGCCACTTACCTATCTGCATAAAACAAAAATGTGTCATCTGCATGTTACATTATGTGCTTAGACAGAGACATCTTTAACCTTCTATATTAATTTGATACAAATGTGGGACTTTACAAAACACAGATCTCTCCCAAAAATGTGTTAACCTGCAGAGTTATCTCACCATTACTACTATACCCTGGGCAACTGTGCAGCAGATGCTTTAACCCAAATATTTTAAATTGCAGACTTTGTGACCAATTAAGCAGAACAGATCTACTTCCATGCTTTTCTTTGTGCCAATATCTTTGTGGCAGGGTTTAAAAAATATAAATGTTTAAGATGAGGCCCAGATTTTGCGTCAGCATTGCGCCACCTTTTTGGCACAACCCCCTTAACGCAAAATCTAATTTGTTAAATCTCATAATGCGCTTAAATGTACTCATGCTTTTTTAACGATTTAAAAAAAAATCCTACACACAACCCCTGTCCCCAGCTCTTGAACTATACAGTGCAAAGGCCCAAAACAGAGCTCTGTATGGAGCGGAGATCTGGGGATTCACTCCTGTAAATCAGTTAACGACTTGTGAGAACAATTTTGCCAGGGCTTTGATCGCACTACCTGTCACAACACCAGTTATTCCACTTTTTTGTGATCTTGGGCTAAAAAGAATTGGTGATCTGGCTGCCCTTAAACCCTTAACCTATTGGTTGCGTCTATGGACTAACCCCCCAACTGACTGAATATTGTAATTCTCTTCGGGAGGTATTGGCGCTCAACAGGGCTAAACAACTTCCCTGGTTCAAGCACATTGCAAAATGGTCCAAGCTATTGAACCTAATGGGCTTATGGGAGTATCCAGAAAGGGCCACCAGTCGCGACATTTTGTCTCTCAAAGCTACTTACTGGAAGGTGGTGGGCGAGCACTATATGAACACCCCAACTAGCGGTCAGCTAATTACAAACTTCCTAATCATAAAATCTTGCTCCCTATTTGAACCGTTCCTTGACCTGATCTCGCCCCCACTCGCTAAAAGCTTGTATATCAGGTTTAGGTATGGTAATCTGTTGCTGAAATTTCCGGGGAAAGAGGCGAAGGGCCTAAATTTAGAAACCTGCCCGGCATGCTGCGCAGCTGCCGAAACTGATGAACATATTTTGTTTGTTTGTCCCAAGTATAGGCAGGTACGTAGGAGATGGATTAGACCTATATGCCTTAACATGAGTATTAGGAAGTACCAGATTGCATTTAGAATTTTAAAAACAGACACTTCTGGACCAATTGTGTTTTCCCTTAGTCGTTTTCTGTTATCTTTTAGGTTGATTCATAAAAAATGTATTTGCTAATTATGACACCATTTTACCTATCCTTTTATAATATATATGTATCTCACATCCACAGCTGACTCAATGGTTTAGTTTTTTTTTTTAAGTTTGAGTTTATTAACAAAAGAAGAGAACAGGCAATGAAGAAACAGGTCAAATATTGAAGCCATACATGTCATACAATAAAAAGATAAAACAATAAGAAAATATCAAAGCCTATGAGAATAAATGAAAAATACAATCAAAACTATGCATATGGAAAAAAACAACGTAAGCATAGCAACATTGTAAAAACTGGAAAAAAATTATACAATATGTTCAAACAATAATAAATAACAATCAGTTACAGAAAATTATAAAAGGCAATGGGAGAATCAAGGTTGTTTGCGTACTTCATCTGAGCCAATATGGGAAGAGGCGGTCAAAGGAGTAAGTGAGGAGGTCAAAGGAGTAAGTGAGGATAAATAGTTTACCAAAGGAGATCTTGTTTAATTGCCAGGGAGATGGGAGAAACGTAAGGTTTAGTTTTCATATGCTTGGTGACTGCATTGTACCCTTCACTCAGCATGATTAGATGGTTGGTACATGCTTTTATGTTCTTAAAATGATTCAAGATGTCATTTGTATTTGAGATTGCAATGGTTTAATACTATTTTTAATTGTAGATATATTTATGTTTTATTCTGTGTGTACTTTCATGGCTTTTTTTTTTTTACAAATAACCGAATAAAGATATTATGATGATACTCATGCTATACCTGATAAACATATGTGTGAGATCTTAATATCTGATGTCACTTCCTGTTGTGTCACATGCAATGTCACGTGTCGTGACATTATGCTCCGTGAAGGCACTCGTCATGCTTTCACTTGCATACTGCCTAACATGGTTAGTCTCCCCACTTCTTTTTGTAGGAATTGTGCCCTGAGCTGGCAGCTCTCAGAGTGCCACTATGCTCAGAGGCAGCTGCTTCTTTTATCTCGCTTCAAGATATGCCTGCCTGGTGGCCACCATCCCCTGGAACCCCGCAGCAGGTGTGCATAGGTCACGTGGCCGAATGCCGAGGTGGGATGACTTCTGTTAGCCAGATGGCAGGCAGACAGACAGAGGAACCCAACACTTTCTGACTGCACCAGTCACCCGTCCTCTCGACCCCAGGGCCTGCATGTCACTGTGCAGTACTAGTTTAATGATTTCAATCATTATGGGGTCACACGGTGCCACTGTGCCCTGTCCTTACTGAGCAACAACAGAAGTGGCAGTAGAGCTAGTAGTCTGTCTCAAGTGTGAGAACTTCCTTTGGTGCCATGTGACCCAATCAGAGGCTGTCTGGTGCTTGTATCTGGTCTACATCCGGATGTATGCCTGGGTAAGTGAAGAGGCTAATGAGCCCTGCCCCTCCTCCAGTTGTCTAAGCCCTTCTCTGCCACTGTTCCAATGTATAGTGCTGTGTGAGTAGCAGGCAGGCTGCACCATGCAGTGACAGATAGTGATGGAATTGGAGGGATAGGAGGCCAAGCCCAGCCCAGGACGCTGAGAGGGCACTAGTCTGCATTTGCTTGCCCTGCAAGGCTGCGCCAATGCCACCTTTTGGAGGGACTTGGGGGAGCCAGGGAAGTTACAGGTGGGGCATAGGGCACACTTGCCAAACCCCTCACCCCCGCCACCGCCTTCAATCCACGCTTGCAACAGCATCACATATGGTAGTCATGGTTGCGGCGATGATGGTGGTGGTAGGGATCTCTGCATCAAAGCTTCTTTAGCACAGCACCCCAATACGAAATAAGCTCCAAATGACAATGAAAAAAGTACATATTGGAACAGACTGGGCGTTTGGGCCACCCCGTCTGAGACTGCTGTCTTGCCAAACAAGCCACTCTACGTATAATTAGTGCTAAACTATACGTACAAATTAGATAGTAAATATTTGTAGTGCATTAAATCAGAGAAATTGAGGACAAGGGGGTTTTATGCTATCTTTCAATGATGCAAAAGAACTGTGAGATCTCCTGATGGGCTTGAGTCCAACCAGGGTGAATCCCTACGTTTGTTGGTGAAGGTCAAACTGCAAGAATGTGACGTTAAATGGGATATGCAACCAATCGTTGTTTGTTATACTGAAAAGGTGGTTGTACGAAGTGCAGCCCTTGTCTTCTAGCCTCATCTCACCACGCAGTAACCATTCAGATGCTGGAAGAGCTTCAACCGCACACCTTTCTCATCCTTAGCTTTACTACTCACCACATTGCCTTGACACTCTCTGTAAGTCTCAATCCAGCACCCTCCCTACTCCACTGTGTTGGCCCTTCATACGCTACTTACGCTCTGCAGCAATCAGTGTAAGATCTCAATTTTGAACAGAGTTCTGTTGCTTTGTAGCTAGGATTGCACCATATCAGTCAAATCCATACATACATTTACGCAAACAAAGTCAGAAATGTATTATGTGCATTGGCTGGAAACAAAACCCTAGCTGGGGGTCTTTTTTTGCATGGCACGTAAAGGATGGAAGTGCTCAGCTTTACAACCAGCATCCAGATGTCCATTCTTGTTATGAATACCCAATAAACAATTGCACCCCTTTCTCACCCCTAGCCCCCACATTGACTTGACCCTCTCTATAAGCCTCAATCCAGCACCCTCCCCACTCCACTATAAGTGTTTTCCCTTTATACTTCTCACTCCTCTACATCAACTCTGCCGCATTCAGAGTAAAACCTAAATGGTTTACAGCATTCTGTTGCTTTGTACCATATGTCAAATGCACACATACATTTATGAAAACAAAGTCCAAAATATATTACAAGCATTGGCTGGAGACAAAACCCTAGGTGGGGTCTGGTTTAGCATAGTGCTTAAAGTGTCAAAGTCTTCAGCATAACAATCTGCATTCATTTGTCTGTTCCTGTTATGAGTGTTCAATAAACTGGCCGTAATTTGTAAAACAAAAATATATATAATAATAAAAAGTACAGGCCTCAAAAAATGTTATCTCGAGACCCCACTAGTTCTGCCGAATGCCAGGGTTACACAACACCAAGGCAAGACTGCTTAGGTTTGATTGCACCTCATGCCCAGTGGTGGCTGGCATTTATTGGGGGGGAGGGGGCCGCAGTCACGTGTGTGTAAAATAATATAAAGAAAGTAAGATAAAACTTACCAAACTCAGCAATGGCCTCGCCCCGGGCCTTTTCTTTTGCCGACACAGGAACCAGATATTGGATCTTCATTGGCCAATCCTGGTGCTGCTCTCACCAGCATGAGAGCAGCGCTCGGATTGGTGGAAGAGGCCTCACTCGGTCCTCCACTGCACTCAGGAGACTTTGGCTTGCTCTAACCCAGCTGGGTTAGAGATGTTTAAAGTATGCATGTGTGGCTGGCTGACACAAGACGGCCAGCCAAAAAGAAACAGTGCAATACAAGCCCACCCTCCTCCCGTCACTTAGCAGCGGCCCACACCTGTCCTGATACTCAGGACGGAGGATTAAAATAAAATGGTAATTAATCACAATTTTATTTTTCATCTCTGGGGCTTTGGGGGTATTTTAGTGGAGCGATGCTCCTCCGCTCAAAAGGAGGAGCCGTCCTGCTCATGCCTCTTTTTTCCAACATGCTGCTTCCATTGTATTTTTCATGCCTGCCTTCTCCCGTTGCATTGTTGTCCTATAATTATCTTCCTTCTTTCTCTTCTGATAGGCTTTTGGTCAAAGCCTGATGATAAGACATATGTTCTCTTCCACAAAAATGACTGCTGATGCTCACCACCTGCAACCACTCGCACAAATTAACCACTGAAATGTTGTGGATTTTGTTTGGAAGTTCTGGTGCTTCCTTCCAACAGGTGATCTTATAAATTCCTCAACTGTCTTAAACTCCAACATTATTATGATAAGAGAATGTGCAGAGAAATGTGCCCTCAGCTATGCAGACTGTGGCATTTCTAGACACATTTGGACATTGAAACAGACACCTTCTTTAATCCAGGTAATAACACGATCATGACCCATGTGCACAAGTGTGGGCCCATTTCTGAGTAAGTTGGAATAGAGTAAGGTATTTACTCACCTGGTAAAGACTGACACCGTAGTGTGCATTATTTATCCTCTGTTTCCATTTCTGAGCCCGGAATGATGCATAACATTAAGATTTGAGCCCAGATCTATCAAGCATTTGATTTTACTATATATCATGCAAAGCGATGCAAGGACAACACAAAGCCTTCAGTAATATGTAATGCAAAGCAACGAAACGCAGAGGCTTATGCTGCATTATGTTACTTTTCAAGCTGGGAGGCTCTCCATGGGTGTTCCCATGCTTCCACCCATGGAATTTGGTGCATTCCCACATTTACTAAAGCTAGCAAACCTGAGAATGTGTCAAAATGCTGCACCTTCCACAGTGAGGCATAACACGGAAAATGATCTTTATTTCTACTTGTTACTTCCTCTTTCTATGCATGATGCATTCCGCATCACACATGGAAAGAGGAAAATGCTTCTAAGGATTGGTTTTGCACAGGAATGTGTCCTGCAATGGTGCAAGGGTGCCTGCATTGGTGCTAGGCAACACACAGTGGGCCGGTGCAAGGGGAGCGCCGAAATGCTCTATATCTTTTCAAATATGGAGCATTCTACTCAGTCACTTTCACACAACACAGCACAGCAACTTTGCCTGCTGCCCTGCATTGCTTGAAAGATTAGTAAATATGTCCCTTGGCATTTATCGCACTGGAATCTATACATGTAGCTTTTTTACCTGCTCTTTCTCTCAATTAATTTTGCAAATTTTCACCGGGTAAAACCTGTCAGAGAAAACAGTTTGTGGTAATTATCTCAAAACCTTACATTCTGATAAATGTGCAACTTCTCTTTGTACAGGGATGAGAATTTAACCCCCCCTAATCAGATTTGTGGCCTGCATAAAAATCAACTATACCTGTTTTCGCACCCACCTACCTCTGCCATGGTCTTTTAGACAAAGCACTCTGGGTGTCAGTTTTTTTTAATTTTTCCTTATGAGTAACTCACTCACTCATTCTCTCTTGCTAGATTATGTGTGTGTCTAGAACATTTTGTAGCAAATTAACAATTTGTTTTCACACCATACAGTAACCCAGTAGCGGCTTGTGGAGGGAGTACTGCGGGGCGGTGACGCCTTTAATTGAGCACCCTGAAACGCATTTGGGGTTTCAGCATGTGCAATGAAATTTATTTATTTGCCTTTCTCCGGTTGGCCGTGAGCCGGAGTTTACTAACCCCACCCTGCCCCTCCCTGCGGCATTCCCTCCATCAGCCGCTACTGCAGTAACCAACGTTTTGCATCGAGCAGCGTTGCGTGAAAGAGAGAGAGCGCGAGCGAGCAGGACAGCACCATTTCTAAAAATATTTGATTCAACTGCTCTCTTCGCAAGCACTGGTGTATTTCATGGATGCATAGAGCCATGTACACACCTTTGCACCATAGTGCAAAGGTGTGTGTGATATGTTTAGGATCGGTTTTGTACTATAAGGGTATTCTTACAGTACAAAATGATATGCGTAGACCTACTTTTAAACTTTTCCTACTTCGTTTTTGTGCTGTACAGTTTACCACATATACAAAGTTATAAAAGTTTGGAGAAAATAAAAATGTTCTGTTTCTTTACACCTGCCTTGAGGAGGCGTAATGTTTTGTCGCAAAGCCCTGTCTACAAATGTTAGTGGATCTGTCTTTGTGTCAAAACCATGGGTGATTTTGCACAAAACCCTGCATTGTATTACATAAGGCAACTCTCGAACGCAAAAAAGATTTTACACTGAAATGTAATTCAAAACTCAGCACATTGCAGCAGATTGCATCACTTTTGCTGACTTTCTAGTGGCACAAAGTGATGATAAATGTTGCCCTATAGCTTGACGGCAGAAATCTAATTAAGGAACTCCAGGCTATAGAAGGTCGTAGATCCTTTCTTCGGTAGAGATGAGCAGCACCCAACTCATAATTCATAGTATGAAGCATTTAGTAGATACAGGAAGGTTGCCTACAACAAGTTACTTCCTCTGGGCATATGTTCAAGGTACCACCACCTACAACAGTGGAAGATAAGCCGTGGCATGGCCTTCATACCCAGTTTGATATCCTCTCCCTTCTCTCCTCCAGCTTCTTCTGGATGGTGTGCCCGATCCCTCCGGGGGCGACAAACTTGTCGACTTTGGCCTTGCTGTTCCTGAACTGTTCTTCTGTGACCAGGTGTTTCATGCATCGAAGGTACATCTCCATGGTTTGTTGTAGCGGGGGGACTGGAAGCTTCGGTAACTGCTGATAGAGAAGCACAGGGCATAATGTAAGTCGCAGAAAAATCAGCGTTCTTGTCCCAAAAAAGATGCATGACAAAAATGTTTACAGTTGTGAATGAAAAGGTATTAATAATAATAACTGCACTTATGTGAATTGTTTGGTCTCCAGGCCCTGGGGTTATTGCCCAATGGTACTCATGTTAATAACCTCACAGGGATGAAAGGCTGAGTAAACCGCATGGATTCGAACCTGTAGCCTTCCAGTTCAAACTGGTCTTTTGTAACCGGAAGCATACAATGCTGTCTCGCTAAGCTGCCATCTCAAGTCTTGTATCGATATCGTGACAGGATTTGCATTTAGAATTATGAGGTTAAAAAATGCAACTGCAAGTAATGTTAATGTTTCGCATACTACTATTAACCTAATGGTAAATAAGTTGGGTATAGAATGAGCGAAGGATGTGTATTTTTCCCCTATGTCAATACCGCTTGCACATTGTTTTACTCAGGCAAGTGTCTAAATTGGTCTGTTAAAGGTGAAAGTGGACATCCTTAGCATGTTTGAGCACTAGGACAGTGAGTGGCTCACTCCTGGCGGCACATGTAAGGTGTCTGAAAGACTAGTGTAGGGTGGTAATCTCCCCTTATGAGAACAGGATCCTCAGGCGCTATGAGGTAATTTTTTTTATTCACATCACTTAATATTTGGATCTATCCTTTTCAAATCACATGGGGAGATAAAGTGAGTTCACTCAGGAACCTACAATGTGTTCAAGTGGGGAAGATTAGAGCTAATGTCTGGTTCCATGGCCCATAACTAACAGCATGAGCATCCCAAGTCAAAAAGGAAGATCATCCTGGAGTGATTCTGAAGTCATTTGATGACGTAAGCCAGGCTATTCCTGCAATTATCTGGGGAAGTCATCCCAGGCCATCCTGAAGTATGCCCACAGGGGAAAATATTTTAATGAGATGAGTCATCACAAAAACTACTCTAGGATGGTTTCCAGATGACTTTAATAAAACATGTGTGATGATCATTTACTACTCAAGGAATACGAATTGACAACTACAGGATGTGTGTGAATTACTCCTGGATGATTTCAGGACAACTTCAGGATGAGTCTTAATTACATCAGGATAATTTCAGGACAACTTCAGAATGAGTCTTATTACATCAGAATGATTCCTCAACAACTTCAGGATGAGTTAATTACACAAGGATAATTTGGAACAACTTCAGGATGGCTGTGTATTACTAGAGTATTACATTTAGATAACTTAAAATGATTGTGAACTAGTCTATATTTTTTATATCAACTTTAGAATGCCCTTGGTTACTTCATTATTATGTTCTACTATCTTCCAAAATATTATGGAATACTTTTGAATTATTTAATGACAACTGTGTGATGAATCTCAATGATTCCATGAAAAGGGATGGATAGTTGCAGATTATTTCCTAGTGACTGAAATTTAAGTTAGGTTTGGATCACCTAGAGGGTTCTCTGACAGGAGTACTTTCTACGATTTACACATTGCCCATCCAGGATCCATCAGGAGGAATTTACAAAAACAAACTTGTATGTATTAACTTGGAGAAGCACCACAGCCTTTTAAAACCAGCAATTGTGTTTGGGTGTAACAAATGGTCATTGTTTGTACAATACAGATATTTCAAAAATAACCAGTAATCAGATCAACCAAAGCTTTTTCTTTGGCATATGATTTTGTGCATCTTCACTGTAAAAGGTGGACAGTAATATGGACATGTGTGAAAAGTAGATGCCAGAAAAATGTCGTATAGTTTGTATTTAAAAGCAGCCTTGCATCTTGCGGCCTTCATCAATACCAATAGGGTCTTGAATTTAAGGTACAGTTTAATATACTTAGTTTTTTTAACTTAGTGACATGCTGCTTGAAATAAAATGGACTCGAATGACGTATTGACACTTAATTTTATTTAAGTTAAAACACATACTTCATCCCACAGGAAACAGGGACACCATGCAAGACAATATTAAAGATATGCAAAAATAAAAGTAGTCAGTGAAAACAAGCAACATTGCTATAAGTTTCCAGGTTCAGCATTTTCTGTAGTTCGCCTCTGATAGCATTTTTATGGCAAGCTTTTTATTCATAGATCTGTTGTTTGGAGATTGCCAGCTGTTGGGCCTTGTACACAGGTTTCATAAACTCTGAAAATTGATAACAAAAGCATAGATAAGTAACTTGCTTCAATTAGATGGCCTGCCTAAAAAAACATGTATTTACAGCTAGCATGATAAGATAGTATAGGATTTTGTGTTCATGACTCACCTATTGGTGCAAAAGGAGCACACGCACAATTAAGTCATTTATAGGATTATAGGTAACAAAAGAAAATATCTCCCTCTGAACTATACGAGAGATAGGCCATAACACTGGCAAAGCCAATAGGTCTCTCCTATGCAAGAGCTATTGAATTTTCCAATATGCTTTAGCAATGTTGAACACCTGGCTGGCTGATGTTCGGAATGGCTAAAGGTTAGTAGAGTAAAGGAGAGGGAGATGGAGTGTCGTAAAGTGCAGTGGAGTAGAGTGTTATGGAGTGGCGTAGAAAAGAGTTAAGTATCATGGAGAGGAGTGGAGTAGAGTTCAGTGTTGTTGAGTGTCGTAGAGTGGATGGGCGTATAGTTGAGATGAGCACAGTGTCAGAGCTCAGTAGAGTTTCATAAAGTGGAGTGACAGAGTGTCGTGGAGTGATGTAGAGCAGTGTGGAGCGGCATAGAGTGTATTGTATAGAGTGGAGTAGAGTGTTGTAGAGTGGCATACAGACAAGTAGAGTGTCATCGAGTGGAGTCGATTGTCATAGAATTGAGTTGAGTAAACTGGCAAAGAGGAAATTGCTTAGAGCGTCATAGAATTACACTGAGAAGAGTGCTGTGGAGCAGCATAGAGTAGAGTGTCAGTGGTGCAGAGTGTAATGAGGTAGAACATCACAGAGTGGAGTGTGAGAGTGGCATGGAGTGAAGTGGCGTAAAATGCAGTGGTGCAGAGTAGATTGGCATAGAGTGCATTCATTTTGAGTAAAGTTATGTAGAGTGCATTGCCATAGAGTAGTGTAGAGTGCAGTGGTGTAGAGCGGTGCAGAGTAAATTGCAGTGGCCTAAAATGCAATGGCATAGAGTAAAGTGATTCAGAGTGGAGTAGAGTGGTGATGATTGAAGTGGCATAGAGCTGAGTGGTGCACAGTAGAGTGCAGTTGCGTAGAGTGCAGTCATGCAGATTTAAGTTCCAGAGTACAGGTTCGTAGAGTACAAGATCTTAGAGTGGTGCAGAGAGCAGTTACGTAGAGTACAGTAGCACAGAGTAGAATAGGGGGGTATAAGTGCAGTGACAGTAGAATGTTGTAGAATATAGTGGCGTAAAGTGCAGTAGTTCAAAGCAGTTGGCGTAGGCCAAGTGGTGTAAGGATCACTGACTGAGTAGAATGATGTAGAATGCAGTGGTGTAGAGTGCAGTGGTTTAGAGTACAGTGACATAGCGTAGACCGCAGTGGTGTAGATTGCAGCAGGGTGGTGCAGAATACAGTGGCATAGAGTGCAGTGATGTAACGTAGTTGGCATAGGTACTGGCTTAGGGTGTATTGGTTTTGAGTTAAGTGGTGTAGAGTTAATTGGCGTAGAATGCCTTTGTTTAGACTAGAGTGGCATAAGGTTGAGTGGAGTTGAGTGCCGCAGAGTGCAGTGGCATGGAGTGTATTGCTTTTGAGTAAAGTGGTGTAGAGTACACTGGCATAGAGTGTAGTGGAGTGGCGAACAGTGGAATAGAGTGCCGTAGACAGCAGTGGCAGAGTAGACCATTTCAGAGTAGAGTGAAGTGGCGTAGAGTGCAGTGGAGGCTAAAGTGGACTGGAGTAGAGTGAAGTGGAGCAGAGTAGCAGAGAGTGCAGTGTTGCAGAGCATACTGTTTAGTGCAGTGGTGTATATTATAGTGGCGTGGAGTGCATTGGCACATAGAGCTGTGGCGTAGAATACAGTTGTGCAGAGTAGAACAGAGTGGCTCAAAGTGCAGTGATGCAGAGTGGAACAGAGTGTCGAAGAGTGCAGTGACGCAGAACAGAGTGGCATAGAGTGCAATGACATAGAGTGATTTGGTGCCTTACTTACTTGCTTGCCTTTAGCCCACTGCAGCCGACTAAATGCTGCGTGGGTTCGACTAGGTTCCTTGGACCCGCCATCTTAGGGGGGAATTCAGCGAGCGGTCTAGTGCTCGGCCCCTCGCGCATCAATCACTATAAAAGCCTACAAACCCACTCACACCACTGATTGAGAGTGTGTGAGTCTTGTCCTGAGGCGGAAGCCGGGACTGCTGTGTTGACTGTAATTACGCCGCAATTTTAACTATCTGCACATTTTTAGTTATTATTTGCACTAGAACTAGATTTTTAAACTGTGACCAATTCTGAACGATTTGCCTTACTTACTTGCTTGCCTTTAGCCCACTGCAGCCGACTAAACACTGCGTGGGTTCGACTAGGTTCCTTGGCGCCCGCCATCTTAGGGGGGAAATTCAGCGAGCGGTCTAGTGCTCGGCCCCTCGAGCATCAATCACTATAAAAGCCTACAAACCCACTCACACCACTGATTGAGTGTGTGTGAGTCTTGTCCTGAGGCGGAAGCCGGGACAGCTGTGTTGACTGTAATTACGCCGCAATTTTAACTATCTGCACGTTTTTAGTTATTATTTGCACTAGAACTAGATTTTTAAACTGTGACCAATTCTGAACGATTTGCCTTACTTACTTGCTTGCCTTTAGCCCACTGCAGCCGACTAAACACTGCGTGGGTTCGACTAGGTTCCTTGGCGCCCGCCATCTTAGGGGGGAAATTCAGCGAGCGGTCTAGTGCTCGGCCCTCGCGCATCAAACACTACAAAATGGCCCCCCTAACAGGGAGCGCAGCGGACGGGCGCAGCGGGCGCGCCGTCAGCGCGCCTAAGGCAAGCCCGTCTGCACCTGTCCGTGCCAGTACGGGGCATGGGGCACCTCACTCTGCACATTATTTGAAATATACCGCCGCTGACCTGTGCCATCTGCACAAAGCGTTCCAATTACCTGATACAACCACTAGGCATCGCCTTGATAGACTTGGTCTCCTACAGCAAAGGGATAGATTCCCGGAAATACGTCGTATTCAAAGGAACAACAAGGCAAATACTTGAACTTTCGTGTGTCCTACTTAAACACTCGCTCCTTAATTAAACATCAACTGGAGATTTTCACCCTACTCTCCTCTTACCTACCTGATATACTGTTTCTCACGGAAATATGGATAACTCCGGACTCGGCTCCTGACATACTGGCCGCTATCCCCTCTGACTACTACATTCTCCACTCCGACCGCCCAGCAGGAAAAGCTGGAGGAGGAGTGGCCGCTATTATTCGCCACCAACACCAATTTACATCGATTGACTCCCTCAATCTAGCCGCTGCAGATAACTTAGTGATCAAACTTGATTCAGATCACACATCCTTGATCTGCGTGGTCGTATATAGACTCCCTCAGATCATGCCACTTTTCCCCATCACCTTGAGTGAACAGATAGCTAATTTAGCAATCAAATACGCCAATATTCTGCTTATCGGCGATTTCAACTACTGGTATGGCGACCAAGCTGGCGGTCCCCATTCACTTGAATTCACCAATCTTTTATCTAACTTTAACCTTAGACAAACCATCTCCACACCTACTCACAATAAAGGCCACATATTGGACCATGTTTGGACAACAACCCCGATCATCTCCGCATTACAGGTAGCCCCGTGTATATGGTCCGATCATTGTCTAGTTACATTCCACCTCACTCTGGCTATCAGGACTAAATCCCCCCTGGTAGAGGGTGGGTCGGCTAGATGTTGGAAATCCATTGATCTATCTGAATTCAAAAACTTTCTGGCCGGCTCGACACCTAATCCGGACCAGAACGTGGACTTATTGGACACTCAGATCTCTGGCTGGTTAAAAACAGCAAGTGATCAGTTTGCCCCTCTCAAAAAATCAAGATAAACCGGAAGGCAGATGCCCATAAATGGTTCTCCCCCGAATTAAAGGAGATGAAACTACTACTCCGCCAAAAGGAAAGGAGATGGAGAGCTCGCTATGACCCTGGAGACAAGCTCCTCTATAAATCAGAGCAGGCAAAATATAATACAGCAATCAAATCAGCCAAGATAGATTACTTCTCCTCCAAGATTCTAACGTCCACAAACAAATCAAGAGAGATTTTCTCAATTGTGGATGAACTATCCAACCCTGATAGAGTGACATCTAAACCTAGTCCTACACAGGAATTATGTGATAAATTAAATACATTCTTCATAGAAAAGATCACTACAATCAAAGCCAGTATTGTATGCTCCTCACCAGCCGCGATTCCATCTGATTCCTTCATGAATAATCGTACCCTGGATAGTTTTCCAACGATCGATCACAAATCTCTTATTTCCTTGATGTCTAAGGTCAAATCGGGTTCTCCCAGAGACTGCTGTCCCCCACATATATTGAGGGAAGTCTTCTCCACCATCACCCAACCCGCCCTTTCTTTATTAAATTCATCACTCACCCAAGGTCGCGTCCCCAAATCATTCAAGGACGCTACAGTGGTCCCTCTGATCAAAAAGGTCGGTACCGATTCAGCTGATCCATCTAATTATCGCCCCATCTCCCTGCTCCCATTCCTAGCCAAGGTCTTGGAGGCACATGTTGCTAAATCCATGTCCACCTTCATAGAAGAGTCTGGACACTTGGATCCCCACCAAGCAGGCTTCCGTCCAGGTCATTCAACTGAGATGGTTATCTTGGCAGTGCTGGATGAGCTCCGCAGGGAGGCTGACATTGGAACCCCTCAGGCCTTAGTCCTCTTAGATCTGTCAGCCGCGTTCGACACGGTGGACCATAAGATCTTGGTAGACCGTGTCGGACGGGCCGGCCTGCAGGGCAGGGCCTTGAGATGGGTTACCTCATTTCTCGAAGATCGCTCACAGGCGGTTCGCCTGGCTAACTTCACAGCTCCTGAGTTAAGTTCCACATGTGGGGTCCCCCAGGGTTCTTCCCTGTCCCCACATCTGTTTAACATCTACCTACTCCCCCTGATCAAAGCCTTAAAACAGAGGAAAGTAAAAACATTCAACTATGCAGATGATCTGCAGCTCTCCTTTACAATAGATAATTCTATCGAATCTATTACCAACTTTCAGGACACCATGGTGTTCATCCGTCACTGGATGGATTATAACCATTTGAAGCTAAACCCTGGAAAGACGGAGGTACTGCTGATAGGAGACAGCCGCATCTCCTGGGGCCCTCATTATTGGCCGGCCGAACTGGGGCCTTTCCCTAAACCCTCCTCCTCCGTAAAAAGCTTAGGGGTGACTATTGATGGAGACCTGTCCCTTAACACCCAGGTGGGAGCAGTTGTTTCTAAATGTTTCTTCCAACTACGTAAAATCCAGAAGATACATCACCTGCTCACCCAGGCAGCACTGATACAAGCTGTGATTGGCCTAGTCCTGTCGCATTTAGACTATGCAAATTCAATCTATTTAGGCCTTCCCTCTTTTCAGATCAAGAGACTCCAGCTTGTGCAGAACCAGGCGGCACGACTGATATATCAACAACCTAAGTGGCAATCGGCCAGACCCCTGATAAAAAAGCTCCACTGGCTCCCACTTCTCCAACGCGCCACCTTCAAAACCGCCTGACTCACATTTAAGTCCCTAAACTGTCACAGTCCTATGTTTATTAACAGCTTAATCGTGAGATACATTCCTTCCCGTGACCTCCGCTCTAAACATCAAAACTTGCTGGTCAGCACAAAGTTTAAACGCAAACGGCACGGCGGAAGCCGTTTTGGCTACCTGGCGCCACAACTTTGGAACTCACTCCCATGGGAGATCCGTTCCTGTCCCCATCTGCTCCAATTCAGAAAGCAGCTTAAGACATGGCTGTTTACACAGGCACATGAGTAATTCACTCCCATTGCTATCATTTCAGAACAGGCTACTCAGTACAGTCTCAACAGCGCCATGAAACCTTGGTCAAAGTGCGCTTTATAAATTGGTTAAACATAAACATAAACAGTAGATTAGCTTTGGTTTCAAGTAAAGTGGTGTAGAGTGCTGTGGCCTAGAGTGCAGTGGTACAGAGTGCAGTGTTGTAGAGTAGGGTGACAGAGTGAAGTGGCACGGAGTAGGGTGTAGTGCAGAAGTGCATAGGAGAGTAATATGGAGTAGACTGCATTGGCATAGAGTGGAGTAGTATAGAGTAGAGAGGAGAAATGCAGAGAAGAGTGCAATGACGCAGTGTGGAGTGGATTGGCATAGGGTGAAGTAGTGCAGAGTAGAGTACAGTGGCATGGAGTGGTGCAGAGTAGACAGGGGTAACGTGGAGAATGCATGGTATGTTCGTGTACTGCCCTTACAGACACCACATTTTCAATTTAAATTACCATTTAATTTGCACTCACATAGTTTCACTGATAAACATACAGAACACAAACAATGTGTGGAAATGTGATTACCCATTGTGTTGATTTGATTGTCAGCACAGTTCATTTACAGATCTATCAATATTTGTGTATAATTTCTTTTTTCTTTTAAAGAACGAACATCATACAGCCTTCCTTAAAAGAAACCCCAGTAGCCAGGATGATTGTCGCTGGATTTTGAACGAAAGAGCTCATAGCATAAAGGAAGAAAGACGGGCTAAGGTACAGAAGTAGAAAAGCGAAACCCAATAAAATGCTTTTCCAGTACCAGCAATTGAGGTCAACAGATGGCACCTGTGCATACAGAGGATAAACAGTCCCAGCCTCAAGATATGGCTTCTTCAAGATGAGCACCGAGTGAGAGTTGATATTGAACTGTCCTTGCATCATGCCTGCCTAGAAAAAAGGAACTGCTCTGGAACTGGTATCATATGGCAAATAGAAGCTTCATACAGCTTATATTGCACGGTCTACCAGGCATGATCGGATATAAAGCTGGGAACACAGTGTACCATCACTGTTGTTCCTTCTAACACAGATTTAAGATTGGAGTCCTTTTCATGAGACCAGGAAAGACATGCTCCTTTGGAAACAAGTGATTGGAAGAGTGGAGAGGGAGAGAGTGGAGAGAGAGAGAGGAAATACAAAACTGAAAAGATGGAATCCTTTTACAATCTGATTTGCTAGGGGGATAACATATGCCAAGCTGTTTCAAGGCTCGAAACAAACAAACCATGTATATTACTATTTTTATGCAAACAATACAAAAACTTTCACCTGAATGATTGTTGCTAGCTGGTCCTTGTGCAATGCTCTGTACAGAACTGGGGCACTTGGGGAGGGCCCATTAGAATCCTTCAGCCCGGTGCTGAAGATCAATCTGTATATAACAACACATCGAATTATCATACACATCATTATGTATACATACTGTAAAAAAATAAAAAGCAGTGGTTGTGGATGGAGATTTGACCTATATACGGACTATGAGAACAAAGTCAGATGGTAAGCATCAAAAATATATATTAGCCCTAATCTATCCTTTAACCAGTTTCCTTTATCAGGAATCACTGTTTCTAAAACATAAACTATTAGTATTATAGGAACACTATCAGAGTTTAAGAGAACAAATATGGTAAGAGTGAAAAATGAAGCAAGTCACTTTATATACTATAAATGAACCATTATATTTTAGAGAATGCTGCATTAGTTTCCTCGAATATATCAAAACCAGGTTTCACTACAAATTATGAACTGCCAACTAATTTCCATGTATGCCTTTTAACTGTGCTACCATTCAGTAAAGTTTATAAAGACATCACATTGGTAAACGCAAACCTGCTTATAAGCTATGCTAGTGAAAAGTGGAATACAAAGCGTCAGAGAATGAAGTGCAGAAGAGTAGGTGGCCTGGTTTTAATTGATCAGTCTCACTCACCTTTTAAGCTTCTCACGTTTGCTTGTAATAATACAGGTTTCTTGTGCTCTCAGTCTCATTCCAGTTTACTGCAAGTCTGGCCGCAGGCTCCAATCTTCTTCTTTCCTCCTTTGATACTCCTCTGGTACTGAACAGTATATGTATCACTGGAGGTTGATGTGTTTTGGAGGGCCGTTTTCCTCTATAACCAACCCCCCATGTGGTGTACCCCACTCATGCTGCCAAACACCCCAGAAGGCCTCTGTGCTGACTGGCCCTACGTTCAGGTCAGAGTAGCACATCCCATCCAACATTCTGCTTTCCATTCTATAGTTGCAGTCCCCTCATCCCATTACAGAATCTGAACTACAAGTTGTTTGATGCAAAAACATACATATACACACACACACATATATATATATATATATATATATATATATATATATATATATATATATATATATATATATATATATATATATATATATATATATATATATATATATCATGTGATCAAGTCCCCCGTGAGGGACGAAACGCGTAATGGATGTTGGTGTGCTGATTCTAGAACCTTAATAAAAGTTCAGCTGACGAAGCCACGGAGGTCTGTGCTCTGCTGTGTGTGTGTGTGTGTGTGTGTGTATGTATGTATGTATATATTATATATGTATGTATATATGTATATATGTATGTATATATGTATATATATATATATATATATATATATATATATATATATATATATTTATATATATATATATGACAATTGCTAAGGAAGCTGTACTCTTAAATGGATTTGGGAATCTTGAACTCTGAACCCCTATAAATCACATGCTAAGAAGCAGCCGTCGAACGCTCTGTGCAGGTAGAGGCTTAAGAGAAACGGGCCCAGCTTTCAGAGGGCATACAGATAATATTTGCTTCTGAAAACGATATTGAGGTGGCCACAGCATGGCTTAAATCTAGTGGTGTGGTGTAAAGTGGAATAGGGTAGAGTACTGTAGAGTGGAGCTTGGTGGGCCTGGAAAGAGTGGTGAGTGCAGTAGCGTGGACTGGCATAGAGTGGATTTGCAAAGAGGAGTAGTGAAGTAGAGTAGAGTAGCATTCTGTGAGGTGGTGTAGAGCAGAGAAGCATGGCTTAGAGTGGGGAGAGTAGAGCGGTGTGGAATACAGTGGAGCTGCAGAAAGTCGAGTGGCGTAGCAAAAGGTGGAGTGGCTTACAGTTCCAGAGAGTGCTGTAGAGTGGAGAGGCATAGAGTGGCACTGTGTCGTGTGGAGTAAAGTGACATATAATAGAGTGGCACAGAATGGAGTGGCTTAGAGTAGATTGGAGTAATGTCGAGTGGAATGGCTTGGGATTGGGTGTACTTGGAGTTGGGTGCACTTGGGGTTGGGTGAGCTTATTGCTGGATGTATTCATGGTAGGGTGCACTTGTGTTCCGGGTATTTATTTATTTAAACTTATAAGGCGCACAGCTACCCGCAGTGGGTTTCCCGGCACCAAGGGACAGACTAAAGAAGGAAAGAACTGCCAAGCAAACTACTAGAAAAGACTGCTCTGATCACTGCTGGAAAAGCCAGGTTTTTAATCCCCTGCAGAAGCGAAAAAAATCAGTCTCCAACTTCAGGGTCGCGGGCAAGGCATTCCAAGACTTAGTACCTAGATGAGAGAAAGAGCGGCCTGGATGCACTGAGGGATGGATTCACTTGGGGCTAAGCCTGGGTGCATTTGCAGTTAGGTTACTTTCAGGCTGGGTGTGCTTGAGGATTGATTTAACTGGGGTTGGGTGCTCTTGTGTTTGCATGGATGGGTCAGTTGCACTTAAGGAAGTAGATGGAGACAGGTAAAGGAAGAAAACATAAAAAGCCAGGCCCAGCACACATAGCTCTCTACTGCTAAATACTCAAATCAAAAGTTACTTTTCCATAGCAAGAACAAACATAAAAGTTCATATTTAAAAACCACATACATTGATGTTTATACAAATTTAAAAGACAAGCGTGCCATCATAAAATGCCACATGTTTTTGTGTCCGCACTCGAACATTTTAAACAAGCATTGGCATTGCCAATAGGTCTCGCTTTTAGGACCTTATAAGTAATTTCGTTATGCAGCACAATCTCCTTGGTGCAACATAAAATACCAATCAGACAAGCACACTTCCTTAAGGGAGAATTTAGGTGTTGTTGGCATACTAGCCGGGCTGAGAAATCCACTCTAATAAGCAGTTTTGCCCTGGTGGGCCCATGGACACGCTTTGCACGTTAGAGGAATTTAAATAGCGCAAAAAAACTTATATCGCCTAAAGAACTGCAAATGTGCCTTGAAGCTGGATAAAGGGCACCAGCAGAAAACAAACTTGTATAGCACCAAGTTTTACTGTTCAAAAAATAAACCCAGCACGTTTTGTTTAAGCGCTAAACACCGTTTAAAGAAGCTTCTACCAAGTTTCACAAGTGTGTTCAAAACCTCTCCCTTTCAGTTATTTTTCAGTTCAATTCAACATCAATATGTGAAAAAACAATGTGTGCTTAATGAAAAGCAAAAGAAATCAAAATATATTTTCACATTTCTGCGTTATATTAACATTATTGTAAAACAGGCCAAACCAATTTCGAGTGAGGAATTTAACATTATGACATTACACACTGTGATGTCACTTCCCACCACTTGCATATGCTACTTAGTCCGCCCCCCACTATTTTTCGAAGGACTTGTGTGATGAAGTAGATCTCAGAAGGATTATAGGCTGAATTGGCCCAGCAGGTATTCGCGCTTGTAACCTCACCTCATGGTCACAGGTTCAAATCCTGGCGGGTCTACTCAGCCTTTCATCGTTCTGAGGTCGATAAAATGAGTACTATTGAGTTGGGTAACATTAAACATATGTTATTCAGCGCCAAGATACCCTTGGGTGAACGTGCGCTTTATAAATATACATGTTATGTTATAGACTACAGATGTAAGTAAGCGAGCGTTTAACTGCGACCTTTTTAGTGAGAGCTAGACTGTGCTAACACCCACCGCTTCCAACTTTTCATCTATGTTCCAGGCTTGTTTTTTAGAAGAGTCTAAAATGGAGAGAAATCATAACCCAAGCACTTCGGAGCCTACTGTAGCCGCTGCCTGGACTATAGCACAAGTCTAGGCCATGGACATTCCCGAGGGACCTCCAGGAGGCTGGCCAGGATCTTCAGAGTGAACAGTTTTCACCATACATTCCAGCTAGAAGCCCACGTCCAACTGCGGCCCGGTTGTGACAGCCACCCTGGTGAAACACATCACGGCAGGCCGGGGGGTTATAATTTACAGAGCCTCGATCGGGAACAAACTCCGCTCACACAGACCTAACAAGGAGCAACCGAAGGTCAGACATACTGTGTAGATCTAGGGCTCCCTCAGAACGACGGATGCCAGGGCAGAGTTTTCAATAATCAGCACAACTTTAAAAAACTGACATTTTCCATAACCCAGCAGTTTTTTTTTTGCTTCCAAATCTAGCACAAAACCCAGCGATTTTAATAAACTCAGGCAAATCTCGCATTGAAGTTGAGGCATGTGTGTGCTGAACTGCTGAGCCTGCATCATAGCTCCAGCATGAATAAATGTAAACTTACAACGCAGCGTGGCCGGTGTAGTCACGAACCAGCAAAGAAAGTGAGGAGTCTGTGCCCACTAATGACCGATGCCAGCGTGTGCAAACCTAGCATGCAAAGCGCATGTTTTTGAGTCCGCATTCGAACATTCTAAAAAAGAAAGGCAACATTTTAAAGTATCGCAAGCTGCATCCACCTCTCCAAAACTGAGGGTGCAATTTAAATGGCGGGTCCCGCCTTTTGAACAAAGCACAGCACTAACCCCAAAGTGCGATGAGAGGCGGGAAATCACACTCCTTACTTTCCCTCTCTGCTCATGCTCGACCCCAGAAGTACCAAATGAGATTTTACTATGATTTCTCCTCCCAGCCCCAAATTCACGCGTGGCCCGACGCAGAAGCAGCATCTTCTCTTTCCACTCAGCCTCGGTCGTTCACACTGTACTTCCGCTTCTGCTCCGATGCAATTGCATAAAGGAAACAAACAAAGGCCTGCAGCAAACACACGGTGAAATACTGGCCGTCACAAATCATTGGCAATTGCAAGTCCTAATTTCTAAAAACGTCTCTGCAGATGGGCACACCATCTGTAGAAGCCTTTATTGTTACTTCTTTGTTTTTTCTTATGTGAGCCATCGAACTATCAGAAGCAGATCAGATAGCGCAGACATTTTAATTTGTTTGACACACCTGGGCGCTTACTGGAGGTTGCTGTGTTGCTTCTCGTCCCTCTGACCTCGGGACCGAGTGCTGTGCTGCCGCTGCCGCTGCCTCTCGCCGCACCCGCTCCGCGGGTGCCGCTTCGCGGCTTCAACGAGGGAGAGCTGCCTGTGAGGCGCTGGCCAGTGGGAGGACCTGAAGAACACCAACGGCGCTGTAGCAGGGACTCGGAAGTCCAGGAGTCCCTGCTTCCTCAGGTGCGCGCGGACGCGCCCACCAACAGACACGCCCCCCGCCTGCAACGCTCCTACTTTACGTTCTGCACGACGCTCAGCGGGACGCGAGCGGGACGCCGAGCGAAGCCCGAGCAAAGGGCGGGCAGTCTGTGGCAGTCAGGGGCTGTCAGAGGCTGGGCTGGGCCACGTCTCTTACATCCAGCGCCGAGTACAGGTGGGCCGTGTGTGACTCCCTAGGGGTTACCCCTAACCATGTCAACCCGTTCTGGAAAATTGCTCAGGAGTGAGGGCGAAAGGGGAGTTGCTGGTGGGAGCCCAGTGATCGGAACTATGGACCGTTTTATAACCCGAGAGGCGGCAGTCATAGAAAAGGAGATTGCTATGTCCGAACGCCGTCTATCCGAGGTCTATCTCCCTTCCAGACGCTCATCTTTGGGGGCCGTTGCACAGGCCTTGACACCAGTATGTGAGCGGAACCAATCTGCCCCCCTTGTTAGTGTCCCGGGCTGCTCTATAGACCCCCCCAGCTGCTAGAAATAGGGCAAAGCATAGACAGGTTGGAACATCTGGCCGCGCTTCTTCCTAGTGGCATTGAGGAAGAGGGTGGCCCAAGCACATCACTTCTACCTGCACCAAATACGCCCCTAAATAAAGCTACAACTCAGTCACCATTGCCAATATCGCCCACCCCCATCACAGTAAACCCAGATGGGGTGCCTTCTGTAACTGACGCAAGTAGGCAAAAAAAAAGGCTAAAAGCAAAAAGGCAGGTAACCAAATTAAGGGCAGGCTGGTGAGACAGGCCGCGCTATACAAACAAACAAGAAAGTTTATTGGCCAAGGCGGGAAAGACACAAAGGGCCTGCTCCCAGAGGATAAGGCTGAGGAGGAGGGAGATGCTGTGGTCACACACATGGGTTTAAATAACTGCCCACCCACTTGTAATAGTACTGATAATGTCCCCAAACTTATCGATCCCATGACTATTGATACCATTTTGGAGAGGGTAAATAGTCTCTTGATGCCCTTGCTGACTCAGGTTAAGGGCCTGTGGGCTAGAATAGATAAACTAGAGCAATCAACCCTTGATGGGTTCTACTCACTCAAAACTACATTTAAACAGCTAAAAAGAGTGAGCGACAATCAGGACATGGGACCAAAGGGGAGTGCGCCCCCAGTAGCTTCCTTACCATCACAGGTAGATTCTAATCCTCCAAACAGGACAAATAAGGCTGAAACTAGCAGAGTGCAAGCTCCAGCACCTAAAATTCCTTCCCCACCTAAAGTAGGGCCCCAACCCAAGGAAACGTCAACACCCATAGAGGTTGCCAAAACTACTCCTAAGCCACTTCCACAAGTGCAGCCCCTGGCAAGCAGAGGTAAAGCAAAAGCTAGCCAAACACCTGGTATACAAGATAAAGTCAAGGGAACAGCGACAGGAATGATCGCCAAAACTGCTCCTCAATCTATAGCCCCAGCTGCTACCACAGAGGCCCCTCGAAATTTCACTCGGCGGATCCCCCCTGTAAACCTCCCACCAGATTGCCAACCGTTTGTTGCCGTATTAGTAAATGTTCTCCCTCTGAAGGAAGGCCAGTTGGAGAACCACCAATCTCTTAAGAATAAGTGCATCCACTGGCTAAAGACAAATAAGCCAATTCCGACTGGTGTGGATGGGCTTATTCTAAGTGTACGCAGAGTAGGGTGGGTAGGGCAAGGGAAAAAAACACAGGAGGGGGACTGTATAATAATAAACTTCCAAGATCCCAGAGTAGTGAGCTCCATCTGTAGTCCTATAAAAAGCATGGATTCAGTAGGGGTTAAAGTAGTGGACTTAACCTTTTTCTACCCAAGGCAAATTGCTATGTCGCCATGGGAGGGTCCTAGTACTCTTGGTTTTTGTCAAAACTGGGAAACACGATGGGTTGGGGGCCTTGGGAGCAATGGGCTGAACCCCCCGAGGGTGCCAGGGAGATGCTGACTGGAGGAGGGCGACGCGAGGGAAATTACAGTTGCAGATACGGCAACTGTTAATAGAATAGACCCAATGGTAGCATCTCTACCCCGATCAGCCTCACCCTCAACTGCAAGCGTCAGTGGGTTGGTAGCCTCTCTGCCCATTCCCCCAGATTGTTATTTGCATGTTCCTCCTGTGAGGTCTGCGGACAGTAGTGTTCTCGCGACCAGCGACACATCAGCTGTGACGGACCTAGTCTTTAAGGTTTTCAGCTGGAATGTCGCAGGGATCGCAAGAAAGTTGGCCCTCCCAGACTGGAATGCCTTGGTGGATGAGCACTCCTTATGCATCTTCCAAGAGACCTGGAGTTTGGAGTCGGTACATAGGGTGGGATTCTCCTCCTACTCTGTGCCTGCGCTAACCTCGGAAACAGGGAGAGGACGCCCCTCGGGTGGCCTGCTCATATGGGTAGCAGCCTCCCTAGACTGCAGAATAGAAGAGCCTCAGACAGGTTGCCCGGATATTCAAAATATTATTTTAAGAGACCCAAGGGGACGAATAATATTAAATGTCTATAATGTGTACGCCAGAGGGACTAAGGGCGGGAGGAAGTCCTCTGTATTATCTCTCCTAGAGACCCTTTTGAATACAACTCCACACAAGTCATGTATCCTGGTCGCGGGTGACATGAACTGTACGTTCGAGCCCTTGGGCTCGGACGTTGCCCTAGACCAGGACGAGGAGGATACTAGGATAGGGATCCCTGTTTTAGAGATTCCACCCATTAGGAGATGGTCAGAGGTGGCGTTACAGCTATACTCCCTGAGCATTGAATTAAACCTAAGGGCAGTGAATGGAAGAACAACTACAGATAGGGGGGGGGCACACATATAATAGACCAGGACACACCTCTAGAATAGACTATATCTTACTAGATGTATGTCTCTGGAGGCAAGTGAGGGATATGGTTGTGGTCCCGTCGATTGAAAGTGACCACAACCCACTTTCCTTAACCATGACACAGTGGTGGTGTCTTCCTAAAAAGGGTCCCATTAACCCCGTAGTAGCTCCCCCCGATGAGTCTGTAGTCTCTCTCTGTGGAAGGCGCCTAAAATGGGCTAAATTGGTCCTCTCAGAGGAAAGGGTTGGAGAAATCTCAACCCCCTTAAATCAAGCAGTGTCAAATCTGGGGTCCCTCCCGGAAGGGGTGGGTAGGGTGAGTTGGGTCTTCGTCTCTCTAGTAGAGGCTTTGACAAACGTGTTTACCATCCCTTCTAGTAAGCCAGGAAATAAACGAGGTAAAAAGCAAGGTAATGGTTGGTACACACAAACATGTAGGGCACACAAAACAAGTCTTGTAGAGGCAGTGAAGCACAAATCCCATAGCGATATACTGGAAGCAAGGAAGGCCTACAATAGATCCCTTAAAATTGCTAGGATGGAGTGGGAAGAGAAATTTTGGGAGGATCTACTCCTTGCTAGCAAAAGTAAAGATTCAAGGGGCTTTTGGAACCTTGTAGGCTCCCGGAACAGGCCCGAGGAAACTATGAGACCCTGTAATATTCCCCCACAAAGCTGGGTAAAACACTTTGGGGCTTTATACCTCCCGGCGGAGGGGGAACTAAATGTCAGGGTGACCTCCCCACTGGTTTCTGAACCCCATACCTTTAATCTCTTTACACCTTTAGAGATCGAAAAGGTAATTGGGTGGGTAGCCCCCGCAAGGCAGCAGGTCCAGATGGTCTACCGGGGGATCTCATGCGGGCACATCCAGTGGCGTGGGGAAGGGTTATTGCAGCTCTCCTTAATGACATTATGATGGGAGGGCCAGTGCCCGATTCCTGGAAGTGGGCGGTGGTGGTCCCGATCTATAAAAAAGGATGCAGAGAAATCCCGGGGAACTACCGCCCCATAAGCCTGATAGACTCCACCCAAAAGATAGCAGGAAAAGCTATACTTGGTAGGATTCTACATTGGGTGGAGGAAAATAAAATATTATCAGACTTCCAGGCAGGTTTTCGGGCAGGAATGGGGACGATAGAGCAGGTGTTTAGGTTGGCACTTCTTGGGTGGAAGGTGGTGGAGCTAGGCAAGGGCAGTCTATATCTGGCTTTTATAGACCTGAGGACTGCCTTTGACCTAGTTCCCCGGGAGGAGTTATGGAGGGTGCTTTATGGGCTGGGATTGCCTCCTTACATCTTGTCCCTCCTTATTAGCCTTCACGCCCACACCTTTGCTCAGGTCCGCTGGGGAAGAAATGGAGAGCTAACAGAGAAAATACCAGTGTCTAGGGGCGTGAGACAGGGATGCGTTCTGGCGCCCACCCTTTTCTCATTATATGTGAATGGGGTGGTGGAATATCTCCAGCAAGAACCAGCCGACGCCCCCTGTCTCGGAGGAGTGCGGATCCCCACCCTGCTTTTTGCGGACGACACGCTCTTGATTTCTAAGACTCCGCAAGGCCTCCAGAAACTGCTAACCCGTTTCCAGAACTTCTGTGTTGCAAAGGGCCTAGTAATCAATGTGGATAAAACTAAGTTTTTAGTCCTAAACCCTCCAAGGAAACTGGGCCGCCCTCCTATTCTCAATTCTGTTGCCTTGGAGAAAGTATCCGAATTTGACTACCTCGGAATTCGGATCACGGATAGCATGAACTGGTCACCCCACATTGCTAAGATGGTCCTGAGCCATAAGAGAGCAGGAGGTGCCCTCCTGAGGGAATTCCGGGCATCACCGAGGAGGTGCTTGCCCCAGTAATTGACATCTACAAGGCTAAGGTAGTAACATCAGCCTTGTATGGGGCTGAACTGTGGGGGCATTGCTGTCTGGACTCCTTGGCAACAGCGGAGAGCAAGCTCCTGAAATCCTTAATCGCCGTCCCTCCGAGTACTCCAACAGTACCTGTGCTGCTGGACACAGGATGTAAGAACATTAAAGACCAAGCCCGGCTTCGGCCACTCCTTTTATGGACACATATCTGGAGGGGTGAAGAGTTAAAATCGTATGCTGAAGGGTTGGCGGAGATAATGAGCTTGGGCGGTTGGGCAAAAATTAGGTGGTTGAGAGATACCAAAAAACTTTTAGAGGAAATTGGACTGGGGGACTGTTGGTTATCAAGTTCGGCTCCACCAAAAGAGGTTTTGAAGAGACTATACTGGAATTGGGTTACGGAACAGCTAGTTACAAACTCTGAACATTGTAAATCCACAGCTGCCTTTTTAATAGTAAAAGATGCAGTAGTCTAGGAGCCTTATCTGGACCTAATTACTCTTCCAGTTGATCGAGCACTGTATTTTAAATTTAGAGTGGGCTCCCTTCCAGTTGGGGCTCTGGTGTCCAAGTGGAAATCAGGTGCTCACACGTCCCCTTTTTGTGCATGTTGTCCGACTAGGATAGAGTCCATTACGCATATCCTATTCGAATGTCCGGACTATGCAAAGCCCAGGAGTTTTTGGCTTAAACCCCTCAGCCGCAATATGGGCACACGTAGTTATCTAGTAGCCCTGTGCATCCTAATGACGGACACTTCCCCCCCTATTGTTTGTGGTATAGCCAAATTTTTAAAACAGTTTTGGTTGATCCGATGCAAGAGATTGTCAATAGCGGTTTAATTCATTTTTAGCTAATTTATTCTGGGATTACATGTCCTTTTATCTTTTTAAATGTGCATTTAATATTGCTTTTTTAAATAATGTTTTTTCTAGTTTTGTAAATGGCTGTATTCTGTGTACGCTTATAAGATATCTTGCATATCGAATAAAAGCTCAATCAATCAATCAATCAATCAATCAATTTGTTTGAAAGTAAAGCATTATAATTTCAGCTTTATATAGCGTGGACCAGAGGCGCAACTAGAGCCACATTTCAGGGGGGCTAAGAAAAAAATTGGGGGGGGGGGGGGGGGGGGGGTTAACCTTAAATCAGTAGGCAGAGTGGAGCTGCAGGGGCTCTTAGAAGGGGTGAAACAACAGCAAGGCCTAATTAACATTCAAATGGCCTTTTAAAGACATGTAAAACGTTCGGGTGCGGCTCTGTGTGTGCCCGGGATCTGTCTCATCCCGGGTTGGGATGTATGGCGTTACAACGCGTAATTTTACATCGCATTCCATTACAACACGATTTTTACAACGCAGGATCCATTACAATGCATGCCTTTACAACGCATGTCATTACATAGCAGATGCTATTACAACGCATGCCATTACAACGTAAGTATAGGTAAGTATATCTTTTTAAAAAAAATGTAATTAAGTTAATTTAATTAATTTAATTTAATTAATTTAAATTAAATAATTTTAAAATTGTAATTAACTTAATTTAATACATTTATTTCTATTAATTTGATTTAATTAAATTAAAAATTGTAATTAATTTAATTTAATTAATTTAATTTAATTAATTTAATTTAATTAATTTAAAAATTGTAATTAATTTATTTTAATTAAATTTATTTTCAGCCATAAAACCTAAAAATACCCCTGTACCCCAAAACCCAAACCCAGCCCTAAAACCTAAAAATACCCCTGTACCCCAAAACCCAAACCCAGCACTGAAACCTGAAAATACCCCTGTACCCCAAAACCCAAACCCAGCCCTAAAACCTAAAAATACCCCTGTACCCCAAAACCCAAACCCAACCCTGAAACCTAAAAATACCCCTGTACCCCATAACCCAAACCCAGCCCTAAAATCTAAAAATACACCTGTACCCCAAAACCCAAACCCAGCCCTGAAACCTAAAAATACCACTGTACCCCAAAACCCAAACCCAGCCCAGAAACCTAAAAATACCCCTGTACCCCAAAACCCAAACCCAGCCCTAAAACCTAAAAATACCCCTGTACCCCAAAACAGAAACCCAGCCCTAAAACCTAAAAATACCCCTGTACCCCAAAACCCAAACCCAGTCCTGAAACCTAAAAATACCCCTGTACCCCAAAACTCAAACCCAGCCCTAAAACCTAAAAATACCCCTGTACCCCAAAACCCAAATATACTCCTATACTCATACTTATTTTTAAAATTGCGTAAATTAATATATTTAATTTATAATAAAAAAACATAAATTAATATATTTATTTATAATTAATATTAAATAAATTAATTAAATAATATTAAATAAAAAAAATTATATACTTACCTATACTTACGTTGTAATGGCATGCGTTGTAATAGCATCTGCTATGTAATGTCATGCGTTGTAAAGGCATGCGATGTAATGGATCCAGCGTTGTAAAAGTTGCGTTGTAATAGAAGTGAGTTGTAAAAGTTGCGATGTAACTGTTGTTACACACCACACACGACGGGGGGGCTGAAGCCTGGTGAGTCCAATGGGTGTTGCGCGTGGACTTGACCCAATATTACACCGCATCTCTTTCCTAGTTGTTGTTGAACATCTAGGCAGCCCTTTTGGGGCGAAGCTGAGAAATGACGAGACTGGATAATGACTTATGCTATTGCAGCCCTCCATAATGGCTAAACAAGGTCAGGGACAACTTCATGCTGCTTTTTTCTCAGAAGTAGCATGACATTTTGGATGCCGCACACTTCAGATTCCAGGGCAGGACAATAACATCTCTAATGTAGCACATTGGAGAGTGTCCAGCAGGGGTTGCTTCATATTTCATGTGTATTCCTGAAAATCGTGATTCAAAACCATAGAACTAATAAAGGGGTCACAGGTTTTGCACTAACTTCGGAAGGGACTCAGGAAGATCCCATTATAGAAGTGCTATTTCTCTATTAAATAACCACACAGGGTAAAAGGTAATTTACAAGCATAGGTTTAATCACCGGAGCGCCGAGGAAATGCTCTCGACGTGTCGGGTCCCGGCCGCTAACTAAAATGGCCGCCCTTCCGGTTCCGGTCTCCGCCCACTTGGCACACTAGACCGTCACCACACCCACAGTGCTTGGGGATTAAATTGAGTCAAGTGAACACCCTTGGGTTTGTTACAATCTGTAAAGTTGCTATGATGGTGGGGGCAGAAGCAGCCATTTTGTTTAATGGTTGCTTTTTATGCAATTCTCATGGTTTTCAGGACTTGATGACTTTATGGACTTATAAAGTCCTTAAAGAACTCCTAAGAATCACCAATGAAGTCCTATGAGTGGCAGTACATGTGGTGAGTAGCACAGGTATGCAACTAAACAAAAATTCCCCTTTTCTGTGCATCGCCAATAAGGCTACTTAATCTGGTTCTTAGGGAGTTTTCATTATCCTTCCTGGGTGCTCCCATAGGGAATGTGATTACTGGACCTGCAAACTCTCACAGTACCATCATGTGTCACGCGAAAAGAAAAAGCATAGACGAAAAAACCTTTAGAGCACAGCGGAGACCACCTCATTTACACAGCACCAAGCCAGTGCCTATGTGATCAGAAATAAGGTTTTGGATTTGTAGGAGGGGTGAGTACAGATAGGTGATTTAATACAGGCCTGATCAGCAGTAGTGGCTGGTCTCATAGGAGAGTGGCGGGGCAGGGTTGGCTTATGTGACAGACAGACAGACGACAAAATAAACAAAACAAGCATTTGCAATGCAATAGGTCTTGCATTAGGAAAGTTTGAGGTATTGGTATTGCAAATGACAAATATTTTATTTATGTGTCGGTATTGAAAGTAGCGAAATTATTAGCTTTATTATTTACAATGCCAATATTTTTAACTTTTGCAAACGTGACACCTATAGCATTGTAATGCAATATGTGTTGTATTTACATGACTTTGAAGTATTAATATTATAAATAACAATGGCTTTTATTTTTATTAATAATTAATACTTAAATAAAAGTTATTGTAATGTATATTGGCAATAGCTTAAAGTTTTGTAAATAACTTATGGGAAGATTATGTTCAGTGTATTTTACTGTGATGAAAATCCAAAAACATAAGTGGAATATTACCATTAGCTTTCTAATAAAGCTTAAAACATTGAGAGAACATATTAGAACCAGTTGTTGTTGATTGGTTGCAAAGAGTGATGCTGTGGCGTTCAGTGATGCTGTGGCCTTCAGTGTTGCTGAGTGATGCTGTGGCTTTTAGTGGTGCTGAGTGATGCTGTGGCCTTCAGTGGTGCTGAGTGATGCTGTGGCCTTTAGTGGTGCTGAGTGATGCTGTGGCCTTCAGTGTTGCGGAGTGATGCTGTGGCATTAAGTGTTGCTGTTTTGTTGTGTGGTGCTGTGGCGTTGAGTGTTGCAGTGGCGTTGAGTGATGCGGTGGTGTTGAGTGATGTGGTGGTGTTGAGTGGTGCTGTGGTGTTGAGTGGAGCTATGGCTCTGAGTGGTGGTGTGGCATTGAGTGGTGGTGTGGCGTTGAGTGGTGGTGTGGCGTTGAGTGGTGCTGTGGCGTAGAGTGGTGCTGTGGCTTTGAGTGGTAATGTGGCGTTGAGTGGTGCTGTTGAGTTAAGTAGTGCTGTGGTGTTGAGTTGTGCTTTTGCGTTGAGTGTTGCTGTGGCGTTGTGTGGTGCTGTGGCGTTGAGTGGTGCTGTGGCGTTGAGTGGTGCTGTGGCGTTGAGTGGTGCTGTTGTGTTGTGGGGTGCTGTGTTATTGAGTGGTGCTGTGGCATTAATTGGTGTTGTGGCATTGATTGGTGAAGTGGCATTGAGGGGTGGAGTTGGAGGTTGGATTTGGAGGTTGGAGTTGGAGGGTGGAGTTGGAGGGTGGAGTTTGAGGGTGGAGTTTGAGTGTGGAGTTGGAGGGTGGAGTTGGAGGGTGGAGTTGGAGGGTGGATTTGGAATGTGGATTTGGAATGTGGAGTTGGAATGTGGAGTTGGAATGTGGAGTTGGAATGTGGAGTTGGAATGTTGATTTGGAGCGTTGATTTGGAGCGTTGAGTTGGAGCGTTGAGTTGGAGCGTTGAGTTGGAGTGTTGAGTAGGAATGTGTAGTAGGAGGGTGTAGTAGGAGGGTGGGGTTGGAGGGTGAGGTTGGAGGGTGGAGTAGGAGGGTGGAGTAGGAGGGTGGAGTTGGAGGGTGGAGTTGGAGGGTGGAGTTGGAGGGTGGAGTTGGAGGGTGGAGTTTGAGGGTGGAGTCGGAGGGTGGAGTTGTATGTTGGAGTTGTAAGGTGGAGTTTAATTTTGAGGGTGGACTTGGCTTTTGTAGTTGTTTTGCGGGTTGATTTGGAGGGTGGATTTGGAGGCAGGAGTTGTAGTTGGAGGTTGGATTTGTAGGGTATATTTGGATGTTGTAGTTGGAGGGTGTATTTGGATGTTGTATTTGGAGGGTGGAGTTGGAGGGTTGAGTTGTAGGGTGGAGTTTGAGTATTGTGAGGGTGTGAGGGTGAGTGAGGGCGTGTAAGGATGAGGGTGTGATGGTGTGTGAGGGTGTGGGGATGTGTGGGTGAGGGGGTGTGAGGGTGAGGGTGTGTGAGGGTGACTGAGGCTGAGGGTGTGAGGGTGACTGAGGGTGTGAGTGTTGTGAGAGGGGTAAGGGTGTGAGAGTGTGTGAGGATGTGGGTGTGAGGGTGTGATGGTGAGTGATGGAGTGTGAGGGTGAGGGGGTGAGGTGTGAGGGTGAGTGAGGCTATGAGTGTGTGTGAGGGTGATAGGGTGAGTGAGGTTGTGTGAGGGTGTGTGATGCTGATTTGTTGTATGAGGGGCTGTGAGAGTTTGTGATGGTGTGTGAGGGTGAGGGTGTTAGGGTGTGTGAGGGTGAGGGGGTGAGTGTTGTGAGGGTGAGGGGGGTGAGGGTGTGAGGGTGAATGAAGGTGTGTGAGGATGCATGAGGGGTGTGAGGGTATGAAGGTGATTGTGGGTGTGTGAGGGTGTTTGAGGGTGGTTGAGGGTGAGGGTGTGAGGATGTGAGGGTGTGTGATGTTGAAGAGGTGTGAGGGTTAGGGGGTGAGGGTGTGTGAGAGTTGTTAGGGTGTGAGGGTGAGTATAGGTGTGTGAGGGGTTGTGAGGGGGTGAGGGTGTGTGAGGGTGAGTGATGGTGTGTGAGGGTGATGGGGTGTGAGGGAGAGGGGGTGATGGTGAGTGATGGTGTGTGAGGGTGAGTGGGTTAGTGTGATTGAGGGTGTGTGAGGGGGTGAAGGTGTTTGAGTGGGTGTGAGTGTAAGTGTGTTGTAATGATGTGTGAGGGTGAGGGTGAGTGAGTGTGAGGGTTGTGATGGTGTGTAAGGATGAGGTGTGATGGTGTGTGAGGGTGAGGTGTTGTGTGGGGCTTGAGGGGGTGTGAGGGTGAGTGATGGTGTGTGAGGGTGAAGGGTTGTGAGGGTGAGGGGGTGATGGCGAGTGATGGTAAGGTTGAGGGTGTGAGTGTTGTGAGGGTGAGGGGGATGAGGGTGTGAGGGTGATTGAAGGTGTGTGAGGGTGGATGAGGGGGTGTGAGGGTGTGAAGGTGATTGTGGGTGTGTGAGGGTGTTTCAGGGCAGTTGAGGGTGAGGGTGTGAGGATGTGAGGGTGTGTGATGTTGAGGAGGTGTGAGGGTTAGGGGGTGAGGGTGTTTGAGAGTTGTTAGGGTGTGAGGGTGAGTATAGGTGTGTGAGGGGTTGTGAGGGGGTGAGGGTGTGTTAGGGTGAGTGATGGTGTGTGAGGGTGATGGGGTGTGAGGGGGTGATGGTGAGTGATGGTGTGTGATGGTGAGTGGGTTAGTGTGATTGAGGGTGTGTGAGGGTGATGGTGTGAGGGTGTGTGAGGGGGTGAGGGTGTTTGAGTGGGTGTGAGTGTAAGTGTGTGTGTGTTGTAATGATGTGTGAGGGTGAGGGTGAGTGAGCGTGAGGGTTGTGATGGTGAGGGTGTGAGGGTGTGTGAGGATGAGGGTGTGATGGTGTGATGGTGTGTGAGGGTGAGGTGTTGTGTGGGGTTTGAGGGGGTGTAAGGGTGAGTGATGGTGTGTGAGGGTGAAGGGTTGTGAGGGTGAAGGGGTGATGGTGAGTGTGTGAGGGTGAGTGAAGGTGTGTGATGGTGAGAGTGTGAGGGTGTGTGAGTGGATGAGTGTGAGTGAATGGGTGTGAGTGTAAGGGTGTTGTAAGTCTGTTTTGTTGTGATTTTTTGTGTGTGTTTGTGTGTGTGTGTGCACTCTGAGTACGTATATATGCCTAGTATTAGAATTAGTCCATGTTCTCTATTTTTGAGTGTTTCCCTGTGCGTAAAAATGGCGGCAGTTAGCCTGGGCCATAACGGTACGGAAGTTTTCAGGTTAGTGTTCTTTAGTTTTTTTTCTTATTTCCTTGCATTTTGATTGACGTCTATTCCGTCCAATCAAATTGCAACGATGTCTTACGTAGCGTTGCAATTGCGTCAATAGTGAAATTTCCAGATATTCGCGAGCCGGCGTTTGTGGAAGGCGTGTCGTGCTTTGTGTGCTGTAGCTGCGTCGTTTGACAGGTAAGTTTTTTATTTTTATCTTATTTTTAGTTTAGCTAGAGTTTATTTAGTATAGATATATTTTGTAATGTTTGGTAATGTGTTTTTAAGTTATTTTTTGCGATCGTACTTGGCTGGTGTATGTATATATTGTATTGCCATGGAATGTTTCTAAATTTCTATATGTAATGTATTTTTCATTAATTCTATGTAATATGTGGCTAATAGTTTTTTTGTTTTTGCGGTATTCTTCCCACATGTTGCTATATTAATTTTGTTGAAAATGTGTTATTGTAAGTGTACTCGTTTGTATTAAACCTTGTGCTTTAGTGTTGCTTAAATCTTATTTCTGCTGTTCTTGTTGTTGTTTTTCTTTGTCTACTTTGTAATTTTATACCATATTTAAATATTAATAATTATCGTAATGGAACCTAGAAGCTATATTTTCTGTATAGTTTGAAACCTACAGGTTTTGATGCGTATGAGCTGCAATCCCTTCCTTATGTTGTTAGAAATAAATTAAAATTCAAAATCAATACTCATGGAGTTTAATCTTATAGTTGAACCCGTGTTCTTTAGATGGCTTTGTCCCCCTTTAAATTGTTTATTACTCGCTGTGTATTTTGTATTTCTCCTATTTTGTTTGCAGTTATTGTTTTCTTCTTTTAAAATTTTCGATTTGACAACTCCTTCCGGCATGTTAATGTATTAATTGCTGCACTGTTCTTGCGATGCATTCATTTTGCATTTTTTAATACATACAAGTGTGTAATGTGTTGTTCAGTCATTGAAATAAATTTCGCCTAACGCTATTTATGTGTGGATATGGAGGGTGGGTTTGGAGGGTGTATTTGGAGGGTGTAGTTGTAGTGTTGTTTTTTAACTAAGATAGGGCGTTTTTTTTGTATTTGAGGTACTCTTTCCTTATGTTGCTAAATTTTTTTACTGGACAATGTTTTATTTCGATGGTACTGTTTTGTATTAGTCACTGTGTTTTTGTGTTCCTTAACTCTTTTTGCTCCTGTATTTGTTAGTTGTTTTATACGTATACTTTCTTATTTTATTTCATTATTAAATATTAATACTTATTGTAATGGTACGTAGAACCTAATTATTCCCGTAAAGTTGTAAACCTACATGTTTAAATGCGTTTGAGCTGAAATCCCTTAATTGTCTGCTTTGCAAAATTTTGTTTTTGAAATGCGAGACTTAAGTAGTAGCATCTTATATGTGTTAAAAAATGTATTTATTAAAGTAACAGAAAAATGAGGTTCTCCATACCATTAGAATGTTTATTAAGTAGTATGTATGATATGGAATTACAAAGTATACATATGAAACAACCTTTATTATATATTTAATTTTTGTCTCAGTGTTTGAGCTAAATACACATTTGTAGTTTTTGAATAATTCCAATTAGGCTGTGAATTCTAGTGCTCTTGTGATTTAGCACCTGTTTAGACATTCGTTATTTTGTCTGGAGGGAAGGGGTTCTGTGAGGTGTGGCGAAGTGGTGTGACCTGTGGGTGCGTTAGCGGGTAGCAGCGGAGGAGGGATGAGAGGCTGCTGAGCAGGGGCAGATTGTGTGTTGAGCTGCAGGGAAGGGGGTCTGTGAGGTGTGGCGAAGTGGTGTGAGCTGTGCAAGTGTGGCGAAGTGTTGTGAGCTGTGTGTGCATTATTGGGGTGGTTGTGCACTGGAGTCTTGTGGTTTTGATGGTGTGCCTCAGTGAGTGATGTGGTGTCCCTGAGTGATGTGTTTGTGCCCTTGAGTGATGTGTTGGTTGATAGTATGTATTAAAGAGTAAATAGGCTGTCCTAAAAGTACGTAGAAAGTAAAGCAGGGTCAGATTGTGTGTTGAGCTGCAGGGAAGGGGGTCTGTGAGGTGTGGCGAAGTGGTGTGAGCTGTGCAAGTGTGGCAAAGTGGTGTGAGCTGTGTGTGTGTTAGGGGGGGAGAAGCGGGGATGGACGATAGACTGTGGAGCAGGGGCAGATTGTGTGTTGAACTGCATTGAACCAATGGCTTTTTCCCACTATGTTGTACATGTGCGCTGTAAAGCCGATCACTTGTCCCCAGTTTGACCTTTTTTTTGCCAAACCCCAATCTGCAGCGAGCTTCTTCTGATGCTGTGGGTGGAGAGGAGAGCTCAATAGAGCAGCCAGACACCCTCTCCAAGCAACCTTTCAGTAAATTACAAACACAGGCAGCTGACAACGCCAATAGTTGTGACTGTTGTTATGATGTACTTGTTGTATCATATATCTGGATGCAATGACACAAGCAGCCAAATATAAGTCAGGCGGCACACTATGCTGAGCACAGATTGTAGCTCATGCATTTTTTAGCCACATCCCTAATTACATTGGCCATGTCCTTTGAGAGACCCTCCGTGTTTTTATCCCACTTAAAGCCCTGGCCACATGACTAGTAATTGAGTTTTGTTAAAGAATTCAGCCACTGTGCTACTTTGACAGAGAGAAGAATACCAGAATGACCAGTGTACTTTAGATGTACTGCAAGTTATTTCACTCTAGTCTGGGGCATTATAATGGGACAAAAGTCGTCTTTGACTCTGGGGAAGTTTGACATCCGAACAAACGAAGAGATGTCTGAAGCATTTCATGAGTGATGTGGAGCTTGTTTAGAGAACACTTAAGTAGATCGCCTGTATGCTGAAGTCACTTGCGCATGCGCAGACTGCTGTAGGCATCTCCAGGGTGCATTAGCGAAAGTGTTTGAGTTTTTATTGCTAAAGCACTCTGAAAAGCTGTGCTTTACTGTGAATATTAGGGAAGATGGGCCAAATTTTGAATAAGTACAAACACATTATTGGTTTTAAATATGACATATCACTGTTGGACATTGTGATACGTGATTTAGTGTTTTAAGCCACAACAGAAACTCCAAAACCTTACTTTATCCCATTGATTTAAAAACACAAAAACTACAAGCGTTGCATGGAGTGATGCAATTGTGGTGTTTGTTTTTGCTGCATTGCGCTGAGTGTTGTATGTGTTGTGATGAGTGTTGCAGGTGTTAGGATGAATGCTGCTGTATTTGCGCTTAGTGATGCTTGTGTTGTGCTTATTGATGCTGTGGTTTTGTACAGTTGTGTTGTGGTGGAGGCTCCCTGATGTAAAGTGTTTCAGTAGTGGTGTTGAGTGGTCTTGTGGTGTTTGTTAATGATGCTTTGCTGCTGGAGTATGAGTGTATTGTAGTGTTGCTATTGTTAGTGTGTTAGGTGTCTTTTTGCTGATGCGATGTTGTGTTATTTTTTTTTAGTAGTGTGTTATAAATGTATAGTTTATGTTAATATGTATGTGTATTTGTGTGTGTGTTGTATTATTTTGTGTGTGGCGTGTGTGCTAATGTTGTGTAAATTTGTGTAATATAAAAAATGGCGGACGCAATGCGTCCCCTTGACACTACTTACGTTTATTAAGTTAGCGGTCTAGTTATATATTTTCCGCTGGTACTTCCGTGCTCACGTTTAGATTGATATTTGGTTTATCCAAACGTAGCGCTACGTTTTTGACGTAGCGTTGCGATTGGCGTGCGTCATCGGGGAATTACCCAGTTCATCGAGAATCGTGGTGCGCGGAAGGCGTGTTCGTGTTCCTGTGCTGTTGCTGCATCGTTTGACAGGTAAGAGTTTATTTCTATGTGTATTTTTAAGTTAATCTAATGTACTGTTGCTATTGTGTACAAAGGAAGTAATGTTATTAGTTTTTTTTTGAAAAATTCTTTTTTTTTTGTTCGTGACTGTATATTTCTGTACACATTTTGTATTTTCCCTTCGATTTAGTATGTACTTTGAATTTATTTATATTTGATTTGGATGTGCTGTTTTGTAATAAATTTTATAATGAGTTTATTACCTTATTGTAATTTTTGGCATTGTATTTGATCCATATTGTGACATGTATTGATTTTGCGTATGTAATGTTTTTTGTATTGTGATATTTATTTATATGAAGGTGTGCAATGTTTATTTTATAGAATGTATAATGTTCTTATTTTACTGTGAATAGAAATTTGAGAATAATGTTAGGCAACATATTTTAAATGCGCAAATGTTGTTGTTCCTTTGAGTTTGCATTTCCGTTTTTGTTGTATGTTCACTTTTTTTTCGATTTATCCTGCAATCTTTTTGTGTAGTTTGTTTAGCGAAGATTTTAATTGTTGGTGAGTGTTACTTAAAGGTGACATGTATGTACGTAGTATTGGTATTTTTTTTGATTTTTTGCTAGTGTAGTTTTGATTTACTTTGTGAGTCAAAGATTATGATGTATTTAGTGTTTTATAGAAGGTTACTTGCGACATTCGTCAAGTAATGTTGTGTTTGTTGTTTGGCTTTTTTGTTGTTTGTTGTTGTTTGCATTGGCTCAAAAACGATAACGTTGACCATAGCTGTAAATATTAATGATGTCCAATTTGTAGAAACGTGTTGAGAAATATTGCTACATGTAATAGAAGAAAGAGAGCTTTTTAATCAACAAACTTATGTTTTCCTTTCTTATTAAAATGTGTCTTCCATATCATTCCGATTCTACTTAGCTAAAAAATATGTTCTAATTTGTGATTAAATAGTAGCTTTGTTATACCAAGGTAATAGGAGAAGCATGAAAGCAACGTTTATTTTTTTGTGAAATGTGAAATGTATTATTAAAAGTAAGAAATGTTTATGGAGAGTTTTTGAGAGTTGTGCATACACTGATGGATGTGCAGGTGTAGATCATATGATTTTCGTCTTTATGGGAATTCACATTTCCAGAACGTATTGTGATAGCTCATACTAATTTTACTCCCTAGACATATCACTGGGACTGTAGTTAAACTGCTGTTGATCAAGATGCCTTAGATCACAGCCAGTACATTCCCGGACCTTGAGGTATACTTGGTTATGTTAGAGGCCGAAGATGGACAGTTGTAGAAAGGATATACGTTTGAGAATACCTAACATGGAGGTTGACTGGGACACACTGGGAACGTAGCAGATAGAGGGAGACGATAAGATTGTAAAATAGCATTATGAAGCAATGAAGTGGCACATAATATTGTGAGGGAGATGTGCAGGGGTGTGTCTATAAGTTGCAAAATTGTAAATATTGATATTTTGCAATTAACTGTAGAGTGCACTATACAGAATGTGGGCTTCTGTAATTTTTTTAGAGCATCCTCATGTCACTGTAACGTAGAGTATAAACAATTACTTAAAAAGTCATGCATGCCTGCAGTCACAGTCCTATGCCATGCAAGTCCAACTCGTTGGACAGTGCAAGTTTTCCGAAGTCCTTTGAAGCGTTTTTTTTGATGGATGGTAGATTTGATGCAACCTCGTTTTTGTATGTGAAACTATGTGCTACAGAATGTAAGTTTCCATAAGATCCTGCTCACATAATACATTGCACTTTGAAATACATTTATTGTAAGTGACAATTAAACTTGTCTAGCAGCCATATTTTCCAGGATTTTACAAGGACCTACCAGCTGCAAAGCAAAGCTGAAGGTATGCCAATGCACTGTCATTAAGGCCTACTACCTATAGAACAATTGAAGAGAACCCTGCACACTGGGACACAAACTGTGATGTTCCTAAAAATCTTGTCAAAGTAGCCCTACATGAACGTTAGTGCTGTATTTATAATTGCCCTGCTTCCACAGAAGCTTAGCAGCCAATGATTGGACAAGATTTCATAAAACACGGACCACTTCGTTTCTACTTTGTGGCGTGTGTTTCTGATAGGCATATCTTTAGCAATGTTCATTTTTTTATAGCATCTTTGGGTATGTCATGCCACAGTATGGATCATAGTGTCATAGGAGTGCCACTGGCTGGTGATGTGTGTGTGTGAGTGCCTGTTGCAAGTGTGCGCGTGTGTGCGTGTGCCTGATGAAAGCGTGCATTGACGGCCGGTGTTGTGTATGCCTGGTGAAAGCGTGCACTGATGTCTGGTGTTGTGTGTGTGTTCATGGTGAAAATGTGCACTGACGGGCGGTGGTGTGTATGCCTGTTTAAATCTTGAAGTGATGCCTGGTGGTGTTTTCTGTGTGTGCCGGGTGAAATTGTGCACTGATGGCTGGTGATGTGTGTGGCTGTTGCAAGTGTGCGTGTGTGTTTGTGTGCGCCTGATGAAAGCGTGCATTGAGGGCCGGTGTTGTGTATGCCTGGTGAAAGCGTGCACTGATGTCTGTTGGTGTGTGTGTATGCATGGTGTGAATGTGCACTGACTGGCGGTGGTGTGTATGCCTGTTTAAATCATGCAGTGATGGCTGGTGGTGTATCTGTGTGTGTCGGGTGAAATTGTGCACTGATGGCTGGTGATGTGTGTGTGTGCCTAGTGCAAGTGTGCGCGTGTGTGTGTTCGCTTGATGAAAGCGTGCAATGACGTCCGGTGTTGTGTATGCCTGTTGAAAGCGTGCACTGATGTCTGGTAGTGTGTGTGCGTGCATGGTGTAAATGTGCACTGACGGGCGGTGGTGTGTATGCCTGGTGAAAGCGTGCAGTGATGCCTGGTGGTGTATGTGTGTGTGCTGGGTGAAATAGTGCACTTATGGCTGGTGATGTGTGTCTGCCTGTTGCAAGTGTGCACTGATGGCTGGTGGTGTGTTTGTGTGCATGGTGTAAAAGTGCACTGATGGGCGGTGGTGTGTATGCCTTGTGAAAGCGTGCAGTGATGCCTGGTGGTGTATCTGTGTGTGCCGGGTGAAATAGTGCACTTATGGCTGGTGATATGTGTGTGCCTGTTGCAAGTGTGCACTGATGGCTGGTGGTGTGTGTGTATGCCTGATAAAATCGTGCACTAGTGGCTGGTGGTGTGTGTGTGTATGCCTGATGAAAGCGTGTACTGATGGCTGGTGGTGTGTGTGTGTGTGTGGCCTGAGTAATGTAGTTTGATAAAAAATAAAATGGAGCTCCAAGAGCGTGCATGAGAGATGAGAGGAAGGGGGGGGGTGAATGGACGAACATGCATGTGAGAGAGATAGGCTGTGGTCTGCGTGTTTGCGTTAAAGCATGAAACTTGTTTCATATATTTGTATGCAATGACCGAAACTGCAAAATAAAAGTTTTGCGCCACACTTTGTACTTGTGTGACTTGTATCACATTTTTTGTATTAAATGTCGACTTGTATCACCGAAAAGAATAGCACGCAAGTAATGAAGTCTGTGGCCTGAGTCTTGTGGTTGGCAAGCAAAGACCGTGCCTGAGAGGGAGGGGGTGAGGTGGACTGGACGAACGTGCAGCTGAGTGATAGGTAGGCTGTGGTGTGCGTGTTAGCATGTTTATCCCTAAAATTTTGGAGCAATCTGTGGCCAGATGAATATTTTTTGTGATAAATAAGGAAAAAAAAGGAGACCGAGGAGTATTTGGCCTGAGTATTGTGTTTGGAGAGCGAAGAGCGGGAATGAGAGGGAGGGGGGGGGGGGGGTGGAATGGACGAAGTTGCAGTTAAGTAAGATAGGCTGTCATCTGCGTGTTTGCTTTCAGTAAATGAAAACTCCCAAAAGCATGTACCTTGTAGCATATATCAATATGCAATACCGAAAACAGGTAACTACCAGCCGTGCGCCACACTTGCTACTTATAATGTAACTGTGGATGGTCCGTTGTTTCGTTTCGTTTCCTTTAGCTCCCATTTGCATTTCACAGGGGATGTCCGCCAACAGATAAGAATCTTTATGGCTGTGCTTAAAACACTTTGGTATCCTGGTGTGGTATCGTCCCCAGACGGTGCCCCCAGTCCCTCGAAAAAAAAAAACCTGATGGTCCACAGAATAGTGTGAAGAGCGTGCATGAGAGTGAGGGGGCGGGGGAATAAAGAACGTGCAGCTAAGTGACAGAGAGGCTGTAGTCGGCGTGTTTGGGCGCAGTAGAAATAAAATTTAAAATAATTTAAATTAAACAAAACATCAAAGTTGTCTCATATATTTAGATACAATGACGGATACAGCCAAATCCAATTCGGGCGCCACACTTTTACTTATGTTGTGACTTGTGATGCAATGACGGATACAGCCAAATCCAATTTGTGCGCCACACTTTGTACTTATGTTGTGACTTGTATCACATGAAAAGTTTGTCCGCCGTTCTTAATTACTACAGCTGAATGTTGTCGTGCTAGAGAAGGGGGGGGACGGGCAGATGAATGTGAGAGAAGTACGTGTGCGTATTGCCGCGAGTTGAAAGGCAGGAAGTGGTATGCTTGGAAAGAGTGCACGTCTGAATGTTGTCGTGCTACAGAGGAAGGGGGTGGGTTCAGCAAAAGGTGCGCGCTGGACCTTAGAGAGGGTAGAAGGAAGAAGCAGATGGTGTGCATGAATGTGAAAGAGTCTGGGGGCTGTTGGTTGTGTTTTAAAATGTTCTGAGAGAAAAGCGGGCATAAAAGTAGAAGGGGAGTGGGAGAACGTGCAGATGAATGAGAGAGAAGCTATAGTGTGCGTGTTGCCGTGTGTCAATGGGAGAGAGTCTGGGAGGGGGGGGGAGAACGTGCAGATGAATGAGAGAGAAGCTATGGTGTGCGTGTTGCCGTGCATGAATGGAAGAGAGACTGGGAGTGTGGGGGGGTAGGAGAGAGAGTCTGTGGGCTGTTTGAGTTAGGTGTGCGTGTTTCCACGAGTGAAAGGCAGGAAAAGCTCGACCCGAATATATCAGAGCACTTTTCATGAGCACCAGGCAGTTGTATTACAGAGGGACACATTCATTTCTAGGCACCTGGAGATTGCGTGATTTGCCAAGAATCCCAGGATGGTGAGTGTCTCTGCCGAGACGTGTTTGCGCACAGTAAAGCTAAATAATTAAAATTAACAAAAGCATCAAACTTGTCTCATATATATTACATGCAATGTAAAGTGTTGGAAAATAAAGGAAATTCATTAAAAAATTGTCTTTTGGTGCTTTGCTAATTTTACCGTTCTTAATTACTACAGCTGATAGTGTCGTGCTAGAGAAGGGGGGGGGGGAACGGGCAGATGAATGTGAGAGAAGTGCATGTGCGTGTTGCCGCGAGTTGAAAGGCAAGAAGTGGTATGCTTGGAAAGAGTGCACGTCTGAATGTTGTCGTGCTACAGAGGAAGGGGGTGGGTTCCGCAAAAGGCTCGCGCTGGACCTTAGAGAGGGTAGAAGGAAGAAGCAGATGGTGTGCGTGAATGTGAAAGAGTCTGGGGGCTGTTGGTTGTGTTTTAAAATGTTTTGAGAGAAAAGCGGGCATAAAAGTAGAAGGGGGTGGGAGAACGTGCAGATGAATGAGAGCGAAGCTATGGTGTGCGTGTTGCCGTGTGTGAATGGGAGAGAGTCTGGGAGGGGGGGGGGGACGTGCAGATGAATGAGAGAGAAGCTATGGTGTGCGTGTTGCCGTGCGTGAATGAAAGAGAGACTGGGAGTCTGGGGGGGTGGGAGAGAGAGTCTGTGGGCTGATGTGTCAACCATCTATAGAGTATGAGAAATACGTATCATTCCAAATTACGATTGCAAACGCCGAAATTCACAGAATTCGGCGTTTGTGATCGCAATTGGGCTTAGTGGTATGTATGAATGAAAAACTGCCTAGCAAAATAAGAATCGCAAAATTTGTGATTCCATATTATGTGATTGCATTTAAGAATTTCCAAATTGCGATTCCTTAAATGCAATGTAAGAAGCACTTAAAAAGTGCAATTTGGCCTTAACAAATCGCTAATAACCACCAATTTCAAGTTGGTGGTAATTTGCGATTTCTTTGAAAAATGCATTTTTTTTGCATTTTTCAAAGTGCAATGTGGCGCACATACATTCCCTTAGGGCATGTATGTGCACCACATGTGCACCCATGTGTGCCACATGTGCACCCATGCTTATTTCAGGGGTGCAACAGGGTGACCTTTTGACACCCTTGCAACCTTGAAATTGCATTCTCAATTTGTGATTCTCTAATTGCTAATCAGAAATTGAGAATGTCTTCCCATTCATTCCTATGCACCTCTAGGCTCATAGGAATGAATGGGGAGGGTTTCCTTAATTGCGAATTGCACTTTGCGATTCGCAATTAAGAAATATGTAGGATTCGCAAATCTTTTTGCAAATCCTACATACATCTCGTTTTGTGATTCTCAAATAGCGATTCTCTAAAATTCACTATTTGAGAATCGCAAAACCAAACTTTCATACATATGCCCCTATGCTTCTAGAGTGAAGAAGAAGAGTAGCCTACAGGCATGCAGGGGAGAAATGTATCCACAGCTAATCATCTTTAAAATATACCCAGAAGTAATAAAGGCATGCACTGGTTACTGGCAGCCAGAGCTGTAAGGTCACAATTGGATGAGCAGGCCCACAAACATACTCAAGACAAAATGAGACAAACAAATATGGCAAATCACAAGTTGAATCTATGGCTGAATGTCGAGCTTGTATATGGCTTCCACCCTTTTGTCATTAAGAGTATCAGTTCCAGGCAGATTTCAGACTTTGCTTTCTATCCATCTAGTTACGAAGAGAGGAGTAAGTCATGGCGTGTTCTGGTTACCAGCTGGAAAAAAAAGCCCTATGGGGTCCACCCAAGATTGACGGAGGCACAGCATGACATGAAATGGTTATAAGTTACTTAGACACACACCCTGTGCAATCCTGAAGGAGTAACAGAGCAGCGGCCAGCAGGATGCAATGGTAGTAGACAGCCAGAATAAAAGGATATATCCCCACCGAGGAGCAAAAGACGAGAGTACCATGCCTCATCAGCGGTAGCCTTCAGCTTAGCAAACCTATTCTTTCTAAGAGGTTCAGCAAATCGTTTAAGGTTTTAGTTTTGGCTAGTGCTCTGTCTGTCAAGATAAATGTTCAATGACACTCACTGCATGAAACGGACTGGCCTTCTGCAAGAGGGTGTGAGCACATGCCTGTGGGGGTGCAAGGGGCCTGGCAAGGCCTACAGCGCTGCGCCGCCTGCGTAGCTGAAATAACAGACACACACACCTCTGCTATGCTGGTGTGGACCGGAAGTGCCGTGCCACCTCCGTCCCTTTATTTAAAGCCTTCTGGCCACGCCTGGCCAGAAGGTGATACAATTGTGGGTAGTGCTTCCGGGGCTCAGCCTGAGACCCTCGGAGCACTAGAGCGCTACATCCCTTCCCAACTTGCATTTTGAAAATAAACGAAATTAATCAGGTCAGCATGCAAAATCTGCCAGTCTGTGGTTAGGCCGTGGATTGGGCCTAAGGTTGTATTGCCACTTGCCTCTCGAAGGTGTCTGTTCTCGGGAGGGTCTTGGTGATGGCAGCGGTGCTTCTTCTGCGGTGTTCGGGGGCAGGTATGTGCTGGTTGTGGCGGTGTTCCCTTCTTCTTCCCTCGCTGCAGATTGGTCATGGTCGGAGTTTTGTTCCTTCGGTGGTGGTATTTGTTTAAACCATGATATGTTTCGAGTCACTTCCTCTCCGTTTCGGCTGGCTGTGATTGCTGTTCCTTTGGTCTCTTTGATGACCTAGGGTTCCGGTTCGAAAGGTGTTTTGAACTTTCCTCCTGGCCTCCTTGTTCGGATTAACACAGTCTCCCCCGGGTTCGGGGTCCTTGTCTGGGCTCTCCTTTTGCAGCTTGCTTTTTCATTGGTCCTTCTTCTCCGTTCTTGTGTGCCTGCTGGCGAATATGGTGCAGGGGCCCAATTGTCGGCCATAGGTAGCAGGTCTCTCCGTGGTCCAGCCAACATCAAGGCCCATGGTGATTGCATGGTGGTACTGTGTGGTGTGCTCCTGTACTCCCTTAGGAAGGCTTGTAGTGTTTCTTCTGGGTCACTCCCTTCTGCGGATGATATACGCAGCACCTTGTTCACTGTCCTCATAAACCGTTCCACTTCGCCATTGGCCTGTGGCCATTGAGGAGTGATTCGGTGATGTTTTATTCCCAGATTCTGCAGAAACTCTTTGAACTCGCTCCCCTGGAACGGGGGTCCATTGTCCGTTTTAATGACAAGCGGGATGCCGAACAACGCGAATGCCTTGCTGAGAATTGGGCGAATGTTCGCGAAGCTGGTTGATACTGCTGTTTCTACTATGGGGTACTTAGTGTAACTGTCAATTAACACTACCGTGATCTTCCCATCCGGGAAACTCCCAAAGTCTAGACTTAGCCATGCCCACGGCGACGGGGCATGGTCTTCCGTGATCACTGGGGCAGGTACTTCAGGGCTACTGGTTATTTGGCATGCTCGGCACTCCCGTACGGTGGTGTCAACGCTCTCTTCCAAGTTGGGGAGCCATATTTTCTCTCGCATCCTCGCCTTCATTCTGCGGGTGCCTTGGTGTCCCTCATGTGCTAGGGTGGTCGCCCTCTCTTGTAGAGTCTTGGGGATGACTACCCGGGCTCCTCTCAGTATCAGTCCGTTGTCGGCGCAGCTGAGGTCATCGTGGATTTTCCAGAATTGGTGTAGGCGTGTTTTGTCCGTCTCGTTCCACCCACTGACATCCTTCAGGAAATTTGCCCATGATCCTGAATGTATTGCTTCTTTCGCTCTTTGGATGACTGCATCACTGTCATAGTGGGAAATGATGGTATCTGCGGTTAGAGCTCGGGGGCAAGCTCCTGTTGATATCATATTGATGAATTCTTCGGTCTGGCTTTCTTGGTCCGCATTGTGGGGTCCTTCTGCGAAAGGGTGGCGTGACAGAAAATCTGCCGGGTTTTTCGCCCCAGGTCTATATACAAGGTCCATTTGATATTGTTGAACCTGGATGGCCCAGCGTTCAATTCTCGGTGGTGGGTGCGGTGCTGTGCCCCGGAATAGAGGGATTAACGGTTGGTGGTCCGTCACCATTCTGAATGGGTGGCCAGATATGTAGAGGTGAAAATGGGCGCAGGCCCATTTTACAGCCAATGCTTCTCTTTCAATTTGCGAGTATCTCGACTCTGTCGCTGTCAAGGCCTTGCTTGCGAATGCCAGTGGGGCCCACACCCCTGGTTCTGCTTCTTGTGACAGTAGGGCTCCCAGGCCCACTGGGCTGGCATCCACCAATATCTCTGTGGGTCTCGCAGTGTTGAAATATGCCATTGTGGTGCTGTCCAGTAGTGCTTCCTTGATTTGGTGAAATGCTTTGTCCTCGGTGTCTGTCCACTTCCAAGAACTTTCTTTCTTCGTCAGGTTTCTTAGTGGCTCTGCGATTGTGGCTAGATTGGGTATGAACCTTGCACAGTATTGTGCCATCCCTAAGAAACTCCTCATTTCGGACGCGGTTGTGGGTGCGGGAGCGTTCTTGATGGCGTGAGATTTGCATGGGTCCACCTTAACTCCGTCTGAGTCAAACACGTATCCAAAGAACTCGATTGATTTTCTGAAGAACTGGCATTTATCTTTGTGTAAGGTGACGCCATACTGTGCGAGTCTCTGCAGGGTGGCTCTTAGTCTGTGTTGATGTTCCTCACTCGTTTTGGCGTGGATCAGGATGTCGTCGCTTACATTCAACACCCCTTCAAGTCCTGATAATATTTCTTTAATTGTATTTTGAAAGATCTCAGCTGCAGACGATATGCCGAAATTCAGTCTCTTATATCGTCTCAGCCCTAGGTGTGTTGAAAAGGTTGTTATGTAGCGGCTCTCCTCCGCTAGCCTCAGCTGATGATACCCTGCATTAAGGTCCAGCTTAGAGAACCATTGGGCCCCATTTAAGTCTGCCAGGATGTCGTCCACTGTTGGCGTGAGGTGTCGCTCCCGTCGTATGGCTTTGTTCGGGATCCTCATATCTATGCAGATGCGGATCTTGCCTGGCTGGCGTGGCTTCTCGGCTATTACCATTGGGGACACCCACGGTGTTGGCCCCGACACCTTCTCAATCACTCCCTGTGCTTCTAGTTGGTTCAGCTCTTTCTCTACTGCGGTGTGCAGGTGAAACGGTATCCTTCGGTGCCTCAGCGCCACTGGTTGTATGGCGGGGTCGATGTGTAGTTTGATCGGCGGTCGCTTGATGGTTCCAAGGCCTTCAAACAGCGTGGGGAACATTTGCAGGACGTCCTCAGTTTGGAGCGCTTTGACTGCGTTCGCAAACGCGATGAGGCGGAGGTCTTCCGCCGTATTGCTTCCCACGAGTAGGTCTGCCTCTTTGTCTATGACATGGAAGGTCATCATTACTTCATTGTCTTCCGCTTTAACTTGAACCACCATTTTTCCTCGCAGCGGAAGTGGTTCTTGGCTGCCGTAGGTCAGTATTCGTGCTTTTGAGGGGACCAGCTTGGATCTTGGCTTCAGTGCTTTGTAGTGTTGGATGCCCATGACATTTACGGTGGCTCCCGTGTCGATGACGCCGGTCACTGGTGACCCGTCGATGTGTATTTGGCATTTTGGCTGGGGCTTTCGCCGTCTCTTTAGTTCACTTACGAATGATACGTAGTAACATTCATCTTCGTCCTCTGTGGATGACTCGTCAAATTGTGCTTGTCTCGGCGACTTGCCTGACCGAGACGACGCTGCGTCGTCTAGTGATAACTGCCTCACAGCTCCGGTGATTGATTTTCTTCCTGATGCTCCTCTTCCCCGGAAACCACCTCTGCACACGCTTGCGAAGTGGTTGGGTATTCCGCATTTCGAGCATGTCTTGCCTCGTGCTGGGCAGCCATCTTGGTTGTGTTCCTCTCTGCCACAGTATCCGCATGGTGTTCGGCGTGGTGTTCTGGTCGGCCATCGTCCTCTGCTTCCCCGACTGGTGCCGCGAACCGCGCCTACCCTTTCTGTCTTCACAGTTGTTCCCACGTCTGCTCGTGGATTCAGGGCTGCCTCCATCGCGGTCGCTCGTGCATCTGATAACTCGTGGGACCTGGCGAGGATTAGAATTTCTTCGAGTGTTATGCGCGGTTGCCTTAGAATCAGCGTTCTCAGGTGCTTATTGCGACAACCTTGGATGAGTTGCGCGGTTACTTCCTTCTTTTCGTCATCATCCGTGCACGTGCTTATGAGATCCCTCAGGCGTGCATGAAATGCGTCCATTGTTTCTCCTTCCCTCTGTTTGGACTGGCGGAACTTGAAGCGTTCATAGTGCGGATTTAATTGGGGGTCAAAATGGGCGTTCAGCGCATCAACTGCTGCGTCGTAGTCGGTGTCGGCCCCTGTATCTGGCAGGTGTTTGAACAGTTTGTATAGCTCTGTGCCTCCGAAATGTAGCAATAGGGATCTCTTTACTTCGTTATCCTTCTCCCTCGTGGCGGTGAAGTAGTTGTTTAATTGTCCTAGCCACACGGCCCACCTGGGCGCTGCTGTGCCCGGGTCTATCAGTTCACTGAAAGGCGGTAATGCTTGAATTTGGGAGTGGGCTAACGGTGCTGGTGGTTGCGCCACGGGGGCTACTGCCTGTGCTTGGGGTCCTGCTCGCTGTGCCGGTCGGCTACTTGCTGCGCTCCCCCTGTTGCTCCCCCTGTATTTGTGGACATTTTGGTGTTGGGCGAGGGTTTGGCGCTCTTTCACTGGATGTCTTTCCTTGCCCCGCAGGTTGTGTTTGCCTATGCTTGTTGAGGCTGGTGGATTATGCACTGGTATTTCGTGTCTCTGGCAGTTGTTATGTATGGTATCTGAATTCGCCCCGTTGTGCCTTTATGTGTCTCACTTGTTCCTTTCATATGTGTCTTCTTTTATTTGCATGCGCTTGTGCTTGTTTCTTGTCCGCTCTCGCGCGGTGTGGCGTGACCCGCAGCTTCACTAGCAGGTGTTATTTGTTTCCTTTGCCAGCGGGGCGTTTGCGTGTGCTCGGGGCCTCGCGCTTGATTGTCCTGAGGCGCCTCTCTTGTTTCGCGCTCTTTCCGAGCCTCCTTCGAAAACGTCGGCTCCTCACCTTCTGTGCATGCGCGCACTGCCGGGCCTGCTGCCGGGTCGCTTTCTTCGGCATGCCTCCTCGCCTGGGCCGTCCTGCCGCTGTTGTCGCCGGTGCCACACGCAGCTCCTTGCATCCGCTACTTACCGGTAGGTGGATCTTTGTCTTGGGTGGTTGGCTTGCTTCAGTCGTCGTCTTCGCTCCGCTCCGGCGCTGCGGCCGGTGGGTACGGGCAGTATTCGATCGGGCAGGTAGCGCTGCTGGCTTGCGCTGCTCGATTTAGGCGTATCCCACCCTCGTCACCAGTGTGGGGGTGCAAGGGGCCTGGCAAGGCCTACAGCGCTGCGCCGCCTGCGTAGCTGAAATAACGGACACACACACCTCTGCTATGCTGGTGTGGACCGGAAGTGCCGTGCCACCTCCGTCCCTTTATTTAAAGCCTTCTGGCCACCCCTGGCCAGAAGGTGATACAATTGTGGGTAGTGCTTCCGGGGCTCAGCCTGAGACCCTCGGAGCACTAGAGCGCTACAATGCCCATATGGACCGTCTCACCTTTTCACTTAATGAAGTGTAGTGGTACCCTTGAGCAAGTTCTGAGGACTTAAATAGGGGGATACATTGGTTACTAGATTACTCAATGTCACCAAGGATACAGTGCTTCACTCCTAGTATTTGGTTGAACTACCTAATGCATTCTGGAAGTTGGACTTCTGTGTCACGTCAATTGATGCAATTGAAGTAACAAATATCAAAACAATCATTGGCAAAAGAAAGCAACGGAAGGAGTCAGGTGTCTTTGGCAACATTGAATCTTCTGGCAACCTTAAGAATGAGTGGGAAAGAGTGTTTCTAAGAAAGGTGGCAACCGTACTCCACCGTCACCATGGACAGCAGCCACATGTAAGGGTTACAGACTGCCAGCACCATGTTTATGACTCACTCCCTACTAATTCATTTGCCCACACCTCTTAGGCTATGCTTAGTTTGGTATTTTAGTTGGCGGAAAGAAGCAGAGTGCCTCCAGTGTGAATTGCAGTAGGAAAGATGGATTTTGTGTCATATCTCCACATCTTGCACATGCACCTTTTCTGGTAAGCACCACTAAAGATGTCCCTGAAAGATGCACCATCTCAGTCTGCCCACAGAGTCAATTATTGTTTCCTGCAGGAGAAACTTTTTACCCCATGACATCATTGAGTGCTGGTGATGAGAGTTTTCCTCTAATCATACAATGCTTTCTGATTCCAGTTTGTGGCAGCCAGCTGGCCCTCACCCATACCTTCTCTTTCACAGAATCGTACTGAAGAGCTGTCGCCCTGGTTCGGGTTTTTCTGCCCTTCTTCCCAGGCCCTGGTGTGCATGTAGGCGTGTTTTGATCATTCAATCTTCATATGTTTCCTGTTTATGTACCCCCCCTTTTAGTTCTTATATTCATTTATTTGAGTACACATTTTTCAGTTATAAACACGTATTGTATTCAGTATTGTTAGCACTCATATATTGTTTAATGTCTAGTTCAACACAATTTAATAGTTAAGCATTTGTTTATATATGTAACTCAAACTGTCAATGATTCATATTGTTTAATGTTTATTGTTACAATTGTCAATATATGATATTCAAATAGACACTAGTAGTAGAAGTAGGTGAAGGTGCAAGTTCATTGTTGTTTTTGATAACAATCAATTAGAAACCAGTTCACTTCTGGACAATCTCAAAAGGGCATTTAAGCTAAATACAAATACCTGATAGGGAGAGATGTATCTTCACCCTTACTGGGAACGAAGACCTGAGAGATTGAGCACGCGCAGACTGGAGCTGTAAACACCTTTTTGTGCCACAAGCAGGGAACTCAGGCCATCAGAGAGGACTTATCGGCTTGCTGGGACACTAGCTCTCTTCATACCGAACAGTATATCTGTTGGTCCACCAAGACATGGGGATGAAAGGTAAGGCCATCTAAAATACTCATACTGGCTCCTATTGGTGCTAAGCTAGTTTAGTCAGAGAGAAGAAGGGAGGGAGTGGAGAACATATGCAGAGGCACTCTACAGTTATAGTGCTGCAGTTGTTTCTAATTTTATGTTTATTAGCTGTTATTGTTACCACTTTCTGTTTGTTTTTATATTCACAATTATACACATAAATGAAGGCCTGCGCAGATTTATTAATTCCGCTGACAGAATCCGTGTAATTTGGTAATTCTGCTTTACGTTTGTACTTATAAATTCTGCTGCTCTGCTGGCAGAATTATTCTGCTGTAAATTCATGTTTCTAAAGAGCCCCTGGAAGAGGGAGCTGTCGCTCTTTGTTTAAAAATTACTGCAGATGAAAGTTTAATCTACTATGGTCTTTAAACATAGAGGGACTACTCCCTCTTGCAGCACACTTTATAAACCACTGCAGTACGAACATCTTGGCACCCTTACATACTCTGCAGTAATTACTGAAGAGTATGTAAGGGCACTGGAGGGTAGGCACTGGAGTGATTTTTAAACAGAGTGGGAAGAGGGGAGGGAGCAATCCCTCTATGCTTAAAATCCACTGCAGATTAAACTTTAATCTGCACTGTTTTTTAACCCGTTGAATGCTTGTGACGGAACCGCTCCGTCACAAGCCACGGGTGAGCTGTGCTTGTGACCGAACGGTTCCGTCACGGCCCGCTCGCCGCGCCTGCGCGGCGCTGATTTCGCGCCTGCGCTGACGCTTTAATGGGCGGGCGGGTTCGTGACGGAACCGTTCCGTCACAAGCACAGCTCACCCACGAGCCGTGACGGAGCGGTTCTGTCACTAGTATGGAGCCGCCGCGCGGCCGCCCCACCGCCGCAGCGAAGGGGTTAAACATTGAGGGACTGCTCCCTCTTTTGGCCCTGTTTAAAAATCACTGCACAACACAGCAGTGCATACCGTTTGGCGTCCTTACGTTCTCTGCAATGATCACTATAGAGTATGTAAGGGCACCGAATGGTATGCACTTCAGAGTGTTATATATTTGGTTCTAAAGTTTAAACATGTATTTTTGGACACAAGTGTTCTTTTTGCAATAAGAAAATAGCACCAAATTCCCACTCTACCAGGTAATGGAATTCTGTGGAATTCGGAGGAACCAAATTCTGCCTGCCCCTAATATTATGAGGTAAAATAGGATTTTGATTTTTAATAGAATTAAAAGTATATTCTTAATGTGTGTCTATTCATGCAAGCACTCCCCTGTGTCTCATAGGAGTGATCACTGCCCAGAACGCAACCATCCTCGTGGGATGTGCAGATGGTTTGTGTGTTACAGTCCACCGGGTACTGTCTCAAGCTGTATGTTGACTAAGCCTGGATTGCTTTAGGCCCTAGATAGGCCAAAGATCAGGCAATATTCCTAATATGTGTCAGAAATCATATCACTGTAACATCAGTCCTTGGTATTTATCCAACATCTTCATCCTGCGGCTAGTAGTTTCACTTTTACCCTCATATATATATAGAACATGCAAGGTGCTGACAGTCTTAAGGTGTCACACGTGACATGGGGATACTTGGCAGCAATGCTCCTTGTGGCAGTGGTACCTCAGTGTCCACCCTGGGTCAGGGACATGAGAGGATTGCAGGTCTGACACAAAAGATTCGAACTTTCATAACCTCCATATATAAATGGAGTTTTCGGTCTCTACGCAGTGTGATAGCCTCCAGGCAATTACAGAAGAGCCAAGCCTTTTCTATGTATGATAGCAGAGAATAAGAGCTGAGCTGATTTTCTTATAATCAGCTCACCAGCCTTCCATATTTTTTATTAGGAATTGTATTATCCTCATGGCCCATAATCTCATTCTCGCATCCTCTCTTCCAAAGCGAGGCTCATGAATGCTGAAAGGATAGTTGGTGCACCATTAGGGGCATCCACAAGCTAGCTGCTTTCTGGTACACCATGTTGCTTCCTGCAGCTGACTTACCTTTATCTCATCCCTTATGGATGTTCTAGCCTTGCACATGCTCTAGTGTCCTCAAAACGGTAGAGTCTGTTATTACTTGTTGCTGGCTGAGACAGAAGAGAAACTCACTTTTTGTTGCAGTGATATGGTTGTACAGAAAAAGACCTAATGAAATAAGGCCTCCTTGGGAACAAGAAGGGTAATTTCTTTAAAAACGTTGCTATCTAGTGACCCCTGCTATATTTGACATGATGAACCAAACTCGGTAGATGTTGAAACAGTACACAGCAGGCTAAGATTTTTTAAGACCAGACTAACACTGGTAAAAATAAAACTCAGGTCAGAGAAACCAAATGGACATTACCTAAAATGTAAATACTAGCTGAGGTTTTCATCCAGGCATGGGATCATATTGCATCTATGAAAAAGACTATTTATATGCTGAGGTATCACTTTTATTTTTATTTTTCTACACATAAGATATGGCCTAAATCGTTTTGCTCTTTGTTTTTTCTTCTTCTATATACTCATATGGATTAACAAGATGTATCCTGCTCTTACTTTTTACCGATTCCCAAACAGAAGATCTTTCTTCTCACATGCGCACCCTTGTAGCCATTACCTGAGTATTCCCTGTAAAGCCGGCATTTCTTGACCAAAGTATTTTCAACAAGCATTTGTGAGTGATATTTGCAGTAGACTCGGCATAACAGGAATCTCTTCCCACAAAATATAGCAATGTATGGGCAATTCTGATACCTCTGCATCAGCACATGTAATCTAAAGAAGACGTGGAACATTCTACTCTGGAAAGGATTTCTCTTGCCTCCTGTTTCACTGACCAGAATGCATGTATATGATCATCAGACACAGCAGGGGTAGAGTGGCTCTAACTGTCATCCTCGTGTGAGTTAGCCCCGGGGTTATTGACTCTGATCATGTCCACTCTTTTCTCTTCTCTGGCCCACACCTCCCCCCCCCCACTCTTTTTCTTAATCTCACTCATCCTCTCTTCACCCCCTTCCCTCTCTTAACTTTCAGCATGCATTTTCCCCTTAATGTATCTCTCTGTTTCTTTGCCCCCTAGCTCTTCTGAATGCAATACTATATCCCTTTTGAATGTTTTGCATATTGTTAATTTTATCTTATTTTGTTTTCCTTCCTTGTAAAGTGCTCTGAATGCAATATTTTATTCCCTTGTGAATTTTCTGCATATTGTTAATTTTAGCTTATTATTTTTACCTTCCTTGTAAAGCGCTCTGATACTCTTGGGTCCAGCAGCGCTATATAAAACCTTTGAAATAAATAAAATTTGTATAGGAAGCATTTTTAACAATATAGAGCACTACTTTTTACACACTTCTATGATACCACATCAGGTGTTCCAAAGTCTGTGGTACATCACTTAAATTAAAAAACAGGGTCTAAGGTGTGGTGAAATCACTTTCTGGGGTTTCAGAGTCAAAATGATATCACTTCAGCTGCCTCTGGCATATTTGTGAATTGATGCCCATGTCTAACACTGTTGATGCGCTACTCATTTCTATGTCACTGCCAATAATGTTGTTTTAGGTGCTGTTTTTAGTTCTCATCATTGTTTAGTTCCATATTCTCATTGGCTAGAGTTATGTCCTATCCTAAAAAAAACTCATTTTGATCCTAATATCTTATTTAACTACTGCCCCATATCTGTGTTACCCATTCTGGGAAAACCTTTAGAGTGCTTAATTAGCAAACAATTAACAGCCTATCTCAAAGAGAATCAGATTCTGGATCCGTTTGGATTTAGATCTTGCCATAGCACTGAAATGGCCCTTTTGGCCATCACAGACTCTCACTTGCCACTTGCTGTGGGTGCTGCTGGAACTTTTTGCAGCCTTTGATACAGTATCTCACGCAAGGCTGCTGCAGAGACTGCGTGAGATAGGTATACAGGGGACTGCTCTCAAACGGATCCAAAACTTTCTGAAAGATAGATTCCAAATGATGACTCTGGGTCCTTACACCTCCCATAAGATGAGGTTGGACAAGGGTGTACTACAGGGCTCATGTTTGATCCCTACTCTGTTTAACATTTATGTGGCAGCCCTTACTGAGATTATAGACCCATTTGGCTTTGAAATAATATTGTACGTTGATGACACTCAGCTGATTTACAATATTAACAAAGATCTGGCCAAAACCAAATATTGTTTTGCGAAGGGAATGCTAGCGATCTCTAGTTTGATGACAGCTAACTGTCGTCAGCTGAATGTTGATAAGCCCAAGATCAAGTTGTTTGGCAAGTCATCAACTCTTTGGTCCGATGAGGGGTCGCCCTCTAAATTGGGCGCAGTTCCGTCCCCCAGATAGTCTGCGAAAATTCTTGGGGTAAAAATTGACCAAGCCCTTTCTGTAAAAGTGCAGATTTGGTTACTAATGGATAGTATTTTCACACCATGTGCCTATTATGCAGAATCTTTCCTTATCTTTTGATATCTGTTAGAAGAACACTAGTCCAGGCCCTTGTAGTTAGTCGACTGGACTAAAGGAATTCTCTACTGGCTACAGCAAATGAGATGCTTATGGCTAAATTACAAGTGGTACAAAATACTGCAGCCAGGCTTGTTCTCAATCTTTCATCTGGAACGCCTTTTGCCCCCTCTGAAATCCTTACATTGGCTACCGGTAAGGAAGAAAAGAATCTTTAAAATCTTCTGCCTCACCCCTAATGCCTTAAGGGGTCAAGGACCCAGATATCTCCAACAGAAACTCAAATGTTACGTACCTATTAGAAGCTTAAGATCCCAGGACGAAGCCTTGTTGAGCAAACCCTGTATCTGTTTGTCTAGATGAGGTGGTACAGCCTTTTCCTACCTGGCGCCACTTTATTGGAACAAACTGCCTCTTCACATTCATCTCTACGCTGACTACTGTCAATTTAGGAAACTGCTGAAAGCTTCCTTATTATAAGTTATTTCTCTCTTGTGGATGCTTGCTTGCAGCTGTAGGCAGCGCGGAGATGCCCTAGGGTAAGTTGTGCGCTATATTTAATTTAATTAACATTACATAACATAACAAGTGGTATATTGTAATTGAATTTATATGGCACCACGTACCCCTCTGAGGTGCTGAAGTACTTTGCAGGTGGACTCTATGTGGGAGAGCAAAGGATGGAACTGTGTCTTTGTCATGTTTTTATATGGATAGAGTCAATGTTAGGAGTGAGGACCAGAGTTGTCTTCTGATCTTTTTTCACCGTGCCTAAGCATGTATTTGCTGTGAAAAGGCGGCCATGCTTTATTTTAGGGAGTACCCATCTGCCAAACTTAAACCAGGCCCTAACTCTCAAGATATAAATCGTGACTGGGTGAAGAGGCAGGAAATATGCACAGATGAAAGGACTTTTCAGGCCACAAAATTTTAATTTGTATTGTTCAGAGTTTTTCCAGACAAAAGTAACAATTTCAGTGGGACCTCTTTCAACTCCTATCTGGCTCCAAGAAGACTTTGGTGTAAACAACCTGCAACATGCCCCGCTGGAGGATTTCGACATCCATTTTAAATGCTAAGTCAGAAGGTTAAATCTTTGATGGACCCACGCTCCATTGCGGTCAGCTTGAAATTATCCCTAGGTCCTGTGTCAACCACAAACAGTGACTATTGATTAAAACTTTACTTTTTCAAGACACTTTTTCTCCTAATTAATTAAATTCATATCGCTGGTTCCGTGTATTTGATTTTTGTTGTTTGGGTGAAATTTTGGTCACTATTTGTTCTCTGTTTTTTAATTGGAGTGCAGTATTGTTATGTTTTTTTTTCACTTTCTGTTTTCGTACTTCTGAATGCTTTACACATTTTCTCCAAGTTAAGCTTGAATGCTCAGTGTCATAGCTAATTTTATTTACTATTTGTTCTCTATTTTTTAAATTGGGTGCATTTAAAAGAAAAAGTTTTTTTTACTGTTTTCCTACTTCTAAATGCTTCACACATTTTCTCTAAGTTAAGCTTGTCTGCTCAGTGTCACTTGTGATGGACTACCTTCCACCCCAATACATAATTCACTTTCCAACAGAATATTATAAGCAAACATCAGAAAATATCTTTAAGGTGTTGTAGAAGACCATTTTGCACAATTATATTTCAGATTTTGACAACTATAGTTCAAGATATGCTAGTTGTGTTGTTTTCTGTGACACTCATAATGTGCTTGTAAGCATGTACCTCCTCATCTTTGAAGCTTTTTCCTCTTGCCTTCTCCTTGGTGGATTTCTCAAGGACAGGCATCCTTGAAGTTCATTTGCCAGAGACTGGATCTAGGAGTTGAAGTCACCGGAGCAATATCGTACTGCTCTTCTTCTTTCTGTTGAAAGATGAATGATTTGAAGCATGTCAATCAAAATCGTCCAAGCTTGTCAATTAAAATATGCCAAAATACTCCAAAACTACATATACAAACAACAGCTCTCAAATTCATAATATAACAGAGCTCACTGATTCGAAGAGATCCCTACAATACAAATAAATTCTGGATTATTGAAGTCTCACTTTCATGAAGTTCAAGAGTGGTTCCAATGTTGGTGGCATGCTCTGTCGCAGTGTAACTTGTGGCACAGATGGAGCGCACTTTATCAATTGCTTTAGTGCCACATCCAGTGGATTCCAATGCCAATTTATTTAGTGACATCATGCTTTTCATTTTTACTTACAGATGATCCTATGATTTTGAGGAGGTTAATACTAGGATGTATTGCTATGAAGCTACATAGGTGCATGACAAAATATATTTTTTCCTGGTTTGAATTTTGATTAATTCTGTTACCACCTTCTGGTATAAACATGTTTTTTTTCCACAAAATGTCACTGTGTGTTCACCAGAGCAATGAGCCCCTTGGCTATTTTTATTGACTATTTTGAATGAGCATTAACAGTACTGTATTGTTCTATACTTATTTTTTCAAACATGCATTAAAAGTATTCACATTATCTTTTTGCCAATTTGATTTGCTGTGCTGTTTCATTCTGTAAAGTTGTTTCTCTGAGTCTATTCACAAGGTAACTTACACTTGTGAGTAAAATACAAGTGTACATTTACATGTGTAGTTTACTTTAACATTTTTGAATACCTTTACTACTCTGGGCTATTCAGAATATCCGAGTGTAAAGTTACACAAAAGTGTAGAGTTGCATGGCTCCGCTCCCTGAAAAATGATTTGGAGTCAAATTTAGGAGTGTAAGATGTTACTGCCAAAAAGAAGCAGTAGCACGTCCAGTACCACACATGGCGAACCACTGATATTGGAGCTAGGGACCTAAAATAAAACCTTAGGAAATAATGGTAAAATAAAATAAAATATTTATCACAGGTAAAAATAAATAGAAACAATATTTAATGTTAGGAAATTATGTAAAAATAATCAATATTTGTTTTTTGATTACAAAATATTTTGACAACCTTTTTTGAATTTGAAAATAATGTGACATTATTTTTAATTAAAATATAATTAACCATCTTTTAATTAATTGTATACACCATTATAATTTAAACTACAGAATTTCTTTATTTAACACATTATAATTTATGAAAATGTTTTATGAACATTTTAAATTTCCATAAACTTTACCATACTGAGATCTCCACCGCGACAGCTCCATTACCTAAATTTAAAATAAATTGTTATTGATTGAAATATATTAAATGAAAATTTTAAAAAAATGATTTTTAAATTAACAAATACATTCCCACCTAATTAGTTTTTAAAAGTCATGTATACAATTTGTTAAAGGTATTTTAATTATATTTTAAGAGACATTTAGGTTACATTATTTTATAAATTAAAAAAATGCTGTTAACATTTTTTATATTTAACCCCTTAGCTGCGGCGGCTATTCCGCCGCAGTGCTAAGGGGGAGGGGGGGCCGCGCGGCCCTCACGTGCTTGTGACGAAACCGCTCCGTCACGAGCCTCGGGTGGGCTGTGCTTGTGATGGAACGGTTCCGTCACGGCCCCGCCCGCCTAATAGAACGCTCAGCGCAGGCGCGTAATTCGCGCCGCGCATGCTCGCGAGCGGGCCATAACGGAACCGTTCCGTCACCAGCACAGCCCACCCGAGGCTCGTGACGGAACGGTTCTGTCACGAGCACGCAAGGGGTTAAATAGTAAATATTAAATATATAGTACTTAAAAATAAATTATCATTGCATTATATTTATTTATATGTTTACTTATTACATAATTTAATTTAATTTACCATTAGTTCCAATGGGTTTTGTTTTAAGTGCCTCCCTGTATTATTTTCTATGGGAGGGAGTTGCAGTAGCAGTGGCTGCCCATGTGTGCTGCAGGACAGACTCCAGTCCTGAGATGGAGTAATTTACTACTATTTAGGATCACTTGTTGACTGCAGGAACCTTAGAAATGTAGTTTGTGAATACCAGTGGTTTTAATCATTTAGGGGCGGGTGCATGTCCCTCTCTAAAGCCAACCCTCACCCTCCTAAAATACCTCCCTACCCCTCCTGAAACCCATCCCATTCAGCAGTAAATATGCCTCTTTTTCCAGGTACTCCCTGGCCCTCCCACATTTGCTACCATGTGGTAAACATACATATGTGAGGTTCGTCCCACAGACTAGATTTATTTGTGTTATTTTTTATTTTATTTGAAAAGTTTTATAAAGCGCAAAAAAGACCTGGCAAGTTATCAGAGCACTGTACAACAAACAAGGCTGGTTAAGCTGGTACAGGAAACAGGACAAGAATAATAGATAAACCTGTGGATACAGCGGAAGCACATTTCAGACAAAAATAGACATATAAGCAGTTACCCAAGGTGCAGATTGCATGGTAGATAAGGGAGGGCAGGGTTGTAAGGTCAATTCAGTTAGTTTGTAAGGCTAAAGAACTATTGTTGCATGTTGCTATTCAGGTTTGTTCTGATTTCTGGTGGAAGAATGTTCTATATTCTTGGAGCATGACCGGAGAAGGCACAGTTGTAGGTACTCTTCTTTTTGAACTTTGGTGGTTTCACCAGTAGAGTATTTGAGCTTCTTAGGGCACGATTCTCACCAGATAGCTCGAGTTTATTTGCCACGTAAGTGGACGTGTTTTGATGCAGCGCTTTGTGCGTCAAGCTTGTACCGGATCCTTGCATTGAGGGAAAGACAGTTGAGTTAAATTAGATCTGACGTGATGTGGTCCTGTTTTTTTGAGTCCATGATGAGTCTGGCAGCAGAGTTTAGAGTGACCCTTAAAGGAGCAAGTTTAGCTTTGGGTAGCTTGGCCAGGGTCACAATTCCGTAATTTATATGGGAGCTAACTAAGGATTGGACAGCTTGTTGCTGGTAAGCACGCGGAAGGAAGAGTTTGATTTTCCTTGATGTGCAAAGTTGGTGATTGGCTCCTCTTGTTGTCGCACTGATGTGATCATGCATATTCAGACATTTGGCCAGAACTAGTGATCTAGTGGAGCTAACAACATGTGGGGTGCAATTGAGGGCTGTATGTTGTTTGAGCCAGTCCTGAATGGGGGAAATATGATTGTGGGGGGCAAGCAAGAGCAATTCCGTCTTGAGAGTATTTAGCATAAGGTGGTTGTGAGATAACCAATGTTGAGTCTTCAAAAGAGCAGTGATGTCATCCGGTGATGCCATTTTCATATACAGTTGAGTATCATCAGCATACATGTAATACTGTATGTTAGTCTGTTTCAGAATTTTGGTAAGAGGTTCCAAATACAGGTTAAAAAGAGTGGGTGAGAGTGAGGATCCTTGTGAAACTCCATTTGAGACAGGCATACTGTTGGAACAGTCGTGGTTGACTTTGATTCTTTGTGTTTGAAGGAACTAGACAAACCAATTTAAGACTGGACCAGATAACCCCATCCTTGTTTTAAGAAGGTGAATTGATTTGTTGTGTTTGACCATGCCACACGCTGAGGAAAGATCAAGCAGTATAAGTAGGCAAGGTTCATTCTGGTCAAGTAGTCTTAGGGCATCATCAACAATGTTTGTTAGAGTGGTTTTGGTTCTGTGCCCATATCTGAAGCCAGTAAGGTATTGGGCAAGGAGTTGAAACTATTCAATGTGATTACAGAGTTGTGTATGTACATATTTCTCAAGTAGTTTGCATAAAGTAATTATATTTGAAATTGGTCGGAAGTTGTTAGGATCAGATAAGTCTGCATTAGGCTTCTTTGGGATGGAGGTGACTGTCCAATGTTGACGAAATCTGTATTCAAGCCTTGCAAGAGAGATTCATGTACAATCTTCGACCAGAGTGGGAAAATGGAAGAGGTAAGCTCTTTAAGGAATTTGGTATGCATGAGATTGTTGAAGTGATTTGACGGTTTTAATGAAGTAATGATGTTGAACAGCTCCACATTGTCATGTAGTCTGAAAGGTATTCCATGACGCATCGTTTTTTGGAGTATAGACAACCAATTTAACCAGAGGAGAGCTCACCCAAGGTGGCCATTAAAAAGGGTGGAGTGAGCCTGATTCTGTATGTATGGTGAGGAGAGTTGCAGATCTAATACAAGCTTCCTTGTTTTTTCAATGAAGTGGGGTGAGAACTCCTCACTGCTTTGGGATTAAGCCCTTGAGTGCCACAATTTGATTAGAGGAGTGGTTAGGTTGTTGATTTGAAAAAGTTTTTTGGGTCTGTGTTTGGTCTTGTTAAGCTGCGATCTAAAGTGATTAGTTTTGGCGCTGCAAATATGTTTGTTATAAGCATTTCTTATCTTCCTTAGTTGTTTGAGGTTTGCCAGAGAGGGCCAAGATCTTTCTGCATGCCTAGGTTTACATCGTTCCTCATTAAGGGAGCCATTGAACCAAGGTTTTGAATGTTTGCTAGGAATCCTTTTGAGATGCAAAGGAGCAAGTGCGTTGAAAATATCAGTCATGGAGTGAATGCAATGATCAGTGAGTTCATCCAGATTTGTCATTTTAGGGGGCGGCAGAAGAAGATTATTGGGGAGAGGATGTTGCCTTACGGCTAGAGCATCGACCACGAAGCTGGAGAACTGGGTTCAAGTCTCTGCAGGGATGCTCAACACCTTATGATTCTGGGCAAATCACTTAATCTCCTTGTGCCTGGCAAAAAATGAATGTGTCCTTCTGTAATGCAACTGGTGCTCATGTAAAGCTCTCTGATACCTTTGGGTCACGTTCGGTAGGAAAGTCTTGAAAGTGCTTAGTAAAGGATACTTTTTTTTGTTCCAGTGTAAATTCAAATCCCTAAGGAAGATATGGTTGTGGAATTGGTCAGCGTTAACTGATGAGGTCTCCATTATTTGTTCGATGATCAGAGGATTGTCTCCGGGGGTAGTAGATCTTGTGGAGTGTACATATTATCTTGTCGTTGTTCAAGATTTAGATTTCCAGGTGTTCGTAGGAAGACATCGGCGCCAAGTGCATGTGTCTCAAGGAGAGATCAATGGATGCAAGTTGTGCACCCCCAATTTGAACTGGTCTATCCATTCTAATGATGGTGTAATCGAGGGGAGCTAAAATGTCCAGGATTGGTGTAGAGATGTCCTTGAGCCAAGTGTCAGTTAAGATCAGGAGGTCTAGTTCATGTGAGATTATGAGGTCAGCAATATCAACTGCATGTCTTACCGCTGATCTGCAATTAATAAGCATCTAGTTGATGTGAGATTTGGTCAGTAAGGTTTCAAGGTGTGATGTGTGGACAGTTATTACTTTTTCCTTGCTCATAGATCTAAGGTTGAAACTGGGTTCCTAAACCCTATTGAGGGGAATAGTTTGGATATTGAACATTGAGGGAACAGATTCAATATGATCGGATTTGTAGGACAGTAATAGGGAATGAATGTCTACATTAGTCAAATGATTGGTAACCCTTTTTGATCTGGAGTGATTATTAGTATATGGCCGAGAGTTCCAGTGAGGATTCCCTAAGTTATTCCTGGCTGCAATTTCCCTTCGGAAGTATTTGACCATTGTGAAGAGGATAGGTTGATTAATCTCTGAAATCGTACTGAGATCCCAAAATTTCTCCATTTCTAAAGAGAAGTTTAATAAGATCTGAAGGTTCTCCTTAACTTGTTTAAGATCATTCTTGATGTGAGCCAGCTTATCCTTAATGTAGGGAGGGTTTAGCGTGTGCGTGGGAGGTCTGGTGGTAACCTGTGAATTAGATCAATCCGAAGGCAGAGAGGAAGTAGGTAGTGTGGATTCCTCATAGGAGAGGAGAGAGGTAGTTGGGGAGTTGATGGGCGAATTCTGGATTATGGATAATGTATCGGAGATGGGGAGTGGGATATGAGTAGGTAGAGGTGTGAAATTGTTACCTTCACTAGTTAACCAGGGCTGTCGGTCCAATGAAACCAGTAGGTTGGGGAGCGTGTTGCAGGAAAGGGATTTACCTATGGGTGAGTTTGTATTCAAAGGGGAGAGGAAAGTAGACCTCAAGTTTCCTAGATTGTTGTTGTTGCAAAGTATAGAGGGGTAAGCATTATGTTTCAATGCCATGTGAGTAGGGGGATCAGTGATGTTCGATGACTTGGTGTATAGGGAGATTTTAGTAGCTATATGTGGCCTTGGTTCAACCCCAGATGATTCCCCGATGATGCAAGGGGTAAGGTAAACCTGATTTCTAGTAAGTGATGAAGATGGTGTGTTGGAGGTAGCACTGGTAACAGCGCATTGAGGTTTCACTGTGGATGTTAGATCTTGATCTTGCAGCATAGAAAGTTATATTGTTTACAATTGAGGGCCTTATTTATGAGGCCTGGTATTAATTTTACACCGTTGGTGCGTCATTTTTTGTAACGCACCTGAGGCGTAAAATATGCACCAGGTTACGCCCTATTTACAAAGTGATGTATCTAGGCAAATGCGTCACTGTGTAAACCCCTGCTCCACATTATACCTGCGCCAGGTATGGAGAGCATATGGCACAGTGAGCAATCGTCGGGCAGCCCAAAAAGACGCCATCCGCAACCACCACCACCTCATCAGTGCCGCCAAGAGGACCTCTTTCAAAGACTGCCTAAACAACAATGCACACAACAGCAAGGAGCTCTTCAACGTCGTGAAGGAACTCTCCAACGCCACCTTCTTCCACCGCAAGGTCGCCGACATCCACGATAGCTTCAACCCCCGGATGACTCTAACAGGCCCAAACACGTCGGAACAACCTCACCCCACCGACGACGACCCCCTGACATGCTGGGCCAATGTGAGCATCAAAGACACAATCAAGACCATGGGCACAATCCACTCCGGCTCGCCATCTGACCCTTTTCCACACCACATCTTCAACAAAGCCGGCAGCTCCATCGCACCCCACCTACGCAACATCATCAACCTCTCCTTCGAGACCACAACCTTCTCTGAAAGCTGGAAACACGCCGAGATCAACGCCCTACTGAAGAAACCTGAGGCGGACCCGAGCAAACTGAAAAACTTCCATCCCATCTCCCTGCTTCCGTTCCCAGCTAAAGTCATCGAGAAGATAGTCAACATCCAGGTCACCCGCTACCTCGAAGACAACAGCATCTTGGACTCCTCCCAGTCAGGTTTCCACAGCACCGAGACCACCCTCATCGCTGCCACAGATGACATCAGGATATTACTGGACAATGGCGAGACGGCGGCCCATATCCTCCTGGACCTCTCCGCCGCTTTCGACACCGTCAGCCACCACACACTACGCACACGACTCCATGACGCAGGGATCCGAGACAAGGCCCTGGAATGGACCTCCTCCTTCCACTCCGGCAGAACCCAAAGAGTCCGCCTCCCCCTGTTCCGATCCGAAGCCTCCGAGATCATCTGCAGCATCCCACAGGGATCCTCCCACAGCCCGACGCTGTTCAACGTCTACATGGCACCTCTTGCACGCATCGCCTGACATCACAACCTCAACATAATCTCCTACGTCGACGACACGTAACTGATCCTCTCCCTCACCAAGGACCCCCTCACCACCAAATCCAACCTCCACCAGGGAATGAAGGCCGTCGCCGACTGGATGGAGGATAGCCGCCTTAAACTGAATACAGACAAGATGGAGATCCTCATCCTCGTGCCCAATCCCTCAGCTTGGGACAACTCCTCGTGGCCCGCGTCACTGGGGACAACCCCCGCACCCACCAACCATGCACGCAACGTGGGAGTCATCCTCGACTCGAAACTCACCACATCACCCCCCACCTGAGGAACCTGCACTGGCTCCCTGTCGACAAAAGAATCTCCTTCAAGCTCCTGAAACACGCACACAAGGAACTCCACAAGACCGGCCCAGCCTATCTCAACAGTCGACTCTCCTTCTATGTACCCAACAGGAAACTCCGCTCCACAGACCTCTCCCTGGCTATCGTCCCACGCATCCATAGAACCACAGCCGGAGGCAAATCCTTCTCCCACTGCGCCGCCAAGACCTGGAACACCCTACCCCATATCCTACGACAAACCGAAGACCTTCTAACCTTCAGGAGACAACTCAAGACCTGACTGTTTGACCAGTAGCAACAGCACCCCCTTCCTCCCCACCCCTCAGCGTCTTGAAACCCTTGCGGGTATGTAGTGCGCTTTACAAATTACATGATTGATTGATTGATTGTAGAAGTGGAACCTTGAAATCTGTGAGATTTCAGTGCGCCACTTCTAGGGCGCCATTGCGTCAATATCTTACACCTGCCTCACAGCATGCGTAAAACTGACGCAGGCCCTTGGAAACATTGCTTGGAGTTCCATCTGTTTTCAGACACACCACAGCAATGTCACTTTTGCCCCCACAGATACGTCAGACATACTGACGTATCTGTAACTCCTTGCGACATGATGCGTCATACAGTAAATATGATCATCCATCATTTTGCAAGGAGAGCGCACTGAGGTGACGCATTGCTGTTTTCACGCTGCAATGAGTCACTTCTCATAAAAAGGCCCTGAATTTTTAATCCTCATAAAGAATTTGTCAAACTGTTCTTGGTTTTGATCTGATGATTGAATAAGATTGTTCCCATTGTTGTATATGGATATGGCGAGATCAGATCAGATTTGAAGGTTGGGTAGGGAATAATGGATAATCTAAAACCGTGAGGTGTTTTCCTTATTGGTTTGGCACAGAGCATGGTCGTGAAGGCTCTTCTCCATTGGGTTTTCCTGATAGTGAGGAAGATTAGGTCATTAAGGATGATGCCTTTAGATATACAAAAGTATGCATTGAAGATAAGCATTTCAAGTGCCTTTTGAGAAGATTATGATTGAAGTTTTTAGCAGCAGTTTTCGATAGGTTAGTGGGGTATGCAATCTTAAAAGCATTGTAACCCACCCTTGATACCAGGACTCCTTTGAGGCTATGGATATTTGGAGCCATGGTGGCGAGGGAGACCACAGTGAGAGTTAAAAGCTGAGGAGTGGGTTTTCAAGGGCTAACTATGGGCACTATTCATGCGGCTTAATTATTTATAAGGTCAGACTAGTTTTGGGATAACAGATGTCCAGCTTCCAAAGTTGATTCTATTCAGCCGTATAGTAAATGAATTAGAAGATGATTAGATAGTGATTGGTGCAACAGTGAAAGAAAAGAAGATTCGATAGCAGATCTGTGTAAAGGCTTGCCAATACAGTGTAGAGACACCATTCTAAGATGGCCCCTCCAGTATGTAACTGGAATAAGGCCATACCCTACTTTCCATGCAGATTTATAAGGCCCAGAGTTCTCCTTTACTTTCTGTGATTTTCTTGGGCTAGAAAGTTACAGCCTGATTCATCAACGGGCCTTTTTGCGAGCCCCTAATAGCGAATCATAGCGATTCGCTATTAAGGACTCGCAAAACGGTAATCATGTAGGAATCGCATAATAAAATGCGATTCCTACTGATTCCTTATTTGCGATTAGCTAATTGCTAATCGCAAATAAGGAATAACTCGCCATTCATTCCTATGGGCCAAAAGGCCCATAGGAATGAATGGGGAGTATTCTTTATTTGCGATTAGCAATTAGCTAATCGCAAAATAGGTTGCGATTTGAAGGGAGCCAGGGGTGTCCACAGGACACCCTGTAGCACCCCTCAAATGAAATTTCACACAGGTGTTGCACACACACATGTCCAAAGGACATGTGTGTGTGTAACATGCAACTCGGAAAAAAGCATTTAAATGCATTTTTCTGAGTTTTCGCAATTTACCGCGAGGTCTGACCTCGCGGTAAATTGCGGCAAGAAATTGCGAATTCGCAAATTTAAATTGGATGTTGAATTGCATTTAAGGAATCTCTAATAGAGATTCCTTAAATGTAATTCCTCGCAAATTTGCGACATCGCAATTAGCGATTTTTGCATTTGGGATGCTGAATCCCAAATGCAAAATTCGCTCTCGCAAAGGGCCGGATTCTCAGAATCCGGCCCCTTGCGAGCGCAATTTAGGTTCATGAATCTGGCGGTAAGACTCATGAAAAGTAGAATTGTGTACCCCATAAATATTCATCACACGCCAGCACAGTGATAAATACATAGATCCAGAACAGGCAACGATGATCAGGCAAGCACAATATTATAATCAGGCCAGCCGCTCTGGACTCAGCCTCACCCCCTTTGTACATTCGGTTCTTTTTGCAATTACTTGTAGAATATAACCAGGAATGGGAAGGCAAGTTTATATGCCGGACAACACTTGTAGTGTTGTTGGCAGATCAGATAAAGTTCACCCCGGTTCCGCGGGGAGATGCTCCTTGCGTGCAGCTCAGGGGAGCATGGCAGGCAGAGCAACACGACGGAGCTAACTAATTCCACAATGTAGCCTCACATGTCCCTGAATACTGTTAACCAAATTACAGTGTACAGTATTGCTGTATCACTCAGAATTCCTGATTTGGCTGTTAACTTCATGCAGTTGCCTAATTACCAGCACTGGGAGCTCAATCAAGTCACTTCACACACATAGGATGACTGTAGGCTGCATGGGTGACCCCTCTGTGGGTGGGGCCTACCCGTGCCACTAAATCTCAAGGGTTCATATTTGCCTGAGGTGAGTCATGAAATCAGGCAGAATTCCAGTCTGATTAAGGGCTTTATTTATTGTTTGGCCCGCTGTCATTTCATGTTGGTGTAGTAAGTTAGTCTGCCAACCTGACAGATTACTGCCCACCAGATTTAGAGATCATCGCTGTCCCAGTGGAGATATCTTTCCCTTAAGAGATCATGGCAGTTATGAAGGAGCTGCAGGTTTGGTGGACATCTGCCTTCTGTTAGGTATTCGCTCACCAAACTCCATAAACTTCAGGTTGTTTCTGAAAATCCAAAAACCCCTGAGAGCTTTCTTGCTGGGTTTGAGGAGTCATTCTTTTTTTCTAACCCTGGCCTCTAGGTTTAACCTGGGAGTAACAAATAGATAAAAAGACTCCAGGCTATGCACTCCTAATAGGAAGAGGCGTGGATGTCCTTATTCCAACAGCCTTCTACTCCATCAGCCATCGGAGTACGTTTTTGGACGTCATAGCCAGCAGGGGCACCGCCATTGGAAAACTGACTGTCCACCAGCTAAGAATAGAGTGGGCGTACTCAGGTTTTGGCAGTTAAAACACTCAGTCTCAGTAGGCCCTAGTAGCCCTAATGGGCAGGGGTGCTGTGTAAATGGAATATAGGTATGTTTTGCATGTCCTGGTAGTGACAAATAGTCTATTTAATTTTTCACTACTGTGAGGCCTACTCCTCAAATCTGTTTTCATTGGGAATTCCCTAAAATACTTGCAAGCTGTAATTCCTGTTCAGAGAAGCGTAGCTTTTACATGTTTCATATGTATGGAATGGTAATAACAACCAGCCACAACACAGGAAGGATAGTACATATCTACATACATCTGCATTCTGATGGCCTTGCCTAGGCAGGAGGGAAGGGAGGGGCTAACACTTCAGCTTGGTGAGATCGACACATCCCCTCGACTGCATAGCAGAATTTGTTGGATTGCTTGAAAAGCCTCGACATTTGCACCCGTCTTTGGAACTGATGCATTGTCTTCACTGCATGGCGAAGATCGATGCATCCTGCGGGACTCAACATCGTTGCATCTCACTTTTTACCCCAAGGAAAGGTACTTTGTTCACAAGGCCCTGCATGCGTCCTGTAGCCAACCAGGGCCTTATCGCGGTCAGTCCGACTTTTGACTTTGCCCCAGTCCAGCGCGACCTAAATTGACCTTTTTAGGGCTACTTGCTTTTAAGCGCTTTACTGCATTAATTCCTTCAAAATGTAATATCTCAACTTGCATTTTACAATGGATTTTTGTCCATTTAGTCTTGTTTTGTTTATAATATTATAATTTATTTTTATAAACCTCTGTGGAGTCTTTTTGTGGTGTATTCATTGTGTTACTGTGTATATGTGTGTGTTGCACAAATACTTTACACATTGCCTCTTTATATAAGCCTGAGTTCTCTGTGCCTAGCTACTAGAGGGTGAGCAAGGTTATATTTTAATGTGTATCCAGCTTACCCTGACTAGAGTGGTGGTTCCTCTCTGGCCTGGGTGTATACCTCAGCTAACCAGAATTCCATTTCTAACACCCTCCAACACCGTTTCGTTTTTGTCAGTGTGATGCCCTAAATGCAATGAGTATGCTTAGCCATGGGCTCTGTGCTCACTGCGCCATAGAACACAAGCTGGATCTTACTGAACAGGCCTAAATTGGCCAAAACTGAGGTTCATGGTGGGCATCAGTTTATTGGACAGTATTGCAACCCAGAGTACCAGTGGCTGATATTAATTCAAGTAATTCACCCATTACTTTTGTGTTTTTTTCCTATTAGCAGACAGGATTGTATGGAAAATATAAAGGCCTTGTCCCTCCTGACTGAATGGCACCCTGAAGCATTTATGCAGTAAACACTTCAAACACAGTTGGGAAATTTGTATAAGGAACAGGGCAATGTGAAGATGTGAAGTCGTTAAATAGTTCTTTTTAAACAGTACCTTCCACAGTGTACACTTATGTATTTTTTTTATATTGGCTTCTATCAGCTTGACTGTTGGTAATATGAGATGTAGATACTTGAGGTAGGGGGGCATCAAATATATTTGTCAAGTACAGTAGCCTACTCATTTTTTAGTTTAGAGGGATTAGGCAAAATGTTTTGCAAGTGAGCTTGTTTTGGTGGAGTAGTATTTATTTTTGATTGGTTTATCTTTCAATGCTGACTAAAATTCATACAGAACACTATCATCATGATTTGCCTGTGGCACTAAAGTTGGCTACAAAAATCCCAGCTGTTCAATCACCTATCGAGTTGTGTTCCAACTGCCTTTTCAGCTTTATGTAGGATAGAAAGTTGCTGATGCACTAGCCATGATAAGTTTACTTAGCATCAAGGACTTAGTCAATATGCCAACTCGAGACAGAAAATATGATTGACTGCAACAACTTCCCAATGACTGGCGTAGCCGTTGGGTCATGATCCCGACGATAAGGAAGGAAATGGGCCCCTGGCCACTGTTTGAACTATAATATAAAGCAATACTCAGGGTTCAGTGAACCGCTAAGGCCTCTGGGCCTGAGTGCCACTGTACCTGCTGCACCAAAGGAAGCTAAACCTGTGTGCGCATTCCACTGAGCAATTCTTGAATGAGGTACTTTCCAGGTAATGATCAGTCCTGTGAACATTACAGGTATAATTAGTGGAACCTCAAACCCTCTTTAATAATGAATAGGTGCACCTAAGAGCACCAGGAATCAAGGATTATGCTTTCAAGATGTAATCAAATCAAAATCCTATCCTACTGCACACAATACAACTTGTAACTAGGATAAAAATAAACAAGAAAGTGTGAACAATATTTACAAGAAAAGAAAACAAGACAAAATAATATAGCATTCTAGTTATATTGAATTTATGAAAGTTTCTTTATATAAATATCCATTTATCTCTAGCTTCTTTCTTCTAACTAATCTAAATCAGTCGCGGCCGGCATGGCTTGTGGGTGGTGGGGAGTTTGCGGTGGGGGGGGGTCACAAGGGGGTTGTGCAGGGGAATACATTTTTAAAAAAAATATCTTGAGGCCGGGACCCTCGTCTATGTCTGGCCCTGCTCCTGTTCTCCTGCTTCGCACTCCCTCCCTTCAGACAATCACAACGCTGCAATGAAGCTTTGTGGTTGGTCTGAGCGCTGTGACACTGCACTCAGCCAGGGGCTGTAGGGGGGGGGGAATGTTCTCTATGGAGGCTGTAATGCAACCTGCATGGACAAAGGGGAATGTGTGCATGACTGCTTTGGGCGGCCCAAGAGGGTTAACTAAACAGTCATTGTGCACTTAGGAGTGGGCAAACCACTCCACCCCTGCTTCAAAAGCAAAGCAGCCCTACCCACCCGCCCACAAAGCAACAAGACACGAAGCATAAAAAGAGAATAACTCTAAGTTATTATCATTTTATGTTTCTACATGGCACTGCTTAAAAGCAGTGGGGTGACGCTCCTGGCAGGTGTACTATGTGTGTTTGGCTGTTACTCATCAACAAAGTGCTAGGCTCTCTTTGGGAAGATGTGTCCGGCCATAGTGCTACTCCTTGTTTTATGTGTAGCTACTGTTCTGATGACCTGGCCATCACCTGACTAAGCAATGGCGATTATTAGTCGTGTGTTAAAATATTTTATTGTTTTAGATAAAAATAAATATATTTGCAAGGCATAGCAATACATAGAAATCAGAAACAGATATATAATTATGAAGAATTAAAAAGGAATACATAACAAATAACATCTGGACTGGGATATAAAAGTTATCATATAAAAATGATCAGAAAAATAATATGACAGATCTTTCTACCTTTATTTTTATGGAGAGACTGCCAACATTTTCTCTCTCTCACACAGACTCACTCTCTCACTCTGTTTTTCTGTTCAGTCTGTCTCCACGTGGCCTTCTGGTTCCCACTGAGCCAAGAGATGTGTCTGAGTGCTGTTTAGATATATGATGCCTGGAGTACGATAGGTTTGGGATCCCTAGTATGTGTACAGGTACCAAGCAAGATCACTGAGGAACAGCTCAACTCCACCTGCAACCGCGATACCCCTGCCACCTCACAGATGCCAACCTCGCAGCCAAAGAACTCCACAGATGGATCTCCAACTGCACAGATGAGCTCGCACCCCTACGTAACCCTCACAGACAGCACCCCAGGAAGGCCCCTGGTTTACCGCCGACCTCCAAAAATCCAGGTCCACCTGCAGACGCCTCGAGAAGAACTGGAGAAAAAGCAAATCTTCAGAAGCCCGCACCACCTACAAGAACATCATGACAGAATTCCACCAACGCATCAGATCCACCAAAAGGACCTTAATCCAGAACAAGATCCTCGCTAACTCCAGCAACTCCAAGGAACTCTTCAGCATCATCCAGGAATTCACAAAACCCCCCAGCAAAACCATGGACATCACCCCCTCTCAGGACGTCTGCAACAAGCTCGACTCATACTTCCATCCGAAGATCAAGGGCCTCTACGACAACTTCAATGACCAGACACCTGACTCCGAAACCACTCCACCCTCCAGCAACGCCAGCCAGCCCACCATCTCCTCCTGGACCCCAGTCACCACCGAAAACACTGCATCGACCATGAAAGGCATCCACTCAGGGTCCCCCATGGACCCCTGCCCCCGCACATCTTCCACAGAGCAGCCGCTGCCATCCCTTGAAAATCGGCATCTTTCCAGATCACTGGAAACATGCAGAAGTCACACCCCTACTCAAAAAGCCCGGAACAGATCCCACGGACCTCAAGAACTACCGACCCATCTCCTTCCTCCCCTTCACGGCAAAAGTCACTGAGAAGGCCTTCAACATCCAACTAACGAAATTCATTGAAGAAAACTTCATCTACGACCCCTCCCAATCCAGATTCCGCAGCAACCACAGTACGGAGACCGCTTTTCTCTCCACCACAGACGACATCCGCACCCTCCTCTGCCAAGGACACATCGCAGCCCTGATCCTACTCGACCTCTCTGCAGCCTTCGACACCGTTTCCCACTGCACACTCACTGCAAGACTCCACGAAGCCGGCATGCAGGGAACCGCCTTCAACTGGCTCTGCTCCTTCCTCGCGACAGAACCCAAAGAATCAGACTTTCACCCTTCCTCTCTGAACCCATGGAAATCAACTGCTGAATACCCCAAGGATCGTCGCTCAGCCCCAAGCTCTTCAGCATCTACATGGTCCACCTCGTCACCATCGTCAGACAGTACGGACTCAGTATAGTATCATATGCAGATGACTCCGAACTCATCCTCTCCCTCACCAAGGACCCCATCACCACTAGACGCATTCCATGAAGGAATGAAATACGTTGCATCCTGGATGAGCAGCAGCTGCCTAAAGCTCAACTCGAAGAAGACAGAGGTCCTCATTCTCGAACCCTCCCACTTGGCATGGGACAACTCCTGGTTGCCCACTGCCCTCGGCAGCCCCTCACCCCCCACGAACAATGCCCGAAACCTCAACATCGCACTTGACTCCTCCCTCTCCATGACCCGACAAGTCAACGCTGTTGCCTCTACCTGCTTCAACACCTTCTGCATCTTCCTAAAGACCTTCAAAAGGATCCCCCAAATCAAGAAAGACTGTCACCCACCGACTCCTAACCAGCAGACAAGACTACGTAAATGCCCTCTACGTCGGAATCAACAAGTCTCTGCTCCCCAAACTCCAGACCATACAGAACACGGCAGCAAGACTCGTCTTCGGCATCCCTCGACACATACACATCAGCCAGCACCTGCGAAACCTCCACTGGCTCCCCGTTGAGAAAAGAGTAACCTTCAAGATACTCACCCACGCCTACAAATGCCTCCTCAACACCAGACCCCAATATCTCAACAACAGAATCTCCTTCCACGTAGCCAAGAGGAACATCCAACCTGCCAACCTCGCTGAACCCCAGTGCATCAACAGAGCAAGAATGGGTGGAATAATCTTCTCCTACGGCCAGGACCTGGAACGAGCCGCCGATCACAATCAGGCACGCCCCCACCCAGCACATCTTTAGGAAGACCCTCAAGACCTGGCTCTTCAACTGACCGGAGCTGTTCCCCCCAACCTCAGCGCCTTGAAACCCTCATGAGTCAGCACGCTTACAATTTCCCTGATTGATTGATTGAAGGTTGTAAGATATTTCAGAGCATTTATTGTTATTCAGAGCATGATGTCTCACTTCAACGCCTTGCCGCCCTGCCCTTCTTCTGTGTATCATTTTCTTCAGGAACCATTGTAAAGCCAGGAGTTTAAACCTGATTTGAAATACATAAATTTGAATAACGCATGAAGGGTTTGTTATGCGGGTCTTCCCTGTACTAACCCATTTTCCTCAGCCATCTTGTGGTGCAACAGTTGCCACACCTGAACAGAAAACTTCAGCCAAGGGCATTGCCAAACCCAAGTATTTTCTGCCATGTGCTGCTGGAGGAGAAGGGCACAGAAATGGTCATGTCTTGGCCAGAATGCTGCCTGGCTCGATTCTACAAAATATAGTGGGCATTATGTGATGCCTTCCATACCCAGTGAATGAAGCATAACGTAGTCGTAGCTGGTTGCCATGGAATGGCACACAACCTAAATGATGGCGCACTTATCAATTATTGATTCCATTCAACACTTTAGGTACAACGTAGGATTTAAACTTCATTTGGCCTACGACCACACAACTGCAGCTGGTTCTAAATATAAGTCGACTCACATAGCTTAGTTAGAGTCCGCAGTATAACTTGGAAGACCTCTGTACTCATGTGCAATGAAATGTGGGCACCACAGGAAGGAACATTGGCTGTCTAACCTGAAGGAGAAAGGATTATACCCTAGGTCTCAGGAAAAATATGTTTATGCTACAGCAATCTGAAGAAATTGAGGTAGATTTCTTGGCATGCAGATCATAGCCTGGGCCCAACTATCAAGTACATTGCTATTAGGAGCGTCTGTCGTCAAATTCTCTAAAAACTTAAGGGCCGTGACCACTGTCCAGCTTTGACATTACTGCAACCACATAGCGCCACATGGTGCAATAAAAGAATGAAAACGCTTTTGACCTCTGATCAACACTTGTATTGTTGTAGCACAGATTTTTGTGTGAAGGTGCATTATCTTGCAGCCCTTTGCTGAGACTTAGCTTCATCCTGTGGGTGGTGCCAACCTGTGGTGGCAACCTGTGAGTCTCTACACACTCACCCTGCATACATACCACTCATCAAAGGATACCTGGCCCAACCATTCTATTCCACTCCAGCCTGCAAGAGTAAGCCTTCACTGTTCAACCTCACTACCTACTGAAAGCCCAACTCTGAGCGAGATTGATTTAGCAAAGTCAATGAGCCCGTTAAGCAAGTAAGAAAAACTGTTTATTCCATTTATGAGGTGATGCAATAAACAACAAGCCATACAAGTATGATAAAATATTGTACTAAAAAAATAAAAGAACAAGGATATAAACATTCAACACGAGGACAAGATAATACATGATTTTACAATAAAAAATATATTATAAGTCCAACGACAAATTCCCTGGTTATGATATAGGTAGATATAAAAAAAATTGCATTACGACGAGCCCTGATTTGTCTTGATCTGCTCACTGGGAGAATGTATCTTCTATGAGGAACTGATTATGGTTTACTAAAAAAAGCTGAAACGCGTACCCATGTTGGAGGATAAGTTATCACAAACACAAAATGGGTTGTAAGTTGATTGAGTACTTGACAGTGACAACTGGTCATGTGCAATACCAAACCCGAATCAGACCTGAAAATTGTGGTCACGGTCACTATGGAACCATGTAATCAGTGGTGGCTGTTGACATTTGAAAGTGGAGAAGAATAAAAGTTGGGTATGACTTAATGTAGCGAGCAAGCTTAATGGACAAACATAGGGTCCAGGGTAAGTTCTCCTCCCGAGAAAACATTTTAAAAAAGATTGGCAAATGTTGCATTTTAAAGCAAATGAATTTAATTATAAAGCATGGTTTATAAAGTTGTGGGAACATATAGTCTTGAAATATTAAACACATTAAAAACGGCCCCATATCTTACTGCCTTTATATGTTCAACAGTTACTGTAATTTGCAATTGTACAGCGCGATAACTAAAGGTCCTTTCCAAGTGTGTGCTTGCCCAGTGTCTTGCACTGCATGCAGCTCCTGGAAGAAAACGCTCTAACAAGGCTTCGGGAAGCACCAACAGCTGCTCGCTGCAATCAATCATATAGAAATATGTGCAGACAGGTCTTTAAGTGGAATGAAAATAGTGCAGCTCTCTAAAAGGGAACATGTAAAATGCATTTCTGACTCCCATAGTGTGCCACCCTATCAGTATTTTGGTTTCTCTGAGATGTAATTGCAGTTAGATATATAACACAACTACTGAGATACACCTAAAACCTGTCAGTATGATTGGCTTTGTCAATTGGTAACTGTTTAAGATAAATGAGTTAATAACAATGATTTGTTATAAATAATTAACATTTGAAATGTTTCACTTCTGAAAACGTGTCTGTGAATTAAATAGTATTGAGTGCTGTGGAAAGGGGTTTCGGGCTTCAGTTATGTGCTCTTAAAGTTAGATATGTATGCCCCTTTTCTCTGCATATCTTGGATATCTGCACATCTTCAACCACCTCTATTTCCTCTTCAGCAACCTCTTTTCATTCTTTCCTGAATGGACTTCCTTGCATCTCCCTGGCATCACCACTTTCAAACATATACTTCACTCACTCACATTTAAGCACTTTATTTCCTTTTGCTTTTGCCTTGAAAATATTTTGACAACTGTGTACCCTCTTCACGCACATTTTCATAGACTTTCAATTGCAACTGGGATACATGACTATTGTTCTGTGTGCTCTGCAGAGAGGCCAAGCCATTGACAGTCATTTCGCTTTGCCTTCAGCCTCAGCGCTAGAGCTCTCATTCAAAGTCCCTCATAAACACTTGGCACAACTCAAAGTATGAACTATACAAGAGTAATAAGATGCCCACAATAATACAGAAACACAGCATGCTGAAATAGCCAACATTCTTGGGGAATGCAAGATTAAGTAAAACGTGAAATAGGAGAGGAGCTAAATCCCTGGCATGCATTGCTATCACGTTTTTAACATTCATTTTTTGTAAATCAATCCATGTTTTTTGCATTAAAGTTAAAAACATGAAGATAGGGACAGTTTTATCACCATACAGCCTGCTGAAATAGCTAACGCTCTTGGGGAATGCAAGATTAAGTAAAACATGAGCGGATTTTGCGGATTGGCAATTTGCGGATTTGAGAATTTGCGGATTGCGAAAATCCGCAAAATCCGCGAATCCTCGCTGATTTTTTTTATTTTTTATGTTCGCACGGGTTTCTGCAAGTTCGCGAGGGTTTTGTACAATTTCGCAAATTGCGAAATTGTACAAAACGCGTGCGAACTTGCAGAAACCCGTGCGAACACAATGTGCCCAGTAGGGTATGTGCCTCTTGTGTGAATAAAAGGTCAGAGAACGATCCGTTCAGCAGATGAAGAGAAAGAAGCTCCTGGTCACAGGAACAGCACGGGTATTGCGCTCGTGAAAGTCAAGGATGCAAAGCCTATCCAGCATCACAGCTTATTTTCCACGGTAGATTTGGGAAGAAGGCACACCTGTCCAGCCTCGACAACGCTCACGATTGTTTTTGGGCTAATGAATGAGTCACTGAATTTGAGCATCAACTAGTTCGAGCGACCATGTGTGTGTTATTACTATGCAATCGCCCCGAAGGGCGCAGGGGTCCCTTGAGTGAGCCTACTCATGCAACTATTTTACAATGGGGCCAGCAAGCTGCCAGCGCCGTTGTAAAATATTTACAAAGTTAGCTTGCACAGCAAGCACTTAGATAAAATAAAGCAGCACCTGCTTCATTTTATCTAGTGGTTCCTGTGCAAGCTAACTATTTTACAACGGCGCTGGCAGCTTGCTGGCGCCATTGTAAAATAGTTGCATGAGTGGGGGTTCAACTTTTGAACCCGTTACGTTCACGGATTTTTTTTGCAGATTTTGCGGGAAATCCGCAAAATTCGCGGATTGCGGATTTCCCAAAAATCCGCAAAATCCGCGAGCGTAACGGATTTCCCGCTCACCCCTAGAAATAAGAGAGGAGCTAAATCACTGGCATGCATTGCTATCACGTTTTTAACATTAATTTTTTGTAAATCAATCCATGTTTTTTGCATTCAAGTTAAAAACATGAAGATAGGGACAGTTTTATCACCATACAGCAGGTAACTGTCTTAACTATAAGCACATATTTCTCCCTTTCCACTTGATTTGGAGATTCCCTACACTGCCTTCATGAAAAAGAATATGTGTGCATGTTCACAGACAGGTCTGCCATGTTTTACATATGTAATTCTTACTTTTTACTATGCGTTACAAGCAGCTGATGTTGGTAAAAGGAGGAAAATACTGCAGACATCTTTTGCTAGTTCACTAAATAAGTTTAATTAAAATCTGGAGTTAAATGTGAGGCTATGGCAGTCACTCATGTTTCTTAATTCTCAAGGGTATACCAACAATTGCTCATGCCCATGAAGCATTTTGTGGCTATCAGATCCTTCTTTCTAAGCTACCACTTGTTGTCATTTCATTGTAACCCTACCTCGGTGCACATGTTCAGTGCTCTGAACCAGCAGACTACTAATGGAGTGAACGTCTAACTCACTTAGCCACCTACAGTTTTACAAAAAGCATTTAATTATGTGACCAATACTCTGTCATAAAGTTCAACAAGCATTTACAAACTTCCCCCAGCCACTGTTTAGTCAGGGTTACTTTGCTGTGCTGTAAGTATAAAAAAAAAAGCTGAGGCACAAGGTATTTTCAACTATTATGTGCAGATAAGGACATTTGGCAAAAAAGTTTAAATTTGAACATGAAATGTTTTCTGCTCAGGCCACCTTGCAACCTGAAATCAAATTGAAACTTAATGTCTGCTGCAAGGGAGGGCCAAATCTATAGGGGGCTCATACTAACAGAGAGGGGAATGCAACTCTCAAACAATAATATAGAAGGGCAATTTCAGGGTAAATTAAATGCACAAATTAACAGGCATTCAGCAACTAAAGTGAGTGCTCACAAAATATTTGAATCAACTTCGCAAGGGAACCATACCTCTGCTGGTATTTTGGAGCAATTTCATGGGGGGAATAGATGAAGCAGCTCCACTTCTAAAGGGACCAGTGATGTGCAGCCAAGGACTGTGGTGTCAAAGTGGGGGAGGTTAGATTGGTAAGGGGTCTCAGCAAAATGTTCATAACTCAGGATTAGCATTATAATACTTACCATTACAGAGGACAAGGCACCAAATCACACATGATTGCATCCACTCCCACGTGTGACAAATGGGAAAGGATGGGATCTACACCTGTGAATGACAGACCGTTGACTGCATGCAGGGATGAAGGCTCCGACGACAGAAATCATGACGTTAAAAGTGTCACTGGCCTACAGTGGACCCTGCAATAATCCACAATGGAAAAGAAGGGCTTTAGAACGGTAAGCCCTGCATCGTGCGTCACAGTTCTTAAAGTTGATCTTTTTTCCTGGCTTCTGTCTCCTGCTTCAGAGTGAGGTGGGACAGGCAGCCTGGGACAGGCGACCCAGACTTAAATAAATCGATTTGTTTAGAGATATAATATTATCTCAAAATAAATCGATCTATTTAATATGTAAATAGGAATGTGCAAGAATTTCAATGGGGTGCATCCCCAGAGCCCTAACAAAACTTAGGCACCTGCATGTCAGGTATGGCTCCGTCCCAATTACATTTTCAGGGGGAACTAAGAGCTCTTTTTTATTTTACTTGTACCTCTTCTCCTTTGGGTCCACCCCCAAAAGACACTTATCCATTTTTTTCTAATTCATAGTCCTCTCTGATTCGGGAAAAAGATATCCAAGGTACTGTCTTATGACCCCAATATATTTTAACTTTGGCACCCCCTGTTTCATCATAAGCAATCAGATATAATTTCGCTTTTTAAACTCACAGCAGGGTTAGACCAAAAGAACAACCACAAAAATATGAGGGGCATTTCCATACAATCCTATGTGCACCTGTGACTTACTTTTTCGTGCATTATAAAGGAGAGAATATAGTGAGGTAAACCTATTAGACGTCTCAGAAATGTGTTCTCTTCATTATGAATGCAGACCCTCATTTATGGCATTTTGTCTTAGGGCAGCGACGCAAGGTACCTTGCTGTGCTCCCTTACACCAAAGAGAATGGTGCATTCCTTTCTACCTGCACTGGCACCATTTTGGCGGTCTACTACCAACATATGCTTTGGTGCAAGGGTGCCTCTGTTGCAGGCAGGATTGTTTTTGTGCAAGAAAGGGCACCTTCCTGCACAAACACAATCATACGAGAATGCAACACACATGGAAAGAGGGAAAAAAACGAAGAGAAATTACCATATTTCTCCTCGTTATTCCTTACCTCGGGAGGCATACTGATTTGATGCTTCCCCGGGTGTACATCACTTTGTAAATCGGGGTTGACGTCAAATTCCACTGGTGTTCCACTGCAACTCCCATGAAGTGTAGAGTAAGCCGATTCAGCAATTGGCTCTTCGTTGCCTTACTCATTATTTATGAGACCACTCACACTCAGGGTGGCTTTGTGTGGCTTCATACATTTTTTATGGGAGCCCTGTGTCACGCATGTACCACTTTACGTGGTAAAAAAGTGATGTCAGGCTCTCATAAATAAGCCCCGCAGTGTATAGTAGCACGAACACAAATTCTTGTGCATTAGTTTTTGAAAGATATGCTTTTGGGCTTATACATAGTTGCCATCTGAGACTTGCCAGGCACTTCTTCTATGATGTCATGCAACACTGATGTATGGAGGATCTGTGGGAGCTATCACTGACACAGTTAGATCTGGACTGAGGTTCTGTTCACATCTACACCTAGTGAAATCAATCTGTTCATCTATACAAGTACCTACCTGATTGATGTCCAATAAATCCTTCTAAAGTATCTAGAAGTCTGCTGGTGGAAAAACAGCATTTACAAAGGGGTCATCACCACACATTACCTTTACGACGCATCCATTATAAGGCATATGCCTTAACCACACATTTTTTACCACAAGTAAATGTAAGTATTTTGCAGGTAAGAGTCTTTTCTGTGTATGAATGTCTCTCTCTCTCTCTCTCTCTGTATATATATATATATATATATATATATATATATATATATATATATATATATATATATATATATATATATATATATATGTATATGTATATGTATATGTATTACCTACTGGCGATAGCCAGCAGGTATATATAGTTAGGACCTAGCTACCATAGGATATCCGCAAGATTCTATTGGGAATAACTTTGGCGCCGGTTGTGGAATTTGTGTGTAATTTTCCAAAATTTAGGCCAGCCCCGCTCCTTCCCTGGTAGTTTTGGGGGGATCCGTCAAGCGGGGCACGAGAAAAAGGGGGGTCCCAAAACGTGTTTTCCCCATGTTAATTTCCATAGGACGAATAGACAAGGCTACAACCCGAACCGCTGAACGGAATTACACCAAACTTTGCAAAATTGTAGGTACAGGTACGCAGAAGTGCCTTTTCTATATTTGGTGAAAAGTGCTCCAGTGGTTTTTACGAAAATTAGGTTCAAAAACACATATGTATCTATATGCACGCTTCCAGCGCTTACCGGTACGCGTACAGGGGAGCGCACAAGGCGCAACACAGAAGTGCGCGAGGGAAAGGCTGATTGGCTCTCGGTGTCTGTGAACATTCCAAACGGTCCGCAGAGTCCGCAATCTTGTGTCTCGGTATAGGAGAAAACTATAAAAGGGGGCAGGGTAGAGACCCCCTGACCCCCTAGGTTTTATCAGGGGGGCCTAGGAGGACCTCAAAGGTCAAAAAAACGAATAACTTTTTTTTTAAATTTCGCGGAGTACGCGCTGGGAGCGATGCCATGTACGTGTACCCTGAGCGTACCATGGGGAAAACCCCCCCAAAAATATTTTTGGGCCCCCTGAGCAGGCCTAGGGGGTCAGGGTGCTTCTACCCTGCCCCCTTTGCATGTTTTGCACCTTTGTTTCACTGATTTCTTGTGCCTTGGTTCTACCAAGGCACAAGATGGCTGCCAACACTTCCTGGTTTGGAGTGTTGACAGACAGTGGCAGCTGATCAGCATGCCTTTCGCAGGAAAGCAGCATGCTCATTGGCTGTCAACACTTCTAACCAGGAAGTGTTGGCATTCATCTTGTGCTAGGTAGACCGAGGCACAAAAGAAGCAGAAAAACAAACGTGTAGAATGCAAAAAGGGGGCAGGGTAGAAACAACCTGACCACCTAGGGATGCTCAGGTGGTCACGCAAGGATATTAACATATTTAAACGCTATCTGGTAATAGAATTAGCATTTAAAAAACCTTGCGAATTCACTGAAAAAACCATAGGTTTCAGGCCTTATGTAGTTAGGAATTAGCATTAAAAAACCTTTGAAATTCACTGAAAAAACCATAGGTTTCAGGCCTTATATAGTTAGGAATTAGCTTTTAAAAAACCTTTGAAATTCACTCAAAAAACTATAAGTTTTAGGGGTGTTATAGTTAGCTGGACATTTCACTCATACAAAATCATTGAAATTGCTCCTATATAGTTAGTTCTTCTAACTAAATTTCCCACCCGCAATGCACTGCTGATGATGTCACATATTAGATCATTCATGACATGGTCAGTGACATCACTGATGACATCTCAAATGTCATCACTGATGACATCAAATCAGTGATGTCACTGACCATGTCATGAATGATCTAATATGTGACATAATCAGCAGTGCATTGCGGGTGCATGAAATATAGTTAGTTAGAACAACTAACTATATAGGAGCAATTTCAATGGTTTTGTATGAGTGAAATGTTTAGCTAACTATAACACCCCTAAAACTTATAGTTTTTTGAGTGAATTTCAAAGGTTTTTTAAAAGCTAATTCCTAACTATATAAGGCCTGAAACCTATGGTTTTTTCAGTGAATATATATATATATATATATATATGACCAATCAAATCCTTGCACACAGTTAACCTCCAAACTGCAACAGAGGAACGGACTACTCATCGATTCAAAGTGCTTTATTCAGGTTCCATTGAATACCAAAAATATATCAGGCTGCTGCCTTACATCCACAATGCGTCTCGACTGTTTAATCACGGTCTTGATCACATGACAGACAGCCCTGCGTCCCAATGTGCTTTTTAAACCAATCGACTGTGTTCAAGTGCAAGTTTAATAAATTACAATAGATAAAAGACTATTCCATCATGTTCTGGATTATAAAAAACACATTTCATCAACCATCAAGAGCATAACATTTCAAATGAACAATTTAATAGATTCATTTTTTTGTATGTACAATCAGATTATAAAGGTAAATATATACCCTCTAATGGGTTATATTTAACAACAAGGGGTGGTGATGGACAGAGTTTCTGAATTAAGCAGAATACTCTCACCCAGTCAAGAGATCAGGGCTAGATCCAACACCGTTTTTTAGCTCACTGCACCATCCCAGCACAGAACCTGGCTATATGCAAATTAGTCTGTTTCTGTCCCAATGCATGATGGGAACAGGGCAAACAAAACTACCAAGCCAATTCTTACACTGGGAAGGAAAGAAGCTACCGGGGACTGGTTTCTGGCATTTAAGCCGTCGTCGGCCCGGCTTGCTTGAATCCTGATGGTGCAATGAGCAAGGGACTGACATCTGAGTATACCCTTGCACGCTTAGGGCGGACAAAATATTTAACAACAAGGGGTAGTGATGGACAGAGTTTCTGAATTAAGCAGAATACTCTCACCCAGTCAAGAGATCAGGGCTAGATCCAACACCGTTTTTTAGCTCACTGCACCATCCCAGCTCAGAACCTGGCTATATGCAAATTAGTCTGTTCCTGTCCCAGTGCATGATGAGAACAGGGCAAACCAAACTACCAAGCCAATTCTTACACTGGGAAGGAAACAAGCTACCGGGGACTGGTTTCTGGCATTTCAGCCGTCGTCGGCCCGGCTTGCTTGAATCCTGATGGTGCAATGAGCAAGGGACTCACGTCTGAGTATACCCTCCCACACTTAGTGTGGACAAAATCGATTTTGGAAAAGGGGGTGGTGATGGACAGAGTTTCTGAATGATGCAGAATACTCTTACTCAGTCAAGAGATCAGGGCTTGATCCATCACCGTTTTTTAGCTCACTGCACCATCCCAGCTCAGAACCTGGCTATATGCAAATTAGTCTGTTCCTGTCCCAGTGCATGATGAGAACAGGGCAAACCAAACTACCAAGCCAATTCTTACACTGGGAAGGAAACAAGCTACGGGGGACCGGTTTCTGGCATTTCAGCCGTCGTCGGCCCGGCTTGCTTGAATCCTGATGGTGCAATGAGCAAGGGACTCACATCTGAGTATACCCTTCCACGCTTAGAGTGGACAAAATATTTAACAACAAGGGGTGGTGATGGACAGAGTTTCTGAATTAAGCAGAATACTCTCACCCAGTCAAGAGATCAGGGCTAGATCCAACACCGTTTTTTAGCTCACTGCACCATCCCAGCTCAGAACCTGGCTATATGCAAATTAGTCTGTTCCTGTCCCAGTGCATGATGGGAACAGGGCAAACCAAACTACCAAGCCAATTCTTACACTGGGAAGGAAACAAGCTACGGGGGACCGGTTTCTGGCATTTCAGCCGTCGTCGGCCCGGCTTGCTTGAATCCTGATGGTGCAATGAGCAAGGGACTCACATCTGAGTATACCCTTCCACGCTTAGGGTGGACAAAATATTTAACAACAAGGGGTGGTGATGGACAGAGTTTCTGAATTAAGCAGAATACTCTCACCCAGTCAAGAGATCAGGGCTAGATCCAACACCGTTTTTTAGCTCACTGCACCATCCCAGCACAGAACCTGGCTATATGCAAATTAGTCTGTTCCTGTCCCAGTGCATGATGGGAACAGGGCAAACCAAACTACCAAGCCAATTCTTACACTGGGAAGGAAACAAGCTACCGGGGACCGGTTTCTGGCATTTCAGCCGTCGTCGGCCCGGCTTGCTTGAATCCTGATGGTGCAATGAGCAAGGGACTCACATCTGAATATATCCTTCCACGGTTAGGGCGGACAAAATATTTAACAACAAGGGGTGGTGATGGACAGAGTTTCTGAATTAAGCAGAATACTCTCACCCAGTCAAGAGATCAGGGCTAGATCCAACACCGTTTTTTAGCTCACTGCACCATCCCAGCTCAGAACCTGGCTATATGCAAATTAGTCTGTTCCTGTCCCAGTGCATGATGGGAAAAGGGCAAACCAAACTACCAAGCCAATTCTTACACTGGGAAGGAAACAAGCTACCGGGGACCGGTTTCTGGCATTTCAGCCGTCGTCGGCCCGGCTTGCTTGAATCCTTATGGTGCAATGAGCAAGGGACTCACATCTGAGTATACCCTTCCACGCTTAGGGTGGACAAAATATTTAACAACAAGGGGTGGTGATGGACAGAGTTTCTGAATTAAGCAGAATACTCTCACCCAGTCAAGAGATCAGGGCTAGATCCAACACCGTTTTTTAGCTCACTGCACCATCCCAGCTCAGAACCTGGATATATGCAAATTAGTCTGTTCCTGTCCCAGTGCATGATGGGAACAGGGCAAACCAAACTACCAAGCCAATTCTTACACTGGGAAGGAAACAAGCTACCGGGGACCGGTTTCTGGCATTTCAGCCGTCGTCGGCCCGGCTTGCTTGAATCCTGATGGTGCAATGAGCAAGGGACTCACATCTGGGTATACCTTTCCACGCTTAGGGTGGACAAAATATTTAACAACAAGGGGTGGTGATGGACAGAGTTTCTGAATTAAGCAGAATACTCTCACCCAGTCAAGAGATCAGGGCTAGATCCAACACCGTTTTTTAGCTCACTGCACCATCCCAGCTCAGAACCTGGCTATATGCAAATTAGTCTGTTCCTGTCCCAGTGCACGATGGGAACAGGGCAAACCAAACTACCAAGCCAATTCTTACACTGGGAAGGAAACAAGCTACGGGGGACCGGTTTCTGGCATTTCAGCCGTCGTCGGCCCGGCTTGCTTGAATCCTGATGGTGCAATGAGCAAGGGACTCACATCTGAGTATACCCTTCCACGCTTAGGGTGGACAAAATATTTAACAACAAGGGGTGGTGATGGACAGAGTTTCTGAATTAAGTAGAATACTCTCACCCAGTCAAGAGATCAGGGCTAGATCCAACACCGTTTTTTAGCTCACTGCACCATCCCAGCTCAGAACCTGGCTATATGCAAATTAGTCTGTTCCTGTCCCAGTGCATGATGAGAACAGGGCAAACCAAACTACCAAGCCAATTCTTACACTGGGAAGGAAACAAGCTACCGGGGACTGGTTTCTGGCATTTCAGCCGTCGTCGGCCCGGCTTGCTTGAATCCTGATGGTGCAATGAGCAAGGGACTCACGTCTGAGTATACCCTCCCACACTTAGTGTGGACAAAAGCGATTTTGGAAAAGGGGGTGGTGATGGACAGAGTTTCTGAATGAGCAGAATACTCTCACCCAGTCAAGAGATTAGGGCTAGATCCAACACCGTTTTTTAGCTCACTGCACCATCCCAGCTCAGAACCTGGCTATATGCAAATTAGTCTGTTCCTGTCCCAGTGCATGATGAGAACAGGGCAAACCAAACTACCAAGCCAATTCTTACACTGGGAAGGAAACAAGCTATGGGGGACCGGTTTCTGGCATTTCAGCCGTCGTCGGCCCGGATTTCTTGAATCCTGATGGTGCAATGAGCAAGGGACTCACATCTGAGTATACCCTTCCACGCTTAGAGTGGACAAAATATTTAACAACAAGGGGTGGTGATGGACAGAGTTTCTGAATTAAGCAGAATACTCTCACCCAGTCAAGAGATCAGGGCTAGATCCAACACCGTTTTTTAGCTCACTGCACCATCCCAGCTCAGAACCTGGCTATATGCAAATTAGTCTGTTCCTGTCCCAGTGCATGATGGGAACAGGGCAAACCAAACTACCAATCCAATTCTTACACTGGGAAGGAAACAAGCTACGGGGGACCGGTTTCTGGCATTTCAGCCGTCGTCGGCCCGGCTTGCTTGAATCCTGATGGTGCAATGAGCAAGGGACTCACATCTGAGTATACCCTTCCACGCTTAGGGTGGACAAAATATTTAACAACAAGGGGTGGTGATGGACAGAGTTTCTGAATTAAGCAGAATACTCTCACCCAGTCAAGAGATCAGTTCTAGATCCAACACCGTTTTTTAGCTCACTGCACCATCCCAGCACAGAACCTGGCTATATGCAAATTAGTCTGTTCCTGTCCCAGTGCATGATGGGAACAGGGCAAACCAAACTACCAAGCCAATTCTTACACTGGGAAGGAAACAAGCTACCGGGGACCGGTTTCTGGCATTTCAGCCGTCGTCGGCCCGGCTTGCTTGAATCCTGATGGTGCAATGAGCAAGGGACTCACATCTGAGTATACCCTTCCACGCTTAGGGCTGACAAAATATTTAACAACAAGGGGTGGTGATGGACAGAGTTTCTGAATTAAGCAGAATACTCTCACCCAGTCAAGAGATCAGGGCTAGATCCAACACCGTTTTTTAGCTCACTGCACCATCCCAGCTCAGAACCTGGCTATATGCAAATTGGTCTGTTCCTGTCCCAGTGCATGATGGGAACAGGGCAAACCAAACTACCAAGCCAATTCTTACACTGGGAAGGAAACAAGCTACCGGGGACCGGTTTCTGGCATTTCAGCCGTCGTCGGCCCGGCTTGCTTGAATCCTTATGGTGCAATGAGCAAGGGACTCACATCTGAGTATACCCTTCCACGCTTAGGGTGGACAAAATATTTAACAACAAGGGGTGGTGATGGACAGAGTTTCTGAATTAAGCAGAATACTCTCACCCAGTCAAGAGATCAGGGCTAGATCCAACACCGTTTTTTAGCTCACTGCACCATCCCAGCTCAGAACCTGGCTATATGCAAATTAGTCTGTTCCTGTCCCAGTGCATGATGGGAACAGGGCAAACCAAACTACCAAGCCAATTCTTACACTGGGAAGGAAACAAGCTACCGGGGACCGGTTTCTGGCATTTCAGCCGTCGTCGGCCCGGCTTGCTTGAATCCTGATGGTGCAATGAGCAAGGGACTCACATCTGGGTATACCCTTCCACGCTTAGGGTGGACAAAATATTTAACAACAAGGGGTGGTGATGGACAGAGTTTCTGAATTAAGCAGAATACTCTCACCCAGTCAAGAGATCAGGGCTAGATCCAACACCGTTTTTTAGCTCACTGCACCATCCCAGCTCAGAACCTGGCTATATGCAAATTAGTCTGTTCCTGTCCCAGTGCATGATGGGAACAGGGCAAACCAAACTACCAAGCCAATTCTTACACTGGGAAGGAAACAAGCTACGGGGGACCGGTTTCTGGCATTTCAGCCGTCGTCGGCCCGGCTTGCTTGAATCCTGATGGTGCAATGAGCAAGGGACTCACATCTGAGTATACCCTTCCACGCTTAGGGTGGACAAAATATTTAACAACAAGGGGTGGTGATGGACAGAGTTTCTGAATTAAGCAGAATACTCTCCCAGTCAAGAGATCAGGGCTAGATCCAACACCGTTTTTTAGCTCACTGCACCATCCCAGCACAGAACCTGGCTATATGCAAATTAGTCTGTTTCTGTCCCAGTGCATGATGGGAACAGGGCAAACCAAACTACCAAGCCAATTCTTACACTGGGAAGGAAAGAAGCTACCGGGGACCGGTTTCTGGCATTTCAGCCGTCGTCGGCCCGGCTTGCTTGAATCCTGATGGTGCAATGAGCAAGGGACTGACATCTGAGTATACCCTTCCACGCTTAGGGCGGACAAAATATTTAACAACAAGGGGTAGTGATGGACAGAGTTTCTGAATTAAGCAGAATACTCTCACCCAGTCAAGAGATCAGGGCTAGATCCAACACCGTTTTTTAGCTCACTGCACCATCCCAGCTCAGAACCTGGCTATATGCAAATTAGTCTGTTCCTGTCCCAGTGCATGATGAGAACAGGGCAAACCAAACTACCAAGCCAATTCTTACACTGGGAAGGAAACAAGCTACCGGGGACTGGTTTCTGGCATTTCAGCCGTCGTCGGCCCGGCTTGCTTGAATCCTGATGGTGCAATGAGCAAGGGACTCACGTCTGAGTATACCCTCCCACACTTAGTGTGGACAAAATCGATTTTGGAAAAGGGGGTGGTGATGGACAGAGTTTCTGAATGATGCAGAATACTCTTACTCAGTCAAGAGATCAGGGCTTGATCCATCACCGTTTTTTAGCTCACTGCACCATCCCAGCTCAGAACCTGGCTATATGCAAATTAGTCTGTTCCTGTCCCAGTGCATGATGAGAACAGGGCAAACCAAACTACCAAGCCAATTCTTACACTGGGAAGGAAACAAGCTACGGGGGACCGGTTTCTGGCATTTCAGCCGTCGTCGGCCCGGCTTGCTTGAATCCTGATGGTGCAATGAGCAAGGGACTCACATCTGAGTATACCCTTCCACGCTTAGAGTGGACAAAATATTTAACAACAAGGGGTGGTGATGGACAGAGTTTCTGAATTAAGCAGAATAATCTCACCCAGTCAAGAGATCAGGGCTAGATCCAACACCGTTTTTTAGCTCACTGCACCATCCCAGCTCAGAACCTGGCTATATGCAAATTAGTCTGTTCCTGTCCCAGTGCATGATGGGAACAGGGCAAACCAAACTACCAAGCCAATTCTTACACTGGGAAGGAAACAAGCTACGGGGGACCGGTTTCTGGCATTTCAGCCGTCGTCGGCCCGGCTTGCTTGAATCCTGATGGTGCAATGAGCAAGGGACTCACATCTGAGTATACCCTTCCACGCTTAGGGTGGACAAAATATTTAACAACAAGGGGTGGTGATGGACAGAGTTTCTGAATTAAGCAGAATACTCTAACCCAGTCAAGAGATCAGGGCTAGATCCAACACCGTTTTTTAGCTCACTGCACCATCCCAGCACAGAACCTGGCTATATGCATATTAGTCTGTTCCTGTCCCAGTGCATGATGAGAACAGGGCAAACCAAACTACCAAGCCAACTCTTACACTGGGAAGGAAACAAGCTACCGGGGACTGGTTTCTGGCATTTCAGCCGTCGACGGCCCGGCTTGCTTGAATCCTGATGGTGCAATGAGCAATGGACTCACATCTGAGTATACCCTCCCACACTTAGTGTGGACAAAATCGATTTTGGAAAAGGGGGTGGTGATGGACAGAGTTTCTGAATGATGCAGAATACTCTTACTCAGTCAAGAGATCAGGGCTTGATCCATCACCGTTTTTTAGCTCACTGCACCATCCCAGCTCAGAACCTGGCTACATGCAATAGTCTGTTCCTGTCCCAGTGCATGATGGGAACAGGGCAAACCAAACTACCAAGACAATTCTCAGTGCGGCGCCCCTTACCGTTTCACTCGCCGTCCAGTTGAGTTCCGCCTGCCCGCACAACAGGCCGAGATACGGATGGCACCGAGGTGGTGTCCAGCAAGTTGTTGTACTGGTGTGGCCATCCTACAATGCTGCGCCGAAAGTCGGCGTGGGGTGCCCGGGGGGGGGGGGGGGTGGGAGGCGGCGCAAATGGGCCTCTCCCGCCTCCCCAGGTGGAGGCACCTCATCTGCAGTGGGGCGCCCCTTAGCGTTTCACTCGCCGTCCAGCTGAGTTTCGCCCGCTCTTGCGGCACAGTGCCTCACCCGCCATCCAGTTGAGTTCCGCCCGCTCTCGCGGCTACAGCGATAGGCGGCTGCAACATGACTCTCAAAATGGCGGCCGGCTCATTGGATTTGGGCCTGGTCCACTAAAATGGCCCTGGGACACCTTGGAACTCGGACGCTTGCCTGCTAGGGCATGGGCCCCATTCCCGAAAGCGTCCCCTCTTTTGACTGATTGTTCTTGTTGCCTATCTCTTCTGTTGTCATTTAACTGAACCTTTTTGGACTGCCGAAAGGGACATTTTGATTATATCCTGGACCTGCCGGGCCTCGCCCAAAATGGCGCCGGTATAAATGGGACTCGTAACTCCTTGTTGTGTACTGGTTGCCCAGCCTTGATATCACGAGATACGCATGCAGTTTTGAAGCACATGGCGGGCGGGGACGAGTACTGATTGAACATTTGGACATCCCTATTGATATTAAGTTCTGATGTGTTATTGATTACTGTACTATTGAAAGTTCGAATTAACGTCACCCATGGTACTTGCCCGCAAATGTATATCTAGATAATTTTATTGTAACTGGCCCTGTCGTACTTTAATTATAAAATGTACGTCCACCGATTCCGCAACTGTTAGACACCTTAGTTCTTGCAATCTAATGGCCCGCCCGTTACGTTCTTTTACAGTGTAAATGTCACCTCATCATATACGATTCCAGTTTGCTCCGTGGCCGGCCCACGTGGTTATAGGCCCGTATTTGTATACTGACATTTTCACAATAAAGGTGTGATGATCGAGGCGCGTGGTCGGGGAACCAGTGATAATTCCAACCCGGTCCTTATCGGGTGGTTTACTGTTTAAGGGTCACGGCACCAGTCGGTATGTCCGGTTGCCGTCAGCAAATTGTTTGACTGCGAAGTTCACAGCGGATAGTTTTCAATTAACGGTAATCAGGCCGTGTTCAGCCCATGATAAAGCCCGCACTTGGAGACCGAAGCTGCACAAGGCTTTATCACGGGCTGAACACGGCCTGATTACCGTTCCCCGACCACGCGCCTCGATCATTAGGATCAGCCCTGAAGAGTCACAGCCACATGCTGTGATGAAACAGGTGTAGGCTTAAGTGACAGGCACAGTGATTCCCAAGGGGTGAACACTGTTGATGAATAAAAACTTTTGAAAATTTACGTTTGGTTTGATCTATCCCGAAGGAATGGAATGAATACTTGAACATGAGAATATAATTTAGATACGTATAGTGTGCTCTGGATCCTTGCCCAATCAGAATAAGAAGGAGGTTTGTGTACCTCTTCTCTTTACAGAGGTTAAGGTTTTCCTCTGTCCAAGAAGCACCTACCTTGATACCACGACAACCTAATACTTTACCGTGAGAAGTTGAGCGCCGAAATTTCTGAACACTCAAAAAACTTACTCATAGACTATTCAAGTTTTATTAACAAGTCACATGACCTGTTATGCTTACGTTACGCGCTGCGCGCCGCGCTCTGGATCGCTTCCGGGAAGCTGCGCCTCGCGCACCGGAGCACTTCCGGGTGCGCTAACGCGGCTCGTCATATGACGCATTACGTGACAACGCAGGTCCAGAATATAGTCAAAATGTCTCCACCAACCAGCGGTCCGAACACAATCCCTTTCAGTAGTCCAAAAAGTTCTGTTAAATGACAACAGAAGGGACAGGCAACAAGAATCATCAGTCAAAGAGGGGAGGGCAAGTTCTTCTCTACCGGGTCACGTTGGGGCTCCACCGGAAGTGATCGAATTGGTAGTCTACAGTGTTTCTGGATGTTTCAGACTGACGGTGGCGTCAGTATGAGAGCACCAACATCTTGTGGCTACGTCGTGGTCATTCCGCAAGCAATCATGGCAGTCGCTCCCCACCGGAAGTTTACGGGAGTCGGGGGTCCCGGTGACAGTTGTAGAATCTTCAAGGCTGAGGGGACTTTTTTGGGAATGGGGCCCATGCCCTAGCAGTCAAGCGTCCGAGTTCCACGGTTGCCCAGAGCCATCTTTAAAACACGAAAATGTTTTTACCTACCACGTACTTGACATTTTAAAGCTTTTGATATTTGCTATTAAAAAACCATTGAAATTCACTGAAAAAACTGATATCATCAGTGATGTGATCAGTAATATCACATGAGATGTCATCAGTGATGTCATCAGTGATGTCATTTGAGATGTCATCAGTGATGTCATTTGAGATGTCATCAGTGATGTCATCAGTGATGTCACTGACCATGTCATGAATGATGTAATATGTGACATCATCTGCAGTGGATTGCGGGTGCGCGATATATAGTTAGTGCAACTAACTATATATGCGAATTTCAATGGTTTTGTGCGAGTAAAATAAGGTTTTGTAAATGCTAATTTCTAACTATATATGGTCTATAACCCATGGTTTTTTCAGTAAATTTTCAAGGTTTTGTAAATGCTAATTCCTAACTATATATGGTCTATAACCTATGGTTTTTTCAGTGAATATATATATATATATATATATATATATATATATATATATATATATATATATATATATATATATATATATATATATATATATATATATATATATATATATATATATATATATATATATATATATATATATATATATATATATATATATATATATATATATATATATACAGTAGTCTCTCACCACAAAATTACCAGGCAGGTAGAAAATAGGAAAAACCACGCGAGTTCCAATCTTCATTCGGCAAATTTATTGACAAGGAAAGTTCACCAAATCTGACGCGTATCGGGCGTCCGCCCTTGGTCACAGATCGTCAGGTAAATGAAAGAACATCCCTTTTAAAGGGTACATTGCACGAATTCAATTAGTGATTTTTTTCTCATTTGCAACACCATGTGATTAAAAAATAAAAACCGAGGACACACTACATATGGCTGACCTAGATAGTCTGTTTTCCAAACCACAATTGGTATATACAAGAATAGAGCAGAAGGTAGTATTTTTTCAATATTTACATTTTGTTTAAAAAAATCTTGCAGACATTTTGTATTTAGTTGCAATATTTGACACAGTGTAAAGTTCATTTCAAACAAGTGCTGTGAGTGTCCAGTTAAAGTGACACGTGATACCCGCATAAATGCTACAGTTCGCTGGATTGCAATGTTAAAAGACACACTACATCTAATGGTCATCTGTCATTGAAAAGTGCAATGTGCGCAGATAAAGTGCAAAAGCAATTGTGCAAAAACGCAAGGTATTCTGTGCAATTATGGCATATAAATAAATATGTATATAAATATTTATAAATAATTTCATGTTAAAATCACTCAGGATCGTCAATTGATAGATCCTGATGATAGGCATATGACCATACAAAAATATATTGTCTATTCATCTTTCGCAATCGGTTAAATTACTGCATGAATGCAATAGCAGTGTAACTGCAATATAGACAGCAATGATTCACAATATATAATTTGGTTGTGTATATTTTGACAAAGCAACTGCTGCAAGCCACCTTCCAAAGAATGCTCTCCATGAGTATTTCAAATGAAAACAAACCAAAAAATGTATCTTAGTGTCTGTGTCCCAAAAATAAATGGGGAAAGTAATGTGAATCCATGAAACCAGTGAATAATGAAAAAATCAGTTGTGCATAAAGTACTGAAAAAAAGGGGTGGTATACAGTGTATATAATGAAATTCATGACAAAATTTACAAGGTTGAGGCAGATAAAGCAGATAATAGCCCGTAAACAAATCATTAGATATGGATCGGTTATAAGAAAACATGTAAATCCTCCGTTGTATTCAATCCATTAGGAAATCTGCTGTCTAATTCAATGATAAATTGAGACTCAAGTCTCCTCAGCATCTTTTCCCTGTCGCCACCCCGCCTAGATTTTGTTACAGAGGCAATGACATAATATTCCAAGCATTGTAAGTTGTTATTATGTTTTGCTTTGAAATGTCTGGCAACGGGATAAACGCCATCGTTATTGACGATGGCACATAAGTGCTGGAGTATCCTGGCAGCGACTGCAGGGTGAGGAGCGAGAACTTTGAATAACTTCTTGGACTTCTGAAATACCTTATTACGGGACGCCGGATCCAAAACCCCGCGAACCGAGCGCAACCCGTCTGGGTAGCATCTTTTGAGCAGACACGCGCGGCTTTGAAGCACCTCTTCGCTCCCCCTCCGCTGGGAATACATCTGTCTCCCCTTTCTTCTTGTGGAGCCTTGACCCACTCGTTGAGTAAAACTGTGGTCCTGAAGAGAACCCTTGGAACGATAGGGTTCGAAACGCGTCGACCTGACCCGGTCCCGTGTCATTCTTTTCCATGTGGATATGTCATTCAATTGAAAGATCATTTTTTCTAAAGAACTGTGAAAAAGTTTGATTGACGTTTTAAATCAGCAAATTAATTTTGTCTCTGCATTTTTTCACAACTGTGTTATGACAATGGGACCAGTATGAATGTGTTTTTGTATGACTGGATGGCCAAGAATGTGTTGAGTGCGAGTTTGGTTGAATGATGTACATACCAAAGTTTGTTTTGTTTTGTTTTTGTATATAAATGTTTAACACTTCTTTTCACAATCTTTGTATTCTCATGCCCTAAAAAACAAAGAAAGACTAAAAAGCAAAATAGTCTTTAAAGAATTAAAACAAACGTTGCAATTCCTAAAGCAAGTGTTCATGCTTATTTTTCATGCACATTTCAACAATTGTTGTTCAGAAAATAGCTGCTCAGCATAGGCAGGTGTGTTGTTTTTCTAGCTGGAGTATCCTGGCATGCACCTGTAGCTTCGTGCTGCCCACATATCTGAGGCCACAGGTGCATGTCAGGACATAGACAGCAAAGTCAGTTTTGCAGTTGAATGTGCCCTTGATGTCTTTGGCAACTGGACTGAATGGAGTCAAATATTGGGAGGTGTTTTTTCCAAATTTACAAGCTCTGCAAGTAGAGAAACGTTTAAATCCTGGCCGGGATTTCAACCAATCCTCTTGTTTAGAAAGCTCAGGGAATTCATGACTGATCTGGGTTTTAAAGGAGGGTCCTTATATATATATATCACCTACTGCCAGTAGGTAGTTATAGTTAGGACCTGGTTTCCATAGGAAGAGCGTTTTTCATTTGCCAATAACTTTGGTGCCGTTTGACGAATCTTCACGAACATTTCAAAACTAATGGGTCAGTCACATCAGCTGCTGTCTTTGAACTTTTGGAATGATCCATCAAGGGGGGGGGCTGAGAAAAATGGGGGTCTCTAAATGCTTTTTCTCCATGTTAATTTCCATAGGCAACTGTGGACACATCTACAGCCCGAAGTATTGAACGGAATTACACCAAATTTGCCGACAAAGTAGCTCTTGGTCTAGAAAGCACTCTTTTTCTCAAATGGTGTAAATCTGTTCAGTATTTCCTTAGGAATTTGAAGATTTCTCTGGTATACAACTATGGCCGTGGTCAATCCGTGAACCCTACCAATCTCGTACCTGAGATCTAATTGGCTGCCAGCACTTCGAACCAGGATGTTTTGGCAGCCATCTTGTGACCCGGATGAACCAAGTCACAAGTAAAAACGTTAAAGAAAAGAAAAGGGGGCAATGTGGAAACACCCTGACACACTAGGCCTGTTCAGGGGCTCCCACAGGTACCCCCATTGCCAGAAAAAGCATTTTTTTGAACAATTCGGCTGGAGAAGCATTGGATACGCGAATCCCACCAAACATTTTTTTAAAATAAAGCGTGGTTGCCACACTTCATTTAATGAAGCCCCCGGGTCAGCCAGGTCTTGGGGGCATTGGGGTCATTAAATAATATTGATGGGGGACCCAGGGCTGGCCCCCCGCAGCCCCAGGGACCGCCACCTTCCTGGGGATATATGTAATTTAAAATGTTTTTGGGAGCTCTAGCCACCCCACACAGCCCCGGGGACTGCTACCTTCCCGGGGCTCATATATACTGTAGTGCAGTGGGCCACTTCGGCCCCCAGCAGCCCCATGTACCACCACCTCCCTGGGGCTATATTTCAATATGAGTGAGGGATCCGGCCACCTCATGCAGCCCTGGGGACCACCACCTCCCCGGGCTACTACACTTAAATGCGAGGGACCAAGTGCCCCCCTGCTTTCTGGGGAGCACCACTTCCCTGGGGCTACTTTTAAATGGCAGTGGGACCACAGGAACCCCACTACAGGAGCTATATATGGCCTTGGGGACTGCCACCCCCCAGGGCCAGTTCCTGCAATGTCTGGGGGTACCCACACCCGGGACATTGCGTGTTGCTATTGGATGGCGGGAGCAGTGCTCCCGCCATTCCATAGCACGCAAGTGTGCTCCGCTTTGAACAAGAGAGAGCATTTTACTCTCGTTTCTTCAAAGCGAAGCACACTCTGCTCTTTACACCCAGGGAACTGCATAGGATGGTTGTCCCCGGGGTCGAAATTGGTAGCGGGAGGGGGGCCGTTGGCCCCTCTCCCATTTTGTTTAATTAACAAAGAAAACTACAGCTCAGGCCCAGGAAGGTGCAGCCCCCGGGGCCCAAAAGGGTCATGGGAAGGGGGTCCCACTTCCCCCTTCTTAATATGAAGAAGAAAATTGGAAGCCAGCAACTCAACAGAGCCCCCTCCCCTTTCTCTACTACTCTGCAAAGGCACCACTTGGCGCACTCTTGGTTGGGGGATGAAGTCCCCTTAACTGCTTAGGGTCCTTAGGGAGCCAACTAGCCCACCTGTTACCTCCAGTAAGCCCTACACAGTGGGATTACTGACAGATGGTTGCAGACCATGCCCCTTTCTCCTGCACTCTGCAAAGACACCTTTTGCCGCACTGCTAGTGGGGGGATGATGTCTCCTTGCCTCCTGAGGGCCTCAGGACTAAAGTGGACTTCATCCCCCAAGCAGCAGTGCCTAGGAGGTGCGTTTGCAGAGTGGTGGAGAAAGGGGGCGTGGCCTCTGATGATCTCTCAGCAATCCACTAGTAGGAGGATGAAGTCCCCTTGGCTATTGAGGGTCCTAGGGGGGCAACTACCTCTTCTGTTACCTCTAGCAAGTCCCACACAGTGGGTTTGCTGAGAGGTTTTTGGTGGCCACTCCCTCATTCTCCTCCACTCTACAAATGTGCCTCCTGGTGCACTACTTTTTGGGGCATGAAGTCCCCTTGGCTCTTGAGGGTCCTCGGGCGCCATCTACCCCTCCTGTTGCCTCCAGTAAGTCCCACACAGCGGGATTGCCGAGAGGTTTCCAGCAACCCCGTCCCTTTTTCCACCACTCTGCAAACACACCTCCTGGTGCTCTGCTGGTTGGGGGATCAAGTCTCCTTAGATGCTGAGGGTTCTTAGGGGCAGGAACCTCTTCTGTTACCTCCAGTAAGTCCCAGACAGCTGGATTGCTGAGTGGTGGTTGGAGGCCCTACACCATTTTTCCACCACACTGCAAACTCGATTACTGGTTAAAAAAAACAGACATTCACTGAAAAAAACAAAGGTTACAGGTACATTATAGTTAGGAATTACATTTTAGAAACCTTTGAAATTCACTGAAAAGACCAAAGGTTACAGGGACGTTATGGAATAAAACACAATCTTAAAAATTAATTGAATAAAAACAAAAGTTACAGGGACGTTATAGTTAGGCTCAGGTTTTACTCACACGAAACCAGTGAAATTCAGACGTAATTTGCGCCCCCTATGCACTGCTTTTGACCTCACATATTAGATCACTCATGACATAGTCAGTGACATCGCTCATGAAATCACTGATGGCATGTCAAATGACATCACTGATGAAATCATCCACAGAATCACTCATGCACCCACTCACACCCCATAGAACCTTTCATATACCCACGCCCACACATCTATTCACAAACCCATCCACAGACCCATACCAGTACTTACACACCCACTCACGGATTCACGGATCTACAAACACATCTACTCACTCACCCATGCAGCCACTCATACACCAACTCACTCATTAATACAGCCACTCAAACATCCACTCATACACCCATACAGCCACTCCCACACTGTGTCAGTCACCCATAGAGCTACTCACACACCTAGTCATACAGATATACAAACACCCAATCACTTACTCATACAGACACTAACATGTAATCACTCACCTATACAGTCACTGACACATGCACACACTCACCCATACAGCCACTATCACAGTCACTCACTCACCCCTACATTCACTCATATACCCCATCACTCACCTATATTGCCTTTCACATACCCACTTGCTCACCCATATAGCACTGACATATCCACTTACTCACCCCCACAACCACACACATACTCACTCACCAACATCTCAAAGCTCAGTTAATATTTTTTGACAATCTATTAGTAATGAAGTCACAGCGCCAAGATGCTCCATGGAGTGTGCGTGCGCTATATAAAAACACACAAACATCAAACATCAAACACCAATACAGCCCCTCACATGCATACTCACTAACCCATACAGCCACTTACTCACCCACTCACTCATCCATACAGCCAATCACACATCCCTCACCCACCTACACAGACACTAGGACAACCATACAGGTACTCAGGCAATCTATCACTCACCCATACAGCCACTTAGACACCAACTGACAAACTGATACAGACATTCACACAAAAACATTTACTCACCCATACATTCACTGAGACACCTAATCACTCACTTATACAGTCAATCACACACCCACTGAATCATCCATGAAGGCACTCATACACCCACTGATTCACCAATACACCTTGGTATATAAATGTAACACTCATAAACTTTTTAAAACAGTCACAGTCACTGAATGATGTCACCAGTGACGTCATTTGAGATGTCATCAGCGATGTCACTGACCATGTCATGACTGATGTATTATGTGAGGTCATAAGCAGTGCATAGCGGTGGCACAAGTCATAGTCAGCTCAGATAACTATAGCTGCTTCCTCTCAATAGCTCCCTAGCACAGGGTGTAGTGACCCCCGCGCTAAAGGTGGCCACCATAGTGCCCATCTTGAAGAAACCCGGCGCGGACCCTTCCATCTCGGCCAATTATCACCCCATTTCCCTGTTGCCCTTTCTGGGCAAGGTGATGGAACGCCACGTTACCGCGGTACTCAGCGCCCATATTGAGACTAATGGGGGACTGGCATCTCGCCAGGCCGGCTTCCGTCCCAGGCATTCGATGGAATCAGTCGTGGTCTCAGTCTTAGACAACCTCAGAAAGGGTATGGATGATAACAAACACCAGGCACTGGTCCTCCTTGATCTTTCCGCCGCCTTTGACACGGTGGACCATACCATCCTACTTTCCCGTGTCAAGGCGGCTGGAATCGGGGGATCAGCTCTGGCCTGGCTCTCCTCCTTTCTGAGGGACCGCACTCAGGCGGTCCGGCTAGGAGATTTTACTACCACTCCTCTTCCTGTCACTTGTGGTGTTCCCCAGGGATCCTCTCTCTCTCCCTTACTCTTCAATCTTTATATCTTTCCTCTTATCTTCGCACTCCAGCAGCTGGAGGTCACCGTGTACAATTATGCGGATGATCTCCAGCTCATCTTTGATCTATCCTCTTCTCCCCTCTCTGTCTCTAATTTCCAATCAATAATGATATTCATCAGGGACTGGATGAACCACAACCACCTTAAATTGAACCCTGACAAAACCGAATTGGTTCTCACTGGTGGTTCATCCAGCCCCTGGAACTCTCTCTTCTGGCCTTCCTCTCTTGGTCCCGCACCTTCCCCTTCAACCACGGTTAAGACACTGGGTGTTAAAATGAACAATCAGCTCACCCTCCATTCACATATCAGTTCTGTGGTCTCCTCCTGTTTCCTCACTCTTCAGACTATCCGCTCTGTCTCTCGTTTTTTCTCCCCTCAGGCACTGAAGCTGATCATGGCCGCCCTGGTGACATCGCGGCTGGATTATGCTAATGTCCTCTATCATGTCATCCCAGCATACAGCCTGCTGAGACTCCAGTTAATCCAGAACCAGGCGGCCCGGCTGGTCTATGGCCTTCCACGCTTTCACCATTCCACTCCCCTACTTAGGGAGCTTCATTGGCTTCCCATAAAGGAACGCTCCCTTTTCAAGATCGGCTGTATGGTCTTCCAGGCCCGCCAGGGCACTGCCCCCGCCTATATCTCCATATTGATAAAAGACTACGTTCCGGCAAGAGAGCTCCGGTCTTCATCCAAGCCTCTTCTTCAGGTCCCACGTATTACACGCAAAAAGTGGGGCGGGACCAACTTCTCCACTCTGGCACCAACATTCTGGAACTCTCTCCCTGACCATCTCCGTTCTGCTACCCATTATCTTTCCTTCCGCAAGGATCTAAAAACTTTCCTCTTCAACCAGGCCTTCCCCGATTAATTTTTCCCACCTTTCTCTTTTGTCTTTTCCCTCAGTCGCCGAACCCCCACTAGCGCCAAGAAACCGCACGGTGTACGCTGCGCTTTAGAAATGTTTTAAATTAGAAATTAGAATTTCATTAGTTTGGTATGCGTGAAACCTGAGCCTAACTATAATGTCTGTGTAACCTTTGTTTTTTTCAATGAATTTCTAAGTTTTTTTAATTTCATTTCTGAACTATAACATCCCTGTAACCTTTGTTTTTTTCAGTGAATATAACTATTATATATAAAAAGGGTTTACACTTTGCCTTGGACAGGATTACCGTCTCTTCCAAGTTGGGTAACTGCACTCAAAAGTCGAGATTCTTGGAATCGAGATTCATCCTTGAACTCAACTCCAGAATTCTGGATGGTCTCAACACCAATGAGGAATTATCTGTACACCTGGACAACTGATTGGTGTCGTCACTGTATAGTCCTGTTGAAGCTATCCCCCTGTTCCCCTTCCCCCCTACCCTTCCACTTGTGTATATGGATTTTACTGTAGGATCTGTCCAGTACCTCCTATGTTTGACGTGCATACAGTGATCATTTACTGCTTATATCTGTATCTTCTCTATTGCTCCACTCTGTGTTCCTTGTATTTTAAGTAGATGTTCCTTTGTGTATTTGTATTCACACAGGATTGGGGTCTCTGTTTCTTTACAACAGTCTGCAAGACCCACTTCTGCATTTCTTTCAATATGGGGCCAAGTCAACTCCTTCTCTTCTCCTAATGTTCATGGGAACCGATGATCTAAGACATCTGCAATTTCTTCTTTTCTCTATTTGATTTTCTTTCACTTTGCTTGTGACTAGGGGGCCTATGCATTATTGCATTGCTTGAATGTGAGCCCACAGGGGCACAACTAGGTAGACATCCATCACATACAAGTATGGATGCTTACTAGCAGGCACCCGTAACATATTTTGGTTTTGCTCCAACATTTGTCTAGCTCTTTGCACAGCAGCTTTACAACTGGACTCGTTGGACACTTGATGTTGGATGTTTGCCCACTTGGGCTGAATTTGTCTATCTACCTGTTCACCAGGCAGAAATGACTCACCTCAAATAATGGTGACACTAGTGTTTGGGTACCTGTGGCATGCGGCTACATTGCACCCAGGGCTTTGTACTTACTAGGCTCAGTTCTACCATCATGGGCTGGTCCTATTTTCTACAGGCATTCAAACAACATTTCACAAAAGCCACAAGAATATGATGTGGAAGATTCTGCAATGTAAATTTATGACCGAATTCTATGAGAAGAGTCTGGATGTCAAACTACTGTTGCGTTATGTTTAGCCCCCTTTTTTTGCAATAGCCCATTATATGGCTGATTTGTTTGACTCTAATGAGTTTGACAGTGGAAGCACTCCTCATGTCGCATGTCAATTGCATTGTTCATACTATTCTGGTATGTTAATCAGCATTACAAAATGGCCAACACGTTTTCTGCCTTACTGTGTATATGCGAGCCCTCAAGCAACTTTTATGTTGTTACTGTGTTACTTTTTCTATTTTGCTTTGTTTGTCACTGTGGAACACAAACCGTGACCAATGCTTGCAAGACGCTAAAACATGTTGTGTGCTTTTTGGTTTATGACCATGCTGAATAAATTGATAAACTAAATGGATGTCTTTTTTTTTATTTTTTTAAAACCTTTATTTGTCAAATGCACAATACACCGCGTCCGCCTACAACCCCGTCGGGCCGGCTGCTATGACAAACAGTAAAAGAATAAAGAAAGACCATACGGAGTACAGGCGGGCGCTGAGCGTCCGCTATGATGTGGTGCACAAAACAATAAACGACAGGATCGCGAAGGTTTAATTTTATAGTTTTGTCGAGGTAGACGGAAGGCTCAGGATTACATCGTGTGCAAAGCAAAGAGAGGCCAAAAGGCCATTAAACAATAACGTCCAGATGCCAAAATATCGCACAACAGAGGATAACTACACTGTGTTCTCCGGAGAGACCGGTCACATTAAATCAGGATCAACGAGCGAAATTGGTCACAGCGTTACAGGATGTGGGAGGATTCCAGTTTATAATAAAGTTGAAGGATCAGACTAAAGGCAATATTACAACATTGTTTACCATGCTATTCACGTGACAGGATATTAGCCTTCAATTGAGCGCACCATTGGGAGAACAATAGGAAGATATAAGTCCGAGAACAATCCACTGAACCACAGTAACCCGCTCACGGAGCAAGCAATGTTAACAGAATTTTGTAACATAAAAGGACACAAGCAATGATCCTCCCAAGGAACCCAAGCCCCCGACTCCAACTACAAAGAAAGATATAAAAAGGAAGAGTCATCAAGAAGGAACAAGAAAAGAAGAAAGAAAAAGCGGGCCATAGAGACAAAGAAGAACCAAAAACACGTCCCACCCCCACCCCCCACCCTGCATGCAGCGGAAGGCCATGCCCCCCCCCACCCATAGGCATGCCTGTCGCCCCAGAGAACCCCGAAAAAGGGAAAACAGGAGGAGGACCCTAGCTCCGGCCCCAGACACGCCCCCCCCACCCATCCTGAAAAACAAATAAGCCCACCATAATGGAGGGCAAACAGCAATGTACAGCCATCCCAATCACTCCAAGACACAACCAAAAGCCATGTCACAATCCGGCACCAAAAACATCCAGCAAATACTTAAACAGTCCAGGTTCAGCCTTGTCCGGTCCGAGCTAAGGTAGTAAGGCGTAGCACATCGTGGGACGGCAGGTGCAATGAGTCCACAGTCCCTTTTGGAGCTAATGTAGCAGCAAGTAAAAGCAAAAAAGTCAATGCGACAGTGCAACTCCATGGCACACCAGCCGTCGAGAAAACAGAGCAATGAAAGTCAGGAGCGATAATAGCCAGCTGGAGGGTGAGAAAGTCAGCAGACACATAAGCTCGGCCACAGGGCCCACCAAGTCCACAGTCTAGTTCCACGCACTTCAGGGAGTCCCCAGCGTCGGCAAACCGGGGAAGGGCGGGCTCCGGATCAACATTTTGGCCGTCCGCCATTGTACAACTCGCCGCCATCTGTGGGTCATCAATGAGCATCCAGCGACACCTCAATGCGGAGTGCAAATCTGTGAGGGCCAGTAGGATGTCTTGCGTTGTGGGTTCCATCGCCAATACACAAATCAATGTATCGCACCTCTCTTCCAAGGAACCCCAGAGCGGGAGAGGAAGCAAGCCCCACCGGTAGCCAGGAAGTCAATCGCTGCCCACAACACACTAGCGGGTCTTATCAGTCACACTTGAGACCATAATCACCCACCGCGTTGCAAATCGCTTACCGGGCGCATCCGAATTCTCCCTCAAAACAGCATTGCAAGGAGATCCATCGGTCGCCGGCAGTCTACGGGGTAGGGTGAAGCCTGGCCGTACGTCGGAGGGTGTAGCCGAGTTTACGATCGATAGCAGACATCGGCTAATCCTTTAATGGGCTGCTCCGGGGTGCCAGCGCCAATCTCCGATCGGCCGTCTCTGGCCGCGTCCAAGCACAAGTCCCGGTCTGGGTCACCGGGCGAAGATGGCCGGTCGGAGCCGATGTTGTTCAGTCGCACGCCGGCTGCAGCGCCACTCGAGGTCCCGGCTCACTCAGTGCAAGGGCCGGAAAGTTTGGGACGACGGATCTCAGCCATCAGGGGCAGATTTCGTGCCGGAGTTGCACAGCCGGGCTCCACAGGCATTCATCCATACTTGGCCGCAATCGGGACACAGGATCGACGCCAGGATGGTGAGGGCGAGCGGCGGAGCCGGGCGTCTATGCGGCCATTTTGGCCGCCGTCTTGGCTCCTCCCCCAAACTAAATGGATGTCTGATGGTTTTCCTGCACTGGCGTCCTCGTCTTCATGGCATTTGGAGAGAGATGTGATTTGTACGGGCGCCTAACCCCAGTGTGCACCGAGGCCATAGGGTCCCAACCCAAAGGACAGGGAACTGTGACGTAAACACATATATATTGGAAAAAAAAAAAAAACAAAGGTTAATGGGATGCTATGTAGGCTCAGATTTCACACACACAAAACCATAGAAAGTCAGCAGTTATAGTTACCTGATGTAATAAGTGATGTAATTTGAGATGGCATCGGTGATGTTATCAGTGATGTTACTGACCATGTAATGAGTGATGTAATATGAGAGGTCATAAGCAGTGCATGACGAGGGCATAAGTTATAGTTAGCCCAGGTAGCTGTGGAATTTCTTTGGTTTTGTGTGTGTAAAATCTGAACCTAACTATAACCTCCATTTAATCTTTGATTTTTCAGTGAATTTCTATATTTTTGTTAATGTTAGTTCCAACTTATAATGTCCCTGTAACCTTTTTCTACGTTTTTTTAATTTTATTTCCCACTTACAATGTCCCTGAAACCTTTGTTTTTTTAGCAAATTTCTAACTGTAACCTGTAACTTTTGACAGTGGTTGTGTGAGGGGCTGTATAGCTTGGTGAGTGTGTGTACGATTGGCTATATGGGTCTGTGAGTAGGTGTGTGAGTGGGTTTGTAGGTGGATGTGGCTATAGGGGTTGGTGAATAGGTATGTGAGTGGCTGTATGGGTCTGTGAATGTGTGTGTGAATGGCTGTATGGGTCTGTGAGAGAATATCTGAGTGGCTGTATGGGTCTATAAGCGGGTGTGTGAGTGGCTGTATGGATCAGTGACTGGGTGTGTAAGTAGCTGTATGGGTTGGTGACTGGGTAAGTGAGTGGCTGTATTGGTCTGTGAGTAGATAGGTGAGTGTCTGTATGGGAATAGTGTAAGTAGTTTTATGGTTCAGTGAGTAGGTATTTAGGTGGCTGCATGCCTCTATGAATGGGTCTGTGAGTACCTGTGTTTGTGTGTGAGTGAGCTTGTGAGTGGATGTATGGGTCTACGAGTTGATGTGTAAGTAGCATTATGATTGTGTTAGTGGCTCTATGGGTGTGTGAGCAGTGGTATGAGTCTGTAAGTGGGTGTTTGAGTGGCTGTATGGATCAATGGGTGGGTGTGTAAGTGGTTTTGATGGTGTGAGAGTGTGAGAGTGGGTGTATGAGTGGCTGTGTGGCTGTGTGAGTGAGTGTGTGAGTGACTACATGGGTGTGTGAATGCATGTGTGAGTGGCTGTATGGGTCTGTGAGTGGGTGTCTGAGTGGTTTTGTGGGTCTGTAAGTGGGTGTATATGGGTATGTGAACGGAACCTCACCTACCTGTTTATCCATCAAGAGTGTACAGTTTTGAACAATGTCTACCCAACTGGAGTAGTTTCTACTGGTTAATTAGTAAGTACTACCTCACTTGGCAAATGTCTGGTGCATATTTCACGCTGCAAAATGGACCATGAAGAAATGTCTCCGGTGAACTTTTGTGCATTTAATTTTGGCAATGTGATTGCTCCTCATGTGTGTTCTTCCAGAAATCTGTAATAACATGAAATCGCCATTAGAGAAGACAACAAGACTACAAATAGGTGAATCTAAACCAAACAAGAGTACCTCATCCTAACTCTATGAAGTAAGTGTTCCTTTGTTTGGAGGAGATGGCCTCATATTCCTCTTAACCGAGTAAGCGTCACCAAATCACAGGATCAGCAAACTTCAGCCAGTAGTTTGCCTGACTGTGAGTGATGCCATTCTGTTCTTGCACATGGCACATCTATACAATAATTAATCCCCTACAGTGCCAGAGACAACTGGTGCAATGTTTGCTTTTACATGAAAAATACACATTTTAGCTTTTAGACAACGATGTTTCCATACAATGACTTAGGGCCAGATGTAGGACGCCAAATACCGGTCAGTAATGGCCGAAATCGTCCGTTACCGACCGGTATTTGGATATTGAGATGTAGGGGGCCTGAATTTACAGAATCGGTAAAGTTACAGATTCAGTACATTTACCGATTTGGTAAAATACTGAATCGGTAAATTTACCGATTTTGTAAATCCAGATGTAGGTGGCACTGAAAACAGTGCCACAGGCCCTTAGGAATGCGTTATTTACCACCAAATAATACATGGTGGTAAATAATGAATTTCTGTGTACATGCACATCTGTGCATGTACACCGGTGCCATGTGGCACAGATACATACCCTAAGGGCATGTATGTGTGTCACATTGCACACAAGCCAGAATCAGGGGTGCAACAGGGTGTCAAAGTGACACCCTGTCCCCCTTGTAAATTCGGTAATTTTAACGAATCGGTATTTACCGATTCGGTAATTGACATTGATTCCTGTGGGCCTCAAAGCCCATAGGAATCAATGGCAATTACCGAATCGGTAAATACCGATTCGGTAATTACCGAATCGAATCGGTAAAAATACCTACATCCCGATTGCCAGTTCTTAAATACTGAATTGGTATGATTCGGGATTTAAGAATCGGTAATCTGGGATTACCTACATCTGGCCCTTAATGCCTTAATACAAAAAAAACTCACAAACAAAATGAACTCTGGCAAAGCCAAAAGGAGAGAAGCCAGAGCTTGTTCAAACCTAGGTACAAAACAAATAATTTTGATAAATGTATTGTTAACTCTAAATTCTCCAAATAGGCAACATTTAATCAAATGATGATACCTGTCAGTATTTCCCTAACCTTGATTCCAATGACAAAGTCAAAGGAAGCTGTCAACACTGAGACTCTGACCATTGCTCCACAAGGGCCCGGCATGAATGTAGAGGGAGTGTGTAGTGAACATATGGTAACAAAGGGGTTCTAGGGTATAGGTTCACAGGTGACAACAGAAGGTCCTAGTCACACTTTATTGGCTGTGTTGAGTGGGCCACCATCTTTGCATGGGAGAAGGGAATGGGCTCTCTGTGTTACACATGCTAATATATTTGAGGGCCAGAGGGCCAAACAGCAGAGTATGGCAAAGGAGCAGCACCCACCTAACTCCATCATGCTGCCCAAACCTGGGGGGGGGGAGGGAGGTGGTATTACTTTGTAACATGTTCCCTGAATCCCCTGAATTGGTGCCGCTAGCAGGGGTTTTAACTAGTTTGTCCCGTTTTAAAGCGGGCATAAGGGAAACAATGGCCGAAATCATGTGCAAGGTCAAACATTGGTGGGTCCCATTTGTCAATGCACATAATCATGTCAAGAATAGTTGGATGGTACACTTTAAAGAGAAAGGTTTTGAAGGGGATTGCGTGAAGGCAACCTGGGTTTGCAAAAGAGCTAATTCATGATAGATTTATCACCCATAACAAGGCCTCAGTGATCAGGGTCCTCCCCTTGCACTAGTTTTACCCCCCACTCTCCCCATTCTGTTGATAAAGGGTTACCTTTTCCAAATTCACATGTTAAGGCCAGTGGCGTAACAAAACTTGAGGGGGGACCCTTGCCAAGTACAAGCAGGGGCCCCCACCCTCTGAGCCCAGTCTGAAGCTCTCAGACCAGGGGCCTGCCAGTGCTGAAAGGAGCCCCGGAGCTCAGGCCCCCCGCACCGCCGGTGGTGTGGCGGCATTTGTAATACCACGGGTGAGGGTAGGGGGTGCGACCAGTGTAGGGTAATAATGCTCGAGAACAGGTTTGCACCTCTGTGTGTGTTGGAGGATTACACTTGACTGGGTTGACCTCAAGTAAGTCTCACCTCTCCCAGTGCACCGAGAAGGCAGGGCTAGTGCATTAATCTACCTTAACCCTCTCAGGGGCAGAAATCCTTGTTAAAAGTTAGGAGCTGGAACATCGCTCGGCTGAGAGCCAAAAAGGATGACGTTAGGTGGATGGAGCTTTAGTTGGGAATCACATTGTAGTCATGCAAGAAACATGTGACTTGGAAAATACTATTTATTTAGGTGGATTTTCTTCTTTTTTTTAAGGTCGCATCATCTTCACCTTTGGGGCGAGCAAAGGGTGGCCTTCTCACTTTAGTTTCCCTCATATTTACTAAAAAATGTCAGAGCACTGTACCAACTATGGCAATGCCGCGCACCGACATTTTTTATTGCAGGGATGCACCATATTCACAAGAATACAGTGCACCACTGTGTTTCCCCTAGCTCTGTCGCAAAAAAACTGTCTAGCACCAGCATAGCCACTCTGCTGCCATGGGGGAAGGGTGCCTGCACTGTAGGGTTGATTGTTTCTGTGCAGGAAGGGACACCTTGCTGCACATAAACAATGAACAATGGTGATTTGCTCCTTCTATGTGGGTTGCAGAATGCAGCATATATAGAAAGAGAAAAAAATAGAAAGAGAAAAAACAAGGCGAACTTTATAATTTCTCCTTATATCGTCATTCTAAGACAAGGTTTTCCCTGCTCTTAGTTTTTGGCGCTGCCTCTGCCTTGTATATCTGGTGCAGTATCAAAAAGCAATGGGTGTTGCAGTGTAACGCCCATTACAAAACCCATTACATGCCCCTTTGCCGCAGAGGAATGCAGCAGAAAGGGGCATATTTACAAAGTGGCTTAGTGCCAACTTGTAAATATGGGAATTGGCGCTAGGCCACCTGAGCATCAAAAAAGTGACGCTCCGGTGGCGTAAGGGGTTTATACATATGCCTCAGGCTCTCTTAACCTGTTGGCAGTAAAGTTGGTCTTTAAGAACAACCTGTCCTTACTGGTGGTACATTTTTATAATTCCTTTAAAATGGATGTATTGACACAACAGGCCATATAAATGTTTTTGGAAGGTTTGGGGGAAAAAAATCATTATATCGGGTTCTAGTCCTTGGTGATCTTAATATTCATTTGTGCCAACGAGGCTGTGTTTTAGATAAAGGGTCTGCTGGAGGACATTATGGCGAGTAATAGTCTGCACTGTATTGAGCAGGCAGGAGAGGGTAAAGTTATTCTATCATTTACAGGCGGGGGCTTTCACTCTATCATTGATTTTATCATTGTATCGACCCCTCTTGCCTCTTTAGTCAAGCATTTAGGCTGAATGGAACAACCAAAGTGACCATAACCTCATATTATTAGATCGGCCTGGTAGCTAGATTTGGAAGGAAATACAGGGAAAGGCCCCTCCAATTGTATTATCAGCCCTAAGGACCAGACATGGAGACTTAAGTTGGACAGGGTGATCCTGGAGGTCTTTTTAGATAATCTTTATTTAGCAAATAGGGTGGATATTGCCTTGTGATAAGAGAGTATCATGCAGGAAGGTGAGGTCTTAAATGCTTTTAATAGGTTATGTGGGCAGATTTCATCTAATCTCATGACTCAGGTAAGAAATGGTAAAAATTGGGAGGACAAATGGTTTGACGGTAATTACGCCAGGGCACATAGAAATCAGGTAGCGCCTTGAAACAAACTCCAAGGGATGAGAATGACATAATGGCATTTAGGAAAGCATATAAAGTAGAGGCCATATGGTGCCTGGCCCACGCTGCATGGATGTTTAAAGGCAATCCCTTTTTCTATTGCAGGTTGTGCTGCGGCCCATTCCCTGGCCGCAGCACAAGCAGCAATAGGAAAAGGGATGTTTCCGAACGTCTAGACGGCAGTCGTATCATAATCTGGTGGGTGGGACTGCTGACTACTTGTTGGGTGGTCCCAATCCTGCGGCCATCGTAATCAGGCCCAAAATGGTTGGGAGAGTTTCCCTCACCATTCCTAACTAAGGCAGGGGTTTACTTTGGCATAGACAATGTCTAGAGAGGAAACTGACCAAGAAAAATGTAGTGAATACGCACAAACTAATACTCCTCAACATTGGAAAAGATTTACTCCCATGAAAAATTACATCACATTGATGTAATTTTATACAGAACATAATCAATGTAACTTATAATTATGAATTTCAAACAGAAGTTTACTCTTGTAAAGCATAGCATTTTCTCAATTAAGTTGAACTTGTGAGCACAGAAGACTTGGTGAAACAGTCCTGGCACCCTACTATTGAGGGCATTAACTTGACCCCCATTTCCTTCTGAATTGCATTGAAGACTAGTTGATAATGACAAAAGTGTGTACTACACTGTCCAAAGTTTCACAGCTACTTGATATGCGGGTTGGCTTTTTTTCCTTTTGTCTTCATCAACTTCGAGAGGGTCAGTACTTTTCTGTTTTGACACTTACCACTGAAACATTCGTCCTGCTAAGCTCCTGCCACAGAGAAAACCAACTCTGCTTTTGTAAGATTCTAAAAAAAAGCATGTTTTTAAGCATTAGTTCCAATTGTTGGACCTTTCTTAGTTCCCTCATGAAAGCACCAAGAAATTAAGATTAAATGGAGGTTCTAGTTTTGTAAGCAAAGTCCCACTCTCACCCAAAACGGTGGATCACTGACATAATATCGACTACAAAAATATAGGCATTTAAAATATCGACTCCAAAATATCGACTACCAAAATATCGAAGTCCTATCTACAAACAGGTAAGTACAAAAATATCGAATCAAAAATATCGTTTAAAAATATGTACTATGTAAAAATATCGAATTTATTAAAATTAATGTAAAATTAAAACAATCTTACACATAAATAACTAAAATATACTTAAAAATACTTAAATAACCTTAAAATTAGTAAATAATTAATTTAAGTTATAAAAAAAATACAATTTTAATTGTTAAAACATATATATATATTAACATAATATTATTAATAAATATACAATATTATTACCGTAGCATAGCAAGAGTGTTAAAATTACCATTCCCACTCCAATGAGTGCAACAGTAGGAAAAGCGTTGGATAGCGTAGCGGTAAAAATTACTATTCTGACTCCAAAGAGTTCAACAGTAAGGAAAGTGTTGGATAGCGTAGGGGTAAAAATTACTATTTCCACTCCAGTGAGTGCAACACTAGTGAAAGCGTTGGATAGCGTAGGGGTAAAAATGACTATTCCCACTCCAGTGAGTGCAACAGTAGGGAAAGCGTTGGATAGCGTAGGGGTAAAAATTACTATTCACACTCCAGTGAGTGCAACAGAAGGGAAAGCGTTGGATAGCATAGGGGTAAACATTACTATTTCCACTCCAGTGGGTGCAACAGTAGGGAAAGTGTTGGATAGCGTAGGGGTAAAAATTACTATTCCAACTCCAAAGAGTGCAACAGTAGGGAAAGCGTTATATAGCGTAGGGGTAAAAATTACTATTCCCACTCCAGTGGGTGCAACAGTAGGGAAAGCGTTGGATAGCGTAGGGGTAAAAATTACTATTCCAACTCCAAAGAGTGCAACAGTAGGGAAAGCGTTGGATATCTTAGGGGTAAAAATGACTATTCCCACTCCAAAGAGTGCAACAGTAGGGAAAGCGTTGGATAGCGTAGGGGTTAAAATTACTATTCCCACTCCAAAGAGTGCAACAGTGAGGAAAGCGTTGGATAGCGTAGGGGTTAAAATTACTATTCCCACTCGAAGAGAGTGCACCAGTAGGGAAAGTAAATACTTCATATATTATTTTAAAAAAAATAATAATATCTATAAAAAATTAATTAAAAGTAATTACCAATTTAATATAATATAATAATTAATCAATTAAAATTTCAAAATAAATTTAATTATTACAATTAATTACCTATTAATAAACATTAATTACAAATTAACAATTAATTAATTATCAATTAAAATTAATTAACAATTCAAATTAAATACAATTAAATAATTTTTTAATTTAATTAATAATAAATAAATTACTTCCCACCCTATTCCCCTATAAACCCACAACCCGCTACAGAAAATAAATGAGTAAAATTAACATAATTAGCAATTAATCAATTAAATACAATTAATTGGCAATTAAAATGTAATTAATTATCCATAAAACATTAATTAACAATTAATTCTAAATAAATACCAATAAATAATTTTACATATTTAATTAAATATAAATAAATTAATTCCCACCTAATTCTCCCATAAACCCACAACCCGCTAGAGAAAATAAATTAGTAAAATTTACATAATTAGCAATTAATCAATTAATTAAAATGAATTGCCAATTCAAATTTAATTAATTACCAAATATAAATTAATTAACAATTAATTACAAAAAGAATACCAATAAATAAATTTACATATTTAATTAATTATAATTAAATTACTTCCCACCCTATTCCCCTATAAACCCACAACCCGCTACAGAATTAAATTACGCAAAAATAAAAAACGATATTCATTAATTAAAATAAATGATAACATAAATACACACTTTTCACACATATAATAACATAAAAAACACTATAAAAAAATCGATATTATTAAAAATGCGATAATTTTAATAACCTATATTATATACTTCGATATTTTAACTTTCTATATTTTTAACATTCGATATTACATTACTTACCTTAAAAACGATATTTTTGATGCATATATTCTGTCCATTCGATATTTTGTCCATTCTATATTTTAAACTCGATATTATGTCCATTCGATATTTTTTACTCGATATTTTGACTGTTTACCCAAAACGGTATTACAATTCAGGCACAAATTGTGAGTTTTTGCTTCTGCGATTTACTGTAAATTCTGGGAGCAAATAACACACCTGCCCACACTTTGTTATGGAGGGTGATGTGCAATTGATGTATTACTCCTCGGTTTGTTGAATCAAATTTGGAAGCAATTGAAAACTGTACACATAGATAGCACATCCCCCATAAATGAAAATTTGGGGGGATTTACTAAGATTTTACGCCACGTTTGCATCACAAAAGTGAAGCAAATGTAACTGAGCCTATAAAGCACCTGGTTACACTAGCCAGTGTGTCCCCGCGCTGTACCGCTGAGGAACCCATCCTGGCCTGTTCCTGTGAGGCGCCCACTCCTGGGCACCCCAAGGTGAAGCCAGGCATCCTTAGCGATTAGGGCCGGTGTGGGGATTAAGAAAGCTATTGCCCAGAGTTGCAGCGTGGGACCCATGATTAGAGTGGGCACCGTGGCGAGAATTATCGGGTCCGCGGACATTGAGCCCAAGACCCTGCTGCGACGGGAATTGAACCTGGTCCCGGGTCAGATCTCTGCATCATGGTCTGCCGCTCTAACCAGTGAGCCACACTTCTCCACAAATCAGCACAAAATCTTATTTACCGATCTACTTACCAGCGCAAAACTTATTTATCACTAGAAATAACATGAAAGTAACACAAAGCAGCACATAACACTGTTTTGCATCACATAGCACTAAGGGAGTGTACCATGGGTGAAGCATGGGCGTTCCCATGCAACCACAAAAAGGTTGCTGATGCTCAACCATATTTACTTAATAAAATAGACAGGGTGTAACATCAGAAAACTGCACCCTTTTGAAATAGGCGCAACAAAGGAGAAATGCTTTCACTTCCTGTTCCTTTTCAGACTTCGTATTTTACAGCACACATACAAAGATGGAAAAGGGTTAAAGTCAGTCTATACATAGAACTTTGTACTGAAAGGATACCCTTCCAGTACAAAATCTATGCTAAACTCACCGAGACACCTCTTACTATGGGGCAAAGCCATCTCCGTGGCTCACAGCAGCTGATTTCAGCACTGGCGCTAGGGAAAGGGGAGGAGAGTGCCATATTTCTGTAAAAACTCCTCTCTCCTTTTCACGCAGCGCAGCATTGGCGGCTGCTGCACTGCACTATGCGAGTAAGTGATAAATCTGGCCCTTAGTACCTTCACAATTTTCCCTCGCATTGTGCTGCCCACTATGACCACTGATTAATTATATATGTTGCCCTCTAAAAAAGGATAATCTAGTAAAATATTACTTAACATAACATAGCAACACGTGCGGTGTTCTCCCCCACGTTGTACACATGAACTCTTCGACTCACCCGCGGGTTTGCCGGATGGGGACTAGTTTAATTAGGTCATCCCTCACCATGCTCACCAAAGAAGTATACACCCATCACCATTTGAGTGAAAAAAACGGGAAACATCCTTTACAACGCAACTTTTACCACGCAGTGCCTTTACGACGCAACTTTAACAACGCAAACCATTACAACGCATTGCGCTGGGGGGCGCTCTAGGATAGGGAATACGTTTAATTTACTATCCAACACCTTCCCTAGTGTCCAAGGGGACTGGAGTTGGATAGTAAATTAAACTATTCACTATCCAGCACCCCAAAGCGCTATGCGTTGTAAAGGTTTTCGTTGTAAATACCGCGTTGTAAAGGCTTGTGGTAAAAGCATGCGTTGTAATGTCATACATCCGAAAAAAACATTGCCATTATAAAAAATACTAAAATGGTATAGTTGCATAGACTACTAAGTTATAAATAGAGCCTAGTAAGTATTTCCAAGGTGCATGGTTAGACAACACGTCCAAAGCAGGCACATCAAGGCCACCCTCCAGTGCCCCAAATACAAAATTACAAAATGTAGAAAAGTTAATTATCAGCAACATAGCTAGCCACAAATACAGCCTCTTTTCATAATGTAATTTGCTCCAAACCCACTGAACGCGGTAGATCTATTTAACCTGTAATTTGCTGTGCTTTTGCTATTTTGTGGAATGGGGTCTGCTTTGAATAACTTGATCTCAAATTAAATTTGTTGCACAAGCTTTCAATTCATTTCCACTGGACTGGTGAGGCATGTCAAGTTGCATGCTTAATCACTGAATTTTTTTTCTTATGCATAACGTTTTCTTCTATGAATAAGCATTTCTTACTCATGGAGACATATGAGTAACTCTGACCTGAGTGTGAAGTAAGACAGAATAAATAGAATAAAGGTCTGTGAACCAGCAGGAGTTCATTTTTCAGACTTTCTCTACATAGGACGAATATGTCTTCTCCTGTTGGTGCACACCTATTTTTGGAGTAGATTTGGAATTTGTTGGAATTAACCAAGGGTTCTAGCAGTACTACCAGGAAGCTGTAAGTATTAATATTTCGCTAGAGGCACTCCTAAAATCCTACTGGGAATTCTATGTGTGCATGGGTATACATCTATATGTATATCTGCTCATTCAAAAATCCCAGAGGAAAAGTGTAAATGCCCTTGATCAATCTCTTCTTTTTTTCTCCATGGCGGGGACTATTTTTTATACGAATAGGCCTCTTGCTATACATTCTACATTGATTGGGGGGGAGGGGCTTCTCTTTACCATTATCACCCTAAAAGCAAATGCATTTCTGCGTTTGCCAGGAGTAAATGTCTGAATATACATTGAGAATGGACGAAATTTGTGAATACTGAAAAATGCACGTCTGTTGGTATTCCTAAACTTAGGAGGGCATACACGCACTGGACAAGCCCATTCTGGGTGTGTGTATGTATGTCAGCCCCTAACGTGCGGAGGTGTTGCCATGTTGACTCAAACTATAACCGGAAAGTTACTAATAGTAACTTTACCGGTGTGTGCACAAATCTTTGAAATGTATTCATATATATAGTAGGCAGAGATGTGTGCCTACACTATGTAGAACCACATATTGAAAATAATTGAGAAACAGGCATCGTCTGAAGAAAACAACACACACCTGACAAGCAATACTACTTGGAGCACAGAAATAGATCCCATACCCTGAGCTCTGCCCTCTTCTCCGTACCAAAGGGGATGATGGACGGAGCGCTTGAGCAAATCAAACAGTCACCCCCAGTCAGATCTGGGTTTAATCCATCTTCATTCTTTAGCTCACTCCACCACCCCAGTTCAGACATGGCCATATGCAAATCAGTCTGACCCTGTGCCTCATGGGAACAGTCCAGCCCGAACTGTCAAGCCATGTCTTCCCTGGACTGGAAACAAGCATCCTGGGACTGGTTTCTGGCTAATCAGCCGCCATCAGCCAGGCTAGCTTGAATCCAGTGGCAAAGTGAGCAAGGGACCCACGTCTGGGCATACCCTGCCAACTTAGGGTGAACAAAGTGATACCAAAGTGGATGATGGATGGAGCGCTTGAGCAAATCAAACACTCACCGCCCGTCAACTGATCTGGGTTTAATCCATCATCATTCTTTAGCTCACTTCACCACTCCAGTTCAGACATGGCTATATGCAAATCAGTCTGATTTGCATATGCCCATGTCTGAACTGGGGTGGTGGAGTGAGCTAAAGAATGATGATGGATCAAACCCAGATCAGTTGACTGAGGGCGGGTGTTTGATTTGCTGAAACGCTCCGTCCATCATTCCTTTTGGTATCGCTTTGTTCGCCCTAAGTTGGCAGGGTATGCTCAGACGTGAGTACCTTGCTCACTTTGACACTGGATTCAAGCAAGCCTGGCTAAAGACGACTGGAATGCCAGAAACCGGTCCTAGGAAGCTTGTTTCCGGTCCAGGGAAGACATGGCTTGGCAGTTCGGGCTGGACTGTACCGATGAGGCACAGGGTCAGACTGATTTGCATATGGCCATGTCTGAACTGGGGTGGTGGAGTGAACTAAAGAATGATGATGGATCAAACCCAGATCAGTTGACTGGGGGTGGGTGTTTGATTTGCTGAAACGCTCCGTCCATCATCCCCTTTGGTATCTCTTCTACCTAAGCTCTGTAGCCAGACATCAGGGTCAGTTGGTGTGTGTGTGTCTGTGTTTGTGTGTATGTGTTTGTCTGCATGTGTGGAACAAACATTTGGTCCTGATGTGTCTTTGAGTGTGTGTAAAATTGTGTTAGATTTAAGTCAAAGTGTCTTATAATTCATAAGCAATTTCAATATTTGTACTTTTCGAAGTTAATGTCTCTGTTAGTTTACATTGACAGTGTGATGTGTGTGGGTATGTGCAATGTCTAAAGGTATCTGCCCACATATAAACAAATGTTTGTTTTAGTAGTAATATATCTTTATCTTTACAATGCAATATATATGGGTATCTGTCATTTCTATGTTTTGTTGTTTTTTTGGACGCCTGTAGTGTTATTCCCTGTCTCCAATGATTTCTATATGATTTTCCTTGCAGTACCTGTGAGCAGCCATGTGTTGTGAGTGACTTACTCCAAGACTGAATTAGATCTGAGCTGTTTGTGCTATGTAAATACTGGAGGAGAAGTGAGGCTAAGCTTTCTGATTTGCAATGGAACTTTCCCTTTTGTAGGTGTTTGTGTATTTGCATCTCCACCCACATGCATTCAGTTTTCTCAAGGTAGCACTGCAGCTAGACCATCATTCCCTTGATGGGACTGCATTCACTCATGAGCGCGCCACAACAGGATGGTTAGGTCCTGGTTAACTTGGATAAATGACAAGGGTTTTTTTCTCATTTTGTGACAGTTCTCAAGCACAATTATGACAAATGTCCCCAGTGATTTTCTTGAGGCATTTGTTTTGTTTTCTTTACACTTCTTGATACATGTAAAAAAAAATCCTGTTTTTGCTAACTTTATTTTCAGATTTTTGTAATGTTTCATTGGCCGTGTTTGGACCTGTATGTTCTTTATTTCTTAATAGCATTGGTCCTTGCTAACAGTTGCTTGCTCACTTATGATAAACATTTTCAGTGAAAATTAATTTGCAGCTTGAGCCAAGCTAGCAAGGGTAAGCCAAGGAGTTTTCCCCGAAAGCAGTCTTCTTTTGTGGGTCAGATTGTTTGGGCCTTTCTGTCACAACTTTCATGAAAACTTTGGCCTCTCTTCCTTATTGACTAACTCTCACTATGTGCACTATCCAGCTGTTTATGTATTCTCCCTACGCAAAGTATGACCCCCATGACTGTTAAGTAGGGTTGTTTTTGTTTCAAGGTGCAGGTAAAAGTCCTGTAAAATGTTTCGGAAATTATTTCTAAACCGAAAGAGGGCTGGACACACACCGTTAGTGTAGCCCAAAATTCGGCTTCAGCGAGATTGAGATTATTAATAAATGATCCCCGTCCATAAATGGGTTCACTCCTAATTCCAAATTCGGGGCTACAAGCCATGGTCTCAAATCCCTGAGACATTTGACATGGTAAGAGCCGCTTTAAAACAAAGCATTTATTTGTGGGAGGTTGATAGTGACGTCAGACTTGGGGATGGGGTTGGGCAGGTATAGGCTGTGGACCTCTAAACCAGGTTTATTATAAAACACCCAGCAGTCTCTAATATTTAAATCATGGGGGTGGTTCCATTCTGGAACACCACGGAAGCTAATGGTACTCGATTGCTCGTTCAGGTAACTCCAAAAGTCCATACATAACAATAGTTTAATTTCAATTTCAATACATCTTTATTCAATCTTTTTTTAAAGATCATAAAAGCACAGAGTAACCTGGTACAATAAAATTCATACATAGCTCATTGTCACAAATACCAAACTCAGTGCAATACAAGTATTAGAAGCATTAAAATCACACCTCAATTAATCAGATACTAATAAAAGAAATTCAATCGTTATTTTTTCAAATATAAATACATCATTTCTATTTTCCCAGCACATTGCTGAAAGGTCGCAAGATTCAGTCCAACGACAATGCAACCATGTGATCAATAGCAACAGTGTACACGCTACGGCTCCCTTGGTGGGAGATACTTCCAAAGATCATATAACATTTTTAGAAATGAGCACTGTGTATTCCAAGACAAGATCCAATGCTTTATCAAATGGCAGACAAAATCCAACTCAAGAGATGAATGGTAGGGATTCATGCAAGATCCCCAATCATGGATGACTTATAAGATTCTGTTATATTTATTGTATGCATGATGACGATTATAAGTATCCGTATTGTAAATATGCCTAAACGCCCTAAATAAGAATTATTTTAATATTCTTGTTTTAAATATAAAAGTGTAATGATTATTTTCGACAACAAATGGATATGGTGTGTTTCTTGCTTTTCTCTTTAAAATTACAAACAATTTCTACCAAAATATAAAAGGAGGCGGAGTGTTATTAAAAGAAAATAATCTGATTAACCAATTGTAATTGCATCTAAAACCTAAGCAAAAGTCTGCAAGAAGCTGTGATTCTAAAGCAGTGTTGACACTATCTGTGTCATAGAGGAGGATGTGCACTCAAAAGCCCCATCATACGAGACATGGCATTGGTCTGATGTATCTTTATAATGGTTGCAAAAACTGTTCACAATTTGTAACACATGTTTTTTGGATCAGCATAGAATTTTGTGAACTGATCTATGTACTAATTGGTTGGTTTGCAAAAGTCTGAATTGATGTGGGTTTCAATCTGACCTGCGTAATTATTATTCATTTGGTAGGTCACAAACTGCAAATCCCTAATATTGGTTACAATCACAGGGATAGTGGCCTGCAAGGGGCAGTAGACCTTCATATCTGTGATTGTTTTAAAGCAGACTGATTACCTCAACCAACTAGAGACTGTCTTTAAAAAACAAATGTTTTTTCTTTTTTCTTTGTTAAAGTTTGTCTAAGAATTGTTATTGTGTTTTGTGTTTGCTTTGTTTGCCCTAGTTGGCATGGTATGCCCAGTCGTGGGTCCCTTGCTCACTTTGCGACTGGATTCAAGCCAGCCTGGCTGATGAGGAGTGGTACCCTGAAACTGGTCCCAGGATCCTTATTTCCGGTCCAGAGAAGACCTGGTACTGCAGGTCGTGCTGGACTGTTCCCATGAGGAACAGGATCAAGACTCATTTGCATATGCCTGGGTCTGAACTGGGGTGGCGAAGTGAGCTAAAGAATGATGATGGATTCAACCCAGATCTGTGTCTGCGGGTGAGTGCCTGAAAAGTTTCAGCACTCTGTCCATCATCTCCTTGTGTTTGTAATGGTACACTGGACAGCCTACTTCCCTCAAATCTTTCTCTCCAATACTGAAAGAGGAAGGGGTCAAAAGGGGACTATTTCCCTTTTGTGAATGGGTTACCAACCCAAATTGGAAGTCATTACCTTTTTGCGAATGGAATGCTGGTCACAAGCCATTGAAATATATGGTAACAGTTCTCAATTTCTTATTGATGCTTACAGCATGCTACTACCACATTGTGATCGGTTACAATTTGTGATCTCAGTTTAGGAATTTGTAAAGGTTTGACAACTCCTGAAATGGTATTCATACTTAAGAAAAAACAATTTTGTGACTGCAAGCACTCCTATTTACAGATTGGAGCGTTTCCAACTGCAAAATAGACCAGTCCACTGGACCCTTGTGTCTGCACTGAGAAATCTGCCACTGAGACCAAAAGGACAATCACTTCTGCTGATACGTCTATACTGTCCATACGGTGCAAACCAGCAATCTATGTAAGAGTCAAATGAATTCATAAATACTTTGGTACCAAAGATTACAGAGCCCTACGTGAAATTACCAACAACAGGAACATCATCTGCTGCAGAGCCGATAAAGGGGGAGCATTAGTAATTTTGGACCAAGATTATTATCATCTCAGTGTTACTGCCCATGTAAATGATGAACAACTTTACATGAAACTATTATCAGATCCCACACAAGCATTTTCAAAAATCCTGAAAACCATCCTCGACAAAGCTTTACTCATGGGAACGCTTTCCCAAAAGGATCTAACATATTTGATTCAATCACATCCTAAATGTCCCAGCATTCACATGCTGCCCAAAATACACAAGTGCCTACAACAACCACCTTTCAGACCGATTGTCTCGACCAAAACTTCCATCCATGAACCCATCGGGAAATTTGTTGACATGTATCTGCAACCACTTGTAAAAGATATGTCCACCTACATACGAGACTCCACGGATTTCTTGAACAAAATGAACCAAGTGTCTCTGCTTCCTAACATCAAATATACTTTAGTCACAATCGATGTATGTGCACTATACACATCCATACCCCACAAAAGAGGCATAGAGGCCCTGGAATCCTTCCTATTACACCACTCAATTGATGATGACCTAAAAGTACTGATCTTGGAATTGATGCACTTTATGCTGTATCACAGCTACTTTGCTTGGAACAACGACTTCTTTCTCCAAAGAGTTGGAACTGCCATGGGAAATTGCGCAGCGCCGAGCTACGCTAATCTGTTTATGCATCGGTTAGAAATCGACAACATCCTTGAAATTCCTCAATGGCGTAACAAAATCCAGACTTACTGGAGATACATAGACGACATTTTTCTAATCTGGTCTGGGACTCCAGAAGAGATTAGTGAGTTTCTAATCTACCTAAATCAGGTTGATGATCATATACGATTCACTCACAACATTGATTCTAACAGTTTGCCCTTCTTAGACATTCTGGTCTCCATCAACAATGGCAGACTAAAAACCAGTCTATACATTAAAGAAACGGACCGGAACAATGCTTTACTGTACACCAGCTGTCACCCACCTTCCTTGAAAAGACACTTACCATACTCCCAATTGCTACGGGCTAAGAGAATTTGTTCTGAAACTCAGGATTACCAAAAATCTGAAACCAACATTTTACACAAATACAGAGACAGGAAATACCCCGACACGATTTTATCAGCAGCTCAAGAACGCATAAAGACAAAAACTAGAGACGAATTATTGTCCCAGTGCACACGTCAAAAAAAACTTGAGAGACCGGTATTTGTGTCAAAATATTCGTCGAACAGCCCTAACATCAAGAAAATTCTTCTGCATAACTGGTCTATGGTACAACTAGAACCTGACTTTCAGGGAATCTTCAACAGTACCCCCTTGTTTGCATACCAAAGAGCTAAGAACTTAAAGAACATGTTGGAATACAGTCCATCTCACAAAGTTGAAATCTTTTCTGGAACGAAACCATGTCACAACTGTGGTCACTGCCACAACATAATCAGTGGCAATTCCATCAACCATCCACGTACGGGCAAAGTTATACACCTTAAAACTAATGCCACATGTGACTCAATGAACTGCGTGTATTTACTGAAATGCCCATGTGGTTTACCATATGTTGGAAAGACTGAGAGGAAATTAAAGACCCGTCTCACAGAACATAAAAGCACCATCAGAACCCAAAACACTAAATCCCCGCTGGCAGCTCATTTCATATCTGCCTCACACAACATCAGTCAGCTGAGGTTCCTGGCACTGGAGGTTGTCCCCATGAGACCGGGAGTTGATAATCACAAGAGACTTTTACAACGAGAATTAATTTGGATAAAAACTTTGGATTCCTGTCAACCTTTTGGTCTCAATGATCGTATAGAATTAAGTTGTTTCTTATAAGTACTGTCCTTTCTTATACCTTTCAGCTCATCTTCCCTTATTCATTTTCTCCTACTTTCCTTTTCCACTTTTAGAACTGAATTACTGTCTCTTTACCTCGTATATTCATTTAACCTCATTGTTTCTTACATACATCTTTTTAAATACATCATTTCACAATGTCTGAACCACATTATATAATATCATCGATTTAAGATTCTATCTTTGTTATGTGTAAATTCCCTCGATTGAGGTTTCACTCGTAGTCCCCTGTTTGTGTCTAACATCCCAGCCTTTCCCTATGGTCCGTTTTCCTATCCGTCACCTTCCTAGTCCGTCTTTTATGTTTCTGGGTAACGTGTTCGTCTAAATCACGCTAGTCCGTTTTTCACTTTATTAACCACCACAACACACCATTGAGTTTCACAGAACGCGGAAACGCCAGAATACTATCTACACGCCCGACCCTGTGGTGAGTCCCAGCAGGCACTTTACTTCTAACTTTAGGGTCCGTTAGAATTCGTTGCGCTTTGAGCACTCTCGTTAATTCACCACATCGATTCCGAATTTGGGTTGGTTCGTGCACTCGGTCTTTATCCTTGTTTGTCACTGTGCGTTTACCTTTACGATCACTGGAGCCTTTTACAGATATTTTCGTCAGACTTTCACTTTATTTCATTTCACCCGACTTCAGACTTGTGTAGCCTTTGTTTTTTATGTTTTTTTCTATTTCAAATCACTTGCATGTTAACATCACCCTGACGCTGAATGGACCATATATACTAGCAACTGGATTTGGTTCACTCGACACACTTATTTTTGTTTCTTTAATCCCACGGGTGTTAAGATGAGTCCCATCCTTGTGTCCACCCTAATACGATGTTTATTTCCTCATTAGATCCCCTGATGAAGGGACTCCTTGTCCCGAAATGCATTGGGATTAACTACGGGATTTTCAAAGGATTGTAACACAAATGTCGATTCCAATGACTAATCTACAATTGATTATATGATTTTCAAATATACTACAATGTCGATATAATTGGAATAAAAGCATATTCAACTTTATATTGGAGTAACGTCTGACCATTTAGAGGCCAAGGCCCATTGGCGCTCCTCAAGATTCAGCGTGGGTTGTTCCCACGCCCCCATTGATACTGTCTCCAATTTGTTCTCTCACCGGCCGGGAGAGAAACATTCTTGAGGCGCCCAGAAAAGCGTAAAAAAAGCTCATTGCGTAGTACCACTGGACTACATATCAAACCCTTTGGTGTGCCACACCACCACTCTGTTTTGTTCATAAATACTTACACATCATCAGAACCAGAACTTGAGAGAAGGCAACACCTTGAAGCACAAACAGTCAATGACACTTGTAAATCGTTAAACAACCTAGGTGCAAATACATTACTGTTGAAGCCTCATCTTCCCAATTGTATCCCAAGCTAAAAAGTCATAAATGCAGGTAGGTGCTGTGTGATGGACCCTAGCCAGACCTGACTGAAGCTTAGATCTATGCGAGTTGACACGTCAGACTGAGTGCTGAGTAATGGGCAACCTTGGAGTCGTGAAGGACATAGTTGGCAAATGGGAACTCATAAGAGCAATATCCCCCATCCCAAACCACCTTTATGCATCCATTTTAAATAGGAAATGTAATTCATCCCTTGTGACTATTTGGTCTCCAAATTGCAAGCAGGAGACCTTCCCTGCTTTGGGTTTTTACTGCAAATTTATCCTTTGAGATCTCAAATGTATTTATTGATTAACCGGTGATTTCTAAGCTGCTGTATGCCATTCACAAGCCCCTCGAGTGTGCCAAATGCTGTTTGAGCAAAATATATATTATTATAAAGTGTTATCATAAAATGGTAGAGACATTGTCCATGTTTCATCATGTTCCCGTCTGGATGCCAAAACAAATTAATGTAATTTATATTCTCGCCTTGTGCCTCCCGGAAGGTCTTTGAACCTAACGGAATCACTGCAGACGGCTACTTAGACCCCATTGACCTTTTGGAACAGCGGTTTCTGCCATGTCTGGCAAACAGTCCACGCCTGCTCTCAGCTCATGTCTGGTATAAAAGACAAATTAACAGCTAATTCGCCTTTACTAACGTTCAATTCTTAAAGCACTAGGGCCGGTAGTGTCTGCAGCATATTAGATTTCCAGGGGGACGATTGACAAGCCCTTGTGACACTTTTGCGCCGCCATTGCATCACTTTAGTGACGCAGTGGCAGCGTAAACAATGCACCACATTGCAACACATTTACAACGTGACGCATCTAGGGAGATGCGTCACGTTGTAAAGCTCTGCGCCACATTATACCTGCATCTGCATAATGTATGCAAGGTTCGCGTTTCGACGGCTGAAAGCCTTGTAAAAGTGACACAGTGAAATCTACAAGATTTCACTGCACCACTTCTATGATGCCACTTCGTCAAAATCTAACGCCTGCTTGAAACAGGCGGAAGGAGTGACGCAGCACAATAGATATAGGTCTTCCTGAGCATTGCTGGAATTGCGTCGTGCTTATGACACGACTCCAGCAATGCGTGACCTTTGCACCAACAGATGTGCGACGCATCCATGGTGGAGCAAGGGTTTTTTGCATGGCGCAAGTAATCTGACACATCTCTGCTAACACACAGTGATGGGTCAGTTTCTTGTAAATCTGCCCCTATATCTTTAGTGATGCGCGGGAGACATTCTCTAGATGTTAGATTATAGCCTTTGGAGTCAGCTCAAGTATATGCTCAAGCAAGATATGTGATCTTGTACTGGTTGATTTGTCTTCCAGTTCCTCATTTACAGTAAGTACACGTTCCGAAGCAAACTGTTGACACTTGAGCAGATGTAAGGGTTAGTCTAAAAGGTGAAACATCCTGGTACAGACACCTATAGGGAATCTCTATATCTGCTGGGAAACATGGATTCGTATAGAAATTATTTTACAAAAGGGCTCCAAAAGGCACTACACTGGCATTGTTAGTTGTTTGAGTGGTAAAACACAAGAGATAGTCCCCATTTAAGAAACGTCAATTCGTCATACGTTCATATATAAACAATGAAGGTGTCTTTAAACATATAAAATTGTGTCTTAACGACATATCTGTCATGCTTATACTCCTAGCATGTGATAGGTAACCATAATGAAAACTAGGGGGGTGGAGGTTGCCTGGCCTGAAGATGGCCGCTCCTTGAGAGAGCCCCGGCAGCCGCTTACAATATTCATTGAGTATTCGCGGCATTCAGAGGGGAATGTCGGCATATCTCGCTGCCACGCAGAGCGCTTGCCTAGCGCTATACATTGATGGATCTTTTATAGGTCGTGAATGCCTATTGGAGCACCCGGATGCCAGACAGTGGTGAGAGCACGATCAGCACTGTTGGGGCGGCGCGGATTGCCCTGACACATCAGCTAAACAGGGCTCAAGGCCCGGATGGTCAAATACTGTTCCCCCTGGGCGGGCCGCCGATGACTGGGAGGCGCGGACGCTAAGCGGAGCGCAGTGAGGTCTCTGCGCCAGAGGAGCGGAAATTAGGCTTTACCCCGGCTGGGGTTGCAGCCTCCTGAGGCGTCCCAGAACGAGGTGAGAGGCATGGTTTTGGCAGCGCCAGCGCGAGGAAACGCAAGAAGAGCTGTATTGCAGGGGCAATTTGGCTATATATCCTGAGCTTTTAGCCCGCACTGGACATTATTGATGGCTAGTGTTCTGAATTAGTGCGAGACCTGGGGCTCCCTTCCCAAGTGCAAAGCAAGTAATACCCTGGTGGACCTTGTGCAATCCTGTTAAACTGTTAAGGGGGGCTTGTAACAAGCAGCATACCAAGATTTCTGCTATGTGGCAGCTCACTTGTTCAGTAGTCTGTAATAGTTAGGCCCTGTGACGTCGTCTGCGTTTCACTGTGTGAAGGGAGCGCTCAGCGAGACACAGAGAATGGCACTGTCTGGGGGAAAGTCTCGATCGACTGAGAGTAGCTGTGGCTGCTAGTGGCACCGTCAAGCACCTATACAGCACCTATACTATACCGCTGAGAGTGCAACGACTGGGCCTGAGCCATAATGGGCAAAGTGGATAAAACTCAACCCAAGCTGCAATTTGAACAGCGCAAGTCAAGGCACAGGGAGGAGAGCTCCGATGAGGTGGCATCGGGCTAGTGGAAGACTCAGGTGGAGATATTTAGCAAATACTGTCAGCTATGCAGAAGAGCCTCACAACAATTGACGGCAAGATCGACTCACTCTCTTACAGAATGGACCGCATGTCTGAAAGGCTCGACAAGCAGGCAGAACATCTAGATATGACTGAACGTTGTATCGCTGATGTGGAGAAAGCCCAAACAGAAACAGATAGTGCTCGGAAACAAATTAGGAGGCTCCTGACAGTGTTACAAGATAAAAGCCGTAGACCTAGAAGCCAGGTCCAGGCGTAGTAACATACGCATTGTTGGTCTTCCAGAATCTATGCCAACTGGGACCATGGAGGCATTTGTGGAGCAGCTTCTAGTGACACTGCTTGGACGTGATACTTTTTCTGCAATGTTAATTGTGGAATGGGTGCACTGCTCATTGGGTCCAAGGCCTCCCCCGGAGCCCCTCCTAAACCTATGATAGACAAATTACTAAACTATAGGCACAGGGACTCTGCTCTGAAAAAAGCCAGGGAGCTGGGGTCCTCCAGTATGAGTGCTCGGCGCGCTTACCGTTCCCAGATTTTACCAACAAAGTCCAGGAAGGGTGATGACAGTTTGCACCAATAAAACAGAAGCTAAGAGAGCAACATCTGGACTACGCTATGTTATACCCAGCCAAACTGAGAGCTATGATGAATGGCAGGGCCAGAATCTTCACGGACCCCAAGTCGCTGCAAAAAACCCTCAAGGAGGTGAGCAAGCTGGGTACGCAAAAACAACTGCTGGGTGCAGCAGAACAACCTGAAGGAACTCATAAGGACCTGGACGAAAATGATTAGGCTGAATTATTTGTGATCTCCTCCCGGTGATATCAGGCATGCACAGAGTTCCACAGGCCCAATGCTGAATTGCTAGATAACGTTTGTTTGGCGTGACTTTGGGTTTGGTGAGGTCAGCCTGGGTGGGACCTGCAGTGACGCTGCTAATTATGACAAATAGCTTGTAATAGATACTGATCTTAAAGTGGGCTTACCCTACACCACTGCAGGGTTAATTCTCTATGTGGAGGTAATCACCAACCTGTGCAGTCTCCCCGGGTTTTATGGACTCAGTGCTTCCCTCTGGATGCTTATATATTATAGATAAGTGGCAGGATGCTCCGATTCTTTGAGTGAGTTGCCGTTAACATCCGCCCACAAGTGTTAATCGCTATATCACAAAGTGCCAGCCTTATTGTTTGTCTATTCTAGTAGTATTGTTTGTTCTAGACAGGTGTGTGAGGGAGTTTTGTATATCGACTATGACCAGTTGGGGATGACATTGCGTAGGTGGGGGTGGGTTTGTTTTATGTTTTGAATTCACAGTCTACACACAAACATAATCCATGACTCCCTTTTTCAGATTGACTTTAATGGAGAAGAAGGTAAAATCTTAATTAGAATTTCTTATACGTCACAGCATTGGATGATGTGCAATTCAAGGGGTAGTATACATTTCTTGACCTGGAATGTGAGAGGGTTAAATGACTTCCGAAGCTGCACAAAATTATTGCATACCTAAGGAAACACGAGGTTGATGTGGCATTGTTCCAGGAGACTGATTTATCCCCTGGCAGTAATATGCTTACTCCCAAGAGACTCCTCAGTAAATTCCATGCTGCTGGGTTCACTTCTCATGTTAGAGGAGTGCTTACCTGGGTAAACCCAAGATCAGGGTTCTCGTCTTGAGGTGCGGGAAGCCGACCCTAAAGGCTTATATGCACTCTCTAGGTGTTATGGCAAAGGGATGACTTGCTGACGGCGCTTGCTGCGATGCGTGATGGGAGCGCCCCGGGTCAGGATGGGCTCACAGTCGGCTTTTACAAAACCTATAAAGAGTTCTTGATCCCACATTTGTTCACCTTGTTTGGTGAAATGGGGGAGACAGGTGAGATGCCCCAGTCAATGAGGGAGGCCTTAATAGTCACCTTTTTGAAGCCAGGGAAGCCCCCTGACGAATGCTGTTTGTATAGGCCTCTGTTGCACAACATTCGTTGGATTTTACTGCCACTTTTGTATGCACTTGTTGCTGAGCCATTGGCATGTGCATCACGTGAATACCATGGTCACAGAGGAATCTGCTTCTCGAATTACAATCTTATAGTGCCTACATATGCGGATGATACACTGGTTTATGTTAGAGAGCCAGGGCACAACCTAACCCCGATGATCAATGAGGTGCAGAGGTTTGGGGGGGTCTCTGGTCTAAGTATTAACTGGACAGAGTCTATTGTATTTCCATTGACTTCGGCCACGACGCTGGTTGCATTGGTTTTCCCTTTGGAGTTGTCTGTTGGCCTAGTGCGCTATATGGGGATACAGATCCACGCAGACTCAGGATTAGAGATTAGTAAAAATTATGGTAGGGCTATTGTCAAACTGGAGGAAGACATTGACCGATGGGTTCTCCTGCCTCTGTCCTTAATAGGCCGCATATCACTGATGAAGATGGTGGTCCTGCGTACGTTTCTCTTCCTTTTTTTACATATACTTATGGTGCTTCCGAATCACACATTACAGACCCTACACTTTCTAATGGTGAAATTGGCTTGGGCGGCTGCTGGGTTAAATGGGACATTTTAACTCTTCCATATTCTATGGGAGGTCTGGGAGTGCCAGACTTAAAATTGTATTATAGAGTAGCCCAATACTCACACGCTTATTATTGGATTCATGGCCCGCAAAGTCAACCTCATATACAGATTGAACAAGTGGCGGTCGAGCCTGATCCTCTCCCTCAGTGTCTGTTTCGTAATCCGGCCAGACGAAATTGAGTACTAGATTCAGTCAATTCGACATTGCATGCGTGGCACGACTTATTGGAGAAGCAGGCTGGCACGCTGCTGTATTCCACCTGTTGCCAGTGGACTAGTGCTACTGGCTGCCTATGAGTGTGGAAAGAGAGGTGGTGTAAGCTTGGCGGTACCTTAACATCGCTACCATGGGAGATCTATTTTCGGTAGGTAGGGCTCATGAGTTGGCCAAAGTAGCAGTAGAGGAATAAGATTTCAACCCCCTCTCACAGTTTAATTTTTTCAAGGTGCGACATGCACTGCAAGCTTTATTGGGTGATGATCTCCAGAAACCTCCTGAGTTGCCTTCCCTCTCTTACTTGCTGCGATCCAAATCTCCCAATAAGTTAATATCTAACATATATGATATGTCGCAAAAATTCAGGGGAGCCCAGTATATCAAAGCCAGGCTTGACTTACAAAGCAAATTGGGCGTAGCGATAGATGATGGTAAATGTAGGTATTTTTTTTTTAAGTTTATTTGTTTGATTAATTAAAATCTTACAAAAATGTGACTTTAGAGAAAATATCAGCATCAATACACATTTAAAACATCATGCAAATAGTAAATGTAATTAAAAAGAGAGAGAAACAGAGAAAAATATAACTAGATAAAATTTTCGTTAAGACTTTTGGCAATCACATTTAAAAATTTTACAAAAGCAACATTCATTGGTAGGTCATTCGGGTTTAAGCACGCCATTATTGCTTGTCTACAGGTTCTTATTTCTCGTGCGTTTAACAACCTCCTGAGGATTAACCTCCTTTCTGAGTCTATGGCAGGGCACAGACATACCAAGTGCACAATGTCTTCTTTTCCCCCCTTGCACAGTCTACATAACGTATGCCCCTCGTTTGACTTCCAGGGTGGAAGATGACACAAACCTGGCCATAGACCAAAGCGTGCTCCTATAAATGTTCGCTTACTTTGGACTGACCATGCAGTATGAAGGTATGGTTGTATTTGTTTTTTTTTGTAGCCGTTTATGATTGGCCATGAGTGCTTACGTTTTACTAATAGAGCTTTGTCTTTTAGCAGCGATAGGTGAGTAACCAGCTTATTGATTGCTTTTTTAAAGCTTTCCTGCGTTATTGTGTTTTCCCAGATTGCTGATATTCCGAATTCTTCTTTTGCGTTGTTTAGGTATTTCCACTCCTGCAGTTTCTGGTTATCTTTCACCTCTCTCCACAAAGCTATAGACAATTGATTATCCTGATCATTCTTTACTCTATTCCAAACTTTTAATATTTGGCCTTGCCGGACATATAGCTGATTGTTCATACCGAATTCCATCCTTATTTGCGCTTGTGAGGCATTACATGGTAGGGTGAATAATATTTTATAGGTTTTTGCCACAGCATTGTTGATAAGTACGGCATCCTTACCGTTTAGCACTTCAGCACCATATGTTAAGGATGGTAATAGCTTGGCAGCTATGATTTTTAACAGTGGCCCGTATGACAGTGCAGATAGATTCTTTTGAAGGGTTCTAAATGCCGCCATCAAGTTGTTCGCCTTCCTTACAATATCTTCCCTTTGTGGTACAAAACTTCCGGTCTCATTGAAAAGGACACCGAGATAGCGATAACTCTCCACTTGCTCTAGTTGTGTTTGTCCCAGCAACCATTTCATCTTTTGTCTTTTTCTTCCTGTCACAACCATTATTTTTGTTTTAGTCTTGTTTATTGTCATTTGGTTATCCTTTGCATATTTAACTGTACGATCGATCAGTCTTTGCAGTCCCACTTTTGTATGGCTCAGCAATACCACGTCGTCTGCGTATAGCAAGTTAGACATTTGTTTTCCAGCTACCCTAGGTGGATGTGAGTTTACCTCATTTAATGAATTAGTAAGATCGGCCACAAATAAGTTGAAGAGTAAAGGTGCAAGCACGCATCCCTGCTTAAGGCCACGAGTCACCAGTATTTTGTTAGTCAGAGCTCGGCCATCACCTATCCTCACCTTGACCCAGTTTTCAGAATATAATAGCTTAATAAGAGACAGTAGTGAGCCTGGGATTCCGTAGCCCTCGAGTTTTTTCCATAGGAGGGATCTATTTACTAGGTCAAAGGCCGATCTGAAATCGACAAAACAAAAGTAAAGTGACTGTTTAGATAAAAGTGTCTTATCTATTAAAACTGATAAAATTAACAAATTGGTTGTGGTGCCTAAGCCCTTAATGAAGCCGGTTTGGTTTGGGGGAAGTATTGACTTTTCCTTGACCCAATCTGTCAGGATTGATAATAAGAGACCAGCGAATAACTTGGCGTCCGTATCTTGCAGGGTAATCAGGCGGTAATTCTCCGGTAGTTCCCAATTACCCTTTTTGAACACGGGCGATATAATTGACCCTCTCCAGGATTGTGGTATTTGCCCTGTGTGGATAATTTCATTGAAAACCTTTGTCAGATAGGTGGCCCATAGTAGGGGGTCCTCTTTGTAGAGGGCGAAAGGGATACCGTTGGGGCCCGGAGCTCCATCCTTTTGTCTCTTTATTAAGTTTGCTACCTCAGTGATTGTGAAATGTATCACCTGATCCGTTTCAATTGGTCTTTCAGTCGGCTCTTTGTGGCCCCCACCGTTGGTAAATGATTCAATTTCGGCTAAAAGGTTTTTTTTGAGAAACCTTACCCAGTCCTCTTCTGATATTGGCGAGGCTATTACATGCTTGTTTGGTCTGTTTATTTCGTTAATAATTTTCCAAAAATCTCTGGAATTTGGTTGGTTACTAGCGTAAAAGATTTTTGTCCATAGCTCTTGTTGGGTTTTGTTTTTTTCAGACCATATTAATTTCCTCAAATTACTATTCGTATTTCTGAGTTGTATCCTTACATCCTCATTATCCGGCATCTTGGTTAGTTGTTTCCTCAATTTGTTACGGGTCCGCCTCACTTTTTTAATTGTGTATGGAAGATTAATTTTGTTGTCACTTTTTATTATTTTTTTTTCCCTAAATTTCGATTTCTTATAAGTTGTGTTTTCGTTATCCAACTATACTGCCTTTTCGGTAAATTGTTCCCAACATAATATTGCTGACTGTGTTGCATGCTTTTCAAAACATTCAACTGCCAATTTTTGGGCCCTTTTTTCCACAACATATTTTTTATCCGGTTTCCAGATTAGTTTCTTATGATTAATTGACGTAAACTGTCCTCGTGTGGTTAAATAACTTTGGTGTCTAGAGAAATCAAAACACAATACCACTATTTGCTGGCAGTGGTCACTGTCGATTCGCTTATTGAGTCGGTAGGAACCAATTTTATCAAACATGTCTGATAAATGTAGGTAGTGTAGCGAGGTTACCTAGAAGGTCTCATTAAATGGTAGGCACAGATTTATTTCCTTTGAAATACCTCAATAGAGTGTATTATATGCCAGAGAGACTGCTCGGCTATGGTCAGAGAGACACAGCTTCTTGTGACCGATGCGGAGAGGACATGGCGGGCTTTCTGCATGTGGCTGGGCTTTGCCCTTGGGTTGCAGAATTCTGGTGTCAACTTTTCCAGGAGTTAAACCAAATAACAAGTCTCTCACTGCATCCAGATCCTCTATTGGCCTTGTTGGGCTATATTAAGGAGCTGGAGCAAGATGTTAGAAAATGAATTGCAATGGGGTTGCTCCTCGCTAAACGAAGAATTGCAATGCGCACGGGCCTGTCCCTACAATAACAGAATGGTCTAAATATATTTTATTCTGTAACACACATTATTAACACTTCCACCACCCCCCTCCCACTCCCCACCCCCGTCTCCCCTTCATGGCACGCTTTGTGGTCCATCTGCAAGGCTGCTGACTTTGGTGCTGGGAACCAGGGTTCGAGCCTCATGGTCATGTCCACATCCTGTGATTCAGGGCAAATCTCTTAATCTCGCCGTGCCTCAATGTGTAATGTAAATACGGTGCTCATGTAAAGCACTCGAATACCTTCGGGTTGAGTTTGCGTTATATAAATATGCAATAAGCATTACCTCTGATTCTTCCTCCTGTATAGTTTTGTTTAGTTTTATGTTGTGCTGTGGGATGTCTTGACATTATCTCTGCAGATAGCACGGCGTGCTGTCAGTCTGTGATGTGTTACTGTGAATTGTTTCAATAAAATCATTTAAAAATAAAATAAAAAAACATAATGGAAGCTCTGTATCAAATATTGATTTATTGTGCATTAACTAAGTATATCTTAACTAAATGTTTGACGTGATGTGCAGTGCGACACTTTGCAGTGCAGCGACAGAAAGTCATGCAACAATTTAGAACAGTATACAGCAATAATGAGTGGTCGAAATCAATTAATTTGAAGGTCTAGTATCAAACACTATTGCGTCCCAGCTAACGGTCAAAGAATGTGTGATCGACAGGCAAACCTACCATAAAGTTTGATGTTTTGGCACAAAAACACAATTGCAGCCAGCATTCATCAGGGCACACATTCTACAGCCTAGCACGATTATCAACTGTGCGAATGTTATGCAATGAAAATTAATTTCTTTAGAAAGGTAACCACAGAATAGTGTTCATGTAAACGAAACAGAAAAGGGGCAAAAGGAGGCAATATTAAGGCTATTCGCGATGGGTGGAAAAACCATTAAGCCTTGGGAAGAAGCAGGACGCTGTATCTGTTAAGCACATAAAAATACTGTAGGATTGACTCTTCGATTTGATCTCAATCAGTGATCTCACAAATTGATGTGTGCAAAGAACATTTCAATAACAACACGGGAGCATGATGAGATGACCTCATGCTTAAAGAAATATGTGCTGCCTTTCTTGATTTGAAAAGAAACACCCAGCCTTCATTATGAGTAGCTCATTTATTGTTGTGATATGTATAGCACCTGATGACATCTAACTCCCCTTAGGCGGAATTTATAGTGCAAGAGTAACATTATCCGAGTATGCGTTTTTTGGGAATATAATGCAGATTTTTGTGCTTAGAGTTTCGGTAAAAGCCAGGCATTTTTCCCCGAAATATATTTACAAGTTTGACCTGCTAATATGTAATGCAAAACTCATAACTATAACATGTGCTCTAACAGTGCAACAGTTAATGCACATTTGTCAATTTAATCCGTCCGTAGGTAATGTGGTTCTAAACTATGGACACATGTAATGGATAAGCAAATGTGCAAGTACAGTCTATTTATTATAACCATTCATCTGACATTCATGTCTCAGTCATATGTGCCAGTGGGTTGATGTATACATCTATCTGTCCATTGGGTAGCTGCCTTCCTTTCTGTGGACATAGATGAATACAAGAAAGCCCTGAATGGGACAATGCAGGAGTCGTCTGTCTCTCATGAGTGAGAGGTACCTGGGTGATGATAGGCCTACTTAAAATGTGGAGTCCTCTTGGTGACATTGATGAACAACTGTGATATGCTCTAACCTGGGATCGATGTATGAGCCACATGGGGAGACGACTGCACCATGATATGTTCTAACCTGGGATTGATGTATGAGCCATATGGGAGATGACTACTGCATGACCATTTCTAACTGGGGATTGGAGTATGAGCCACTAGAGGGAGTCTGCATGAAACGTTCTAACCAGGGATTGGTGTATGACTACTCCAATCCCAGATTAGAATATTTCATGCAGGTATCGCCCATGTGACTCATCTACCAATCCCAGTTTAGACCCTTTCATGCAGTAATCTCCCATCCACCAATCCTAGGTTAGAATGTTTCATGCAATTGTCTCCCATGTTGCTCATACACCAATACCATTCATGCAATAAAAGATGCACATAACACACCTAAGCCTGTAATATACTAATCATTTTATGGCTATAAAGTAGGGTGGGTGGGTACAATTACAATGCGCACGTTAGATCGAAATCGGGGTGTTCGACTAACCTCAGATTAAATCCAATGTGCATCCAGTTAAGGCCACTGATATTAACAGTCGTTCATATACCAATCACATGTTATAACTTTTCATGCAGCTGTCTCCCATGTGGCTCATACACCATTCCCCTGGGATTGGTGGATGAGCCACATGGGAGATGACTGCATGAAGCATTCTAACCTCGGATTGGTGGATGTGCCACATGGGGAATGACTGCTTGAAATATTATAACCTGGGATTGGTAGATGAGCCTCATGGGTGATAACTGCATGAAACGTTCCAACCTGGGATTGGTGGATGAGCCACATGGGAGATAGCGGCATGAAATGTTCTAACCTGGGATTGGTGTTTGAGCCACATGGGAGATGACTCAAACTCAGCATGAAGCGTTCTAACCTGGGATTGGTGTATGAGCCACATAAGAGATGACTGCATGAAACGTTCTAACCTGGGATTGGTGTATGAGCCACATGAGAGATGACTGCATGAAACGTTCTAACCTGGGATTGGTGTATGAGCCACATGGGAGATGAACAGCATGAAACGTTCTAACCTGGTATTGGTGTATGAGCCACATGGGAGATGACTGCATGAAACTGTCTAAACTGGGATTGGTAGATGAGCCACATGGGCGATAACTGCATGAAATGTTCTAACCTGGGATTGGTGGATGAGCCACATGGGAGATGACTGCATGAAACAGTCGAAAATGGGATTGGTGGATGAGCCACATGGGTGATGACTACATGTAGCGTTCTAACCTGGGATTGGTATATGAGCCAAATGAGAAATGACTGCATGAAACGTTCTAACCAAGAGATTGGTAGATGTGCCACATGGGAGAGGACAGCTTGACACGTTCTAACCTGGGATTGGTGTATGAGCCACATGGGAGAGACTGCATGAAAAGTTCTAACCTGGGATTGGTGGAAGTGCCACATGCGGGATAACTGCATGAAACACTCTAACCTGGGATTAGTGTATGATGAACCACATGGGAGAAGACTGCATGAAACATTCTAACCTGTGATTGGCGTATGAGCGACTGTTGATGTCAGTGGCATTAACTGGATGCACATTGGATTTCGTTTGAGGTTAGTCAGACACCCCGATTTTGATCTAACCTGCTCATTGTTATTATACCCGCCCACCCCACTTTACAGCTGTAACATGATTAGCATATTACAGACCTAGGTGTGTTATGTGTATATTTTTTTGCATAAATGCCTTAAGATTCTGTTGAGCCTTACGCCATCTTGTATTCACACTGTTTATTATAAAAGCTGAAAGAACTAACCTGGCTCAATGTGTACCCTCCTGGCATCTGTATCATCCCCACCACTGAAGGTTTCTCCTGTTTGCCTTACACCCCATTGAGTCTTTAATGTAGTAACAATAGGTAAAGTGATGTGAAATAGCGATCTGGTGGCCAAGGCAGTGTGAATGACCTGAAGTCTCATTAAGACTGTAATGCAGTGGATGACATGACACCCATTATTGAGAGGAAAAAATACTGACATGTAGCAAAATCTCCTCTGCTGTTCTAATCTTAATAGTACAAGCCTTGCAGCTGATAATTCCTATTACAGAATAAAATACTGCCCAAATTAAGATACGTTAGAGCCAGTCTTAAAAAACACACAACTCATAGCCAGGTCCCATAAACGGAAGAGCTATCACTAAGTATTTAACTAAAAATGGAGAAATGGTTTCTGCTATAGGCGACTCCCTGTGGAATTTAAAAATGTAATCTGCCTCTCCCCAGGAGTAACTTTATTGTTGTTGGAAGTGAATGAAATAGGTGCTACACCAGATGTAATTTTATCGCAAAGTGTAATTACGTTTGCAATATTTACCGCAGGTAATGGTTCCATACTGATAATGGTGATAATTATTAGAAATATGCAAAGATTATTGCCAACTGAAGATGTAATATTAGCATAGGATTCATTTACAGTACAAATAGCGCACATTGTATGATCATCCTTGTAACTGTAATAATCGCTCATTATTTTCAATGAAACGATCCTTCTTGTAACTGTAGTAATCTCTCATATTTTTTTGTGACATGCTCATTCTTCTATCTGTAGGCATCACTCATAACTTTTCTTGATACAATCATTCTTGTATCTGTAGTCATCACTCATAATTTTTGGTGAATCGATCATTCTTGTATCTGTAGTCATCACTCATAATTTTTGGTGAATCGATCATTCTTGTATCTGTAGTCATCACTCATAACTTTTCTTGATACAATCATTCTTGTATCTGTAGTCATCACTCAATTTTTCTTGATACAATCATTCTTGTATCTGTAGTCATCACTCAATTTTTCTTGATACAATCATTCTTGTATCTGTAGTCATCACTCAATTTTTCTTGATACAATCATTCTTGTATCTGTAGTCATCACTCATAATTTTTGGTGAATCGGTCATTCTTGTATCTGTAGTCATCACTCATAACTTTTCTTGATATAATCATTCTTGTATCTGTAGTCATCACTCAATTTTTCTTGATACAATCATTCTTGTATCTGTAGTCATCACTCATAATTTTTAGTGAATCGATCATTCGTGTATCTGTAGTCATCACTCATAACTTTTCTTGATACAATCATTCTTGTATCTGTAGTCATCACTCATAATTTTTCGTGAAACAATCATTCTTATATCAGTAGTCATCACTCATAACTTTTCTTGATACAATCATTCTTATATGTGTAGTCATCACTCATAACTTTTCTTGATACAATCATTCGTGTATCTGTAGTCATTACTCATAATTTTTTTTGATACAATTTTTCGTGAAACGACCATTATTGTATCTGTAGTCATCACTCATAATTGTTCATGATACTTGAAATGGACAAGCTTTTGTTTGGATGAAATGATGCTATGTTGCACTTGGATAGCAAGAAGTGTGTTCAGAAACAAATGATTGTGTGGTATTATACTTCAAAGTAGAATTAAAGCTGATGATTGAGTAATAATTGACGCTGAGTTCTGCACAATTATTGCTGAATTTGCTTCTTGATAGTAGATAACACTTTCGGCTATGGCTGAATCTATATCAAGTGTTTAGAAGCATTTCATCGGCTATATTGAGAACGTTTTTTGGTGACATTATGACTACCAACTGAGGCTGTGATGTCTGCGTAAACAGTGGCTCTGTGGTAGGATCCTGAAACATATTTGTTCTTCTGGCACGATTAGTATGACATTTTTAGATTTGGGTAACTGACTTATTTTCCAAAATGCCCTTCATAAAAGATTTACTTTCTTCTGAGAGAAAAGGACAAAAACCTTGGTCTGCTCACATGCAGATGGAGGTAATGCAGTGCTGCTTAAGCTCCTAAGAAGGAGTTTACTACCTTTAGTTGGTGTTTCCAGCTCAGTAACCTGCTTAATTGAGAACTCCAGACTTAGAGCTGTATTCCCAATTCTGGGTTCCTTCTATTAGCTAAGCCTTGAATTTTAGCTCAATTCGAATTCCAATTGTGGTTCCTATGTTTAAATGCACTGGCACTGAATCACTATTAAAGGACAGCAATAATATTATCATGACATAATTCATCTTTATCCAGTAACTAGTAAATTCTGCTTAATATAAACCACCCACCTCCTTTAGAATGCACTGTTTAAGGGCCTTCACATAAGTACTATGAACTCGACACAGCCAATTTCACTGTGACATGGTTAGCTAAAGATGTTTAACAATCACAGACTCACAGGTTTGGGTTTCTCAGAACAATTTGAATCAATAGCTTGCGTGGACAAACCTAGTGCCTTAATGTTATGACAAGTAAAGAAAAGAAAAAGAAACCTCTACCTAAATGTCGTTACAATTACTGCACACACTCTGAAATGGGAAGTTCACAACAAATGTGTCATATACAGGTGATTTCTCTGCATCTGTAGAGTTTATCATCTATACAAAGCAATAACAGTTCCTAACACATGTATCTGAAAGGTGTACATCAGACAATAATTTGACTGGTTCTTGCTCAGGCTAGAACAGGATATGTTTCTTGATGCCTTTCATGCCTGTGCAGTTTGGCAGTGGATACATATTAATAGTACAACTGGGACTTGTGGGGTGAGCAATGGGTAAGAAAAGATGCGTGGGGGGTGTGTTTTTTTTGTAACCCAGATATTACTGAATTTGAGCCACACGTATATGAACCTATTTTGCATTCGTGAACGGTGCGAATCGCTACATTTGACCATTTGTGATTGCAAAATAGCCTTGCAAGATGTATGAAAGGCTTTGGCAGTGGATTTTAGGTAATCACAATTTTTTGCAATTACTTAAAATTGCGACTCCAAATAGAGAATCTCAATTTGCGATTCCCTAAGCAGATGTACCAAACAATTCCTAAATGCAAACAGAGCATTTAGGAAATGCTATTACCATTCACTCCAAGTCAATGGTAACCATGTGCCATTTTTGAAAATGCACAAAACATGCATTTTTCAAAGTGCATTGTAGCACACACATGCCCTGTGCGCGCTTTACATGTGCACATTTGTTTTTGGGCTGCTTCAGAGGGGCCTCAGGCTGCCGGGCACCCTTGGTTTTGCATTTCCTAATTTGCGCTTACCAATTGGGTAATTGCAAATTAGGTAATGCAAAACTATTCGCACTTGTGGGCCTTGAGGCCCATAGGAGCGAATGGAGTAGCATCTCCTAATAGTGAGCCCTCCATAGATCCACAAGCTGAGAGATACCAATGAGGTCCCATTTGGTACAACCCTCCAGTTGTGCAACCTGGCCCAACCACCTACCTTTCTAGAGAGGAGTCTGTATGTGATATTCATGTCCCACCCTGTTCAACACTGAGCCAATCACTTGAAATGTCACTCTTGAGTGCTCCAGGGGGCAATGAAGGAGCGTCACACCATATACCATGTTCATAATGTTACTATTACCTATGAGTGTTACCTCTGTCCAAATGGCTGTATCTGCCCACCCTCACTGGAGTCAGTCATTCATCACAACAAGCTGTGACATACGCTAACATAGCTGTTTGTCCGTTGCCACCTTACTTCCATCCAATGTGGATTGGGTGAATCTCCCAAACGCGATGCCCGGAACCCGTTCAACCCATGAGTAGGGCCGTATTTTGGCTTGGACCCAGTAAACCATCGCAGGGGGGTCGAATATGGAAAGTTTTGAAGGACATAAAGGAAGCGCGGCAACACCAGCATCTTGACGAGCCACTTTACTGAGGATATTGAGGGGGAGCAGGATGGTGTTTTAATCAGTAAGGTTGGTTGTTAAGTGTGAAGCCTTCTGACCAGCACTGCTAATAAAAAGGATGAGGGCCTGAATTAGAGGTTGGTGGACGGTTTAACCGTTATGAGCGTGACGGATATTCCATCCAGTTCATTACAAGTACCACAAAAAAGAATGCACTTGTAATAAAGGCGACCCGGAAATCCGTCACATGTATGGCAGAGTTACCTGTAGGGTGACCAACCGTCCGTAAATTTCACGGACAGTCCGTAATTTCAGCTGTCTGTCCGTTGTCCGTGAAGGATTCTTTAACGGACGCCATTTGTCCGTAATTTTAACCACCCACCTCCCTTCTTGACTCTGATGCTGTTGGGGTCGGGTTTTTAACAGACTCCGATGCAAGCTGGGATACCCAGCAGCATTGGAGAGGCACAGTGGGATGGCAACCCTCACACCTCCAGCCCTTGATGAGCTGTTAAGAGGTGCTTGGAGGTGACTGAGAGGAAGGGGCTGCCGTTTCAGGAGCAGGGGGCATCCATTCACATGCAAACAGCCCTGAATGTGTCATGTCTCTGCAATTTAGAGGGGCCTCACACATCCCAGGGCCCCAAACATCCTAGAACCGGCCCCATTACACTGAGACAGCACGTGGTTTAAACAAACCTCGGTTCTGCAGACATGCAGTCTATTATGTAAAAAAATAAAGAAATGGCACAATCGCACCCACACTGATTGACAAAGTATGGTGGACAATCAGTTCTCTCGGAGTATCTCCTTTAAGTACTGTACATCACAGTGGGGAGTGGCAAAAGTAACATTTTGGAAAGAAAGCCTGTCTTCTCGTTGTCTTGTCCAGGAGGGGGTGAAAAGCCCTACCCCACCCTGGAAGAGACCAAGATGATACTAGAATACTGCACGCCCACTCCGGTGGCCACCCTGGTGGATCCTGTTCCCCCTTCTGGGATAGCTCCTGAACCCCCCCCCAGTGATGGCTCCTGTACCCCCATGTGGTGGCTCCTGCCCCCCCCCCCCCCGCCCCGCGCCTGTGATGGCTCCTATCCCCCCATGTGGTGGATCTGTCTCTGCCCTGGGTGGCTTCTGTTCCTGTCCTGGAATGGCTCCTGCAGCGAGGGTGAAGTTCTTGATGGGCCTCATCTCAAAAAGGATCAGCTAAAATTTAATATGTTAAGTTGGGCGTGTGAGTAAGTGAAGGGATGGGTGGCTGGCTGGATGAATTAGTGAAAAGGTAAATGGATGAATGAAAGATTGAATAGATGGATAATGAGAGAGGATGGATGGATTGATGAGTGATTGGAAGGATGGAGGAGAGAAAAGATAAATAGCTGGATGTATGGGTGGAAGGGTAGCTGGATGGGTAAAAGGGTGGATGGATGAGTGAAACGATGGATGAGTGAAAAGGTGGATGATGAGTGAGTGGGTGGATGGATGAGTGAAATGATGGATGGATGGGTTGATGAATTGATAAGTGCAAGGGTGAATGGATGAACGGATGAGTTAAAGGGTGGATGTAAGGATGGATGAGTGAGTGAAAGGGAGGGTAGATGGACAAAAGGATGAATAGATGAGTGAAGGAGTGAAAGGATAAATGGATGAGAGGAATGACGGATGAGTGATAGGGTCAATGGATAGATTCATGAGTGGATGAGTAGATGGATGCATGGGAGGGTGGATGAATGGATGGAAGGAAGGATTGCTAAGTGAAAGGGTCGATGGAGAGAGAAAGGGAGGATGAATGACTGAAAGGATGGATGGATGGATAACTGAAAGGGTGGATGGGTGGAGGGATGAGTAACTGGGTGGATGGATGAATAAATGAAAGGATGGCTGGATGGGTGAAAGGGTAAATGGCTGAATGGATGAGTGAATGGGTGGATGGGTAGAAGAGTGGATGGATGAGTGTACAGATGTATAGGGTGAAAGGGTGGATGGATGGATAATGGATTGATGAATGAAAGGATGAATGAAGGGATGGATGAGTGAAATGATAGTGGAAGGATACATGATGGCTAAGTTTGCAACTGGTTGAATGTTTGGATATGGTGGGCTTACTTATATACTATTGCGTGACCTCTGATGTGTCTGTAAAACGTATCCAATTGTCCTAAAGTTTTGTCCTGAATTTTGACCTCCTGTCCTGAATTTGTGTCCTGAATTTTGACCCTTTGTCCTGAATTTTTACACTCACCGTCCTGAATTTGCACCAATGCCAGTTGGTCACCCTAGTTACCTGGCCTTAAAACTCTAAATTAGGACCCGTGTATCTAACGAGATGGGGTTGCCTTTCTTGCATAGGAGAGGAGTGACGTCATGTGACAGGTGTGTCAGTGAGAGATAGGCTGACGTTCTTTAAAGAAAATACAATTATCGAAGCCCTTCAAATCTATCCTATCATTGTGTGGTGTACAGGAAGTGCTTCATAGGAGCTGGCAAAAGATCAGTGCGTTAAACACATGGTATGGAAACTGTCTCAGTGAGAAAGCTCACTAGGTTGGGGTTCTTCTGCAGTGATCTGTGTGTAACTCCTTTCTGGTCACATATTCCAATGTCACATCAGATTGCCTAGCAGGATAGTGCACCAGGTGAACAGTGTGAGTGTGTGTGGGGTGTATGTGCTTTTTTGCTATAATTTGATGTAATGTATGAATTCTAATTCTAAGACCAGTAGAGTCATCTGCAAAGGACATTATGATATCAATGTGAAGAGGAAGTGGGAACAGCAACACATCAGTTGCATCTATCTGAAATGGTAAGTCGTACCTTAGTATCTGTGGGTAAATAGTGTACAACCTATTCCACCACTCAACTTTCTAAAACTAGAAAAAAGGTGGCTTCTAACATTCATAAGAAAAAGGTAAATGATTAAAAAAAACACATTTGCCAGTTAAAGATTCTATATTTTCTTACTAAAAGCACATCTCTAAAGAAAAGATTTTTTTGATTGAGTTGGGGGTCTTCAAACATCTCCTATTCCCCCTGAAGTACATAAAAATCCATAGAGCACAGGAGGCTACCAACCAGGGGACCATTTGGTATTTACCCTTCTCTTACCCTTCTCTCCCTCTCCCCTTCCCAGCAAATAGATTCTGACTTTGTTAACAATCCCCCATGTAACTTATCAAGTGAAACGCTTTCCTTTAGCTAAAAACACCAAAGGCAAGAAGCACACGGGCATATTTACAAAAATAATTTGGATCGCTGTGCTATGCCAAATTTGGCAGTGCCACGCTCCAACATTTTTTAAATGCAGGGATGCGCTGTATTCACAAGAATACGGCGCAACCCTGTGTGTCCCGTAGCGCTGGAACAAAAAAAGCTGCCTACCACCAGCACAGGCACCCTGCGGGGCCTGTGCTGCAGGGGCGATTGTTTATGTGCCGGAAGGGACACCTTCCTGCACATAAACAATCAATAATGGAAATGCTGCAGAATTTCCTGATGTTCGTTTTTGGTGCTGCCTCAGCCATGTAAATCTGGCGCAGCATAAAAAAGCAATAGGTGTTACAGGGAACGCCCACTGCAGCACCAGTTGCATGCCCCTTTGCTGCAGAGGTCTGCGGCAGAAAGGGGCATATTTACAAGGTGGCATTAACTCATGTTAAGTGGCTTAGCACCACCTTGTAAATATGGGGAATGGCTCTAGAAACTTGTACATATGCCACCCCATAGCTTTAAATGTGAAAGGGTACTTTGCGTGAGATTGTTTTTGAGAGCCGTCGTCTTAATGCTAATCACTGTCATGCAGTATTTGTGGGACGAGAAGGTGTTCATTCAAACAAGGGTTTTCCAGGCCTTGAAGGACATACTCCTGTGCTGTGAATGATGATGATCCCAGGGAAACCCAAGACAGACACAATCACAATCGACTGAGAGTCGCTGGACCCCACAGCCACTCCAATAATACATTTATGTAGGTGAGGGTCACCCAGGACACCATCCTTAACCTATGCCTCTGAGGATGCTGGGAGGGAAGGAGCGGAATGTCACGAGTGTATGTAAGTGTGATTGGGCCGGGGAAGTGTCTCAGATTACCCAATAGACTTTGCAGTGTGTCCTTCTAGAAAAGATGACGCGAGTAACTAATATTTGGAAAGTGAAGACATCACTGGGAGGAAGAAAGGAATTTTGAAATGTAAACTTTTCTACGCATTTAGGTTGAACTTAGGTTGATATGTGTAGTACAGAAGGAGGTTGCTTCCAAACAATGCCCAATGTACATTATAGGCTGTATTCACTATGACAATGCTTTGGAGGTTAGTGGCTGCTGAAGTGATCTATATGTATGTTTCCTACAGCTCACACAACAATAACTTGGTAGGCTAATGCACCTGCTGCACAAGTGTCTGTGTGTGTGTGCACGCTTTCCTGTGCTTGTGTGTTTTTCTGTTAAAGATTATGGGGTAACCCCTGTGTCACTCAGAACCTGGGTGTAGGCAATATAATTTACAATGAGTTCGGATGGGTGTGTGTTTCTGTGCACTGTATAAAGAGGCAATGAAAATGTGAATGACACAGAGATAGAGAGAGACCTAACGATTACTTCTATTCCTTGTTACACGTTTATACCATATGAACCGAATTCCAAGGAGCAAATCTTAAAAGACAACATTTTTAAGACAACAAGAGCATCTCAAACTTAAGAGGTTGCACATACAACAATATGATGTGCGGGTTTGGATGAAGCAAGATTACAGCAACCAGCAAGGCATGAGGAGATGCAGAATGGCAACATGTATTGGATCATTGCTTAGTGATGGGGTTGGAATTGGTGCTAATTACTCCCTCCCCACCCCCGCGTTATGGTGTATAAGCTGTAGGAGGGATTGGTCTCTGGAAGGCTTTGAGAATTTCAGCGCTTAAGGCAAAATAGAATGTAACCACCAAGAGAGCTCACCACACTTTGCTATTTCTCTGCTTTATTTCTCCCTTTGCCACCACATCTCAGTAGTGTTCTATAGCTGTTCCCTTATTACCAATTTGTGACCCAAAACCCCAAGCACTGGTGCAGTTGATCTCGATTTTCAGTGTCATTAGAGACACTGACAGTGGTGTTTCACAATACTTCTGATTTCCAGGGTTTCAAGCAGGAAGTGTCAGAAAAGTAGGGATAATAAGGACAACTAGCTTATGGTGGATCCCTCATGGGCAGTGTTAGGTTGGTAGGATCCCACAGTGTACTGGGACTTCTAAGAGTCGGTTTTATTGGAAATACAACCTAAAGTGGATGGTAAACTCAACTAAGAGCCATAGAAGGGTGTGAGCAACACATCCCACTTGCCCTGAAGATGAGCCCCAGAGGCTGGGTCTACTCAGACTATAGTTGAGAGGCCTGCCAGCTCTCCAGGAGAATGTGTTAAGCAATGAGAGCCCGGGATGGTATTACCTAAAACTCTTAAGTAAAAGGGCCGGATTCTGAAAAAAGTAAGGAACTCTGCATCTGCTTGTGTATTCCCATGTTTGGAAGCAGAATTATGAAATCTTTGCGTTCACAGAAGCTTCCATGAGTACTCATGTGTGTTTCTAAGAGTACTTCAGGAAAAACTTTTTTAAAAACCCAATTAAACTGCAAACAGCAACAATCCTGTATCTGTGGTTTTACACAAAGGATGAACGCAAATGCACTATTTGTTGTCTGTGTTCTCTCTATTTGGGAAATATTTACTTATGGAGAAACTCCTCCTCTCTACATCCCTATCAGTTTTGGGTGGTGTATTTTGCCCATTCTCACCAATGAAAAGCATGTCATCGTGCTCTTGACAAGATTAAATCTCTGACAGTTTCCAGAGTTGGAAGAGATCAGCGAGAGTGTGAGTGTTCCCAAACTTACCAGGGGATTGTCAACCTGTGAAACCCCATTCCCTAACTTTAAAAGAAGATTTACTCATGCATAATAGTACCACCAGACTGGAGAAATAATAAGCAGTTATAAATCATTTTACAAGTGTGAATTTGCACTAGTACGTTGAGCCATTCGCATGTGTATGTCGAAATTTGATGTGCAAACAGCTATGACAATCTGGCCCACAAAGAGGGGCATATTCACAACACAAAACTAGTACAAGAAGTATCAAAATGGTTCTGTGAAGTATTTGAGCTGTACAGCAACAAAAATACCATTAGTGGAACATGCTTCTATTCGCTTTGACCTCTATTTGCAACGGACCATGCTCTGCTCACTCTTCGGGGACCCCCTTTGTCTCCAATGAGCAATCCAAGATCGTGCACCTTTCATTTGTAGTTTCTGTGTTCAGTCCTCGATGACACTTTCCTGATATGGCCCCTCCTTTAGATGGTGGTATCCTCTGCCCTGGTGAAGGACCACTAACCCCAGATTGAGATGCTCCTGCCCGCCTATGGGACATATTTATGTCTCCTGAGCATCTACCCTTACAGCAGTTGCACTGAAGGCTGTTCAATTGGCAGGGCAGACATCATGTGTGATGCTACGACATATAAACGTTTTTCTTTTTCAAGAATACATTTCTAAAGTGAGAGTTGGATCTACCTACACAATGAGGCTATTGCGCCACCATGGTCGAGCTGTAGGCGGGCTACCAGGTCAATGATTTCTGCCAGTGGACCGGGTTGAAGCTTCGCTGTTGGCAGTAAATTGGGGATAGAACCAGGAGTTGGCATGATGAGTCAACTGCCAAATTAAGGTGGTTCACCCACTCTGCCCAACTCTAATTGAGATCTATAGTGTCTAACATGCCAGCCCCCGAAGTTCTGACATGACCAAACATGCTTGTTTTGTGCTAGCAAGTTAAGTGACATCACGTAGGACACGACAGAGTAGAGTCACCAGAACATGCGCCCACATTTTGGGCCAGAATGGTAATTGGCTGTTCATTGACTCATTTAGCATTGTGTGTGTCTTGGTCCTTGCTAAAAAGTTGATATTTGATGGGTATTTTGAAGTTGGTATTTGATATGTTCACATGCGACATTTCGCTCTGTTATTCGCTTTCTGTGCAACACCACTCTTTCCTTTCAGTCACTCCCTGTGTCTGCGCTTTATCACCCTCCATTTCCTTTCTCTCTCCTCTTTCCATACAATGCCCTCTCATCCTTTGCAGTTTTCCATAGCTTTACACTACCACTGCTCTGTTAGTTCATCTCTCTTACTTTCGGTCTTTCACTTACTTTTTGTCACACACTCCCTTCCTTTCCCTCTCTCACTCTTTCTTTGTCTCCAACTCTGCCTGTCACTATTTCTTTCTCTCACACACTTTCTTTTCACTATTTCTCTTTTCTTCTCTCCCTCTCACTCATGTTCTCTCTTTCTCTCTCTCACTTCCTCACAGTTTCATACTTTCTGTCACACTCCTCCTCAGTCTTACAATTTTTTACTCGCCCATTTTCTCTTTTGCTTTCACCCTCCATCTTTCTCCTTCAATTTCCCTCTCTCTCACATACAAACACTCTTTGTGTCTCCCTCTTTCTCTCATTGACCCCCTCTTTATGTTTTGCTCCCTCTATCTTTCTCTCACTCCATCTTCCCTTCCTCTGTCTCTTTGTTTATTGTCCTTGTCTCTAGGTGTCTGAGGAGTCGCTTTGTGTTGGACATGGCCTTCCCTGCAGAGTCATTCCCAAACTTTTTTTCTTTTCCCCACCTGTTTTCTGAATCCGTTTTTGTTGGCTTTTAGCTAAAGCGCTTGTGCTCTCTACTTTAAACATGGTAAAATTGGCTTACACCCAATTGGCACATTTAATTTACTTGTACGTGCCTAGTAAAGTGGGACTACATTTAGCCAGGGCCTGTAAATTAAATGCTACTAGTGGTAATGCAGCATTTAATGTGCCAACAACTTAAGTAGCCCTTTTTAAGCATGTCTCAGGCCTGCCATTGCAGCCTGAATGTAAAGTTGTAAAGTTTTAAAGTGCCATTTTGGCGTGTAAACCTTCCTTTTCAATACATATAAGTCACCCCTAAGATAGGCCCTAAACAGCCTATGGGGCAGTGTGTAGTGTATTCAAAAAGTTGTCCATGTACTTTTACTTTTTACATGTCATGTTTGTGAACAACTCTCCAATTCATTTTTCATTATTGCAAAGCCAACCTCTCCCCTAGGATAACATTGAGGTACCTTATTATGTTTAATAAGTGATGACTTTTGATTGTGAGCAAATGAATTCCATGTTTTGTGTCTGAGGAATTGTATTTTGAAACCTTCTTTAATGGTAAAGTCAGATTTTAAGTCACAATTCTGAAAATGCCAGTTTTAGAAAGTTGACATTTTCTTGGGCTAATCATATGGTTCCTGCAGCCTCTTTCTGGGTCACATGGCAAGGTGTAATTGGCAGTTGGCCTTTGTGTAGTCCTCCTAGACAGCCACACAATACAGAGTCTGGATGTTGGCTGGATGATCATCTATGGCAGGACGAGGGGCGGAACTGTCACCTACCAAAAGTTGCAATTCCACAGGGCTACCTCAGCTCACACACTAAAGGCTTAACACTAGCCTACTGTTCCCCCAGACAGACTGGGACCAGGGCATACAGACTGGAAATTCCAGACACCTCTCTAAGATGAGGACTCTAGAAGCTTTTCCCACTTCAAAGTGGACCCTCAGACCCAGCCCTTTGGTATACTTCAGAACCTGTAGACAGCTCAGAGAAGAACTGCTGTGTTGCTCTGCTGCAGGACGGACTGTATTACTGCCCCTCTACTCTGCTTCTGTGCTCCCCTGCTGCCTTAGTGAGAAGAACAGGACCTGCATCTTGAAACCAGCACCACCAGAGTGACACAGAGGGCTATGTTGGCTGGCCTCCTGATTAGAGCCTGAGAGACAGAGCCTCGGTGACAAACATTTTGACCCCTGCACCTGGACTCTGCCTGCTGCGAGTCCTAACCCCCCAAGTGGTGACCCTCCAATCCTGAATCCTTGGAAGAGGGGCTAAAGGTGCTCTGCCAGCTCCACTGTGGTCTTTACCAGAACTGACGCAGTCGACACAAACCCAAAGTTGCTTTTCGCAGCGCCTCATCAGAACCAACACAGCACGATGCAGTCCCGACAGAAGCCCACATATCAGCTTATGAAAACTGCCCCTGTGAAATGCATACTCGACATGGACTTTGCAGTTCCTCATTGGAACCAACTCAGTGCAATGTAGCCTCAAAGCAAGCCAGCATCACAGCATTCGCAACTCCACAGAACTACTTCTGCGTGACGCATCCTCGATGCAGACCTCGCATCGCTCCTTGGGGTTGCCGCTGTGCTCTGCAATGCTCTGCAACCGGGATTAAAGGTACATTTCTAAGTGGGACTAACTGTGTCCATGTATCCAGCCTGCGCTCCATTACAGTCAGTCTGAACTTATGACTTTATCCCGGTACAGTGTGGTCAGATAACCGCAGTTGGAGCTTGGTGCTTTTAAGCATTATTTTTTACCTAAACCTTTAAAATTGCACAACTCCTGTTCCACTAATTGGATTTTTGTTGTTTGGTGTCAAATTATTTAAGTACATTTCACTCTATTTTTCTCAAATTGTATGGGATTTTTCTTGTGTTGTGTTTTCACTTTATTACTGTTTGTGTGCGGCATAAATACTTTACACATTGCCTCTAACTTAAGCCTAACTTCTTTTATACCAAGCTACCGGAGGGTTAAGCACAGGTTAATTTGGGGTTCACTTCTGTTTCACCAGGAAGTGAATTGTTGTTGCTGCTTGAAAGGGGTTTCACTACCATCAAACAGAAGCCCAATTTTCTACACTTTCCATTAATCCTACTCTGCTTGTCCGAGTTTGTATATACTCTCCTTCTCTTGTGACCCCTCTTTCTCACCATGTCTCTTATCCCACTCTGTGTCTTTTTACGTCCACCTCTTCCCTTCTCCCCGACTCATTCCAGGTCCTTAATTCGCTCTGAAGTGCCACCCCTTCTCCCACTCTCCTGTCTACTCCTTGAAACCCCCCTTGTGGCCTTGTCTCTTTTTTCATCTCTTCCCATCATTACTCCCACACTCTGTCCAGACTTCTCCTCCAACTCATTACAGAGTGTCACCCCCCAACAGCATTCTTCCACCTCATCCTCTCTTTCTCTCTGTTAGTTTTTGTGCTCTCCCTTAATTTAATGTCATGTATTCCCCATTTCTCCCTCATTCTTCTTTCTCTCTATATTGCTCTGTAATTCATCCTCCATAGCTCCCTCACTCTGTCATTCTTCTTCTTTTCTCATACTCTGAGAGGGATGCAGAATGAATTGCCACAGCACTCACAGCTCAGTGGCGGCTCTTCTGCTATGGCGGACGAATGTTTCCCCCCCTCACCAGCAGCCTTAAACATTAAAAATAAAACAATAATAAACCAGGCCCCACTCACGTGTAAGGTCACACTTTTGATCCATTTTTTTTCACATTTCCCCACCTTGATGGTGGATACCCCAATCATAGTTCCCTGGTCTGATCATTCCCTGATACCCTTTTCTTTTCCTCTTTCAGACTTTACACCCCCAATACTCCAAGGAACCTAGTGTGCTCACTAGGAAAAGGACCAAGATTGACACTGAGACCCTCACTAAGGTACTCTTAACTTTTCCCCCTAGCCCAGGTGTGAACATAAATCAGGCGGAGAGGAATATTCATTGCTGGATCTGTGAAGCCTTAGACACTATAGCCCCACTAGCTCCAAAACGTCAGACACGCTACTCTCCCTCTGCACCCTGGTTCAATGAGGAACTAGTGGCAGCTAAAAAAGCATGCAAACATCTGGAACGCACCTGGTGGATGGATTATAACCAGAGTTGCGGATCCAATGTTAAGTTAGCACTCAAACGTTATCTCACGCTCATTAGAAAGACGCTGAGCGAGTTCAATGCACTGGAGATAGACAGATGAAGTAACTCCACTAAAGAACTCTTAATGATTCTCAAATACCTCTCCTCCCTCAACTCGCTTGTGAACTCTCTTGCAGGATAATTGCAACAACATTGCTCCCTTCTTTGCTGCTAAAGTAGCCAAGATTTACTGAACTTTCCTGCCAGAAGCCAAGGACTGTAGCATCATATTTGGCAATACTGAGAATGTATCCACTCAGGGTGACCTTGGGCTTTTTACCTGCTCGTCGATGAAGGAAATAGTGGAACTTTTTTTACATTTTAAATCGGGATCCCTTCTAGTTCCGGCTCCACTAAGGATTCTCCAGTTAGGAATGCTTCAAATCCTTCTCCATCTTAGACAGTTAATTAAGTTGTCTCTTAAATGGGATGGGCACCCCAGAAATGGAAAAATGCAATTGTGCTCCCCGTTCAGAAAAAGCTTACAGTTGAACCTTTGATTCGGGATAATCTCAGACCCATCTCTCTGTGTGAAAATTGTGGAAAAACGTGTTAATTATCAATTCACTCGTTTTATTGAAGAAAGAGAACTACTTTCCCCCTCTCAATCAGGTTTACCGACTGTCCGCTCAACAGAATCTACCCTACTTCGCGCAATGGAAATGTTAAGACAAAATGCGGACTATGGTCTTACCTCTGCCTTAATATTGCATAACCTGAGTGCTGCTTTTGACACTGTATCCCATGGCCTCCTGATTCAGAGGCTAGGAGAGTTTGGCATAGGTGGCTTGGCGCTCAAATGGCTTTTTTCCTGTTTGTCTAACCGCACATTTTAAGTCGCACAGACACCTTTTACATCTGGGACATTAACTCTTCCACAAGAAGTCCCTCATGGTTCTATTCTAAGCCCCACTCTATTTAATATTTATATGCATCCCCTAATGGAGCTGATTGAGAGATATAATGTAAAGTCAGTATCATATGCTGAAAATATGCAATTGATTGAGACTCTCTCTCAACAGAAGGACAGCTCGACCCACCAGGTTTAATTCTGCCTAGTGGAACTGGCCTTTTGGATTACTGAGCTGTTTAAACTCAGCGCCAATAAAACTGAGATTATGATCGTTGGCAAGGCTCCATTTATATGGTCTGCAGCATGTCCCCGAACCCAAATCGAAAGTTAAAATCTTAGGAGTGCAGTTTGAATCCAGTCTCTCCTTAGAACCTCAAATCAGTAGAGTAGCAGGGAAGTACTTCGGCACTCTGAAAATGTTAAGGAAAAACGCTGGACCTTATCCCTATTGAATTACGCAAAACTATGGTTCATGTGTGGATTACAGCCCAACTAGACTACTGTATTGTGCTTTATCTGGAAATCACCAAAAGGAGCATAAGAAAGCTCCAAAGACTGCAAAATGCTGCAGCCCGTTTGTCCTCAACCTTCCAAGAAGGGCTTCGGCTACAGCGGCTCTACCCTCTATGCATTGGTTTCCACTGGAAAAGAGAATCTGTTTCAAAGCTATCTGTTTTTGTCACAGGATTTTGGCCTTAAAGGGTCCCATATATATACACCCCTTGATACAGCTTTACTCCCTACGGTGCATCTGAGATCCTCTGTGGCCAATCTTGTGCAAATCTCTACGATCCTGAGGGCGGGACTTAGAGCTCTCTCTTTCTCCTTTTTCGCAGCTCAGGATTGGAATCCCCTTCTGGCTCCGTTAAGAGCCAAACCCTCTGAGACTCAGTTTAGGAACCTTTTAAAAACCTGGCTCTTTAGTTCCACATCATCTGCTTACTGGGCCCTCTCTCTTTCTTCTCTTTTCTGTTTGGTTCTAATGCAGCTGGGTCAGGGTTTAAGCAATGGGACACGCCGATGTGGTGTCACCAAGTGCTCTATAAATCCGCATATTATTATTATTTTATATTATTATTATCATTTGTTTTCTAGAGGCTGAGTTTTGGGGGCAGGCCAAGTGGGGGGCAGGCACAAGATAAAATGTATTGCACTGGTGTCAGTGCGCATGACGGTTTGGCCGCTCCTCTCCTGCCATGCGCACTGAAGCTGTCGCTAAAGCGAGCTACGTTGCCAAGTTGGAGAGAGCAGGCACAGGTGCCCAGTAAGTGGGAGCGGAAATTCACAGCGCTCAGGCCAATCCTGATTCTGCTTTCATGCTGCCACCAGCAGCATGAGGGAAGAGTCAGGATTGGCCAGTGGAGCGTGTGCTGCGGAGGAGAGGAGCTTAGAAGAGCGTGATGCAGCAATCCGGTGATGCAGGCAGGTAAGGTGCTTTCTCTTTTGTTTATTTGTGTCATCCGTCCGTCCCCCGACACACCCCCCACACCCAGTCGTCTCCTCCCCCCCACCTTGCCACTCTTTCGAGATACCTGCCGCTACCGCACAGATGTGCCTTCAGTTTCTGAGCTCCAACAGAAGCAACATTTCTGGTGGATATGAGGAAGTCACCTCCATAGGCAGCCAAACTAGTGGCTGATGAACACATCTGAGAAGGGTAAAATGCTGAGCCAACTCTATGGACACGGGGCTGCACATTTCACACGAGTTCTACATCACGGACCCTTGGCGGAACTGCTGTGCCAATTGTACATCATGGTGTCTAGAAGAGTAAAATGGCGGCCTGTCTGGAAATGGGGCGTGGCCTTGGAGCATAAAATGAGTACGATTTCTGGGCCATTAAGTTCAGGCCCGTTTTTGATGTCTGATGCTGTTGATTTTGTATGTGAAACTATTATTCCTGTCTGGTATATTTTGAAGAATTAATCTCTTTTTTATTTACACCAGGTGTGAACTCCACCACCGCTGTAAAGAACTTTCCTGCAGTAAATAATTGTGCCGGTGTTTAAGCCTGACAAAAAAAGTGTGCTGAACAGTGAAATCATTGACATGTATATTGGCGCTTTTTTTGTCTCAAAATGGCTTCAATTAAAGTTGGCACAGTTAAGTTCAATAGGTACAGTAACTTATGGTATGCCACATATCAGAACTATGAGATGTGCAGTAATCACGGAACACCTGCAATTGTGTCCTGACAAATTTCGGCAGGTCCAACTTGACGAGATTTCGCAGAGTAAAATGTCTGGTAAATACAGAGAAAGTTGCAAAATATCTATGCTATGGTTCATTTTCCAGTCAATAATCGAAATTGGTGCAATTTTTCTCATCAAATAAATTCTGATCCCTGCAGGATTTTATTGAGCACAATAACTATCGCTCCCTCCCCCCCCTGGGCAAACAGTAATCGGGAACAACGTATGTTTTTGTTCACATTTTCTACCACAATTTTGAGAGAGAAACTTCTAAATTTCAGGCAATTTGAAAGGTTTTCCATAGAATTTGACAAGAGTCATGGACGTGAAGTACCAACATTTTGATACTACTAGAGTTGCCTTAGGTAATGTATTTCACTACTTGTAAAAGTTTATCTGAGAAATGTTCCAGGATTTTTTTGAAAAAGTTTTTATCTGCCTATTTCAGTCTTGTAACAATAACTGCTTAACAAGGCTGGCTAACCCAATAGATAAAACGATTTGAGTGTGGATAGAAAAATCAACTGGTCGAAATATCTTTTGATAGAATCTTTTTTACAACTGTTTTAATCGAAAACTACTTTCGTATTTTTCTTTTTAGCTTGAAAACATTTGATTTGAACCTAAACTACCATTTTCCAAACAAAAATAATACAATCGAGAAAATTACGAGCAGGGAGAGAGCTACTGATCGTAAACTAGGGTACCTTCACTATACCATGACGCATAATAAAGTGTTTTGTTTAAGTTATCAATACTTTACTGGTTGTATTAAAGTTTCACTAAAAAGAAATTCTCAAAAATTCAAAAAATAAACTTTTGACCAAATTGTTTTCACCCACATTGGCTCAGTTGGGTTGCGCACCTACCTTTAGTTTTGTACTAAGAGTCATTAAGTAATTGAAATCCTCTATACTACTTTACATGCCTCAGAATACTGAAGTTCCACGTATTTTAATTTCAAGTGCAGCCCTCTTTTCTTATTAGCAACGTTTATGTTTGATCTGTCATGGCCGGTTGAAAACACTATGGCTACATTTACTGCATTGTATTCTTCATTTATTTGTGTGGCAATGTATTTTTGCTTAGCATTTTCACCAGAAATGCTCATCAGGTGTTATATATGGAGTAAAGTACCCCAAGTGTACATTATAAGGATATTTAATTCATGGCATTCTGTAATCCCAGGACAAAACGCAGTCTCTAATTTCTCTATACTCAGTGACTTGGTACACACCCAGTCACCAATTATAAAGAAAAGACATCAGGACTCGACTGCTACAGTCGAGTTTTCACATCACCATGCCTACTACCAGAGCCAGCAGCCCAGGTGAAAGGCAGGTTGGGTCAGGGAGCATAATTGAAGCAGCTGTTTAAAGCAACAGAAGGTTGCTTTTCTTTCTTCTGCTCCAGTTTAAAAACTTATAATGACAAGCAGAGGGAACATGTCTATTTTTTCACTCCTTAGAGAAACGCTAGAATCTTACAGAATATGTCTACACATTCCAAGTCACTGCAGCTTTTTTTTTCTTTAAACAGACTTGTATCAACTGTTTCCAATATCTGTTTGCAACAACTAATAGGGTTTTGATGTGTTTAATTTTGTACTAGAGGTTTTCTTTTTATTCTTCATATTTGCAAACATGCTCACTCTTTCATATGAAAGAACCATGCACCAAAGTTTTAAGTGGTTTGTGGAAAAGGTGATGGTGTTAGCACATGATATGGTATTATAAGTCACCTTGGAGATCAATAACCTGACGAACCAACTTTGGCCTCGTTCCTATATTTTGTTAAAGAATGCCTCAGTGACTTGCGAAATCCTTACAATGTATGGCAGGAGGTACTTTATCCCCTATAACGCTGATCACAGAGGATATCAATGACTGCAGAGAGAAACGAGACTGAAAGTTGAGTTCTTTATAAAGTCATGGAAACCGAAGCTACTTTGCAATATACTTATAACACACAGTAGAAGTATTTTATTCCTTATAATATTTCATTATATTGTTCACTTTCTCACAATCTTTTGTTTATCAAGCTGTCTTACTCCTTCTTAAATCAGAGATTCTGTGGTTTTGGAAATGTGTAATAAGTGTGAAATTTGTATTGTTAAAATAAATAACCATAAAACTGGTTGCAATATATATTTTGAACAGTTTAATGAAAGGCACTTTTAAAAATCCTCTGTAGCTTTGAATGTATGGTAACATATTAATATATTCCAACGTCCTTGCAATGAACACCAGCAGTTCAAAAATGCATATACTGTTGTCAATGTTTGCTGAACAACTAATGATTGAAATTTTTCACGCAAAATAGTTCAGAAGAGTAGGCTAAAGGGCGGGTTAACTCTTTCATTGTTTAAACAGCAGTTGCCATTCTGTTCCTTGGCCTGTCAGCCCCACAGTATGATCTAAAGAGGCGCTGTGATGTAACATTTCACTTGTAATAACTTATAATAGTACAGTAGTGATGTCATTTTCTAATAACAGATGACTATTGACGTCAGCAGACGACTGCTATAAGAGAGTTGGAGACAGTGTATTTATACGTCCCTCAGGCTTCTGTACAGTGTATATAAGTACTCCTTAAGACCTCTTATGTAGATAATCCCTATACATCAGCAAATAGGGGCAGGTTGGTGAACAAGGCATTAAAGATGAATACAATAATTACATCCACCATTACACATTACATTCCGGGGAGTTGTGGTGAACATGGAAGTGCGGATGTTGTCCTAAGAGCATTGGTAGGGCTTAGTGGACAAACAGAACTCTTATACATTGAGGCAGTAGTGCTTGGGGGTTCTTTGCAGATGTCCATGTGGAGGGCATATTTAAGGTACAGGGGTGAGTGTTCAATGGTGGAGACACAGCAGGGAAATTATCTGATTCTTGGCTAGTCACGGGGGCACAAAGGGGCCGGGAAGCAGCACTCGGTTTGACCCAAGGCAAATGGTCAGCACAAGGTGGGTGCAGGAACCATGGCCAGGTCTGGAAACAAGACTGTGTACCCTGTGTGGGGATTGGTGCTCCGCTGTAAGGAACATGTAATCCCAAGGCAAGAGTAGTTCTGGCTAAAGACAGCTGCACAGGTGCTAGTTCCACAAGGTAATAATGGTCTGAACTCACCCTCTAATGGTCAAACTACTCCAAAACCACAAATACATTAAAACAGAAAAAACACACAAAAGGGAGTGCTTCAAGTGTCCAGCAATTGTACTGTAGAGTTTGTTCTCTTTGTTTCTTCTCTCCTCCTTTCATGAAGTACACATAGTTCAATGGTGTTACTATCAATGCACTCTTCTCCAATATCAATATAACATGGGAGCTGTGTTATGATGTCTCACAACAATTCTCCTTATTATTCTTCAATACATCAAAGAAACAGCCCGGCCACTGCGTTTCGTCCTCAGGGAGGACTTCATCAGGGTTCATGCATTTCTTTACAGCAAGAAGGTCAGTGACGGTGGTGCACTGCCGTAGTATCCGGTTGAGCTTACAGAACCCAATGGGTGTGGATATTAAGCTGTGATATTTATATGTGGTCACCTGGCATTTCTCTTCGACAAAATAGGAGTACGGTTGTTCCAACAATTCCGGGGAGAACGCATCCATTATGCCTATAAATGCAGAGCCTGGGGGTGGAGACTGCATCTTGAGCATAATATATTTTACATCTTACCCTTCATCGTTAAGATGACAGGTAAGGACAGGGGCAGTTTCTGAGTGTTTTTGAAGAATAATGTGTGTACCACAGCCAACATTGAGGATTGATGGAGAGATTCTTAAAAGGGCTGACGTTTTAACAACTTATATTATGCTAACTTACCTACCAAGGCTGGTTGATGGCATTATAGGGTGGTAAATCATGGCAAAATGTGATGTGTTAAAACTCTGTCTGTATATATATTTTGTGATTGGAAGCATTTATTTTAAGGATGCTCCAACACTTTTACTGACAGAAAAAACATTCTGAGGGGAATATTTGTTAAAAAAATAACTTGCGTAGCAAGTCATTTTGCTGTGCTCCGTGATAGGGAAAGTCAGGACCGAGCTGTATTTAACAGTATATGGTGCATTCCTGTCTTTTCCCTGCACTGGAGCATAATGTGCTGCCTAATTCAAATGCAAGCACCCTTGCAGTGTGGTGCAGGATTGCCTGTGTTGTAAGCAGGATTATTTTGTGCAGGGAGGGACATCTTCCTGCACAAAAACAATTCCCTGAGGCATGTATCTATTTCTGTGTGTGCTGCAGAATGCAGCACACATAGAAAGAGGAAAAGAATGAGGAAAAATAAAGATATTTCTTTTCATTACATCGCACCTGGGAAGGTGTAGCATTTTTACGCATTCTCAAGTCTAAAAATAACTTAAATCTGGGAATGTTCACCTTTTATTTCTAGTAAGGTTTGGCGGTCTTTGGATAGTTATACAGAGTTGTTGTCTCCACGCTTGAAAACTCAATATCTTTTTGATACCCTCTCTTAGTTTACTTTCCATCACTGGCTGCAGATGTCCCATCTCTCCTCTTCGATTTGTTTCATCTCTTTGTTTCCTTTTCTATCCCCTCCTATCTTTTCTCTCAAATCTTTTCTTTGTTCTTCTTTTTCACTTCCCTAGGTGAATTTTCTTAGTTATGAAACAATACATTTAGTATATGCCTTCTCCTTTTTCTTGATCTCGATATATGTAATTATTTGGATTGTCCTATCTTTCTGGAATCCATATTATATTTCATGAATTTTGTAACACTTAACATATAATAGGATATGTATTTACCTACCTCTTTAAAATAACAGTCTGTTTTAATCCCTTTTATCCCAGACCATTGTATTGTCTTATGAAATTGTTCTAGCTTCACAACTTGTCTGATTGATTATAGATAGATTTTATTTTATACGAGTGTATTGTTAATGTATTACTATTGTATTATGTTTTAAAAACACAATAAAGATATTTGAACAAAAAAAAATCTGGAAATGTGCCAAAATCCATGGGTGAAGAGTTGGGAATATTCACGCTCCACCCATGGAAGGCCTCCCTGGGGCAGAGTAACAGCGCAGTGATTTGCACCGCATTGCGTTTACTCTAGATTTATCAAGCCACTCGGGGCCACGCAAGTTGGCCTTGCGCGACTTGATCAATCTTACTTAGGAGTTGCGTTCCTCTTACGCCCTGATGCCCACTGCAAGGGTGACGCAACTCTTTGAAAAATGTGGCACCTAACTCATTGTTTTATCAAAATATGAATGCTGTGCGTGCATTATTCCTTTTCCTTAACTACTTCATGCTGTTTTGCGGTGTTGGTTCATTTGAAGGATCTGGCTGGATAAGCACATTTTCCTGATAGAGGAGTACAGCAGAAAAGTGTTCCAATGCTCGCCTTTAAACAGTGGGGGGCATATTAATGAGTCACTCTTGCACCACGCAACATGGTGCAAGAGTGACGCATGCCAAAAATGTGATTTATGAAGCCACACAAGTCCCCCTTGTCCCTCTTGGACCTGAGCCGCCTCATAATTCTGGAGCAACGCAATGCAGCACAAATCGCTGTGTTTCGCTATTGTTCCCTGGGGAGGCGTTCCATGGGGGTTTTGTGGGTGTTCTCAAGGAACTTCCATGTTTTTTGATGCATTCCCAGATTTGCTAAAAGTGGCAGACCTGGGAAAGTGTCAAAAAGATATGCCTTCCCATGGGAGGCATAGCGAGGAGAAATATCGTTATTTCTCGCCGTTACTTCCTCCTTCTATGTGTGCTGCATTCTGCAGCAAACATAGAAAGGGCAATATGCCTCTCTGGAATGTTTTTGTGCAGGACGGTGCCTCTCTCCTGCATAAAAACAATCCTGCATGCAACAGAGGCCCCCTTGGGCCATGGTGCAAGGGTGCTCGCGTGGGGGCTTGGCAGCCAATGGAACCAGCGCAGGGACAAAGGCAGGAATGCGACATATTCCTTTAAACATTGCGCATTCCTGCTCTTTCCCTGTCACGGGGTGCAGCAAGGTGACTTGCTGAGCTGCCTGACTTCCTAATAAACATGCCCCCTGGTTGGGCTACACCCAAGGAATTTTCCAACACGTTCTTGTAACTTTTTCTTTTGTTTAACCCTGTTTCAGGGATGCATGCAATCTTCTCTAGACTTCGACACACAATGGGATCAGGGGGGGTGTGTCCTCGTTCTTCGTGACATCATTTTTTTAAGTTACTTTCTTTGGTGCATTACCAAATAAAAGTTATATATCCCCATAATCTTGAAATGCCATCTCTGTCAGTCAGTCAGTCAGAATACTTTATTTCGATAAATCAATATCATAAAAAGACAATGGTACTGTACAAAATATACATTATTTACACAGATAGAGTAAAAAGGATATATAGCCATTTAAAAATTTCCAATGAATTTCATAAAATTTCATAAAATCACAGTAAGAAAAATAAAACCATCAGCCACCTCTGTCTAATCAGAGGATATTACAAGGATGATACAAAGCTGGAGTGATGTCATGATGATGGGGTGATGACACAATGCTTGAGAGTCGTCACATTGCTGGATTGATATCATAATACTGAATTGATGTTATGATGTCATGGTGCTGAAGCCATGCGACAACGCCTCAGTGAATTTACAATGTGATGTCACAATTCCTAAGGGATGTCATAATCCTCAAGTGACTTGATAATGCCTGAATGAGGTCACAATGGAGGAGTGAAGTCACAATGCTGAAGTGGTGGGTCAGTGCTGGAGTGATGTCATAATCAGAGTAACGAAATATTGATGAATTAATTTACAGCTGTGGCGCGGTGTTACACTTCTAAATTAACCTGATGCAATATTACAAAATTGAAGTGACGTCACTATGCGAGTGTGATGTCATAATTCTGAAGCCATGAACTGAGGGGTTGTTATAATGCCGTAGTGACATCTCAGTGCTGAATGAATGTTTCATGCAGGACTAAGGTCATCCGGAAGTGACGCCCCAATTCTGTGAGCGAAATCATAGCTGTGGAGTGATGTCGCAATGCAGGGATGATGTCATAGTTGATATATGATGCTGCGGTGCTGTGGATCATGTTGCAATACTAGAGTGATGTCACAGTGCGGGGCGATGTTAAAAAGATAAAGTGCTGATACCCTACTGGCACGAGGTTACCACGCTGGACTGAAATTACAGTGCTGCAGTGTTATGTTGTGTAATTTATGTTATACACCTTTAACTATGTTCATTCCACATTCCACTGTACATGTAATTCAGTTGATGCCGACTGCTTTCCTGTCAGGTTGTGTACCTGCTCTTCTCTACATTAAACTTAATTCAACCTATATGGAGTAATCAATTCAATTCAACACGAAGTAAAGTTGCAATGGGGGAGTGCTGTCGTAATGCTGGACTGATGTCACAGCAAAGGAGAGATGGCACTGTGCAGTGGTGATGTCATATTTGTGGACTGGTGGTGCCGGGCTTGAACGCCACGTCACAGTACTCGAATGATGTCACAAAGCAGCGGTGATGTAAAGTCGAATTAATGATGCAGAGCTGGTATGATATTTCATTGTTGGATTAACGGTGCATTAATATTACAGTGCTGCAGTAAAAGTACAATAGGGAAGTGATGTCATAATGTTGGAGTGATGTCATACCACTGGATTGATGTTACAAGGCAGAGCTGGTGTCATATTTGAAGTGGTGATGCGGCGCTGGGATGATGTTACAACGCCGTAACTGATGTCACAATGCATTGATGATGTCATAAAGTTGAAGTGGTGATGCAGTGGCTGGTTAATGCCACAGTGCTGCAGCAAAGCTGCAATGAGGGAAGGGTGTTATAATGCCGGGGTGATGCAATAGCGTTGGAGTGACTTCACAGTGCATTGGTGATGTCATAGTTCTGAAGTGATGTAACAGTGTTGGGGCGATAGTACAATACTCGAGTGACGGGCAATGCAGGGTGGTGCCATGAAGCTGAAATGATGATAAAGGGTTTCATTTATATGACAGTTTTGCAGTAAAGTTGCAATCAGGGCGTAATGTCGTAATGCCGAACCGATATTAAAATTTTGAACTATGTCACAAAACAGGAGTAATGCCATGGCACTGAAGTGAATTTGCAAAGCTGGGGTTACGTCATAATGCAGGGGTGATATCATGAGACTGAAGGGATGCTACAATGAGAGCATAGTGCTGAAGTAAAGTTGCAGTGCTTTCGTGATGTCACAGTTGTAAAGTGAGGTAATAAGGCTGAAATGATATTTGGTTCAGATGTGAACTTACAATTTTAGAAAGATGTCACCCCGCTGAATAATGTTGCTGTACTGGAGTGATGTCACAACGCCAAGTGAAAGCCTGCAGTGACGTCACAATGCAGGGGTGATGTCACAATGCCGACATTTCGTTACAGCTCTGGGGTGCTGTAAGATTACTGGATTGCTGTTGCTGTATGGTTGAAATGAGATCTGGGTGAAGTGACGTCACAATGTTGTGAAGTAACAATAGCAATGAGATATTCAAATGTCGGAGTTATGACTCAAAAGTGAGGTGATGTCACAGTGCCTGAGTAATATAATAATAGATTCAACATCCCTCACAGTGGGTAAGCAATGCAAGTGTAGGGAGACGCGTGACCTTTCTTTAATGAGAAACAAACAAGAACCTACCAAAGAATGCCGACGGAAGCCTGGTGAAACTGTATTGCAATAATATATGCACAGTATAATCAAAGACACTGGAATTTCGAGTTTCTGTGGCCGCTGCGCTTTCCACATACTTTTAAATTTACCACGCTTGCCACATAATCGATATGTGCTGCATAATTAAAAAATGTTTCTCACTCAGACAGACCTAAGGGATCTGAAAAACACCACTGACGGATGCTGCGTGGTTTTAGATCCTTTGTAGAGGTTATCTGGTCACCTTTCAGTTGTTTGTCTGTCTATTTGGGTAAAACTGGTACTAACGAACCGAAACTTGTACATAAACAGTAATGTGCGTTAAAATGACAAATTAGCAAAATCATGTCGCCAAAGTATGCGTCTCACTATGCCACATCATTTTCCCTTTCTTGTCCGATATTTAATAAACTGGGCCACATAATTTGTTTTTCCTTTGCCGCACAATTCCAATGACCCCTCTAGTATACCTAAGCCGACAGGTGCATGCTGAAATTTTCACTGGGACAACATCAACGAGCTCTTTATGTCAGTCGAGATTTGGTGAAGGGAGAAGCGTTTTGGGAACAAACGTGTCTGTGTTGCCGAGCGGTTAGGTAGACTTTGAGAGAAACTGTTGTCATCTATGCGCCGCAGCGCTATCTGCAAGTAAGGAAAGCGATACTCAAGGCGCTAGACAACTTGCCAGCAACTGGCGCCTTAGGCAACCCATGCATGAAGCGGCCCAATCGGGTTTTCCCATTCAAATCATTCCTAATTTGATATTTTCTCACGTTTACTGCTAACTTAATTTGGCCCACCGAAGAGACCACCTGGTTTACCTGTCAGGACAGGCCATCACCGCACACGGTTCATTGGGAGGCGCTATAATGTTAATTAATGCACAGAGGCGAGCTGGCTCCGTGCAGGTCGCATGTGTGTGGACCGAGGCATCCTGCAGCGAGGCCGGAATGTGAGTTTCCCGCCTCATACAGATGAGGGGCATCAGGTGCTGGGGCGACATTAGCAGCTCGTGCAATCGTACTTCCGATCGAAAGTTACTCAAAACACTAATTAGATAGAGAGGTAGATGTTCAAAGGAGAGTCTGAAGTCAGTCACTTTATGTGTCTCTTTTACTCGCAAATACTGAAGTGACTAAGAAGCGATACACTTAGGCGCGCGTGCGTGCGTGCGCGTGCCTGTTTGTAGCGCTGTGTTTCTGTGAATGGGATGACAGATAACGAATTGCCATTTTTGTGTCACTCTTAGTGGAGGGAGTCACTCAGCCAAAGTCCTTTTTTTAATTACATACGAGATTAAACTTTGTGCTGGTTGGTATATGGTTTACATAAAGTTGTTAAAAATCGTAAGGTGGCGCTGTGTGATATTACTACAAATCTTTGCAAAATGTGCATTTACTATTAACTCACACAGACAAAAGCTACATACGTGACTTGTAGAGTTCGTAATTATATGTACATTTCTCACATGCATATACAAAATATATATATTCTATTTGAAGGCACATATATTCATGTACCCACGTAGAAAAATGTGCATGTGTGTTACATTTATATCTATGTAGGCATTATAGTATTCATTATATCTATGTATATTTCCATCTAGCATAAATAACACATTTCAAATCGCAATATCTATCTATCTATCTATCTATCTATCTATCTATCTATCTATCTATCTATCTATCTATCTATCTATCTATCTATCTATCTATCTATCTATCTACCGGCCTCTCCTATTGACAGATGTGATTTCAGTACAGTCGCTTACACGCTGAGGTACCGCTTTGAAGGGGGGGGGGGGGGTAGTTCTCTAAATAGGATCAGAGAGTACTTACCAGAGGATGGGTCAGAGGTGAAAGCGTGCTAGTTGGCGGAGTTCGCGAGCCGTCCGCCAGCCTCCCTCAGGTTCCCGGATCCAGAGCGCTGCGGGCGCTGTCCAGGGTCCTGGAGCGTCTCCTGCAGGACGTGCTCCTCCTGCTCCGGACAGCACTGCTCGCAGCACCTCTCCTCCTCCCACCTCCATGTCTATGGGTGACTGGCTCCTCCCTTGCCTCCCATTCGCCGAGCTTTTCAAGTTGCCGGTGACAAGCAGCCTCCGCCAGGGGGTGGGTCCTGGAGCTCTATGGCGATCGTCAAACTTCAGCCGGAGCTGGGGGACATCGCTGGCGAACTTGTACCCCTCCCTCCTGCAGTGAGAGGGCGCGCTCCGGCTGCCCGGTGCTCCACTCTCACTGGCCAAGGCTGCCGGACCCCAGACGCGCCCACCATCTCCGCACGTGCAGAGCACACAGCGAGGGGAGATGAGCGGTGGCAGCAGCAGAGCAAGAAAGAACCCCTACCCTAGGATTTCTGTCTTTGTGGCCTTTTTAAGCTACAGGCAATGAACACTGTTCCAGTGATTCTCCAGTCTTCGTTCTTGATCGTCTCTCCCTGTCCGCCCACATAGCTCTCCTCCCTCACCTGTTCCTCTCTCCGTCCTTTCTCCCAGACTGAAGCGAACTGAGCAGCGGTGTTCAATGCTGTGTCGACTTACTATTGCAGGCTTTAATTAAAGGAATGTTCTTCATCCACTACAGAATCAGCAAGTCCTTCTACTCACACATCCATTTATCCTTCCATTCACCTAGCCCCAATCCACTCTCTCTTCTGTCAATCCGCTCAAAGCCCGTAGAATGTATCCATCCATCCATTTTCCAAGTCAACCCAGCCATTTTTCATCCACCAATCCACTGTCGCATCAATGCATCAATTGAACCATCCATTCAGTCATCTATCCATCATTCATTCATTTATCAACTCAAAGTTTCTTCGACAATCCATCCCTCCTTGCACCCACGCACCAACCCATCCGGCGTTCACCTACCCATCCATCCTTCCATTCAGGCCTTTTCATTCCTCAATCTATCTTCACATATGTCCACCCATTCCAAGTCTATTTCTTTAACCAGTTCACCGACCAAGTTTGTTTCCTTCCCCTTTCTCTTTTTTTCTCAGCAGTCACATATGTTCCTTCTTTCCGCTCTCGCCTCTCTTTCTACCATGCCTTCCTATCTGTGTCTCCTTCGTCGTTATCATTTTGCCTCAGTTAGATTCGTTGTCTGATCCTCGGCGTGTTTCCTCTCTCACACTCCTTACCCTTCCTCTGCTACTTTTTACTTTGCCTGTTCCTCTGTGTTTCACACTTCACCACTTTCTGTCACCTGCCCTTCCTCTTTGACTCTTTAACTTACCCTATCACCTCCTCTCTTCTCAACGAAATGGGTTGATCTAATGTCTTTGCCAAGCGCGAGCATAAACGAGCGCGCACTTAGGCTCCGGTCCCCCGGTCCCCACCCCCTACCTCGGCTAGTTCAGTGACGGCCACTTGGCCCCAAGGGCCGACCGGCCTCCTAGTACATCCGGGTTGTAGAGCGACGCACTTCCGGTGGGGTAGAGGACGGAGGCTGGGGACCTATTTAGGTTCCGGGGGCTTAGATCCCAGCCTCTCTTTTCTCTGCCGCACCGGACTGCCTGAACGGGCCCAGAGGCGCTTTTTCTCCTCATCAAGTTTAAACTCCCACCCACCCGTCCCTTTAGCTCAGTAGGTTGGGGGGGGCGTGTTGCGGTCGAAAGACCTTGGAACAGTAAAATTGACCGACGGAATAGACCGGAGTCCGCCTTGCGTACTCCCTAGGCCAGCACTGAGGGGGGAGACGGTAAGCTCTCCACGGGAAAATATGGCCCCGGCTGGGGAGGCTAGGGCGACAGGTTACGAGCCTCCTGGGTCCCTGGGCAGCCTGGTGGTCGGAGGGTGGGCCCCTGGCGAGGGCGGACATAGATCAGAGGTTTGGGGCCCACTCCTCATGGGCGCAGGTGGGTTGCACCTGCGTGGATGTTCTGCATGGAAGATGTGAGCTGGAAGGCCCCTTAGTGCTGGAGGAGTAGAACCTGGCTGAAGAAGATCTGGAAACTCGATAATAAAATTGTTTTGATATCTGTAAATAATGAATTTGAAATGCCTTGTCATGTTTATGAAATGTCAAATATTAAACATGGCCGTTTTTACACCCACGCAAATCTCCGTTGATGATTCTAATGTGGGTTGTCAGGTATCAGGAGGGAGCGGGGGCATGCTGGGGGATCCGGGGCCTATTCTTTGGTCCGTTTCCCTCCCTCTCCTGCCTCTCGTTTCCTTACCCAGAAGTTTCTCTTTACACCTCTTCTCTCACATGCCTTTTTTTCCCTTTGCTTATAATTCTCTTTATCAACCTTTCCTATGTCTATCTTCACTCCACGTGCCCCCAAACCCACGATTCATTTTGTTTTACCAGCCATTGTAGTTCCCCTCCACCCCCAAACCTGCACCCCTCTCTCCCAGGGGTTGGTGTGCGAATTGAGCAATGAAGCTCTGGGAAGTGTGACTTGGCCTTGCAGGCTTAATCTCTTGGGTGTGGTAATGCACTCGTAGTTCAGCTGGTTTGTAAATTTCACAATATTTTCATATGTGTCGTTGGTGCATAGGTTGGTACCCTACTGAGCTCTTACGGTATGCATAAACAGTCTTGACATGCGTGCTCTGTGTACACAGGACCCACTCCTTCCTTGCACTCCTTTCTCTTTCATTCAATTTTTACTCCATGAGTTCAAAAACTTGTTTGTAAATTTTATTCTCATTTTCAAACTAGTTCTGTAGCGAGTATCGCGATCGTGATATTCTTCCCTCGCTACCTCGGCGTTGGTGACGAACGCCGAGGTAGCGAGGGAAGAATATCACAATTGCGTACCGGTTTCGAAATGTTAAATGAAGCATTGAAGAAAAATAATCCCCTGATGAAGAGCGTAATGCTTGAAATGCATTGGGACTAAATACGATCATGTAAAAGATGGGACTAAATACGATCATGTAAAAGATATTGTGAATGAAATATGAATTATATTGATTGAAAAACTCGCTACAGAACTAGTTTGAAAATGAGAATACAATTTACAAACAAGTTTTTGAGCTCATGGAGTAAACATTGAATGAAAGAGAAAGGAGTGCAAGGAAGGAGTGGGTCCTGTGTACACAGAGCACACATGTCAAGACTGATTGGCCTTGCAGGCTGTCATTAAAGCAATATTTTTTAACAGCCACTGAATCCTAAAGGCCATCTACTCATCCATCCATACAAAGTCAGTTTCCCAATCTATCCAATCCAGCAATTCTTTCACCAACAGATCCTCCCATTCATCAATCCGCCTTCTGGCCCTTCCATCTGTCAATCCATCCATCCATCCATCCAGCCACCTATCTCCCGTTTGTTAGCTTATCCAACACACCTATCTTTCCACCTACCCACCCAGTCAACATTTCATATATCACAAACTACCCTCTGATTCATCAATCCACTCTCTTGCCCATTCACCCATTCATCCGTCTCCAGTTCATTAGTCTATCCAACACACCCATACTTCCACCTACCCACCCACCCAGTCAACCTTTGATTCATCACAAAGTACCCTACCATCCATCAATCTATTCTTTTTTCCATCCATCCATCCTAGTCTATCCATTAGCCTATCCAACACACTTATGGACTCATGTTTCCAACCACCCACCAAACCTTTCATTCACCCAAACTACTCTCCTATCCATCAATATACCCTCTCGTCGGTCCATCTATCCATCCTTTCATTCATCCTAAATCTATTTCCAATCTATTGTCCAGCCTTGCATCTTTCCAAAAACACATCCACTACACAACCATTCATCCAGCGAGTCTTCCTTCCCTTCACCCACCCCACTCTCCCATCCACCAATCCACAGTCTCTTCTGTCATTCATCCAAACTCCATTCTGTATCCTGTTTGTCAAACATCCATCCATCCATCCATCGAGCCTGATTTACAGTTTGGTGGACAGGTTTCTGTCACAAAGTAGCGTACAACCTGCCACCCTATTTCATGTAATGCATTTGTTCTAAGGCAGACAGGATATCCGCCTTGTTTCTGAGTGAATAACATTTGTGCCAAACTCTAAGTCAGGTCTAGCCTGCTCTTCTGTCCATCCATTCCTTCATCCACCCATCCCTCCATCGTCCTATTCACCCAAACCACCCGTCAACTAATCAGCCACCCACCCACCCCCCTTCATTCATCTATCCATCTCAAGTTTGTGCCTCAGTCCATCCGTCCTTTCACCCACCATCTGTGCCTCCATCCACTCAGCCTTTCATTCACTAATTTCACTCCCCCATCCATCAAAACACGTTATTTAGCCTGTCTGTGTTCTTAGGCATCTAGCTTGCGACCTTCCTTCCTCCCTCATTGCCTCCGTCCTACGTCCCTCCCTCCCCCTCTCAACCTTTCACCCACACAACCTACTCCCTCTCATCCAGCAAGCCCCTCTCGTCTATGTCCGTCTGTCTGTCCATCTCTCCATCCAAAAGTCCATTCATTTGACCATTCGCTCAGCATCTAACCAAAAACACACCCCCACTCAACGACTCATTCATCCTTCCATTCACCCGTCCCACACTCTCATCAATAAATCCACTCTCTCTTTTGTCAATTCATCCATCCGTTCTTTATCCTATCAACTCAACGTCCATCCATCCATCCACCCTAACAAAGTCTGTTTTTCCGTCCAACCACCTACTCAACCATCCACACATCCGACTTCCCTTTCACTCAACCCATCTTCCCAACCCACACATTCACTCTCCCGCCCATCCATTCACTCACCCACCCATCCATCCATCCATCCATCCATATATCCATCAATTCACCCACCCATCCATCCATCCATCAATCCATCATCTTTCCTGTAGCAATTATTGGCCTGGTGTAGAGTTGGATGGTGATCAAAATCCCCCAAGACCTGGAGGACGCTTTACCGGGAGGAGACCCCGCCAGCAGCGTCTCCTCCAAAATATTACCCAGAGGGTGGAGAAGAACCTACGCCTGCTCTTCGGTTCATTTACTTCACCCACCCTTCATTCATGCATTCACCCTCCTGTCCATCCATTCCAAGTGCTTTGGTAACCCGTCTGCCCACTCTGCTGTCCGTCGGTCCATCCATCCACCCAGCCATCTGTCCGTCTGTGTCTGCTCCCATCGATGCGATTATTAACCCTTTCTCTGCCTGTCGGCCTGCCATCTCTGCCTCTACCCGTTCCTCTGTGCCTGTTTCTTCCTCACTTACCCCACGTGTGCGCTCGGCCAAATCCCATTAAATGTAACCCCATCCGTCCACCCAAAACTACCCCCACATCCGTCCACCGAGAGCCAACACCGCACCCGTCCACCCAAAGGACCCGCCCATCTGTCTGTCCTTTCAAACTCATCCGTCGGTCAGTCTTCTCCACCGTGCACAGTGGTCGGTCGTTACACGAGTAACTGGCCCAGATCAGTCAATCGGCGCCCATCTGGCCTGATGCGCCTCAGCTGTGCACGTGCTGTGCCGTGGGACCGCGCGCGCGCCACACTCCCGAAGTTTGGAGGGGCGGATTTCACCACTGGCAGCCGCGTGCAGTTTGGAGCGCCTTGAGCGGCCGCCAGGCGCTGTGCACTCAAGCAGAGGGGGCTCTGTCGTGTGTTGCTGGTTCTTCTTAAACGTGCCTCGCCGGCTGGAGGCCAAACCATACAAACTTCAAGAATTTCAAATGTGCAATATTTAAGCTGGCGGTGTCGTGAATGTGACCGTTCTATTACGAGGAGTCTCTTGACCACAGTCTTGTTTCTGAAGACAAAATAACGTGAGTGAGAAGAAGTGACATGTGAACTTTTTTTATAGCGACCCCCTCCTTTTACAAAGTTTCTTTTCAGGGCTGGCAGAGGGGCGTGCTTCTCCAGCACGGTGGCGTCACAACCCCTAACCCCGTCGTTTCTAGCAAATCACAGGTCCTCCATCTTCTCTGGGGTGTAGGTATCAATGGTGCAGCAGGTGCAGCAGCACCGGCTCCTCCTAGCCTGATGGATCCAGTGGACCTTGGTAATTGCGTGAAGTTAATATTCCCCCACCAGGGGTCTGCGTGCCGTGCACCACAGACTAGGGCAGCCCTGCTGAGCCACACGCACCTGGTCCTGAGGAAGGGGTCGGCGGTGGCGGGAAACCCTTCTGAGGGGCGTCTGATGACAAATACTGCGCGCGCCGCCGCCCCCTTTAAGCATCTTGAAAGACGCGCTGAACTGGGCTGGGACCGATGGCAGTCCCGCAATCACTAAAGCAGCCATTTGTTATGTGTTCTTTGCCTTCTTTCTTCCAGACAGGAAAAATGACAGTTGCGTGAAAAAACGTTCAAGCAGGAGAAAAATGTTCTGTGCGGAGGAATCCCTAAGTTTGAAGTATGTCTGTGCCTCAGACATCAATCAGTAACATAAGAAATACCACGCACCGGTCTCTCTCTTTCACGCGCTCTGTCTTTCAGTTGTTCTCTCTGCATTCGCCCCGCTCCCTCTCTCTCCTTCGCCTTTATCGCACTCTCTCAACCAACCGACCGTCTCTTGTCCATCGTCGCTAACTCATCTTTTCTCTCGTTCTCTTTCTACCTGTAGTTCTTTCTCTCTTTCCTTGTCTTGCTTTCCTCAGTCGCTCACTTCCATTTGCTTTTTCATATTTCCTCTGTCTCGATATTTCTCTCATTCGCCCTCCCTTTCTCTCGCTTCAGTGAAATATAGTTTTATTGTCCTGCCTTACTGTCCGAGTCTTGCCAAGGCTTTACAGCTGAACACCTGCTGTTTGCATCACTTTTGCACCTCTGTTTCCGAGTCATTGATGTCACAGAATCCCTCTCCGTCCTCACCCGCCATCTCTTGCTCGTGATTTCCCTTCCCATCTCTCTCCTTTTCAGTGATCCCTCTTTTTCTGCGTCTCGCTGGTTCCTGTCTCACTCTTCTATTCTCTCCCTTCATCTCCACATTCTTTTCGCTTTCTCTCCTCTTTATTTTGTTTCCCTCTGCCTACCTGTTCTCCTTCACTCTAATTTCACCCTCCTCTCACCATGCCTTTCTCCTATCCTCCTTTCCCGTCTCTTTTTCATTCCTTCTCTCCTTTCCCCCTTCTTTGTCTGTTTATCACCCCCCCTCTCCATCGTTCCTTTCTTTCCGACCTCTTCCTGAATCTCACGCCATCTCTCTAGCTCCATCTCCTCTTTCACTCTTTCTTGCTCCCTTTCACCGGGTCTGCTCTTTCTGTATGCCATGTTTGCCTCTTCTGTTTCTTACCCCTGTCTATCCCTCCTTTCTCTTTAGCTTCCTTCCTCTCCCGTCTCTGTGTTTGCCTCTCTCTCCATCCCTGCCTGATTTCAGTCCTTGTCGTCTCTTTGTCTCTCGCACTCTCTCATCCCCTCTCCTCTCTCTTCCTGAATCCATGTCCGTGTCTCAGCCTGCCTCTCCTTTCTTTCTCCTCTTCCGTATCACTTTCTCTCTCGCTCTGTCTTCTTGTTCTTTGTCCCTGCCTCTGCTACTGTTTGTCTCTCCCTATCCCCTCTCTCTGACCCTCCCTGTCTCCCCCTCTGTCTGATTACCTATCTGAATGAACATTGTTCACATCAGCGGCCGAGGTGGCAGCTTTCGGTGGTACAGTTTCCGCCCAAGGGTTACCCAGTGACCACAAAAGAGTATTTAAGTGGAGCGAAGCTCTGTAATTCCCAGTGGAGAAGTCGATTGGGCAACAGTTCCAGGCCATTTTTCTGGATATGGTAAATACACACGTTTTCGAGCCACCAAGTTTGAATTCTAAACTAACTTTTGGAGAAAAAAGAATCCTTGGGCGGTGCACGAGATGGTGGAGCAAACCAAGAAAACGAGGAGTAGAAAAGAAAAAACACAGGATATTCCGTTAAATAAGTTGTTTTCCTCTCCACAATGCGCTGCCTTTCAGGGGGCAGAATAGGAAGATTTTCGTCTCCTCACGATGCAGAAAACACCCCCTTTTCAGCAAAATAAACAAAGATTAACAGTGAAGCCCCTACTCTGTAATTATGTGCACCCTCCCTGCGTGCACTGCGTGCAGCGCATTGTTTCCTGAAGCCGCACCGCATCGCAGAACAACAGTAACATTTCATTACACTGCGTGCGAATATACACGTTGCCAGGCATAAAAAAATATATATATCACACCACAACCGTTATTTATTGAATATTCCTTTATTTTTAGTTCCCTGAATAACCAACTGGAGGTTTATGACACTGACAGGTATTTTGTGTAGCCATTTTCCAGAACAGAGAGATATACAAGACGTGACACAAAAAGTTTCGACTTCAGAAAATGTTTTTTTTTTCAATTTCAGGGTAGTCGGGGTGAACTTTGGGCAGGAAGACCCTAACATTTTTTATTAAATGCATTATTTAACTCTTTTCCATTTTGTGTTCTCTCCCTCCCCCTTAGGAAATATAGATTAAAAAAATAAGTCTAGGAGAAAGCAGTGAGATAATGGCAGGCCGTTATTCATGATAATTTATTCATATTGCACATCGGTACAGGGAGATATGGCGTTCATACTGCAATTGCATGTGTTTCCGTCTGTCTCTGGCAGTCTTAAAGGCGAGGGCCCCGCCGCTTAGCTGTACTCGTAGTCGGAGGAGTCCTCTTCGGAGACGTACCTGCCAGCGTGGTGTCTCTTGTAAGTGTCGGTGCAGTTCTCCTCCACGGGGGGCGTGCCGTGCTGCCGCCCCTTGGACTTCCGCTCCTCCATTTTGATTGTGTCGTACAGTCCTTTGGGCCCTTCCTCGAGGAGGATGTGGCTCTCGGAGTGGGAGGGCTTCATTTGGCACACGCCCTTCAGGAAGAGCAGGGCAGGGGCGTAGAGGACGTTTACCAGGCCCATGCCGAGGTTGAGCTGCACGAAGCCCATGGTGTGCACGATCTGGCTGGCCACGATGGGCCCCAGGGCGTAGGCCACGCAGTAGGAGATGTCCGCGATGGCGTAGACGCTGCCGTAGACGGACACGTGGCGGAGGTCCACCAGGAGGGCTAGGGTGGGCAGCAGGGCGGTGTCCACCAGGGCGATGCCAAAGCAGATGCCACAGAGGGGGACCATGAGTTGGCCAAAGTTCCGGCAGGCCGGCACAGTGCAGGAGCTGGCCCCGATGATGACCATGCCCAGGGCCCCGTAGAACCATTGGTACTGGGGGTACCGGGAGGCCAGCTTCACAGTGATGTAGACGCCCAGGACGTGTGGGAAGAAGGCAGGCAGCCAGCAGAGGCCCATCTCCCACTCCGAGGCACCCATGGTGGTCTTCATCCAGTTGGAGATGGTGGGCTCCAGGAATGCCAGGGGGATGTTGCAGGTGGTGAGGGCCCCGGCCACCACAGCGATGTAGGGGTCAAATATGAGTCGGTAGATGGGAGTGCCAACTGGCATGTTGGCCCTAGTCCTGCTGGAGAAGGGTTTGATGACACAGAGCAAGAGCAACCCGTCCATGAGGGAGATGGATGCCAGCACGAGGAAGGGCATCTTTTTGCCCACAAACTCGTAGAGGATGCCACCAAAAGGGGGCGCCACCAGACTGCCAAAAGAGATGAAGGCCAACGCGATGCCCAGGGCTTGGCTCCTCTCCCCCTCCTCCGTGTACTTGTCGGCGATCATGGCAATGCCCGAGGTGTCGGCGAAGGCAGACCCCAAGCCCTGCAGGCTCCTGGCCATGAAGAGGGTGGCATAGTTCTCGGCAAAGGCAAATATGACAGTGGAAAGAAACATGACCATGAGTCCGATGAAGAGGGGGATGTCATACCCCACCCTGTCGATGAAGGTGCCGCTCAGAGGGTTCACCAGCAGCTGCAGGATGGCCTTGGAGGCGAAGAGCACCCCGATCTTCATGTCCTCGTTCTCGGGAGGGTACCTAGGCCTCAGGATGGACTTGGTGGCATTCGAGGCACTGGCGTTGGCTTCCTTGAAGGCCGCGTCCACCTCCCCCGAGCGCAGGGAGGCCACGTAGTCCGGGATGATGGGCACGATGACCATGAAGAGCATGTTGTCCAGGAAGAGCGCCACGCACACGATGAACAGGATGAGCCGGCGGTGGTGGTGCACCTCCTTCATGGCGCTGCCAATCCTCTTGGTCTTCTCGCCCATGGCGTCGGAGAGCTTCTCGACGGCTGACCGCGCTGTCCCTTCTTTGGGGGGCTCTGGGGCCGCCACCGCCACGCTTTCAGCTTCTGCGTCCATGGCTGGTTTCTTCACGGGCTCTGGGCCTCAAAGAAACACAGCGCACCCTCCACTCGCCGGTAGAGCCTCTGTGGCGCCTTCTCTCCACCTGCAGCCGATCAGGAGAGGACCTTTACCAGCCGGGCATGGGCTTCACTTCCCGGGAACCCTGGGGATGAGACAGAAGGGATAAGAAGATATGTAAGACATGTCACTGGCTGCATACCAAAGAGTTCTGAATTGATACAAGCGTCTTTCATGAGAGCCCCTGCACCCAGCACCCGGCCTTGTACCTTTTTGTCATCTCCCCTTCACTCAGCGCATGGGCGCAAGGCAGGCAGTGATGCCGAACTACACAACATCCTGACACACTCAATGATTGACTCACGCACCATTCACACATCCACCCACTCAACAACTCCCTCACCATCTTAGTAGCTCATGCACTTACTGTACAACCACGGTCCCTCACTCACTCATTCACCTACTCAAAAACTAATTTGGTCACTCATATATTTACTCACTATACAGCCAAACTCATTCATTTAGCCATTCGCCCACTCACTCAACTCACTCTCCTAATTGGGAACCGATGCACTTACTATACACCCACTCTCACTCACTCACCAATTCAGTCATTCACCCACTTACTCAACAACTCACCTTTTCAATTGGTCACTCATGCACTTACTATACACCCATTATTACTCACTCAATATAAAACCCTTAAATAACTAACTCATTCACTCAATTATGTACCTACCCACTCAATAAACCAGACACCAAGATTCACTGATCAGCTCACTGACCCACTTACTCACTTATTTTCCCACTCAGTCTCACTCATTCCTTGAACAAATAACCATACCGATTCATATTTAATCATCCACCCACTCAATAACTAACTCACCTACACACAAGTCTCTCTCCTACTGGACCCCTGATTCACCTACGCAACCCACCTATCTAATCACTCAGCAGTAAACTCAATCACTCACCCATTTACTTGCTAACCCGGTTACTTACTCACGTACTGTTTAATTTACCACTCACTCAGCCACCCCTGACTCACTTTCCAAGACATTCTCTCCCAGGCAGGCTCACTAGCTCTCCTCCCACTCACCCAGTCAGATATTATTTCGGTCATCACACTCGTTTACATATGTACTGTAAACTAGGGATTAAAACAGTTACAACGAGTTTTAATTAAGATCGGATCGCTGTTCAGGCCACCGATACCGCAATCATGTTTCAAACTAGGGCACACCGCGCCCGTCTGGTCCACACCACTCCCCTATCGGTTCTCCAGTGAGAGTCACGCCCGGCTGGCAACCCGCTCAGAATCCGTGTGCGTTAAAATGGGTGGCGCGAGCGGGACTTCACCCGGTCTATATTTGGGGGTCTTTATTTTGCGGTCGGTGGTGGCTGGGGGAAGGTTGGGAGGGAGTCATACATGGAAGAATGAGGGGGCGGTGCAGGGCTGCCCGCGTGCCAGAGAGGTTCCTCAAAGCTCACGGCTTCTGGCTCCAGCCTGGAGGAAACACCTCAACTTTAGAGGGGGCAGTTTCCGCATCCTTGAAGCCCCGGTAGAATGTGTGCCTGCCTGCGCGCGCTTATTTCTATGCGCGTGTTTATAAGCTCAGTTAACATGTATTTGTGCAGATATATATGAAATTTAGGACTGTGACGCCTATATAAGACGTCAGTCAATCTACATATGTACCATATATGTATTCGTACCAATATACATACGGGGAACAACACAGACAAACATGAGTATAATGGATTGGTTTTATTCTGACACACTTACATACAGATAAGTCGAAAACCATGCATTCATACACATCCACACAGCATACACAACATACATACGGTATCTACTTGAAAGTATATGCCCTCACAGTTCTGCTATTGTTGAATTCATGTAGTTATGTTGGTTGATGTGACTTCTAAAATGTCAGCATTGGGACAGTGCTGAGAGCCGGGTGACAGACAGAGACCATGGAGTCAGTAAACAAGGTGGACCCCTTCAGTAACACGAGTGTACCAAAGTCCGGCATTACCTGGCGCTGGGGCAGTGAGAGTTGGGCTCATTGTATAGGGTCGGAACAGAGTCCGATGCTCAATTGGGGCTGAGCCCAGGGACTCTTTCAAGTGTCGAAGGCACGCACATATGTTCACACTATGCAAGCTGGCACGCACAGACATAAGAGTCACGCATAATTGCATTCACTATTGCCTTTGCGATCACTTTTATTGAGTGCTTTCTAAAAGAAAGCGCAAGATAACAACACGATGACATGAATAACACAACATATGCATTTGTTAAACACATTTATTCACATGTAGGCATCTTGCAAATGTTCACACAGCTACATACATATGCATAGATATAAAAGGGATCGACCTAGTATTCAGATTACGTTAAATGCTACCCGACATATATTCAGGTAGTTCAACACCCTCGCCCCCACCCTACACCACCTTCCCTTCAGCCCAAGGGAATTAGAGGGAATTTGACTGAAGCTGGATGCAGGCAGCGGCCGCGAAGGGAGCTGTCCCGGTGTGATGGTGCTGAAAGCGGACACCCGAAGTCTAACTTACGACTGATGAGTTCCGAGGGCTACCCCCGCCCCTTACAGGTCCCAACCCAGACCGAGCCCCCAGAGCGGCTGCCACACTACTCCGGAAGGGGGCTTACCTCACTCGCCTCCGCGCGCAGTTCCTTCTCGGGCTCCAGCCATGGAGATGGGGGCACAGATCGGGCAGGGCCGTGCCACCGCACACCCGGTCACCTGGGGCCGCTTAGATCCCCCTCGCCGTGCGGCTGCTCGCGCCCTGCCCCGGCTGCACCATCGCAGGCTGCGCACTCACCCCGAGCCCTGCCTGCACCGGCCGCTCTGACACCACTCCGGCTCGCATGCTGCTTGACTTTTATGAATCTGCCCCTTTTTTCCATCCCAAGGCTGTGACGCACAGTTACCTCCAGCCCCCAAGTGGTTACTTTGCCAGCTGCGTCTGTGTATGCTAATTTAACACATGGAGGAACCCCAGCCAATTGCCAAGAAGTGGGGGCGCGCCCCTCCCTCACCCACCGGTACTCATCGGCAGGGGCGTTTCCTGTCTGCTTCCAGATGACTTCACAGTCTGCTGCTGCCCGGCCAGGGGTTCAACAGCTCGCCTGGGACTAAACATAAAATGCGTTTTCAACGCCTTTTTTAGGACAGCTTTCGTGTCAAAGCCGTAAGATACACAGAGAGACGTTTATTTCTTCCCTCACCTAGTTTTGCGCTGGTTTCTCTGTTGATTGTTGCGTGATTCATGGGTAATATTCAACTTCTGAGAGCCCTTTTCCTGCTTTTGGAATAAAAAAGTGCATGCTTTTATTATGGACAGCTCCAACTCCCCTGTTAAACCAGACACTACGAGCTCATCTCCGGCATCAGGCTGCTTCTCCCGTTGTGGCCTCGCGTGACATGTTAAGTGAATTTGAACAAGATAATGGAACGGAGTAAATCAGGTTCCTATGCCTGTAGGGCAGACTGGGGAAACCATAAGAAGCCCTAGCAAAATTACTCCACCATGGCCGCTCCCTACATCTCTGTAAGCAATCTATTTCTGCCCATTAATTTTCTCTCTCTCCTTTCCTCTCTCTTTGCTCCCTCTCTGATGGTTTTCTCTCAACCTTCCCCTTTCTTCCTTCTCTTTCTCTCGCTCCCTTCATCTCCTCAAGTAAGTAAGTAAATTCTTTATTGTTCGATTAATTAAAACCATTACAATTTGTGGCATACTACAGCATTTAAAACAGAATTCTTAAAATATTAGCAAGGAAATAAATAGGAAAAAGGAAAAGGAAAGGAATTAAAAGAAGGTTTGCGCTACAAGAAAGGTTTGTGATACAAGGAGTCTGACCAGTCATAGCAGGATTTGCTGCGATACAGATTTATCTGTCAACAATGGTCTTAAGTCTCAATGGGGGTCCGGCGAGCGGCAGCGTGCCTTGTTTTCTCCGCAAAGCTGTCCAGGAATTTTACTAATCTACAAATCAGTTGGGCGTCCGCTGAGCATAAGGCCTGGACTATCGCGGACCGGCAGGTACGGACTCCTAGCTCATTGAGTTTGTCCTTAAGCCAGTGCCGCCTTCCGTGGTAAATAGCTGGGCAGATACAGACTATGTGTATAAAGTCTTGGTTACCAGCACCGCAGAGATCACATTCTATTGTTACTTGTGGTCTCCATCTATGTTGGTCTAGTCGTGTGGGTAAAATGCCCAGCCTTAAATGGAGGAATTTACGTTTAAAGTTCAACGAGAATGCCGTGTCTAGATAAGGGGCTGGCGCTGGCCTTGTGTACGATTTAATAGTCATCCAGGCGTGAGACTGGGTACTAAAAATTATTTTGTCGTTGAGGAACGAGTGCTTCTTGGCAGTCCTTTTGACTACCCGGTTAAACAGAGGGGCTGGGGGTTTTGTATCCCACAGTGCTCCGAGCTCGGTTTCCTCTAGTGAGAGTTTTAGATATTTTGAGTACTCAGAGTTTGGGCTTGTCTGGATTGCTCCCCAAAGTGCACTATTCATTTTGTTCTCTTTGTTCCACCAGACATAGTACCAGTATCATATTTTTTCAGTAAGACTTGAGATTGTAGACCAAATTCCTCAAGCAATCTATTTCAGTCCATTCATTCTCACTTGCCCTTTCGACCCTCTCTCTCTTCTCCCTCCTTGATGGTTTTCTCTCAATCTTCCCCCTCCCGCCTTCTCTTTCTCTCTCTCTCTCTCTTGAAGCCTCACAGTGTTTACCAGGGAGCTAAGGTAAGTGGCAGAGGCACCAGGAGTGGCACTGACTTTCAAAGCTGGCATCACCGGGGACATGCCAGGTGGAATGAATTACCTGTCCCGCCTGCTAGCCTGTAAATACAGTGAGTGTTAATACTATTTGGTGAACAAGAAGCATTAGTCAGCGCTAGCACCATGGAAAGTTTTCATCTCTCTTTTGCCCCATGACATTCCACATTTGAATATTCAAATGTTTTAACTATGTTGCTACCCCCAAATGTTTGCCCCCTATCAAGAGAGACTGAGCTGTGCCCCTCTGATACATTACCCAATCTTGGAGTCACCTTGGATGATAAACCTTCCTTAGAGAAGCATGTTAATAAAGTGGCTGGTGTTAGTCGAAAGGTGTTTCCTGTAATTCCAGCACACGCAAAGTCCCTAATTGTGCGTGGCTTTACAGTATAGAAACACCACTTCCCACCCAAGGCCAACCGTCCTTTGAAAACCAGGGGGGATATTTACAACAAAATGTCGGAGTGCGGTGCTACGCCAAAATAGGTAACACCACGCTCCGACATTTTTAAAATGCAGGGATCTACGGTATTTACAAAAATACTGTGCACCCTGTGTTTCCCCTAGTGCTAGTTGCAGCGCCGGCCCAGGCACCCTTGCACCATGTTGCATATAAACAATCTTGTAAAGCGATTTGCTCTTTCCATGTGTGGCGCTGAATGCAGCACACATGGAAAGAGCAAAAAACAAGGAAAAATTAATAATTTCTCCATGTATCGCTAGTCTAAGATCAGGTATTCCCTGGTCTTAGTTTTTGGCACTACCCCAGCCATCTAAATATGGGGCAGTGTCAAAAAGCAATGGGTGTTGTGGCGGAAGGCCAACCTCAACATCCATTGCACGCCCCTTGCAGGCTAAGTGAAGCATGAAAAGGGGCCTTATTTACAAAATAAGGAGAAGGGGATATCGCCACCAGAACATTGCTAGAAGTGACATTCTAGTGGCGATACCCCCTTGTAAATATGCCCCCAGACGTCAAAGTGTTTAATCTAAAAAGAAACTTGGTACTGCAACATCCACTTGCTTTTCTACTCTCCAGTATAGCAGACATTTAAAAATAATAAATAAATATAGCAGCCTTTCATCCCCACTCTCTACACTACATATATATATATCTAAACAGACACACACAGGCACACACACATCGCCACCGTAACAAGCTATGTGGCGGCATATTTTTCAGGTGTACCGAGCGGTACTCACATACACTGTCAAACACTCACTGCCTAAAATAGGTACTGACTTTGCCTCCACAGCCATTGAGTCGTCCCTTACACACATTGACTGCTTTTCACCTCTGCTGATGCTCAGCTACATCCCATCAAAGCTATCGTTAGACATTAACATAATCTATCACACACCTTTAAAGTGGCTCATTGGCTCTCAAAACATGTGACCGTTGTCTATAGCACTGACCAAACCAGCTGACTCTTGCTTCCACTAACTGCTTCTCAGAGGTGCTGACTAAACTGACACTGCCTATGTGACAGTACTAAACTCATTTGAAGTGAATATAACCCCCTCAATTCCTATCACAGCTCCAGAATGACTCTCACAGGCATTGACTTGTGCAGCTTGCCTGTCACTGAAACTGACAGTCAGTCAGTCACTGCTTCACACTGGCTGTAAGTAGACACAATATAGATTTTTTAATATTGTAATGTCATAATATCGAGTTTTAAATATCGATAGTATAAAATATCGTTGTTTAAAATATCGATGTTTATAAGATCAATTTACTGTTTTGTTTAAAATATTGTTGTTAGAAATATCGATTACAAAAATATCGTTATTAAAATATATCATTTTATATATATATATTTTTATTATAGTATATGTTATGAATGTTATAATAATTGTTGATGACTGTTGTAAGGTCCTCCTCTGTTTTTTCTACTTTTAGATACTAGTTAGTGGGGGAGACAGGCACACTGCGAGTTGGGCATGTGCGTTCACTGTATGCAGGGGTGCAGGGTGGGGGGTTGGGGGTTTGGTTGTTGGAGACTTTTATGTGTTGATTTGTTTGTTGTAAGTGTCCAGGGATTGCTAAGGTGGCCTTCGGATCTCCTGTTCTTTATTGGAAGGATGCATTGCTGCCGCTAGACAGGGCCTGGGGTTCTCCGTCCTTAGCTGGAATGTGAACGGGTTGGGAGATAAGATAAAACGCACTATGGTGAGTCAACTCATCAGACGGCACTTGCCGGATGTCGTTTTGTTGCAGGAAACGCATCTAATGGGGAAGCGATGTATGGCGTTGCACTGGGGAGGGTATAAGTTTGTTGCTCACGCTGGTTTCACCTCTGGATGGAGGGGAGTGGGTATACTAGTGAAGAACTCCTTTCCCTTCACGATCCGATCTACTTGGTCTGACAATCGTGGTCGCTATATAGGTGTATCGGGTCTCTGGGAGGGTAGGACGGTAACATTTGTGTCTATTTATGTCCCCCCGGCATTGCAGGCTGACACGTTTTGTGACTTAGGTCGGATATTTCTCACACTGCCCGTCGGCATTATGGTGTTGGGCGGGGATTTTAATGCAGTCATGGATGGCGAATTGGATAGGCACCCCTCCCGTGTGTTGTTGCCCTCTCGTAGGTGGCTCCCTGACTTCATTTCCATGTCAGGGTTGCTAGATGCTTGGCGTCTCAGACACCTATGCGCCACTGAGTATACACATGCCTCCGCGGCGCACCATTCCCTTTCCAGAATTGATCACATGCTTTTGCTGGCGGCTCAGGCGACCTTAATTAGTGAAGTGGCCCATTTGGCGAGGGGGGTCTCTGACCACTCGCCGATTTGGCTTCGTTTGTGTTTGGGGCAGGGCGATGTTGGTAGAATAGCTCCCATAAGGTTGTGGCGTCTGAAAGACCCTGTGGTGAAAAAGGAACTTAAGCGGGTCACAGAAAGTTTTTTCCGTGAAAATGAAGGTTCGGTCACATCGAGGTGTTCTATTTATAAGAGGAGAGGCCATCTCCCTAGTATCCGGGCAGAAGAAGAAGAGGAGGGAGGAACTGGATAGAGTAGAGGCGGAGCTTGTGGCCTTGGAAATTGCAGCTTCCTCGGGGAGCGACCCTGGGGCAAGTCATCGCCTCGGGTTACTCCGGGAAGAATACAAGTCTATGACGCGTGATGGCGCGAAGGCGCAACACGCCTCACTGCAGAGTAGGATCTATGAGCACGGTGACAAGGCGGGGAAAGCTGATTGCCTGGTTGGAAAAGGGTGCCTGGGGGTCTTGTTTGGTCCCAGAACTGAATGTGGGCCCCGCGGTCACGTCGGATCCCCAGTCGATAGTTCAGGAATTTGCGCGATATTATGAGGAGATGTACACTGCAGCTGGAACATTTACAGAGGTTGACAACGCTGACATGATCCGTGACATACCGATGCCCACCTTGTCAGACGATGATAGGAATTTACTAGACTCCGCCCTCACCGACGATGAGGTGGCAATGGCTATAAGGGGGGTCCACTCTGGTAAGGCTTCAGGCCCCAATGGCCTTCCCATCGAGTTGTTTAAGCCACATGCAGACCGATTGGCCCCGTATCTGAAGGATATGTACATGGAAAGCCGAGATCGGGGGATCCTGCCATACGACCAATGAGTCGCCAACATTGTTGTAATTTATAAGGAGGGTAAACCTAGATTAGATTGCTCTTCGTACCGCCCTATTTCCCTTTTGAATGCGGAGCCCAAGATTCTGGCCAAATTGTTAGCCACCCAGTTGGTGAAGGTCATATCGACCTTGATCCATCCGGATCAGCCCAGTTTTATGCCTCGGCGTAACACCGCACTTAATCTCCGTCGTTTGCATGGAGTGGTGGCGGGTGCGTCTCGCATCCATGAACCAGCAGTTTTGTTATCACTAGACGCCGCCATGGCTTTTGACCGCATGGAGTGGCCTTACCTTTTTGCGGTCTTGACGAAGCTGGGATTTGTCCCTGTATTCATTGGCTGGGTCTGTCTTTTATATTCGGCCTTGATGTCTCGCGTGGTCGGGAATAACCATAGGTCACGTGACTTTTCTCTTGGAAGGGGGACACAACAGGGATGCCCCCTCTCGCCTCTTTTATTCGCTTTGGCTTTGGAACCGCTGGTGGCTTGGGTGCGGTGGGACCGCTCGATAAGGGGGCTGCGTTGGACCGCAGACTGGGAGGACCAGATTTCGCTTTACGCAGACAATATTTTGCTATACTTGACTTACCCGTGCAGCTCCCTTATTGTCTTTATGGACGTTTTGGCCATTTTTGGCAGGTATTCTGGTTTTGCGATCAACTGGGCGAAATCCGTCCTTTTTGCGTTGAGCGGAGACCCCCCTAGAGTACCTGAAAATTGTCCTGTGAGATTGGAGTCGGTTAGATTTCGCTATCTAGGGATGCAGATTTCTGGTGATCCCAAGGTGCGCTTCCGGTTGAATCTGTTAGCTAGACTGCGGTCAGATGTTTCACGGTGGAAAACGCTCCCACTTTCCCTCTTGGGCCGTGCCATCCTCTTTAAAATGATGGCTCTCCCATGATTCCTATATGCACTACAGAACTCATTCGACACAATCGTACTTCAGTGAGATAGTTTCCTGTGGGAGGGGAGGCCGCGCATTGCCTTGTCGAAATTGATGTTGCCACGGTACGACGGAGGCATTGGTCTGCCTAACATTCAGAAATATTATTGGGCATCACAGCTGGCCCCCATAAACCATGCTATATACAGCTCGCCGGTAGATCCTGGTTATGCAATGGACCGCGGTCAAGTGGCGGGGGGTGAGTACACCCGTGTTCTATATGCGAAGCGTGGTCGATTCCCGTTGGTGGGGCCTCCTTCGATCTCCACAGGAGTGTGGCATGAGGCCAATAGGGATCTTAAGTGGGCAGGTTGCTTGACTCTGGCTACTCCCTTGTGGAGTTCTGAGAAGTTGGGGATGCTCTGGAAGACCAAGGGGTTTGATCGCTGGGACTTAATTGGCATAACGCAGGTTTGTGATATATGGGGTAAGGATAGAGTGCTGACATTCGAGGAATTACAGGCTAAATATCAACTGAATGAAACAGAACGGTTTAGGTACCTCCAGATCAGGCATGCTCTGAGCGCGGCTGTCCCCAGTGGTGAGACACCCCCAGTGGCCTCCCCGTTGGATGATCGTTTGCTTGACGTCCTGGTACCCACTAGAGCTATCTCCCTAACGTATAGCAAACTCATCAACCATACAGAGGACCCCTTGGTGTTGTTGCACAGGCAATGGGTTGCTGATGGCTTTGTTCTTGATGACGAGGATTGGAGAGAGGCGGTGGCGTCCCCCAAGGAGGTTGCGGTCCCCATGAGTCTCCGTTTGGTCCAACTTAGGATTTTGCATCGCTCCTATGTCACGGGCCTGAGATTGCAGAAGATGGGCTTGGCTGGGTCTGCTGATTGCTGAAGAGGGTGTGGGCTGCCTGGAACGTTTCTGCACATATTGTGAGAGTGTGAGAGGGTTCGTGAATTCTGGACCAAGATACATTCCGAAATGAGTGAAGTATGGGGAGTGAGGGTTGAGCTGGAGGCCAGGAGATGCCTGTTGAACATATGGGAGCCTACGGACCTGCCGAGCTCTGGTAAGGTCTGGGTGGCTCTCGCGTGTATGATCGCTAAACGAAACATAGTACAGCTCTGGGGTGCCTCCCGGGCACCTCCGGTAAGGAAATGGATGGAAGATCTTGACTGGTGTATGTTTCGTGAGAATTCAGTGTATCTAGCCAGGTGGCGACCCCGCAAATGGGTCAAGATCTGGGGAGCCTGGAATGCCTATCGAGGTGATATCTGTGAACCGCCAGATCTGGAACCTACAGTGATGGACAGGGAGGACGCCTAGGCCCAATTCCTTTCTTTTTCATCTTACGCTATCATTGTCGGGAGCAGCATTCATAATATGTAACTGTGGTCACCCGATACACCCTGGTCATTATTTGTGTGTTGTATTGTTGATTTTTTTTGTTAAATAAAAAGAATTAAAAAAAATATATTTTGTTGATGAATGTGATATTTATTTTTTCAAATTTGTTTTAGGAGCAACATTTTGGGTTTATACGGGTAAGGGTGGGGCGTAATTTAAAAATTAATAATTTAAAATGTAAAGTATTATTTTAAATCAAATTGTAACATTTTTTTAGGCGCAGGATGGGTTTATAGAAAATAATAATTTTAAATTAAAATTATTAAAATTAATTTAAACCAAATTGTAATTTTTTAAGGAGTGGATTATTGTGTTTCTAGGGGATACGGGTGGGTAGTTTTATAAAGATTAACATTTTTCAAATTTAACAGTTTTAATTTAATTCTAATGAAATACTTTTTTTAATGAAAGTTATTTGTGGTTTTATAGGGGATGTTTTTGTTTGTTTTAAATTTTTTTATAATTTTTCAATATTTAATTTACATTTTGTTATATTTATGAGTGTATTTTAGTGTAAAAAATGTGTTTAACATTATTTTGTATTAAAAATATGTATTTAAAATAATTTGGAAAATTAAATATAAAAATAATTTTTTATTATTATGAGTGTTATTTTTTAATAAGGGGATGAGGGTGTTTTTTGATTGGAAACATTTGAGTTGTTTTATCTATAGTTCTATAAATTTATTAATTATAGGGAAACATCTGTGCATTGAATTTCATATATGTAATCATATTTAAAATATGTAAAAAATATGATAAATTATAAAATGAGTTTAATGTAGAGGTGTTTTGTGGTATGGTACATATATGATTAAAAAAATTAAAATGTATACATTAATTTTAACATTAATAATTTTTAAATTGTTTAATGATTATTTTACATTTTATAAAGTTATACATTTTTTATTTAAAAGATATTTTAGGTTAATATTTGTATATTACATTTATAGCTTATTACCTGGAGACTGCGTTTTCGATCATGACTAATTTATTGCGGTGAGTGATAATTCTGTTGGTTAAAATCTCCGTTGTTCGCAACCCGTTGATTTTTTGTGGGTGGTCTTTTTAACACAAATGCTCTGTACTCTGCAGAGGGTATATTATTTAACAAGTATATTTCACTGGACTTTCCTTCATCCTATGTCGGGTGTGAATAGAAAAAGGGGGGATGATTGCTGGATTATTCTACTTTCTTGTCCCTCCTTTTCTGGCTAGAATAGGAATATTGTGCAGACTGGGGTTAGAGTGATACCCAGTGATGGCTACTGACTTTAGCACTTTTTTGCTTTACAGATCCTGTTGACCTTGCCTGATGGGACCCTTTCTTCTAGAAATATTGTGATAGATGTGTAATACTACTTAGGTAAGATGTTTATCCAGATGGATGAAGACTAGCTACTATTGACATTTGTAGGTTGTTTCTCCCATTTATAACATTCAGAAAATGTGCTGGGCATTCTTAATAGTAGCAGGAGTCCTACGTAACACACAGTGGTTATGGATGAGGAGAAGTTATTGTCCCTAGATACATAGCTTGTGAAGTCTAACACGACAAGTTTGTGTTGCATATATTCTTTTTTTTTTTTTTGGAAAACCTTTATTTGAAAATCAAGGCACACAGCTATTTAGCCTTACATCCCGGAGGCTAGGCAGCATTCTTGGAAAAAGGATATGTAGTGTACACAGTACATGTTATAAAATCGTATCAGGTTTAATTTTATGATATGGTAACATTGAACCTATAAGGTAACAAACTAAGGAAACACCAAAACCAGTGTGAGTAGGCGAAGAAAAAGTACGTAGATGCGACAATGCCCAATTCGGGGGACGGCAGGGCCGTGTGCCTGCAGAGTGCAACTAAGCAGTACAAGTTGGACGACAACGGGGGGAAGAGAACCAGGATGGCAATGAAGTGACGAGTACGTTGAAAATAAGGGCTAGGGGGAAAGTCGTACATCCAATGGGGCAGTGTCGGGAGGTAGACAGATATCACCCCTATATTCATTCCAGGCCCCCCAGACCGTACTCCACTTCTTGGGCTTATCCCTGGCCGCATACACCGTCTTCTCGCGAACCATACACCAATCCATATTGGTCTTCCACAGTTCCACAGAGGGGGGCGACGGGGCCCCCCACTTCTGAGCGATGTCACGTTTCGCCACCATGTTCCCCAGGGTGACCCATTGGGTTTGAGCGTTATTGTAATCTGTGGGGCCCCACACATTCAGCAGACAACGCCGGGCCTCCGCCGGCAAATCCACACCAGTCACCTAACGCATCACCGCATGGACACGCCTCCAGTAAGAGGCTATGGCATGGCACTCCCAAATGATGTGCATGAATGTGGCCAGTTCTCCACATCCGCGCCTACAAAGACCATCCACTGAGAGTCCCATATGAATCAACCGGGGGCCGGTTACATACACTCTATGAAGAATTTTCAATTGGACCAGGCGTAATCTAGCTGAAATTGACACTTCCTTGGGAGAAGACACCGCACACAGCCAATCCTCATCGTCCAATTCGACCCCATCACGCACCCACTGGTCCCTCACACTCAACAGAAGGTCCGTGCGGATATTGATCAATTTTTTGTAGACCAGTGAAATGGCACTGTCCGGCATATGTCCATCCAGGACCCTGTCTTCCAACGGGGACGATTCAGGGACCTTCTCACCCACCGGCAACACCGCCATAAGGGCATGTTGCAGTTGGGCATATCTAAAGAACTCCGTCGCTCCCAGTTGGAACTCCGTTTGTAGAGCGGCAAAAGACTTTATCTCGCCCCTGGCCATCATGTCTTCCACTTTAGAAATGCCAATAAGGTCCCACCGATCAAACCCCTTTGTGTGCCACAGTTTGCCCAGTATGTCTGAGTCATAAAGCGGAGTAGCCAATGTAAGCCTCCCCTTCCACCCTTGCGCCTTTGTGATGGCCCTCCAAATATGTACGGCTGTCTTAGTGGGACCTGTCATTCCTCCATCCAGAGATCTCGAATATAGCGCTCTGTAGCACTTCCCACCGTCGAGGAGCCACCGATCCATGGCTTACCCCGGATTATCGGCTGGTCCATAGAAACCATGGTTAAGGGCGGCCAACTAGGAGGCCCAGTAGTACCGTCGGACATCCGGCAGAGCGATGCCGCCGTCGTACCACGGGAGCGTCAATTTGGTGATAGCAATCCGTGGCCTACCTTCCCAGAGGAGGGTCCGCTGCAAACCTTCGACCTCTCTAAAATACCCAGCGGGGACCGGGTCCTGTGTGTTCTGGAGCGCGTACAAGAATCTGGGCAGAGACATCATCTTAAACAGTGCCGCACGTCCGAGCAGGGAAAGCGGCAGCTTGCGCCACCCCTCCACATCGCGCCGAAGGCGCGCAAGGGGGGGAAGCAAGTTATTTGAATACCGTGTCCGGGCATCGGTTGAAATATAAATGCCCAGGTATTTGCACCCCTGCCTCGCGATCTGTATAGCGCAGCCCCTGGGAAGACGCAGAGTCTCACCGTTCAGTACATAAAGGTGAGATTTGGACCAGTTAATAACCAGGCCCGAATATCTACCAAAGGTATTCAGCACATCACAAGCCACAATCAAGGATTTACAAGGAGAGGTGAGGTAGAGCAAGATGTCGTCCGCGTATAAAGACACGCGGTCCTCAAAGCCAGACGACCACTTCATCCCATTAATGTCAGGGTGGGTCTGTAACCAAGCGGCAAGGGGCTCAAGCGCCAATGCAAATAGCAGAGGCGACAGGGGGCATCCCTGCCTGGTACCTCTTCGCAAGGCAAAAGATGCTGACACTCGGCCATTGACCGTGACATTGGCCAATGGGTTAGCGTATAGAAGTCTGACCCATCTGATAAATTCAGGGCCAAACCCAAACTTCGTCAGCACTGCCCACAGGTAATTCCATTCCAGGGAATCAAAAGCCATCGCCGCGCCCAGAGATGCCAAGACGGACGGCTCCCGGAGCGTACTGACCCTTGCCGTGACCGCATGGAGTCTCCTAAGGTTGAGGGCAGTGTTGCGATGAGGAATAAAGCCCGATTGGTCCGGGTGGACCAAATCGGTAATTGCACCCACCAACCGATTGGCCAATAATTTAGCCAGGATCTTAGGCTCTGCGTTCAACAAGGAGATTGGGCGATATGACCGGCAGAGGTCTCTGGGTTTCCCGTCCTTGTGGATGACCACAATGGTGGCCAATCGTTGGTCCGGAGGGAGTTCACCCACCTCATGCGCCTCAAGGAACATGTTCCGCAAAGGCAAAGCAATGGTGTCAGCCTTTATATTATAAAGCTCCACTGGGAGGTCATTGGGACCGGGAGCCTTGCCAGACCTTAAAGAGCGTATCGCAAGCGCAACCTCGTCCGCCGTTATACCTCTGTCCATGTCGTCGCGTTCAGTATCCGACAAACACGGAAGTTCGATCCCTTCAAGGAGAGAGGCAGAGTCTGCCTCGGTCATATCAGAAGCCGAGGTGTATACGGACTCAAAATAATCGGCGAAGACCGTAACTATAGCGCTGGGGTCGGTGACAGCCATTCCGTCCTCCCCCAGCACCTCGGGAACCACCCGGGAAGCCATCTCCTTCTTGTCAAGCCACGCAATAAGCTTGCCTGCCTTGTCCCCGACATCGTAGATCCTCCCTTGCTGTTCTCTGCCCATTGCCTTGGCAGCGTCAGTAGCAGCGGCCCGGTACTCCGACTGCTTGAGTGAGAGAGCATGTAGCAGGGCAGGCGTCGGACCAGTCTCCAATTGAGAATCAAGATCCCCAATCTCCGTTTCCAGCCGCACCCCTTCCTCATCTCTACGTCTGCGCGCCTCGGCTATTAAGGAGAAGGCTTCTCCTCTCAGGACAGTTTTAAAGGCCTCCCATAGGGACAAGGCCGACGCTACTGAGCCCGTATTCTCGGAAAAATAAAGCTCAATGGCCTTAGCCAGGAGGTCACGAGTCTTAGGGTTACGGAAGTACCACGGGTTGACCGGCGCTACTCTCGAGGCCACTACTATGTCAAAATCAAAAGACACCCAGACCGGGGAATGGTCCGAGATGCCTCTGGCCATCAAACGGGCCTCGGAGACGGCCGACGCGTGGGCAGTCAATGCCAGAATATAGTCAATCCTGGAGAGGCTACCGTGCGCCCCGGAGTGGAAGGAGTATTGTCGCTGAGCGGGGTGAAGTAGTCTCCAGCAATCAATAAGCCCCATGGTGTCCAGGAAATCAGGAAGCCAGGACTGGGCACTTCGAAGATCTCTGGATGGATAACGGTCTAAGGTCCCAGACCCAACTGCATTAAAGTCCCCACCAACTATAAGCAAGCCTTCGGGCAGGCCCAAAATGGCGCCCCCAAGATCTTGGAAAGTAGTCGTTTGCAAACCAGGGGGGACGTAAACAGAAACCAAGACCAGGGTACGCCCCTCCCACTTACCCGTGACGGCGACGTAGCGTCCCCTCTCATCAATCACGCTAGATTCCACCTCAAACGGGAGAGACATGCGCACCATGATCCCCGCCCCACGGGACCCCGAGGAGAACCCCGAGTGTGCCACCATTTTGAAGCCTTTTCTGTTGAATGCGTGGCACGTATTCCCAATGAGATGCGTTTCTTGCAACAGGATGACATCAGGCATGCATCTTTTAAACATTTGCAACATAACCCCTCGCTTAATGCGATCACCCAGCCCATTAACATTCCAACTCAGAACATGTAACTTCTTACCTCCAATCGTCAATGTAGAGGCCCATGCCGCCCCCGCAGGGAACAGCCGCTACAGCATAGTCAACAACCGGATAGTCACCTTGCCATGAAATAGGTAAAGGAAAGAGAAAGAAAACACACAAAAACAATCAACCCAACCACCCCCCACCCTGCACCCCTGCATTAGACTAATGAGCCCCCCCAACTAGCAGTGTGCCTGTCGCCCCAAAAACTACTCTACGAAAAGCCCCTAGAGGAGAAAGGAGGCAACCTATCCCCCCGTTTCCCCCGTTCACAGTTTGCATATATTCTTATAAAATATATACTAATTTTGTCTTTTCAGATTGAATTTAGAATCATTCACTTTACGCAGTCTTCATTCTTTTTTTCCCCTTTTTTTAAAATTGTTTTATTTTTCTGCAAGGAAAAACAGCGTAGGCAAGTCAGATATTTCAGTATTATATAACAGATAGGTGAATTCATCAAAACAAGCAAACATAGTAAGAATATACATGAGGTCTATAACGTTTCCATTTCCTAAATCCATTCCGTAATAGGTGCCCAAATCTTTGCTCCCATAGCCCTCCTTCCAGTCCCTTTAGTTTTAGAGATAGCAAGTTCCAAATTGTACATCGACAATAGTCTTTCACGCCAACTAAAAAAAGAAGGCGGCTCGGGATTGATCCAGTCTCTTGTAATACAGGCCTGTATTACAGCCATACAGATAAAAAGAAAACATGTCGTAGCCTTAGGTCTTGGCTGACCCACAGTTCCCAAACCACAGCCAATTAGTACCAGCTCACAAGTTATACTAATTGTACGCCCCAAAACTACAAACATAAACTGTTCAATAAGGGAGAGAAATTCAGAAAGTTTGGGGCATAAAAAAAACATGTCCCGCATCGGCGGCGAATTGGCCACACCTATTACATTTTGTCCCTGTAGTCAAGCTCCATTTAGAGATTTTCCTGGGAGTATAGTATAGATCATGTGTAGCCATGAAATGCTGTGAATGCATCATCCCTGTGATGAGAACTCGATTGGCCAGCATAACGGATTCAAGAATAATAGTTTCAGGTATCCCAAGCTTAGTTGCCCATTTTATTTGACAGTTTGCCAAATCATCCGAGAATTCTTGAATAAGATAAGAATAGAATAGGCCAATTGGTGTCTTTTTCGCCATGCTTTCAATAAGAGGGATTTTAATCATTTGATGTTCTGATACTGGTCCTACATTCTGTAAAAAACTACGAATTTGGAGGTATTTAAAGAAGTCATTTTTCAATAAACCAAAATTATTCTGTGAATCAGTAAAAGAGACTAAATGTCCCTCTTTAAACAGGTCCCCTAAGCAACAAATTCCTTTAGTGCTCCACCTAGTGACAATTTCGTCACGAAAAATAGGGGGTAGTAAATCAGATGCAGTAAATGGTGTATATATATTTAATTTTGAAATACCCATCCGGCGCCTAACCATTTTCCACACTGTATAAGCAGCTTTTAAGATCTTAAATTTGGTCTTCTTAAAGTAGCTAGATTCAACTACCTTCAACAAACATCCCTTTATCTCTTCACCCATTGCAAGCTCGTAAATAGATGGAGTGTTACACAGAGGAATTTGCGCTTTATCCCCGACTACAGGTGGGCTAATGAATTGTAGAGATGCGGCTACATAATAGAATAAGAAATAAGGGATGCTCCAACCACCACGCTCTTAGGAAAAATCATATTTTTATGAGCTCTGCGTTGTCGTTTATAGCCCCACAAAAATCTGGAAGTTGCCCTCTCTAATTTTGTAAAGCAAGCAAGAAGGAAGTCAATGGGAATTGTAGGAAACATATATAAGAATTTGGGCAGTATCAACATTTTTAACACGTTGGCTCTACCATATAAAGATAAATGGAGACAGAAGGGGATTTACTATTGGAGTAATTGTAGGTTAGGTGCTGACAATAAGAAGGTTCCACTGTCCTTCCGGGTTTGTTATTATAACTTATATGTGTTTATGAAATTTAATATTCGGGTATTATAATTTTATGTGTATGTTTTTTTGAAATGTTATTCATTTTATACATTTAAGATTGTGAATACTAATTTATATAGGTTTACTGTCCATCACTTTCCTTGATTTAATGTACGTTGGAGCAGGAATAGTAAATTATATATGTTTAGTGTCCAGCACCTTCCCTGAGTTAATATACTTTGGAGTGGGAATAGTAAATTATAAATGTTTAGTGTCCAGCACCTTCCCTGAGTTAATATGGTTTGGAGTGGGAATAGTAAATTATATATATTTAGTGTCCAGCACCTTCCCTGAGTTAAAAAAATTGGAGTGGGAATGGTAAATGAGATATATTTAGGAGCTGATTATGATGGTGGGTGGATCGCCACCCCTGGCCTAGTGGTGGCGATCCGGCCGTCATCGTAACCTGATTTACCCACTGCCAGATTACAATGGCGGTGGGTAACGCGGCGGACGGAAAGTCCGTCCACCCCTTTCCCCCTTGTAGGTTCTTGCAGTATTAATGAGCAATTCTTGATGATCCAATGCAGTCCTAATGCAATGCTATGCAGTTCGTAATGCAAGAATCAGGCACTTTGTAATGTCAAAATAATGCTTTTTGTTATGCAAGAATCAGGCAGTTTATTATGCACAAATAATGCAATGCGTAATGCAACAATCAGGCGGTTTGTAATGCAAAAATAATGCAATGCGTAATGCAACAATCAGGCAGTTCGTAATGCCAACAATAATGTGCTCCGGCACCGATCACGGTACTCTGGACGGTCTCTATACCACTCTTACTGACTTGCGGTCAGCTACTGCCAAAATATGCTCCCAACACGGGTATGGTGTAACACAAAGTGCAGCTCCACACTCCGACCCCAGAACTGCCACTCCTCTGCAAGTATGGGCCGCGGTACGAACTTGAGCGGAAGCTCGTGCTGCAAAGATGGGAAAGGCCGAGGGCGCTTCTCTCATAGCCCGTACCCTGCACCAAGACCGACACACGCATGCTCGCTGAGCGTTACCTACGGGGTACAATCTCACTCTCCTCCCCTCACGGCTTGGGCCTCAGATGCAAATTTGTTGATCTTGGGCAGTGGAACACGAACCCCTGACGTGATGGTTCGAGGTCTCTCCTTGGCAAAGGCAGACACGGGCCAGTGGCGGTGAATCCTCACAGCTCCTCTGGGGATGGCGGTCCGGGTCAATGGTAATGACGATCGCAACACTTCTGGTCATGCTGTTGATCAACTCAGAAAACACGACTGCTCCGGGACACACCGTCACAGGGCAATTTCTCACGAAGGTCTCAGGCTGTAACACAGCACATGCACACAGCGTCGCTGAGACTCACTTGAGTTCCGGGTGCACACAATCACAGGGCAATCCTCATGAAGGTCTCAGGCTGCACAAAGCACACACTCAGCGTCGCTGAGACTCACTTGGACTCCAGGTGCCAACGATCACAGGGCAATTCTTACGAGGGTCTCAGGCTGCAAAAAGCACACATACACAGTGTTGCTGAGACACCCTTGGAAACTTTTATGTTTCTGAGTTTCCACAACAGGTTGCCAGCTCTCCTCGGGCCCTTGGGGATAAGTTACTTCAGGACACAGCACAAAGCAAAGTCCTATCAAGCAGGGTTGTATGTTCTTACAACGCATTTCGTTGCAACGCATGCCTTTACCACGCATGCGTTATAACGAAATGGTTTTTCTGCGCATAACCTTTTCCTCGATTTCTTCCATGGTGACGTCTGACGTCGTTAAGAGGAAGTGGAAGTTCCTTTCCATTTCCTCTTAAACGACATCGTTTTCCTGCACATCTGGATGTTTCTTCTGGTGAGTTTTTTTTGGGGGGGAGACCCCCCAAGCCCCCCCTTTTTTTTTTACCCTTTACCACACATGCCTTTACTACGTACCTCGTAGTAAAGGTATGCACGGTAAAGGTTTTCGTAGTAACCACGCATGCGTTGTAATGCATGCAGGGTTAAGGTATTCGTGGAAATGGCCGCGTTGTAGTGGCCGTTTCCCATCAAGCAGGGGGACAAAGCACACAGCAAATGACAGTAGACTCTGAGCATAAGCAGCTTGGCAAGGTGATTCAGCTACTACAGGACAAAACAGAGGACTTGGAGGCACGGTCTCGTAGATGCAACATATGTATCACAGGCCTACCGGAAAATACGCAGACCGGGAACATGGAACTATTTGCGGAAGCTCTATTGAAAAAGCTACTGGGGGAAGCGGCATTCTCGGAGAAGTTTGTCATAGAAAGAGCGCACCGTACTTTGGGCCCAAGACCTAAACCAGGGGCCCCTCTGCGTCTTATTGTGGCCAAACTCCTTAACTATAGAGACCGGGACACCGCGCTGAAGCTGGCCCGTGAGAAACAACCGTTGACATATGAGGGAAGTACGCTCTCTTTATTCCCGGACTTTACAGCGAGAGTGCAAGAGGCGCAACGCCAGTTTGTTCCAGTGAAGCGGCAACTCCGTGAACTTGGGGTGGATTATGCCATGCTCTATCCTGCTAATCTGAGGGTCAGCAGGCAGGGGAGGTCTACGATCTTCACTGACCCGAGAGCGCTTCAGAAGGCCATGAAGAGCTGGCGCAGAGGCGAGCAGCAACCCTCGGACGGAAGTGGACTGGGCGAGGCCTCCGGCAGCTCCCTGGAGGAACAAGACTGAGTTTGTGGACTACGACTGGGTGAAGTATTAGTTCACTGGGGAACTGTATAATTGAGAGACCTAGTTATTTGTCTCTGACATTGCTGTTTAGGTGCTGGGCTGCTGTCTTTACTGGGCCTTAATTTTGCGCTAAGATCGATAACTTGACATGAACTGGAGGTGGAATGGAATGTATGAGTGGGAGAGGGATGCTATCCTATTGATGATACTCTGACAGCGCCATGTTTCCTTCCCTTCATCCTACTAGGGTGTATGCAGCTGCCCCTCAGAGTTATGGGGGAAACATGTGATAACACACCTGGGCTTGAGGATGCGTGAGACTGCAAACTTTCTTTTAATGATAAGCTGCCAGAGGTATTGATGATGAATATACCAGTTGATATCGAGAGAGGGTGGCATGAAACGTTAATTTGTGTTGATATACCCCATTATCATAGGGGAATCATTGTACATTAGGAGGGCACTTGCTACTGTGATTCGTTTCCTTTTTTTCTATGGCGGGGGGGGCGAGGTGATGCAATGGACTCCACTGAAGGACATTGATAAAGATCTGTTGTGAGCTGGATACCTACGCCCTACCTATTGCTTTGAATTGTGAATTGCGATTTGTATTGGTTTCCTGGGTAGCGGGAGGGAGGGAGATAGAGGATGGTTGCGGGAGGTTTTGAAGTTCAGTGGGGGGAGCTGTAGGGAGCAGGCTGGGAGGGGCGATGGAGCGCAGCCGAGTTAGGGATGGGCAGGCGTGGGTGGGGGGTTGGGCGGAATCACATGTTCCCCATTTGCTGTTGATTGCATTAGGGGAGGGTTGTATGACTGTTGTTTGTTTGGAACGGAGTACTATTAGTGAGAGCACGACACAAAGTACACAAAGGGCACAGACTTGGACGATCTCATGTGACTGCTTATACACATTATACCACCTGCAGTGACACAGCCCCCACTTGAAAACGACACAATCACACATCTGACTTGGAACGTTAGAGGACTGAAAGACCACAGAAAGGTCAGACACATTCTTCAATACCTCTCGAGACATGCAATTGACATTGCACTGCTTCAGGAGACTCACCTGCGACCTGACAGCTCAACACTTACTTATAGAGGACTACATAACCATATACACGCTGCCGGATTCACTTCCCATGCCAGGGGAGTACTCACATGGGTGAACCCTAAGGCGTCTATGACGTTGACGCCAGTTGCTACGGATTCAGAAGGGCGGTACGTCATCACGTGATGTGTAGGTAAGGGTATGACTCTGCATATAGTAAATTCATATGGTCCGAATTTCGATTGCCCTTCCTTCTATCTGACTTTGGCCTCCAAGGTACGGGAACTCTGCAGGGAGCATGTTTTATGGGGCTGTGATTTTAATTTGGTCAGACAGCCCACCCTGGATAGGTCAAATGAACCTGACCGACCCCCATCGGCCTCTGCTCGAGTCCTTGATGCCGAGATGACACGATTGGGACTGCAGGACGTGTGGAGGACTAGATTCCCGCAACAGGGGGGGTACACCCACTATTCAGTGCAACATGATATCCACACCCGTAATGATTACTGGTTATTACCTCACCACTCCTCTCTATGGTACAGTCGTGTGTGACGTTACCCCGCACATATTCTGATCATTCCCCGGTGCTTGTTACTCTTAGAGCCCTGATGAGACGGCTCCCCTTTTTCCTGGCGCCTGCCCCCATACGCGCTGTTGGACCCTGCCTTTAGGGATGGGCTGGCGGCGGCTGCTAAAGTTTTCTTTGATAAGAACGTGGGCTCGGTGGACTTATTCCTGACAGTATGGGAGGCTTACAAGGCCTATATACGAGGGATAGCCATCTCTAAAAATTCAGGTGTCCTCAAATCCATACGAGGTCACCTGACCCTACTGGAGGCTAGGCTAAAAGATATCGAATCCCGCCGACTCCTTGACGCAGGAGTAAGTTGACTAGTAACTTGGCACAAACGATTCGTGAATACCATGAAGAAGCTGACGCCGAGGTGAAGCATCTGGGAAAATATGCCATAGCAAGGTCATATGGCGAGGGGGAGCGCCCGGGAGCAGTGCTGGAGCGTATAGCGAAACAGTGCAGACATTGCGCGACAACGCCTGCAATGCGAACACTGCATACTGGGGAGGAATCGTCTGAGGCACAGGTTGCGGCTCGCTTTAGAGATTATTATGCAGAGCTGTACGCCTTCAGGGGGCCGGCTCCAGAGGAACGTTTTTTAGACTATTTAATGCATATACAATTGCCCTGGCTGACTGATACGCATCAGGAGTTTCTGGACCGCCTCTTTGAGAGGGAAGAAGTGGTTTGGGTGTTGTCATCAATGATGGCTGGTAGCGCCCCGGGCAGCGACGGCTTCCCGGCATCTTTTTATAAAACGTAATCTGATTTACTGATACCTAAATTACTGACACTAGTTGAGCAGATTGCAGAAGAGGAGGAAATGCCCCCAACTCTGCGGGAAGCCATTATTGTTGCCATCCTTAAACCCGGGAAGCCGCAAGACGACTGCGCTTCCTACCGTCCACTGTCGCTGCTCAACGTAGACGCGAAAATATTTGCGAAAATCATAGCCAACCGCCTCAGCCCATTAATCCCTACGCTGGGAGCTCCAGAACAGGCGGGCTTTGTCCCCAACCACAATCTGACCTATAACTTGCGAACAGTGTTTGCGTCATTTCAACACACGCGGCAAGATGTGCCTGCGGTAGCGGTATTCCTAGATATGGAAAAGGCATTCGACTCTGTTGAGTGGCCCTTCCTACGTTTAGTGCTGCGACGCATGGAAGTGGGTGATCTTTTTCTACAGCTCCTTAACACGCTATATGCCTCCCCCACTGCGAGGGTCCGTATAGGCTTGTTCACGACAGAGGCCTTCACAATAGGACGAGGCACCAGACAGGGCTGTCCCCTCTCTTCTCTGTTGTACGCCTTAGTTGCGGAACTATTAGCCTGCGCTTTACGCGAATACCACAGTCCTCAGGGTATTCGATTCCCCCGTACCATTTAATAGTGTCCACGTACGTGGACGACACTTTACTTTATGTGAGACAACCGGAAGACAACCTCTTGACGGTGCTACGAAAGGTGGTGCTGTTTAGTTCGCTTTTGGGGATACATGTAAATTGGGACAAGACCATAATGTTTCTGCTTACCCCCACCACCAGGAGAGTAAACTCAGACTACCCCATTCAGTGGACTACTGATTCAGTCCTCTACTTGGGTATCCGACTGCACACGGACTCAGAAGTAGTCCTCAGGGAAAATTATGGGGTAGCGATATCTAAGTTGGAGGATGACGTTGTTAAATGGATAGGACTTCCGTTGTCCTTGATGGGCCGTATATCATTATTGAAAATGATAGTCCTCCCCCACTTCTAATTCCTTTTCAGTAACATCCCTATGGTATTATCGGGAGCATTCTTTAGGCAGTTACATGCCCTGGTGCTTCGCCTGGTGTGGGCTGGGAAACAGCCCAGGGTGGCAGCATGGAACATCCTAATCTACCCCTATGAAGAAGGCGTACTACACGCTCCGGACCTCGAGCTATACTATCGTGCCGCTCAGGGCGCACATGCGTATGGTTGGATACACGGCACGTCTGATGCACCACACCTGCGGATTGAAGCAATAGTGGCCGCTCTGACCCCGTTGCCGGCACTGCTGTCCCGACCTAAAGACCGACATACGGGCATCTTGGACTCTATGAACGTGGTGACACACGCCTGGCATCACCTCATGGACGCACGGGCTTGCTCGCTGCTGTATGCACTGGGAGCGCAATTGACATGGTGCTCGTGGCTTAGTCCCTGTGGGGATAAGGGCGTGCTGTCTGCCCTGGCCGACTTGAATATCAACAATATGGGCGACTTCTTCAAGAATAATTGGGCTTGCACCTGGGAATATTTGAACCCAATGGACGGCACTGAGTCCCTGCTTCTTCCTCGGTTTAAATTTCATAGGGTACGCCATGCCTTGAAAGGACTGCTTGGAGAGGATATGACGGAACACCAAACGGTCTTGATGTTTGATTTTGTGGTTACAGCTATGACACCGGCTAAATTAATTACAAACCTATACCGTATCACACTGGTGGAGCGTACAGCGAATTATACTAAACCACGACTTGCATGGCAGGCTGATCTAGCCACTGATCTCCCTGAGGAAAAATGGAGATACTGCTGTGCCAATATTAAGAGAGTGTCCCTTAACGGCCGCCACCGTCTCCTGCACTTAAAATTCCTTAATAGGGTTTATTACACCCCTGAGCACCTGTTCAGATATGGCTTAAGTGATAGCTCAGGTTGTGAAAGGTGCAGGGCGCAGACTGCTGATTTTTTGCATCTTGCCTGGCTGTGCCCGAAGATTGCAGACTTCTGGTGCGCGGTATATGCCTAGGTGAATAGAGTCACTGATTTGTCGTTGTCCCCTTCTCCATTGTTGGCCTTACTGGGATATTCAAAGGATATAGCGCCTTCAAGAAGGAGGCTTGTAGATATCTTTTTTAGTAGCCAAACGTTGTGTCGCGCTCGCCTGGATGCGAGGTCCGACCCCGACGCTTACTAGATGGTCTACGGACAAGTTATATTACTGTACCCAAACAGGACTGTATAGTGAACTGCTTCCTCCTCGTAACCGTCCTAAGAGTTACTGGGCGCTGTACCTGGAGAGGAGGCCTGTACAGGGTGATGGCGAGCCGGTAGGGACTCCCCTAGTTAGAGAGACGGGGGATGCACATGAGGATACATTACAAGCCACAGATGTGGAGTCTCTGGATGGCTGAATTTAGAGGGGTCCCCAGTTGCTGTGCACGGGTGAGATGCGAGGAGTTCTGAAGAGGCCCGGGACGAGGAAGTGTGTTGTATACATGATAATGATGCTGTCCGGATGGGAAGAAAATGTCATGTTTCCTGATTAATGTCTCCATGCGAAGTAATATTGAGATGTTATTGTTTTATAAGTGCCATCACTGTGCTCCTTGATTGTATGTTGTTGAAATGCCAAAAAATAACAACACCAAAAAAATGAGAAAACATAAATAAGACTGAGGGATGCCTTTCATCCTACAGAAATGCATGCTTAATTAAAAGTGGACAATGGTTCTGTTGGGTATTGCTATTTCTTAGCAAATTCAAAGCAATCCTATAAACAGTAAATCAAAAAAGACGGCTCTAGAACACAGCCAGAAATTGGAAATTCATTCAGGAAATAAGAACAATGATTATCTTAAATTTAGAATGTCAAAATCAAGAGTTTTATTCAATTACATTTTTCATAAGAACAGGCTGTCAAGTAATTCAATAAATGAAACGGTGCATGGGATTGTTATCTACAGTGACAAGGTGAATAAAGTGCGTAAGTGACAAGATCAATGTGTTTGATCTATACATGACAACAAAAAAACAATTAACATATTTACAAATGGAGATTTTTTTAAAAAAAAGTCCAATATCAAAAAAATAATAATACAAGTGTCTCATGCCCAGGGATTCAACCACATTAATTTGGAAGCAAAGAGACCTATTATGGATTGGATCATTAAAACCGTTGAAGTTTCGACCTGACAGTAGCAATACTGTAAACTAGTCAATGTGGGTCTTCTTCAGGACTAAATGATGGTGGGACAGCCTGGGAAGAAAGAAATCAGGGTAAGGCTGTGTGTGAAGGTGCTCATCATGAAATGTACCTAGGCCAAGTTGTGCCCAAGGGTAACTCACCGATTCCTCGAGTTGGATCGTTGCTAAAAGGATAGATCTTGAAGAATGAAATTGATTTGATCAGTAGATCCTGGGGGGAGGTAAAGAACCTAATGAATATACCTGTTTCTCCATTATCCAAATTAATCACCCAAGGTTGGAAAAAGGGGGGTCCATACCTTGAATGGGTGGATCCCACTGTAATGCTGGGGAGTTGTATGATGGAATTCTCTACTTCTTCCAACCCTAGTGCTCGAACACAGCCTTCTTTATTCAGGCATTCCCCAAATAACATGGATAGTTGAAATACTGCAGGTGAAGTTAATGTAGAATTACTGGGAGATTTGTGGAAAGCATGTAAAGATTTAAATGTTAGTGCCACACAGGCCGAACATACCTTAAACTGTGTGCTCAGATTATTCTTATTTCCTCATTGTGAAGCCGATAAATCTACTTTAGGACAACTTGCAAGGTCACAAAGGAATTATGAAAGTTCGAGGAGTGACTGCGGGAAAAGATTAATAAGGAAACCTCTGTTTCTTAAATACAGTTTTGAAAATATCTCGGACCAATGGGCAAGACATACCTTATCTCCTGATGCATGCAAATTAATCCATGCTCTCAAAGAAGGTTGCTGGTGCGTCTTATTTAATTGGCAAAAAGCGAGGGTCCCAGATCACTTGTGATAGGTAACATGGTACCTGTAAAGAAAACATAAGGGGAACCTCAGTGTCTTTACAAACCGAGGATGGGTTAGAACGCCAAGCGGCCGTCAACGTAAGGTTACCTTATCCGTAGCAGACAGGCCTCAGGAATCCGTGCTCGGTTTGTGCGTCCCGAATGGGTCTGTTTACATAGAAAGTGGTACGTAAGAACCACCTGTGAGTAGCGTGCACGGCCAGTGCAGCAGCTCAGTTAGATCCGGTATTCCAAAAAGGGAGGAAAGACTCTCGAAAGTGAGGATGACATTCTAGTGCCCTGTCAAAACAAAGATGATGACATCCAAGAGATTTTATCAGAACAAGGTGATCACAAAAGTTATCGTCCCATTTCTAAGAATCTTACACCTCCGGAACCTCATTCAAAACCTTACTAAAAAGGGATTCGACGAGGGCTACCTCAGTGAACCAGAGTTAGACTTGTTGAATCAAACTAACCATAGGATCCCCACAATCTAAATCTTACCCAAGGTACATGAAAATCTAGAAAAGCCCCCAGGACGACCAATCGTCTCAGGGTGTGGTTCATTGTTGGAGCCCAGGAACCAACAATGATGTACAGTACTCTAATCTTTCAGTCAGTACCCAAGTACTCATGCAGTGACCCAGACCTTAACACATGCACTGCTACAAACCCCTGTCCACTATGTATGCATTCCTCCAACCACCTACACACTACTCTTTCACACCTTCAATTAATCAGGTAGTACCCATACACTCCAGCAAGCACCCTGTCACTCCCCATCCACTCCTCCAGTCAGCCATCCAGCACCATGTACTAATCCAAACACTGCATCAAAACCTAAAAACATATACATTCACCCAGGCACTCTCCTTGCAGTACTCTACCAGTACCCAAGTACTCATGCATTGAGCCAGGCCTTAGCACATGGACTGCTTCAAACCCCTATCCACTATGCATGCAATCCTCTAACCACCTACACACTTGTCTTTCACACCTTCAATTCCCCAGTCAGTATTCATACACTTCCAGCAAACACCCTGTCACTCCCCTTGCACTCCTCTAGTGAACCATTCAGCACCATGTCCTAATCCATTCACTGCGCCAAAACCCAAACACTTATAAATTCACCCAGGCACTCTCCTTACAGTACTCTAATCATTCATCAGTACCAAAGTACTCATGCAATGAGCCAGACCTCAGCACATGGGCTGCTACAAACCCCTAGCCACTATGCATGCAGTCCTCTAACCACCTACACACTTGTCTTTCACACCTTCAATTCCCCAGTCAGTATCCATACACTTCCAGGAAACACCCGCTCACTCCACTTGCACTCCTCTAGTGACCCATTCAGCACCATGTAGTAATCCAGTCACTGCACAAACCCCAAACACTTATAAATTAACCCAGGCGCTCTCCTTGCAGTACTCTAATCATTCAGTCAGCACCCAAGTACTCATGCACTGAGCCAGGCCTTAGCACATGGACCGCTTCAAACTCCTATCCACTATGTATGCAGCCCTCTAACCACCTACAATTCCCCAATCAGTATCCATACACTTCCAGCAAACACTCTGTCACTCCCCTTGCACTCCTCTAGTGACCCATTCAGCACCATGCACTAATACATTCACAGCGCCAAAACCCAAACACTTATAAATTCACTCAGGCACTCTCCTTGCAGTACATTAATCATTCAGTCAGTACCAAAGTACTCATGCACAGAGCCAGGCCTTAGCACATGGACTGGTTCAAACGCCTATCCACGATGCATGCAGTCCTCTAACCACCTACACACTTGTCTTTCACACCTTCAATTCCCCAGTCAATATCTATACACTTCCAGCAAACACCCTTTAACTCCCCTTGCACTCTTCTAGTGATCCATTCAGCACCATGTATAATCCATTCACTGCGCCAAAACCCAAACACTTAAAAATTCAGCCAGGCCCTCTCCTTGCAGTACTCTAATCATTCAGTCAGTACCCAAGTACTCATGCACTGAGCCAGTCCTTAGCACATGGACTGCTTCAAACCCATATGCACTATGCATGCAGTCCCCTAACTAATCAACACACTTATAGTTCTGCACTTATACATTTGAGATGTCATCAGTGAAACCTTGGTTTTTTCAGTGAATATATATATATGTATATTCACTGAAAAAAACATATGTTTCAGGTACGTTATAGTTAGGAATTAGCATTTAAAAAACCTTAGAAATTCACAAAAAAAAACATAGGTTTCAGGAACGTTATAGTTAGTTGAACATTTGACTCATATAAAACCAGAGAAATTCACCTGTTATAGTTAGTTGAGCTAACTATAACGCGTGCCCGCAATGCACTGCTGATGATGTCACATATTTCAAGTAGAATTCCATACTAACATTCTACTATGACTTACATTGGACTACTACACAGAGCACATGACTTTACAGCAATGAGCTCATGGTTTCATCCATGAGTCTTGAGACCGGTAGGGGTAAGTATTTCGCTTCCCACTCTCTATTGTATAAACGTAAACTAACACTTCTTCCACAGGTATGCTACAACACCCAGGCCACATCACTTTACAGCAATGAGCTCACAATTTAGGCTCACGGTTTAATCCCCGAGACTTCACACCAGTAGGGTTGAGTAGTTCTTTTCCCACTCCCTATATACTATAAACGCAGACTAACACTACTTACACACTTATACTACAGCGGCTAGTATCCTACAGCACCCAGAGCCCATCACTTTACAACAATCAGCTCGGTTTGATCCCTGAGTTTTCACACCGTTAGGCGTGAGTACTTCGCTTCCCACTTTCAGTGAAGTATAAACACACAGTACCGGTCAGTAGTTCGCTTCCCACTCCCTGTATGGTATAAACGCCTACTAACACTACTTACACACATATACTACAGCGCTCAGAGCCCATCCTTTTACAGCAATCACCTCAATTTCATCCCCAAGTCTTCACACCGGTAGGCGTAACTACTTTGCTTCCTGCTTCCGGTATACTATCAGCACACAGTAGCGGTCAGTAGTTCGCTTCCCACTCCCTGTATGGTATAAATGCCTAATAACACTACTTGCACCTGTATGCTCCAAACACCAGACCACATCACTTGACAGAAGTGACCTCACGGTTTAGACTCTCGGTTTCGTAGCACCACATCATATCATCACCATGCCATTATTATTATTATTATTATTATTATTATGTTTCTTATATAGCGCCTGATTCGACCCCCGAAGGGGTATCTCCGCGCTTGCCTTGGGAACCCGTCCTGGCTTTTCCCTTTGAGATAGCCCCTACAGGGCATCCCCAAGGTGAAAGCCAGGCATCCCGCCGCGGGGGGCCGTTGTGGAGATTAAGCAAGCTTAATGCCCAGAGTTGCAGAGTGTGAACCCATGATTAGGTCAGGCACCGAAGCGAGAATTATCAAGTCCATGGACATTTGAGCTCAAGACCCTGCCGCGTCGGGAATTGAACCCTGGTCCCGGGTCTGATCTCTGCTTCAGGGTCTGCCTGCTCTAACCAGTGAGCCACACTTCTCCACATTCTAAGCAACACCGCACTTTCAGACTGGTAAGAGTGATAACTACCTACCAGCGACTGCCAGAAGGTAATAAAGAACAAATTAGAATAGTTCCTTCATTCTTTTAGCTTTCAAAACTTCTCTCTATTACTGTCTTTCTATTTTTCCATATAAACAATGTTATTAATATTCAAGTACACGTAGAAGTCAGAAATGCAACGTCTTCTATCAACACACTTTCTAGAACATTCTACAACACATGGAGGTTAAAATTTCATCAATTTTTTCAAGCCTAACAATATTTTTTTTGCAACATTTTCTCGAACATTTAACGGCACACGCAGGTTAAAAGTTCACAATTGTTTTAAGTTCGAACAGTACCTTCCAAATGCAAGTAGCAGATGTGGTTGAGCTGAGCAAATTTTATCCTATAATATGTTCTCCACGTGCAAACTGCTTTTTCTTAACCAATCACAAACATGCTTTTCCACAAAACGAATGTGCACCCTACTTTTAAAAAACAATGTTTTTCATCTCCCGATCAAGTACCGTTTTGTATCCGAAAAGAAACTAGTTCCCCATCTTTAAACATATCTCTTATTCTACGAAGGAACTGCATGAGCTACAGACATCTTTCCATACCTTCCACCCATACCTTCAAAATACTAGTGTGGATCGTAGGACATATCTATGTTTTCTGGTGCAGGAGAACTGCTTCTAGCCTTGCAGCCTTTTGGGACCCCTCCCATTACAGTAGCCCGAGGCGGCTTAGAGCTTTTTGTCACCCAACAAGACACTTTTAAATGGGCCTCGACTAGACCATCCAACCTTTTTCAGCACTGCCATGCTCATAGAGGACATTACAATTAACAATGGCAAAGAGTATAGCCCTTCCACATATTCTCCCACAGTGGCAGTAAATAGGATGAAATCAGTAAAATCCCTTGCACTGTCCGCATCAGAATCTCCAGGCATTGCAGAGCTAAAAAACAAGATAATCTGTGGCGATACCTTGTTGCTGTTTCAAGATGTCTCCCTTTACACCCTAGATAAACGACAAGAGTTTAGAGATGTAACCGCCTACCTGCTGAGAGAAATAATACCCACCAGCTGATGGTACCCTTTCTGCCTTCACTTCACCATCAAGGGCCATTAACTCACTATTAACATCAAAGACATCTGTGTAGAGCTAGACCTGGATACAGCCTCCGCAACATCAGAAAAAGACACAGGACGGCTTGATTGCACAGAAATCAGTAATGAAGACCAGTTTCCCTAACTTCCAAATCACGCATAGGAGAGCGACTCTGATGATTGCTGGAGAAAGAGGCTCATCCTCCATGGTGAATCAGAGTGTTTATCATGGTGACCGAGTGTTTGCCGTCCATCTCCTGGTATGGCTCCCATAGATTTCAGCAGGGCAAGGGTGGTGGGGACCCATATAGGTTTAACAGCGGTAGCCAAAATTTTTGACTTGACTGCTGATTCTCAATGTGGTTCTTAGCTAATTCATTATTGGATGGCCACCTTCATTCAGACCAGTTGGTCTCTCTTCAAAGGAACATTCTCCTGGGGCCTCCTAGTTTAATAAGCATGCAAAGACAACCACTACCGGTATGGATGCCCTATTCTGCTGCCGTGCACCAGGTCGTAAAATGTGGTGTCTATCTTCTGCCCAACAGTCTGGCAATTTCTCAAGGCACTTCAACCAATCCTACATCCCTAAAAGCTTGACATAAATAAAGGCAGGATTCTAAGCATTCGACATCCCAAACAACATTAACCCAGTATGTGAAGGCACAGAGACGTCAAATATGCTACTGATGCATTCCGCAACCTCCTTCCAAATCACACATGACAATGGCATTCCTGCATCCTCTCAAACATGGTTATTAGTTTTACCAAACCATAACATTTGCATTTGAGTGTAGTAGCTACAGGCCCTGTTTATGAGCTGGCCTTAAAATGTCAATATTTAAAATAACTCCAATCCTGCACATATATGTAGCAGCAGTATTAAGTAGTGAAATAAAAAACACATCCTCTGGATACATTACAGCAGGTCAAAACTACTGCTATTACTTGGAAGGAAGTGATGCCCGGTAAATACCAGAACATGCTGATTTTGATGTACTAAAGACTAAAATCTGCATTTTATTCCATATTATCAGGGAAGGACTCATAATTGGGTGGTATTTTTGTTACACAACAAATTGCAACACAGTGGAGTTGGATTTTATTTGGAGGAATGAATGTCGCACCAGTTACTTGTAATCAGAGCCTCTATGTCAAATTTTATATTGTAACTGCCTGAAGCTCGGCGATTCCTCACTTCTTTAGGTTACATAATTTATTCCTAAACAACTTTCTCAACATGGCTTAGATCAGCCAGCCATCGAGCCAGGAGACATTTCATACTACATGGTTGTTGTCAGAGGTTTGTAGATCATGGATACCATTTTGTATGAAAGCATGACTTTAACACTTTATACTTTATGGGCGAGGTATCCTGTGCCTCATTCTCAAGACCCACAAATGTTTTAGGTCATGGTGCAGATGCAGGTAATGAAAAGCCTCAGTATCTGCCATCTCATATTCAATTTTTAGTTGGTGAAATGCTTTTAGACTCTTCGGTCTACAAACATCACTCAGGGTAGCTATCCACATAGCCTTCCATCTCCTGTTCTGAGAAAGGTCTGCATGCCCACAATCTGTCTCTAAGTAGAACATTTGACTTTATGGGAGCACTTAAAAATTGACATTTTTCACCTTCACTAATGAATTTAGTGATGTTAAGTTTCTTAAAGAAAATATACTGTCCATTGCTCTCTTCAGTTAAGACAATGACATGTTTGCTAAAACATTAGTTCAAACACTTGCCTCTCTTTGTGATAGCCAAAACGGTTTTATACATGCACAAAGGACATGTAAGTATGTGTGGCTGAAATGTTGTATCTTTGTGAAACTAAACCTAATAATTAAGGACTGATTGCAGTAGGTTTTGGCACAGTTTATTGGGAATGTATTTAAATAACAAATCGTATAAAAGATCAATTGCAGTATGGCGGACACTAAACAGATGTGTTGATGTACATAGAAAGATGGTCAGGGAAGCCAAGGTGCAAGAGGATGAACTCACAGAACATGCACATTACACATACTTCAACAAATTAACACTTTTATATTTTCCCTGGCTGATGGTGAGCAGACAGATGGCTGGATGCGGCCTTTAGACCATGGTAGTGATACTTCTGGCCAGTGAGGTGTTTTGAAGCTAGCTTTAATGGTGGCTTGTTTGGAAATAATATTGAGCTCCCTTGGTGGGGGAGGGCAGGGGGTACAAAGTAAGGAACTGGGAGCCGGTGCACATTAGCAGATTGCAGTGATCAAGTTGAGGTGTGAAGGGTGAAGGTCCAGGCCATAAATTGATTTGAAGATTAGGATAAAGATGTCATGCTGGTTTTTGCCATTGGCTGAGATTCAAACACCTCTAAGGCAGGTGGGAGAGAAGTTTTTTTAAGTGAAAGGAGAAGAATGTTTGATTGAAAAGCTGATAACATTCTCAATGGGAGAGAATGCATACTTGTTGAGTTCCATGAAAAAGCTAATGCAGTAATCTAGATTACTTATGACAGGTGTACAAAGGAGATTTGTAGTGGATTGGAAAGGGAGGTGATGCTGGATTGTTCTAATGCTTGGGAGCTGATGCTCTGGCCCTATCCTGTGGAAGAGATGATTCCTCAATTGCGAATCAATATCCTCAATAATCATTCCCTCGCTTCTCCTTGTGGAGGATGGAATGATGGTTTCTGAGATGGGAAGGAGATGAGAAGGGTGGTGGAGATTTTCGATTTTACAGCATTAAGTAGAAGAAAGTCAATGGTGACGTAGGATAGTTAGGAAACCGGTAAGTGAAAAGTACAGATGTAGGAATTTACCTCTATGGCGAAGAAGGGTAAAGAAAAGATTTGTGCGTCACCTACATATATGTGTACAATAATGGAAGAATAAAAGAAATATTGCAATTGTCTCTAAGGGGGTGAGTAGTGACATACAGTATTCTGCAGTGGAGATGGAGGTATTTGAATATTACTGGTCAGTCATTCAATTTAAAGCTAAGCTGACCACAAACCTTTCTCATATATCTTTGAGTATTTGACGGATTTGTAGCTCCCAGAAATCCAAGTGTGGATCATGGAGTATACTTCTGATGTACAATAAATGAAAAATTTGCAACATTTAGTAACTTACTGCTTACTGAGTTTCCAGAGCATCCAAGGAGATAAAATTGAGGACCAAAGCAGAGTAACAGTTGGTGGGCAGGATTGTGGGAGACAGACTAGTCCAGAGTAATAGAAAATGAGACGAAGTGATAAAGAAGGACCCTTCATGAATTACATAAAAAAGAGATTAGTGAATGGTTTGACTGATGGACATCAATTTCAAGTAGCAAAGAAGTTTCTGTTTTATGTTTGCATGTGAGTAAACTTCTGAAGAGAACTCCAATTGTACCACTTCTAGTCGTAAGAGACTGAATAATACTGTCAAGGTGATTTGATTAAAAAACTTTATTTGGTATGAAAACAACGATATAAGTAGTTAACAATAAAGTAAATATACATAATTACACCAAGTGTAAAAACAAGAGCACTTACAAAATACCTTTATTTATCAATAACAGTAGCAAAAGTACATAACAAAATATTTAGAGGACCTCCGTCCAGTATCCATAAAATTCATCATGACATCATAAAACAATACTTTTATATATAGTGATTGCTTCGGTGAATAAATGTGCAACAGTAAAGGCATCCTCAGCGTTCTATGGCTTACAGGAGCATGAGCCAATGATTCTGATTTTGTCACACAAATAAAATTAAAATTAAAAGAGTGCTGTGCATGTGCCAGTAGTGGCGGTAAAGACTGTAAGTCAACCACCTTTGTCGCTAACGGAAGTTATTGGGAAATGATTGTTGAAGTTAGCTTTGGAATTCCTTACCCCTGGGCATGTCTTGTGAAAAATATGTTTGGATTTAGGTTAAATATCAATATATACTATTACTGGTTTATCACGTTTAAGTCACTAAAAGATAGAGAGGCTGCCTGCAGAATTATGTCTATGTGGTTAGTATTGGAGGATTGGGATGTGTGGGCACGAGTGCAGTAAAGTGTCCCATATAAAGAAGTTAAGAGAAATATAATAACTATGACAGGTGATTTTGTTTGAAGAGAATTGAACAAAAAGCTGGTGACTGGCTCATCTCAGAGTGAAGTAGATTGTTGAATGTAGCAGTGTGGCCGTCATGCACATTTTTGAGTAAACTTATTCAACAGCTTCACTAGCAATAAGTGCAGAGGGTGTGACAGATATGTGTAGTCAGGGAGCAGTAATTTTAAGGTAAGAGATAAAGGTTTTGATAAGGATGGAATGAAAATGGGATTCCGGTAGTAGTATGATTATGTTTTAGGTGAGCAGTGTTGAGGGCAAAATGCAGGGGTTTTTAAGATTTCATGACTTTAACCTTTTTTCCAGCTGCGCATCTGGGATGAGACTTTAGTGTTTAATTATTCAATACCAAGAAATATCCAGGGTAGTGTGCTTGTAACGTCTTAGTTCCCAAAGGTAAGTGTGATTCTAATGTTAAGTGTATGTTGTGAGGTTACTGAAGGAGTTGGGATCAGGTGAAATAATGAGACTGTTGTGCAGTATTGTGGTGATTCAGGGATGTCTAGAGATGAGTGAATTAGATGATTACTGGGTGGACGTACTGCGAGGAACAAGCAGATGCAGATGTGGTCAGAGGAGGATAAGCACAAGGAGATTTGAGAGTGGGTGATGTGATGAGAGATCTGTATGCAGTCAAGAGGATTGCAGTGTGATTGAATGGAAAAAGTAATGTTTAGTGCAGGGTCAACAAACAGTTGTGAGAAAAGAGTGTTTCTATTTTTGTTCTTTAGTTGAGTAGTCTCTAAATATAACCAGAGGCAAAGGGGTATAGTTGATCCAGGATGTTGTTCTAGATTCTTGAAAGTCTGGTGGATGGCAGATGGCAGTGTGTGCCTGAAATGAGACAATGATGCTAATGGTCAGTTGTTCAAGTGTCACCAAGTTGAAGTAGGGACAGGTAGCTCTCAATGATTTGTTTAGAAGAAAGCCTATGTTATGCATGATTGAGCTGAGTGTGTGAAGGGCTGGTAATGGTGGATTGCTCTTTAGGTTGAGAGTATGCCTCGAAGCAGAGGCTGTGCAATAGTTCTAGTTGTACAAGTTTGGGGTGAATAAGAGAGTTGGGGGCATTGCACACAGAGTGGCCAGTGTGATCCTGATGTAAATGTTCATGTAAAAATATTTATCAAAATCGGTGGCTGAAAGAGTTTCGGAGTTGACAGATATGGAATTTTGGAGGACAGTGGTTGTAAGGAATGAGGCAGACATGTTGGATGACTCTGGAGCGAAGATAATAATTTGTGATTGAAAAATGTTTTAGTTTTGTCAAGTTATAGCAAGGACAAGGAGTGGGCGTTTGTAAGCTTCCAGGTATGGAGGGGTACAAGGTTGATTCCAGCACTGCAATTGGTTTACAGAGATTGTCATCAAAACAAATCCATTGCTCTGCATGTGGTGCTGGAGGGTTAATGGTTCTGAGATTCAAGTGTGGATCTAAGAGTGAGGGAAGTGTGTTTCTGAGCTCATAGAAGATGTTGGGACTGTGTGAAGTAGAGATATTGTTGTGCACTGTGGTACAGCAAGCAGGGATAAGGTACAGCATTTTATATGTAGAGATGGATGAGCTGACAGTGAATCATCGTGGATATAGTGTAACTGGTATGTGCATTCAGGCATGATCAGAGGGATGTGGACACAGAGGGCCAGAAGTAGAATCTGTGTCCAGAGGTCAGTATGAGGTTGTTGTGTTGCGAGTAGAGCATGCATGAATTTTAATGAGATTCTGGCCAGCATGAAGTAGAGAGGAGAATGTATTCTGTATGGAGGTGTTTGTGTATCGGATACAAACCCCAAGAATGGTCAGAGGAATCAGAATGTAAAGGTGATCTAGAATGTTGTCAAAATCTTAAAATAAAGATTTTGTGGGTTCAGGTGCATTGTAAATAGCATGCACATGAAATGGGGTGGTGACAGTATCAATCAGTTGGTCAAGTGTTAGTGAGGTATTGTTTTGGAGTATTGTTGTGAAAGCTGTCAGTGATTTTGTCACTCAAAGGCTCAGTTTGTCAACTTTACATGATGATTGTGGGAAATAGTTGAAGTTTGCATGGTGAGTCACTACTGCAGTGTGTATTCAGATGACTAGGCTTGCCATTGACTTGCAAGAGGTTCTGGACTTATACTGGTCCTGGACTTAAAGGGGCGCACTATTCGAAATCTTCATGTTGACAGCTGGACTACTATCCCTGTCAGGTGCTTCGCAGGTGTGGCACAGTGGTGGCAGCATTAGTGTTCTGCTGGTCACTGTGATCTTAGGTCGTAGCACCAAGATCCTATGCACTCAAGCATGTGTGTGTATGCTAGTGTGGTGGTGTTCAGTGAATGAGTAAATAGAGTGACACAGGTCTGTGGTTTCCATTTTAGAAGCCCTTGACTGTTCTTATACACAACATGGCTATGAGGATGCTTTGCCAGTGAAAATCTAATTTCAACCTAAATGAAACCTTTTCCAATATTTAGTCGCATCGGACTGGTAGGCCTTCTGTCCACAAGCCTTAAAAAAATGCCAATCGGTCAAGTGGAATGTATTTGTTTTGGTGCTCATATATCAGGCTTCCTCAGCTGAGAATAGTTATACTTTGTATTTCAGAAATATAAAATCATCTTCTCTGAAGGAAAGTTTGTCCGAAATGCATTGGTAGCTGATTGACAACAAAGGAGGTCTCTAAGTTGTTTTTGAGATAATGTAATATACTTGGAAAACAGTTACAAAGATTTGTAAATAATTGCACCATAAATAAAGCATTAGATAAACTTGGATACACAGATAAATAATTGAAATTGGGTGCAGCCTATCTCATACAATGAAATCTGGGACTGCAGTATCTGTTGACAGGTTGTGAAAGTTCCTTAGAAGGCGAAGAGCCCATTGTCTCTCTTCCTGAATTACTATCAGATTTGGCTGTTTATAGTGAATGTGCAGACTGCTCACACCTCCTTTGTGCATCTGTTGAGGTGCTTCAGCCGAGAGCTAATCCTGCAGTATGGAGAATTACTCAAGACAAAGGCTTGGGGGGGGGGGGGCAAGTTATATTAGGGAGGATGACCCTTTGTTCCGCAAGAGGAACGCGGAGTAGATTACTCCTCCCCCTGATGGAGGGGCCGACTGACAAATGTATAAATCACCGCCAAGCTGACACCACACATTGGACTCTTTTGGTGTCTAGTTTTCAGATATTTCAGCCATTTAGCATGGTAGTATGGCAAGAAAAATTGAATTTGAATTTACTCCCACTCTGCTCATCCATATCTGCAGTTTGCACCCTGACCAATTTACATTTCCTCTGCCTTGCCTTGGCAATGGGGATGCTCAGTGCACCAGGAATGCAGAAAGACTGTTGGGGCTTTAGAGGCTTTAGGGATGGGCTCTGCCCAATGACAGGGTGGGCTGCCCCCACTTTACATTTTGTCCTGATGGCCTCTCACCCCCAAAACATTAACTCTGCCATTTACTTTTGATTTAGTAGGCTTTTTATCCGCAGGGGAGTAGATTAGGAGCATTATTGACCTTACATTCCAGCACCAGCTGTGAATAGGGGAAATCTGTGCTGAACTAAATTAGGAGTCTGGCAAGTGAGCACTCTGCCTGTACTCTGCATGGCCGGTGCCTGCCTGCCTGAACTCAACAATTTCTTGGAAAACTATATGAACATTGTAGGGAAATGCCCCTTTTTGCATGGTTGCCCCTTCATGTTTTGCCAGATACATGTTGCCAGCTTGACTGAGTGTGCCCAGGGTCCCTGTCAATCAGATTCCTAGGGCCTGTGTTCTTTCCCAATACTGCACCTTTTTCTCCACAATTGGCACACCTCTGGGACACATGCAAGTCCCTTGTAAAAGGTACCTCTGGTACCACAGGCCTTGTGACCAGCATGTATGATGCCAACCACAGAGACCCCTCATCTTAACACCCACACACTGTCAATGCAGGCTGTGTGTTTTGGTGCAGACCAACCTGAAGAGTAGAGATGGCATACATCCCTGTGTGCCATGCCCACACACACTGCCTGTGGCAGGGGTAAGTCATCCCTCTAGTAGGTCTTACAACCATAAAGGTAGGGTGCACCATACCACAGGTGAGGGTATAGTTGCATGCACAATATGCCCTAACAGTGTCTGTGCAATTCACTGACTTTGTAAGTGCAGGAAAGCCATTTTGAGTAATAGGCTGGGAGTTTGTTAGCACAAACTCCTCAGCTCCATGATGACTTTACTGAAGACTGAGAAGTTTGGTACCAAACTTCTCAGCACTTTAAACCCACACTGATGCCAGTGTTGGATTTAATGTAAAATGCACTCAGAGGGCATCTTAGAGATGGCCCCTGGAAAACAACAAACCCTGGTGTGGTTCCTGAATGGCCACCCACCTTGTACCACCTCTAGACAGGTTTCTGGCCCAGCCATAGACAGGCTCCGCTCTCTGGGTCCTGAAACAAAGCACAGTCTGAGCAGAGGTGTCATACCTGCTCCCCCAGGATGGGCAGGGTCCACGAAGGGGAAGCTTCAAAGGCTGCCGCCTTTGTTAGCTACCCCTGCTGTTATCAGCAACTGACTCCCACTGGTTCTGATTCCCACTTTGGCCAGGAGAATCAGCAGGAAAACCTAGTGAAAGGGAGGTATGCCCACCTTTGTCAACCCCAACCCTCAGGTGGGGGAGGTGAAGCGAAGCACACATCTCAGTCCCTCCATCTTGAAGATGAGGGGACTCACCCAATTAGGGGGAGGCACATGCCCCCTCCCACTGGAGGGTGGTATAAGAGGGGGTGTAGACACCCCAGGGAAGGGACCCATTGGTCCCACCTGTACCTCCCTGCACCTGTAAACCTTTGTCCTTAGATACGACACCCTAAGAAAAAGTAGACCTGAAGAACCGTGCTGCAGAGAAGAGGACAATGGCACTGCTTTTTCCCCAGCTCTACCAGCCTGTCTCTTATTTCAGAGATCCTGCAAGCTGGTGAATCCTGCAGTCAGCAGCCTCCAAGAACCACAGACACCAGCTCTGCCTTCAAAAAAGACTCTTGAATCCCGAGGACACGGATTGTTCAACAAAGAATCTCCAATTTCAAGGACTCCGGACCCAGGCAGATCCACGTCCCCAGCACACTCCGGATCTGACGACAATGGCCTGAGTTTGAGTGACTCCCCTATCCTGTGAAGTTTCCCCAGAAATCCTGTCCTGGTCTGCCCAGTGGATGACCTCTCCAGGACCCCCCCTCAATGCCTGCAACCTCTTTTTGAAGGGTCCCCTGACCTCGACAAGAACCTAATGAGAAAACCTTGACACCAAAAGGCACCCCTGCATCCTCTGTCCCCAACTTTGGAGAGCCCAGCTGACGGTGTCCAGGTGTCCCACAGCTAATCAATGTGCCTGCCTAGCCATTGATTACCTTCGTGCGGCTTCATGGTCCAAGGCTGCAGCCCCTTTCCGAAACCAATGACCTCCATTGAAAAACATTGAGCGTCAGATGATGATTTGCGCCCTGCACCCGACACCCTTTGTGCTGCTGATGCAATAGCTTTGGTGCTCCATTGTGGCCCCTACTTGTGCTCACTACAACCCCCAGGGCATTTGCTCTAAAACTGCGGGTGCCTACCTGCAAACCATGCCTCTTCAAGGTACCCCAGCATGTACTAGATAACTTTTTGCCAAGTGACCTCTGCATCCCGCCACCCTAGTGTCGCTACTGGTGCAGTACCTACCTGGTCTTGAACATTGCCCTGTCTTGTCCTAAACCCTAAAGCCTGGGGATGTAAGTTGCATACTTACCTGCAAAATGTTTACAATTGTTTTCGTCTGTAGGATTGCATTGTATTTCTATCTATTGCACAGAACTGTCTACCTTATTACTGCAAAAGCATACCACTGTACTTAATTGACATCTACAGAAACATTGTTAATACTTTGAAGTATATAACTCCATTTACAAAATAGTACGGCATTCCTGAAAAGTGTTGCTGCTTTTAAAACACTGTGAAACTTACCTGCACAACCTAATGGTCTGAATTCAGTCTTTGGGTGCCCCTTTTTGCATGGTTACCCCTTGCCAGATACATGATACCAACTTGACTGAGTGGGCACAATCCCTGCCAATCAGACTTACAGGACCTATGTTCTTTCCCAAAACTGTACCTTTTTCTCCACAATTTGCACAGCTCTGGACCACATGCAAGTCATTTCTAAACAGTACCTCAGGTACATAGGCCCTTGTTATCAGAGAGGGCCTCTGAGGGCATGTCATCCTCAGAGACACCTCACCTTAACACCCACACACTGCCACTGCAGGCTGCCTGTTTTGGTGCAGACCAAACTAAAGAGTTGACACGGCCTACATCCCTGTGTGCAATATCCACCCACACTGCCTGCAGCATGGGTAAGTTACCCCTCTAGCAGGCATTGCATCACTAAGGTCAGGGTTCACCGTACCACAGGTGAGGGCATCGCAGCATAAGCAATATGCCCCTACAGTGTCTGTGCCATTCACAGACATTGTAAGTGCAAGCCATTTAGAGTACAGGGACTGGGAGTTTGTCAGCACAAACTCCACAGTTCCATGATGGCTTTAGTAAAGACTGAAAATTTTGGCACCAAACTTCTCAGTACATTAAACCCACACTGATTCCAGTGTTGGATTTATTGTAAAATACACTCAGAAGGCATCTTAGATATTCACCATGGAAAAACGACCATTCCTGGAATGGTTCCTGAATGGCTAACTGCCATCTGCCACCTCTCTGGGTCCTGAAACAAAGCACATCCTGGGCAGAGGTGTCATGCCTCCTCCCCCAGGATGGGCATGTTCTACAAAGGGAAAAGTTCAAAGGCGTGCTGCCTTTGTTAGCTAGCCCCAGCCTCTGCTGATTTCAGCAGCTGGCTCCCACCGGTTCTGACCCGCTCTTTGGGCAGGAGAATCGGCAGAAAAACCTAGAGAGAAAGGGAGGTGTGTTAATCTTTGCCAACCCCACCCCACAGGTGGGGGAGGCAAATTGAAGCGCACATCTCAATCTCCTCCATCTTGAAGATGAAGAGTCTCCCCCAATGAGGACGAGGCAAATGCCCCCGCCCCACTGGAGGGAGGCATAAGAGTGGGCTGTAGAGACACCAGGTAAGAGACCCATTGGTCGCAACCTGCACCCTCCTGTAACACCCCTAAATCTAGGTATTTAGGGGCACCCCTGAACCTTGCTACGTAGATATGAAAACATAAGAAGAAGAACTGAAGAGCCGTGCTGCAGTGAAGATGATGACAACAACAGCTTTGGACCCATCCCTGCCACCCTGCCTTCTGTGCCAGAGAATCTGTGAGCTAAAACCAGCGAGTCCTGCAGCTAAGCAGCCTCCAAGAACCCTGGAGACCTGCCCTGCCTTCGAAAAAGACTATTGTCTTCCGAGGACATGGATTATACAACAAAGAAATTCCAATTTCAAGGACTCCCAATCCAGGTGGATCCGCGTCCCCAGCTCACTCTGCACCCGACACCCACGGCCCGAGTTTGAGTGACTCACCTATACTGTGAAGTCTCCCCGGCGATCCTGACCTTGTCTGCATCAGTAGGTGTCCTATCCAGGACCCCATCTCCCCCTCGATGCCTGCAGCCCGACTGCGACTGGAACCAGTTGAGAAACCCCGACACCAAAAGGCACCCCTGCATCTTCGGCCCCATGACTTTAGGGAGCCTAGCTGATAGTGTCCCCAGCTATCCAACACACCTGCTTAACTGTTAGTCGCATTCATCGAGCCTCCTGGTCCAAACCTGCAGCCTCTTTCTGAAAAAGACGACCTCAGTTGGAAAGCATTGGTTGCCTGACACTGATTTGAACCCTACACCCGGTCACCCCTGTGCTGCTGGTGGTGTAGCTCTGGTGCTGCTTTGTGGCCAACCTGTGCTCACTTTAATCCCCGGGGCATTTGCCCTAAGACCGTGGGTACCTACCTGCACACCGTGTCTCTTCGAGGTACCCCCAGGCTCTATTGGATAACATTGTGCCCAGGGACCTCTGTATCCGGCTGCCCTAGTCCGGCTGGTGGTGTAGTATCTACCTGGTCTTGAACCTTGCCCTGTGTTGTCCTAAACCCCCACAGCCTGGGGAAGTAAGTTGAGTACTTACCTACAAACTGTTTAACTTTGTGGGTACCTACCTTACCTGTGGGTGCCTCATGAAGTAGCCCCCGGCTCCTTTGGATAACATTAGGCCCAGTGACCCCTGCACTCAGCCGCTCCAGTGCTGCTGTTAGTTCAGTACCTACCCGGTCTTAAACCTTGCCTTGTGTTGTCCTAAACCGCCACAGCCTAGGAAAGTAAGTTGAGTACTTACCTACAAACTGTTTAACTTTGTGGGTGCCTACCTTACCTGTGGGTGCCTCATGAAGTAGCCCCCGGCTCCTTTGGATAACATTAGGCCCAGTGACCTCTGCACTCAGCCGCTCCAGTGCTGCTGTTAGTTCAGTACCTACCTGGTCTTAAACCTTGCCTTGTGTTGTCCTAAACCACCACAGCCTGGGAAGGTAAGTTGAGTACTTACCTACAAACTGTTTAACTTTGTGGGTACCTACCTTACCTGTGGGTGCCTCATGAAGTAGCCCCCGGCTCCTTTGGATAACATTAGGCCCAGTGACCTCTGCACTCAGCCGCTCCAGTGCTGCTGTTAGTTCAGTACCTACCCGGTCTTAAACCTTGCCTTGTGTTGCCCTTAACCCCAAAAGCCTGGGGAAGTAAGTTGAGAACTTACCTGCAAACTGTTTAACATTGTTTTCCTCTGTAGGATTGCATTGTAGTTCTATCTATTGTACGGTACTGTCTAACCTTATCACTGCAAAAGTTTACAACTGCACTTGATTGACATCTACAGAAAACATTCTTAATACTGTAAAGTATATAACTGCATTTACAACACATTAGTGTATTCTTGAAAAGTATTGCTACTTTTAAACCACTGTGAAACTTACCTGCACTTAGTGATTCTTAGTTCTAGAAATAAAATAACAAAGTAACAATGTTTTCTACAACCTAGTGGTCTGAATTCATTCTTTGAGTACCCCTTCCTTTTTGCATGGTTACTCCTTACCTTTTTGTCAGATACATGATGCCAACTTGACTGTGCCCTGGGTCCCTGCCAATCAGGCTTAAAGGGCCTATGTTCTTTCCCAAAACTGTACCTTTGAATACACATTTGGTACACCTCTGGCCCACATGCATGTCCCTTGTAAATGGTACCCCTGGTACCTAGGGGCCTTTGTGACCAGAGAGGGCTTCTGAAGGCATGCCACCATCGGAGACCCCTCACCTTAACACCCACACACTGCCATTGCAGCCTGCATGTTTTGGTGCAGCCCAAACTAAAGAGTCGACATGGCCACATCCCTGTGTGCAATGCCCACCCACACTGCCTGTGGCATGGGTAAGTCAACCCTCTAGCAGGAATTACAGCCCTAAAGCAGGGCATGCCATGCCACAGGTGGGGGCATAGCTTCATGAACAATATGCCCCTGCAGTGTCTGTGCCATTCACAGACAATGTAAGTGCAGTGAAGCCATTTTGAGTACATGGGCTGAGAGTTTGTCAACACAAACTCCACAGCTGCATGATGGCTTTACTGAAGACTGAGAAGTTTGGTACCACACTTCACAGCATATTAAACCTACACTGATAACAGTGTTGCCTTTAATTTAAAATGCACTCAGAGGGCATCTTAGAGATGTTCCCCGGAAAACAACCATCCTCTGTAGTGGTTCCTGAATGGCTACTCGCCAACTGCCACCTCTCTGGTTCCTGAAACAAAGAACATTCTGGGCAGAGGTGTCATGCCTCCTCCCCCAGGATGGTCAGGTTCCATGAACGGGACGCTTCAAAGGCTTGCTGCCTTTGTTAGCTAGCCCAGCCTCTGCTGATATCAGGAGCTGGCACCCACCAGTTCTGACCCTCACTTTGGGCAGGAGAATCGGCCGGAAAACCTACAGAGAAAGGCAAAGTGTGCCCACCTTTGCCACCCCAAACCTCCGGTGTTGGAGGAGAAGTGAAGAACACCTCTCTGTCCCCTTTATCTTGAAAGATGAGGGGACTCCCCCAATAAGGACGAGGCATATGCTCCCCCCCCTGGAGGGTGGCATAAAAGGGGGTGAAGAAACCCCAGGTTGGGGACCCATTGGTCCCAACCTTCACCCCCCTGTAACACCCCTGAATCTAGGTATTTAGGGGCACCCCTGAACCTTAATCCTTAGATTCAAAAACCTAAGAGGAAGAACCAAAGAGCAGTGCTGCAGTGAAGATGGTGACAACAAATGCTTTGGCCCCATTCCTTACTAGCCTGTCTTCTGCTCCCGAGAACCTGCAAGCTGAAACCAGCGAGTTCCGCAGCTAAGCAGCTTCCAAGAACCCTGGAGACCTGCCCTGCCTTCAAAAAAGACTCGTCTTCTGAGGACACAAATTGCCCAACAAAGAAACTCTAACTTCAAGGAATCCAGATCCAGGCTGATTCGCATCCCCAGCACACTGCACCAGACGCTAGGCCCAATTTTGAGTGGCTCAACTATCCTGTGAAGTCTCCCCGGCAATCCTGACCTCGTCTGTTCAGTGGCAGACCTATCCAGGAAGACCTCTCCCCCTCGATGCCTGCAGCCCGACTGGAACCAGTTGCGAAACCCCAACACCAAAAGGCACACCCCTGCATCTTCCACCCCCTGACTTCGTGGAGCCCAGCTGATGGTGTCCGCCAGGTATCCAACTTACCTGCAAAGCCATAGGTCTCCTTTATCCAACCTCCTGGTCCACGCCTGCAGCCTCTTTCCGAAAACAACGACCTCCGTTGGAAAGCGTTGGTTGCCCGACACTGATTTGAACAGTACACCCAGCCATCCCTGTGCCGCTGGTGGTGAAGCTTTGGTGCTGCTTTGTGGCCAGCCTGTGGTGTTTGCTCTAAGACCGTGGGTACCTACCTGCACACTGTGCCTCTTCGAAATACCCCCAGGCTATAATAGATAACATTGTGCGCAGTGACCTCTGCAACCGGCCGCCCTAGTGCCACTGGTGGTGCAGTACCTACCTGGTCTTGAACCTTACCCTGTGTTGTCCTAAACCCCCAAAGCCTGGGAAAGTAAGTTGAGTAATTACCTGCAAACTGTTTAACATTGTGGGTAGCTACCTTCAATTAGTGCCTCTTCAAGGTAGCCCCGGCTCCGTTGGATATCATTAGGCCCAGTGACCTCTGCACTCAGCCGCCCAAGGGTCACTGTTAGTTCAGTACTTACCTGGTCTTAAACCTTGCCTTGTGTTGTCCTAAAACCCCAAAGCCTGGGGAAATACGTGTAGGTAGTTACCTGCAAACTGTTTAACATTGTTTTCCTCAATAGACTTGCATTGCAGTTTTATCTATTGCATTGAACTGTCAAACCTTATCACTGCAAAAGCATACAACTGTACTTGATTGACATCTACAGAAAACATTCTTAATATGATAAAGTATATAACTGCATTTACAAAACATTACTGCATTCTTGGAAAGTGTTGCTACTTTTAAACCACTGTGAAACTTACCTGTGCTAAGTGATTTTTGGTTCTAGAAGCTAAATAACAAAATAACAATGTTTTGTACAACCTAATGGTCTGAATTTATTCTTTGAGTTCTTCTTTTTCCATGGCTACCCCCTTACCTTTTTGACAGATATATGATGCCAACTTCACTGAGTGTGCCCTGGGTACCTGCCAATCGGGCTTACAGGGCCAATGTTCTTTCCAAAAGCTGTATCTTTGTCTCCACAATTGGCACACCTCTGGGCCACATGCATGTACCTTGTAAACGGCACCCAAGGTACCAAGTGCCTTGTGACCAGAGAGGGCCCCTGAGGGCATTCCACCCTTGGAGACCCTCACATTAACACCTACACACTGCCACTGCAGACTGCATGTTTTGGTGCAAACCAAACAAAAGAGTTGACATGGCCAACATCCCTGTGTGCAATGCCCACCCACACTGCCTGCAGAATGGGTAAGTCACCCCTCTAGGAGGTATTACAGCCCTAAAGGCAGGTACACCATACCACAGGTGAGGGAATAGCTGCATGGCATGAGCAAGATGCCCCTACAGTGTTTGTGCCATTCACAGACATTGTAAGTGCAGTGAAGCCATTTTGTGTACGTGGCCTGAGAGTTTGTCAGAACGTACTCCACCGCTCCATGATGGCTTTACTGAAGACTGAGAAGTTTGAAATTAAATCTCTCAGCACAATAAACCCACACTGATGCCAGTGTTGGATTTAATGTAAAATGCACTCATATGACTTCTTAGCGATTACCCCTGGAAAACAACAAGTCCCTTGTGTGGTTCCTGAATTGCTACCCACCATCTTCCACCTCTAGACAAGTTTCTGGCCCCTGCATAGAGACCCGCCGCTCTTTGGGTCCTGAAATAAAGCACATCCTGGGCAGAGGTGTCATGCCTGCTCCCCCATGATGGGCAGGGTCCATGAAGGGGAAGCTTCAAAGGCCAGCCGCCTTTGTTAGTTACCCCTGCTGCCACAGTAACTTTCTCCCACTGGCTCTGATTCCCACTTTGAGCAGGAGAATCGGCAGGAAAACCTAGACGGAAAGAGAGGTGGGGCTACCTTTGTCAACCCCACCACTCAGGTAGGGGAGGTGAAGGGAAATTTACTTCTCAGTCTCCTCCAACTTGAAGATGAGGGAACTCCCCAATCAGGACGAGGCATATGCCCCCCATTGGAGGGTAGCATAAGAGGGGGTGCAGACACCCCAGGGAAGGGACCCTGTAGTGTCACTGAATTGAGGTATTTAAGGGCACCCGTAACCTTGTTCCTTAGATACGACAACCTAAGAAAAAGAAGTCTTGAAGAGCCGTGCTGCAGAGAAGAGGATAACAATACTGTTTGGCCCCAGCTCTACCAGCCTTCCTCGTGCTTCAGAGACCCTAGAGCTGAAACTGGTGAGTCCTGCAGCCAGCGGCCTCCAAGAACACCGAGACCAGCCCTGCCTTTGAAAAAGACTATTGTATCCCAAGGACACAAATTGTCCAACAAAGGAACTCCAACTTTAAGGAATCCAGATCAGGCAGATCCGTTCCCGGCACTCATCACCTGATGCAAATGGCCAGAGATCGAGTGACTCACCTATCCTGTGACGTCTCCCCAGCGATCCTGACCTCCTCTGCATCAGTGGCCGACCTCTTGAGGACTCCCCTCAACTCCTGCAGCCTTTGTTCGGAGGGTTCCCCCAACAGCGACAAGAACCAGATTAGAAAACCCAGACACCAAAAAGCACCCATGCATCCTCCGTCCCCGACTTTGTAGAGCCAAGCGGATGGTGCCCCCAGGTGTACCCCAGCTATCCAACTTACCCAACCAGTTGTTGATCACCTTCGTGCAGCTTCATGGTCCAAGGCTGCAGCCTCTTTCTGAAACCGATGACCTCCATTGGAGAACATTGGGCATCAGATGCTGATTTGCACCCTGTACCAGACTGCCAAATGCCGCTGGTGTTGTAGCTTTGGTGCTGCATTGTAGCCCCTCCCTGTACCCACTTCAACCCCCAGGACAATTGTCCCAAGACCGTGGGTACCTACCTGCAAACCATGCCTCTTTGAGGTACCCACACGCTCTATTGGATAACATTGTGCCCAGTGACCTCAGCATCCGGCCGCCTTGGTGCCGCCGGTGGTACAGTACCTACCTGGTCTTGAACCTTGCCCTGTGTTGTCCTAACCCCCTAAAGCCTGGGGAAGTAAGTTGAGAACTTACCTGCAAACTGTTTAACATTGTTTTCCTCTGTTGGATTGCATTGTAGTTCTATCTATTGCACTGAACTGTCTAACCTTATCACTGCAAAAGCATACACCTGTACTTAATTGACTTTTACAGAAAACATTCTTAATACTATAAAGTGTATAACTTCATTTACAAATCATTACTGAATTCTTGAAAAGTATTGCTACTTTTAAACCACTGTGAAACTTACCTGCACTAAGGGATTTTTGGAACTAGAAATAAAATAACAAAATAACGTTTTGTACAAGCTAAAGTTCTGAATTCAGTCGTTGAATGCCCCTTTTTGCATGGTTAGCTCTTACCTTTTGCCAGATACATGATGCCAACTTGACTGTGTGTGCCCGAGTCCCTGCCAATCAGGCTTACAGCACCCTATGCTCTTTCCCAAAACTGTACATTTATCTCCACAATTGGCACACCTCTGGGCCACATGCAAGTATCTTGTAAAAGTACCCCTGGTACCAAGGGCCTTGTGACCAAAGAGGTCACTCTGTGGGCATGCCACCCTCGGAGACCCCTCACCTTAACACTCACACTGCCACTGCAGGCTGCGTGTTTTGGTGCAGACCAAACTAAAGAGTTGACATGCCCACATCCCTGAGTGCAATATCCACCCACACTGCTTGCAGCATGGATAAGCCACCCCTTTAGCAGGCATTACAGCCCTAAAGGCAGGTACACTATACACCAGGTGAGGGCTTAGCTGCATGAGCAATAGGGGAGAGGAGTTGGCCTATAGGCTAGGGCTGTTGACCTCGAATCTGGGGCATCGGTTTCGAGCTCGTCAATGACGCTGATCCTCCTGTGATTCTGGCCAAATCACTTAATCTCCCAGTGCCTAACAAAAATGAATGTGTCCTCATGTAACGCAACTGGTGCTATGTAAAGCGCTCTGGTACCCGAAACGGGTCAAGTTTGCGCTATATAAAACTTTGTTGGAAAAAAACAATCCGCTACAGTGTCTGTGCCATTCACAGACATTATTATTATTATTATTGTGTCTTTTATAAAGCGCACAGCTACCCCAACGGGGTGTCCCGGCGCTGATTGAATTAGAAGACGGTCTCTCAAGGTGGGAATTACTGGCGAAACAGGAATGTTTTCAAGGATCGGCGGAATTCGAGTTCTGAGTTACTCCTGCGTAGATCCAAAGGCAGTTTGTTCCATCTTTGGGCAGCACATAGCTCAAGGGTTTTGCCTCCAGCCCGGGCTTTTTTAAATCTTGGAGTAATCAATTGAAGTTTAGCATTTGAACGAAGGGCTCTCGGATTACTGTACGGACGGAGGGTAGCCCGTAAATGGGCGGACCCATTGCCTTTGGTAGTTCGGTAAGCCAATGTCATGGCTTTAAACTCTATGCATTTACTCATGGGGAGCCAATGCAGTTCCCGTAGGTAAGGTGAGATATGCTGTCTGCGGGAGAGGCCACCAATCAACTGCGCGGGCGCGACAAAGGCCTTTGGTTAGTCCTAGATACAGCCCGTTGGCGTAATCCAAGTGAGAGATTATCAATGCATGGACTATTGTTTTCCTATTGGCACAAGGCAGATAATTGATTAGTTTTTTCAGGGTTTTTATCTTCAAAAAACAAGCAGCTGAGACTGTATGAACCTGACTCCCAAAGGATAGTTTGTTCTCCCATCGAACTCCTAAGTTTCGGACTGAATCCTTAGGAGTAGGGGCTTGGCCCAGATCTTCTGGCCACCACAGATTCGAATTTAAAGGAGATGGCTGATTGAAGAAGAGTACTTCCGTTTTACCTGCATTCAAGCTCAGATATTTGAGGTCCATCCATTTGGCGATGTCTCTTAAGCAGGTTTTAAAGGGGTCAAAAGCACTACAAGAAGATTCCTCAAACGTGAAAAGCAGCTCAATATCATCAGCATAGGACGTTGCTTTAATTCCTGAGCGAGAAATCAGTTCCGCTAATGGCTTGAAGTATATATTAAAAAGAAGAGGGCTGAGTGACACGCCCTGAGGGACACCCCATTTCAGTGGCCTGGCTGTTGAAGTGACGGGAGGGGTGTGGACTTGCTGTTTACGATTGGATAAGAACGAACCGATCCATTCGAGGACCTTACCCTGAATTCCCATAGCTTTCCGTCTTTCCAGCAGTATGGAATGAGAGACGGTGTTGAATGCTGCTTTGTAAGTGCAGTAAAGCCATTTTGAGTACATGGGCTGGGAGTTTGTCAGCACGAACTCCACAGCTCCATGGTGGCTTTACTGAAGACTGAGAAGTTTGCTACCAAACCTCACAGCACATTAACCCCTTCCACGCTCATGACGAACTGGGCTTGTCATGGTGTAGCCTCCTCGCACGCTGATAACGAGCCCAGCTCGTCATGAAACAATGTAAAATAGCAATTTCCAGCACAGGAGTGGAATTGCCTTAGCAGCCATGGAGTTAAACCCACACTGATGCCAGTGTTGGATTTAATGTAAAATGCACTCAGGGGGCATCTTAGAGATGCTCCCTGGAAAACAGTCATCCCTACAGTGGTTCCTGAATGGCTACCCTCCATCTGCCACCTCTCTGGGTCCTGAAACAAAGCACATCCTGTGGAGAGGTGTCATGCTTCCTCCCCTAGAGTGGGCAGGTTCCACAAACTGGAATCATCAACAGCTTCCTTCCTTTGTAAGCTAGCCAAAGCCTCTGCTGCTATCAGGAGCTGGCTCACACCGGTTTTCACCCCTAGGAGAATTGGCGGGAAAACCGAGAGAGAAAGGGAAATGTGCCCAGCTTTGCGAGGGGTGGGGGAGGCGAAGTGAAACACACATCTCAGTCCCCTCCACATTGAAGATGAGACTACCCCAATGAAGACAAGGCATATGCCCCCCCCACTGGAGGGTGGAGTAAAGGGGATGAGGACACCCCAGGGAAGGGACCCATTGGTCCCAACCTGCATCCACCTGTAACACTCATAAATCTAGGTATTTAGGGGGACCCTGAACCTTGCTCCTTAGATACAACAACCTAAGATGAAGAAGAGCCGTAGAGCCGTGCTGCAGAGAAGATAATGACAACAGCTGATTTGGCCCCATCCCTGCCAGCCTGTCCTCTGCTTCAGCAAACCTGCGAGCTGAAGCCAGCGAGTCCTGCAGCTAAGCAGCTTCCAAGAACCCTGGAAACCTGCCCTGCCTTCAAAAAAGACTCTTGTCTTCCGAGGACATGGATTTTCCAAAAAAGAACCTCCACCTTCAAGGACTCCCGATCCAGGTGGATCAGTGTCCCCAGCTCACTCTGCACCTGACGCCCACAGCCCGAGTTTAACTGACTCACCTATCCTGTGAAGTCTCCTCGGAGATTCTGACCTTGTCTGCATCAGTAGCTGACCTATTCAGGACCCCATCTCCCTCTCAACGCCTGCAGCCCGACTGTGGCTGGAACCAGTTGAGAAACCCCAACACCAAAAGACACCCCTGTATCCTTTGCCCCCTGACTTTAATGAGCCCAGCTGATGGTGTTCCCCAGCTATCCAACTTACCTGCCCAACCGTTGGTCGCCTTCATCCAGCCTTCTGGTCCGAGCCTGCAGCCTCTTTCCGAAAACGACGAACTTCGCTGGAAAGCATTAGTTGCCTGACACTGATTTGCACCCTAGACCCGGCCATCCCTGTGCCACTGTTGGTGTAGCTAAGGTGCTGTTTTGTGCCACCCTGTGCTCACTTCAACCCCAGGACATTTGCCTTAGACCATGGGTACCTACCTTCAAACCGTTCCACTTCGAGTTACCCCCGGCCCCATTGGATAACATTGCACCCAGTGACCTCTGCACTCTGTTGCCTCAGTGCTACTCGTGGGGCAGTACCTACCAGGTCTTGACCCTTGCCTTGTGTTATCCTAAACCCCAGAAGCCTGGGGAAGTAAGTTTAGGTACTTACCTGCAAACTGTTTAACATTGTTTTCCTCCATATATTTGCATTGTAGTTCTATCTATTGCATTGAACTGTCAAACTTTATCACTGCAAAAGCATAGAACTGTACTTGTTTGACATCTACTGAAAACATTCTTAATACTGTAAAGTATATAACTGCATTTACAAAATATTACTGCATTCTTGAAAAGTATTGCTACTTTTAAACCACTGTGAAACTTACCTGCAGTAAATGATTCTTAGTTTGAGTAATAAAACAACAAAGTAACAACTTTTTGTACAACCCATTGGCCTGGATTCAGTCTTTGAGTGTGAGACATCATTTCTTGTCTTAGAGTGTACAATAAATGCTTAACACTACCCTCTGATAAGCCTAGCTGCTCGGCCCAGTTACCACTAAATTGGGAGCAAGCTATTACCTACTTTAACCTCTTCCATACCTTTGGGGACTCACTGGACTCTATGCATACTATAGCTTTTTTTTGGTACAGCATATCCAGCTTCCTACAAACATCCACACCCAAATTGCGAAATGCAAGTGCAAGCCAAAGCCTTTAGTGCCCTCACATTCTAACAAACTTTATTATCTACTTTACCCCTTTCATTCCTGTGGGGACTCACTGCACTCTGTGCATACTATAGCTCTTGCTGGTACAGTATTTCCAGCTTCATACAAACATCCACACCCAAATTACAAAATGCAAGTGCAAGCCAATGCCTTTAGCGTCCTTGCATTCTAAAGATATTCCTGACAATATACAATCCATATGATACAGGTAAGAAAAACAGAACTCCTGCGGAGCTCTTGATAGTGAAGGTCCTCAGTGTAACATGCAGACAGGTCATCACATCAGCTTAAGTACAGTACTATACCATCAATGAATCTACCAAAAGAAGCCAAACGGTCTTCAAGACAATCAAGAACTGCATCCCTCCTGCCAGATTCACCTATTTCTCACTCCAAAGAAAAGTGCAATGCCATCTTCAGTGAAAAACAATGCAGAAGATCCGAGAACACATTGACGGCCCTAAACCTACTTCATCTCATGAAGAACCTAGCCTGGTAGTTCATATTGGTCTGTTTCCATTGGAGCAGGGTCAGAACAGATTTTCATATGGCTAGGTCCAAACTAAGATGGCATGGTGTGCAAAATAATGGAATAGGGTGTGGCCTGAGTAATTACCAGTGACTGAGATTAATTCAAGCATTCTATTCATAACAGTTGTGTATACTTTAGTGTTGTCCAAAATACTGTAAGCATACAAAAACATGAAAAATTGGCTAACTGATCAGTAGTTGAAATGGGCTGTCCCACTTTCCTGTGTTGTATGCTGTGCTAGGTGGAAGTAAAATGTGAATGGCACAAAAACTAATCAGTAGCTGAAGTAGGCTGACACTGCTGCCCAAGCAGGAGGCACCTTAACAGCCCTGAGGCAGCAGCATACACAAACAACCACGGACAAAGTCAATAGCTTTTGCCTATGCAAGAACTATTGTTTTGCTAGTCTTTTAGCCATATTGATCAGCAGCATGACAGCTGTTCAGCATGGCTAAAAGTTGGTGGCATGGCATAGAGTGGCATAGGAGAGAGTGGCGAAGAGGACAGTGGCATGGAGTAGCGTAGAGTAGTGTAGAGTAGAAGAGAGTGGCATGGAGTAGAGCGACGTAGAGTAGAGTGCAGTGCCTTAGAATGGAATGACATTGAGTAGAGTGGGGTGGTGTGGTGTGGCATAGAGTAGAGTGGGCGTATAGTGAAGTGATAGAGTATAGTGGCATAGATTGGAGTTGAATGAATGGAGTGGAGTGGAGTGGCGTAGAGTGGAGTGGTTAAAGTGGAGTGGAGTAGCAGAGAGGTATAGAGTAGAGTGGCTTAGACATGTGTAGAGTTAAATGGAGTGGTGTGCAGTGGAGTGGCATAGAATAGAGTGCTGTAGAGTAGAATGGCATACAGTAGGGTGAAGCAGAGTAGAATTGCATAGAGTGGCATACAGTGAAGTGGCGTGGAGTAGAGTGGAATGAAGTGGTGTAGAGTGGTGTAGAGTGGAATGGGATAGAGGAGTGGTGTGGAGTGGGTTAAAGTAGAGTAGTATAGAGTGGTATGGTGTAGAGTAGAGTGGCATGGATTGGCGTTGAGTGGAGTGGTGTAGTGTGCAGTAGAATTCAATTGTGTGGAGTGGTGTTGAGTGGAGTGGCGTAAAGTGGAGTGGCATAGAGTAGTACAATTGTGGGTGTACGTAACTCAAACAAGGAACCAAAATTAAAATGAGTGCAAAGGTACGAGGCATGAAAAGGATGAAAGGCATGAATGTCTGAAAGGCAACGATGATAGGTGTACGGTGGCGGCAAGCATTATTAGGGTGTAATCTGTTGTTAGTGTGGAATTTTACATTGTAACAGCTTAAACCAAACCACATAGAATAGCAAAGGATGATCTAATAGTAGAGATTTTGGGTAAAAAGGTTCAACTTCTAAGGCAGTACATTTGGAATGGGTTGGTGTTTTCTTGGGGGAGAGAATACAGTTCTAGTTTGCACCCTAGTCTGTTCAGGCTAAGTTGATTTCAGTTCATCAAGTTCTGGAAATATGTACTTTGATTGTTCTATACTGTTCAGACGTTCTGATTTTCCATTGTGGATCAGTTGCTTCTTTCTTGGCTGTTGCACCAGCACTATGCTCTTCCTTCTAGGCACTTTATGCTTTGATGGACTGTACCTCTCTCTTTTGCTGCTTTGAGATCTTCTTGTTTAGAGCCTAAAAGCTTACATAATTTCTGCTTGCGATGGGCACTTGCCAAAATCTAGCTCCTCTTTAAGAAACTGCACAATGCCCCTCATCTCAGCTCATCACTCCCCACATTAGTGAGGATTCCTAGGATCTATAGACTTCATTCTCTTGACTGTTCTCCAACATTTCAGCTGCATTCTTAATGTTGTAGATAAGTCGCAAGTAGCACACTCATGGATACATTTGAAAACCTCTGGAGCGGGTGTCCTTTTTTTCACTGACTTCAGTATGAAATGCCACGAAAGAGGCATCAAATGCTGCCAATGCGGTGGTTCGTAAAATGGACATTTACACCTTTGTCCAGAAGTCCCTCAAGTTAAGGGTAAACCATAAGGTAGTCCATGAGATGAATATAGTCATATTTTACAAGATGGGAGCACAGCTCCAGTGTTTCTGCAGGAGAGAAAAGAAAAATAAATGTCAGCAGTTGATTGGATTCATCACACAGGAGATTACTATGGAAGTTATAAGGAACAGATTGACTAGTCTGTGCTTAATGGTGTGCTTAAATCTTTTTTTATAGGCACGTTTTGGAAGGACGGGACACCCTCTCACGCACACATAACCAGAACAATTAAAGCAATGTATTCACTCACACGCATGCACACACACATTAATTCACAACACTATTCACCAAACATTCATACATACATACACGCATGCACGCACCAAACAGTTTGAAACAAAAAAACACTTACCTGCAGCCAGCTCTGCCTCAGAGGTTCCAGAAGGCTTGGGACTGCTGCCTTCTCTCGTTAAGGTCAGCCAATGAGGGAAGACAGCAGTCCCAACGTCATCACAGAGGTTGGGATGGGGTCAGTGAGACTGCTGACCTCACCCTACTCTGTGATGAAGTGTCACTGATTGACACTCAACCCTGGTCACTTTGGTGCTTAAAACTGAAGCGCCCAGGTGCGAGGCAATCAGTGACACTACCCCTCTTCACTGAGGGGAAGGCCTCAGGGACCTTTGCTAAGCTGGGGACATCAGGCCCACAGGAGCTGTGACTTCCTCAGCCCAGCAAAGTTCAACTCAGGCAGCCAGGAGCCTGCGCTAAAAGGCCATGTCTGGCTTCTGGCAGCTTGAACTGAAAATGAACAGTGTCTGTCAGGCGACCTTTGTGCAGCCTGACAGACACTGTTCATGAGGAGCAAAAGGAGGGGGGCGTGGCCCCTCAACCCCAATGGACCAGTCACTCCCCATTTTAAACGGGATAAGATGAGGACAGTTGGCTTCCATGCGAAATTAGAAAAATGGCAAAAGGGATTTTATTTAGAGTTTGGTGGATGAGAGAGATCTACCAAAGAATTATGAATGTTCTGTGTGCACTATTAAGAGAGCATATCCAGGATTAAACTCTAACTAGTATTGACAGTGATCCATCAGTTATTTGCAGATGTCCCACATCTATCAAGCACTGAATAACCCCCAAAGTATTTTGTCATTTTTCTCCAGTTGTTAAGCACTCAATAATCTATGGGGCATATTTACAAGCCCCTATCACCACAGAAACATCACTTTTAGTGACGTTCCTGGGCTATATCGTCTTCGCCTTAGTTACAAGGAATGTTTAAGCCACTTAACGTGTCTTAATGCTGTCCTGTAAAAAAAAGAAAAATTCCCTTTCACGCTATACTTAGCGTGAAAGGGGCGGGCAATGGGTGTTGTGGTAGCCGCTCCACCACATCACCTATTGGTTTTGGCGATGCCCCATATATAAAAGGGTGTGTAAATATGGGGCAGCACCAACATTAAGACCAGGGCAAACCTGTTCTTAAACAGGCGCAACGAGGAGAAATGTTTCATTTCTCCTCGTTTTTGCTGTTTCTATGTGTGCTGCGTTGTGCAGCACACATATAAACCGCAAACCACCACTGAGTGTTTATGTGCAGGAAGGTGACTCTTCCTGCACATAAACAATCAATTAAAAATGTGCTGCTTTGCAACTTCTCTGTGTGCTATATTAAGCAGTACACATAGAAGTTTCAAAATGCCATTTCAGATTGTTTGTGTGCAGGAAGGGACACCTTTCTGCACATAAACAGTCTTTCCCTACAACGCAGGCACCCTTGCACTATGGTGCAAGGGTGACTGCGTTGGCACTAGGCAGCAAAAATTAGCACTAGTGCAGGGGGAAATGCATGGCTGCACCGTATCCTTGTAAATACGGTGCAGCCCAGTGTTTTGGAAGTGCCCTCCACCACTTCCTAGTAAATCGGACTGAAAGTGTCAAATATAAATGTAATTAATTTTAGAGTGATTATTCAAGAAAGTTACTTTATCCCAATGTAATAATTAGTTACATTTATAAATGAAAGAATTTCCCATTTTCTAAATGTTTTTATATATATTTTTTGTCTTAAACGAGCATTTGCTTATACAATAAAACAGCAACCTATTTTTCAACCAATGTATCACAAAGAAGACGGAGACGGCCTGAATATAGCGTGGAGCTACTATTATTATAAACCACTTTCATTGGCCCAATGATGATTGGTTCAATTACCTTTGCACTATTAGAAAAATATTGCTCTGTTTGTAGTTGTCCTTGGGAACCATTCTTGTTTGTAGTGGCCCTGTATCATCTTTTAGACCTGCTGCATCAACTACAGATCTCTTACAGAAGGCTGATTATCATACCTAGCAGAAAAGAGTCCATCTTCGGTGGTCACTGCAATACCAGAAGACAAAGCATTGAGAGACTCGAACCTGCAAGAAGAAAAAGAATGTAACCCTCTTCAGTCAAGGCTCCAGGGAACACCCACAATTTTACCAGACAACCCTTCATCCTCCCCACTTAGCTTTTCCATACTTCTTCTCAAACTGTGGTTCTGCATGGAAACAAATCTCCAAAAACATAATTTGCGGAGAGATAAACTCCATGTTATAGATTGGCTTAATCTCAATCTTACTTAAATAGCTCCCTACAAAAATGTAATTGTGTATTTAATTCCTAAATTCAGCCAAACTCACTACCTATATTAGTGGGTAAATTTACTGTTTGGGCTCTAGACGTGACATCATTCAGAGCTAGTGCTCGATAAAGAATAAGTCAAACTTTTTTGTAGACACTTTCATGTAAGACCAAAATTTGGGTGATTGGGTTTTACCAAAAATGTTGGGGAAATCAATGGGATTTTCACAAATGCCACGGAATTACGGCATAGTAAAAATCTATCCAGGGTAATTCAATTAACAGTGTTTTGCCCCAACGATTTCACTTCCGCATTCAGAGTAAATGAGGTCGGAATAGGAAATGACGTGCCAATGCGGATTTGCCACACTCAAAATCTACACTTTTCCCGCATTACAATGTGTTATGCCTAACAACCGAAAGTGCAGCAATTTCACACTACTCCGAATTCGAGATTAGGCTCAAACTGTGGTTATGCGCAATATCCGATGTAACCCAATCTTCTAATGATAATGGAGAAGTGGACTTGATGGAAAATTGGGCACAGGTGGGGTTTGGGTAAATTAAGGTTTGGGACAAGTGAAGTGTTTTGAAGTAAGGAGTCGAGGTTTGGAAGGATGGCAAATACTATAGGATGGAGTGGGCAAAATGGGAGATGAATTGAAGTGGGTGGAAGTCAGAAGGATTTATTTTTTTTGAGTTTTATATAGCACAAACTAGACCCGAAGATATTAGTTAGCTTTACATGAGCACCAGTTTCATTCAGATGAACACATTCTTTTTTGTTAGACAAGGGGAGATTAAAGTGAAGCTACGAGGTCGCCAGCTCCTAGCTACATACTCTAAAAATGGCGTGGGAGGAAAAAGGGCTGATGGGCGTAATGTAGGGGAGTAGAATTAAATGGACTAGGTTTAAGGGTGGGACTGAAGTATGATTTGGGTAGCATGTGTGACAAGTTGAGGTGATTGAAGGTAACGAGAGTAAGGTTTGTGATTGAAGAGATTAAGGTATGGGAGTTGAGGAGGTATAAATTGGAACAAGGAAAGCAGATGTGTAATAAGGCAGGTTTTGGAAATGGACACAGATTTGGGAAGGGCAGGGATTGAACAGATTGGAATAAAAATAAGTGACTTTGCAGGTTATGGGTGTAGAAGACATAGTTTTTTTTAATACAAACATTATTGCAGTTTTTTTCCTAACACATGTATAATTACATTTGTTTCTAAGCAATAATGTTATCTAATTCTACAAGTATAGGCTAGCACCAGGATTCTGGATTATATCATTACAATTTTTTGTCACATCTCGTACTTTGGTGCGCATATTCCTATACCCATTGTCTGTCGTGCAGCTTGTGTTGTCTTCCTGCATGGGGTATAGAAGGCCTCATGAAGTGGTGCAAGAAAGGAGGATTTGCCTAAAATGATTTAGAGGGGGTATAGGTGTGAAGATATTTTGAAAATTGGGGTTAAAGTGGATTATCAAACTGGGTTTCAAGTCTGTTTTGATCTTTACTGCTTCACTGACTCACATTCTCTCTTTGTGGCCGCAGCGTAACCCTCTCTTCTTCCATTTAGGGAGTCTGTGTAGTTCAGTCATGGACTCCCTCTTCTCGTTGGTCTCTGGCTCCAGCAGAGGCCACCTTGTGACCATGTCTGGGTACAGGGGCAGGCTTAGGCATGTGCAAGCTGTGCACCTGCACAGGGCCACCAAACCAATGTATATCCTTAATATAATAATCCTCTGAGGATGGATACATATTTGCGAGGCAGCCCTGGCAGGGATTTGGCAGGCTCTGTTCCACTTCCAAACACCCTGATCCCCCCCTCTTTCGGGCCCACCCAGACCCCCTCTTCCAGGGCCCCCTACCTACGCTCCCTGCCCAGGCCCTCCATGAGCCTAGAGCTGCCCCTGCTAGGTATTCAATGCAACGGCTCTCTAGTAACTGACCTTTATATACACCCAGAATATGTCACAATCTGTTTAACATCACAATTGGGAAAGACCATGTGCCTCGAGGCTGTGTGGGTGTGACGGAAAATTACAGCAGCAATTGTGCTTTCCAAGTAATCTTTTTACCTGTCTAATTCATTGAATCCGTAACGTAGACAGTTGGTTGTGTAGTCTCTGAGGTGATTGCTGATTTTACGATGGCTTTTCCTTGCTTCTGCTACAGCGGAGTTGTCCCCATTCAAGTATGTTGTTTTCATCTTCCTATAGCCTTGTGGCATCATAGTGGAGTTGGTGTGATGTCATCAGGGGTTTAGTTTATGCTGATGCTATGGAGATATGCAAAATCCGTAAAAGGGTTAGGCAAACCTCATCGGTTTATTATTGTACTTTGCCTTCATTCTCTATGCAAGGCTTTAAGTGGGCCGGGTCTCACCGGGTCTGAGCACCAGCAATTTTTTTAAGGGGGTCTCGAAACGGGTCACTATCGGGCTCTGTTTTGTGCCCTGACACAAGCGGTCCGTTGTTTTCCAGACTGCAGTGACAGCAGGCACATCCATGTGCTCTGCTCACACTGCTCTTCTCACTAGTGAAGTTACAGCATGACGTCATGCCAGATGAGCGTTGTAGGAGAAGCGAAATCCTTCAAAGAGAGTAATTTTCTCTCTGGATTTCCCTTCTCTGTTTGAAACTCAGGAGCAGAAACATTGTTGCGGTGTCAGCAGGGCTTTAAGTGGAAGCTTTTTCAATTTTATATACAAGCCATAGTTGCTTCTACAAAGCCAATAGTCATGCCTTGTTGTAGGCATGATGTTACTTGTTGTATCATATATCTGGCTGCAATGACAGAAACATAAAAAATACAAGACGGGCGGGACACTATGCTACAGTTGAAAGCACATATTTTTAGTTTATGTATTTTTAAGCCACGTCCTTAATTTACATTGGACACGCCCCTTTGAGAGACCCCCATTTATTTTTTTCATCCCACTTAAAGCCCTGTCTACATCAATTTAGTAAACATGCTAAAGGGGTGGAGGGTGTCACAGGTCACCTTTCAGTTTCAACATATGCTCTGAAACTTCTTTTTCTGGATCTCGGTTAGACTTCCAATTATATTATTTACTTACATTTTTCATTTTATTTGGTGCAATCTACAAACCTGATAATCACTCAGCGCATCCCCAGAAAGGAATACAAGAAAATAACTGAATAGCCAATGACCTCCGAACTACGTTACTATGAGAAGAAATACTTTTGGAAGTCCTTTTTTGAACCAGAAGGAGATGGTTTATTGTTTATACCTCATTAATGGCGTTCCATTCGATTTCTCTACGCATGTACATTGCAACACGACCAACAGCATTGATTGAGAACTGAATGTCACTTCCATTTCAGAGTCAGCAGTCTGTCTTAATAAAAAGGAAAGGCATCAGATTTAAAGGCAGCAATATTAAACGCCCACAAAATAAAAATGTCATGTGGCAAGAAAAGTGCATTTTTAACTGATTATCAGACTGCAGTTATCTTTTAAATTTTCGTTAAAACTATTCCGGTATTTATGTATTTTTGTAGCGACATGTGTACTATTGGGCATTTCAGCAGAGGGTGTATGAACTAATATTTGAAGGAAATATGTTAAAACATCGCTTATTTTCGTAATATCTAATTGCATGGATGTTTTTCTACTTAGTGGAGCACTCAAACCCTGTGTGATTAATTGTAATCTTTCAGCCCAGCCCAGCCTTACCTGCTGCACCAACTACAAATCAGTTACAGAAGGCATACCCACAAGTCAAAAGTCCTTAACAAGCATTGGCATAGCCAATAGGTCTCGCCTTTGGGACCTTACAAGTGCTTAGCCATACAACAGTTGATGTTGTTGCACCAAGGATATTGTGCTGCATAACTTAACACCTATAGGGTCCCAAAAGCGAGACCTATTGGCTATGCCAATGTTTTTTTAAAGGACAAGCAGTTCTATCAGGCTCCGGCTGCCACATAGTCCGCGCATCCCACGTAGACACTGCAGCTATCTTTGGTTTTAAAGCCAAATCAAAAGCGGTTGCCAGTGTATGTGAATCCCTATCTCAACTGTGAGACTGTGCTCCTGCTTCCTAATTCTATGTACATTAAATACAAATTATGTAAAAAGAACACCCCTTTTTGAGCTGCACTGCTCATCCTACCCACGTTTCACGCGCAGATTTGAAATCCTGATGGTTTGGGCTTCCCGGAATTCAACTGGTTGGGTCCTAACTAAGGGGAGCGTAGCTATGATAATTTGATTGACTGCACAAGAAACACAGTGTTTCCCTTAGAACAAAGCACACACAAAAGAACAAACGTCAAACATCAGTGCTTTTATTCGGATTGGTGAAAAAGTTTCGAATGAGTATCTGAGATAAGTGTGCGTCAGAAGACGTGTTTACAGCTGAATGGCGTGACCAGGACACCGGGGCGACCTCAAGTAGGCAGGGATGAGATCTGTAGATGGGCACCTTGCTGTGTAGCGGCCACAAGAACTACACTACTCCCCCTAGACTCGGTGCGGTGACAGAGGCATCATGGGCCTTTAGGTACCCAGGCAGTCTGCGTAGATTTCCCTCACTGCTCCCACTCGTGCTTGCGGAGTCAACGACTGCCCCAATGATGCTCCGGGTGAAGCATGCCGCTCTGCTTCGGCTAGTCAGAGCGATGACCCTCTGTGCTGATGCACCTGAGGAAAGATTCCTACCTTCACCAGGCAGCACCAGGGACCCCAGTAAATAGGTCACTGTTTCCGGTTCATAAGCCTCTGGAATTCCACCACGCCTGGGCTGCGCGCCAACAGGAGCACATAGTAGCGAGTGGGCAACAAAGCCCAGGAGGCCGCCCAGTAGTGGGCAGAAGCAGGGCGGACTAGCACAGGGGCAGGGTCGGATTGGGATCACTATTTGGCCCGGGCACTGACGAAAAAAGTGGCCCACATTCAAGGGGCGTGCCCTTTCATGAAACACCATTTGGTTACACATGTCAATGTCCTTGAATATTAGATGTAAATACATTAGGAATTTGGACAAGTATGGTAGTGCACTGTCCAGTGACCAGCTGAAAGAGGGCATCAAAATCAGAAATTGGATTATAAATTCAAATCTGTTCCGAACAGGGGCCCAAAAATATGTTTGGCCCAGGGCCCCCAAAATCCTTAAGATGTTTGGCACAGAAATGAATTAAAGTGAGAGGATACTGTTCTTGCACAGGAGACACGGGGGAAAGGTGACAATGGCGCCATGTTGAGCAACTAAAAAAACAGCAAGGCCCTTTTCTGTCACAAAATTATTCGAGCCCTTCAGGGAAGGAGCACCTAATAAGCAGCGAAGCCCCTGCTATTACTAACCTACTCGGCCCTCCCCAGACCTTCAGCTCAGGAGAACATGAACAGCAGTGAGGCCCCTGCAATTAGTAAATTAATCAGCCGTATCCAACCCTCCAGGCCTCCGGGCAATCTCCCCTTTCCTAGTCCACAGAGATCACGGAGACAGAGACCGAGAAATTAATGCATCTTCACTGTGCGGCTGGGAAAGGGGAGAAAAAAAAACGGCCCACAGAGGGCACAAAGATACCGGCCCTTCGGCCGATGCCCGAATGCCCACATTAACAATCCGCCCCTGCACAGGGGATAGTCCCAGCTGCAAAGGAAATGTTTTCCTCAGGTGGCCTGAGACCGTGCATTGACGGGACCGGCTTCCAGACAAGGGATGTTGGTATGAAAGGTCCCTCAAGAGGGGAAGCCTCCGAAGGCCGTCCTGCCCTTGCCGTACATCTTAACAAACAAAACAAGAACGGCGCAAAATGCACACTTCCACGAAATGCTAATTAATGTTTCTAGTGAAGACTCCAGGATTGGAGGCTGCATGTGGATGTCTGGCTAAATTTACACCAGGGAGCCCACGAACCCAACAGTCTGGAAACAATCATTGCGTCAGACGAAGGACTTAAGAAAAGCTTCAAACAAGCGTTTACAGACTGCAGCTTCAAATAATTACTTGCCTTGGAAAAGCTTCCAATTGGCGTTAAAACATCCCCGTTTTAAACTTCTACCCAATCAAGATTATATATAAAGTTGACATTAATTGTAGCAGTTGGCAGCTGCTACTGGATGCACATAACCCTGGGTAAGCAAACGTTTTTTTATTAATTTAAATTCATTCTGCGTTGTGTCGGAGAACAGGGCCCCGGAGGCAGAGCAGCTCCTTCTCCCCACCAGCAGCTCAAGTCAAAAGAGAGAGAGAGAGAGAAGAGGGGTAGAAGAGGGGTAGTAGAGGGGTAGAAGAGAGGTAGAAGAGAGGTAGAAGAGGGGTAGTAGAAGGGTGATAGGGGGGTAGAAGGGTACAAGACGGGTAGAAGAGGGGTAAAGGGGTAGAAGAGGGATAGTAGATGGTAAAAGAGGGGTAGAGGGGTAATAGAGGGGTAGAAGAGGGTTAGTAGAGAGGTAGAAGAAGTGTAGAGGGGTAGAAGAGGGGAAGAGGGGTAGTAGAGGGTTAGAAGAGGGGAACAGGGTCCGGAGGAAGAGCAGCACATTCTTCCCACCAGCAGCTCAAGTCAAGACAGAGAGAGAGAGAGAGATAGAGAGAAGAGGGGTAGAAGAGGAGTAGAAGAGAAGAGTTGTAGTAGAAGGGTGATAGAGGGGTAGTAGAGGGGTAGAAGAGGGGTAGAAGAGAAGTAGTAGAGTGGTAGAAGAAGGGTAGTAGAGGGGTAGTGGGGTAGAGGGGTAGTGGAGAGGTAGTGGGCAGAAGAGGGGTAGAAGAGGAGTAGAGGGGTAGAAGAGGGTTAGTAGAGGGGTAGAAGAGGGGTATCAGAGGGATGGAAGAGTGGTAGTAGAAGGGTGATAGAGGGGTAGTAGAGAGTTAGTAGAGGGGTAGAAGAAGGGTAGAAGAGGGGTAGAGGGGTAGAAGAGGGGTAGTAGAGGGGTAGAGGGGTAGAAGAGGGGTAGAGGGGTAGAAGAGGGATAGAAGAGGTGAACAGGGCCCCGGAGGCAGAGCAGCGCCTTCTCTCCACCAGCAGCTCAAGTCAAAAGAAAGAGAGCAAGTGAGAGGTAGAGAGAGAGAAGAGGGGTAGAAAAGGGGTATTAGAAGGGTGATAGAGGGGTAGTTGAGGGGTAAAAGGGGGTAGGAGAGGGGTAGTAGAGGGGTAGAAGAGGGGAAGGAGAGGGATAGTAGAGGGGTAGTGGGGTGGAGGGATAGAGGGGTAGTAGAGTGTAGAAGGGAAGAAGAGGGGTAGTAGAGGGGTACAAGAGGGGTAGAAGAGCGGTAGAAAAGGGGTAGAGGAGTAGAAGAGGGGTAGTAGAGGGATAGTGTGGTAGAGGGGTAGAGAAGTAGTAGAGGGGTAGAAGAGGGGTAGTGGTGGGTAGTAGAGGGGTAGAAGAGGGGTAGTAGAGGGGTAGAAGCGAGGTAGAGGGATAGAAGAGGGGTAGAAGCATACAAGGGTAGTAAAAGGGTAGAAGAGGGGTAGAAGGGTTATGGAGTAGAGCGGTAGTAGAGGGGTAGAAGGGTGGAGGGGTCAAATGGGGTAAAGGGGTAGTAGAGGGATAGACAGGTAGAGGGATAGGAGGGTAGTAGAGGGGTAGAAGAGGGGTATAAGAGGAGTAGAGGGGTAGTAGAGCATTAGAGGAGTAGAAGAGAATTAGAGGGGTAGAAGAGGGGTAGAGGGGTAGAAGAGGGGTAGAGGGGTAGATGGATAGAATGGTAGAAGAGGGGTAGAGCGATAAAAGGATAGAAGGGGGTACACGGTTAGAAGAGGGGTTGTAGAGGCGTAGTAGAGGGGTAGAAGAGGGGTAGAGGGGTAGAAGGGTAGAAGAAGGTTAGAGGGGTATAGAGGGGTAGAGGAGGGGTAGAAGGGTGGTAGAGGGGTAGTAGAGGGTTAGCAGGGAAGTAGAGGGAAAGAGGGGTAGAAGAGGGGTAGAGGGGTATGGGTTAGACGAGGGCTAGAGGGGTAGAAGAGGGGTAGAGGGATAGAAATGGAGTAGAAGGTTAAAAGAGGGATAGAAGAGGAGTAGAAGGGTAAAAGAGGGGTAGAAGAGCGGTAGAGTGGTAGAAGAGGGGTAGAGTGGTAGTAGAGGGTTAGTAGAGGGGTAGATGGGTAGAGGGGTTGTAGAGGGGTAAAGCGGTAGTAAAGGGGTAGTATAGGGTTAGTGGCGTAGAGGTAGTAGAGGGGGTAGAGGGGTAGAAGGGTGATAGAGGGGTAGGAGAGGGGTAGGAGAGAGGTATTGGAGGGGTAGAAGAGGGGTAGTAGAGGGGTAGTACAGAGGGAGTAGAGGGGCAGAAGGGTAGAATATGGGCAAAAGAAGGGCAGAAGAGGGGTAGAAGAAGGTTAGAAGAGGGGTAGAGGGGTAGAAGAGGGGTAGAGGGGTTGTAAAGGGGTAGAAAGGGGGTAGTAGAATGGTAGAAGAGGGATAGAAGAGGTGAACAGGGCCACCAGCAGCTCAAGTCAAAAGAGAGAGAGCGAGCGAGAGGTATAGAGAGAGAGAGAAGAGGGGTAGAAGAGGGGTATTAGAAGGGTGATAGAGGGGTAGTTGAGGGGTATAAGGTGGTAGGTTAGGGGTAGTAGAGGGGAAGAAGAGGGGTAGTAGAGGGGTAGTGGGGTGGAAGGGTAGAGGGGTAGTAGAGGGTAGAGGGGAAGAAGAGGGGTAGTAGAGGGGTAGAAGAGGGGTAGAAGATAGGTAGAAAAGGGGTCAAGGGGTAGTGCGGTAGAAGAGGCTTAGAGGGGTAGTAGAGGTGTAGAAGAGGGATAGAGGGGTTGTAGAGGGATAAAGGGGTAGTAGAGAGGTAGTAGAGGGGTAGTGGAGTAAAGGTAGTAGAGGGGGTAGAGGGGTAGATGGGTGATAGAGGGGTAGAATAGAGTTAGGAGAGGGGTAGAAGAGGGGTAGTAGAGTAGAGGGGTAAAGGGGTAGTAGAGGGTTAGTGGGGTATAGGAGGGTTAGTAGAGGGGTAGAAGAGGGGTGGTAGAGGGGTAGATGAGGGGCAGAAGAGGGGTAGTAGAGGGGGTAGAAGAGGGGTAGAGGGGTAGAAGAGGGGTAGTGGAGGGGTAGTAAAGGGGTAAAAGAGGGGTGGAAGGGTAGAAAAGGGGTAGTAGAGAAGTAAAAGAGGGGTAGTAGGGGGGTAATGGGGTAGTAGAGGGTAGAGGGGTAGTAGAGGGATAGAGGGGTAGTAGAGGGGAAGTAGATGGGTAGAGTGGTAGAAGAGAGGTAGAGGGGTAGAAGAGGGGTAGAGCGGTAGAATAGGGGTAGAGTGTTAGAAGAGGGGTAGAAGAGTAGAGGGGTAGACGGGATGATAGAGGACAAAGCTGTAAAAGTGGGGCATATGGGAAGAAGAGGGGTAGAGGGGTAGAAGAGAGGTTAAGGGGAAGAAGAGGGGTAGAAGAGTGGTAGAAGAGGGGTAGTGGGGTAAAAGAGGGGTAGAGTGGAAGAAGTTGGCTAGAAGAGGGGTAGTGAGGTAGAAGAGTAGAGGGGTAGAGGGGTAGAGAGGTAGAAGAGGGGTGGGGGTAGAAGAGTGGTAGAGGGGTTGAAGAGAGGTATAGGGGTAGAAGCGGGGTATAGGGGTAGAAGAGGGGTAGAGTGGTAGAAGAGGGATAGAGGGATGGAGAAGGGGAAGAAGAATTGAAGTAGAGGGGTAGAAGAGAGGTAGAGTAAGGGTTGTGGGGTTGAAGAGAGGTAGAGTAGAGGTAGAGGGGTTGAAGAGAGGTAGAGGGTAGAAGAGAGGTAGAGGTAGAGGGGTAGAAGAGAGGTAGAGGGATAGAAGAAAGTTAGTGTAGAGGTAGAGGGGTAGAAGAGAGGTAGAGGGGTAGAAAATAGGTAGAGGGGTAGAAAAGAGGTAGAGGGGTAGAAGAGAGGTAGAGGGGTAGAAGAGAGGTAAAGGGGTAGAAGAGAGGTAGAGGTGGAGAGGGAAAGAAGGGGGAAGGAAAGCGTGGGATAAGGAAGGCAGGTTAAAATGAGGACATGCATGTGACAGGAGGCAGTAAACCAAGTGGGAGGGGTGGGGGGAGTGTGCGACCAAGAGCACACACAGTATTTCCCTTGAGGAAGCGAGCAAGGGCACCATCTGTTTAAAAGTTAATTACAAACATATAGTTTCAAAGCTCGCTCCCGCAAGAGAATTGCCAAACATGCACGCGTTGCCATTGAAAGCAACACACCGCTTGCACGTTTTTGGCCTCAAAACCAAATCAATTACAAGAGGTGTCCTCCTAATCAGCACATGTCTGCTGCGTAGGCGAAATCTAAAAAAGAAGTGGGAGACTAACCTAGTTAGGCAGTACGCAAGTGACATCGCGAAGCTCAACATTACAGCGCACAACATCACACATGGCATCACAGGAATAGACATCATAGAAAGTGGCATCAGAAGCTGTTTAGTTTATGTAACATATCCTGTACATTAATTTACAAACATAAAATTTAGTGTACATGTAATATGCACATGTTGATTTAAAGAGCTCTGACAATCCGCATTGGAATTAGTAGGGCTATACAAGAACACATAGTGGTACTTAATTTATTTCAACGCCTCCTCAGGGAAAGTAAGCTCTATTTAAATGCAACACATCTAACATTCTTATAGTGCATGCATATCTCCCCAATAGGGAAGAAACAAAGTTAAATGCTGCTTCTCAAGTATGTGTGGAGTGCTAACAAGGTGTGAGCCTTTGTTTCCCCTCTGCTTCATTTACATCAGGTACAAATGAAGCTTGCTCCCAGCCAAGAGTCTTGAACAAAAGTAGGCCTGATGACTCCTTAAACTCGGCCTTTGTTATGGGTCCAGCAGGAGTGTAAAATAAGAAAGCCCTGACTGTGCCTGCACATTGTTGTTTTTTGCAGATGAAAGTGTCGGGTGTGTAGAAGAGTAGGTGGGTAGTAGAGGGGTCGTAGAAGGTTAGAGGGGAAGTAGAGGGTTAGATGGGTAGTAGAGGGGTAGAGGGGTAGTAGAGTGGTAGAAGAGGGGTGGAGGGGTAAAAGAGGGGTAGATGGGTAGAAGAGGGATAAAGGGGTAGAAGACGGGTAGAGGGGTTGAAGAGTGGTAGAGAGGTAGAGAAGGGGTAAAAGAGGGGAAGAGGGGTAGCAGAGGGATAGAGGGGTAGAAGAGGGGTAGAGGGGTAGTAGAGGGTAGAAGAGGGGTAGATTGGTAGAGGGGTGGAAGAGAGGTAGAGGAGTAGAAGAGAGGCAGAGGGTAGAAGAGAGGTAAAGGTGTAGGAGAGAGGTAGAGGTAAAGAGGGAAAGAAGGGGGAAGGAAAGCGTGGGATAAGGACGGCAGGTTAAAATGAGGACAGGCGTGTGACAGGAGTCAATAAAACAAGTGGGAGGGGTGAGGAGTATGCGGCCAAGAGCACACACAGCATTTCCATGCAGGAGCGAGCAAGGACACCATCTGTTTAAAAGTTCATGAGAAACAGATGGTTTGAAAGATCGCTCCCGCAAGGGAATCGCCAAACGTGCATGCTTTGCCATTGAAAGCAATGCAACGTGTGCACGTTTTTGCCTCAATACGGAATGAATTACTAGAGGTCTCCTCCTATGCAACGCATGCGTGATGCATAGGCGAGACCTAGGAAAATAAGTGGGGGACTAACTTAATTAGGCAGTATGCAAGTATGCAAGTGACATCATGGCGCGCAACATCACACATGACATCACACAAATAGACATCATAGGAAATGGCATCACAAGCCACAACTCTACAGCAAGTGGCATCATAAGAAGTGCCTTCAGATCTAAAGCCCTCACATATTATGTTTAGCAGGTCAATCGTGCTTACGTTTGAGCGCATTGAGAGGATAATAGCACAGTGCTCTGTGGGTAGAAGAGGGTTAGTAGAGGGGTAGAAGGGAAGTAGTGGGTAGACGAGTGGTAGAGGGTAGAAGAGAGGTAGAGGGGTAGAACAGAGGTAGAGGGGTAGAAAAGAGGTAAAATAGAGGTAGAGGGGTAGAAGACAGGTAGAGGGTTAGAAGAGAGGTAAAGGGGTAGAAGAGAGGTAGAGTAGAGGTAGAGGGGTACTGGGATAGAAGAGAGTTAGTGTAGAGGTAGAGGGGTAGAATAAAGGTATAGGGTAGAAGAGAGGTAGAGGGTAGAAGAGAGGTAGAGGGGTAGAAGAGAGGTAAAATAGAGGTAGAGGGGTAGAAAAGAGGTAGAGGGGTAGAAGAGAGGTAGAGGGGTAGAAGAGAGGTAAAGGGGTAGAAGAGAGGTAGAAGTGGAGAGGGAAAGAAGGGGGAAGGAAAGTGTGGGATAAGGAAGGCTGGTTAAAATGAGGACAGGCATGTGACAGGAGGCAATAGACCAAGTGGGAGGTGTGGGGTAGTGCGGCCCAGAGCACACACAGCATTTCCCTTGAGGGGGCAAGCGAGGGCATGATCTGTTTGAAAGTTAATTACAAGTAGATGGTTTCAAAGCTTGCTCCCGCAAAGGAATCCCCAAACATGCATGCGTTGTCATTGAAAGCATTGCAACATGTGCATGTTTTTGGCCTCAAAACTGAATCAATTACAAGAGGTCTCCTCCTATGCAACGCATGCATGCTGCGAAGGTGAGACCTAAAAAAGAAGTGGAGGACTAAAGTAATCAGGCAGTATGCCAGTGACATCATGGCGCGCAACATCATGGCATGCAACATCACACATGGCATCACACAAATAGACATCATGGGAAGTGGCATCACAAGCCACGACTTTACAGCAAGTGGCATCATAAGAAGTGACTTCAGATCTAAAGCCCTCACATATATGTTTAGCAGGTCAATCATGTGTACGTTTGAGCGCATTGCGAAGATATTAGCACAGTGATCTGTGGAAGATTATATATGACTTCTACACCTTGCAAACCCTCAGTTTTATGTAACACATCCTGTTCATTCATTTACAAACATATCATTTATTGTGCACATGCTGACATAAAGAGCTCAGACAACCTGCTTTGGAATGAGTAGGGCTATACAAGAAACCATAGTGGTACTTAAATTATTTCAACTACTGCTCAGGGAAAGTAAGCTCTATTTAAATGCAATTTTGTTTGTGTAAAAATTGGGAAAGACCAACACATCTAACATTCTTACAGTGCATGCATATCTCCTAAACAGGGACTGAAGAAAGTGAAAAGCTTCCTCTCAAGTATGTGTGAAGTGCTAACAAGGTGTGAGCCTTTGTTTCCTCTCTGCCTGCCTCATTTGCTTCAGGTGCAAATAAAGCTGCTCCCAGACAAGAGACTTGAACAAAAGTAAGCCTGATGATTCCTCAAATTCGGCCTCTTTGTTATGGGTCCAACCGGAGTGTAAAATAAGTAAGCCCTGTCCCCCCCTGCACGTTGTTGTTTGTTGCAGATGGAAAGCAGACAAAGTGCAGGCGCTGCTGAAAGTGTCTGGGTGTGTAGAGGGGTAGAGGGGTGGAGGGATAGTAGAGCGGTAGAGGGAAAGTAAAGGGGTAGATGGGTAGAAGAGAGGTAGAAGGGTAGAAGAGGGGTAAGGGGTAGAAGAGGGGTAGGGCGTTAGAAGAGGGGTAGAGAGGTAGAGGGGCAGAAGAGGGGTAGAGGGGTAGAGGGGTAGAAGATGGATAGAGGGGTAGAAGAGGGGTAGTGGAGGGGTACAAGAGGGGTAGACGGGTAGAAGAGAGCTAGAGGGGTAGTAGAGGGGTAGAGGGGTAAAGGGGTAGAAGAGGGGTACAGGGGTAGAAGAGAGTTAGATGGGTAGAAGGGTAGAAGAGGGGTAGAGGGGTAGAAGAGGGGTAGAGGTGTAGAAGGGTAGAAGAGGGGTAGAGGGTTATAAGAGGGGTAGTAGAGGGTAATGGAGTAGTAGAGGGGTAAAGGGCTAGAAGAGGAGTAGAGGAGTAGTAGTTAGGTAGGAGGGTAGAGGGGTAGTAGAGGGGTAGTAGAGTGGTAGAGGGGTAGTAGTAAAGAGGTAAAGTAATAGAAGAGGGGTAGAGGGGTAGTAGAGGGGTAGACGGGTACAGGGGTAGAAGAGAGGTAAAGGGTAGAAGAGGGGTAGAAGAGGGGTAGAGGGGTAGTAAAGAGTTAGAGGAGGGGTAGAAGAGGGGTAGAGGAGCAGAATGGTTGAAGGGGGTATAGGGGTAGAAGAGGGGTAGTAGAGGGGTAAAAGAGGGGTGGGGTAGTAGATTGGTAGAGTGGTAGTAGAGGGGTAGAGGGGAAGTAGAGGGATAGAATAGTGGTAGAGGGGTAAAAGAGGGGTATAGGGGTAGAAGAGGGGTAAAAGGGTTGAAGACGGGTAGAGGGGTAGAAGAGTGGTAGAGAGGTAGAGGGTTAGAAGAGGGGTAGAAAAGAGATAGAGGGGTAGAGTGGTAGAAGAGGGGTAGAAGATGAGTAGAGGGAACTAGAGGGGTAGAAGAGGGTTAGAGGGTGCATGAGGGGTAGAAGGGGAGTTGAGGTATAAAAGAGGGATAGTAGAGGGATAGAGGGGTGGTACAGGGGTGGAGGGGTAGTAGAGGGGTAGTAGAGGGTAGAGGGGTAGAGGGGTAGTAGAAGGGTAGTAGAATGGTAGAAGAGGGGTAGTAGAGGGGTAGAGGTTGTAGTAGAGGGGTAGAGATGTAGAGGGGTAGTAGAGGGGTAGATGGGTGGATGGGTAGAGGGGTAGAAGAGAGATAAAAGGGTAGAAGAGGGGTAGAGGGGTAGAATGGTAGTAGAGGGGTAGAGGTGTAATGGGGTAGTAGAGGGGTAGACGGGTAGAGGGGTAGAAGAGAGGTAAAGGGTAGAAGAGGGGTAGAAGAGGGGTAGAGGGGTAGTAGAGAGGTAGAAGAGGGTTAGAGGGGTAGAAGAGGGGTAGAGGAACAGAAGGGTTGAAGGGGGTATAGGGGTAGAAGAGGGGTAGTGGGGTAGTAGAGTGGTAGAGTGGTAGTAGAGGGCTAGAGGGGATGTAGTGGGATAGAATAGTGGTAGAGGGGTAAAAGAGGGGTACAGGGGTAGAAGAGGGGTAAAAGGGTTGAAGGCGGGTAGAGGGGTAGAAGAGTGGTAGAAAGGTAGAGGGGTAGAAGAGGGATAGAGGGTAAAGTGGTAGAAGAGGGGTAGAGGGGTAGAAGATGAGTAGAGGGGACTAGAGGGGTAGAAGAGGGTTAGAGGGTGCATGAGGGGTAGAGGGGGAGTTGAGGTATAAAAGAGGGGTAGTAGAGGGATAGAGGGGGGTAGAGGGGTGGAGGGGTAGTAGAGGGTAGAGGGGTAGTAGAGGGTAGAGGGGTAGAAGAGGGGTAGAGGGGTAGTAGAAGGGGAGTAGAAGGGTAGAAGAGGGGTGGTAGAGGGGTAGTAGAGGGGTAGAGGTTGTAGTAGAGGGGTAGAGGGGTAGTAGAGGGGTAGATGGGTGGATGGGTAGAGGGGTAAAAGAGAGGTAAAAGGATAAAAGAGGGGTAGAAGAGGGGTATAGGGGTAGTAGAGAGGTAGATGGTAGATGGTAGTAGAGAGGTAGAAGTGGAGTAGAGGGGTAGAAGAGGGGTTGTAGAATGGTAGTAGAGGGGTAGAGGTGTAATGGGGTAGTAGAGGGGTAGACGGGTAGAGGGGTAGAAGAGAGGTAAAGGGTAGAAGAGGGGTAGAAGAGGGGTCGAGGGGTAGTAGAGAGGTAGAAGAGGGTTAGAGGGGTAGAAGAGGGGTAGAGGAACAGAAGGGTTGAAGGGGTATAGGGGTAGAAGAGGAGTGGTAGAGGGGTAATAGAGGGGTAGCGGGGTGGTAGAGTGGTAGAGTGGTAGTAGAGGTGTAGAGGGGATGTAGAGGGATAGAATAGTGGTAGAGGGGTAAAAGAGGGGTATAGGGGTAGAAGAGGGGTAAAAGTGTTGAAGGCGGGTACAGGGGGAGAAGAGTAGTAGAGAGGTAGAGGGGTAGAAGAGGGATAGAAGGTAGAGTGGTAGAAGAGGGGTAGAAGATGAGTAGAGGGGACTAGAGGGGTAGAAGAGGGTTAGAGGGTGCATGAGGGGTAGAGGGGGAGTTAAGGTATAAAAGAGGGGTAGTACAGGGATAGAGGGGGTTAGAGGGGTGGAGGGGTAGTAGAGGGTAGAGGGGTAGAGGGTAGAGGGGTAGAAGAGGGGTAGAGGGGTAGTAGAAGGGTAGTAGAAGGGTAGAAGAGGGGTGGTAGAGGGGTAGAGGTTGTAGTAGAGGGGTAGTAGAGGGGTAGATTGGTGGATGGGTAGAGGGGTAAAAGAGAGGTAAAAGGGTAGAAGAGGGGTAGAGGGGTAGTAGAGAGGTAAAAGGTAGTAGAGAGGTAGAAGAGGGGTAGAAGAGGGGTTGTAGAGTGGTAATAGAGAGGTAGAGGGGTAGTAGATGTGTAATAGAGGGTTAGTAGAGTGGTAGAGGGGTAGTAGAGGGGTACATTGGTAGTAGAGGGGTAGAGGGGAAGTAGATAGACAGAGTAGGGGTAGAGGGGTAAAAGAGGGGTAGAGGGGTAAAAGAGGGGTAAAGGGGTAGAAGATGGGTAGAGGGGTAGAAGAGTGGTAGAGAGGTAGAGGGGTTGAAGAGGGATAAAGGGGTAGAGGAGTAGAAAATGATTAGAGGGGACTAGAGAGGTGTTAGAGGTGTGCATGAGGGGTAGAGGGGGAGTAGAGGGGGAGTAGAGATATAAAAGAGGGGTAGTAGAGGGATAGAGGAGTGATAGAGGGGTGGAGGGGTAGTAGAGGGTAGAGGGGTAGAAGAGGGGTAGAGGGGTAGTAGAGGGGTAGAAGAGGGGTTGTAGATGGTAGAGGTGGTAGTAGAGGGGTGAAGGGTAGAAGAGGGGTAGAGGGTTAGAAGAGGGGTAGTAGATCGGTATAGGGTAGTAGAGGGGTAGTAGAGGGGTAGAAGAGGTGTAGAGGGGTAGAAGAGGGGTAGATGTGTAGTAGATGGGTAGAGGGGTAGATGGGTAGAATGGTAGAAGAGGGGCAGAGGAGTAGAAGAGAGGTAAAGAGGTAGAAGAGGGTTAGAGGTGTAGAAGAGTGGTAGAAGGGTAGTAGAGGGGTACAGGGGAAGTGGAGGGGTAGAAGAGGGGTAGAAGAGAGGTAAAGGGATAGAAGAGTGGTAGAAGAGGGGTAGAGGGGTAGAAGAGGGGTAGAGGGGTAGTAAAGGGGTAGAAGAGGGGTAAAGGTGTAGAAGAGGGGTAGAGAGGTGGAAGAGGGGCAGAAGGGTAGAAAAGGGTAGAGGGTTAGTAGAGTGGTAGAGGGATAGAAGGGTAGTAGAGGGGTGGAGGGGAAGTAGAGGGGTAGAGGGGTAGTAGCTGGATAGAGGGGAAGTAGATGGGTAGAGGGGTAAAAAAGGGGTAGAGGGGTAGAAAGTGGTAGAAGACGGTTAGAGGGGTAGAAGAGTGCTAGAGGGGTAGAAGAGGGGTAGAGGGGTAGTAGAGGGGTAGAAGAGGGGTAGAGGTGTAGAAGAGGGGTAGAGAGGTAGAAGATGGGCAGAAGGGTAGACAAGGGTAGAGGGTTGGTAGACTGGTAGAGGGATAGAAGGGTAGTAAAGGGGTAGAGGGGAAGTAGAGGGATAGAGGGGTAGTAGTGGGTAGAGGGGAAGTAGAGGGGTAGAGGGGTATAAGGGGGGTAGAGTGGTAAAAGAGGGGTAGAGGGGTAGAAAGTGGTAGAAGACGGTTAGTGGGGTAGAAGAGTGCTAGAGGTGTAGAGGGGTAGAAGAGGGGTAGAGGAGTAGAAGAGGGATAGAGGGGTAGAGAGGTAGAAGAGGGTTAGAGGGGTAGAAGAGGGTTAGAGGTTTGCAGGAGGGGTAGAAGAGGGGTACAGGGGTAGAGGAGCAGTAGAGGGGTGGAAGGGTAGAAGAGGGGTAGAGGGGTAGAAGAGGGTTAGATGGGTAGAAGGGTAGAGAGGGATGGAGGGGTAGGAGAGGGGTAGTAGAGGTGTAGAGGGGTAGTAGAGGGGTAGTGGGGTAGAGGGCTAGTAGATGGGTAGAGGGGTATAAGGGTGATAGAGGGATAGTATAGGGGTAGTAGAGGGGTAGAAGGGGTAGCAGAAGGGTAGAAGAGAGGTAGTGGAGGGTTAGTGGGGTAGAGGGGTAGTAGAGGGGTAGAGGGGTAGAAGAAAGATAGAGGGTAGTAGAGGGGTAGAGTGGTAGAAGAGGAATAGAGGGGTAGAAGAGTGGTATTAGAGGTGTAGAAGAGGGGTAGAGGGGTGTAAGAGGGGTAGAAGAGGGGTAGAAGAGGGGTAGAGGGGTAGAAGAGGAGTAGAAGAGGGGTACAGGGTTAGAAGATGGGGAGAGGGGTAGAAGCTGGGTAGAATGGTAAATGAGGGGTAGAGAGTTGGAATAGAGGTAGAAGGGTAGAAGAGGGTAGAAGAGGGGTAGTAAAGGGGTAGTAGAGGGGTAGTAGCAGGGTAAATGAGTAGAAGAGGGCTAGTAGAGGGGTAGAGGGGAAGAAGAGGGGTAGAGGGGTAGAAGAGGGATAAAGGGGTGAAAGAGAGATAGACACCTAGGAGAGGGGTAAAGGGGTAGAAGAGGGGTAGAGGGGTGCAAGAGGGTTAGAGGGGTAGAAGAGGGGTAGGTGTAGAGGGGTGGAGAGGCATATGGGTAGAGGGGTAGAAGAAGGGTAGAGGGATAGAAGAGAGGTAGGGGGTAGAAGAGAGGGATAGAGGGGTAGAAGGTTAAAATAGAGGTAGAGGGGTAGAAGAGAAGAAGAGAGGTAGAGGGGTAAAAGAGAGGCAGAGTAGTTGTAGAGGGGTAGAAGAGAGGTAAAGGGGTAGAGTAGAGGTAGAGGGGTAGAAGAGAGGTATCGGGATAGAAGAGAGTTTGTGTAGAGGTAGAGGGTAGACAAGAGGTAGAGGGGTAGAAGAGAGGTAGAGGGGTAGAAGAGAGGTAGAGGGGTAGAAGAGAGGGAGAGGGGTAGAAGAGAGGTAAAATAGATGTAGCAGTGTAGAAGAGAGGTAGAGGAATAGAAGAATGTTAAATGGGTAGAAGATAGGAATAGGTAGAGGCAGAGAGGGAAAGAAGGGGGAAGGAAAGCGTGGGATAAGGAAGGCAGGTTAAAATGAGGACAAGCGTGTGACAGGAGGCAATAAACAAAGTGGGAAGGGTGGGGGAATGCGGCCCAGAGCACACACAGCATTTCCCTTGAGGGGGCAAGCAAGGGCACCATCTGTTTGAAAGTTAATTACAAGCAGATGGTTTCAAAGCTCGCTCCCGCATAGAAATCATGCGTTGCCATTGAAAGCAATGCAACGAGTGCACTATTTTGGCAGCAAAACCGAATCAATTACAAGAGGTCTCCTCCTATGCAGCGCATGCGCGCTGCATAGCCGAGACCTATATAAGAAGTGGGGGTCTTACCTAGTTAGGCAGTATGCAAGTGACATCATGGTGCGCAACATTACGGCTTGCGACATCACACATGGCATCACACTAATAGACATTATAGAAAGTGGCATCACAAGCCACGACTTTCCAGGAAGTGGCATTACAAGAAGTGACTTCAGATCTAAAGCCTTCACATATATGTTTAGCAGGTCAATCATGTATATGTTTCAGTGCATTGCGAGGATAATAGCACAGTGAGCTGTGGAAGATGTTATGTGACTTCTACACCTTGCAATCCCTCAGTTTTATGCAACACATCCTGTACATTCATTTACAAACAGATAATTTATTGTACATGTAATATGCACATGTTGATGTAAATAGCTCTGACAATCTAAATTGGAATGAGTAGAGCTATACAAGAAAACATAGTGGTACTTAAATTATTTCAACGCCTCCTCAGGGGAAGTAAGCTCCACATAAATGCATTTTCTTTTGTGTAAAAACTGGGAAAGTCCAACACATCTAACATTCTTACAGTGCATGCATATCTCCTCAACAAGGAGGGAACAAAGTGAAATGCTGCTTCTCAAGTTTGTGTGAAGCGCTAACAAGGTGTGAGCCTTTGTTTCCCCTCTGCTTCAATTGCATCAGGTGCAAATGAAGCTTGCTCCCAGCCAAGAGAATTGATCAAAAGTAGGCCTGATGACTCCTCAAATTTGGCCTTTGTTATGGGTCCAGCAGGAGTGTAAAATAAAAGAGCCCTGTCCTCACCTGCACGTTGTTGTTTGTTGCAGATGGAAAGTAGACAAAGTGCAGGCGCTGCTGAAAGTGTCCCAGTGTGGAAATTACACTGGTATGAGTCCAGCACATTATTCAGTGGGTTCCAACTTCTTGGCAGGGTGGACGGCGTTCACCCTGTGAAAATAGTGGGTGGACGCCGTCCACCCGTGTGTACCCTTGACTCATGCCCGGCATACCTAGCTTGGTGTTCACTGCATTACCAGTAGCCAAAGCATTAAGCGGCTTGAAACTGGGAGAAGAAAAAGAATGTTACCCTCTTCAGTTGAGGCTCCAGGGAACACCCACAATGTTACCAGACAACCGTCCATCCTCCCCAAGTAGCTTTTCCATCCTTCTTCTCAAATGATGGTTCCGCATGGAAACAAAAACTCCAAAAACATAATTTGTAGAGAGATAAACTCCATAATAGGGATTGGAATAATCTCGACCCTACTTAAATATCTCCCTGCAAAAATGTCAAATTGTATTTAATTCCTAAATTCAGCCAAACTCACTACCTATATTAATGGGGACGATTTACTGTTTGAGCTCCAGAAGTGATATCATTTCGCGCTGGTGCTAGAAAAAGAATAAGTCCAATTTTTTTTGTGGATATGTTATTGTAAGTCCAAAATTTGGGTGACCCTATTTTTACTGTTTATGTTTTATAAAAAATGTTTTTGAAGTCAGTCAGTCAGTCAAAATACTTTATTCGGTTCATAACAAAAACCACAAAAGTATACATGTCAGAAAAAGGGGCAAAACATTCATAATACAATATAAATTAACCATCAGCAACAATACATTAGCCGGGGAAAAAATATATTACAAGAACTTTAAAACAAGAACAATTCATCTAGATTAAAAAAACAGAAATCATTAATTAACAATTTCCAGGGTATCATCACAAACTAACTAATTAATTAATTTTTCCCTCAATCTCATGGCTATATTTAAAAATGTAGCGACATTAAAAATTTCCCACGTATTGGACAACAGTTGGAGATATAAAAGCGCAGGTTTCACTTGTTTAAACCCTTTGTCCTTTAGCAGCGGTACAATACATTTTTTACGTATCTCCTTAAAGTACCCACAAAAGAACATGAAGTGGACAGTGTCCATTATTGAAAAGCCATCACATGTACATATTTTTAAGTCTATGTCCTAAATCCAGCATGGGCTCCCTGATATGAGTAGATGGATTTTGTTTAGTCTAAACTTTGTTAATAGATATCTATGGTTGGCATTGTTGACAACTTTCAGATATAATTCTAGATCATTGAAGTCAATGGCGCGGTTACAAATGCCACAGAATTACAGGGTGGTAAAAATCTCCCCAGGGTAACTCGATTAACAGTGTTTTGCCCCAACGATTTCATTTCCCCCTTCTGAGTCAATGAGGTCGAAATGACGTGCAAATGCGGATTTGCCACACTGAAAATCTGCACTTTTCCCCCATTACAATCTGTTATGCCTGACAACCGAAAGTGCAGCAATTCCACACTACTTCCAATTCGAGGTTAGGCTCAAACAGTGCTTATGCGCAATATCCGATGCAGCAGATCAAAACCATCTTTATTTGTCAATAATCCAGAAAAGCATACAACACTTCCATAAACAACATAATAATTAAAACATCGATGTTACCCAAACTTGTAATGATAATGGAGAAGTGCAGTTGTTGGATAATAGGGCTCAGGTGAGGTTTGGGTAAGTTAAGGTTTGGGATAAGAGAAGTACTTTGAAGTAAAGAGTCGAGGTGTAGAAGGTTGGCAAACAATGGAGGATGGAGTGTGCAAAATGGGAGACAAATTGAAGTGGGGGTCAGTCAGAGGAATGGGGTTGATGATAGAAATGGGGTACGAGTAATAGGGGCGATGGGCGTAATGTAGGGAGTAGACGTAACGGACTAGGTTTAAGGATGGGACTGAAGTATGATTTGGGTAGCATGTGTGACAAGTTGAGGTGATTGAAGGTAACGAGAGTAAGGTTTGGTGATTGAAGAGAGTAAGGTATGGGAGTCGGGAGGTATAAAATGGAACAAGGAAAGCAGGTTTGTACTAAGGCAGGTTTGGGAAATGGACACAGGTTAGGGAAGTGCAGAGATTGAAAAGATTGGAAGATAAGGCTGCCTCCTCCCTTCATCACAGCCTGCCTGTCTTTGTGTCTCTCCTCTTTCAATGAGAGTTTATAAGCTCTCCTACTTTTACAAAGACAAGGCCACCACTAACTTGCAATACCACATACCATCGTCCTGCCCTAACAGCCCCATGTAACGCCTTCATTTCATAAAATGTGAGGGGCAGTGACAGTCCAGCAGCGAAAACTAGATTAAAAGGATTACGCCAGATGCGTGGCAAATATAATAAATGGCGTGGCCTAAATTACGTGCACAAAAATCAGTGCTTAGCATAGTGTGCCCCCCCCCCCCCACACACACACACACACTTGTAATTTGCTGTTTCTGTCATTGCATCCAGATATACGATACAAGAAGTAGCAGGTGACAACAAGTCGGGTCTATTGGCTTTGCCAATGGTTGTTAGTTGTAGAAGATAACTAAGAAGCAACCATGACTTGGCCAAATTAAGCGGTAAAAAAAAACCGGCAAAATATGCGGTACGATGCAAAACATTTGGATACAGGGGGAAACTAAAGAGGCGCAAGCTGCCGCAAGATAGTGGGAACACAAGTCACACATCTACAGGTGAAATGTAAGGATAAGGGGATAAAGGCTTGGCGCTTGGGGTGATAATATTGCGCACAGGCTAGGGCAATCAAAAAGCGTTCACGGGTAACAACGTATGATTGTGGTAAATATTTAAGTTCACCAATTCTCGCCGTCGTCGTCGGGTGGGGGGTGGGGGGGGGATGAGGGAGGGTGGGTGGAAGGCAGTGCCACTCCACCAACACAGACATTGCCACACTCAAGGCTCAAGCTGACGTGACACGTTGCCCTTCCTCCTTTTCGCTTATACCCGCCGATCTCCCAGCTTTGCTCCTTACTACATTTGGGTATTACCTTGGTACTAACGAAGTGCAACCGATACCTAAACAGCATAATAAGTTTGAAATGTACGGTATATAAAGTAAGACTACTACACAATGTGCCGCATTATGTGGCATCATTTTCCTTTTCTTGCCTCATGATTTACTCGCCCATGCCGCATAATTTGGCCCTCTCCGGGGCCTTGGCTGTTGGCGCTGCCAGTGCTGTTTGTGGTGGATCAGTCGGGCACAAACCCTCTAAAAGGGTAGTTGGCTGGAGTGTTCCCAAGTGATAAAACGAGCCCAAAAAAGTGAACTGGTATCGTTAAGGCCGGTAGAAGCTGAAGCCTTGCACCTCTCTTCCCAGTTCATTTATCCTGCAACGGCTACATCGACCACCCCATTGGAGATCTGCTTTGGTAGGCAGCGTTTGAACAATATGTGTTTAATTGAAGCAGTGCTAAAAAATGACATAATACCGACTGGGTACAGCGCCCATTATCGTAAATATTAGGGCATGCCGAGGCGCAAGGCGCCCACTACCCCAGGCGTAAATTACAGGACACAGAAGTTTCTTCGAGCCATAGGCAAGGCTGGAGCTGCAGGGGCGCAACGAAGCTGTCAGAGCCTGGGGTGGTGGGGGCGGAAGCAAATGGAGACCTATGGTTGTTGTGCGCCTATGGGAATGGGAGGGGGGGGGGTCCATTCTGCCCCTCCCCGGCCTTGGGGAGAGGGTGGAACTGGCATCGCAGAATTCGGGTGTAGAAGGCCCAACGAGGTGGTGTAAGAAGGGAGGATTTGCCTAAAACGATGTAGAGGGGAGTATAGGTGTGAAGACATTTTGAAAATGGGGGTTAAAGTGGATTATCAAACCGGGTTTCAAGTCTGTTTTGAGCGTTACTGCTTCACTGACTCACATTCTCTCTTTACGTCTGGTAGCGAAACGCCCTCTTTGTAGTGTAATTCTTTCTAGCAGGTGGGCCTAGGGCCCACGACGCCACACTCTTCTTCCATTGAGGGAGTCTGTGTAGTTCAGTCATGGACTCCCTCTTCTCGTTGGTCTCTGGCTCCAGCAGAGGTTGCCTCCTGACCATGTCAGGGTCTTCAATGCGACGGCTCCCTAGTAACGGACCTTTATATACACCCAGCATATGTCACAATGAGTTCCTCATCACAATTGGGAAAGACCATGTGCCTCGAGTCTGTGTGGGGGTGGAACCGAAATTCACAGCTGCAGTTGTGTTTTTCGAGTAATCTTTCTTCCTGTTTAATTAATTTAACCAGTAACGTCCACAGATCGTGAACTGATTGCTGATTTTATGATGTGTTTTCCTTGCTTCTGCTACAGCGGAGTCGTCCCCGTTCGAGTACGTTGTTTTCATCTTCCTCTAGCCTCGTGACCTCATAGTGGAGATGGTGTGATGTCATCAAGGGTTTATGCTGATGCTATGGAGATATGCAAAATCCGTAAAAGGGTTAGGCAAACCTCATCAGTGTATTACTGTACTTTGCCCTCATTCTCCACGGCAAGTTAGAAAACATTCTGAAGGAGGGGTGTCACAGGTCACCTTTCAGTTTCAGCATATGTTCGGAAACCCCTTTTTCTGGATCTCGGTAATACTTCGAATTATATTCTTTACTTATTTAGTTTTTCATTTATGTATTTATTTTGTGCATTCTACAAACCTGATAATCACTCAGCACATCCACTGAAAGAAAGAATAAAACTGAATAGACAATGACCTCCGAACCACGTTAATTAGAGAAGAAATGCTTTTGGAAGGCCTTTTGGATGGCCTTTTGAACGGCCTTTTGAACCAGTAGGAGAAGGTTTTGTTTATACCTACTTAAAGGCGTTCCATTCGATTTCTCTACGCATGTACATTACAACACGACCACCAGCAGTGATCGAGAACTGAATGTGACTTCCGTTTCAGAGTCAGCAGTCTGTCTTATTTAAAAAGGAAAGGCATCAGATTTAAAGGCAGCAATATTGAACGCACACAAAATAAAACTGTCGTGTGGCAAGAAAAGTGTAATTTTAACAGATGATCAGACTGCAGTGATATTTTACACTCCTTTAATTAACTATACCCATAGCTTGAGCTATTCAGGTATTTCTTTACTTTTGCAGTGAAGGGTGAACGAATGGACATATCAACAGAGGGTACATGAACTATTATTTGAAGGAAATATGTAAAAACTACGCTTCCTTTCGAAATACAAATATATAATTGCATAGTGGAGCACTCAAACCCCGCACGCTTAGTTCTCGTCATTCAGCCCAGCCCAGTCTTAAACTTCTTGTTCATTGCATGGGAGGCAATATAGCTTGCCTTTCTGTCTAATTTGGCACAGCATTTACTGGACCTTTTACCCTACTTCAGATTAAGCAAACACTCAACAGCAAGACTATATTTTAAAGCGAATATCTTGCATCCAATGCTTTCTTATACAAGCTACATGTAACAGTGTGTAAAGAGCGTAAAGAGCGGAGGAGGCAGAAATTAGGATAAATCTTATTTATTCAATAAGAAGTAAAAGACCCACTGGTGCTAGAGTAAAGGCATCTATTCAGATCAGCTCCAACCGCTTCTCTGAAGTAGAACCTAGACTCACAAACAATAGCATTCTAAATTACATACACAGGAATCTAAGTGATGTACAAGAACTACAGATCCAAAGAATAATAAAAGGAAACTACAATAGAAATAGAAGACATATACCACATGTACCTTTTCCAACAAAATAAAACAAAATACCAAAACTTAGTATAAAACATAATCACAATTTTTTTTAGGCAATTTCAAATTTCTTTTAAATGAAATAGGGACATCCTGAGCAGAAGAGCTCATAGAGCCATCATCCCCATGAACAGTGTCAGCAAAATCAGAAGAAGGCAAACATGCATTGTCAGGAACAGAATCAAAACATTTCCCAGCATTGTCATTAGAATGAACAGATTCAGAAACAGAATCAAAACATTTCCCAGCATTGTCATTGTCTTTAGAATGAACGAAATCATTAAATGAGACACCATCTCCCATTTTTTCAAAAAACTGTTCCTGACCTGGTTTAAGAACAATCACCGAACTTTTGCTCCACCAACCCTTGTCCTTTAGCAAAACAGTAGAATTGGTAACATCTTCTACCTGAAATGGTTCTGAGAACTTTGACATACCCTTAGGTGTAAAGGATGGTTTAACAATACTCACCCAATCACGAATTGCTATATTTTTGTTCTTACAATGATGAGACAAATCATGATAAGCCTTTCCAGACAAGCAAGCTGAAACCATATTGTTCCTAGCTTTATCAATGGAATACTCTAAGCTGACTTTTTTTACTCTTCTCATTAATAATTAAAATTGTAATCAACAAAAAAGGACACTTGTTACACTGTTTGACTTTTGGTGTAAATAAGGAAACCCTCATAGAAGTCAGTGTATATGTAAGGTAAGCGGTATATTAGCTTCATCCGCCCCACACTGACATTCATGCAGTTATCATCGGGTTTTTCCTCTTGGTGTGTACTGCTAGCCTCATCCAGAGGCACCTCCAGTCTCGAGTGCAGTGTCCAGAGACAAAAAGGATTTTCCCAAAAGGATAAAATAAAAATGAGAAAGAGTGCCCTGAGGAATTTTAATGTTGGGCAGACTTCACATCGTTAAAAAAATTTGTGAATACACATTCATAAGCCAAGTTACGGGACTGTATGGTATTACTAGGTTGATATCGTCGACATGTTTCAGCTCTATTGGGCCAGGCGGTCTGTAGAGCTTTCGTCAGGACTAACAAGGGGGTTGGTACAAAACAAAACATATAAAAACTACTCACACGAATTTGTGCGGTAATTCCAACAACTCAATGCATTGATCTAAGTATTGGATTCTTCTGAATCTATGAGAGAAAATACATATAAAAGCTATGTTAAGCTGTGAGCAGTGAGTCTTTAAAGTGGAGGGAGTGCAGTAACATAGAAAGTGATTCGTAGTGACACTTGTGTAGTTCATGAAAAGTTGTCTCATGAAGGTGAGCGTTTTGAAATTTCGGGAAATGATTATTTTCACCAGAAATCGCTCGTGAACTCATGGGAAGGAAAGGAGACTATCGCTATTGATGCATAAACATTTGTGAGTGCAGGTGTTAAGCAAAGTTGTGGCTCAACCGGAAATTTATAAAGAGTCTTAAATGTTTTTTGTCAAAGTGCCGATCGTTCACATGCAGTAAAATTTACCCTTTCATTCATTTGTAATCTTTGTATGGGAACAGTAACAAGACGAGAGTGGATGCTAAAGCTCTCGTTAAAAGAAAGAACATTATGGCTAGTATATGCGGGAAAGCGTTTTACTAAAACAGTTCGTGAAAATATCAGCCGGCAGTTGCGGCATACAATACGATCTTACCTGTCGCAATTCCGACTTCTGTTTCCTGCAGGGGTGCCTTAAGTCGCCACAGAGCTGGAGCGGAGACAGGGACCACTGTCAGGACATATTTGTTGTTAATGCTTACCCACAAGTAGCAAGACGGAGACTAGGTATTTCGCCATTACCCGCATGGAGTCCTTCCTCCTGCCTTGTGCTGACTCTGCCCCTGGAGTGATGGGAGCAGGATTGTAGTTTCTTTTTAAAGGAAATAGGACCTACCTATTTCCATGCGTAAACCCGAATTGTAGTTTGTTTTTATAGGAATTTGGCACTTGAAAAGGGATACTGATAGAATCAACGTTACTGGCGCATTTCGGGGGAATTGTAGTTTTCCCATTACATTTCTCATAAAGGTGGAATTCAATCATCAAGGGACTTCTACTGATTGCCGGGCGGTCAAAGTGTTTGATCATCATTTCGGATAATAGATAATTATATCCGGGTGTTAAGGTTCTACCTTGAATACTTTTTTACAAAAGGTATATTTTTATAAACAGACATGGCAGACATGGGTGCTTGGATATGTTCGTCATGTTATTTTGCAAAATGGTGCCAGGCCACATTATCATTGAGACCCGTGTCATAGGTACGTAGGCGGTCCACCCACCTTTGCTCCTTCTCATATAGGATCTTTTCAGCATGGCCTGCTTTGTTGGTCAGCATTTCTATCACTGTCCATTGCATTTCTTCGTGTGTGTGGTTGCTTTCAGTGAAGTGGGCACATAGCTTGGTGGTATTCTTTTTTAGCTTAATGTTGCTCCTGTGTTCCCCTATCCTGAGTTTAACCTTGCGACATGTCATTCCGATGTACATCTTTTTGCACGGGCACTGGATCATGTAAATGACATGCGAAGAGTTACAGTTTGTGAACTGTTTTTGTGTCCATTCAAAGTTCTCTCCCAATTGTAGACTTTTAGTAGCTGTGGTTGTTTTGCAGGCTGTGCATGTCCCGCATGGGAAATGTCCTGTGAGAGGTGTCATATTTATGCTGTTGGTTACAGGTGTTGTAGATCCCAGCCTGGGGCGTGTATGCACCAAGGTGTCTTTCAGGTTTTTTGTTCTACGATTAGCGAATCTTGGTCTTGGCCAGTCGAACTTGCCCGTGTTCACTATGTGCCAGTTCTTCTTGATTAATTTTTGGACAGCGTATGTTGCTGGATTGTAGGTGGTTACACACGTGGTTAAATCTTTCACTGGTTCTTTTGGATAAGTTTGCAGGAGACATTCACGGGGTTGGTTATCAGCCCTTTTCTTGCATTTTTTGATCACTTTCTCAGTGTAGTCTCTCATTCGCAATTTATTACTCAATTCCAATGCCTGTGTTTGATAGTCGCTATTTTTGCTGCAATTTCATTTTAGGCGAAGGAATTGGCTGAAGGGCAAATTGTCTCTTAAGGGTTTCGGATGGTGACTCTTGTGGGACAACAGGCTATTTTTCGCAGTTGGCTTTGTGAAGGTTTTAGTTTGTAACATGTTGTTCTCATTGAAGATTGTTAGGTCCAAAAAGTCAAGGTGGCTATTGCTGGAGGTGTATGTGAATTTTAACCAGGGATCCAGTGAGTTCAGCCATGTCATGAAGTCCGCTAGGTCTTGGTTGATGTTCCATATTAGGAAAATGTCGTCAATATATCTCTTCCAGTATATAATACTGGAAGAGAAAGTGTTTGCTTCATTGAGGACCAACTCCGTTTCGAAATGGCTGACGTAAAGTCCTGCCACCGACGGCGCGAAGGCGCTGCCCATGGAGGTACCATGGCCTTGAAGGTACAGTTGGTCGTTGTACCTAAAAAAATTCTCTTTAAGTGCCAGTTTGCAACACTCCAGAATGAAATGCCTTGGTGTGTTGAAGTCCCACGTTGTTGAGTATAGAACATCTTCTAGCATCTGCAGAGTGGCATCTTGGGGCAGGCTGGTAAAAAGTGATTCCACATCCAAGCCTACTAGAAGCATCGTGTCCGAGTTAAAAGGCATGTTTGCAATTTGTACCAGTAGATCCTTGGTGTCTCTTAGGTATGAGCTGGTTTTCTGGACAAGAGGTTTTAAAAATTCATCTGCGAATTTAGACAGGGGCTCTAATACAGACCCAATTCTGGACACTATTGGGCGTCCCGGGGGCGGTGTTCTGTTCTTGTGGGTTTTGGGGAGCGAGTAGAAGTAGGGAGTGACTGGTTCCCTGACCATTAAAAATTCCGCCTCCTTTTTGGAAACCCATCCCTTAGTTTCGGCCTCGTACACCATGATTGATATGGTGTTCTGCAGTCTCTCAGTTGGATCCATTAGGATCCGTTGGTAGAATCTGGTGTCGGAGAGGAGGTTCAGGCATTGTTGGTGGTATCCTGTTTTTGTGAGAATCACTATTCCTCCCCCCTTATCCGCTGGTTTTATCACCAGATCTTCATTTTTGCCAAGATTTTCCATAGCAAGGCGTTCTGCCCTAGTTAGGTTTTGAAAGGTTTTGGTACCTGTTGTGTCCAAATTGTCTATGCCTTTGAGGAGTGCTTGTTCAAAAGCTTGTAGTTCCGGCGGTACGCAGGAAGCGGGAGGGTTGAAAGTTGATTTCTTTCGGAGAGTAGTGTCTCCCTCTGGTTGTCTTGTGGTGGAATTGGAGAAAAAGGCCTTCAGTTTCAAAGTTCTACAAAACTCAGCCAACTCACTTTTGATTTTAAAAGTGTCTATTTTTGGAGTAGGGACGAATCCCAGTCCCTTGTTCAGGACTGATATCTGGTCATTGGTAAGTTCTACCTCCGATAGGTTCACTATTAGTGAGTGTTCTTGCTGGTTGATGGTTGCGCAGCTGCCATGCTCCGGGTTTGTACATTCCTTTGCTGGTCTTGCCAGGTCAGAGACTTTCTTTTTCCTCGGGGCTGCGGGCGGCCTCTGGATAAAAAAGGCTGTTGTTCCTGTGGTGGTTGATTGTGCTGGCCCGGCATTTGTTGGTTCATTAATTGGGGCATTTGTTGCATCCCTTGCATTCCTTGGTGGAAGGGGTCCATCCACCCTCCGTAGTGTGGAACAAAAGGTTGATAATATGGTATATTATAGGTTGGATGGTAAGGACGTTGCCACCTGTTCCCTCTTCTAGGTCGTTGGTATCGGAAATTATTTCGACCCCTTTGCGGGTTTTGGTCGTCTGAGCTGCTGAAGGAGTTGTTTGATGAATTTTTCCCAGTCGATTCATTATCCGAGTTTGTGTCTGTAAAGACAAAATCCTCTTTTGTATAGGGGTGCATTTTTTCTTGGCTGAATTTTTTGATGTCCTTTGTGAGTTTCTGTAGCTTATTCTGCATTAGAAACTGTTGAGTTTCCTCCATCTCTTTTGTTATTTCATCAAGTCTTTTTTTGTACACTTGTGGGTTGATACCTTTTCTCAGCTCACTTTCACATGCTTCTATTTCTTTTAGTAATGCATCTGATAAGCGTTTTGCAGTCTTGATGATTAAGACTAGGTAATCCAAAGTACACTTCCATGAGATGGAAGACCAGTCCTTTCGGAAGGCCAAATCATGGAGGAAGATGCGTGGTGCATTCCCAACCCAGAGGCCTCTGGGCGCTATTTTAGACCTAAGGTACTCGGTCATAATGATCCCGTGGATCGCAGTTCTAATTTGGTTCCTCTTTTTTTCGGTTAAGATGTCCCAGTCATCCGTTTGGCTCAGGGCTTCTGTTAAGTCTGTGTTGTTGATCAGTGGTTGCCCTGCTAGTAATTCATCTATGTCGTTTGCATCATAGCTCAGTCCCACAATTCCTTCCATACTTGAGATTGATACGTGAAGCTTTCGATAAGCTTTTTTTACATATATATCCCGCAGCTGTCCGCTGCTTATATAAGTAATTTAATCAACTGGGAGGGATGAGGAATTTACTGTGTCCGTTTCTTTCCCCGAATTTATTCCAATTGTAATCAACAAAAAAGGACACTTGTTACACTGTTTGACTTTTGGTGTAGATAAGGAAACCCTCATAGAAGTCAGTGTATATGTAAGGTAAGCGGTATATTAGCTTCATCCGCCCCACACTGACATTCATGCAGTTATCATCGGGTTTTTCCTCTTGGTGTGTACTGCTAGCCTCATCCAGAGGCACCTCCAGTCTCGAGTGCAGTGTCCAGAGACAAAAAGGATTTTCCCAAAAGGATAAAATAAAAATGAGAAAGAGTGCCCTGAGGAATTTTAATGTTGGGCAGACTTCACATCGTTAAAAAAATTTGTGAATACACATTCATAAGCCAAGTTACGGGACTGTATGGTATTACTAGGTTGATATCGTCGACATGTTTCAGCTCTATTGGGCCAGGCGGTCTGTAGAGCTTTCGTCAGGACTAACAAGGGGGTTGGTACAAAACAAAACATATAAAAACTACTCACACGAATTTGTGCGGTAATTCCAACAACTCAATGCATTGATCTAAGTATTGGATTCTTCTGAATCTATGAGAGAAAATACATATAAAAGCTATGTTAAGCTGTGAGCAGTGAGTCTTTAAAGTGGAGGGAGTGCAGTAACATAGAAAGTGATTCGTAGTGACACTTGTGTAGTTCATGAAAAGTTTTCTCATGAAGGTGAGCGTTTTGAAATTTCGGGAAATGATTATTTTCACCAGAAATCGCTCGTGAACTCATGGGAAGGAAAGGAGACTATCGCTATTGATGCATAAACATTTGTGAGTGCAGGTGTTAAGCAAAGTTGTGGCTCAACCGGAAATTTATAAAGAGTCTTAAATGTTTTTTGTCAAAGTGCCGATCGTTCACATGCAGTAAAATTTACCCTTTCATTCATTTGTAATCTTTGTATGGGAACAGTAACAAGACGAGAGTGGATGCTAAAGCTCTCGTTAAAAGAAAGAACATTATGGCTAGTATATGCGGGAAAGCGTTTTACTAAAACAGTTCGTGAAAATATCAGCCGGCAGTTGCGGCATACAATACGATCTTACCTGTCGCAATTCCGACTTCTGTTTCCTGCAGGGGTGCCTTAAGTCGCCACAGAGCTGGAGCGGAGACAGGGACCACTGTCAGGACATATTTGTTGTTAATGCTTACCCACAAGTAGCAAGACGGAGACTAGGTATTTCGCCATTACCCGCATGGAGTCCTTCCTCCTGCCTTGTGCTGACTCTGCCCCTGGAGTGATGGGAGCAGGATTGTAGTTTCTTTTTAAAGGAAATAGGACCTACCTATTTCCATGCGTAAACCCGAATTGTAGTTTGTTTTTATAGGAATTTGGCACTTGAAAAGGGATACTGATAGAATCAACGTTACTGGCGCATTTCGGGGGAATTGTAGTTTTCCCATTACATTTCTCATAAAGGTGGAATTCAATCATCAAGGGACTTCTACTGATTGCCGGGCGGTCAAAGTGTTTGATCATCATTTCGGATAATAGATAATTATATCCGGGTGTTAAGGTTCTACCTTGAATACTTTTTTACAAAGGTATATTTTTATAAACAGACATGGCAGACATGGGTGCTTGGATATGTTCGTCATGTTATTTTGCAAAATGGTGCCAGGCCACATTATCATTGAGACCCGTGTCATAGGTACGTAGGCGGTCCACCCACCTTTGCTCCTTCTCATATAGGATCTTTTCAGCATGGCCTGCTTTGTTGGTCAGCATTTCTATCACTGTCAATTGCATTTCTTCGTGTGTGTGGTTGCTTTCAGTGAAGTGGGCACATAGCTTGGTGGTATTCTTTTTTAGCTTAATGTTGCTCCTGTGTTCCCCTATCCTGAGTTTAACCTTGCGACATGTCATTCCGATGTACATCTTTTTGCACGGGCACTGGATCATGTAAATGACATGCGAAGAGTTACAGTTTGTGAACTGTTTTTGTGTCCATTCAAAGTTCTCTCCCAATTGTAGACTTTTAGTAGCTGTGGTTGTTTTGCAGGCTGTGCATGTACATTAAAATTCCTCAGGGCACTCTTTCTCATTTTTATTTTATCCTTTTGGGAAAATCCTTTTTGTCTCTGGACACTGCACTCGAGACTGGAGGTGCCTCTGGATGAGGCTAGCAGTACACACCAAGAGGAAAAACCCGATGATAACTGCATGAATGTCAGTGTGGGGCGGATGAAGCTAATATACCGCTTACCTTACATATACACTGACTTCTATGAGGGTTTCCTTATTTACACCAAAAGTCAAACAGTGTAACAAGTGTCCTTTTTTGTTGATTACAATTGGAATAAATTCGGGGAAAGAAACGGACACAGTAAATTCCTCATCCCTCCCAGTTGATTAAATTACTTATATAAGCAGCGGACAGCTGCGGGATATATATGTAAAAAAAGCTTATCGAAAGCTTCACGTATCAATCTCAAGTATGGAAGGAATTGTGGGTCTGAGCTATGATGCAAACGACATAGATGAATTACTAGCAGGGCAACCACTGATCAACAACACAGACTTAACAGAAGCCCTGAGCCAAACGGATGACTGGGACATCTTAACCGAAAAAAAGAGGAACCAAATTAGAACTGCGATCCACGGGATCATTATGACCGAGTACCTTAGGTCTAAAATAGCGCCCAGAGGCCTCTGGGTTGGGAATGCACCACGCATCTTCCTCCATGATTTGGCCTTCCGAAAGGACTGGTCTTCCATCTCATGGAAGTGTACTTTGGATTACCTAGTCTTAATCATCAAGACTGCAAAACGCTTATCAGATGCATTACTAAAAGAAATAGAAGCATGTGAAAGTGAGCTGAGAAAAGGTATCAACCCACAAGTGTACAAAAAAAGACTTGATGAAATAACAAAAGAGATGGAGGAAACTCAACAGTTTCTAATGCAGAATAAGCTACAGAAACTCACAAAGGACATCAAAAAATTCAGCCAAGAAAAAATGCACCCCTATACAAAAGAGGATTTTGTCTTTACAGACACAAACTCGGATAATGAATCGACTGGGAAAAATTCATCAAACAACTCCTTCAGCAGCTCAGACGACCAAAACCCGCAAAGGGGTCGAAATAATTTCCGATACCAACGACCTAGAAGAGGGAACAGGTGGCAACGTCCTTACCATCCAACCTATAATATACCATATTATCAACCTTTTGTTCCACACTACGGAGGGTGGATGGACCCCTTCCACCAAGGAATGCAAGGGATGCAACAAATGCCCCAATTAATGAACCAACAAATGCCGGGCCAGCACAATCAACCACCACAGGAACAACAGCCTTTTTTATCCAGAGGCCGCCCGCAGCCCCGAGGAAAAAGAAAGTCTCTGACCTGGCAAGACCAGCAAAGGAATGTACAAACCCGGAGCATGGCAGCTGCGCAACCATCAACCAGCAAGAACACTCACTAATAGTGAACCTATCGGAGGTAGAACTTACCAATGACCAGATATCAGTCCTGAACAAGGGACTGGGATTCGTCCCTACTCCAAAAATAGACACTTTTAAAATCAAAAGTGAGTTGGCTGAGTTTTGTAGAACTTTGAAACTGAAGGCCTTTTTCTCCAATTCCACCACAAGACAACCAGAGGGAGACACTACTCTCCGAAAGAAATCAACTTTCAACCCTCCCGCTTCCTGCGTACCGCCGGAACTACAAGCTTTTGAACAAGCACTCCTCAAAGGCATAGACAATTTGGACACAACAGGTACCAAAACCTTTCAAAACCTAACTAGGGCAGAACGCCTTGCTATGGAAAATCTTGGCAAAAATGAAGATCTGGTGATAAAACCAGCGGATAAGGGGGGAGGAATAGTGATTCTCACAAAAACAGGATACCACCAACAATGCCTGAACCTCCTCTCCGACACCAGATTCTACCAACGGATCCTAATGGATCCAACTGAGAGACTGCAGAACACCATATCAATCATGGTGTACGAGGCCGAAACTAAGGGATGGGTTTCCAAAAAGGAGGCGGAATTTTTAATGGTCAGGGAACCAGTCACTCCCTACTTCTACTCGCTCCCCAAAACCCACAAGAACAGAACACCGCCCCCGGGACGCCCAATAGTGTCCGGAATTGGGTCTGTGTTAGAGCCCCTGTCTAAATTCGCAGATGAATTTTTAAAACCTCTTGTCCAGAAAACCAGCTCATACCTAAGAGACACCAAGGATCTACTGGTACAAATTGCAAACATGCCTTTTAACTCGGACACGATGCTTCTAGTAGGCTTGGATGTGGAATCACTTTTTACCAGCCTGCCCCAAGATGCCACTCTGCAGATGCTAGAAGATGTTCTATACTCAACAACGTGGGACTTCAACACACCAAGGCATTTCATTCTGGAGTGTTGCAAACTGGCACTTAAAGAGAATTTTTTTAGGTACAACGACCAACTGTACCTTCAATGCCATGGTACCTCCATGGGCAGCGCCTTCGCGCCGTCGGTGGCAGGACTTTACGTCAGCCATTTCGAAACGGAGTTGGTCCTCAATGAAGCAAACACTTTCTCTTCCAGTATTATATACTGGAAGAGATATATTGACGACATTTTCCTAATATGGAACATCAACCAAGACCTAGCGGACTTCATGACATGGCTGAATTCACTGGATCCCTGGTTAAAATTCACATACACCTCCAGCAATAGCCACCTTGACTTTTTGGACCTAACAATCTTCAATGAGAACAACATGTTACAAACTAAAACCTTCACAAAGCCAACTGCGAAAAATAGCCTGTTGTCCCACAAGAGTCACCATCCGAAACCCTTAAGAGACAATTTGCCCTTCAGCCAATTCCTTCGCCTAAAACGAAATTGCAGCAAAAATAGCGACTATCAAACACAGGCATTGGAATTGAGTAATAAATTGCGAATGAGAGACTACACTGAGAAAGTGATCAAAAAATGCAAGAAAAGGGCTGATAACCAACCCCGTGAATGTCTCCTGCAAACTTATCCAAAAGAACCAGTGAAAGATTTAACCACGTGTGTAACCACCTACAATCCAGCAACATACGCTGTCCAAAAATTAATCAAGAAGAACTGGCACATAGTGAACACGGGCAAGTTCGACTGGCCAAGACCAAGATTCGCTAATCGTAGAACAAAAAACCTGAAAGACACCTTGGTGCATACACGCCCCAGGCTGGGATCTACAACACCTGTAACCAACAGCATAAATATGACACCTCTCACAGGACATTTCCCATGCGGGACATGCACAGCCTGCAAAACAACCACAGCTACTAAAAGTCTACAATTGGGAGAGAACTTTGAATGGACACAAAAACAGTTCACAAACTGTAACTCTTCGCATGTCATTTACATGATCCAGTGCCCGTGCAAAAAGATGTACATCGGAATGACATGTCGCAAGGTTAAACTCAGGATAGGGGAACACAGGAGCAACATTAAGCTAAAAAAGAATACCACCAAGCTATGTGCCCACTTCACTGAAAGCAACCACACACACGAAGAAATGCAATGGACAGTGATAGAAATGCTGACCAACAAAGCAGGCCATGCTGAAAAGATCCTATATGAGAAGGAGCAAAGGTGGGTGGACCGCCTACGTACCTATGACACGGGTCTCAATGATAATGTGGCCTGGCACCATTTTGCAAAATAACATGACGAACATATCCAAGCACCCATGTCTGCCATGTCTGTTTATAAAAATATACCTTTTGTAAAAAAGTATTCAAGGTAGAACCTTAACACCCGGATATAATTATCTATTATCCGAAATGATGATCAAACACTTTGACCGCCCGGCAATCAGTAGAAGTCCCTTGATGATTGAATTCCACCTTTATGAGAAATGTAATGGGAAAACTACAATTCCCCCGAAATGCGCCAGTAACGTTGATTCTATCAGTATCCCTTTTCAAGTGCCAAATTCCTATAAAAACAAACTACAATTCGGGTTTACGCATGGAAATAGGTAGGTCCTATTTCCTTTAAAAAGAAACTACAATCCTGCTCCCATCACTCCAGGGGCAGAGTCAGCACAAGGCAGGAGGAAGGACTCCATGCGGGTAATGGCGAAATACCTAGTCTCCGTCTTGCTACTTGTGGGTAAGCATTAACAACAAATATGTCCTGACAGTGGTCCCTGTCTCCGCTCCAGCTCTGTGGCGACTTAAGGCACCCCTGCAGGAAACAGAAGTCGGAATTGCGACAGGTAAAATCGTATTGTATGCCGCAACTGCCGGCTGATATTTTCACGAACTGTTTTAGTAAAACGCTTTCCCGCATATACTAGCCATAATGTTCTTTCTTTTAACGAGAGCTTTAGCATCCACTCTCGTCTTGTTACTGTTCCCATACAAAGATTACAAATGAATGAAAGGGTAAATTTTACTGCATGTGAACGATCGGCACTTTGACAAAAAACATTTAAGACTCTTTATAAATTTCCGGTTGAGCCACAACTTTGCTTAACACCTGCACTCACAAATGTTTATGCATCAATAGCGATAGTCTCCTTTCCTTCCCATGAGTTCACAAGCGATTTCTGGTGAAAATAATCATTTCCCGAAATTTCAAAACGCTCACCTTCATGAGAAAACTTTTCATGAACTACACAAGTGTCACTACGAATCACTTTCTATGTTACTGCACTCCCTCCACTTTAAAGACTCACTGCTCACAGCTTAACATAGCTTTTATATGTATTTTCTCTCATAGATTCAGAAGAATCCAATACTTAGATCAATGCATTGAGTTGTTGGAATTACCGCACAAATTCGTGTGAGTAGTTTTTATATGTTTTGTTTTGTACCAACCCCCTTGTTAGTCCTGACGAAAGCTCTACAGACCGCCTGGCCCAATAGAGCTGAAACATGTCGACGATATCAACCTAGTAATACCATACAGTCCCGTAACTTGGCTTATGAATGTGTATTCACAAATTTTTTTAACGATGTGAAGTCTGCCCAACATTAAAATTCCTCAGGGCACTCTTTCTCATTTTTATTTTATCCTTTTGGGAAAATCCTTTTTGTCTCTGGACACTGCACTCGAGACTGGAGGTGCCTCTGGATGAGGCTAGCAGTACACACCAAGAGGAAAAACCCGATGATAACTGCATGAATGTCAGTGTGGGGCGGATGAAGCTAATATACCGCTTACCTTACATATACACTGACTTCTATGAGGGTTTCCTTATTTACACCAAAAGTCAAACAGTGTAACAAGTGTCCTTTTTTGTTGATTACAATTGGAATAAATTCGGGGAAAGAAACGGACACAGTAAATTCCTCATCCCTCCCAGTTGATTAAATTGCATACATTAATAATTAAAGGCATAAACACACACCTTGGTTTCCTACCTCTCATTAAAAAATAAGGAGAAACTCCAGTGCCAGAATTAGGAGTCAAGTGATAACTCCATATCTTCTCCTTTAAAAACTCAAAAACATCAAGTTTGCTTTCCAACGCGGCTTGAATGCCCTCTTTAAAAAATCTGTTTGCCCTCTCTACCTGACCATTGGAACGAGGACTATAAAGAGGGGCTCTAACTGCAGTAACACCAAACCTATTCAGAAAAGCTTGCATCTTATTAGAAACAAATTGAACACCATTATCTGACATCAAAGAAACAGGTGCCCCCTCAATCCTAAAAATGTTGTCCAAAAAACGCAAAACTTCATCAGTAGTGGGATGTTCTACAAAGGTAAAATAAATCCATTTGGAAAAATCATCAATCAAAACAATTAAAAATCTCATCTCCCTACCCAGACACCCAAAAGGGCCAGAAAAATCAATAGAAAGTCTTTGCCAAGGACCTGTAGGGCCATTACCTAAAGACAGAGGTTCAGAAGCAACTTTCCAGTGCTTATCAGAATTAATGCATACCGAACAGTTATCAATGAATCTTTCAACAGAAGCATCTAAACCAGGCCACCAGTAATGGCACTTCAACATGTTCTTCGTTCCAGACACACCAGGATGCCCAGAATGTGCTAAACGAATGATCCTATCTCTAAGACTAGCTGGTGGAATAAACAAATCTTGTCTTAATAAAATTTCATTCTCAATAGACAATTCCTCAGACACCTGTGCAAAACTCCTCAAAGGTAATTCTAAACTCTTCACAGAAGGCCAACCATTGGTAACATAAAATGTAACATTCTCCAAAACACTGTCTTTGGCTAGATGATGATTCCATTCTTTCTCATCAATACCAAAACAACAAGATTCTATAGCATCAATAGAAGCTACCACACATTCGTGTAGATCCACAACTTCATCATTGGATTCATTGACTGGAGGTAACCTGGACAAACAGTCTGCAGTGACATTTTTCCCTCCAGGAATGTGCTGAATCACAAAATTGAACTCCTGTAATCTCGCAATTAGCCTAACTAATCTTGATGAAGCATTGTCACTTCTCACACCATCCATCATATAGACAAGTGGTTTATGATCAGTCACCAAAGTAGATGGTCTTCCCCACAAAAAATTCTTAAACTTTTCTACAGCCCACACACAGGCTAGGGCCTCCATCTCTATGGTACTATAGTGAACTTCCGCACCCCTAATACCTCTAGAGATGAAAGAAATAACTCGTTCTCTAACTTCAACAATCTGAGTGAACACCACACCCAAACCAATTGTACTAGTATCAACAGTCACAAATGAATCACCTTCCGGGTCAAAAGTATTTAGTCCAGGTGCCTTAGCTATAAGGTTAACAACCTTTACAAAAGCAGAATCATGAAAATCTGTCCAAACAAGCTTTGCCCCTTTCTTTAGCAATTGTCTAAGTGGCTCCACACCCAAAGCATATCCCTTCACAAACTTAGCATAATACTCACTTAAACCGAGAAATGAGCGCAAAGTATCCTTGTCTTTAGGTTTACTACAATTCTCTAAGCTTCTAACAATGTCTTTTTTTGGGAAAATGCCTTCAGGAGTGATTTTGTGACCCAAATAGTTGATTTCATTGACCAAAATGTTAAATTTATCTTTACTAACTGTCATACCCTTGTTGTTTAAGGTGCTTAAAACTTTCTCCAAAATAGAATTATGATCACTAATGGTCTTAGCAAATATTAGAATATCGTCCTGAAAGGACTGTACCCCTTTGAGACCATGAAATAAACTCACACTGGCAGCTGATACCAGGCCAAAAGGCATCCTCAGAAACCTATATAGGCCAAACGGAGTGATAAAGGCTGTCAGATCTTTTGAATCCTCCACAAGGGTTATCTGATGATAGGCGGATTTAAGATCAATGATTGAAAAGAACTTTGCACCATTCACAGCCGCCAACATCTCTTGTATTCTAGGCAGGGGATAAGTTTCAATTACAATGTTTTTATTTAGTGAACGAAGGTCCACACCTAGCCTGATAGATATCTTGATTTTTTTTAAGAGCGATCACTATCGCAGAAACCCACTCAGAACTGTCAGTAGGTTCTATGATACCTTGAGAGCACAGGTCATCTAAATGTAATTTAAGCTTATCTCTCACTCCCAAAGGTACCATACGAACCTTATGTTGAACAGGCAAAGCACCCTTTTTGAGCTTAATCTTGTGAGAAAATCCTTTTACCTGTCCCACAACATCCTCAAAACTTTTTCATGCTTGTGAAGAATGGATGATAAAGAATCTTCTTCTAAAATAATATTGTTAACAGGCATTTCTCTTAACAGGATTGGATGATCAGAACCTGGACATTAATTTACACCAAGCTTACCAAGGTCAAACCAACCCACAATATTCTTCCCATCAATTGCCACATATATTTTAGTGAAAATTTGGCAAGTTTCAAATTTCAAATAATCTTCAAAGAAACCCAACATTTTTATTTGAAAATTACCAAACGCTTTAGGGTTTATGTCAGAAACTTTAAGCTTTACACCATTCCAATTTTCATTGAAAAATACATCTGACAAAATGGTTACTGGCGAACCAGAATCCGCCATGGCCTCAAACCCAACTTTTCCGGCATAAACAGTTCCTAAAGGAGCCTTAAAGGGAAGAGTGACACTGCTAATATAGGCATTAAATGCATCATCATAAATAGTAATGATTAAGTTTTCCATATCATTTTCAAAATTAGATAGACAACTGACTATGGTATTAGTATTCACATTTCTTTTAAGAGTCTTACAAAATGAAGTAAAATGACCATTTTTCCACACTTACTACATTTCTTTTTGAGTGCAGGACAATCAGAAGAATTCGCTAAATGTGATTTAGAACCACATCTAAAACAACTTAAACCAGACTCCCTGTTTATCTTGAAATAATTCTTCCCTCGAGTTTGAACTGAACAAATGGAAGATACATTTGCACATTTAACAGACTCTGCTTCAATAAGTTTGGAAGATTCTATAGATCTTTCAATGCCTTTGGCTAGATCGATTACTTCCCCCAAAGTTGGATTGCGGCACGCTAAAAGTCTTTCTTGCACCTTTTTAGAAAAACAATTAAACACAAATTGATCTCTGATAGAGAGGTCAACAAAAGCTCCAAACTCACAATTAGCAGCTAATACCCTCAAAGCCGCTATGTAGTCTTCAACAGACTCATCACTCAATTGCTTCCTCTTGTGAAAAGCATGTCTCTCAATCATGACGTTAGGTTCGTCTTCAAACTGCTTCTCAAGTCTCGCTACAGCTTCTAAAAATACATTCCAAACATCTCCTTCTCCTCCTGGTGCCGCAATAGGTTCAAGATTCTTAAAAATGTAAATTGCAGCAGTTCCTAAATAACTCAAAAGAATAGCTTTTTTCCTTTCCGCAGAAAACTTTGTTCCGTCAATTGCAACAATATAGTTTTCAAAAGTCTCCAACCATTTCTTCCAACGCAACTTTTGTTTTCCAGGAATTTCCAGAAATACTGAAGGTTGATTGCAAATTTGAGAAGAAGCCATGTTAAATAACAAACAAAATTTTTAAATCTGAAACAAAATGTTAATAATAATAGCAGTATAATAAGAATATCACTGTAATAAAAATAAGTAGTAATATTAATTGTACAAATTGCAATAGAACTGGAAGTGTGCAAATAACTGAATAAGGTAAAGGTAACTTGCACTTTAAGTAAAAGTGTGCAAATCACTGAACTTGAAGTAGTAATATAGTAGAGAATGACGATTTGCTTTGTAGTGAGCGAATCACTGTGTTCGCTGAAAAAGGACTTATTATGCGCTTTAAATTAGAATGCTGCAAGCGCTCCCTCCGTGAAAATCTCAATCTGTGCACAGAAAATGGCCGCGACGTTGCATCTGAACGTAATACGATGTGTTCCACAGGAGCTTGTGCGTTTCAACACGGAATCATGTGAGTGCGTGCAGCGTTACAAGGAAACAGCTCGAGAGAAGAGACGATCAAGCTTCCAGCGCGTGCATGCAGCGTCACAAGGAAACAGCTCGAGAGGAGAGACGATCAAGCTCCCAGCGCGAGAAGTAAGCGCAAGCAATGTCCAACGGCCAAAGGAATCAGTAAGGGAACCGCTTTAAATCTTTAAAAATATTAAAATCGTAACATTACCTTAAGTTTCAGAAAATTTCAGCAATTTCATGAAAGATGCCCAAATCCTCATCAAATGGACTGTGGTAGCCGGCACAACCACGCAGTAAGTCCGTGTCGATAAACTTCTTGCAAAGTGAAGTTTTTGAAGAACAGCAACACAGTGGGTTCATATATAATTAAATAAACCTCATCGCCATTTTAAAGAGCGGAGGAGGCAGAAATTAGGTTAAATCTTATTTATTCAATAAGAAGTAAAAGACCCACTGGTGCTAGAGTAAAGGCATCTATTCAGATCAGCTCCAACCGCTTCACTGAAGTAGAACCTAGACTCACATACAATAGCATTCTAAATTACATACACAGGAATCTAAGTGATGTACAAGAACTACAGATCCAAAGAATAATAAAAGGAAACTACAATAGAAATAGAAGACATATACCACATTGTGCTCTTCTATTGACTCAGCAGCTTACCCTTCTTCTCGCTCTCCTGTGTTGCCCCTTCTTTCTCACTTTGCCTCCTTCCCCCACTGTCCCAGACACTAATTTTAGGCAAATTTTTGGGCTGTTAGAAGCTGTACCAGGAACCAACATTATAGCAGATTCTCGTCTTCCCTCTTTCCTGGTGGCACTCTCTCTCTCATACCTCTTCCTTCCATCTTGTGTTCTTCAGTGCTTTGAAGTAGCTCTTTCATGTAACAAACGTTATACAAGAAACCATTATTGCGTGACATTCTGATATCTATGATTTGATAGATAGTCTCTAGCATCCAGTGCCACTTGGATAATACACTCCTTTGGTTGTCATGGCCATCTGAGTTGGTCCAAATCCCATCCCGTGTCACTCAAACACCACCCCAGAGGGCTTAACTACCTTCCTTAACTTCAACTCCACACACACAGAATAGACACCGGACTTATCCCTCCACCTCTCTTCCCACCCACTCTATTATTCTCCAGTTATGGACGTTGGTATTGACATACTCCCATCAAATGCAGATTCAGGAGAATCATGGTCTCAGAGATGAAGTTTAAAAGATATTTTGTAACTTGAGGTCTGTGAAAAAAAGTAGGCTGGGCTGGAGTGCTGGGCTTGTTCTCTTTAAGGTGGGGCTTGGGATATGCAGTGATTGGCAAAATATATATTTTGAAGCATACTCTAATTTTTCGCCTCTTGTCCTCCAGCTGTAAGACTTTGGTTCAGTAACCTTTTTTTCTGCACTCCATGTACACAGCTGGGGCTGTTTGGCTCTAGTCCTCAGCATTTAGCAGCTTTCCATCACCACCAACTGTGCTCCTGAAATCCTGGTTTGAAATAAGCCCCAAATCTGCCATGGGTCCCTAATGTTCCTAAACACTACCTGAGTCCTCCTAGATTACGACCAATAACGCCTAACAGAGCAGCTTGTAAGGCAGCCTCTGGTCAGTCTTGAAAGTCTGTAAGCTTATGCTGATCAGTAGACCTGGGTTAGGAGAGTGCCAGGGCCTGCCCTTCACCAACCTAGAAAAGATATCTGACTTGAAGCCTGATGTCTCTGATATCTCTGAAGCCCTTCCTACTCCTTATTGCTTCATCCTACTCAATCTTCAAGTGCTTCCTCTGGACATTAAAGTCTCAATTAGGATTGTAGAGAAGTAAGTTCTGTATCTGCCATCAAACATTGAAAAAGAGAATGGAAAGAGTGGAGTTAACTGTTTTCCTTGAATCTTTGTCAGGTCCTAGTGCTTTTCTTACCCACTGTTCTCACTGATCTCTAACTCACTGTCATACCAGGATCCCGCTCAGTGGTGTAGCAAGCGGGGGGCGAGAGAGTCTCGCCACCACGGGCAGCACATGTCTAGGGGGCGTTGCAGCATTCGCCAGCCAGCACTCACGCCCGCTCACACATGCAGTCCTCGGCGGCAAACTCAGAGACCGCAAGGGTGGCAGAAAGGGATAGAAACGCCACTGATCCCTCCTGTCCCTGATTTCTATCTAAGACCTGGATCTGTCCCGCGACCAACTGCTTCGTAGTACACCCTCATCCCTTGCTCTCTATCCCCCCTTGAGATCAATGCTTATAGAAGTTTCAGTCTGTGTGTGTGTCTTACTAGCAACCAACGTGACTTGAAAGGACTGCATTAAGCAGGGTGTATGCCATATACTGGGACATTAGTCCATTGAACTAGTGATGAGACATCTTTGCTGTTCTTTATGGTTCTGTATTAAATGATTGTGTGGGTTCTCCCAGTCTGTAGTGTAGTTCCTATATTCCCAATAGGCTCTGCGCATTGGAATAATATATCCTATAGATGTGACGTAGGACTGAGGTCAACTAGGTCTCTATCGAAAATACTAAACTTATTTGTGTGTGTGCCAGCTAACTCATAGGTCACTAGAAACTTTCTCAAATACACAAGAAGGGATTCGTTTCTGACAACCACATAAACATGACAACTTTGTTTCCCAAGAATAAGAATATATTTCTAAGAGTTGCGGAAACAATAGATAAGTATTTCACTCAGTCAATCGTGCATGCTTCGTTTCTACAGAGTTGCAGAGAATTAGTGAGACAGGCGTTTTCAATAAAAAGGGTTTATTGAACAGTCTTCTTTCTCGTGCAAGAGAGGTGAACTGCTACAACTGTTATGCAGACTGCAAAGTATAATGGGTACAGCGTAAAACAGTAATATGAAATAATACTGTATGAGCATTGTATTGGTTTCTAAGCCATATTAAAATACATACATAAATAACATTGACTAAAATACTCAACCGGTTCTTCTAAAATACGCCTACCCCAATGTACCTAACCTAAGTCTAGTATGAGGGAAGAAGTAAGTATTGTGTAGCATAGGTTTTAGTTTTATACCAAGAATCTACCAAAGGTTTCTCTATGTTCTAATCAGCTCCATACCTTGGTTAGGATGAAGGAGGTCTGGAAGAAAAAGTCGAGACCATTTCATAGCAGATTATATAAACTGGTTGTTTGTGGACAAGGTCAAATATTGTCTCTTGGAAGTTTTCAAAGAATTCTAGTTCTCTATGAATAGTTCTACTTTAAGCAGATTACTTTGTGCCAAAAAATGAAAAAAAAATACAAATTTGGAAAAACAAAAGTTTGATCATAGAAAAAATAGAATTCCAAAGTTTGAAACTCTGTTTTGAAAAAATGAAGGTCGAATTCAGAGTCTCTCAGAACATTATGTGCCAAATTCAAAAGTCAGTGTTATTGTTTGGAGAAAACATCAAATTTTCTAAGTCTGTAAAGAATTTGTTTACCATTGTAGGGGAAAGTTGGATTACCTTGTTAAGAAGATTAATCGCACATAGATGTGAAGAATCGCCGTCAGTGTTGGTCGCATTAGCAATGTTCAAATTGGAAGGTACCTGTGTACCTCTTTTCTCTTGTACCTCACCGTCAGCATTTTGCGTCTGTGAGATTTCAATGAATGCCATCATAAGAGTTGGTTATTTTCGTAGAAAATGGTCCTTAGGGTAATAATATAAAGGAAAAATAAGATATAGACCTGAATGAGACCTGAACTGCCCCCCCTCATTACAGAGCCATGTGCTGAGTCCACCTTGTAGCCAAAAGTAAAGTGCAAAAAGAAGAAGAAAGTTAAGAGAATTAAAAAAGCTAGATTGCCTCTAAAGCACACAAAAAGATAAGGAGAACAAGGGGTTTTAACCCCAGATGGAGGAAATGTTTCCGGAGACACCGCCATCCAGGCCGGGACACCCTTAAGTGTACTTGAAGATACCAAGAGTGGAATTATTGGTGAAGAGCAAAGTGGTGCAAATGGTAGGAGCTTTGCGCAATGAAACCCATTTGCAAGCGTTTTTCTGCCTGAATCAAATAGCACGGAAGTCGGAAATAAGCTGCTGTGGATATTTGAGAATTGTATTGTATTGACTCCCAAATCACTAGCGAAATGTACTTTTATTGATCTATTCACTGATCCAGTATGTACATTACCATTAAATCAAGCATGCTAACTAGAAGTTTGCCAAGCTATTCATGCTCTTAGCTTGCTTGCCTAGCAAGATATTACATTAATTAATCCCTGTGAGCGTGCTAGCCCTAGATCCCAGGCTGGCTAGAGTGGGGTATATAGTGATGTAGAGTTTTATGCACCAGTTACTCTGAATCTGATCAATGATAACATGGACCATCTGCATGTGAGTGGCCTAGATATGATCCCTCAAAGTAGGGATTGGAGCATAGCATTGCGGTGAGAATGCCAGATGGAGTTGGGACAGGAGAACTCGGAGCAACACGATATGCGAGTCCTCCTCAGAAGACTGGAGGCACTTTACAAATTGACTCCCGGTATTCTAAGGGAAGCAAAAAATGTGACAGTTACCGAGGGAGAAATAGAGCTGTTATTATCAATCAGAAGAGGAGCCTTAAACCTGCAGTAGGTGGTGGCATTAATTGGCACTGTCTGCCAGCAGTACTGAACAACCGTAATACAGCAGGTTACAAAACCTATTACACCTCTGCCGCCTCATTTTAGCTAAAAGGGCAACCAGTTTCCTGTCCAAAATTGTACCACTAGACCTGGAGAGATGCGAAGCATGAAGCCAGTGGGATAACCATTATGTCCAGGAATATAGCCGGACTACAACCAAAGTTTGAGGATGAGGACTGAGTGGCATTTGTTAGTACCAAGGAGATTTGCTGGTTTCAGGAGACTCTGGCTGCAAATGGTACTTTAGCTGAATCAGTGCCAGGCAAAATGGGTTTTTCCACTAAAGCAAATAGATCCAGTAAGGGCGGGGGGGGGGGGTCTCGCCTCCTGGATCTCAACAAAACTAGGTTATATGGTATCAACAGTTTCTTCATTCATGACTCAATTATGTTTGTTGCACGTACCAAGGCCCACAAGAAGCCACAAGCCATAGTAGTTGTTGCCAATGTCTATTTGAAGCCCAACCAGTGTGGTAAACCTGAGGATCAATAAGCAATACTACGGGAAGTCATCCATGGAATAAAGGCCAAGGTGAAAATCATCGACATTCATTATCTGATAGTATGTGAAGATTTTAATATTTACCCGCCCAAATGTATAAGAAATGAGGCACCGAGCAAAAAGAAAGCAAGCAGGGGTATCCCTTTGCCTGATATTGCCTGCTCTATTCCAATCAGCAGGCATAGTAAAGTGAGATCCCCGCTAACTTCCTCTCCAATCTAGAGCTAAGCTTCCGAAATGGCCGAATAACCTGGGGCTCCTATGTTCCAAAGCAATAAGACACGTGGTATCCTATTTCCAAACAACCAATGGGAAATGGTGATGAAATGCAAGTAATTCAGTGGCCTAAGGGTGATCAAGATCCCCTTTGCTTCAAGCATGGAATAGTGACAGGGTTTGAAAGTCCTCCATGTAATATTGCCAGTATCTTCCCAGATAACAGTTGGAGAGATGTACAATGGATTGCAGATAGCTAATCAATCGACAAGAACATGCTGATGGTATCCATCTTCTGAATATTCAAGCTGTGGAAAATGGAGACCATATTGTGATAGTAGAAAATTAATGGTCTGTTAAAGAATTTCTCTGGGTGGTACCATAAGGAGTGTAGACTTGCCAAGTCAAAGGTCTCTAACACATATAGGTACCGGCATCATTTGTTAATCAATGATCAAATGTTTAAGAGCAAAAGAGCAAATTCAAAGCCTTAACAAGGAAGAAGAAATCAAAGCAAGGAGTGTGGAGTGACCTGATTGAGGCAGCAGAAGAAAAAAATAATAGACTCTTTTTCTTGGAAAATTGCCAGAGTGTTCAGGGATGGTCCACATAGTCATGGCCATCAGATTTGCTCACACACCTCGGTGAACTACTAAAAGGCATTATATAATAGCAGTGGTGGTTTGACACATTTGGGAGAACTTACACACCATAGACCAAACGGAGAACTAAGCATTCTATGCCTGGAGGTAGAAAGAGCAGACATAGCACACAAGGCCAATAAAGCCCCAGGCCCCGATCGTGTCCCAGTGGAGATGTTTCGCTTTGACCTGAAGGTCTGGTCAATGGTCCTATCTAAGATGTTTAGCTCAGCAATTGGGAAAAAAATGCATCCCCTCTTCGTGGCAAACTGCTATCATGGTGCCCTTCCACAAAAAAGGAAGTAAGATGCTCCCCAATACTTACAGGCCTATTTCATTATCAGAGAGCACCTGAAAAATCTTTGGCTGGGTAGTTTCAAATAGGCTGCAAGGGTGGATTGACAATAATAATGTTCCAATTGATGCATAGGCTAGATTCTGTACAAACATCAGCATTATCAATCAAGCTGTCAAACCATATATGGTGTGTGACAAATATAGAAGGGTGCTCACATTGCCTCTAGATCTATCATTTATAGATTTAAAATTGGCAATTGTGAAGTCAAGCAAAGTTTTATTCAATTGTTATTGAACCACTCATCATCATCAAAATTACTTTATTCGGTATACAGCAATACCATAAAAGTACAACACAATTAAAAATCCACAAAGACTAGGGCCTAATACAAAACACCTATACAATCGATGCAAGAGTATTAACAAATGTCTGTAAAATTTGTCTTGGATCATAAAATAGATTAACCTTAATTAAATTGGAAGATCTGGGATTCCTGAGAGGGTTACATTTGAAATCTGTCGGGATTAGTACAAAAATATGTAAATCAAGCATGCTGGAAGGAAAACCCACCTCCAGCATAATTCATTCTTTAAAACATCATAGGTACTAGTGCAAAGGGATTAACATCAAATACCATCATCCATCGTCTTTTGTGTTTCTGAGTCTCGCGGCCATCCTTAAAAAATTAACAGTACAAAAAAGTGTTAAGGCCTGTATGGACAGTTCTAGAAACAACAGGGCCACCTTTACCTGTTTGAACCTAGCGTTCTTTAAAATGCATTTTAAAAATAACTTCCTGGGGTAAGCGTAGTAGGGACACATCAAAACAAAGTGGAGCGTGTCCTGTGGAGACGTTTGGTCGCAGCTGCAGGGACCCCTCAACTCTATGGATGTTATGTACCCTGAGGGATCCCCCAGTGTGTGATGAAGTAGGTTCAACCTAAATCGAGTCATTAAAAATCTGTCCTGTGCTTTATAAAAATAGGACAGATAAGGTTCCATGCCCATGCTGGATTTGGCCAAAAGGTGGACTCTCACCGAGGGTTTAGCCAGATCCCTATCTTCCCTATTAGAGGCCCTTTTCTGTAAGAATTCCGACTTGATGAGGGCCTTATCCCGAGCTAGCGTTTTGTCGGGTGGTTAAAATAATCAGCGTGACCCAAGCCTGACAGGGTCGCCCTTACGTATTTAAGCCAGGGGATGTTCCCCCCACGCTCCCGGGCGATGCAATCCGTTATTATCTGCTGACTTAAAACCGCTTCGGGGTTAGTCCATATTTTAAGCCAACAAGTGAGAGGTTTCAATTGGATCCTGTTAATGTAAGTGAGACCCAATTCCTCATGAATCGCATGGGAGGGTGTACTCTGGGAAACTCTGAGTAACCACCATAGGAATTTGTTTTCTTCCGTTTGGATATTCTGAGGGTCAATGGAGCCCCAAACCTCGCTGCCATATAATGTTTTGCCATTACACATGGCATTATACAGTTTCAGAATTTGCTCAGGTGATCAGCGACCCAGCCTATGTGCAAAATTCATGATTGCTCGGAAGAGCTAGTTAAAGTTCTGCATTTCTCATCTGACAGTGTTTTAAAACATTTGTGACTATCAAATAAAATTCTCAAATAAGAAAATGCCTGCACTTTGTCCAGACAATGGGTACTGATCCTATAATTGAATTTCCTGCATGGCCTTTTCCCCATCTCCATAATGTATGATTTGGAGAGATTGGCAGACAATTCCAAGTTCTCCATGAAGTTGACAAAGCCTTCTATGAGGTGCTGAAAGCCCAGCGCAGTGCGTGCCAGAAGCACTGCGTTGTCCGCATAAAGCAAGACAGAAATCCCTCTTCTTCCTATCCTCGGGCAGTCCACCCCTAGTGCTCCAAGCGCCTTATCTAGACCATTAATGTATAAAGTAAATAAAAAAGGAGCCAGGATACAGCCCTGTCTCACACCCCTGGAGCATGGGAAGAAATCGTTGGTATCTCCCTCCTCGTTGTTTCTGACCTGGGCTGAGGTGTACTGCTGCAAGGTTCTTAAAATATTAACCAGACCTGTATCAACACCCTGGGCCCCCATTAACTCCCACAGTTTCTTGCAGTTAACCCGGTCGAAAGCTGCCATGAGGTCCATAAATTCCAAGTACACAGTCTCATCACTAGCGACGGTGTACTTGGGTACCAAAAGATAAAGATTAAGGCATTGGTCTGAAGTTGAACAACCCGGCCTAAAACCATACTTGGTATCAGAGATTATGTCATGTTCATCCGCCCAGTCCATTAGCCGATTAAGAATGGCCCTCCCCAGGACTTTCACTGTTACATCGATGAGAGAGATAGACCTGTAACATTGTGGGTTGTCCCCATTGCCCTTTTTAAAAATCGGCACAATTGTCGAGGTGGACCAGGATGATGGCATACCTGACTCCACTGCTGTGTTTATTACGAAGGTTAAAATGGGCGCCACAGTTCTACCTGACTCAATAGAAGGTCTGGGGGGATCCCATCAGGGCCCGGGGCCTTGTTCGTGTCAGACCCTCGATGCCCGCTTTTATCTCTATCTCCAAGGGAAAAAGAAGTTTGGGCTGCACTTGGGTTTCCTTCCTCTGCTGGTGATGCTAGGTCACTAATACTACCATGATTGTAGAGGCCTTGAAAGTGCTCCAGCCAGGGCTCTGGCATGACATGACATGCAAGCTTGGGTTTATTTAGGTCTTGAAAGCAGGGTTAATTTATTACTTTCCAGAAAGCAGTCGTGTCCTTTAACTCGGCTGCTTCCCTTAAATTCTCCCATGCCTGTTGCTGCAGTGATATTTGGCGATGTTTTAGTGCCTGTTTATACCGCCCCCTACAGGGGACACCATTGTTTTGTCTTTAGGGACAGTTTTTAAAGCTGCCTTCAATTCTCTCAAGGTAGTGGAACATTGCCGGTCGAACCACCTAGGGGTATCCTGTTCCTTTCTTGGCATTCTACGCCTGAGCAGGCCGTCGATGCATTGGACGACACCCTCAAATGCTGTAATTAAGTCTGCGAAGACCTGGCTGTTCGAGCAGTAGCGGCTCCCCCCCCCCCCCAGCGCCTTGAGACCCTACGGGTATGTAGCGCGCTTTATAAGTGTCACTGATTGATTGATTGATTGCCCCCTCTACTGTTGAGTCTAGGCACTTCCAAACCTGCTGATCGTTCTCTGTGATAAACGCCATAAAATAAGTTTCACAATTGATATTAAACCATCTCAGTCTTCTTCCTTGGTCGGTGACTGAAATTTTACCGCCGATCTGTTTTCGGCGTGGATGCTTAGCCGGGTTGGGAACCCATATAGACAAGACCAGGGGGTTATGGTCACTAAAAGCACTAGGTTCTACGTTAAAACTTGTAATCCAGCACTTTAGCGTGCTCAGAACAAAAATAAAATCAATGACAGTTCCCCTTCCCTTGCCTTTAAAGGTTGGGTAAATCCGATGGTCCTCACCCGCTCTAATCAGATCCATGGTGAGTGTAAGGGCATATGTGCCCAGGAGCTTGCTTAACACGCTTCCCTCCTTAGTACGTTCCATATGCAATCCCTCTTCCACTGGGCAAGAGGACCATTCCCCATTGCTGCTAATCAAGTGGGGGCACAAGTGACAATTAAAATCTCCCAGTAACACCAATTGAGCGCTCGAAGCCCCAAGCACTTCAATTCCTGCCAGACTGTGTGCCAACTTGGCCAGACTGGTTGGGGTCTGTCCCCCTGTGATGGCATTGTAAAAACTGATAAAAATTAATTTTAGGCCCTTATTCGTGTACCGTGTCCCCTGTATACAATCTGAGTCCCAGGCTAGGTTCTCCCATCTCCCCTGCAGCCTCAGGTCCAAGTAAGTAATCAAGCCACCCTTGGCTTGCCCTGATGAGGATTTGCGCACTGGGACAAAATGCATTTTATAGCCTTCCAGTGCTAATGCGCTACAGTTTACCTCCCACGTTTCCTGCAGGCAAATAATATCAAATCTCCTTATATAGACTAGCCAGTCATGATTTTTTAATTTACTGGACAGTCCTGCTATATTCCAGGAAATTATATCGATGATTCCCTGCCCTCCTGCGGGAGGGGTTTCGGGCCTATGACCAGTATGCACGCTTGAAAGTACAAGAGGAGTGCGGGGGTTCGCCACTAGGCCTGACCTAATAAGGGCTCCACATCCGTTAAAGGGTGTGGGTGCCTCAACCTTTGACGTAGCTATCCCTCCTTTGTCTCCGTTAGGAGACACGCCCTCCCTTGCAACCCCATGCCCTGGCGATGGCCCCCTGATCAGTCAGTCTAATTCGCTTAGAGCAGGAACACTGGGGAGTGGCTCGTACCGGTTCGTTAACTGGACTAACCGACCCTCCCAATTTGGCCAGACTGGATATCGCCTAGGGTCTTCGCAATTATTTAAATGCATCAGGTCCCTGTAAAAGAAACTGAGGGGAAGCATTCTAATGCTTGTGCCACCCTCCTCCTGGTACATCCCCTTCCGTTGGTCGGCAAGAAGTTCTCTTACCAACTCTGGATACCTGAGATTTAAAATCACACAATCTCCTGGGAAGCCCTTCCTGCTGTTTCCGATCCAGGACACCCTTCTGGCCTTAAGGATGTGTCTGTAACGCATAATGTTGAAACCTACATTGTTAGCCAGCCAATGGGCTGCCTTATTAATCAGGGTGCACGCGGTTTCTTCCCTCTCATCACTACATACAGTGATCCCTGTCAGAACCACAGTATACGGGCATGATGCCAGTGGTAAATCAAGTACAGGGAGGCCCTGGGTGTTCAGTGCGTGGTCTGCTAATAATGGCCCTGTGTCATTAGGTATAGCGGATCTACCCTCAGGGGTTCTGGTGGCTACAATGGTGTTAGGTCTGTGCTCTTGCCTCTCCTCCCTTGTCTGCCCATTATCTTCCCTGGTGCTTGATGGTCCTGGGGCCTTGCCATTATTAATTCCCTCCGTTGGGCCCTTCTTTACAACCTCCTTCCTACCAGCGGGCATATTGTGTTCCTGGTTAGCCCCCACTGTTCTATCTTTCGTGGGGGCTGCCTTGGAGTGTATGGTGATCTCTGCGTCCCTTGCCCCATTAGACCCTAACCCCCTAGTCGTTGAGGATGGAATACTACCTTGTGCGAGTAGCCGGGAAAGTTTCCCCTCTATCGCATTCAGTCTCTCGTACAGGGGCCCAAGCTGGGTAGTTAACATTATTTCCAGCTTGGACCATAGTTCTCTATCCGCCCCCTGGTTCATCTCTGCCTCCCTACAGTTTTGGCAATGAGGAGAGATTGCGCCACCCCTGCTTCTCTAACCCCATTCACTTTAGCTGTAACCCTCTGTTTAGATTTTAGTTTCAGCATGTGATGTCCCCCCCCTGAGCGATTACCTGGGGCCTTGGGGACAGCTAAAGGGAGGGCCGTATTTGGTGTGCCCTTGGCCTGCAGAGCATTTTTTGATCGAGTGATCCCCTCCCCGCGGTCCCTTGGGGTAATTCTTTTTCCTGACTCGTCTATGGATGGCACATTCTCATCTTCCCCTGACCCTGCCAGGTCAGGTGTCATGGTGATGCGACCTGTGGGGCCCTCCATCTCCTGTATGAGAATCTGTGTCTGGCTCAAATCAGCATCATTTAGCTCGATGACTTGTGGCGATAGACCCGCCCCCTGTGGTAGTGAAGTGGTGTGAATTATAGCCATTGTCGTGTTACCAGTTGTCATGTTTGATTGACATGGGGGATCCCAGTGATAGGTGATATGCACCTGGCTACAGGGCCCATGGAGGATCTCTTATGTTCTATTAGTGTATCAAGGGAGAGTCTTCTCTGTGTTAGCTGGATTTCGTGAGTTAAGAGGGACTCCGCCCTTGTTAGAAAAGCATCCAGGGTCCCCTTTACTCCCCCCCCACTGAACTTGTGGCCTTACGTTTACTCATCTTAAAAGAATAGTCGTTTTATAATAGTCTCGATATTACAAAAAGGGGCCAATTTTGAACAACAGTGATCAATACCTTATGGCTAGTAGAGTTACTGGGGTGTCTCAGTCCCGTGTGCCCTGGTATGTCCTGGATCCTTAGAATGAGGGGATGGCTCTTTGTCCGCCTCCTAGCACTTGATGGTCTAGTGCTAGACCGACAGTTGATAGTGTCAGGCCCGACCCCCCGGTCTTCTTCCAGATGTCTTCCAATCCGGGAAAGCGCTGGGGCTCCAGATGGTTAAATAAATAAGAATTAAGGAGGGTGGCCCAGCCCAGCCTCTTCCGGTCCCTGACGGGCGCGGACAGGACCGCCCTTGGCCCGGGCATGCTGGCGCGCGTCCCGCGCTGCGTGAGGCCGCTGAGGATTTTAAGCGCCTCCTGGCGCTAAGCTGTGACTCGTTGATCCTGCGCGACAGAGGGTTCTGGGAGATGTAGTCTCCCCCCTGCTTGGCGCAGTGATGGCAGTGATGGCAGTGATGGCGGTGATGGAGATGGCGGCAACAGCCGTGAGAAAGCAACAACAGACCCCGCCTTGGGCTGTAAAAACCAGCAGGGCAGCAATGAGGGATCTGGTGAGAGGCAGCAGGGCAGCAAGTAGGGGGCAAGTAGACAAAGCGTATCGCAGTGCGTGAGACCTCCGAGGATTTTAAGAGCCTCCTGGCGCTAAGCTATGACGCGTTGATCCTGCACCACAGAGGCTTCTGGAAGATGTAGTCCTCCCCCCCCTGCTTGGCACAGTGATGGCGGCGATGGTGGCAACAGCAGCGAGAAATCAACAACAGTCCCCGCCTTGGGCTGTAAAAACCAGAAGGGCAGCGGTGAGGGATCAGGTGAGAGGCTGCAAGTAAGCAAAGCGTCCCAATCATAAAAGCACATACACAACAAAAAGACATTTATATACAATTTCATCATGTATTGCACAAGATTAAAACTAAAAATACACAGCAGTGTGTTTAGGATGTCATAAAACCATACAGATACAAATGCTATAATTTAAAACCTGCTATGCACAGGAAAGGAAGTGCCCAGAAATTACAGAGCATTAAATTTCATATGTTTCCACTGCTGGGTCGCCTTCTTTAGCTACTCTCCACGCAACATGTTCATCTTCCAATAGTTGCAACCAGATAAAAGCTGGATGGCATTGCCTTACACCTTGACGTCTTAAAAGGGAAAGTATCCACACTTTCCTCAACTCTACATACAATTTACAAAAAAATATTAAATGAATCGTGGACTGCTCAGAACATTTGTCACAGAGGAAAAAGTGTCAAATTTTGTGACCAGTCATTCATGGATGGTGTTGTCATTATTCTATGGACATTACCCAATCTAAATCTTGTCAGAAGCATCTTGTCGAAGGCTCCTGGTAGAAATAGTAGGTAAGGCTCCACTCGTATACAGGAAAGCGTTAGCTGGTGGTGCATGATGCTAGGTTTTACCATTTCCCCAGCCATTCTCAATGAGCCCAATAGTTGTAAACCCTCCATTCTCAGTGCCTTTCTCGACACAGCTAACATAGTGGTGGGATTCATAAAATATTCCGGATGACCTAGGTCCTTCATGAAACTACATATAAAATGAATCCACTGGATCTTTAGGGCCCCATCCAAACCCAAACTATCCTGCAATATATGTCTATTTAACTTTGCTCCTTGGTACAGATCCTATGCCATAGGAGTACTGGTTCCAATCTGATGAGATCTGAAATAAAAGAAAGACCCAGCTCCTCATGGCAAACAAAAGAGGACGTGCTAGGAGGAGCAGGCAAAATATACCGCAAGAAAGGGTTTTCCATCTACTGCGGTGGGAGGATATTAACAAAGCCCCACACCCCTGCCCCATACATAGTGGCTGTGATGCACTTTGCTTTAAATAGTTGCAAAAGCCTCCCTGGCGGCTTCTTCCCCAAGTTCTTAGTGAAGGATGCTAGGGCTGTGGTTGATCTGATGAGCGCAAGTTTCTTAGTAGTTATCGCTTGGGACCAGGGGTCATTCTGGCTGAATAGAATGCAGAGATACGGAAAATCCCTGGATGGGGCTAACTTAATGCCATCCAGAAATATTTCCCTTACTCTCTGAAACCCTTTGCCGCATCTCATGACAAAAGTTTTAGAAACGTTAATGCTAAGTCCCAAGTCTTTCATAAACTCATAAAAATTGTCGAGGACCCTCTGCAGGCCATTTTGTGTCCGCACAATTAAAACCGCACTGTCTGCATATAGAAGGGCAGGAATAGGTTGCCCTCCAACATGTGGGAAGTTTTCTCCCTGCCTAATCAGTGCTTCGCCCAGGCCATTTATGTACAAAATAAAAAGGAAGGGGCCAGGACACAACCCTGCCTGATGCCTCTCCTGATGGGGAATGAATCAGTACACTCCTCTCCTATGCCATAACGAACACTGGCAGAGGCTCCGTTGTATAGTTGCTGCAGTAGCGCTTTAATGTTAGGGTCAACCCCCACTGCTACGAAAACCTCCCATAGCATCCCATGCCTTACGGAGTCGAAGGCCGCAGTGAGCTCCACGAACACCAAAAAGAGACAGCCCTTTTTTACTCTGGTATATTTGCCAATCAAAATAGACAGGTTTAGTCTTTGTTCTGTAGTGCCTAGTCCTTCTCAAAAACCATACTGTAGGTCGGACAATACCTGATTGTCTTCTCCACAGTCTGCAAGTGCTCCAAAACAATCCGGACCACTACTTTTACCATTGAGTCGAGAAGGGAAATCGGCCTATAACACCCCGGGTCGTGACGATCCCCTTTTTTAAATATTGGGATAATTATTGATTCCACCCAAGTCTTTGGTATTGTTGTTCTAAAGCTGGCATTTATGACTTGAGTTATTATGGGGCCCCAGAGGGCGATATTAGATTTAAATAAATCAACTGACACTCCGTCTGGTCCTGGGGCATTGCCCCCCAAACTATTGGAGAGCACTCTAATCACTTCATCCAGTGTAACTTGCAGCTCTACCCTATCTGGCTGAGCTGGGAGGGTAGAGAGCAGTTGCGAATCAGACGTTCCTTGCACGTTATAAACCTTGGTATAATGGTTAATCCATGCCCCCTTCGATATTGCGATCTCAATTGTGGGACTGTTACCATCAGATAGAAAGGGTGTCCTTACTGCCCTCCACAATGCCACACTATCTTTCTGTAAAGCCGCTGTGTGAAGAGTTTCCCATGCTTCCTGTCTCAAGATGCATTTTCTATTTGTGATGGCACGCTTGTACTCTGATCTAACCTGTCTCACACTGTTGGGGGATCTTGGTTGCATATGCAACTCTTATTTCAGGTTAGTATGTGTTGTGTGCATTATTTATCAAACCACCCTTGCTCTTTATGATTGTTTCGGTATTTCACAGCTAATAAACTCCTGATAATATTACATATAAATAAAAACAAATGTACAATGCTATCACAGGAGGATGTCTCATTCAAATAGATGTCAAAAGCTGGTTTAATATTCTTAATTAGTTTAGTAATCACCGCATCAGGGTCCACTTTAGACCATCGTACGGAGTTTCCGTTTTTTCTGCTCAATTCGAGGTTACCTGTTGTTGGGTGATTTTGTTTACCATCTTAGGTTTGCGTGGATTTAGTTTAACCCCCAGACAAATCGGGAAGTGGTGACTCAATGGATTATCACCGACCTGGAAAGTAAAAACCTTCAGTGCAAATGAGCGTGAAACTAACATAAAATCGATTGTAGAAGCTAGTCCTCTTCCATTAACCCCTTCACTGCGGCGGCTATTCCGCCGCAGTGCTAAGGGGTGGGGCGGCCGCGCAGCGGCCGCATGCTGGTGACGGAACCGCTCCGTCACCAGCGTCGGTGGCGCTGTGCTTATGACAGAGCGGTTCCGTCATGGCCCGCCCCGCTCAATGGAACGTTCAGCGCAGGCTCGGAATTCGCGCCGCGCAGGCACTCCGAGCGCGCCATGACAAAACTGCTCCGTCATCAGCACAGCGCCACCGCAGCTGATGACGGAGCGGTTCCGTCATCAGCAGGCAAGGGGTTAAAGGTGGTTGACATGGATACGGGGGTGTTAGTAGGTCATTCACAAAACCCAGATCACTAGTATGCACAAGCTCAATAAACAAGTCACCCAACGGCGTGTGACAGAAGTTAGTAATACGCACCCTGCCATCATTCTCAAGTCCATATATTCTAATGTAAACAGAGTTACGCATTGCGCAGTGAAAATCTCACATAAAAAAAATCATACAATCTGAAGTATCCGCATTGCAGATACCTTTTCTTGGTTTGCGCACTCGCCAATACTTGAGTGACAAGAACGGGCGGCCGGTAAACAGGTCGGACCCATACATCGTTATTTGCACTGCGGAGACCCATACCGCTAGTTCACTGAGAACGGGCGACCATTACACTGGTCGTCCCTTGTTCCTTCGTCAACAAAACGTTGGCCTACTTGAAAATACCTTAGTGAAATATCATCACAACAGACCACTGATTTGGACACTTACTTCATATATGAGCCCTGACGAAGTTCATTCGAACGAAAAGCGTTGGCTGAGGTTTTAATCTGAATAGAAATAAAAGAATTTTGGACACTACTTGGAGCTTCCGAGCACTCTGTTTGGTGCACCGTCCTTTGGAATATGAACTTTTTGATCTGCTTTGCAGGGGAGTATTGGTGCGGCATACTCCGGACGTGGTGTGCACAACTTATGGACTTACACCGTATACTTTGAAATTGAAGTGCATAACCATGGTCAGCTGTCTGGTTCTTTTTAATTAAGCATTGCAGATATCTGACAAAGTCCCAGATAACTTCCCAGCCACAGTGCTAATTTCCCCAGGTGGCACATTGTTATAGCAATTATCCAAAACTATGCAGTGGGTAGTGCCCAAAGAAAAGTCTAAAGTGTGATAATAGCGATCATCTGCACGAAAGGCTATATTTCCAATCACCAAACTATTTGAGATATATGTACCGAGTCCACCCTTAGGTCTGCCTCCTAAACCCTTTAATGCTCGGGTGTTAAACGTCTTTAAAAAAAATTGATGTGGATTGGGTCCAGGGACCATGTTTCCTGCAGTCCCAATATATCAACATTTGCTATGACCTCACACCAGGCGGGATCTTCAATTTTTGAGCGCAGCCCCACGATATTCTATGAGGTGATCCTCCAAATGGGGTCCGCGGGGATAGGCAAAGGACTAGTTGGCAGGACTAGTTGGCAGCACACCTGAGGGGAAGATATGATCCAAACCTCCTGTCTCCCGTGGGCTGATACAATGAACAGATGGATCAGGTCGCTGATCCAGAAATACTGGGTCACCATCCCTCAGTATTGGGTCAGGTTTCAACTGCATATAGGGTACTCTTTTTGCTTGATTGCTGCAATCTGAGCTGACTACCTGTTCTGGGGACCCTTCTTCTCGATCCAATACTAGCTCACCACCCGGTTCTAATTGCTGGGAATTATGAGTCAGTCAGTCGATATCTTCCATGTTATTGAGAGGCTCAAAATTACTCCTAGCCGGCCAGTTGGCCACCCTATCTAACAATATTCGAACTAAGGCTGGAGACTTAAAAGATAGCATAACACAAGGGTTTTATTGGATAATCCAACCCACCCAATTTGTCGTACCATCTTGAATTCCGTGATAAGTTTTGAATTCAGTCCTACTTTTCCGCTTAAAAAATGCAAGGGTTTATTTCGCTGGGTAAGCCAGTGTTCGGCCTCGCCTAATGGCAATGGGGGAACATTTACCAATATTACAGAATATGGTGTGGCTTCTGGCGGAAGATGCAAGCTTTCTAAACCTTGTGGGCTATCTAGGATGGGCAATTTGATACCCAGCCTGGCTCGATTGGGAACCCCTTCACCTGGCAATAAACCTTCCCTACCTACTGACACCCGTTCAGAATCAGATGTGCAATTAACGTACCCTTGGTGTCCGCCCTGTACAGTATTGGACGCCTCCTGTCATGTTACTCTCGTGGGTACTGGTTTTGAGTCCCGGGGTGCAGATTGTACAGGGTTCCCTGATGTAACATGGTGGATTGACTCTTGATTGGATGATGGGTCACTGAGTAAAATATTACCCTACGGGTGTTCTATCCCCTGATCACCTCTACTAGTAGGAGATGGGGCTATAGAACTACCTGATGGACTTTACTCCTGGGAGGGGATTGATATGTCTTTCCATACTAACCAGCCTCCCTCTATGTTTTCTAAGAGGTATATAGAGGCTTTAAGAGGGACGAGAATATTTCCTCCAGCTTCTCTGAGAACGCCCCTTTGTCGTAGGCTATGGATCTATTAATTGCTATACTAGAATTAAGGGTACGAGCATGCTCCTTATTTAATTGGCTCGCACCAACCGTGACTTCACATCAACAGGCTTTTTGCCTATTGGGACCCTGTCCCTTTCTCTTCTTCGCAGGAGGCGTAACACACCTCGCTTGACTATTTCTTTTTTTGGTCCCTGGTATTAACAATAGGTCTAGTTGGACCCGCATGAGGCAACTGAGTGTCAAGGGGGTTAAGGTTTTCTCTAATGATTTCTGGAGAGTGGGACTGAGTAGTTACTTCCGGGCTGGATACTTTGGTGTTGTTAGTATCCTGTGTGAGTGATAATAAATGAGGCGGGGCTACTAATGGGTCCAAAGAGCGTCTACGTTCTGTCAGGACAAGTTCATGTCAAGAATGCATCCAGCGTACCCACAACTTCCTTCCTGGTGGCATCTTGCATTTGCTCATGACTTACTCAGAAATTGACAGAATGAGTTGGAGGCTAACCCATAGACACAGATAGAGCAGGTGTCAATAAGATTACAAATGAACTCAAGCGACAAACAACAAGAAAACTGTCAATAACCTTGCCCGGACCGGGCTCTCTCAGTCTCTGATGACTCAGACGGGCCAGTCTTGGCCCGGTCTGCGTCCCGCGCACATCCCGCGCTGCGGGGAACCTAGGGCGTTTTTATGGTGCTCCGGCTCTCGTCGGATCTCGTGGCTCCTCCTCTTGGACCAGGACCGGCAAGGGATGCAGGACAAAGTGCAATGTGCAGCTCAGGTTCGTAAAACAAAGTCTCTCGCCATTCAGGACACTGCGGGCATTTTGATGGCGCTCCTGAGCACATCGGAACTCGTGGCTCCTCCTCTTGGACCAGGACCGGCAAGAGATGCAGGACAAAGTGCAATATGCAGTTCAGGTTTGTAAAACAAAGTTTCCCCTGGCGATTGATCTAGTTAAAAGATCCAAATTTTGGCAATCACTAGAAAAAAATGGGGGTGGATAAAAACCCTCCTTTAAGCTCTTAAAACCGTGCATGCAGCAACAAGCGCTTCTGTTCACTACGGAAGCTCTGGGGTATACATGGATGAATGAAGCAGGATTAGTATCGCGCAACTTAGCCCCAGAGGGGCATCACTCGGATTACATTCCTCTCTGGTGTACAGCAAGACTTTCTACTTGCCCCGCTGTTCTATTTTTAAACAAATGCAAAGATTTTGTATCCAGAGAGAGCCTTGGATACCCCGAGGTTGTGCAGTAAAAACAAAAACTCATTCTTCTTTTTGCATATGATGCTGTTCTATTGATGCTATTGACGTGTACACAAAACGCAATGCATACATCTTTGGAGAACTTTGAGAGCATCTGTAGCCAGAAAGATCTTTGTATGAACACACAAAATAAATGCCAATTTCAGCGGCTCAGCCTTGAAGGAAACGGGACAGTTGCTTGAAACCATTAAGAGCTATGACTACTTGGGCATTCGCTTCATTAACAAACTGAACTGGCGTGACCATATTGAAAAGGCAAACAATTCCTTGCAGCGTCAAGCAAACTTCATACTTCGACTAGAGCACATCCTGAGCATTATGTTACAAGTTTACAGACAAAAAGCGGTAGTAGCAGCTACTCTGGTTATACAGTGACTGCACACCATCGCTAATATCTGAAAATTAATTCCTGCCGCCCCCTTTTGAATTTAAGTAAATCGCAGCTGCCATTGGGGTCTCATATCTGAGAGTGGGTATGGAAGCATCGACCCTAGGAAATTTCCAGTACACTCCCTGGCTAATCTATGTTAAGAGATACCTAGATGAAATTGGACTCCGTCATCTTTGGTCCAGCCCAGCTCTTGTAGATCACGCCACAGTTGGATTGATAAAAGACACCATCATGAGCTGGAAACTTCTCGCCTTGGACAGACTTGTTAAACACACAAGATACACAAGATGATGGACGGAATGTTGCACAATGGCAAAACATTCACCCCCAGTGTTGCTCACATTTGACATTTAACTATTTGCAAGAACACCATGCATTAGGTATTTAGCTAACTGAAAATGCCAATGTTGCACGCCGCATTTAAACATCCGCTTGGGTACTCTACCTACCAGAGTGTATTTGGCCAAGTTTGCTGTTAACTGTTTCGCGACCGATTGTTGGGATTGTAAGTTTGGAGTGTGGGAGACGCACTCAATTTTTGCTGTTTTGCACTAAAACCAATCGCTTAAGCTCCAAACGGCTTGTACCACTGTTTAAGCAGTTCTCAATCGTAACTTGACTAAAGCACTTGCACTTTAACTCAGAACGGTTAATCCAGCAGTCTGTATGGCAGTGGCCAGTCATATTCTGGCTGCCTGGCCAGTTACAATAAGGTACTTGAAAGCCCAGGCTCAAGCTAATGATTGATTATGTTGGTGGTCCTTTGTATAATCGTCGATGTTGTTGCTCTTTTGGTATAACGAAGCTTTGTTGGCCTAAGTATAGGACAAATGTCCCATAGTTTGTCACCTAACCAATGAAAACTTTGTCTCAGTGTAGTTTACAGCCTTTATACGGGGCTGAATATGTAGAGCGATGGAAGCTGATGATTTTAAAGGGATGGGAGTGCTGCTATTTGTTTGTAAAGATCTTTTATTGGTTCTATATTTATTATTGTATTATTTAGTTTGACATACAATAGTATATTTATGCTCATAAAGGGAGATTGGCTCACTATTTGCTATTGCTCCTTTACGCTAACTGTTGAACTGCTGAGAGAGGGTATCTTGACGTGATCTGAAGAGGGCGTAGAAGGAGCTGCCTGGATGAAGGGATGCAGGCAACAGAGGTGCTGATGGGGCCTCTTACTTGTATAGTCCAGCTGCAGATTCTCTTTTCCATTTAGACAATTCCCTGGCTCAGGGGATTTTAACTTCCACACTGACTGGTGAACCAGCTTGCAGACAGATTACCAAAAGTTTCAAACTGATCTACTTCTGGTTTGAGGACTTCAGCCTCTGCAGAGATCCTCATGTTTGGACATATGAAGAGTAACTACATACCCTTAATCACCACAAACCTTTATGTCACCCTACACACCATTTTCAAGTACTTATGTCCATGAGCATTATGTTTCATGCATATAGGGAATGCTAGGTGCTGAGCAGAATGTTCTACACACACCTACCTACACTGTAGGTAAGGCTGCCATCAGGGGCACGAACATTCAGCCTGTGATGCTCAGTAAGAGAACTGTAGACATTTTAGAGGATTGGAAATTAGTGAGCTAGATTTTGCATGCAATTCAAATAAATTATCGTACAGGATATGGCCAAACTTAATCTGCTTGCTCCCTAGGACATGCAGGTAGGAACCGTGGCCTGAAATAGTCACACAAGGTGGCACCCAGATACTTCTGCTTTCAAAACGTTGGGTCCTTCAGTGTAAGGACAATTTGCTGCACCAAGAACAAACCGAAAACATAGAGGCAAATTCATTAGGTTACAGGCTGTCCTCCTCAGTAACCTGCTGGAACCTCATCTGGGAGTCTGCCAAGCCTTCCTGTTTACAGCGGCAACCTTTAGTTGTACCATTTGAAAATGGTGTTTATGCCATAAATTACCCGGACTAAAAGCACCCGTTCTCCAGTGAGGGACAGAGCCACAACAAGTCGGCGACCTTTCACAGTTCATTCTTTTCCATTCTTAGCCAATGGGCAATGTCCTCATCTAATTAACCAATAATTAAAACTCCAACTACTGTAACATTGTGAAACTGGTATTCTAAAGTAGCCTAAACACAAAAAAGAAGTATTAATAAACCACCTTGGCATAAGTTCATCTGTAGCCATCCAAAGTTTAAAATGGCAGCTCACGTTGAGCTGTCAGCAGGAAAAATTAGCTTCATGGACTTGTGGTTCCCAATATACTCTCAGCCATAGATGTCTCAGAGGACTAGCACAGTTTGCTATCCTCACCTTTAAGAATGTAAGCAATTTGAAGGGTATCACCAATGGATCATCGGGCCATAGTATTGTACAGGACTACAATGCAAGCTTTTGCTGATAACCAGTGTTGAAGAATTAGGGAATTGTAGTTTTTAAGAAATGCTTTTCTTCTTTGCAGTGCTTTATAGACTATTATGAAAGAGCACACCAATATCACAAAGTACTATGCGGGTAATTTAAAGTCTGGCAGAAGGTACTCCACTGAAACATGACAACTTACCCTGTCCGCCAAACTGACAGTCTGCCCTCCCTGGTTAAGATTGAAAGAGTGGTCAGCCTCTGACAGCGTGGGCTGCGTTGGCGGAAAGCTACTTTCGATGGCCCAACAGTATAGTACATCAGACTAAAGTCATCACAAATCCCACTCTGTTCAGAGTGTACGGTCTGATGATTCTTTTGTTTGTCCATCATCACCAGGGAATACGAGGTAATGGGGCACAGGAAAAAATAGTGGGCCCTGCGTCCACACGTTGAAAGAAATCTCTCAGGGTGTGGAGTCATTCTGTTTTTTGTTACTTATAAAGTTCCATTTTGGGAGAAAAATAAAAAATCTTAAGTTTAGAGCTCTGCCGTCAAAACCGATACCGGTCGTCGAACCGTTTGTGCCTTGAGGGGAACTGTAATGATTGCAGTTCTTTTCATAGTACATAGATGACCACAGGGCCAGTGTCATCTCTAAATAAGACAGGCTGCTGTTCATCACGGTGGTGAACTTTAAGTCCTTTGCCACCCTAACTTGATGTTACTCGGTCCGCCAGGGTCTAAATCTGTTTGCATGTTGAACACAATGTAATTGACTCAAATCTGCCTATTTTATTGTATTTTATTATCTAGAGTTGTATGGTAGAGTTTAATTCCATTCATGTATATTGTATAATTTAACTTGCATAATAACAGAATCTGTTATGGAAGTTAATTGATTGGCATTCATTGTTACTCTCTTTATCTCTTCCCTAGGTATATTTTTGGAATCAGTGGGAAATCTCTCAAACACATTTGCTACAGACTTTACTCCTGCTGGATGGACTTTTTCCCTGAACTGGAATACTATATTTATCTGGCAGTTTCTTTGGTTTAGATATGCTCTTTCTGGGTTGTGTAGAAGGGATTTACTTTGTTTATTTTACTATTAGCCTGGACTAATAGTTTATCAGGGCAAGCAAATTGGCAAACTAGGAGTTGATACTATACTATGGGTCTGTCAACTTACTGTAGGAATTTAAATATAAGTGAGTTTAAACTTCAAATTGCAAAGATTAGCTGTCTATCCATGTGTCCAGCAATGTGCTTTAATGTGTTATGGGCAAATCAGGGCTGGAGCTATGGCCCACTACTTGAACTGTCAACTGTGGGGCACGGAGACACAAGTGCTGATCTTGACTTTCACAGTTGACCGAAGCATAGTCAGAGGGAGATCTCTATTTCTGTGTAGGTCAGTTCTGTTTCTTTGAAAGGAGGGAGGATTCTGCTCTTCTGCTCTTCCATCTCTGTCTCTCTTGCCTCTTTTCTTTGTGCTTTCTTTTTCTCTGTTGCCTCTTTCCTCTGTGCACTCTTTTTTGTTTGCCTCCTATGTCCTTCCCTTTTTATTTTTTTAGTGGTTTTTCTTTCTTTTTACAGCATTTCCCCCCCGCCGCAGCTTCCCTCGCTGCCCCTCCCCCCTCCAGTGTGTCTTTCCCACCTCTCAATGGCATCCCTACTTAATGGCAGCTGCTGAGTGGCAAAAAGAGGAAGACCACTGACTTGGTCAGTGTGATGAACCAGAATTCCTCAAACTCCTTCTCAGGGGTCTTATCAATAAGTAGTCCATTAAAAAGCAGCAAAGAAATCAACAGAGAATCTGAAATATGAAAAGACACCTTTATTACAATTAATTGTGAGGCTACGTCGCCCAGTCACACCTAAAGCAACTGAATGAGGCAGCCTGCTGAATGGTCTCAGCACAGACCTTTTATACCATTTATTATGCCCTAGGCACACATTTTCTCTTTGAAGTACATTATTGTTGGTCACTCCCAGGACGTGCACACAAAGCACTGTATGATGACAAACCCACTTTCAAGATAAGTCCAGGCCGTAAACAATGTCCACATAATGCGTACATTCTCTAGCTGACAAGGCCGGATAAACCCAAAACAGTAAGATCACAGCCCATGTCATAAATAGCTTGTGGAGGCAGGAACAGGAACAGATGGAAGTAAGATAGGCACATTTGTGTGTAGTAAATCTTTACAATGTCCTGTGCTCTGATCTATAATCTTGATCAGCTAAAGGGCAGGAACTGGCTTGGCAAAATTAGCCTCAAGCAACAGGGTCAGCTTTCGCCAGGTCATGCAGGAGTCAGCACAAACCCATGCTAAGTTTATGTCCTTAAATACTTGTTCTGCCACAGTGAGGGCCTACTGTAAGGGCAATCCACAAAATGGCTGCTATGCACAAGATGGAACCCAAGGGTTCAGAACAAAACCTTCAATTACACAGTGAATCCATTAGTGTAACATGACAAAAACACTCACACTTGCTGAACTCACTGTTTACGGCCTGCTGTTACCAAATTCATAACAGAATCATGATATTTAAAACACAGGTTCAGAATTCAAGGAACCACAGACCATCCTTTTGCCCTTACATAGGCAGTTACTCAGTCTATATTTGCAACTGTGCCCAAAGTCCGTTATAAGCCTCTTTGGAAGGCTTCTATTGTCCATCAAATCCGCTTCCATTGTCTTCTTCCGCGTTGGGCCTCTCGATCCAGGCCTTTTCATGAGAAAAAGTACTGCTTAGTTGGAGTGCCCGCCTGGCAAACACCCAAAGCTCACTTGAAAGTCTCAATGTCTCAAAACAATGCACCAGTGTCTCTTCTTTGTGGCAGACACTACAAATGATGTGCTCTTCATTGATCATGGGCACAAAACATCTCGTGCAGATCCAAGCACTACTGAGAAACAACCTCTCAAGATCAGCAGCACTTTCAGACTCCAACACTCATTATTTAGTGTCAGAGGACGCTCAAGCTGCTCTCTCATGGGCACCAGAATGTAGTGCCTTTCCGTTGGAGCAAAGGGAAAAGAGGTGTGTGTGTGGCCAAAACTCGGGCCAAGGCCTCAAGGGACTGTACACTGTCAGAGGTTTCCAGCACATAACAGGTAGAAAGCTCAAACAAACAGAAACTCTCATTCTGTGGCAAACAAGGAACCAGCTCCTCTTTTTTTCTGCAACGCCTTCCGATGAAGCAAATGCTTTGCTTGGGAGGTACAATTGACGGCACACTGATGATCGCTGTCCAGCCTCGCAACTTTCTGGTTGCAGGAATTGTAGAGCCAAGAAGTCTGTCATTCATCTGCAGTGGTCACTGATGGGGAGTGGGCTTAGTCTCGATCACAGGTCTGTAGGGTATCACTCTTCCTTTGACTCTGGAAGATCCCGCAGAACCTAGTGATATAGGAAATGTAACACAATTGTTAGTTTCCTTCAAATCAAGCATAAAAAACAGTTCATGGGTTTTAACAAGGGGACTGCAAGCAGGTGGCCTGCAATCTGCAAGGGAGTGGCAATACGCCATGGGAATCTAAATGGATGTCCTCACACAGTGGCATTGTCTAATGGGGTAAATACATATTTTCCTCAATGATTAAGCCTAGGTGTTCCTAAATTCCTTATCTAGAACATCTCAAATGGAGAAATGACATAATACAGATTATCAAGGACATGAAGAAAAGTCCCTTTAAAAAAATGTGCATCAAGTGCACTATGCAATACAAAGGCTAATGATCAAATGTGCAGACAAAAAGACAAGAACTAGAGAGTCCTGGAAATTTGCATGATTAGAACACATCTGATCCCACCAAAAATTAAAGCAGCAGGAACAGAAGAGAACTGAAAAATTAAAATAGACATTGAAAATTCGTCATGTTCAAAAGGTAAACTTAAGATATCTCCTATTGAGATGGAAAACTTGTCTTACTATAATATTGGGTCAGTTAACCAGTCTATCACTACCCCGACAGTCAGTCTGAAAAAACATTGAAGTAGGCCTAAGGAAAATTCTTGAGAACCAGTCTGGTCATACAAAAGGGAATTATAGATAACATGGGGGGTCCCTGATACATCACTGCAGTCTAGAAGTGTGAACATAAACAATACACCCATAATAATAAATGGGCTGACTGGTGAAAGGAATATGGAAAAGGGAAATGGAACTAGGACACAACTAAAATCCCCAATAACTAAGCATGATGCGACATCGGTCAGGGGAGAAGCAACAACAGTAAAATCTATAGGAAGAACAAGAGTTTGCTTGGGTGCCTCAGGCATGTGACACAGCACCAAGAGTACGGGGAATACACAAAAGACCAAAGTTACACAAATTTTAACTCTACCGCTGGCAACTACACCATATACGGTAATCCTAACTAATGTTCCTGTTCTCTCTTCAGGGAGAAAAAAATGAAACCTGGTTTCCTTTCAAGGGACAAAGCCATATGCTATTTGGGAAACAGAACATGATTAAGTAATGCAATATAGAAATTAGGCCACCTTGAGTCACAGATCTATAATTCCATCCTTAGGTCCAATCAAGGGTACATAAATGTAGGGCTGCCTGTTCCTTTAAGGGAAGGGGCAGTAAGTGACTAACAGCAGGTGACATACTTTGATCCAGTATATCTTTTTAGTTTTCTTCAATATCATTATAGCCAAATTTAGGCATGCACTGGTAAAAGTGCTGCTTGTCTTCCTCACAGTATGAAAACCATATCTGTGAAATTTATCATTATACCAAATCCATCCAACTGTTGTGCAACGATACGTATCGTCATACGGGTCCCTTCACAACACAGGGGAACTTGTAATAGTAACAACATAAAACAAAACATACACAAAAAAATGCACATGTCAAGCCATCAGATATACTTGCTGTATATCAAGCACAAAAAAAGCAGCACAGACAAAACAATAGCATACGTGAATAAGCGGTGACACACAGCACCATGGCACATGTACTTTATGCACTGTAAACCTGCAGCCCAAAACCCAATATTTGGGCCTGTCTAAATTTGTCAGGTCTAAAATCCTTACCCTCCTTTTGACAGTAGAGCACCAGGCAGTGGGAGTCTGCTGTCAAATATAACTTTGCTGTCTCTCTTCTAACATACAGGACCAGCTAAAATATTTCACGATAGGGCCAAATACACAAACGAAAACATGAACATGTCTTTCCAAAGAAATTACGCAAAAACACATCTCCTTTCAACTAACCAAACTCACGTGTCTTGTCAGCCTTAGAACAATCCATGAATGATCTGTAGGCAGAAGCAGAAAAATACACAACACAAAAAAGACACATTTTAACATACACAAAAGTAAATTTTCATTACTTAACTGTTACTCTCTTGTCAGTTCACCTCGCAACATCAAGCCACCTTATTTTTACGGTTCTAAAAGAAATGGTTACATTGACACTTCATATTAATTTGGCACCTAAAAATAATTTCTCTTTTTTAGGCGCTAAAATTATCTCTGTTCCCAGATTATTAAACTACATTTACTGTGAATAATTCACAAAACCTAATAACACACATACCAGTTGTTTAGAGTAAATGCTTGTTGCAATCCTATGGTACACACTTCATCAGTCTTAAATGAACAAGCTTTTCCGTAGGCTTAGCTGAAGCTAGAACCTTCAACCCTGATATTAAAACAAGCCTTTGTACTGGCACATTAACCCACTGAATCATAAGAAGGCACAACCTGCAAATATATATCAAAACCTAAATGTATGCATTTACTGAAGCCTGAGACACTTTAAAAAGTACTCTAAGTGAAAGCAAAATGCAGTTTAAACAGTGCTTTTACTCAAACTCGACTTTCATATTTTGGGCATTAAAAACTGAATATCCTACGATTTTCTTGCATAATATGCATTACTAGAATGTCTATTACGTAACCCATGAGTCAGGCATTTGAAAATAATAACTTATACTTATACTTTATAAAAATGAGCTTGCTTACGCCTATGCCAAGGGGAAATTATACACACGAATGCTTGTCATTTTAGTGATGCAACATAAATTAAATCAAATTTTAATGCTAGGAAGTCATAGTATGAGTGTTAAGCTTTATAAATATTAAAAAACGATTTTTGTAGCACTTCTTTTTAATAATTATTTTTCATAATTAATATTTTTTTCTTCTAATAAAACCAATTATTCCTTTTTGTGATTGTTCTACATATAAGAGCCCGCTGCACCCCTTGCCTATCATTTAGATGCATTAACTCACAAACCTAAACGCATATGCCTAACTTAAGACGCGTCACATTTTTGCGCCACATTTATTTAAAAGGACGGTTATGCAAAATTCCACCCGTGTTTAACTGCAAAAGTTCTGGCTGAATGAACATTCCTATCAAATATACTGCAGCTGAAATGTTTGCCTGTGACCATCTAATACAGTGCATCTAAGGAAAAGCTGTAAATGAATGTGTTTCCTAATTTTATCCTTTAAGCGTGTAACGGCAGTTTTGTATATGTGCACAATTGCTCATTCTACAAACTAAAGAGCAACACATACCCATCTTAGCACATTACATGTTTCATTTCTGTATCTTTACTCAAGTTTCTACTCAACATTAACCAACCAACATTTTACTTAACAGAATGAAAACATCAAGAAAACCAACAAACACACATTGGGCCCACTCCATACACAAACAGAAAGGGGGTCAAACACTCAGGACACACAATACAGCGCGCTTTAGCCTTTCTTTATAAATACCGCCGTCGCAAGTTACTCACAGAAGTTGTGTGGCCCACGCCATGTTTTTAAATAGAGCTCATAAGTTGGAGTTCCAACCGGAGGTATCAGACATGAACCCTCCAATCGGGAATCCCTGTTGCAACTTAAACAAAACCAAATACCAAATTTGCTATGATTAGGCATCTGCGCTCACTAACCAAGCTTCAAACTTCAAGGGGCTATCTCTATCAATACACTTGCAAATGTACGAGACCCTCGGTTTTTGAATATTGCAATGTTCAAATAAACTAAGGACCAAATACTAAGAACCCATCAAACTAAGGACAACCAATAACTACGGACTCAAAGAACCGAAGGACCAAAGAACTAAGAACTAAGGACTGGGAGCGACCCACTTATACTTCAACTAAAGCAGATAGAGAAAAGTCTCTTCATTACCTGCCTACAAAAATTGCAATTCGCATATACAAACCTATCAAAGCTATACCAAACAAATAGTTGTCCAAATTCTAACTGCCAAGTTCTAACTGCACTAACAGTCTCTTTTTTTAAAAATACTTACGCCAAAAAGGTTCCTCAGTCAGGAGTGACATCTTTTGGAGAGTTTAAGTCCGAAAAATCAAAAATATACTGGGCCGCAGAGACAAAGAATCCCCCAGAACCTTTGTGGACAGAGTACCTCTTTTAGTAGATTTCTGTCTTGCCTTCCCCAGTAGATTTCTGTCCTCTGACAAGATTACTCCCCCAGGAAGTCACTTCTTGATGAGGCCCCACATTGGGCGCCATCTGATGAACCAGAATTCCTCAAACTCCTTCTCAGGGGTCTTACCAATAAGTAGTCCATTAAAAAGCAGCAAAGAAATCACCAGAGAATCTGAAATATGAAAAGACACCTTTATTACAATTAATTGTGAGGCTACGTCGCCCAGTCACACCTAAAGCAACTGAATGAGGCAGCCTGCTGAATGGTCTCAGCACAGACCTTTTATACCATTTATTATGCCCTAGGCACACATTTTCTCTTTGAAGTACATTATTGTTGGTCACTCCCAGGACGTGCACACAAAGCACTGTATGATGACAAACCCACTTTCAAGATAAGTCCAGGCCATAAACAATGTCCACATAATGCGTACATTCTCTAGCTGACAAGGCCGGATAAACCCAAAACAGTAAGATCACAGCCCACGTCATAAATAGCTCGTGGGGGCAGGAACAGATGGAAGTAAGATAGGCACGTTTGTGTGTAGTAAATCTTTACAATGTCCTGTGCTCTGATCTATAATCTTGATCAGCTAAAGGGCAGGAACTGGCTTGGCAAGGTTAGCCTCAAGCAACAGGGTCAGCTTTCGCCAGGTCATGCAGGAGTCATCACAAACCCATGCTAAGGTTATGTCCTTAGCCACAGTGAGGGCCTACTGTAAGGGCAATCCACAAAATGGCTGCTATGCACAAGATGGAACCCGAGGGTTCAGAACAAAACCTTCAAATACACAGTGAATCCATTGGTGTAACATGACGAAAACACTCGCACTTGCTGAACTCACTGTTTATGGTCTGCTGTTACCAAATTCATAACAGAATCATGATATTTAAAACACAGGTTCAGAATTCAAGGAACCACAAGTGTGACTGCTCACCCCTCCTCAGCTCCACCACTGAGTGTTGCCCCCTGAGCTCACTGTTGCAGGGTGTTTGAGGGCCTCCTCCACCTGCAAGCTCTTGCCTGCACATCATCCCTAGTTGTCCAGTGGAAAAGCACTCTGCTTTTCTGCCGTTCTGCCTTTACCTTTCTTGCATCTTTTCTACGTGCCCCCTTTTTTCCTCATGGCTCTTTCTTCTATGCCCTTTTTTCCCTTCCTTCTGTCTTCCCCTTTTTCTTTTTTTACTGCATCCCCCCATGGTTGCTGCCACCACGTCCTCTCCCCCCTCCAATGTGTTCTTCCCACCTCCGAGCTGACCCACCCTCCCCCTATCCCTACTTAATGCGGGCTGCTGCGCCGCTGCACAGCTGGCATGCCTAAGGCATGTCAAATACAGGCCCGTCTGCTCCCCTCCGCGACCAATGCCAGGGACCCGGGTCCTCAAACCCGCCTCCACTATGACTCCAGCACCCTCCAAGGTCTCAACCCCTGAGGCAGCAACAACTGCCATCTCTCTATACCGAACAACATCCAAGGCCCTCTCTCCTGTCTACACTGCTGTCGCACCTTCACCCACCTCCGTACCTCAGCAGCATCTCCCAGCCTAGCGGACATCACCGCTCACAAACCAATCAGCTGCATCCTCCCCAAAGTACGTTCCGTACACAAGCACGTCATAGAAATCTGGGACCTCCTCAACACCCACTTGCGGGACATCACCTTCCTCACAGAAACCTGTACCAATGACAACTCTTCACCCAACATCGCCACCGTCATTCCCGATGGATACAAGATCCTGTGCTACGACCGCCAAATATCCCCCGGGAGGCAGCATCGCAATCGAATATATGACATTACAACGCATACATTTACAATGCATACCTCTACAACACAGTTTTTACATCGCAACATCCTTTACAACGCATTCTTTTACATAGCATGCCATTACATCTAATTTTCAGAAACTACCTTTGCAACGCATTCCAATACATCACATTATACCTTTACAACGCATACCATTCCAATGCATACCATTACATTGAATTTAAATTAAGTGTTGGATAGCATAGGGGTAATAATTACTATTCTAACTCCAGTGAGTGCAACAGTAGGGTAAGTGTTGGATAGTGTAGGGGTAAAAATTACTATCCTAACTCCAGTGAGTGCAACAGTAGTGTAAGTGTTGGATATTGTAGGGGTAAAAATTACTATTTTAACTCCAGTGAGTGCAACAGTAGGGTAAATGTCGGATAGTGTAAGGGTACTATGCGTTGTAATGGTATGCATTGTAATGACTTGCGATGTAATGCCTGCGTTGTAGTGAAATACTTTGTAATGACATGCGTTGTAGTGACATGCAATGTAATGGCTGCATGTAATGACATGCGATATTAAGGATGTTGTGATGTAATGACTGCTATGTAAAGGTAGTGAGATGTAATGACTGCTGTGTAAAGGTTGTTTCCCCTCTCAGTGCACTCCTCCAATCATCCAGCCTGTACCATGTCCTTCTATAATCACTGCGCCAAAACCCAAGCACTTATAAATTCACCATGCTGTCAACTTGCCGCACTCTATCTATCCAGTCATTATCCATGTACTTGTACAATGACTCAGGCATTAACACGTGCAGTTCTAGGATTCAAATGTGCACTATCCATGCAGGCCTCTAACCACCTTCACACTACTGATTCACTCCTCCAGTTACCCAGGGAGTACCCATGCAGATCAGCAATCACACAGTCACTCTCCGTGCACTCCTCCAATCATCCAGCCAGTACCATGGCCTTATCTAATCACTGTGCCAAAACCAAAGCACTTATAAATTCACCATGCTGTCAACTTGCAGCACTCTAAGTATCCAGTCACTATCCATGTACTTGTACAATGACTCAGGCATTAACACATGCAGTGCTACAATCAAATGTGAACTATCCTTGCAGTCCTCTAACCACTTCCACACTAACGATTCACTCCTCCAATTCCCCAAGTAGTACCCATGCAGTCCCGCAATCACACTGTCACTCTCCGTGCATTCCTCCATTCATTCAGCCAGTACCATGTCCTTCTCTAATCACTGCGCCAAAATCCAAGCACTTATACATTTACCATGCTGTCAACTTGTAGCACTCTAAGTATCCAGTCACTTTCCTTGTACTTGTACAATGACTCAGGCATTAACACATGCAGTGCTAAATCAAATGTGCATTATCCATGCAGTCCTCTAACCAACTCCACACTACTGATTCACTCCTCCAATTACCCAGGTAGTACCCATGCAGTCAAGTAATCACAGTGTCACTCTCCGTCCACTCCTCCAATCATCCAACCAGTACCATGTCCTTATCTAATCACCGTGACAAAACCCAAGCACTTATAAATTCACCATGCTGTCAACTTGCAGCACTGTAAGTATCCAGTCACTATCCATGTACTTGTACAATGACTCAGGCATTAACACATGCAATGCTACAATAAAATGTGCACTATCCATGCAGTCCCCTAATCACCCCCACAATACTAATTCACTCCTCCAATAACCCAGGTAGTACCCGTGCAGTCTAGCAATCACACTGTCACTCTCCGTCCACCCTTCCAGCTAGTCCCATATCATTATCTAATCACTGTACCAAGATCCAAGCACTTATAAATTCACCATGCTGTCAACTTGCAACAGTGTTAGTATCCAGTCACTATCCATGTACTTGTACAATGACTCAGGCATTAACACTTGCAGTGCTACAATCCAATGTGAACTATCCATGCAGTCCTCTAACCACCTCCACACTACTGAATCACTCCTCCAATTATCCAGGTAGTACCCATGCAGTCCAGCAATCACACTGTCACTCTCCGTGCACTTCTCCAGCCCTCCAGCCAGTACCATGTTTTACGTCGGGGGATTAAGTCCCCTTGAATCCTGAGGGTCCATAGGGGTCAACTAGCTGCACCAGGTACCTCCAGTATGCGCCAGGGAGCTGCTTTGCAGAGAGGTGTTTAGAGGCTACGCCCCTTTTTACACCTCTCTGCAACGCAGCTCTGTGGTGCTAACTGGAGGTACCTGGTGGGCTAGTTGGCCCCAAGGGACCATCAGGACTCAAGGGGAATTAATCCCCCAACTTCAAACGCGCCAGGGACAGTGTTTGCACAGAGGTGAAGGGAGGGGGCGGGGCCTGACATAGCAAGTGTTCATAGGCACCCCCTTGGAAATTGTAATATGGGGGATTAAGTCTAATTAAATCCTGAGGGTCCCTGGTGGTGAACTAGCCCACCAGGTACTTCCAGTATGCGCCAGGGAGCTGCGTTGCAGAGAGGTGTTGAGAGGCCGCACCCCTTTTTACACCTCTCTGCAACACAGCTCTGTGGTGCTTACTGGAGGTAGCTGGTGGGCTAGTTGGCCCCCAGGGACCCTCAGGACTCAAGGGGATTTAATCCCCCATTTTACAATGCTCCAGCGGGTGTGTTTGCACAGTGGTGCAGGGAGAGGGCGTGACCTGATGTGACAAGTGTACAAACGCGCTGTGTGGTGTGTTTTAAGTTGGGGGATTAATTCCACTTGAATCCTGAGGGTCCCTGGGGGCCAACTAGCCCACCAAGGACCTCCAGTAAGTGCCTGGAAGCTGCGTTGTAGAGAGGTGGTCCAAGGCCATGCCCCCTTTTTACACCACTCTGCAACACAGCTCTGTGGCGCTTATTGGAGGTCGCTGATGGGCTAGTTGGCCCCCAAGGACCCTCAGGACTCAAGGGGACTTAATCGCCCAATTTACAATGCACCAGGGGTACGTTTGCACAGTGGTGCAGGAAGGGAGTGTGGCCTGATGTGACAAGTGTGCAAACGTGCCCTGTGGCGTGTTTTAAGTTGGGGGATTAAGTCACCTTGAATCCTGAGGGTCCCTGGGGGCCAACTAGCCCACCAGGTATGTCCAGTAAGTGCCACAGAGTTGCGTTGCAGAGAGGTGTAAAAAGGGGTATGACCCCAGACCACCTCTCTGCAACACAGCTCTGTGGCGCTTACTGGAGGTACCTGGCGGGCTAGTTGGCCCCCAGGGATCCTCAGGATACTAGGGGAATTAATCCCCCAACCTAGAACCCACCAGGGGCGTGTTTGCACAGTGGTGAAGGGAGAGGGCGGGTCTGATGTGACATGTGTGTACTTATGCAATCAGTCAGCCAAAACCCAAGCACTTACAAATTCACCATGCACTCTCCTTGCAGTACTTTAATCATCCACTCAGTACCCATGTACTCATGCAATGACCCAGGCACTAACTCATGGCACATACAGAGGAGGTCATGCTAATCACAGGGGTACCCCAATGCATAGTGTTCCCTAGTATATGTAGCTGTTTCATTGTATTCGAAGTGTCTTTTAGCATAGCACTGGCTCCGGTCCTGGTTAGTCAGAGTCAGTTACCACCAGTACCCGCCAGTAAATAGTTGGGGGCACAGGAGGACGTTCTGCTCCTCTGTTGGTTTTTTCTGCATATCTCTTGCTGCTTCCTCCACTTTTGTTTGTCTTTCTGGACTTCTGTTAACTCTTTCAGCATTTGTCTAGCTTCTTTCTGCGCTTTTCTTCTTCTTTTTTCACATGTCCTACCTTTTTAGGCATAGTAATAAATTAGCATTTAAAAAAACATTGAAATTCACTGAAAAAACATAGGTTTCAGGGACGTTATAGTTACAAATTAGCATTTAAAAAACCTTTGAAATTCACTGAAAAAACCATAGGTTTCGAGGACGTAATAGTTAGTGGGACATTTCACTCATACAAAACCATAGAAATTCCACTTTTATAGTTAGTTGAACTAACTATAACTTGCGCCCCCACAATGCACTGCTGATGACGTCATACTATTACATCATTCATGACATGGTCAGTGACATCACTGATGTCTGCTTAGGGGGTCCCCAAAAAGTTTTTTTTTTCAAACAACAGAGACATGTGCGGTAGGCGAATGGATCCGCCGTAAAAATAAAAATAAACGAAGCACGGACTCCTGTGCTTGTTTAAAAATTAGCTACCTAGGAAGGAGAAGTCCTGGGGTCTAAAATATTGCATTTGAAGCGGGGGCGAGAAAACAGGGGGGTCCCAAAACGTGTTTTCCTCATGCAATTTTCCATAGGAGTCGTTCATCATAGCTACAGCCCGAAAGGGTGAATGGAATTACACAAAATTTGGCAAAGTGGTAGTCCTGGTTCAGACTCGCTACTTTTGCTTAAATGATTTAAATCTGTTCAGTAGTTCCTGTGAAAATTACAATGAAAAATACATACATATCTATGGCCTTGGTGGATCCGCGCATCTTGCGTGCACTCTAAGCACACCTTCCTGATCACGCGCTGAATGCTAATTGGCTGTGAAGTGGTTGTCAACATTCGAAACCAGGAAGTGTTGGTAGCCATTTTGTGCCTCGGTAGAAGCGAGGATGTAGAAAATAGTGGGACAAGTGTTTAAAATGTATAAAGGGGGCATGTAAGGCATATTTTGATCATCTAGACCTGCTTAGGGGGTCCCAGAAGGACCCCTAGGGTCCCCCTCAAATTTTTTATTTTTTTGGGGATAAACAGAGAAATGTGCGTTGGGTGCATGGATCCGCTGTAATAAAAAATAAAAAGGAAGCGGAGGCTCCTGTGCTTGTTTAAAAATTAGCTACCTGGGAGGACCAAATCCTGGGGTCTAAAATATTAAATTTGATGGGGGTTGAGAGGGGCCCTGTAGCCTGGGGATCGCCATTCCTCGGTGCCACAAAATGGGTGAGGGAGCTCAAGCATCCGCCTAAGCCCCGGGGTTTATCACCCTCCAGGGCTTTTTATATTTTGGGAGGGGGGCCGCGTGGTCTGCATTCTGGAGCAGTCGAAAGCATTGGGGAACACCACCCTCCAGGAGCGGCTCCTGCTGTTTCTCAGGGTGTCTACCCCCGGGACACTGCTGTTTGCTATGGCAGTGTGGGAGTCGAGGTTCCCTCTGTGTCATAGTAAGCTTGAGGGCATATTAGTAAGTGTCATTTCATCGCAATTTTTAAAAAAAGCCAAAAATGCAGTGAAAATTATATTGCCCTATTTACTAGGCGACGCTAAGATGTATCTCCAGTGAGTTGCAATATAAGTGTTCTCAGTGGCAAGGTAGGTGTTTCTATGAGAATATAAAAAGGAAGAGGAAGGTGTAACAATAGCGTTGTATTTACAAGGCGGCCCTGGTTTTGAGGACCGATAGGAAAATTCTAGCTATTTGCGGTTTATGTCAGATCCTAACATCTGTTCTGAAGTAGACTTAAGCATGTTTAATATGCAATGTGGCAGATTTACAAGTTCCTTGCGTCACTATTGCATCACTTTTAACATGGGAAAAGTGAAGCGAAAGTGGTGCAAGGGGCTTGTAAATCTTCTACACAGTGTTCTGTCTTAGTTTGCTTTCCTTTCTGTCATGTAGAAGATCCTGGGTAAATATATAACGGTTTCTGTACAGCCAGTACCTTTCAACCCTACCCCCCAAACTGCTTACTGCCTATTACCATAGTAACAGTACATGGAAAACTTAAGTGAGCAAACAGGTTAGAAGTTCACCACACAATGTTGCTAATCAAAACAGTTACTGTGCTGTAGTTTAAAAAAAATTTGATAGGAAAGTTAATTGCAGCTATAGTCTCTGGTAAAGAGCTGGTAAAGAGTTAGCCTCAGTATTGTACTTCTAGTTATAAACATCATTTTTATTTTTAAATGTTTTTTAAGCATATGATTATTATACTAAATAATAGTGAAATGTCAGAAAAAGAAGACGTATATACTTTTTTAAAATTACCCTTTATTAAAACAACAATAAATAACTAGAAACATAACTTTAACAAAACAATAAAATAAACAAAATGTGATATGGACTCCAATAGAAGTAGGGTAGGTAATCTGCAAAACAAAAATGAAAATAAGTATTTAAAATTAGATCGTGTCAGACTGAAGGAGGTCAAAGAATACAAGTTAAGGTAATACTTGGCAATATTTGTTAATTTGCACGTCTGCAGTGTGCCTGATATATTCCACCTCTCTTATTGGCTCGTATTCAAGAGGTGTCTGAACCGAAGTACTGATTGCAGCAGATTTACAGGCTGGACCAATAGGTCTTTAAAATGATTCATAGATGAGACAGAATTAGGTGAGACTTCACGTCATTATACAGGACAATATTGGTTCTTTTCAACGCATTTAATCGGAGGTATTGTGTATCTAGGCTGCTCTGCTTACCTTGTGTAAACACTGTCACGAAAATAATTCACAACTTCAACTCAACTTTGGTTCTACAATTCAGACTATTAAATTCAGCCTTGAATTTTTTATCAGCAGCGTCCATAACTTTAAAAGAGAAAGAGAAACAATGTGAGAGAGAGGGAGAGAGAGAAAGAGAGAAAAAACGACATTAAAACTGTGAGAGAGAGAAAGTTATGGATGGAGCAGTTAATACTGGAGAAAATCTTCGTAGCTCACCTTTTGCCTCCGTTGTGTGTCCAAGCACGTGCCGGTTCATAGTGCACCCTCCAGTTTAGTGATCTGAAAGATAGTATATAGTTAGTAATAGCATAGTACTTACAACTGCGCAAGTATATTTTTGCTTTATTTCTTTGTACACTCAGGATATTGTAATTCCTCAACTTCCGCTGCAAGGAGGTGTTTGTGTGATGTTTTTTCCAAAGTACTACACCCCATGCACTCCCACTGCATAGCGGTGAGTTCTCATTACTGCGTACCCTGACTGTTGCACTCCATTGACTCCCAGAGTCCGGAGGTGAGTGCTTCTTCTTGCGCAGAGGGCAGATTTATAAGCTTCTTGCACCACTTTTGCATCACTTGTCCCATGTTAAAAGTGACACAAAAGTGGCGCAAGGGGCTTGTAAATCTGCCCCTCAGACTGTTCCAACCTATCTATTCTCACTGTCCGGAGATAATTGTACATTCCTACGCAGTCAAGCTACTGCACACTACCCACTCTTTCCGCCCACAGGTGACTTGACGTTGCTTCGGAAACAAGCTTCTTTGCCCACCTTGTGTCATTGGCATGATTCAAAGAGGGTGTACCATGTGTCCAAGCAGCCTTCTCAGACGGGGCTACAATGGCCACGCATCATCGCAGAATCCTCGAACGTTGAGCTTTGGAGGTGTTGGAGGGACGCCAATTTGTGAAACACAACCTGTAAGATAAAAAAGAAGTTAATATTGTGCGTCATTTCTTTATCAAACGAGTGAGGAAGTGAAAGAGTGACTGAAAAGAATATTTGCAGCTCACATTTCTGTCACCGGTGTGTCTTTCAGCACGTGCTGGGACATATTGCACCCTGAAGCTTTACATCTAAAAGATAGTAAAAAAAGATGATATGATTGGTAATTGTTACTATCTTAATGTGGAGTAGAATTACAGCGCCCTTTCACACACCTTCCCTCTCGGATTTAAAAAACAACTATTTGTACAGTTCCAATTTGTTTAATAGGCTTCGTTTTTTATCCGGTTGTGAAAGCAAGTGGTGCACAGTGATACATGTGCTTTCGATCATCACAATCGACGGACATTTGACCGATCATAAAAGCTTTCCTGCTATTAGAAAAAAATAAAAATGCAACAAGATACGGTATATGGGACTGTGCACGCCTAAATTGCGGCATCATCTTTTTGTATCCAGTCTACTGCACCCCATCTACTCCCTCCGCTGTGCACCCAGGCCTCACTGCTCACCTTTTCGTGGACTGGGCACATTGTACATCATGCAGTTCCGATGTTCCACCAAGAAGTCTCACATATGGTGCTGAGTCTTGATATCGCTATGGTTAAGGACATACTTGTGCTCCCATCTTCATCGCAGGTTCCTCACCCACTCAGTCCTTGCGGTACCACTAACTCAGTGACCAAAGAGGCCAGGCATGTGGTAGTGGGCCCCCCTGCTCGGTGGTTTGGGCCTACATGAGGCATCCGAACCACTAGGACGGGCCATCTTAGCGCTTGGGATGGGAGCAACTCTAAAATGGCGTAGAGCACGTGTGCCCCGTCTTTTTTTATTGGTAGGGTCACGTGTGTTGTGATGCATGTGCTGGATGGGTGTGGTGTGGGTATATACCAGGCATGAGGGAGTGTGTGTGTGTGCCGTTTATACAACTAGACCTGGAACTAGGAAATCACTACAATGGAAATCTGGGCAATGTTGTGTTTGTGTTTTTCCCTGGAAGCGTAAGCAGAGTGGGCTGGACTGACCTTTGCCAGTGCTGCGCGAGGGTCTGAACCATAATTCCAGAGCTATGTCGTGGTTCCGTTGTGAGCTATATGAGAAAATAAGTGATTCGGGTGTCCGTCTTGTAGTGCTGACATCACCCGGGTCTTCAACGCAAATGTGTCATTATATCTGTACAACTTGTCCACATGGAAAGTACGAGGTATCACTGACTTTATTTTCATTCATAGTTGCATACATAAAAGACAGTGTACATGACGCATTTCTGCGTATATGAATGTTTGTTGTACATTCAGTGGAGTGTTCTAGCTGTAGTAATACAGGGCTATGAAAGCTTTAGGATGCAGTTTTTGGCAATTGAAGTGCAGCTAATACATATACGAATGTAGTCATTCGGGTATACTGGTGAAGTTGGTGCTGGAATTCTGTTATTGAAGAGAAATGAGGTAATCTACGCGTGCCTGAAAATGTACTGTAAATACGGTGGTTGTGTAAATAGTTGATACAGTTTTGGGTTGACTTTGCGCTTTATAAATATGCTAAAAAAAATACCAAGAAATAGAACACATTTATATATTGACTATACAGTTTCTTTGCAGTAATGTAATGATCCATTTTGTATGTTCGTATTTGTAGAATGATCGAGAGAAAGTTATATAATCTAAGTTTTTGTTATTGGCAGAGGTAAGATGGTTGCATATGCTGTTTACAGCACAATATAATGTGGTAGTGCGCAGGAGCAGCATTTTACAAACATAGTAAGTACACTGACACAGATAGATAGTTGAAGTGGGTACAGGCACGTGTGCTCGACTCTATTTCAATACATTTCTATTGGTAACAAGTAGAATAGTAATCATGATATCATACACAGATATTCAATCATAAACGGTTTATAAATTCTGCTGTACAAAGGTAGGAGCAATATATGTGAAGTAATACACAGAAGATTCTATTGTAAAGGGTTTATGAGTTGTGGTACTCTGAGGTAGGGCCGGTATGTCTAGAGCCTGCAATGATGCATGGTTCAAGCAGAATGCACTGGTAAAAATGTCTTTTGGCAACTGCATTTTGTCTTAATAAGGCCACTTGGTGATTGTTTATGGTGCACTGAGTTAGTGGTACGTGCGGTGCTCAGCCTGTGCTCACCCTGCGATGATGCGTGGTTCTAGCAGTCTGTACTGAAAATATTGAGTGTTGCATACTGGTCTGCTTAAACTTTGAGGTTAAAAAAAAAACTACCATCATTGGTTATCAAGTGCTCTGCAAACTAGGTCTACTGATTGCCCCCCATAACAAATTACACATTTGCAGTCCATTCTAACTTTCTCAAAATGGGGACGTATGTCTGGTGGCATTGTTGAAGGTGATACCCCAGACATACTTGGCATTGCCAGTTGGAGAGGTACATTTTGGCGCTGTGTTCTACATTTTTTGTAAACCTAGTTCACAAGATGTAGGGATTAAAGGTGCTTGCGCATACTAGCAGTGCCATAGGAGTATTTTTTGTCTGTGCCTTAAATACATCAAAGCTAAATTCCCTACTGTCTGTAGTGTAGATCCAAAGCTGAATTCAAGTTGTAAACCCTGCTGTCCACAGAGCAGATCTTAGGGTGGACTGCATTATCTGCAATCATGATTGAAGTGAAAGATAGCGCATGTATATAGCGTACATTTTATTATTCAACTAAATCCGTAAGTGATATAAAAGAAGTTTTTGAAGGAAGCATACTAAAGGGATTTTGTGTAGGTTTGATAGGTGTTATACTTAGTTCAGTTTGCACTGAGTTAGTGGTATCTGAAACAACAAGGTTCTGTGGAGCCTGCAATGATGTGTGGTCCGGGCAGGCCGTACTGATAGTAATATTTTTTGTGTTGTGAATGCTGCGTTAGTAAGGCCACGTGAAAATGATTTTTGGTGCACAGAGTTACTAGTAGCTTTGGTGCTTAGCTTGTATGTATCCTGGGATGATGCGTGGACTGGGGGGAGGGGGGCACAGTAATTGGAGTAATGTATTTTGTCGATTGGATTCTGCATGAATTCCACTTAAAAGTGATAGTATGCCTCATTGCTGACATAAAACCGTTCTCTCGTCTTTCCGAGGATTTATGGTGCACTGACTTAGTAGTATCTTTGGCGCTGAGCTTGTACGTATCCTGCGATAATGCGTAATGCAGGGGGGCTGTACTGGGAGCAATGTTTTTTGCCTAGTGAATTCTGCTTTAATAAGGCTATGGGGACATGACTTGCGGTGCAGTGAGTTAGTGGGACCAAAAGATCTCAGCGTGTGCGTACCCTGCGATGATTCATGGTTCGGGGGGGTCGCAGTGGTATAATGTCTCTTGTCTACTGGAATGCGTCATGTGCAATCGTCCTTCTATCTGAATGGTGAGCCCTTATAATGTAAATCGAAGGCAGTAGTCATCACTGACATCAAGAAATTCTTATTGTCGTATCTTTTAACAAAATCTGAGGACATGAAGTACAATTAACCCTAACTTAAAAAAACAAGGCTAAATTTCATGCTATTGGTAGTATAGATTCAAAGCTGCATTCAAGATGTGAACACTGCTGTCCACACTGTAAATCGAAGGCAGTAGTCAGCAGAGATATCGACAAATGATTTTTGTCACTTATTTCAACAAAATCAGACCACATACAGTACAATTGTCTCTGCATTAAATAAATCAAGGTTCAATTACTTACTGTCCGTAGTATACATGCAAAGTTGACTTCAAGTTGTGAACCCTGCTGTCCGCAGTGTACATCGAAGGCAGTAGTTGATACAGACATCGATGAATGCTTTTTTTGTCACATACTTTAACAAAATCTGAGGACACAGTACAATTGTCCCTGCCTTAAATTAATTGAGACTTAATTTTATGTTGTCTGTAGTGCTGATGCCCCACTGGTATCAAAGTGGTAAACTCTGTTGATCGCAGTGTACATTTGAAAACAGAACTCAGTACAGTCATTGAGTAATTTTTTTTGTGGCATCCTTTAACAAAATAGTATTTGCCTTACATAAATCAAGAATAACTTGAATGCTGTCCGTAATGTAGATGGAAAGCTGAATTGAAGTTGTGAACCCTGCTGACCGCAGTGTAGATCGAAGGCAGTAGTCGACCCAAACATCGATGAATGCTTTTTTGTCACAGTTAACAAAATCTGGGGACACAGTCCAATTGTCTCTGCCTTAAATAAATAGAGAATTCATTTAATGTTGTCTGTAGTGCTGATGCGATTCTGGTATGTAGTAGTGAACTCTGTTGATCACAGTGTACATTTGAAGGCAGTACTCTGTACAGACATTGAAGAATATTTTTTGTTGCATCTTTTAACAAAATTCTCTCTGCCATACATAAATCAAGACTAACTTCAATGCAGTCCGTAGTGTACATTGAAAGCTGAATTCAAGTTGTGAACCCTGCTGTCCGCAGTGTAGATCGAAGGTAGTAGTTGACACAGATATCGAGGAATGCTTTTTTGTCACACACTTTAACAAAATCTGACGACATATTACAATCGTCCCTGTCTTAAATAAATCAAGACTGAATTCAATGTTGTCTGTAGTGCTTATCCGCAACTGGTATCAAGTTGTAAACTCTACTGACCGCACTGTAGATCGAAGGCAGTAGTCAGCACAGATCTTTATGAAGAAATTTTGTCACTTATTTTAACAAAGTCTGAGGACATAGAGTAGAATTGTCTTTGCCTTACATAAATCAAGGGTAACTTCAATGCTGTCCGTAGTGTAGATCCAAAGCTGAATTCAAGTTGTGAACCCTGCTGTCTGCGGTGTAGATCGAAGGCAGTAGTCGATACAAACATAAGTCTACGGTGCTGTGCCGCTGAGTTCGCAATGGGCCTGTATCGAGGAGGCACGTGGTCATGGTGGCAGTCACATGGCAAGGTGAGGACCTTCTCAGTAGTAGAGTCTCTTCTCTTTACAGAAGTAAACCACGCTCAAGGCATAGCCTTATTATTTATAGTCTTACGCTGACGTTGCGTACGTTGGACCAGCCCACTCTGCTTCTGCTTCAAGGGGGGGGGGGGACACAGCTACATGACCGAAATATTTCCCAGTGTCTGAGATAATATGGTTGCGTCCACTATGCAGTACACTACACATATCAATAGTATATCTACACACAGAATAGTTTTTGGTTTCTATAGTGAGTTGTGTATACCGTTTCACCGGTAGTCTTGGCATTGTGTAAATTATTGTTGATGTGCGAGTTCCTTCCCTTATACATAGTTGGTTGCCACATCTCTGAACATTGAGCTTGTGTGCAGTTGAGGGGATATATTATCTTGGGAAGGTCTGTTTTCCTGTTTTGCACTGCCTCTGAGGTAGTAGAGGGAGAGGGGTCAGGAGGGGTGGTTGTAGTAGTGGTGGCGCTGGGTATTGTGATTTTGTAGGTGGTCAGAAGTGTATAATTAGTACCTCTATCACTTATTGCTCTTTAAATATGGGTATGAGTTGGATTTAATTCATGCAGTACATAGTCCACGTCCTTACACTAGGTAAATGTTGATGGTAATTTGTTAGTGGTAAGTGGAACTATTGCTTGTTTTTTTAGGTAGCATTGCAGATTTGATTTCTTGTTGAAAATATGGGGCAGTGGTCAAAATTATAATTAGGAATTTTCATATGAAAAACCTTTGAAATCCACTGAAAAAACCATAGGTGTCAGGCAGGTTATAGTTAGGAATTATCATTTAAAAAACCTTTGAAATTCACTGAAAAAACATAGGTTCAAGGCAAGTTATAGCTAGGAGTTATCCTTTAAAAAACCTTAGAAGTTCATTGAAAAAAACATAGGTTTCAGGGGTATTATAGTTAGCTGGACATTTCACTCATACAAAACTATTGAAATTCCTCCGTTATAGTTAGTTGTACTAACTGTAACTCTCGTGCCCGCAATCCACTGGTGATGTTGTCACATATTACATCATTCATGACATGGTCAGTGACATCACTGATGACATCACTGATGACATCTCAAATGACAACACTGATGACATCATCCATGTGACAATCAGATACACCTCATCTAACACTAGTTTCATCACTCACTGAAAAATACACATTATCATATTTGAATCCATTGACACACCAATACAAGTATCCAAAAACCTACTCAGTGATTTCTAGATCTACACACACACATCTAATCAATTACCTATAAATTCACTCATACGTGCTGTTAATAATCAATAGAACACTATCAAATATACTTATACACCTATATTGACATTACACATCAGCACACATCCTATTCAGTTATGAAGTCATCCAACTCACTTTTGCAAAGAATGTATCATATTTACATTTACTCAGCTACACACTTATACAAATAGCACTTTATTTACTCATATAGATAGTAACTCATTCTTAGTGTGTTATGAAATTACTATTACAAGTATACAGTTATCTATACAGTCACTCATGCAAACAATGAGTTTTATGTATATTTATTTATTTACAACAACTGTCACATACACTGCCTTTTATTTTTTCTACTTTGTTGGACGGTACACAGACAAAATATTGAGTTTTAAATTTCGATATACAATTATATCGAAGTTTAAATATCGAAGGGACATAGTATAGAAGGTAAGTAATATTGACACTCTTAATATCGATATTAGTAATATCGAAGTTTTAAATATCGATGTCAGGAATGTCGAAGTAAATAATTTCGATGTTACTAATATCGATTTTTAAATACATTTTGTGTATATTATATTCTATTTATTATGTTTAATAATTTATTTTTAACCCCTCCCCTGCTGATGACGGAACCGCTCCATCATCAGCTACAGTTGAGCTGTGCTGATGACGGAGCGGTTCCGTCATGGCCCAGCCGCCGCATCTGCGCGGCGCTGATTTCGTGCCTGCGCGGGCGTTCTAATGAGCGGGGCGGGTCATGACGGAACCGCTCCGTCACCAGCATAGCTCAACCGCGGGTGGTGACGGAGAGGCTCCGTCACCAGCATGCGGCCGCCGGGCGGCCGCCCCGCCCCTTTAGCCCTGCGGCGGAATAGCTGCCGCAGCGAAGGGGTTAATGTAATTTAATTAAATGTTGTCTTTTAGTACTGTAGCGGGTTGTGGGTTTATAGGGGAATAGGGTGGGAAGTAATTTAATTATGTTAAATTATTTATTAATTAGTAGGAATTATTAATTAATTAATTGAGAATGATTTTTTATTAATTTTAATTGATTAATTGATAAATATGTTCTGTAGCGGGTTATGGGTTTATAGGGGAATAGGGTGGGAAGTCATTTAATTATGTTAAATTAATTATTAGTTAGTAGGATTAATTAATTAATTAATTAATTGAGAATTATTTTTAATTAATTTCGATTAATTGATTAATTGATAAATATGTTCTGTAGCGGGTTATGTGTTTATAGGGGAATAGGGTGGGAAGTAATTTAATTATGTTAAATTAATTATTAATTAGTAGGAATTATTAATTAAATAATTGAGAATTATTTTTAATTAATTTTAATTAATTGATTAATTGATAAATATGTTCTGTAGTGGGTTATGGGTTTATGGGGAATAGGGTGGGAAGTAATTTAATTATGTAGAATTAATTATTAATTAGTAGGAAGCATACATTATTTGTTATTAATTGGTAAATAATTATAATTAATTGGTAATTAATTTTAAATAATTCATTAATTGATAAATGTGTTCTTTTGCGGGTTGTGTGTTTATAGGGGAATATGGTGGGAACTAATTTTAATGTAATTAAGTAATAATGAATTATTTTTATAAGTATGTTATTTCAACCCCTACGCTATCCAACACTTTCCCTACTGTTGCACTCTCTGGAGTGGGAATAGTAATTTTTAATCCTACGCTATCCAACACTTTCCCTACTGTTGCACTCTCTGGAGTGGGAATAGTAATTTTTACCCCTAAGCTATACAACACTTTCCCTACTGTTGCACTCTCTGGAGTTGGAATAGTAATTGTTACCCCTACGCTATCCAACACTTTCCCTACTGTTGCACTCTCTGGAGTTGGAATAGTAATTGTTACCCCTACGCGATCCAACACTTTCCCTACTGTTGCACTCTCTGGAGTTGGAATAGTAATTGTTAACCCTACGCTATCCAACACTTTCCCTACTGTTGCACTCTCTGGAGTTGGAATAGTAATTGTTACCCCTACGCGATCCAACACTTTCCCTACTGTTGCATTCTCTGGAGTTGGAATAGTAATTGTTACCCCTACGCTATCCAACACTTTCCCTACTGTTGCACTCTCTGGAGTGGGAATAATAATTTTTACCCCTACGCTATCCAACACTTTCCCTACTGTTGTACTCTCTGGAGTTGGAATAGTATTTGTTACCCCTACGCGATCCAACACTTTCCCTACTGTTGCACTCTCAGGAGAAAGAATAGTAATTGTTACCCCTACGCGATCCAACACTTTCCCTACTGTTGCACTCTCTGGAGTTGGAATAGTATTTGTTACCCCTACGCGATCCAACACTTTCCCTACTGTTGCATTCTCTGGAGTTGGAATAGTAATTGTTACCCCTACGCTATCCAACACTTTCCCTACTGTTGCACTCTCTGGAGTGGGAATAGTAATTTTTACCCCTACACTATCCAACACTTTCCCTACTGTTGCACTCTCTGGAGTTGGAATAGTATTTGTTACCCCTACGCTATCCAACACTTTCCCTACTGTTGCACTCTCTGGAGTTAGAATAGTAATTGTTACCCCTACGCGATCCAACACTTTCCCTACTGTTGCACTCTCTGGAGTTGGAATAGTATTTGTTACCCCTACGCTATCCAACACTTTCCCTACTGTTGCACTCTCTGGAGTTGGAATAGTAATTGTTACCCTTACGCTATCCAACACTTTCCCTACAGTTGCACTCTCTGGAGTGGGAATAGTAATTGTTACCGCTACGCTATCCAACACTTTCCCTACTGTCGCACTCTCTGGAGTGGGAATAGTAATTTTTACTCATACGCTATCTAAAATGTATTTAGCTTTTTTATTAGTATTATGTTGTTATTAATTGTAATTTATGTGATTATTTTATGTATATAAATGTATTAGTAATTTATTATATTTTTATTTGTTTATAAGTTATGAAAATAATTAATTTAGAGTTATTATTAATGAAAAAATATATTATGTATTATATATTTATTAATATTAATTTGTATTACATTATGTATTGATTTTAAATATCATAGTACATTTTTAAATATGTTTATTACATTTATAAGTATTATTTTGTTAATATTAGATTTTTATTTAATAAATAAAAAACGATATTTTACAAAAAACGATATTTTTGTCATTCTATATATTTTTTTCGATATATTTGTACTTACCTTGTTAGGGATAGGATTCCTATATTTTTGATTTCGATATTTTTGTTCTGATATTTTTGTACATCGATATTTGTGTTATCGATATTTTGTCAGACATTCTTGTTGGACATGTACCATTGAGAAATATTTTTGCTCATCACCACAATCATAAAGATATTCACTCACCCACACAACTATTGTAACATGTAGTCTTAACCTCATATACATACTGAATTAACTATTCATATACCTTTGGGCAGTCACAGATCCCCCACTGAACCACACACACATTCACTCTCCCATACAAATAATCAGTTAACTAATCAATAACTAATATAGACTTTTACGTAGCTAGTAACCAACTGGTGCACCAGTTTACACAACAACTGACAAAGTAATACAGATATTCACACAGTTTAGTCACTATCCAATGTATTTAGTGAGACACTATAAATTAGTCAAGTAAACAGTCAATCACACTGCTACTAAATACTCCATCAAGATATGTATATATCCACTAATTCTTCAATGCAGATTGGTGTTTATATAACATATTTAATAACAAACCAAACCACATTCACTTGATGATGTCATCAGTGATGTCATCAGTGATGTCATTGACCATGTCATGAATGATGTAATATGTGACATCAACACCAGTGGATTGCGGGCACGAGAGTTACCGTTAGTACAACTAACTATAACAAAGGAATTTCAATGGTTTTATATGAGTGAAATGTCCAGCTAACTATAACACCCCTGAAACCTATGGTTTTTTTCAATTAATTTCTAAGGTTTTTTAAAGGATAATTCCTAACTATAACTTGCCTGAAACCTATGGATTTTTCTGTGAATATATAGGTCCAGAAAGCTTTGCGAGATGCCATGCCCACTGGGGCAGGTGTTATGAATGTATATAACTGTGCGCAATGAAAAACTGCTTCTTTAATCTCCTTTGAACTTTGCCTGTGAAGAAAGGATAGAGAAATCCTGAAACGCAACGCTTCAGGCTGACATTTACTTTGAAGACTGCAATTGTGTGTTTATCTGCTGAAGCAAGCTGTGAAATGGATGCAAAATTACGAGTGCCAAATAAAACTTCATGTGGCTTCTTTCGTCTTGGGGCTTACCTGTTGTGTTGGAATTAATAACAGTTGTTTCCCAGCTGTGAAGGAGAGCCCACTACTTGGGGCGGGTCCATGCAGGTTTTAAACTGTTGCCTGCAGTCACGGAATGAAGACCTGCAGTGCCAATGCAGGATGGTGCTGTTAGGGGACACAAACTTCACTGCTGGAAAGCGGGGCAGATAGCACCAGATAGCACCATCTGTGGCACTTCTCTCCACTTGGAATTCTATTACAGTTCAAATGTGAAGGTATTGGAAGCTGCCCCACAAGGGGAAGAGTATTGACGCACTGCAAGGTCATGAAGGCTTTGCGAGATGCCACGCCCACTGGGGCAGGTGTTGGGAATGTATATAACTGTGCGCAATGAAAAACTGCTTCTTTAAAACCCTCTGAACTTTGCCTCTGAAGAAAGGATAGAGAAATCCTGAAACGCGTCAGGCTGACATTTACTTTGAAGACTGCAATTGTGTGTTTATCTGCCGAAGCAGGCTGTGAAATGGATGCAAAATTACGAGTGCCAAATAAAACTTCATGTGGCTTCCTTCGTCTTGGGGCTTACCTGTTTTGTTGGAATTAATAACTGCTGTTTTCCAGCTGTGAAGGAGAGCCCACTGCTTGGGGCGGGTCCATGCAGGTTTTAAACTGTTGCCTGCAGTCACGGAATGAAGACCTGCAGTGCCAATGCAGGATGGTGCTGTTAGGGGACACAAACTTCACTGCTGGAAAGCGGGGCAGATAGCACCAGATAGCACCATCTGTGGCACTTCTCTCCACTTGGAATTCTATTACAGTTCAAATGTGAAGGTATTGGAAGCTGCCCCACAAGGGGAAGAGTATTGACGCACTGCAAGGTCATGAAGGCTTTGCGAGATGCCACGCCCACTGGGGCAGGTGTTGGGAATGTATATAACTGTGCGCAATGAAAAACTGCTTCTTTAAAACCCTCTGAACTTTGCCTCTGAAGAAAGGATAGAGAAATCCTGAAACGCGTCAGGCTGACATTTACTTTGAAGACTGCAATTGTGTGTTTATCTGCCGAAGCAGGCTGTGAAATGGATGCAAAATTACGAGTGCCAAATAAAACTTCATGTGGCTTCCTTTGTCTTGGGGCTTACCTGTTTTGTTGGTATGTATATATATATATATATATATATATATATATATATATATATATATATATATATATATATATATATATACATATCCTTGCCACTCCACTCCCACGAGCAGGTTGCTTGCTCACTCCAACAAAAAGAAACGTGGAGCACAGACCCAAATTGGTGCAGAAAATAGTTGTTTATTCAGCTGCTGTTCCATCGGCTATATATATATATATATATATATATATATATTACCTACTGGCGGTCGCCAGTAGGTATATATAGTTAGGATTTTTTCCCTATGGCATTTTTGAAAATTCTATGTCTAATAACTTTGGCGTTTGTGGACGGAATCGGCTGAAATTTTCAGGAAAATGGCACATTTTGTTTCTGAGCAGCTCGTGGAAATTTGGGGGGGGGTCGTCAAGGGGGGGCCGAGAAAAAAGGGGGGTCCCAAAACGCGTTTTTCCCATGTTAATTTCCATAGGGCGGTTGGACTCACTTTTAGCCCGAACGGCTGAATGGATTTCCACGAAACTTGGCAAAATTGTAGGGACTGTTAGCCCGATGTGCCTTTGCTACGTCTCAATATATGTGCTTCAGTGGATTTTGAGAAATTAACGTTTAAATCAAGATATATATCTGTAACAGCGCTCCGGGCAGCGATCCGGTTAGCGAACTTTTCGCGTATCGGAACTTTGCGAAGCGAAGCTGATTGGCTCTCCGGTGTCTGTCAACATTCTAAACAGTCCGGAGCGGCCGCCATCTTGTCTCTCGGTAGGATCGAGAGACAAGAGGAGGCCAAAACAAAGGGGAAAATGAAGGAAAGGGGGCAAGGTAGACCCCTTCTGACCCCCTAGGATTGATGAGGGGGATATTATAGAGCCACGCGGGGCCCCAAAAAAAAAAAAATCCGATTTTTTTCGCCGTAGAGACGCGTCTTGGTAAGCGAACCGGGCAGCTAACCGGGCAGCTAACCGGGAAGCTAACCGGCAGTGTAACGGGAGTCTGAGGAGTAGCTGATTGGCTGTCAACATTGTAAACAGTCCGGAGCGGCCGCCATCTTGTCTCTCGGTAGGATCGAGAGACAAGAGGAGACCAAAACAAAGGGGGAAATGAAGGAAAGAGGGCAAGGTAGACCCCTTCTGACCCCATAGGATTGATGAGGGGGATATTATAGAGCCATGCGGGGCCCCAAAAAAAAAAAAAAAAAAAATCCGATTTTTTTCGCCTATGAGACGCGTCTTGGTAAGCGAACCGGGCAGCTAACCGGACAGCTAACCGGGAAGCTAACCGGCAGTGTAACGGGAGTCTGAGGAGTAGCTGATTGGCTGTCAACATTGTAAACAGTCCGGAGCGGCCGCCATCTTGTCTCTCGGTAGGATCGAGAGACAAGAGGTGGAAAAAAAAGAGGTGTAAATGAATGAAAGGGGTAAGGCAGACCCCTCCTGAACCCCTAGGATTGATGAGGGGGCTATTAAAGTTCCCTGCGGGGCAAAAGAAAAAAAATTGCGATTTTTCGCGGTAAAGGTGCTTCCTGGTACGTTAACCGGGCAGCTAACCGGCAGCGTAACGGGAGTCCGACATATTGTGTTTTTTGAACGTTTGTGATATGTCCACGTGTGGATTTTGTCTAATTAAGGTTAAAAAAATATATATATATCTTTAAGCGTGTTCTGGCGCGCTTACGTTTTGGGTTTGGTTTGCGCTGCAGAGACGATACGTCACGGTTACTCGATGCATCATGAGGCGTCTCACGGGCTACGTGATACGTCACTTAATAAAGAATATATTTTACAGCTATAGATATTAGATTTTAAAAAACCAATGAAATTCACAGAAAAAACCATAGGTTATAGACCATATATAGTTAGGAATTTGCATTTACAAAACCTTGAAAATTCACTGAAAAAACCATAGGTTATAGACCATATATAGTTAGGGATTAGCATTTAAAAAACCTTATTTTATTTGCACAAAACCATTGAAATTCCATATATAGTTAGATGCGCTAACTATATATCGCGCACCCGCAATCCACTGCTGATGATGTCACATATTACATCATTCATGACATGGTCAGTGACATCACTGATGACATCACTGAGGACATCATCCAGTGACTGTGTGTTTCTGTAAAGTTTAAATATGTTTTACATATTGAAGAATGAGTAGATGTAGAAGTGTCTGGATGAAGGATTTAGTAGGTGCGTGACTGACTGTATGAGTGAGTGATCAAATGTGTCTCACTAAGTGCATGGGTTAGTGACTAAACTGTCTTAATTTGTGCATCATTATGTCTGTTGTTCTGTAAACTGCTGCATGTGTTGATCAGTAGCTATATGAGTAACTATATGGGTTATTGATTGATTGTCGAAGTATTTGTATGGGAGACTGAGTGTGTGTGTGGCTGGCTGGGAGATGTATGACTCTGTGGAGATCAATGTGTTCTTGTATCAATGATTGTATAAGAGAGTAAGTATGTGTTGTATATGTTTGAAAATGTAAGGTACTCTATGTTTAACTGTATTGATTAGAAAATGGAAGTGTGATTGATTCTTTACAGGACTGACTAGGTGTGTGAGTAACTCCATGGATGAATGGCAGAGTGTGAGTGTCTGTATAGGTGTATGAGTGCATATGATAGTGTTGTAAAGATGAGTGATTGTATGTATGAATGATTGTATGGGTGAATGAGTGAATCTGTGTGTAGACATTGGAATCAGTGAGTGTGTATGTAGTAACTAGTATTGGTGTGTCAATGGTTTCAAAAATTATATTCTGTATTTTACACTGGATGTAACAGAGGTTATATTAAAGTGTGAGGAGATGCATTGTATTGTCACATGAATGATATCATCAGTGATGTCATCAGTGATGTCATTTGAGATGTCATCATTGATGTCATCAGTGATGTCATTTGAGATGTTATCAGTGATGTCATTTGAGATATCACCAGTGATGTCATCAGTGATGTCATTTGAGATGTCATCAGTGATGTCATCAGTGATGTCACTGACCATGTCATGAATGATGTAATATGTGACATCATCAGCAGTGGATTGCGGGTGCGCGATATATAGTTAGCGCATCTAACTATATATGGAATTTCAATGGTTTTGTGCAAATAAAATAAGGTTTTTTAAATGCTAATCCCTAACTATATATGGTCTATAACCTATGGTTTTTTCAGTGAATATATATATATATATATATATATACATATATATATATATATATATATATATATATATATTACCTACTGGCGGTCGCCTGTAGGTATATATAGTTAGGATTTTTTTTAATAGGGATTTCTGAAAATTCTATGTTGAATAACTTTGGCGTTGATGGACGGAATTGGCTGAAATTTTCAGGAAAATGGCACATTTTGTGTCTGAGCGTCCCCTTAAAGTTTGGGAAGGTTTCGTAAAGCGGGGGCCGAGAAAAAAGGGGGGTCCCAAAACATGTTTTTAACATTGAGTTTTCCATAGGGCGGTTAGACTCACTTTTAGCTCAAACGGCTGAATGGATTTCCACAAAACTTGGCAAAATTGTAGGGACTGGTAGCCCGATGTGCCTTTGCTATGTCTCAAGATATATGCTCCAGTGGTTTTTACGAAAATTACCTTTTAAAAATATATATTGGGCTACATTGGGCTATATATATGTTAGAGCCCAAATGTAGCCCAATGTAGCCCAATGTAGCCCAATGAAGCCCAATGTAGCCCAAAGATGGCCACCAGAGACAAAAAAAAACAAATGTAGCCCAAATATCAGCCAGATGTAGCCCAACTATAGCCCGTGACAGAATGTCCCAGAGTGTTCTAAAGAACAACTAGAGCGCTAACAGTCTTACTTATGTCAAAAGTATGGCACACCTGAAGTCATCTTGATTGGAATAAAGTGTTAACACTTAAAACATTTAATTTGCAAAGGAACAAAATGAGGGGGTTCATTTTGCCATAGAAATTATGATTAGTGTTGAAGAAAGAAAAATTAGGGCACATTTTGAGTGACTTCTCAAATCCTCTTATATTTCATTAAAAAAATTCTGATATGCAGTCTCCCAAGATGGCCACCAGAGACAAAAGAGCCCAAATGTAGCTAAATATCAGCCAGATGTAGCCCAACTATAGCCCAATGACAGAATGTCCCAGAGTGTTCTAAAGAACAACTAGAATGCTAACAGTCTTACTTATGACAAAAGTATGGCACACCTGAAATCATCTTGATTGGAATAAAGTGGTAACATTTAATACATTTAATTTGAAAAGGAACAAAATGAGGGGTTTCATTTTGCCATAGAAATGTTATATATATATATATATATATATATATATATATATATATATATATATATATATATATATATATATATATATAAATATATTCACTGAAAAAACCATAGGTTATGGACCATATATAGTTAGGAATTTGTATTTACAAAAACATTGAAAATTCACTGAAAAACCATAGGTTATAGACCATATATAGTTAGGGATTAGCATTTACAAAACCTTATTTTACTCACACAAAACCATAGAAATTCGCATACATAGTTAGTTGCAATAACTATATGTCGCGCACCCGCAATCCACTGCTGATGATGTCACATATTACATCATTCATGACATGGTCAGTGACATCACTAATGACATCACTGATGACATCATCCAGTGACTGTAAGTTTCTGTAAAGTTAAAATATGTCTTACATATTGAAGAATGAGTTGATGTATAAGTGTCTGGATGAAGGATTTAGTAGGTGCATGACTGACTGTATGAGTAAATGATTAAATGTGTCTCACTGAGTGCATGGGTTAGTGGCTAAACTGTCTGAATGTGTGCATCAGTATGTCTGTTGTTGTATAAGATGCTGCATGTGTTGATCAGTAGCTATATGAGTAACTATATGGGTTATTGATTGGTTGCCCAAGTATTTGTATGGGAGACTGAGTGGGAGGTGTGTGACTCTGTGCATAGATGTGTGAGTAGTTGATTCACTATATGTATGGGTTCAAAAGTGCATGTGGAAACAGCTGTATGGGCGGTTGACTGTCTGCATGAGTGTATTTGCTACATGTCAAAGTAAGTACATATGTAAAACACAGTACATGTGAGAGTTGACATATATAAATAACTGTGCATAAGAGCCAGTGAATGTGTGAGTGGCTGTATGGATCATTGTGAACTTGTATCAGGGATTGTATAAGAGAGTAAATATGTGTTAGTATATGTTTGAATTAGTAAGGTGTGTATAACTGTATAGTTGAGGAAATGGAGGAGTGGTTGATTCTTTTCATGACTGACTAGATGTATGAGTAACTCCATGGATGAGTGACAATCTGTGAGTGTCTGTTTACACTGATTGTATCTAAGGTTATATTAGAGTCTGAAGAGGTTCATCGTATTATCACATGAATGATATTATCAGTGATGTGATCAGTAATGTCAAATGAGATGTCATCAGTGATGTCATCAGTGATGTCATTTGAGATGTCATCAGTGATGTCATTTGAGATGTCATTTGAGATGTCATCAGTGATGTCATCAGTGATGTCACTGACCATGTCATGAATGATGTAATATGTGACATCATCAGCAGTGGTTTGCGGGTGCGCGATATATAGTTATTGCAACTAACTATATATGCGAATTTCTATGGTTTTGTGCGAGTAAAATAAGTTTTGTAAATGCTAATCCCTAACTATATATGGTCTATAACCTATGGTTTTTTCAGTGAATTTTCAATGTTTTTGTAAATGCAAATTCCTAACTATATATGGTCTATAACCTATGGTTTTTTCAGTGAATTTCATTGGTTTTTTAAAAGCTAATATCTATAGCTGTAAAATATATTCTTTATTACGTGACGTATCACGTAGCCACGTGCGACGCCTCATGACGCGTCGCATAAACGTGACGTATCGTCTCTGCAGCGTAAACAAAACCCGTAACGTAAGCGCGCCGGAGCACGCTTACAGATATATATATATTTTTTCAACCTTAATTAGACAAAATCCACACGTGCACATATCTTGAGGCCTTGCAAAGGCACATCAAACAAACAGTCCCTACAATTTTGCCAAGTTTGGTGGAAATCTATTCCTTTAAATGTTATTTTACTGTTTCTCTTGGTTTTCCCCTTGTTACGCTTACCGGAACGCTACCCAGTACGCAAACCGGCAGGGCCGGGCTGGGAACTGAAAGCAGCCCTGGCAAATTTTGCCAGACCAGCCCCCGTCCGGCGGAGCCAGCCCCCGTCCGGCGCGTAGTCACTGTGATGAAAACATATTTATATTGCTTCCTGTGGGCCCAATTCTGAAAGCTTTTAGCGCACTTAAACAAGGCGTTTCACATATAGGGGCTAACCATGATTTGAGCAGTAATAATGGGATGGTAAGTCTGTATCCCAATTTGCTATTTCAGTGTGTTAGGACTCAACCATTTCGGGGCAGTTCTGTGTTTGACCTGGTAATAAGGAATAACATAAAAATATTAAAGTACTGCATGTGTCTCCTCATACTTTCCCATTTACACAGCATGAATTTAACCTGCTTTTAAAAGGCAGAACTCTGTCTGGGTTTTACCATAACTCGCAATGATGGGCGAGGTAAAACATAGAAACTTTTAATCCCGCCCCTTAGAGTTTTCAGCCAAAACAAGATTAATGTTATACTCGGGACTGGGCCCTTAACTTGATATTAGGACATAACCCTTACCCTATCCCTAATACCAACAACAGTAAACGTGGTGTTTGAGGAGGACAGGAATGAAGGAAGATTTGACAAATCGACGAGCCAGACAGGTGTCATCCTCCTCCGGGGCCGAAAGCAGAGCAAAGTAATTATCAGAACAAGCCACTGGGTCGCATGACGGCACATAACATTTGCATTGCACCATAACCCAGTCCAGAGCTTTAAAAGTGTGCAGTGCATCACATGCCTGGCTCAGGCCTGGTCCCTCCGTCCATACCACCACCACCACCACCACTGCGCGACGCCCCACCCGCCAACTTCAGTGTTTGTGCAGACATTGAAATCAATCAGTCACATAGCTGCCAAGGTTTTAGATTGCTATGTGTGACATTTTCATAATTTCAGTGTAAATATGAGTGACATTTCAACAACTATGAGTGACACTTTTTCTTGAGCAAAATCAAGCAATGAAGATGTGTAAAACACATAAATATCAGAAATTACACCAATTTGAGCAACGAGAAACTCCAAGCTAACTGCTGCAAAGCATAAGAAATAATTGTTAAACAGCTTTCATGTATCAGACTCCAGCCAAAATTGCAGAAAATAGATAAAGCGGTCTGGAAGACGTTCATAATTTATTTATAATCAGCGGAGTGACTCTCAGACACACTCGACTGCTGCTGACGACATGAGCACAAACACCGTAGCATTGGAAAACAGAGTGAGAGGGACTCATTTAGGTCACAGCTAGGCAGGCTTAAAGCACATTTTATTTTTTACTTCAATGAACAGTCTCCAGATGCTCACTGTCTGACACTGTATAGCGATGAGCTTGTAAATGTGTGCACCACAACAACGAGCTAGCCCCAATGCCAGGTCTAAGCAAAGTACAATCCCGACTCCTAGCTGGGCCTGCTCAGTGCACTAATGCATCCACTATTCTGTGATTCATCTCATGGTCACAGGTTTAAATATTGGTAGTTCCGCTCAGTATTTCTTTGCTCTGGGTTAGGTGGTATATGTACCATTGAGATGAGTATCAATGAACATCTCTCATTAAAGGTCAAAGGGTGAACATTTACATAAAAAATATACATGTTATGGTATGTCATAGTGCATCACATATGCGTGGCAAGACACTGCTATTAATTTTACGGAATGGCTGCTACTTTGAGCAATTTTTTTATTTTACTTGTTTATTCAGTAAACTTATTCTTAATAAAAGAGATTGTAAACAAGGCCCTCTTTGCTCCTGTTCCCAGTAAGGCATGTTCAGCCTCATCGCTCCCAAGTAATTTAAATTACATGAGAGAAGGGTCAGCAAGATATACTTGATGGTTCTTTTTTGATGTCACAGGAAGCAACTAGTTTGTGCAACACCATCACCTAAATAAACTGGTACCTTCTTTGTAAACATATATGGACTCAAACCTTGGTTCGCATTGGCTGTGAGTGCATCCTTCGAAATGCTTGGGCCTTTGGTGGAAAATAAACAACACGGCAGTCCTGTCGTGGAAGGATGCACCACTTTCAAACTGTGAGAAGGGCTGCGCAGTAACAGAACTGTGTCATAACTGCGACCAGCACAGATTTTGCATGAAATATATCAACTGGCTGATACGAAGGGGCCTACTGAAGGTACATTGTATAAATGTGGTGATTATATATGAAGATGTGGCATGGAACCTACTAAGGGCGATATTAATTTTTCCAACAGGACATTATATCCCAGAATGCACGAGGGCGCATCCATGGAAATCCATGCCACATTTTCCCAGCTGCCAGATGAAGAGGCTGGTGCCTCGAAACGCGTCGCAGCACTACAAATCATCGACAATAAATCCTGGAAATATCATTGCCGGCTGATTCTTTGTTTATGAACCTTGGTTCGCATTGGCTGTGAGTGCGTCCTTCGAAATGCTTGGGCCTTTGGTGGAAAAAAAATAAATATATATATATATATATATATATATATATATATATATATATATATATATATATATATATATATATATATATATATATATTATGTACAAGAAGGGCAGCACAACCGGATACTTTTTCAAAGTTAGTTTATTTCACAACACTCCACCGACGCGTTTCAGCCTCACGGCTTTTCTCACGGTCAGTGAGTCCTTTTTTGCTTTCCCATTATATACTGCCCCACATTAGCCATTAAGTGGCATTGTGGGATATGTAGTTTTTAAGCAAAAAATTATTCAAACATAGAAGACAGACAAAAGGACTGGTGTGTTAACATTGCTAGTATAGTACTTAGCGTCCTAAGTTATGTTCACTCAGGGAATGCAGTGTTTCATTCCATTAAAGTTATTATGAATTTCAACTGTGATGGGTATAGTACCCTAGTATATGATTCATGTTAAGCTGAGTTCACGCTCACTCCAGATGTATGTGGAGATCTTCTCCGAAGTTCATGCCTTTGGGCTGTTTCGTTCGGAAACGGACAATGAAGCGAGATTCCATTTGTCGCAAGAGACGGACAGTGTCTCCTCCTCTTTCTGTTTTTGACAGCATTTTTAGTCCAAAAAAGTTCATGGCTCTCCAATCCCCATTTTGACAGGCAATCAAATGTTTAGCGGTTGCATACAACATGTTTTGATTTTTCACCGCTCGTATATGCTCCAATATTCTTTTTTTCAGCATGCATGTGGTCGACCCTATGTACTTCATTCCGCATTTACACTCTATCACATACACCACATTTTTTGATGTGCATGTTATGTACTGCTTGATGGGCATGTCTTTTCCATCTGGTTCTCGCACTGTCTTTGTTTTTTTGCCTATTTTACACGCTTTGCACGTGGTACATGGCTTAAAGCCGACATTCTGTTCCATTCACCATTTGGGTTGTTCTTTGGCTTGGAAGAAGCTTTTTACTAGCAGATTTTGCAAAGACGTGTTTTTTTTGTACGTAATAGACGGGTGTTTACCCGCCAAGGGTCCCACATCAGGGTCACTGCTGATCAGATGCCAGTATTTGTTCATTTTCTTGGCAATGATGCCACTTTCCTTGTTGTATGTCGTGACAAATCTGGGTGGATCTTTATCCTGTGGGGGTTTCTGTTTTTCAATGAGCGTTTCAGCTCTGCTGATTTTGTCTGCCTTTTTTTTGCAGTCTTTTAGCACATAGTCCTTGTACCCTCTTGCTAGGAATCTTGCTTTGCTTTCACATATCTTTTTTTCGGCTTCTTCTGGTTTGGAGCAATTTCTTTTCAATCTTATGTACTCTCCATACGGAATACTTTTGAGTAATGATTTGGGGTGGAAACTATTACCATGGAGTACGCTATTGGTCGCCGTTTTTTTTCTGAACAGTGTAGTTTCCAGTTTGCCTTCTGAGACATATACTTTGGTGTCTAGAAAGTCAATTTCATCACTGCTTGTTGAACAGGTGAACTGGAGACCTTCCTCATTCTGATTTAAGGTTGTGAAAAACTTTTGGAATTGTTCGTCAGTTCCATTCCAAATCAGAAAGAGGTCATCGATATATCTGACCCATAAGATGATCCGGTCCAGTTCTTCTTGGTCAGTTGTATTCCATGCGACCATCTTCTCCCAATATCCCATGGTGACATTTGCATAATTGGGGGAAAAAGAAATCCCCATGGCTGTTCCGCACTCTTGCCTGTATAAAGTGTTATTGAAAAGAAAGATGTTGTTCGTAAGACAGAGCTGTATCATCTGTAGGAGCATTGAGGTGTGTTCTATTTCTTTGATGCTGCGTTGTTGTAAGAAATATTTGCATGCTTTTAGTCCTACATCATGTCTTATAGATGTGTATAGAGATACAACATCTATTGTCACCAAAAGATAGCCCGGGTTCCATGAAATGTCCATGAGGATTCTCAAAAAATCACCAGTGTCCTTCAGATAGGATGGCATGCTCTGGGCAATGGGTGCGAGAATGGTATCCACATATCTAGATACTTTTTCATACAATGAATCACAGGAGGAAACGATAGGTCTGCCGGGCGGACTGATCAGGGTTTTATGGATCTTTGGCAGGAAGTATATGCACGGGGTGATTGGAAATTCCGTGATCATATATTTCATTTCATCCTCATTGATCAATCCTTTCGTATGCCAAGTCTTTAGGTTTCCGTGTAATTCAGACATCATTTTCATCATTGGATTCGATGTTAGTTTACTGTAATTTTGAGGTATGTTCAGTTGGCGTTCTGCTTCCAGTATGTAATCTCTTGTGTCTTGGATGACAATATTGCCCCCCTTATCAGCGGGTTTTATTATTATGCTGGTGTTGTTCGCAAGATTTTGTACGGCCTTTTTCTCTTTTGTCGAGATGTTTTGTCGTTTGTTGTCTTTCACTTTTATCAGTTTATCAATTTCTTCTGACATTGCCTCTGCGAACAAGTCAATTTTATTGCCTGGTGATAGGACTGGGCAGTAGCGGGATTTTTTCTTTAATCCAGTGCTTTTGCTTAGATTTGTTTGAATATCTTTTTGGTGTAACATTTGTGTGTCCGTTACATCATCACTTCCAGGATTGTACATTGTATTAAATATTTCTCTTAAATCAGAGAGTTGGTCGATGGTGGTTCCCTCTTCCGTTTCCATTGCTTGTTGTGTTATTGCAGTTGCATTATTCGATATCAATTTGTTGGCATGGATTTTGGCCAATTTGAGTTTTCTTATAAATTTGTATAGATCTATTTTGGTTTGTGGTTAGTCGAAATGTGCCTCTGGACAGAATGATAGGCCTTTATTGAGAACTTTTTGTTCATCATCTGTCAGTTGATAGCTCGATAAGTTCACGATTAAATTAGCTACTTCCTGCTCCGTAGGGGGTATTGCCTTCTTTCGCCGCTTGGACCTGCAGGTTTTTCTGGTGCTGGTGAGGGATTTGGTGGGTTTTGCATGCCTCTCCCTCTTCCTCTTCTCTGGAAGGGCATTCTCCCTCTGCCTCCTCTGGTGATGTCTTTCTCTAGATTCACCATTTTTACCTCGTCTAAAATGTTGAAGTTTTTTGACTGCTCACTCGTCAAATCCGCCAAGCTGGCATCTGATTCACTGCCGCTCGATGCTGGTATGTTCATAGGAAAGTTTTTTTTCAGATTGTCATAGCGCTTTGCGAAAGTGAGAATACGCCCATGTAGATAATCTAGTTCATCCCTTCTGAACTTTCGTTCTTTGCGTTCTTGTATTTCATCTTCATATGTGTCCAGTCGTGCTTCCATTTCAGATCTTAGTTTTGTGATTTCATCCTGCTTTGTGTCTTTCGAGATTATATCCTCCAACTCTTTTATTTTGATTGTGATATCATCAATGTCAATTTTAGCATGCTTGATGAGAATGCGCATCATATTTAAAGAACAGTCCGTGTTATTGTCAAGCCATTCCATGATAAGATCTTCCTTTGTATCCGGGTGTGTAGGCATGGTAAAAATCCTCAATCCCCTCGGGATTCTCTTAACTTCCACATAATTCTCAAGTGCTATGATCTCCCAGCTTTTATTTATTTCCTTTTTGTATCCTTTTGTATCCTTTTCCCAATGTTGTCTCACTTGATTATTTTATTGAGAACATCGCCCCCAATGGCTTGGAAGGAAACCTTTTCTCTCCGTGAAAGCATGTAGCCCTTTGGCTAAACGAAGCCTGCAGTTTTAAAATCCAGCCTACTTAAGGATCAAAACAAGACTTGAAAAAAGATCACAGAGACAATGAACTTACAAATGAACTTTTTAAAATAACACTCACCCCAAGGACTACATGGACCAGCACACCATCGAGTAACCTTTGTGTGCCACGCCCATTGGCAGCCTCGAGGCTTTCAAACCGGATGGTAAAGGGCTGCATTGTGTGACCTCTGTAATAGCTCAGGGCATTCGAGAGGAAATACTAGCACGGCAGCCTTGGCCGTGGCAGAGGAGCACCGTTTCCTATAACTGAATGGAAAGGCTTGGAAGGAAACCTTTTCTCTCCGTGAAAGCATGTAGCCCTTTGGCTAAACGAAGCCTGCAGTTTTAAAATCCAGCCTACTTAAGGATCAAAACAAGACTTGAAAAAAGATCACAGAGACAATGAACTTACAAATGAACTTTTTAAAATAACACTCACCCCAAGGACTACATGGACCAGCACACCATCGAGTAACCTTTGTGTGCCACGCCCATTGGGGGCGATGTTCTCAATAAAATAATCAAGTGAGACAACATTGGTGAGTTAATCATTCATTTTTTCTGTGCAGCTCCCATGAGGAAGAGGCGTTCTGCCTTGAAACGCGTCGGGAAAGAAGCAAGGAATCAAAAAATGAAATGGATTTAAATAACTGCAAGCAGCCTCGAGGCTTTCAAACCGGATGGTAAAGGGCTGCATTGTGTGACCTCTGTAATAGCTCAGGGCATTCGAGAGGAAATACTAGGACGGCAGCCTTGGCCGTGGCAGAGGAGCACCGTTTCCTATAACTGAATGGAAAGGCTTGGAAGGAAACCTTTTCTCTCCGTGAAAGCATGTAGCCCTTTGGCTAAACGAAGCCTGCAGTTTTAAAATCCAGCCTACTTAAGGATCAAAACAAGACTTGAAAAAAGATCACAGAGACAATGAACTTACAAATGAACATTTTAAAATAACACTCACCCCAAGGACTACATGGACCAGCACACCATCGAGTAACCTTTGTGTGCCACGCCCATTGGGGGCGATGTTCTCAATAAAATAATCAAGTGAGACAACATTGGTGAGTTAATCATTCATTTTTTCTGTGCAGCTCCCATGAGGAAGAGGCGTTCTGCCTTGAAACGCGTCGGGAAAGAAGCAAGGAATCAAAAAATGAAATGGATTTAAATAACTGCAAGCAGCCTCGAGGCTTTCAAACCGGATGGTAAAGGGCTGCATTGTGTGACCTCTGTAATAGCTCAGGGCATTCGAGAGGAAATACTAGCACGGCAGCCTTGGCCATGTACTGTGTTTTACATATGTACTTACTTTGACATGTAGCACTGAGATATCCATTCACTCACCAATACACTCATGCACACAGTCAACCGCCCATACAGCTGTTTCCACATGCACTTTTGAACCCATACATCTAGTGAATCAGCTGCTCACACATCTATGCACAGAGTCATACACCTCCCAGCCACCCACACACACACTCAGTCTCCCATACAAATACTTGGGCAACCAATCAATAACCCATATAGTTACTCATATAGCTACTGATCAACACATGCAGCAGTTTACAGAACAACAGACATAATGATGCACAAATTAAGACAGTTTAGTCACTAACCAATGCACTCAGTGAGACACATTTAATCACACACTCATACAGTCAGTCATGCACCTACTAAATCCTTCATCCCGACACTTACACATCCACTCATTCTTCAATATGTAAGACATATTTTAACTTTACAGAAACATACAGTCACTGGATGTTGTCATCAGTGATGTCATCAGTGAAGTCATTTGAGATGTCATCAGTGATGTCATCAGTGATGTCACTGACCATGTCATGAATGATGTAATATGTGACATGATCAGCAGTGGATTGCGGGTGCGCGATATATAGTTAGTGCAACTAACTATATATGCGAATTTCAATGGTTTTGTGTGAGTAAAATAAGGTTTTGTAAATGCGAATTCCTAACTATATATGGTCTATAACCTATGGTTTTTTCAGTGAATTTTCAAGGTTTTGTAAATGCTAATTCCTAACTATATATGGTCTATAACCTATGGTTTTTTCAATGAATATATATATATATATGTATATATATTACCTACTGGCAGTCACCAGTTATAGTTAGGACCTAGTTTCCATAGGAAATCCACAACATTCTATTTGGAATAACTTTGGCACCGGTAGACGAATCTTCGTGAATTTCTCCAAGAAAATGGCCTGCTTGGTTCCGCTCCTTCCCTGAAAGTTTGGGGGTGATTCGTCAAGTGGGGGCAGAGAAAAAAGGGTGGTCCCAAAACGTGTTTTCCCCATGCTTTTTTCCATAGGGACCTTTAGCCAGGGCTACAGCCCGAACAGCTGAACGGAATTACACGAAATTTGGCAGAGAGGTACAGTTCTATTCACAGATGTTAAATGGTGTAAATCCGTTCAGTAGTTTCTGAGAAAATTGCAAGTAAAATCATATCGATATCTAGAGTCGGAGTTTAGTACGCGTACTGAAATCTGTTCAATTACGAGCGCGAGCTGCATGCTGATTGGCTGTTAACTGTCTGTCAACACTTGAAACCAGGAAGTGTTGGCGGCCATCTTGTGCCTCGCTAGAACCGAGTCACAAGAAAACAGTAAAACAAAGTTGAGAAATAAGGGAAGGGGGTAGGGTAAAGATATTCTGACCATCTAGTCTTGCTTAGGGGGTCGTATATGGATGTTTAGGCTCTATTTTTAATTTTATTTTTTTTAAAGAAAAATCGCTGCATACGCATATGTAAATACCTTCAATTACGAGCAGGAGCTGCATGCTGATTGGCTGTCAATACTCCAAACCAGGAAGTTTTGGCAGCCATGTTGTTTGTCGGAAGAGCAGAGTCACAAGAAAACAGTAAAACAAAATTGAGAAATAAGGAAAGGGGGCAGGGTAGAAACATTCTGAGCCTATAGTCTTGGTCAAGGGGTGGTACATGGATCTTTAGGGTCAATTTTTATTTAAAAAAATGAAAAATGGCGGAGTACTCGTGCAGTACTTGTATGCGGTGGAAAAGGTGAAAAAAAAGTAGAAGTCCGTTTTATTCATTAGGTCCCGGGGGGGTAAATTACGGGGACAATTTTTCTGCATAATGGGGGCTTGTAAGGTGCCCCGAGCACTGGGGAATGGCACTCCTCTGGTTTCATTTTGAAGTATGCTTGGGGGGTTTACGGTCCTACTCCCCGCAGTCTCTGGGAGCGGCACCCCTCGGGTCTTTTTAAAAAAAATATATGTTTTGAGCTCTCTCTCTCTTTGTCCCCGTACACGTCGCGGGGAACGCCACATTTCTGGGGCAGTGATATGTAAAATGACCTTCCAGCTCTGGGTATCTGCATTGCCTGGAGTTTTTTATTAATGTTGGGACGGTGGGCTTGATAATACGTCCTTGTTAAGTCCCATAGAAGCCTATGTTCTGGTGCTATCATGGGGTTCTATGGGAAATAACAAGGCTGTATTATGAAGCTCATTATCACCGTTTTATCAGCAGTTTCTTGCCAATAAAACGGCAATAATTTTAACACCAGTCCTTGATAATATGCACCTAAGTTTACTGGTCAAAAAAAAGAGCAATGGTCCACATTATCAGCAAAAGGCGATATATTGTCATCGCATTTATTGGCAAGAAACTGCAGATAAAGCAGAGATAATGGGCTTGATAATATGTACTTGTGAATAACCATAGCAGCCTAGGTTAGGAGCAGAACCTGGGCTGCTATGGGAAGTTACAAGGGCCTATTATCAAGTACATTATCACCGCTTTATCAGCAGTTTCCTGTCAATAAAAGCGGCGATAATGTATCGCCTTTTGTATGTAAAGCTTTCCTCTTTTTGGTGTAGCAGTTGTACTCTCTTTGCAGACTCAGCGTCGTTTCGAAGTTCAAGTTTTTTTCTTCAAGTTCAACAAGCAAACCTTTCTTTATATCAGTTAAGAAATCTGTTGCTTTCTTTTCCCGGTTGGTGTGATTCATTCGCTGCTATACTTTTGTACAGTATTAATAGTCATATTTTTTATATATTTATTTGAAAGGTAGTGTCGAGGTGCCAAACGTTGATTACTTACTCTGTCCACCGCCATTTTAGTAGTTTCTCACCATTGTATTTATTATATCAGTTAGTTAGAACTCAGTAGTTTTCAATCCTAGTCTTGAATATCTTACTATAGTATTTCAACATTATTTTTATTCTGGACCGTCATACCCCTCCCTCACAAAGTAAAAGAAGTATGTAGTTTTTTTTAATTAACTTTTATTAAACAATAAATATAAACAAAACTCAATTATAACTATATTTGAACTGGGAAAATAAGTTAAACAATATTATAAAGAAATTGTGAAATGGATTCCAAAGGGTGTCCGATTGGTAATCTGCAAAAGAAAAAAGAAAATTAGAGTTTAGAATTATGTAGATGTGAGTAAATGAGCTGAAGCATTACAAGGTGTGGTAACTCTACAGTTTTACGTGTGCAGTGTGACTCGTATATTCCTGTTCTGTTGTAGTGCCGCGTTCAAGTGGTGTCTATATGGAAGTGCCTATTGCATTACTGACGCCCGTTATGGTGACTTATTTCTAATGCATTCCTATGAAGGATTTGTAGATCTAGGCCTCTGTGCTTACCGTTGTATAAAGCATGCGGCCAAACACTGCAGCCACTGGGATGGACAACTTCAGGTGGGCTGATCTTCTACACATCCAAGTAGACAGCAGTGTCTAAGTTTAAGAGAGAAAGAGAAATGATGTCACAGAGAGTGAGAGAGAGAGAGAAAACAACATTAAAACTGTGTCAGAGTCTGGAGTTGAGATTTTTTGTTGAACCAGACGTAGATTTACTAGCTCTTTGCATCACTTTACCCATGCTAAAAATGACTCAAAAGTGGCATAATAAGGTTGATGATCTGTTTGTCAGACTGTTGTAACCTATCTGTTGTCGCTGCTCGTAGGTAATTATACATTTTACAGAGAAGCTGCTGTACCCTACGCACTCTGGGCCATAATATCAAGTCTGGGCGACAAAAATTATTGCCACTTTATTGGCAGGAAAGTGTCGCTAAAGTGGCTATAATGGGTTTGATAATATGCTCTATGGAATTCCAATCGAAGCTCATGTCAGATGTCCTTCATATCTAACAAGAGCTTCGATTGAAATTCCATAGAGCATATTGTCAAACAAATTTCACGAGTGCAGTGTACCTGGTACATTTTACTTGTTATAGTGCCGCGTTCAAGTGGTGTCTATATGGAAGTGCCTACTGCGTTACTGACGCCCGTTATGCCGAATTATTTCTAATGCATTCCTATGAAGGATTTGTAGATCTAGGCCTCTGTGCTTACCGTTGTGTAAACTTTGCGCCAAACACATTAGGAAGTGGAATTCACAACTTAAGTTGAGCAGATCTTCTACACGTCCAAGCAGACAGCAGTGTCTAAGTTTAAGAGAAATGATGTCACAGACAGTGAGAGAGAGTTCCTCAAACTAAATAATGAAAAGACGGAGGTGATCGAGTTTGGTCAAAAACCCTCCATTTGGAACAATCTTTGGTGGCCCCCAGAAGCTGGCATCTGTCCTGCTCCGGCAAACAAGGTCAGAAACCTAGGTTTCATAATGGACAAGGTCCTCACCTGTACAGCCCAAATCAACCAGGTCACCTCGGCCTGCTTCTTCACACTTAAGGTCCTCCAAAAAATCCTGCCCTACATCCCTTTCTCCTTGAGGAAAATGGTAGTGGGAGCATTGATCATGTCCAGGGTAGATTACTGTAATGCCCTGTACATAGGTGTCGGTCAGGTGCAGAATTCAATTCAAGGTCTTGTGCCTGGCCCACAAATCCCTCTATGGGAAGACTTCCAAACAGCTCTCCAACCTTCTTCCCACATATGTACCTGAGCGCTCACTCAGATCCAGTTCCGAAAATCTACTGTACATTCCCAGGACCAAGAGAGTCTGCTGGGGTGGCAGATCTTTCTCTCATCAAGCCCCCAAGCTCTGGAACAGTTTTACCATCCTCACTTCATTCCGAAAAGAGCATAGCTAAGTTCAGAAAGGCATTGAAGACCTGGCTTTTCGCACTGCCCTAATCCAACTCCTCTCCTTCCGTCCTACAGCGCCAAGACGCCTCGGCATAAGAGCGCTCTAAAAATAATTCAGTCAGTCAGTCAGAGAGACAAAACAACATTAAAACTGTGTCGCAGAGTCTGGAGTTGAGATTTTTTGTTGAACCAGACGTAGATTTACTAGCTCTTTGCATCACTTTACCCATGTTAAAAGTGACTCAAAAGTGGCGTAATAAGGTTGATGATCTGTTTGTCAGACTGTTGTAACCTATCTGTTGTCACTGCTCGGAGGTAATGATACATTTTACAGAGAAGCTGCTGTACACTACGCACTCTGGTCAATAATATCAAGCCTGGGCGACAAAAGCTATTGCCACTTTATCGGCAGGAAAGTGTCGCTAAAGTGGCGATAATGGGTTTGATAATATAGCTATGGAATTCCAATCGAAGCTCATTTCAGATGTCCTTCACATCTAACACGAGCTTTGATTGGAATTCCATAGAGTATATTATCAAACCCATTATCGCCACTTTCCTGACGATAAAGTGGCGATAATTCTGTTGCCAAGGTTTGATAATATGGCCCTCTCTCCTTTCATAAATAAAAGTTACACTACAGTTTTACGAGTGCAGTGTACCTGGTACATTTTACTTGTTATAGTGCTGCGTTCAAGTTTGTTTCTGTATGGAAGTGCCTACTGTGTTACTGACGCCCGTTATGGCGACTTGTTTCTAAAGCATTGCTATGAAGGCTTTGTAGATCTAGGCTGCTGTGCTTACCTTGTATAAAGAGTGCGGCCACCGGAGTTCACCACTCGATTTGAACTCTGCTTCTATACGTCAAATTATATTCAATACGTTGCAGAGAATTCCATTGCTGTTGCTCGATAGGCAGTGGTTGCTTCTGAACGATGTTTGGTGAAGGAAACAAAAGAACATTTTGATTAGTTATTGAAACTGAGTTGCGTAACTACTATCGAAAGTGAATTTTAATGTGAGTTCTTAATATTCCGTAGTTAAGACTGTTGCAGCTCCAGCAAACAAAGAAAGATCCATAAGTTAACCCCTTCACTGCGGCGGCTATTCTGCCGCAGTGCTAAGGGGGCGGGGCGACCGCGCTGTGGCCGCATGCTGTTGACGGAACCGCTCCGTCACCAGCCTCGGTTGAGCTGTGCTCTTGACGGAGCGGTTCCGTCATGGCCCGCCCCGCTCAATGGAACGTCCAGCGAAGGCGCGAAATTCGCGCCACGCAGGCGTTCCGAGCGGGCCATGACGGAACCGCTTCGTCATCAGCACAGCGCACCCGCAGCTGATGACGGAGCGGTTCCGTCATCAACCTCCAAAGAGTTAATAAAGGCCTGGGACGGCGTCGTGACGCAGAAAAAAAATACTATCATGGACGCACAATTAATAATAATAGAGGCCTAAGCACGTGGCGTAGCACAGAAATACGACACAGAAATGTATGCATACACAATTTTTAACATTAGAGGTGTATAGGACCTCGTGACTTATAAAGAAATATTTCAATTATGTAAGTACAATTTAAAACCATTGAGGGGTAGGAAAGCCATATGAAGGATAAAAAAATAGTATTATGCATATACAATTTACAGTGGAGGCTGATTTTGTGACGTCTTCTCTTACCTTTGTTTCTGTCGTCTTTTGTCGTGTCTTAAAAGGCTGTGGTTTTGCTGAGTCTCGGGTGTTTTTGACAGTCTGTCATCGCAGCAGAGGCAGGCAAAAGAGAGCGTGCTCACGTCAGTGCCCGCATTATATGGGAACTGCGGGGGCTGACCAAACCAAGCCCAGATTGTCATCAGATGTCATCAGTGATGTCATGAGTGATGTCACTGACCATGTCATGAGTGATGTTATATGTGACGTCATCAGCAGTGCATTGCGGGCGCGCAAGTTATAGTTAGCTGAGCTAACTATAACGGAGGAATTTCAAAGGTTTTGTATGAGAGAAATGTTCAGCTAACTATAACGTGTGAAAACTAAGGTTTTTTCCAATGAATTTGCATGTTTTTTAAATGCTAATTCCTAACTATAACATGTGTGAAACCTATGGTTTTTTCAATGAATATATACATATATATAAAACCTACTGGCAGTCGCCAGTAGGTAGTTATAGCTACTTGGAATAACTTTGGCGCCGGTAGGCAAATCTTTGCGAAAGTGATAACACGAATGGCCAGGTCCGCACCGCTCCTATCCTGAAAGTCTCGGGATGATACGTGAAGCGGGGGGCCGAGAAAAAAGGGGGGTCCCAAAACATGTTTTCCCCATGCAATTTTCCATTGGAACATTTAGCCGCAGCTACAGCTCGAACTGCTGAACCAAATTACACCAAATTTGGCAAAGAGGTAGCCCTTGATTCACACTTGTGCCTTTTGGTTAAATGGTGTAAATCTGTTCAGTAGTTTTTTAGATATTAAAGGAAAAATGTACATATATATCTGGGCGGAGCCTAACAACACATCTCATTGTGAGATCTGATTAGCTGTCAGCACTTCATCCAAGAAGTGTTGGCAGCCATCTTGGGACCAATATACACCATAGCACCTTATTAAAAAGCATTGCAGTTAATAGAAGGTTTTAAGACTTTAGTTACATTATAAATCATTTGTTGATGGTACCATACTCATTTTAGGAATTGTGGTGTGTTCTAAGGTGATTTTGCCATATGAAAATGCCTTCTGCTGGGATATCATGAATCATGTTTGAGAGAAAACTATTTTCTCATGCTTGTCCCATAGAGGTTTGGAAGGTGCTCCAGAAGCTAAAATGAGAGCAAATTTTCTGTCAATTCACATTATCGTTCTCCGTCATGTGATAATGAAGTCTGACATTCTCAGCAAAACAAGTCCATCCAACAAGGGCAGAGACTGTCATTTGATTCCTTTGTGCTTTACTGCAGCTTCCCAGAGAGTTCTAAATAACAACTAGATCGCTAACAGCCTTACTATTGACGCAATTCAATTATGGCACACCTGAAGCCATCTTGATTGGAATAAACTAGTAACACTTAAAGCATTTATTTAAAAAAAAAGAAAATAAGGGGGATTTATTTTGTCATAGAAATTATGGTTAGTGCTATAGAAAGAAAAAATAGGACATGTTTTAAGTGAGATCTCAAATATCTTCCTGTTATATTTCAACAGGAGCAGCCTATCAGTTAATTGTTTTGTGTTCTACTGCAGCTTTCCAGAGTGTTCTAAAGAACAACTAGAGCGCTAACAGCCTTACTATTGACGCAATTATGGCACACCTGAAGCCATCTTGATTGGAATAAACTGGTAACACTTAAAACATTTAATTTAAAAAGGAATAAAATGAGGGGGGTCATTTTGTCCTAGAAATTATGGTTAGTGCTGTAGAAAGAAACATTAGGACATGCTTTAAGTGAGATCTCAAATATCTTCCTGTTATATTTCAACAGAAGCAGCCTGGCAGTTGATTCCTTTGTGTTCTACTGCAGCTACCCAGAGTGTTCTAAAGAACAACTAGAGCGCCAACAGTCTTACTTATGACAAACTTATGGCACACCTGAAGCCATCTTGATCGGAATAAACTGGTAACACTTAAAACATTTAATTTAAAAAGGAACAAAATAAGAGGTTTATTTTGTCATAGAAATTATGGTTAGTGCTGTAGAAAGAAAAATTAGGACATGTTTTGAGTGAGATCTCAAATATCTTCCTGTTATATTTCAACAGAAGCAACCTGTCAGTTGATTGCTTTGTGTCCTACTGCAGCGTCCCAGAGTGTTCTAAAGAACAACTAGAGCGCTAACAGCCTTGCTAATGACAAAAGTATCACACACCTGAAGCCATCTTGATTGGAATAAACTGGTAACACTTAAAACATTTAAATTAAAAAGGAATAAAATGAGGGGGTAATTTTGTCCTAGAAATTATGGTTAGGGCTGTAGAAAGAAAAATTAGGGTATGTTTTAAGAGAGATCTCAAATCCTCTTCTATTTAATTTGAAAATTCTGACATGCAGACTGAACAATCACTTTCAATACCAGCAGTAGACTTCCAGTTAACTCCCTGGTGAGCACTACCCGCTACACTACTCAAACACCACTGCACTACCCTAAACCGTAAAACTCTACCCCGCTGCACAAGCCCTTCTACTACACAAACACCACTGCACTACCCTAAACCCTAAAACACTACCCCCTACAGTACACAAACACCCCTGCGCTTCCCTAAACCCTAAAACACTACCCCCGCATGACCCCCTACACTACCCAAACACATCTGTACTACCCTAAACCATAATACACACCCACAGAATGTTATGTTATGTTATGTTAGTTTATTTCTTCTATAGCACACGGCTACTCCAGGGAGCATCCCGGCGCTTTGAATGACCCCCTACACTACCCAAACACCACTGCACTACCCTAAATCCAAATCTACCCCCAGCACGACCCTCTACACTATCCAAACACCACTGCACTACCCTAAACACTACCCCCTACACTACCCAAACACCTCTGTGCTACCCTAAACCCTACAACTCTACCCCCAGCACAACCCGCTACATTACCCATAACCCCACTGCGCTAACCCTAAACCCTAAAACACTAGCCCCAGCATGACCCCCTACACTAATCAAATACCACTGCGCTACCCTGGAGATGGAGAAGTGTGGCTCACTGGTTAGAGGAGGCATACCCTGAAGCAGAGGCCAGGGTTAAATTCCCGATGCGGCAGGGTCTTGAGCCCAATTGTCCACGGACTCGATAATTCTCGCTTCAGTGCCCACTCTAATCACGGGTTCACACTCTGCAACTCTGGGCATTAGCTTGCTTAATCTCCACAACGGCCCCCCGCGGCGGGATGCCTGGCTTTCACCCTGGGGATGCCCAGTACGGGTTATCTCACAGGGAAAAGCCAGGACGGGTTCCCAAGGCAAGCGCCGAGATGCCCTAGGGTAAGTCGAGCACTATATAAGAACATACACACATACATACATACATACCCTAAACCCTAAAACACTACCCCCAGCATGACCCCCTACTTTACCCAAACACCACTGCGCTTTCCTAAACCATAAGCACTACCCCAGCACGACTAGCCTAAACCTTAAAACACAACCTCCTACACTACACAAACACCACTGCACTACCATTAACCCTAAAACACTACCCCCAGCATTCCCCCATACACTACACAAACACCACTGCACTACCCTAAACCCTAAAACACTACCCCCTACACTACACAAACACCACTGTACTACCCTAAACCCTACAACACTACCCGAGCACGAACTCACAAACACTACCCAAATACCACTGCACTACCCTAAACCCTAAATCTACCCCAGCATGATCCCCTACACTACCCAAATACCACTGCACTACTCGAAACCCTAAAACACTACCCCCAACACGACACAAAGACCACTGCTCTACCCTCAACCTGAAAACACTACCCCCTGCATGACCCTCTACACTACACAAAAACCACTGCACTACCCTAAACCCTAAAACACTAACCCCTACACTACACAATTACCACTGCACTACCCTAAACCCTAAAACACTACCCCCAGCATGACCCCCTACACTACACAAACACCACTGTACTACCCTAAACCCTAAAACACTACCCCAGCACAAACCCACAAACACTACACAAATACCACTGCACTACCCTAAACCCTAAATCTATCCCCAGCACGACCCCGCCACTACCCAAACACCACTGCCCTACCGTAAACCCTAAAACACTACCCTATACACTACACGAACACCAGTGCAGTACCCTAAACCCTAAATCTACCCTCAGCATGACCCCCTACACTACCCATTCACCACTGCACTACCATAAACCCTAAAACACTACCCCAGCACGATCCCCTACACTACCCAAACACCATTGCACTACCCTAAACCTTCAATCTACCCCAGCACGACCCCTTACACTACCCAAACACCACTGTACTATCCTAAACGACTACCCCAGCATGACCCCCTACACTACACAAAAGCCACTGCACTACCCTAAACTCTAAATCTACCCCCAGCATGACCCCCCACACTACATAAAAAGCACTGCACTACCCTAAGCACTAAATCTACCCCCAGCACTACCCCATACACTACACAAACACCATTTCACTACTCTAAACCCTATATCACAACCCCCTGTGCGACCCCTACATTATACAAACACCTCTGCACTTCCCTAAACAGTAAAACACTACCCCCAGCACGACCCCCTACACTACCCAAACACCACTGCACTACCCTAACTTTAAATCTACCCCAGCACGTCCCCCTACACTACCCAAACACCACTACACTACCCAAGCATGACCCCCTACACTACACAAACACCACTGCACTACCCTAAACCCTAAATCTACCACCAGCACGACCACCTACACTACCCATTCACAGCTGCCCTACCCTAAACCCTGAAACACTACCAAAGCACGTCCCCTACACTACCCAAACACCATTGCACTACCCTAAACCTTAAATCTACCCCAGCACGACCCCCTATACTACCCAAACACCACTACACTACCCAAGCACGACCCCTTCCACTACAAAAACACCACTGCACTGCCCTAAACCCTAAATCTACCACCAGCACGATCACCTACAGTACCCATTCACCACTGCACTACCCTAAACCCTAAAACACTACCCCAGCACATCCCCTACACTACCCAAACACAACTGCACTACTCTAAACCCAAATCCACCCAGCATGACCCCCTACACTAATCAAACACCACTGTGCTACCCTAAACCCTAAAACACTACCCCCAGCATGACCCCCTACACTACCTAAACACCACTGCGCTTTCCTAAATCCTAAGCACTACCCCAGCATGACTAGCCGAAACCTTAAAACACAACCCCCTACACTACACAAACACCACGGCACTACCATTAACCCTAAAACACTACCCCCAGCATGCCCCCATACACTACACAAACACCACTGCACTACCCTAAACCCTAAAACACTACCCCATACACTACACAAAAACCACTGCACTACCCTAAAACCTAAAACACTACCCGAGCACGAACTCGCAAACACTACCCAAATACCACTGCACTACCCTAAACCCTAAATCTACCCCAGCATGATCCCCTACACTACCCAAATACCACTGCACTACTCTAAACCCTAAAACACTACCCCCTACACTACACAAAGACCACTGCACTACCCTCAACCTGAAAACACTACCCCCTGCATGACCCCCTACACTACACAAACACCACTGCACTACCCTAAACCCTAAAACACTACCCCTACACTACACAATTACCACTGTACTACCCTAAACCCTAAAACACTACCCCCAGCATGATCCCCCTACACTACACAAACACCACTGTACTACCCTAAACCCTAAAACACTACCCCCAGCACAAACCCACAAACACTACACAAATACCACTGCACTACCCTAAACCCATCCCCAGCACGACCCCCTAGAGTACCCAAACACCACTGTACTACCCTAAAAACTAAATCTACCCCAGCACGACCCTTACACTACCCAAACACCACTGCACTACCCTAAACCCTAAAACACTACCCCATACACTACACGAACACCAGTGCACTACCCTAAACCCTAAATCTACCCCCAGCATGACCCTCTACACTACCCATTCACCACTGCACTACCATAAACCCTAAAACACTATCCCCAGCACAACCCCCTACACTACCCAAACACCATTGCACTACCCTAAACCTTAAATCTACCCCAGCACGACTCCTTACACTACCCAAACACCACTGTACTATCCTAAACGACTACCCCAGTGTTGGACTTGGCCCTTCTGGCAGGTTCACCCCTAATCTTTTTGCTTTTAATATATGATCTGTGTTGATGATTTTCTGGTCTCTGCGCACTTTTTCCCTGTGTCCCAGAGTAAAGTGCGTGCATGTAGTTAGGCTGGCCGGCTCTCCCATAGGAATGCATTGGGAATGTGTGTGTCCCTGGTAGTTCCTGATGCGTGGGGAGTGCATGCTCGAATTTGGTATGTGCGAACTTGTGAGAATGAATGCTTCACAATGATGTATGTGGCATGAGTGTGTCTTGTGTAGAAATGCCACTTCTAGGACTTGGTATAATAATGCAAAATATGCCTGCCGTGTGATTGGCTGGAGCTGGCTGGTGAGCCTGGCTCCGGGAAGGCTGGATGGGTCTGCCCGGTGGTGAGTGTGGGATTAGCATGTTGATGGCTGGGGAGGAGTGCACCTGGTCCCTGATGGGGCTGGACTTTCCCCACACAATGCTGGCTCAACCCCCTGTGGTGCGACTGATGACCCTAGCCCTGCCAGTGAATGAAATGGGTGGTTGGGCCATCAAGGGGGCTCCAAAACCAGCTGCGACTGGTTTCTCCCCACCCTGCACCTACACACAAAGGAATTTACAGTTTAAGAAGGGGCTGTGTCCCCATACAATTTGTTCTGCTTTTGGATCCTAGCTGAGGGGGCTGCTGCTGTTGCTGGGGCCAGGAGGACCGCTGCTTGGCTTGTATCCCTACCTGGAGACCCAGTGAGCTGGCTCTGGGCCCAGCCTTGCCCCCCTGCCTGCCTCCAGACCTTGCTGGAGCTTTGCTTTTGGCCAGAGCGCCTGGAAGCGCTTTATTTCTCCCCTCAGCGCTAGGAGCGCTTTACTTATATTTCTAGTGCTGGGAGCGCTTTTCCTGTTGTCCCTAGCGCTTTCTTTTTAATTTGGCCCCGTTTCATTTTTTTATTTAATGGGTGCCACCCCGCTTTATTATTGATTCCTGAGGGAGCCTACCCCTCGTGTGTCCCCTCCGCATCACCGCCGCAGCCCGGGACAGCCGAAAATCGCCGCCCGGCCCGCGACCAGGAAGTCAGGCAGGCCGGGGGCGGGACAAGCGGACAACCAGAAGCAGGAAGTCCGGCCGGCTGAAGAGCACCAGCCGCCGTGCAGTGAGGCTCCCCGAGTGTGGGGAGAGAGAGCCCCAGTCCGCCTGGTAGTTCCCGCGCTGCCTGGAGAAGGAGAGGAGCGGCACCAGAGTAACCGCCGTAGGAGAGCCGGTGAGTGCAGGCGGGCGGGGGCCTCCTGATTGGAAGCAGAGCGGCCCCGGTTGATAGCGGGCCGCTCCACCGACTGGTGCAGTGTCTCTTGAGAGCCCGAGAGGCTCAGGTAGCATACCTTTGTGTTCGAGCCCCCGAGCGGGGCTCCGACGTAGCTAGGGGCCTTTGTTCTTCGAGCCCTGAGAGGCTCTTGCGCCCACATTTGTTTTCACGAGCATGCGAGGCTCGAGGCGCCATCCTGTGTTGCTTAGTCCCCCGTGAGGGACTCCCACGATGCCCGCATTTGCTCTTTGGGCCCCGAGATGCTCACAGCGCAATTTGAGATTTACAAGCCCCGCGAGGCTCGAGGGCCAGTTCCTGTGTTCAGAAGCCCCGAGGCTCCTCACAGCCCATATTTGTTTTGCGAGCCCGAGAGGCTCAGGGTGCCAGTTTGATTTACGAGCCCAGAGAGGCTCAAGGTGCCATTGTTTGTTTAGAGCCCAGAGAGGCTCTTGGGGGACACGAGGGTTGGTTTGAGCCCCGAGACTCCCACGCAGTACTTGCCCTCACCCTTGTTCTTGAGCCCACGAGGCTCCAACGTTGACCTCATCCGTATTTACAACTGTCCAGCACTTAGTGGACAGTTGCTACGTTTAGGCTTTGTGTTCTGTGCTGCCTGCGCAGCCTACCCTGACATTCAGACTCAGGGCATTTCAGCCCTTGCGAGGCCAGTTGGCCTGAGGGACAGTTCTAGTGTTGTGTTATGTGCACCCTGCGCATTGTGAGTTACTTGCTTATTTGATTCCTGCGCAAATGTTCTACCTGCACCTCTGAATGTGTTTTAATGCCTCATGTGCAATTGTTTATGTTTTATCCCCTTTGCTAGAAGTGACCTGCTTAGAGGATTGTTTATGTTATTACCTTTGCTAAATGTGACCTGCTTAGGTGATTGCTTAGGTTTCCTTCCCTTTGCTAAAAGTGACCTGCTTAGGTGATGGTTTTCCTTCTATAGGTCCTGATGATAAGGTCCTAGTTCCCTGCGTGATTTTCCTACAGTGTTTAGGGTTGCGTAGGAGGTATTTACCCTTACCAGTGATTACTGGTTGTGTGCTACATGTACTATTTTGGTGCTTCAGTCATTATATGTTTATGTGCTAAGTGTTATACCTACAAGTATTTTTTCTAACAAGTGCCTACCCCTGACAGTGGTCCATGTGGCCCTGTCCTGTACATAATCCCTTGTAAATTCTGCCCGTGCCTGTTGGCACATTGTAAAGTATGTGTGTTATCTAATGTGTTTTTGCTATAATACAAAGGCTATTTTTTATATAACCTTGTGTGGAGTTTCCTTTGTGGTGGCCCTTGGGTGTTGTTGCTGGGTGTGAGCGCAAACGCTTTAGACATCGCCTCCGAAATTAGCCATGCTGCTCGCGTAACGTTACCTAGAGGGTGAGCAGGGGTTATCTTGGTGTGTAACTCACTTGCCCTGACCTTAGACATGGTGATCTCTGACTGACTTTGGCGTGAGCCTTGGCCAGCCCGGGATCCCGGGTCAAACATTGGTGGCAAGCGGTGCGGATTGGACTTGTGTTTGCACTGTACCACAGTGGCGACAGGCCGCACTACAAAACTCTACATTTTTAGATAACCACATTTTGGGGAGATTGTTTTTTAGGTGAAATTCAGTATTGCTTCTCCTGAAAGGTCTCATTTTGTAATTGTGTCCAGTACCTTGTTCCCCGCCCTGCTCCCAGATTGGCACCTGTGTAGCTTATGGTCAGGTTGAGAAATCAGGGGTGGTAGAAACTGCCTTACCGAGGGGGTGTGTGTGTGTGAATGAGTGGTGTGTTACACTCAACAGAGGAATGCAAGTTATCCAAGATATGGAGCTTGCTGAATTTTTCAATTGTGTACTCCTGTTAAGCTCAGACCCCCAGGTTCCCTGTGTCAAACTTTTCTTGAGAACGTCCGCCAAAATGGAGCCTGCTTTTGATCTCTGTGGTCTTTTTAGATACAGTAGGTTAGAGCTGGTCAGATTCTGTGAAAAGGGAGGCATAGAGGTGAGTGAGTCAGATACTCAGTCCCAGCTTAGGGACAGCCTGATCCTATGGGAAAAGGATCAGTGGGATCGTGAGCACAGTGAGAGAGATAGGGCACGGGCCGCACGCCATGAGGGATGTGAGTCTGTGGGGAGCCCTGATGAATGTGAATTTGATGATGATGACAGTGAATGGGCACCAGCAGATAGTGAGGACCCCATAGATAGGGAGTCCCTTGCTGGGTCCAGTGTCAGTACCAGCGCCCGATCTCTTGTCCTGTCCCCAGAGGAGTGGTTGGATAGGAAGGAAGAGTGGGAGCATCAACTAGCGATGGAACAGCTCAGGTTAGAGCATGCCAAGCTAGAGGCTGAAAGGGCCTTGTTCAGGGAGAAGGTAACCCTAGAGAATAGGTTATCCCCTGAGTGAAGTTATGATTTTCTGGATTCCCCAGGGAGGGGTGAGTCCAGTGGTGGCAGCTATTTAAGTGTCAGTGTAGACAGTCCCACTCCCAGTTCCCCGAGTATAGTACCTGTTTCCCGAGAAGAGGAGTATCGGTTGAAGTTTAGGAACTTTAGGAAATTGCCTCACCAGTCTTGGGAAGATTTTCAGGGTGACTGTTGTGGAGCACTGTGGGCTTGGATACAGGTTCACACGGACAATGATTTTGACATATTGTTTGATATGGTTTTCAAGGAGCAGTTGCTCAGTGTTGTTTGTCCAGAGTTGACCCAGCACCTGTTGAGGTTAGAATGTTTTAGTCCTTGGGGCTTTGCAGAGGAAGCAGATCGCTGGGACAGTGCGAGAGGTTCTTTAGAGTCACTAGTGAGTGATTCCAACAATAGTGGGTCAGGTGTCCTCCAGCCCAGCGTGGTGGAGGAGGGTGAGAATAGCCCAGCTAGGTCCCAGTATAGTGAGGAGGGTGTAGGGGCTTACTGCCTGTCTCAGTGGAGCTGGGGTGAGTGTGAGACCGAGAGTCCCCAGACGCCCGAAGCCCTGCCTCAGAGCCTGGATTGTTTCTTTAGGGAACACCAGGGTGGGGACCTAAGCTTACCTGTTAGTTCACTTGAGGGAGATCTCCTAGTGTGTAGAGGACCTGGAGCATCTGTAAGCGGAGCTTCTATGGTTATAGAGGCTGGCAGTACTGCTCCAGTAGGGAGGGTACAGAAGTCCAGCGAAAAGAGTGATTGGGGGATAGTATGTGAGTCCCCAGAAGACCTGGAGTGCCAGGCAGTGATTCCACCAAAGGTTCGAGACCGGAGGTTGGTGGTCCAGGTTCAGGATTCGCCTGACCTGAAGGGTGGGAATACTGTAATCAGTGTCCTGACCAGTTCTTCCTCCAGAAGTACCCCCCGGTTGGGAGGGAGCAGGACTCTGGAAGGGGGTGCAGAGGGTGGGAGAGCCCACCTCTGACCCCGGTACCACCTAAGGGGTTAAACCCTAGGTTGGGAGAATGGTGTTTAGAGGGTACCCCTCGCAGGAGGAGGAGGAACACTAGGAGAAGAGGTAGAGGGGGGAGAGCCTTCCCTGAGACTCTTGGTCCACCTAAGGTTGTCGACCCTAGGCTGGAGAGCCAGTGGCAGTCTAGCCCTGTCTTGCGGGCAGGAAGAGTGGAGAATGGCTATTATGTGCCAGGAGTTACTACCCCCCACTTTGTGAGTAGGCAGGAACCAGTGGCACCTGGGTGGCCTAGGGCCTGGTCCTGGCCGAGGGCAGCTGGAGAGTACCAGTGGGGTAGCCCAGTTAGTCCCTACAGTAGTTTGAGAAAGAACACAACAGGTGATGGACCGAATGTGGATCATTGTCACACACTCAACCCAGTCCAAAGATCTGGGCCCAAATCCATCGTTTTTTTGCACTCCACACCACCCTGGGTTAGACAATGGCGATATGCAAATCAGCTCTGACCCTGTGCCCCATGGGAACAGTCCAGTCCGAACTACAAAAGCCATGTCCTTCCCAGAACGGAATCAAGCATCCGAGGACCGGACCGGTTTCGAGGTAACCCCAGGGGTTCACCGCGGCGTAAAACAGGAGGGTGTCCCTGCAGTTGCGGGCCCGCGTCCGTGTTTTATCGCCCCAAGCAGGGAAGCCCATCACGGTGGTGATTGGTCTGCCCTGCGTTTTGGCTGGAAGGGGGTTGTGTTGGACTTGGCCCTTCTGGCAGGTTCACCCCTAATCTTTTTGCTTTTAATATATGATCTGTGTTTATGATTTTCTGGTCTCTGCGCACTTTTTCCCTGTGTCCCAGAGTAAAGTGAGTGCATGTAGTTAGGCTGGACGGCTCTCCCATAGGAATGCATGGGAACTGTGTGTGTCCCTGGTAGTTCCTGATGCGTGGGGAGTGCAGGCTCGAATTTGGTATGTGCGAACTTGTGAGAATGAATGCTTTGCAATGATGTATGTGGCATGAGTGTGTCTTGTGTAGAAATGCCACTTCTAGGACTTGGTATATTAATGTAAAATATGCCTGCCGTGTGATTGGCTGGAGCTGGCTGGTGAGCCTGGCTCCAGGAAGGCTGGATGGGTCTGCCCGGTGGTGAGTGTGAGATTAGCATGTTGATGGCTGGGGAGGAGTGCACCTGGTCCCTGATGGGGCTGGACTTTCCCCACACAATGCTGGCTCCACCACCTGTGGTGCGACTTATGGCCCAACCACCCATTTCATTCACTGGCAGGGCTAGGGTCATCAAGGGGGCTCCAAAACCAGCTGTGACTGGTTTCTCCACCACCCTGCACCTACACACAAAGGAATTTACAGTATAAGAAGGGGCTGTGTCCCCATACAATTTGTTCTGCTTTTGGATCCTAGCTGAGGGGGCTGCTGCTGTTGCTGAGGCCAGGAGGACCACCACTTGGCTTGTCTCCCTGCCTGGAGACCCAGTGAGCTGGCTCTGGGCCCAGCCTTGCCCCCTGCCTGCCTCCAGACCTTGCTGCAGCTTTGCTTTTGGCCAGAGCGCCTGGAAGCGCTTTATTTCTCCCCTCAGCGCTGGGAGCGCTTTACTTATATTTCTAGCGCTGGGAGCGCTTTTCCTGTGGTCCCTAGCGCTTAGGAGCGCTTTCTTTTTAATTTGGCCCCGTTTTTTTAAATTTTGCCCCGTTTTATTTATTTATTTAACGGGTGCCACCCCGCTTTATTATTGATTCCTGAGGGAGCCTACCCCTCGTGTGTTCCCTCCGCATCACTGCCGCAGCCCGGGACAGCCGAAAATCCCCGCCCGGCCCGCGACCAGGAAGTCAGGCAGGCCGGGGTGGGACAACCGGAAGCAGGAAGTCCGGCCGGCTGAAGAGCACCGGCCGCTGTGCAGCGTGGCTCCCCGAGTGTGGAGAGAGAGCCCCAGTCCGCATGGTAGTGCCCGCGCTGCCTGGAGAAGGAGAGGAGCCCCGCCCGCGGCACCAGAGTAACTGCCGCAGGAGAGCCGGTGAGTGCAGGAGGGCGGGGGCCTCCCGATTGGAAGCAGAGCGTCCCCGGTTGATAGCGGGCCGCTCCACCGACTGGAGCAGTGTCTCTTGAGAGCCTGAGAGGCTCAGGTAGCATACCTTTGTGTTCGAGCCCCCGAGCGGGGCTCCTACGTAGCTGGGGGCCTTTGTTCTTCGAGCCCTGAGAGGCTCTTGCGCCCACATTTGTTTTCACGAGCCTGCGAGGCTCGAGGCGCCATCCTGTGTTGCTGAGTCCCCCGTAAGGGACTCCCACGATGCCCGCATTTGTTCTTCGAGCCCCGAGAGGCTCACAGAGCAATTTGAGATTTACGAGCCCCGCGAGGCTCGAGGGCCAGTTCCTGTGTTCAGAAGCCCCTATGGCTCCTCACAGCCCATATTTGTTTTGCGAACCCAAGAGGCTCAGGGTGCCAGTTCGATTTACGAGCCCAGAGAGGCTCAAGGTGCCATTGTTTGTTTAGAGCCCAGAGAGGCTCTTGGGGGACACAAGGGTTGGTTAGAGCCCCGAGGCTCCCACGCAGTACTTGCCCTCACCCTTGTTCTTTAGCCCACGAGGCTCCAACGTTGACCTCATCCGTATTTACAACTGTCCAGCACTTAGTGGACAGTTGCTACGTTTAGGCTTTGTGTTCTGTGCTGCCTGGGCAGCCTACCCTGACATTCGGACTCGGGGCATTTCAGCCCTTGCGAGGCCAGTTGGCCTGAGGGACAGTTCTAGTGTTGTGTTATGTGCACCCTGCGCATTGTGAGTTACTTGCTTATTTGATTTGAGTGGAGAAGTGTGGCTCACTGGTTAGAAGCGGCAGACCCTGAAGCAGAAGTCGGCCCGGGACCAGGGTTCAATTCCCGACGCGGCAGGGTCTTGGGTCAATGTCCACGGACTCGATAATTCTCGCCTAGGTGCCTACGCTAACCATGGGTCCCACTCTGAAACTCTGGGCAATAGCTTGCTTAATCTCCACAACGGCCCCAGCAGCGCCGGGGATGCCTGACTTCACCTTGGGGATGCCCTCTCACAGGGAAAGCCAGGACGGGTTCCCCAACGGTATACAGCGCCAGGACACCACGTAACGAGGTAACAGTGCGCTTTACAAGTATACATACATTACATTACATTACATTCCTGCGCAAATGTTCTACCTGCACCTCTGAATGTGTTTTAATGCCTCATGTGCAATTGTTTATGTTTTATCCCCTTTGCTAGAAGTGACCTGCTTAGAGGATTGTTTAGGTTTTCTTCACTTTGCTAAAAGTGACCAGCTTAGGTGATGGTTTTCCTTTTATAGGTCCTGATGATAAGGTCCTAGTTCCCTGCGTGATTTTCCTACAGTGTTTAGGGTTGCGTAGGAGGTATTTACCCTTACCAGTGATTACTGGTTGTGTGCTACATGTACTATTTTGGTGCTACAGTCATTATATGTTTATGTGCTAAGTGTTATACCTACAAGTATTATTTCTAACAAGTGCCTACCCCTGACAGTGGTCCATGTGGCCCTGTCCTGTACATAATCCCTTGTAAATTCTGCCCGTGCCTGTTGGCACATTGTAAAGTATGTGCGTTATCTAACGTGTTTTTGCTATAATACAAAGGCTATTTTTTATATAACCTTGTGTGGAGTTTCCTTTGTGGTGGGCCTTGGGTGTTGTTGCTGGGTGCGCATGCAAACGCTTTACACATCGCCTCCGAGATTAGCCTTGCTGCTCGGGTCACGTTGCCTAGATGGTGAGCATGGTTATCTTGGTGTGTAACTCCCTTGCCCTGACCTTAGACATGGTGATCTCTGACTGACTTTGGCGGGAGCCTTGGCCAGCCCGGGCTACCCCCAGCATGACCCCCCACACTACATAAAAACCACTGCACTACCCTAAACACTAAATCTACCCCCAGCACTACCCCATACACTACACAAACACCATTGCACTACTCTAAACCCTATATCACAACCCCCTGTGCGACCCCTACATTATACAAACACCACTATACTTCCCTAAACAGTAAAACACAACCCCCAGCACGACCACCTACACTACCCAAACACCACTGCACCACCCTAACCTTAAATCTACCCCAGCACGGCCTCCTACACTACCCAAACACCACTACACTACCCAAGCACGACCCCCTACACTACACAAACACCACTGCACTACCCTAAACCCTAAATCTACCACCAGCACGGCCACCTACACTACCCATTCACCACTGCACCACCCTAAACCCTAAAACACTACTTGAGCACGTCCCCTACACTACACAAACACCACTGCACTACCCTAAACTCTAAATCTACCCCCAGCACGACCCCCTACACTACATAAACACCACTGCACTACCCTAAACCCTAAATCTATCCCCCGAACGACCCCCTACACTACACAAACACCATTGCACTACCCTAAACCCTAAAACACAACCCCCTACACTACACAAACACCACTGCACTGCCCTAAACCTTAAAACCCTAACCCCAGCATGACCCCCTACACTACACAAACACCATTGCACTACCCTAAACCTTAAATATACCACAGCACGACACCTTACACTACCCAAACACCACTGCACTACCCTAAATCCTAAAACACTACTCCCTACACTACACAAACACCACTGCACTACCCTAAACCCTAAAACACTACCTGCAGCATGACCCCCTACACTACCCAAATACCACTGCGCTACCCTAAACCCTAAAACACTACCCCAGCATGAACCCCTACGCTACCCTAAACCCTAAAACACTACCCCAGCACGACCCTCTACACTACACAAATACCACTGCACTACCCTAAACCCTAAAACACTACCCCAGCACGACTCGCTACATGATGAGGAATTTATGCAGTGCCTTGTTTCGTATCCTCCTTTACAAAGATGTCTGTTTGCAGTTTCACAGTTTCGCTTTTAGCATAGTTTGTTTCCGTGCCTCTAGACTGAAGATAAGTATTTCACTAGAGCGATGTCACATAATTGAGCCCTCCATCAAAGACCAATGAAAGTGCCTAAGTCCTTTTTCAAAGGTGTGTCATGGATATTTCTGCAGGCAGTTTGTGCAAATGTAGAAATTATTCAGAACATGCTAAGCAGTAGCACAGTTGAACTCTGATAAATTGCTCGCCACTTAAACGGTAAGGCAGGTGTAAAAAGGGGCGTGGCCTCAGAGCACCTCTCTGAAACGCAACTCTGTGGAGGTACCGGGTGGACTAGTTGGACCCCAGGGACCCTGAAGATTCAAGGGGACTTAATCCCCCAACTTAAAACACCCCACGGGCGCGTTTGCACAGTGGTGAAGGAAGGGGGCTGGGCCTGAAGTGACATATGTGCAAACACGCCCTGTGGCACGTTGTAAGTTGGACCCTAGGGACCCTCATGATTCAAAGGGACTTAATCCCCCAACTTAAAACGTGCCACGTGGTGTGTTTCCTCAGTGGTGAAGGGAGGGGGTGGGCCTGAAGTGCTGGGTGCAAACACGCCCTGTGGCGCCTTTTAAGTTGGGGAATTAATTCCCCTTCAATACTGAGGGCCCCTGGGAGCCAACTAGCCCACCAGGTACCTCCAGTAAGTGCCAGAGGCCTGCATTGCAGAGAGTTGGTCAAGATCACACCCCTTTTACACCTCTGCAATGCAGCTGTGTGGCGCTTACTGGAGGTTCCTGGTTGGCTAGTTGCACCCAGGGACTGTCAGGATTCAAGGGGACTTAATCTCCCAACTTAAAATGGCCACAGGGTGTGTTTGCACACATGTCTCCTCAGGCCCCCCTTCCTTCATCACTGTGCAAACCCGCCCCACAGCATGTTTTAAGAAGTAGTTTTAATCCCCCTGCCCTATTATGTACTAGACTGTCCTTATGCCCCAGAAATGGCAGTGCTGTACATGGCGCAATACGAAATGAAAGTTGTTGAAAGGAATAACCCTTTTTCGGAAAATATTGTCCAGTGGTTGCGCTATATAGATGACGTCTGGCTCCTGTGGCAGGGGAGCCAGACCGACCTATTGGCGTTCCACAGTTGGATTAATGAGAGACATAGAGACATTAAGTTCTCATTGGAGTCAAGCACCACCCGCATGACATTCTTGGATGTCGAATTAGGTTGCACTGAAGGGTGCCTCAAAACCTCCCTGTTCAAAAAAGCCACGGACAAAAATACAATTCTGCACCATAAAAGCCATCATCCGAGGAATCTGAAAGCTAATCTTCCTTATGGGCAACTGCTACGAATACGTAGGAATTGTACCGAAATAAAAGACTACGACAGCCATGCACAGACCTTCTGTGAAGAAATGAAGCACAGAGGATATCCCAAAAAGCTTCTTAAGCATTCATATAAAAGGGCCCGATTTACACCACAGGATTGCCTTTTCGAAACTAGGGAGAAAAAAGAATTGGATCGTCCGGTCTGTGTAACCACCTTCGGACCAGACACGCATAAAATGCGCCAAACAGTGCTGAAGAATTGGCACCTTTTGGAGGGGTTAGAATGTCCATTCCCCCGCCCTATATTCGCTTACAAAAAGAATAAAAGCGTAGGGCAACAAATCGTCCGCGCAGACATTTCACTACCAAAACAGAAACATGACCTTTTGTCCCTTTGGAATATCAAACCATTGGAAGGACATCACAGATGTGGTAACTGTGTTGCATGTGCAAACACTGTAGAGGGCAAGGAATTCCAGCACATGCATGTGAAATGGAAACATTCCACTTTCTCCAATTGCAAGACTAAAAACGTAGTTAAGTTATCATTTGCCCGTGCGACAAGATCTATATCGGGAAAACAAACCAGCAAGTCAATGCACGCATAGGCCAGCACAAATCCCTCCTAAAAAGGAAAGTACTCACCGCCCCTATGGTTGAGCACTTCATTGAAAAAGCACATACTGACAATGATTTTAAATGGTCTGTACTGTTCACGATAAACAATACACAGTGCCCCCTTGATGTTGACAAGGTGTTGTTGCAAAAAGAAGCCTACCTTATCTTAAAATTCAATTCTACCCTCACTGGGTTAAACAGTATGTCTGAATTAGCCAGAGTGTGATAGCGTCTGCAAGTTGGACCACTGAATCTTTCACATCTGATGATAAATGCGTCTGGCCATACAGCTGCTGCCTAAATAATTTAATATCCTGACCAACATCTACTTTCTGTCGTGCTCATTAAATCTAAGGTGTTTCACTAAAAATAAAAAAGAACTACATCTCCCAGAATTCTAGGGTACTCCACTCGCACCCATAATTCAATTCCAAAATGGACCCGATGGGTCCTTCTCTCAACCAGACGGCTCCCGACTGAATGCGGAAGCTGAGGACTGCGCGCTCGGCAAGAACCCACTGAACAAGTAAGCATTTGTCCGATCACCCTTTACCAACCGCCCTTCTGAGTCCCTATGCGAGATAGTAATTTTTTCTTTCCTCGCGTTTACTCACTAACAGCGCACAGCGTTTACAACTAGGACCTCTGTCCACACATAATCCCTAACAGAGATCGAGGTTGCAACGGAGACCAAGAATTAAAGGTACGATGCACTTGTCAAGTTTTTCTAACTTATTTTGTGCTAAAAACAAACGTCCTCGCCAAGTCATGTTTACTTTGAGTGCTACGAAGTAAACGCCAATCGAGCTTGACACATATCTGTTTCTACAGATAAATCAACTACGTGTAGACCGCGAGTGACACGATAACCCGAGCAGGACTCCATAACAATAGCAATGAGGTACGTTATCTCCTTAAGTCACAGTCACTATGAGCTCGCAATGCTTTACATGCTAAAACGTAACTGACAGTGATAGCCGTGTTTTTAAATTTAGGAGCAGCAGCTGATAAATATGGCCACACGAGTGGACTAAACACCACTCTTCCCCCCCCCCCCCCCCCACCTCCCTGGTTGGGAAGCCTGAGAATACACCGCTTCTCTTCTAAGGAACACAGGTACATTTTGGCATGCAATAAGTTTTTTTAAATAAAGCAGCGACAAGCCCTTTAGACTTTCCACTAAAAGTCATCATTCTCTACATCCCATACAGATACTCATAAGGCCCTGATGAGAGTTCGGGAACCATTTGGCCCTAACTCGAAACGCGTCGGCAATTCAACAGGAACAGAATACGATATTGAGTACACATTAGGATTAATGAAATAGTTCTCAATGTTCCTGGGCATTTGACGTTGTCTTATGACAAGCGATGAAATTTATATTTGTTTCTTTTTTGGTAAATGTTGATTGTTTTGTGTAAATATTTGTTGGATGTTTTTCTTCCAAAAATGTTTTCATTTTGTGAATAATTCCTTTGTTCTATATGTAATGTTTATAAATGTATGAAATGTACACACAAATGCCACATGATAAGGTGTATCCCCTTTTTTCTGCCTAAAGCACGTTTTTGATATTTTGCAAAAAATAAAAATCAAGTGGTATAAATCAAAGTACCAGATCGAACAAAACTGAGTAGGTGTTTGGTCTTGATTAGATTAATTCTATTATAATTAATAAGGAGGGGCAGGCAAATGTTGTTGTTTTTCTCTATTATGTACTAGGGCCTTACAGAGGAGGTCATGCTAATCACATGGGTACCCCAACGCATAGTGTTCCCTAGTGTATCTAGGTGTTTTCACTGTATTTTAAGTATATTTTGGCATACCACTGGCTCTAGGCCTGGTTAGCCAGAATCAGTTACCACCAGTACCTGTCTGATAAAGTTGTGGGCACAGGATGATTTTGTAACAAGGCCTCTTACTGCTCCTCTATTGGTTCTTTCTGCACATGTCTTGCTTCTTCCTGCACTTATCTTCGTCTTTGTGGACTTCTGTTGCTTCTTTCTGCATTTCTTTTGCTTCTTTCTGTGTGTTTTTCTTCTTTCTTCACATGTCCTACCTTTCTAGGCATCGCTAGATATTAGCATTTGAAAAACCTTTAAAATTCACTGAAAAAACTAAGATTACAAGCACACTATAGTTAGACATTAGCATTTTAAAAAAAACTTTGAAATTCACTGAAAAAAACATAGGTTTCATGCATGTTATAGATAGAAATTAGCAGTTAAAAAAACCTTAGAAATTCACTGAAAAAACCATAGGTTTCAGGGGTGTTCTAGTTAGCTGGACATTTCACTCATACAAAACCATAGATATTCCTCCATTATAGTTAGTTCTTCTAACTATAACTTGCGCCCCTGCAATGCACTGCTGATGACGTCACATATTACATCACTCATGACATGGCCAGTGACATCACTGATGACATCTCAAATGACATCACTGATGATATCACTGATGACATCACTGATGACATCTCAAATTACATCACTGATGACATCATCCATGTGATAAATTGATGCATCTTCTCACACCCTAATATAACCTTTGATTAAGCATGGGCGGAAAATCCGTTCCGCTCGCGGATTTTGCGGATTTTCGGTAAATTCGCGATCCGCGAACGCTCGCGAATTTACCGAAAATCCGCAAATTCGCACCCAGCGGATTTTTTTTCTTGGTGATACAATTTTGCGGCGTGCGGCGTAATTTCGCAATTGCAAACATGTAGGTGCGGCGGGCAGCAACAATCTCACACTCGCGAAATTACAAAATTTGCAATTCTGCACAAGAAATCCCCTAGCTAGCAGCATAGACCTTCTGAAAATGATGATTTTTATCAGAATAACTCCTCAGGTTGACATTTGCCTGCCCTTTTTGGATTTGAGGTCTTTTGACTTTCTTTGGATCACTTTTGGATTAGAAATCAACTTTCACAAGTAAGTTTGTTTGGGGCATTACATTTGCGGTTCTGCAGAAAAATGAGTTTTGCTAAACTGAAAGCACTCAGCAGGTGCAAAAGTTCAAATTCATCATTAGTAACCATTCCCTGTAGTGCTTCCTGACTGGGGCCCCTCCAGAGTTCAGTTGCTAGTTGCAACAATTGTATGACCCTGCTCTGACCCTCACAGCAGGATCATAGAATAGCTACAAGTAGGCCACAAAGGTCCTGGAAAAAAAAATTGCACAGCAACAGAAAGCAAATTACAGATAAGGAAGCACATGCCAGACTGGAATTTTAAAACAGTGACACATTAATAAGTCAACCCCAAATTAATTTATGTCAGTTGAAGCAGGGCAGGTGTGCTTGCTTTTTCCCCCCATAATCTACAGTGATGATGATGAACCAGAGGGTGGCATTGATGTACCAGAGGGTGGCATGGGTGAAACAGAGGGTGGCAGTGTTGAAATAGAGGGTGCTGTGTACCTGTGATGATGAACCAGACGTAGAAACCACATAGTCGCGACCGTTGCATGCCGACAAGTAAGTTCGCAATTGCGAACTAGTACAAATTCCTCGCGAACTGGCAGAAACCCTTGCGAACACTATAAAAACAAAAAAATCCACAAATTCGCGAGAATTCGCGGATTTTGCGGATTGCGAGTTCGCAAACTCCAGATTCGCAAAATTCACCCATGCTTACCTTTGATACACCCACTCTAAATTATAGACTGCCATTCTCAAAACCATAGACACTCCAGCAGCAATAACTACATACACACTCACTGATTCTTAGGTTTACACACACATCCACTCACTCACCTGTACAGTCACTCGTACTTATGGTCACTCAGTACAGGACAGGACTATCATATGCACTCATACACCTATATAAACACTCACACACCACCACTCATCCATAGAGGTACTCACACACCTAGCCAGTCATGCAAGTAATTAATCACACTGCCATTTACTCACCTATACAGTTATACACACACCAGCTCAAATACTCATACAAATACTAGCACATTCTTACGCTCTTATACAATCACTGATACACCCATCCATGCAGCCACTCTCAGAATCACACACTCTCACTTATAGCCATTTATATACTCCAACACACATATATACTGCCTTTCACATATGTAGTTACTCACACATGTACCACTGAGATATACATTCACTCACTAACATGGCCATACACACAGTCACCCACCCATACAGTCAATCACAGATGCACTCTTGAAACCATGCACCCAGTGAATCACCCACTCAAACATCTATGCACAGAGTCATACACACCCCACCAACATAAACACTCAGGCACCCATACAGATACTCAGACAACCAATCAATAACACATATAGACACTCATGTAGCTATTCACAAACCAGTGTAGCCAGTTACACACCAACAGACAGACGGATACAGACATTCACAAAGTTTAGTCACTAACCCATGCATTCAGTAAGATACATTTAATCTGTGTAGGGTGTATGGTTGGTAGTGTATTGCTTTTGTTTTGATCCTGAGTAGGAAGTTTTTCAATGTCATGCTTGAGAACCACCGAAGGTGCGGTTATCATGTTATGGGACAAAGTGCTGACCAATGTGATGGATGAAGAAGTGAAAGTACACAGTTTATGGTTTTCAGTAAGCAGGCCCCTTTGTGGTATTTCTTATTTTTGTAGTCAACTTAGCCAATTACTGCACCTGGGTCATCTATTCTGAGTTATTTCTTTTAAAGTTAATGATTCTGAGCATGCATAGGTTGGTGGCAGTAATGGTTCAGACATCTGCTGGGATTGAGTTTCTTACTATCATGCCATAACTGTTTGCAATTGTGGGATGTCAAAAGCATCATAGTATGAAGCTAGCTGAGACACACAGTGGTGGAATAAATTGAAGTCTTCCATTGGCCACAGGCGGCTTGTGGCAGATCTCTTCAGTTATTTCTTGCCAGTTCAGTCGGTAATGGATGGTTTATTACTGTGGACTAGTACAGTGCTGGGTGATGGACATGAAACATAGTAGTTTTGTCTTATGCAAGTATTAGAGTGTCATGCAGTATAAGGAAATTATTATGCAGTCAGTATGAATTACAGTTGACTGCCCAACCACTGCAAAATCATGCATTGGTTGGCAGTATTAGTAGATGAACTATAGGAGATTAGGTATTGTTAGGCTGCCGGTCCATGACTTTAAATGTATAGCTTGTGATCTTTGAAATGAGGTGTGGGCAATTTGCAGAAATAAAATAACATTTAAGGGAAACATCCATGTGACTTAAAGTGGGCTGTGCTTGGAGAGAGGAGGTAGAAGATGGAATTTAAGGAGAAAGTAATTTGAAAGATACTGGAGAGTCAACAATTGGCAGTTTTAAGTCCAAGTCAGTTTTCATGCAGGGTTTTTAGGAACATTGTTGATGCTTTTTGAGACAGCTTTTTGAGCAGAAAGAAATAACATTGTTTGTGTGTGTTGCAATATCATTTTAGTTCCAGAGAACACCGGTACACACACTTACCTCCATCACCCATGGGTTCATGAAATTAAGATAAATATGTTTTCACTTTCCCATATAACCGATTATTGAAAAAAGTAACACAGAAATGTTCTACTTTAAATGATTGCGCCAGAGACGTTCATCCCCATTCCATCTAATGATCAGGACGGAATGAAGGAGGACAGAGTCCATTACAGCAGACTTTGTGTGAGGCAGCCCTTCTCAGGGCAGGTAGAACTGGGACTGGCTCTAATCACGAGGACCCACAACATAGGCACAATGAAGTGCAAGATCTTGCATCTGGCTGGTGTTCAGACTTTCTGTAGCAGTAAGCAGACACAAAAAGGAAAGAATATGCCTATAAACTTTCTCCCAATTTTCACACCACCGACAAAACCTGCCTTGCTCAGAAAATCAAGTAATTAGCCACCCCCTCCTATTTAGGCCCCCACTGAATTTCTAGGGAAGCCCTGTCTCCATTCATTCTCACTCTGTGGCTGGCCTCCACCCTCAAGTGAAAAGAATGGAGACAAAACACTTACACTGTTGGGGGAGGTGATTGCATTTGTATGTCTTGAAGGAAGGTAATACAGCTTACTAATTTGGTAAGATTTGTATAATGAAAATGTGGAAATTAACACTTCACACTAAGAGCTTGATAAGAACAAAAGCGTGTTCATCCATTACAGCACATTCTGATGCATTAAGTGCCAAGAACCTCATGTACAACCAAGTAGAGAATTAGAGTATATACACATACGTAGAGCAAGATTTAAAACAATTATTATTACAATATTTTCATTATTATTAAATGGTGCTTCGGGCCATACAGAAAGAAGGGTCATATCATATGGAAAAGTATTTTACTTTCCGAACCACGACGCTCAGACCAATCACAACGCTGCATTGCAAGTGTGATACCCCTCCAGTGGTCTTGGTTTTCGCAAACATAGATTGCAAGTGTGGTTCCAGCAGCTTGGCGTATTCTTTGTAGAACTGGACAGTGAGGCAGTTCAACCCCAGGGTCTTGCCACTAGGAATGCTCCTAATCATGTGGATAATACCACCCACATCGAACGGGACATCAAGGTACTGTCTGTGTGTGCTGTCTAGCCACAACAATTGTATTGTACCAATTGCTCTGGTATTTCACTAGGGACAACAGTCAAGGTGGACTTATATTATGTTGCATAGTAACGTGTCATCACATCCATTACCTCCCTGGTAGAATGGCAGTGTCGACTGTCAGCGTCTAACAAATCAGTAACATGGGCCTGCCATGGGAGGTTCTGAGTAAGGACACAGGGGTTTTCCTGGCTTTATCACTCTCCCATACCGCTTAGTGGGCCTCTCCCTTAGCATGTTCCTGATATTCACCAGTACATAATGTGTGGCATAATAGTGAACCTCCAAATCTGGCAGTGCACACTTGAGGTGTACGAGACAGGCCTTAATTTCATGCAGAATTCCCGTCTGTTTGGACATGCAGATTCCACACACATAGGGCTTAAAGGCCTCCCATACCACCTCAGGGGAGTGTTGAGAGTGCACATTACGGGAAAAATATTCGGCAATAGCAGCATTATTTTCAGAGTTGAAGATCAGATCTCCTAGAGCATTCGGAGAGAGTCTCCACAAGAAGGATCTATTTCCTGCCTCCACCAAATGCAACACAAGTACTACTGGGGTATGGTTTGAAAGCATCTGTGACAAGTGTTCTACTCTATGGGCTAAGGAAGCAGCATTTTGTTTATGTTAACCAGTAATCAATGCGTGACCATGCATTATGTGAGGTCATTATCCAAGTGTCCAAAAGGAACTCCGGGGGCCTTATTTATGGGCTTTTGATGAAGGGCAGCACCGCAGGCCACCCAATTGTGCTACCCTACTGCAAAAGGAAAGGGCTGGAATGTGCTGTATCTGTATGATGCGGTGCATTCCTGTCCTTCTCCCCTGTGCAGGCACACAATGGGCTGCTGCACCTTTGCACCATGGGGCAAGAGGCCTGCATTGCATTGATTGATTTAGTGCAGGAAGGGACCCTTTCTGCACAAATTCAATCATTTGGGCGCTTTCCATTTTCTATGTGTGCTGCAGAATGCAGCACACATAGAAAAATGAAACCACAAGGAGACATTTTTTTATTTCTATTTGTTGCACCTCCCTAACGCCACCCCGGGATGGCACCAGGTTCTGACACATTCCCAGCTTTACGATGCCTCGTAAATCTGGGAATGTGTCAGGTTTCATTGGTGTTGTGTGGGAACACCCACAGCAACACCCATGGAACGCCCCTTTCACGCAGTTTTCTGCGTTAAAGGGGCACATATTTCGAAGGCCATGAAAAGCGATGTAGTGTGGCTTTATGTGGCTTATAAATATGCTGAGGGACATTGCGCCACCGGAACTTTAAAAAAGGTACGTTCAGGGGCTGCAAAAGTGCCAATAGGTCTTCATAAATGAGGCCCCGGGTGTCTTTCCCGACACATATCAACCAGGTCATAGTCAGAAACTATGATGTGCAGCTGCGTGGCCCCGAGCAGGTGGGGTCTCCAGTCCAACCAGGATTTATCCATCTTGAGATGTAGCATAGTGTTTTTTGTCCTTACTCATATTATTGTAGGGCATCCCAGTCCCAGCACCTGGTGCCACTGAGTGAGGAAAAACTCTGGGCAATTAACATTATACGCACACCAGAGTGACCGCTTTGCCCTCCAAAATGCATGTAACATTAAATACCACCCCTCCATCACACCCCTTTTGTGACCCTCCTAGCATAAGCTGAGTACGTGGCTTTATGTACTTCACCAAACAATCCAGCCTGCTCACAGTCTGTTGCAAGACAACTCAGTGAGGTGGAGCTCCTGTATGAAGCCAATATCCACCCTGTATGCTGGAACCAAACAAGCAGCAATGTGCTGATTTGTGGATCTCCTATACCTTAAATATTGCACAACATCAGCGTGATGATAGCCATTGCAATTCTGCAGCCCAGTAGGTTTAGGGGGTCACTCCATGCCTGGCAAACAAAGCTAGGAAAACGGTAGGGGCAGCAGCAACAGCGTAGCAGTGTTCACAAGGAACTTATTGTACTATATTTCCAAATGGGCATCCTTTTATGTACCAATAACCATCTTTACAAGTTTTTCTACTGCACTGTTTATACCGCACAGGTTTGGCTATGGTTATTTCACTGGGGCTCATTATTCACCTTTAAATACATAAATGTATATAATGTTAATATACTGACAGGAAATATTTTTCTTATGCTCTTTTTTGTGTAAAAATTTGTAAAATTTACTATGCAATATTAAATAACACTCACTTTGGCTAAAGTGAGGTGGATAAAAATTTCTGTCCTGTGGGTTTTAAAGTAAAAACTGCCTAAATATTGATAGGCCTTATTGAACTAGGGCCTTGTTCTATTATTGTTCACAATTTTTGTTTATGTCAAGCAGGATACATTAATTGCTAGTGCTAGGACCCCAGGATTCTGGGCGGACTCAGTGAAAGAATCACTTGACTACTTGAAAGGTGTTAAGGTGTGGTTATTAACAGTTATGAGATAATGAGAAGTTTCAGTTGAATGTTGTACTCTGATAAATAAAGACATCACTTACAAGCTCTGTGTGTGGCGTGTTCATTTTGCATGCTCTTGTGCCAGTGAGAAAGCAACATCTGGTGATGCGCAGGGGATACATGCCCCAAAGAAACAAGCCTGCTCTCACTGAGAGTTTGTAACATACAAACTGCTTGTGCGTACCACGTGTGCCCCAACCAGTGTAAAGGAGTCTACAGTTGATGTAAGTGGAGTTCAATCCTTACTCTAGCCTGTACAAGACCTCGTGAAAAAGTTGAGGGTCCATCAGAGAAGCACTGTTGGAAAAGCCCACCAAGACTTGCAGGACAGGCCGAAGAAAAAATATTGTGTTGCGCCATAACACCAAGCCATCATTCACACAAAGCTAATGCTAAAGGCAGCGACAACCCAGTACGACGTGAAAGGCAGTGACAACCAGGTACAACATAAAAGGCAGCAACAACCAGATATAATGCCAAAAGGAAGCGAAAAACCAGGTACCAACAGTGAAATTTACTCATCGGCCTGACAACCTTAAATGTGAGTGAGGTGTTTTGAGAGTGAACCCTGGGGTGTGCTCGCAAGGGTGTTGGTCCCTGGAAAAGTCCTCAAAGACAGCGGAATTCACCAGCCGGTGGCCTTCAGTGCTACTCAAAAGGTCTGCATGGAGAGAGAGAGGCTCAGTTTAGGAAAAGTACTAATGACTGCAAGAGCCAAGGAAAGAGCAGATTGGCAAGCTGCCGACATGGAAGCTGGAACAGCAAAGAGTGAATCAGCGCTAATGATGAAGAGCAAACACAAGCACAAAGGAGATGCACGTAAGGCGACATCTTCAAAGAAAGGAAAACTGTGTTTCCGATGTGGATTTTCATTTACATATGAAAGGAAATGTCCAGCCATCGGACAGATGTGCAAAAGTTATGGAAAGGAAAACCAATTCATATTGGTTTGCAAGGTAAAAGAGAAACCAATTGCTTTACGGAAAGACAAGAAAATGGACGCCAGAAAGTTCAAGAAGCATTGTTGCCACACCTTCAAAGACAAAAAGCAACCTCAATTGTAACAAGTAGAAACTAAACAAAGTCAGTCATAATCAAGTTTATCCTACAAAAGTTTGTCTATGTCACAATCGAGCAACAGTTAAGTGGGTGAATGTGCGATGATCATATCCATCAAAAAGTGATATGCACAAGTGGGTCTTGCTGCTTGCAAAGAGGACACAAGAACAACAAAAACAAAGGAGTCAATGAAATAAAAGAAGTCATATGGACACTGCTCCAAGGTTACACTAAGGGGCCGATAACAATATGGCCTGTAAAGGCTTCGACCTTTAGGACCGCATTGTAATGGGCCGGTCGGTTTACTTTCCGACCGCCTCATTATGTTGGAGGCGGTCGGAAAATAAACTGGCTGGTCATTCCAGTTGGCTTCTGATGGGCTCGGAGAGCCCGTCCACTAGTAGGAATCCAACCTGTAATCTCAAGGGCGGGCCTTTTGGCACTTGAGATTACAATGCATGGTTTCCAACATGTTTACCATGCTGGTCTGTCCGATATGGAAACTATGTCGGAAAGCATGTTTGGGGGCCCCCATCAGGGTGCGCTATGGTGCACGGCCTCTGGTTGAAGGCCGAGGGGGCACCTATGCTGCTCCCTGTGTATCCCTGCAGCTTGTGGCAGGTATTAACCTCACTTCCCATTTTACTGTGGGAGCATGCATTACGGTCGGTTTACAGCCGTAATGCATGCTCCCATAGTAAAATATAGGAATGAGACAAGACAGTTCTCTTCGCATCATAATGAGGCGGTAAGAACTGCTGACCTGAGTCGGTCAGTTCGATGACCGAGTCAGTATTGGGCGGAAGTGATTCCGCCTGACATCATATTAAGCCCCTAATTGTCAACAGTTGCCCCATAACCTTTATGATTGACAGCGGTGCATCGATCAACATCATGCCAGTCGAGCAGTTTTACTGTTTTTACCTGTACCGTGATTCAACATGTCAAATATGAGGGTATCCTAAACAAGAGCAATTCCTGTCTAGTGAATAAATACAATTCTAATAAAAAGATCAAACATTGAAGAGCACAAAATGTTTCAAAATGGCCCACCATACCACAGTAAGAAACAATCCCTTACAATGATTTATATACCAAAAAATGATTTTTTTACAAATTGTATTCTTTTCTGTTTCTTGTTTTTTTTATATATTATGCCTTAACTTAGGCAACATCAATACAATATAGACAACAATATAACACATACATTGACAAAAATAGAAAAGTACTTACATAGTACAGATGATAAACACTAAAATTCACCAAAAGCCAGGACGCATCCCTCAGGAACGATATCTCATACAAACTTGCATTTTCTCTAATCATTCATACACAGACAAACCGGGATGGCCACAGATGCTGGTTGACAGATTGAACCCTTAAAACCCCCTCATAATGTTCAAGCTTCAACTTGCTCTTATTCATCTGGGCAGACCAGCCAAAGTTCTCCATCAAGGTGAGGTCCAAGTACTCAAAGGTACAGACACTTTCAAGGGGGACACCAATCGGGGACGGGTTAGCGGATGTTGTATGACTGGGATTAAAAACTGTATACTTGTTGTATTGAAGGTTGATCTCAAGTCCTCTCTGCTCACAGAAGACACCAAACTGGTCTCAGAGATTTTGAATGCAAATTGGGGATTTAGATACCAATAGGGTATCGTCTGGGAACAGAAGGGCGGGATCTTCATACCTGCTAAACTCGGAGCATTGTGGGTAAATTTTTCTAGCTGAGCTACCAAATCGTTAATGTGTAGTAGAAACAGGGTTGTGGCAAGAAAACAACCCTGTCTTACCCCCCCCCGTGACTGGTATCAATGGTGTTAACTCCCCGTGTTTGCCATATCTAACTTGCACATAGTTCTTCTACTGCAGCCTATTAATGATGCCAACAAAATAATTTGGGACACCATGTTTCGTTAGAACTTTTCATAAGGCCTCCTTTGGCACAAGGTCAAAGGCAGTATGGAGGTCAACAAAAACTATATAGAGCTCATCACATCCCAAAATAACATACTTCCAGTATATAAGTTGTAATTGGAATACTTGGTCGATGGTACTGGTCCCAGATATGAACCGTGCTTGGAGGGGAGTTCTAAGACCTACGCCCTCAACCCACTCACACATCCTATCCAACAATCTACGACAAACAAGCTTTTGGGAGGTATCAATAAGGCTGATTAGCCTGTAATTAGATGGCAGGGCCCGTGAGCCTTTCTTGTAGATTGGTAGAATCTCAGCCCCTGCCCAAGTGGGTGGAATTGGTAAGCCTTCCAAAATACTATTAAAATACTTGGAAAAGTATGGAATCGTTAACAGTGGAATGCAATTGTTCTAACATATACTCTATATAGCACAAGTAGGAATAATTTAAGAGAAAAGACATTTGCGCATTAGATATAGAAATGTGAAATGTTTAACTGTATTGTGTTTACATATATGCATTATACACTTTAGAGAGATACACACTTTACAATACCTCATATGCCTTAAATAAAGTACTGTAAATGAAAGAGCATTTGCATTCTTGAAGGAGAAACTTGAATTTCTTAAATGTAATTGTTTACTTATATGCACTATGCACCGTGTTAATTATGCACTTTACATCAATAGTCTCTTTTAATATGCATTGGTTTGCACATAAGCATAATGTACTTCAGATTTGGGATATTACAGAGTCAAAGAAATCTTTAATATGTGAAGTGCAGTTCCATTGAGAGGAGTGTTAATGGGTATATTTTATGACCATGCATTGAAAAGAAAGGTGTAATACATATGTCCAAGGATGTGCATCAAGTAATCTGCATGTGAGGAGGACATGTTATGTTATGTTAGAGATTTATGAAGTGCATGGTTACACCAGTTTGAGTGTCCCTGTGCTACATTCCAACTGAGAGCCTAGTGAGGGAGCCAGATAGAGCAGACTAGTGGTCAAAGAATTGTCTGAATATCCAAGTTTTCAGATGTTTCCTGAAAAAGAACTTCACAGGGTTCTAGTCTATGATTTAGAGGTAGCAGATTCCAGAGTTTGGCAGCCAAGAAGCTAAAATAGCTGCCACCTAGAGGTATTCTGCAAATTTTTGGGATCACTGTCCGGAGAGTTCCTGAAGATCGCAAACATTGTCTTGGGAAATATGGGGAGGAAATATAGTGCAGCCACTTCGGATTGAGGATTCTATGAACAAAGCATAAAGCTTTGAAAGAAATTATCTCCTCAACAGGGAGCCAATGAAGAGCTGTGCCAGTAGATGAGCGTATTGGGATGTTTACAATCAGACAGGCCACAGCATTTTGAACCTTTTGGAGCATTTTCAAACTGCCCTGGGAGACCCCTAGATAGAGCACATCACAGTAATCGATCTGTGCTACACCGAGCGCTTGGATTGCAGTTTTTTTAGTGGATTCAGGCAAAAGCCCTGAGGTTTTCCGAATCAACTTTAGTGTTCCAAAACAAGTTCCAAGAAGAGCAGAAATCATGAGGTATATATTTGTTATTAATGACCAAAACTTTAATACTGAATTAAAATACCCCAGCAAGGAAATACAAGGGTCACAACGAAGAGCAAAAAGTGTGACACGTATAAATTTGAATAGATTGAAAAAGTCGAAAAATATTGAGTATAACATGTACTGAACATGTAAAGTAAGAAAATGGAGGACGGATTTTGCTGTGGAAGCACTGCAGGTTATGGTTCTAGTGTTTGGTGGGGCTAACAACATTGAGAAAGGACTAGATGATAGATGGTGTCCATTTCAATTCTTTATGAGGCCCAGTTGATGGCGTACATACAAAGTTGTGTGCTCTCTAATCAGGCATACACAGACAAACCGGGATGGCCCCAGATGCTGGTTGACAGATTGAACCCTTAAAACCCCCTCATAATGTTCAAGCTTCAACTTGCTCTTATTCATCTGGGCAGACCAGCCAAAGTTCTCCATCAAGGTGAGGTCCAAGTACTCAAAGGTACAGACACTTTCAAGGGGGACACCATTCGTGGACGGGTTAGGGGATGTTGTATGGCTGGGTAAAAACTGTATACTTGTTTTATTGAAGGTTGATCTCAAGCCCTCGCTGCTCACAGAAGACACCAAACTGGTCTCAGAGATTTTGAATGCCCATGGGGGATTTAGATACCAATACGGTATCGTCTGCGAACAGAAGGGCGGGATCTTCATACCTGCTAAACTTGGAGCATTGTGGGTACATTTTTCTAGCTGACCTACCAAATCGTTAATGTATAGTAAACACAGGGTTGTGGCAAGAACACAACCCTGTCTTACCCCCTCGTGACTGGTATCAATGGTGCTAATTCCCCGTGTTTGCCCTATCTAACTTGCACATAGTTCTTCTACTGTAGCCTATTAACAATGCCAACAAAATATTTTGGGACACCATGTTTCGTTAGAACTTTTCATAAGGCCTCCTTTGGCACAAGGTCAAAGGCAGTATGGAGGTCAACAAAAACTATATGGAGCTCATCACATCCCAAAATAACATACTTCCACTATATAAGTTGTAATTGGAATACTTGGTCGATGGTACTGGTCCCAGATATGAACCGTGCTTGGAGGGGATGTATGACGTTACATCGCAAACTTTTACAACGCACACCGTTACAACGCAATTTTTACAACGCATAATCATTTACAATGAATGCCTTTACAACGCATGACATTACATAGCAGATGCTATTACAACGCATGCCATTACAACGTAAGTATAGGTAAATATATTATTTTATAAAAAATGTAATTAATTAAAATTTAATTCATTCAATAAATTAAATTATTTTTAAATAATTATTTGTACATATATATATATATATATATATATATATATATATATATATTAAAAAAATAGTTAAGGTTTTTAAAAATAAAAATCTAACTCCAGGGGAGTGTAATAGTAGGGTAAATCCTGGATAGTGTAGGGTAGAAAATTACTTTAAGCTTATTTTTAAAATAACTATTATTAATAATGACCTATTATTATTAAATAATACAATTATTAAAATTAATTTAAATTATTTATTTAAAAACTGAACCCTAAAAATACCCCAGTTCCCCAAAACCCTAAAAATACCCATGTACCCCAAAATCCAAACCCAGCCCTGTACCCTAATAATGCCCCTGTACCCCAAAACCCAAACCCAGCCCTGAACCCTAAAAATACCCCTGTACCCCAAAACCCAAACCCAGCCCTGAACCCTAAAAATACCCCTGTACCACAAAACCCAAACCCAGCCCTGAACCCTAAAAACACCCCTGTACCCCATAACCCAAACCCAGCCCTGAACCCTAAAAATACCCTTGTACCCCAAAACCCAAACCCAGCCCTGAACCCTAAAAATACCCCTGTACCCCAAAACCCAAATCCAGCCCTGAACCCTAAAAATACCCCTGTACCCCAAAACCCAAACCCAACCCTGAACCTTAAAAATACTCCTGTACCCCAAAACCCAAACCCAACCCTGAACCCTAAAAATACCCCTGTACCCTATAACCCAAACCCAGCCCTGAACCCTAAAAATACCCCTGTACCCCATAACCCAAACCCAGCCCTGAACCCTAAAAATTCCCCTGTACCCCATAACCCAAACCTAGCCCTGAACCCTAAAAATACCCCTGTACCCCAAAACTCAAACCCAGCCCACAACCCTAAAAATACCCCTATACCCCATAACCCAAACCTAGCCCTGTACACTAAAAATACCCCTGTACCCCACCCCTGAACCCTAAAAATACCCCTGTACCCCATAACCCAAACCCAGCCCTGAACCCTAAAAATACCCCTGTACCCCATAACCCAAAACTAAATATATACTATTAATAAAATAAATTTACTTAAATTAAATTTAAAAATAAATGATTAAATAAAATGACATACTTACCAATACTTACGTTGTAATGGCATTGTTGTAATAGCATCTGCTATGTAATGTCATGCGTTGCAAAGGCATGCGTTGTAAAGGATCCTGCGTTGTAATGGTGCGCGTTGTCACAGAATGCGTTGTAAAAGTTGCGTTGTAACTGTTGTTTCCCGCTTGGAGGGGAGTTATAAGACCTACGCCCTCAACCCACTCACACATCCTATCCAACAATATACAACAAACAAGCTTTTGGGAGGTATCAATAAGGCTGATTAGCCTGTAATTAGATGGCAGGGCCCGTGAGCCTTTCTTGTAGATTGGTAGAAACTCGGCCCCTGCCCAAGTGGGTGGAACAGGTAAGCCTTCCAAAATACAATTAAAATACTTGGAAAAGTATGGAATTGTTAACAGTGGAATGCAATTGTTCTAACATTTACTCTATATAGCATAAGTAGGGATAATTTAAGAGAAAAGACATTTGCGCATTAGATATAGAAATGTGAAATGTTTAACTGTATTGTGTTTACATATATGCATTATGCACGTTAGAGAGATACACACTTTACAGTACCTCATATGCCTTAAATAAAGTACTGTAAATGAAAGAGCATTTGTATTTTTGAAGGAGAAACTTGAATTTCTCAAATGTAATTGTTTACTTATATGCACTATGCACCGTGTTAATTATGCACTTTACATCAATAGTCTCTTTTAATATGCATAAGCATTATGCACTTCAGATTTGGGATATTACAGAGTCAAAGAAATCTTTCATATGTGAAGTGCAGTTCCATTGAGAGGATTGTTAATGGGTATACTTAATGACCATGCATTGAATAGAAAGGTGTTATAAATATGTCCATGGATGTGCGTCAAGTAATCTGCATGTGAGGAGGACATGTTATGTTTGTTAGAGATTTATAAAGTGCATGGTTACTCTAGTTTGAGTGTCCCTGTACTCAAGTCAAGTCAAAATTTACTTTTATTTGATTCATTAAAAATCATGAAAGGATGGACAACCATCATAAAATGCAATGCTTTAAAGTATACATTTTAAAAGCATAAAAGGACTTGAGGTCAATATCACGATAGAGGGACGCTTATTATTTTAAAATAATGACAAATATGACAATACATTTGGGAAATATGTGCTAATTAATTGGCTGCTTGGCAGAGTCGCATTTTGCCAGTTCTTTTGCTGCGATTCTCCATAGAATTATGGCTCTGCAGGACTGGGGAATTGACGACCCTCCGAGACATTTAATGACCGCTACTCTACATGTTCTTATTTTTTCCTTCCTTAGAGCCTCCCGGAGGATAGATTTTTGAGTTTCCAGTAAAGAAGAACAAGTACATAGTGAATATAGTAATGACTCTTCCCCTTGACCACAGAGGCGACATTCCTTGGATGGCCATATTTGTTTCCATTTTGGGGTCAAATCCTTTGAGGGGAAAGACCCCATGCGTAGCAAAGTCAGGTAATGTTTTTTCTGATGGGAGAATTGTTCCAACAGGTATTGTTGCGGCTTCAGCCTCTGGTAGTCCTTTATCACAGCCCAGGCAGGATGTTTTTTTGCAAAGGACGTTTTATAAGTTAGTAAAGAGATCCGTTTAATGGCGTTATTGACTACGCTTTTAAATCCGGAGTATGTTGCAGGGGTGAGCCAAGCATCCTCTAACTGTAATACCGACAGGGATTCCTTCAGAGCTGCTGTGGTTGAATTGGCTAGGCTCATTTGATTTTCAATCTCGACCCAACAACGATGGGCAAGGGTGTTGTCTTCTGCCTCCCTCATCCTCCAGTAGTATTTTACTAGGGCGCCTTGTCTGGCCATGATCTGATTTTTTAATCCATATTCTAGGCGGATTTGTGCCTGTGAGGTATGTAGCGGTATTGAAAACAGTCTCTTAAATAGTGTGGATTGTGCTCTATTTAGGACTGCGGCATCTTTAGCATTCAGAATTTCCGAGCCCTATGAAATGGAAGGTAAACATTTTACAGCAATCACATTAAACAGATGGGCGGTAGAGAAGCCTATACGTTTTTTCCTTAGAGTTTTAAAAACAAACAACAATTGTTTGGCTTTCAAGCGGCCTTGATCCAGGTGTGATTTGAAGATAAGCTTACAATCTAGCTGAAAGCATAGGCATTTATAGCACATAACCCTAGACAATGGATGCTCACCCAATTTCCAGGAAAACGTTTGCCTTTTCGCTGTTTTAATTGATTTCGAGAAACACATAACTGTTGTTTTTTGATGGTTAATCGTAAGTTGGTTCAAGGTAGCATAGTCTCTTAATTCTGTAATCAGTTTCTGCAGGCCTATAGGAGTTTGTGCTAGCAGGACAATGTCGTCGGCATATTGGACGCACAGTATTGTTTTTTTCCCAATTTAGGAGGGTTGGCTTGGATTAACCAAAGGCGCTTATCAAGGTCGGAGGTGTAAATGTTAAATAGGCAGGGTGCTAACACGCAACCCTGTTTAGCCCATTGAATGTTGTGAATACAGATTGATGATGGCCGTCAGGAGTCGTGGCAGTACCTCCCAGTCTTGCACTTTTGCCCATAAGTTAGCCCTTGAAACCTTATCGAAAGCTGCTTTTAGGTCGATAAAGCAGGCGTTCAAAGGCCTAGATTTTGCAAATGCTTGTTTGGCTATGAGAGTGACCGCTGAAATGTTGGTGAGAGTACCCATCCCTGCCCAAGATTCCAGTTTGTGTGTAGGGTATTAAGTTTGATCGGCTGACCCAAGCCTTTAACTCAACCAAAAGATTAGATGCATATAATTTCGCCTCCACATCTATCAATGCGATTAATCTGTAATTGGAGGGATCTGATTGGCAATCCGACTTGTGGATTGGGTTAAGTATACTTCTTCTCCAACACTCAGGGATCAAACCGCATGTTATGGCTTTGGTAAAAAGGGTAGTCAGGAGACAAGACCAAAATGGAGGGTCATGCCGAAACAGGGCATTTGGTAGTCCATTGGGACCTGAAGCTCCCTCAGGTTTTAATTTTTGTATTATTTTTAGTACTTTTTCAGCAGATAATGACTCTAAAACTGCAGACGATTCATGGGTCAGGATATTGTTGGCTTGTCCTCAGCTGCCGGCCCCATTTGCTGTTATAGTTCCGTTTTTTGAGGCAATTGAAGGTCGAGTTTCATTATATATGTGTTCGATATGAGCTCTCCAAGTTGCTTCCATTACATCTGAGTTATGATGTTGATTCCTGCCGGTAATTAACTGATTGATTTGATCCCAGAAACGCTTGGAGTCCCTGAGATTACTTGCACAGAGAAGTTTTGCCCAGATATGTTCATTGTACTCTTTTTTGACCAATCTTATGTCCCTTTGTGCTGCTTTCTTGCTTTTGCAATTAAAAGCAGGATTCCCTGGTGGTGTTCTGATCCCCGTGATCATAGTTGTCTAAGGTACTTATTTAGTTGTCGTTTTGGTTTCCTCAGTCCTTAGGTATACCAGTCTGCTCCCTTTGAATTTCCTGCTTTATGGCCATGGACATGCTTCGAAAATTTGTTGTTTATGACATGGATGAAGGTCTCCCAGGCCTTTATACTCAGTGGGGCCTCATTTATGACTTTTTGCCGTAGGGAGGCGCAGCAGGCCTTCCTGCTGCGCTTCCCTACGGCAAAAGAAAAGGGCAGAAATGTGCCGTATCTATAAGATACGGCGCATTCCTGTCCTTTTCCCCTGCGCCGGCGCACAATGGGTTGCCTGCGCCAGCGCAGGCACCCTGGCACAATGGTGCAAGGGTGCCTGCGTTGCGGGGATAATTATTTTTGTACAGGAAGGGAAACCTTTCTGTACAAAAATAATCACAAGAGGCTTTTCCTCTTTCTATGTGTGCTGCAGAATGCACCACACATAGAAAAAGGAAATACGAGGAGAAATAAAGACATTTCTCCCTGTTGCGCCTCCCTTACGCCTCCCCTGGGGAGGCGTAAGCTTTTGGCACTGCTTCAGAGTTACGATTTCTCGTAAATCTGGGGCAGTGTCAAAAGGCCATGGATGTTGCTGGGAACGCCCCCAGCAACACCCATTGCACGCCCCTTTAACGCAGAACACTGCGTTAAGAGGACTGATATTTATCAGGCAGCAGTACGCCACAAAAACTGGCGTACTGCTGCCTGATAAATACCACGCAGGCTTCTGCGCCACGGAACTTCATGAAAAGTGAAGTTCCGATGGCGCAAGGGGCCTCATAAATGAGGCCCAGTGTTTCTAGATAAGAAATTTTCAAGAGCCTGGAATATATGATTGTGATGTCCTCAATGTTTTCTTTTTCCAGCAAAGGCGTTTTAAGTTATAACATTGGGTTAGGGAAGACATCGCCGTTGGTTTCTCTGAAGTGCGAAACTTCCTAATAAGGTAAAAGATTGTGGTTGATGACCGCTTTCCACCCTATCTTTTATTTGAAAGTTCTCAATGTACGGAAAAAGGTCATAGTCCGTAAACGTGTAGTTGATGGTTGAACATGATTTTTGGGTGACCCTTGTGTATGCTGGGGGCCGTTCTGTCGAGCTTTGACCATTGAGTACATGCATTGAGAGATCGTTCAGGCGGGCTGCGCATCTCTTACGCAGGGTGACCTGTCGATTGGAAGCTAATATAGCCTCTGTTTTATCCTTATTCCTGTCATTTTGTAAATTCATGTCGAAGTCACCCGACAGTTCTTGTTGGCAGTTTTAGTGTTGTTAATGATGTAATTAGTTGTTCGATTCTTAAGCTCTTTTGTTTGGATGCCGGGTGAATATAGATGTTGAGTATAAGGAGACTGTGGGACAACGAGACATCTAATTTGACACATAACATCCAAGAGCAATCTAGGTCTATTATTGAAGCGTGCCATGGGATTTCTGTTGAAATAAAGGTGGAGAGGCCTCCTTTTGCTCTTCCATATTTAGTGGCTCTTTTGGCCGGATTCTGAAATTCTTTGTAACCGGTTATTGGAGAGGGGCTTCTCTGCCAGGATTCTTGAAAAAGGAGAATGTTGTACAGTGTTATGAAATCCATGAAGTCGGGATTTTCAAGTTTTGTGAGCAGTCCGTGCACATTCCAAGAACATATATTGCAACCTTGGTATATGTATGAAGCTGTTGGGAGGGTTATTCATGCCCTTCCCGTGGGGGTAACTGCCATACTCCAATGCCGGGACCCCGAGGGCTTGCCGGCTTCAGGATGCTCAAAGGTGATAGTGATTTTCCTGACCAGGGATTCTTTTTCCTTTGCTATGCTGCATAGATCTGGGCCTATTGCCCCTTTTAACAGACACGTTGTGTGAGGTGGTGGTTGTTATGGACTGGAATAACAAAGAGGGACTATCTTTTTTAGCTCAATACCCCATTTGGCAAACGTGTCCTTTTGCTGCCAGATCTGTTCAATGAGAGTGTTATTGGCGAATGTGGCAATTGAAAATTCTTGACCCGTAGGGCTTGAGTTTTGTGTGAACTTGATGCTTTCGATGTCATTGGAGTTGATATGGCTCAAGGGGAGAAGAGCTTTAAATAATTTGAGCAGTGCAGTTCTGTTGAGGGTATCATGCACTCCCCTTGAGACATATTCGGGGTTAAAAACCAATGTATTATTGTTTGGCGTATCGTGCTGCCACTCTTTTGCTGAGCTCCTTCCGATTTCATTTTTGGCCACCTTGGGCTCTGAGAAAATTGAAAATAGATATTGGAATTCCGGAGTGTTTATTTGTGTATGAATTTCACATCCCCTATTTGTTTCTGAATCACTGCTCACACCTGGGCCAATTTCCTGGGTCAAGTTAGCCTCCCCATGTCTTGTTTCCCTTATAGCCATTGTGGTGCTCTCTACTATTGGTTGTGTGGCCTGAGTTTTTAGATTGTGTTTCACCTTACTTGCTGCAGGTTTGAATAAGCTATATATTTTTTCTGGCGGAGGTGGCTCCCTTGTGTTGAGAATTTAAGTACTTTGAGTAGCTAGCAGGATAGAAGGTGAGGTCGATTGCTCTTTTGGACTGGCTGCTTCAGTGCTATTTTGTGGTACTTTGTCTTCTTCGCGAATTCCCTTTTGAGTGGATCTTACCCGGATTTGGTCTAATGCTTGGCTTTTGTGTTTGCTCTTTCTGGACTTTCTCAGTCGTTTTCTCTCGCGTTTAGTTAGTGGCTTGGATATTTTTAGTTGTCTTGATGGAGACTGATTACATTGAGCTTGAAATGATAAGTCCGAGACACCGGAATTATCAGGTGTGCTTAGTGGATTAGGCGAGGGTGTAGTTGTCTTGATTAGTTGGTCTGGGGGTTGAACCTATTTTGCTGTTTTTGTGCCCTACGGAGGAGTTAAGATCATCTAGAACCTTTTCATTTGGAGCTTCTTTTTCGTTCTCTATTGGTACTGGAGGCTTGGTCAAAACCTCTCTTGTTGTAACTGGTAGTTCTGTCAGTAGAGTTGGCACTGAGGCTAATTTATCGATAATTTGGGTGCAGTGGAATTGACACATTTGGTAGGCTGTTTCCCGATCTCGCTGCACACTCAGGATCATCTCATTGAAGCTATGCAGCTTTTGTTTCACCCCTGAACATGAATTGCGAGCATGTTCAGGAGGTCGACTTGGGTATCCAATTTGTCTGCATGAAGGGTCATTGCCTTGCTGATGGTATCCATTGTGTTTAGCAGGTGGGGATGTGGAAGGGTGATTTTGTTCTGCTGGTGATTGACTAGCGCGGTTTTCCAAGTGGTACATGTACACTGTACGCTCAGGCGTACGGAGAATATAGTGAGTGATACCTTATTTTGAGAGAGTGGTAAATGGGTGGTGAATCCTTGATGACTTGATTGGCGTGGTGTCTTGTCATCTACTTTGCCCTGGCTGAGGTCCTGGCAATTATACTTATCTGTTTCCGGTGAATAGAACAGTGGATCAAATTTGTCTTGGTTATGGGTATTTGATTTGGAGTTCCGCCGACAGGCAAGGGAGTAAGGACCCGACAGCAAATATGGCGAGCCCAAAGGGCTCGAGGTAATTATGTTCGACTGGTGTAATGGCTCCATTTTGGTGTGCCCATTTAGAGTGCTGTGTCCGCTGTGGCTGGGTGAAGATTGTTGTTGCTGGGACTGGCAGGGCATATCCGAATTTAACGAGTGGAAATAAATGAGTGCCTCAGTTACCTGGTGGGGATTACTTTGGCAGGTTTCTGGGAGGAGGAGGGCTTTGGGTGTTAGTAATTTGGGGTGTTGGGTATCTTTATGCTTATCACCCGTGGAATCCAATCCCATGAGCCGGGGTTCTTTCTTTTCTTTCCTTTCACCATCACTGTTGGTAATACTTCTATCACCTAGACCAATTATGTTGTCATCTTTTTGAAGTCTTTTTCAGTGTTTGTTGGGATATTTGTATTCGTAGCTTTCGAGTGTTTGGGTGCGTGCCGACTCCGGTTTTCCTCAGTGGTTTTTATTGCAACCTTTAGAAAGTCTGTAATCAATGCCCATTTACTGCTATTCGGGCAGGAATTGTGCCTGTTTAAGGCTGTACGGGTTATTTTCTTACTTCCAACATGCTTGGCTTGAGAGGTGGACTCTACTGGGTTTTTTTCTGTTGTTTCTATTGTTTCCATGGTACTTGCCTCAGCAGCTGGTGCTGGTGCTTCTGTTGGAGCTGCGCACTCGTGCCGTGCTTCTGTGATTAATGTGTCCTCTGTGTTTGGCTGGCCAAGAACTGCGAGTGTCCCTGTACTACATTCCAACTGAGAGCCTGGTGAGGGAGCCAGATGGAGCAGACTAGTGATCAAAGAATTTTCGGAAAAGCTATGTTTTCAGATGTTTCCTGAAACTTAACTTCAGAGGGTACTATTCTGAGATTTAGAGGTAGCAGGTTCCAGAGTTTGGCAGCCAAGAAGCTAAAATATCTGCCACCTAGAGGTATTCTGCGAATTTTTAGTATCACTGTACGGAGAGTTTCTGAAGATCGCAAACATCGTCTTGGGAAATATAGGGAGGAAATATAGTGCGGCCATTTCGGATTGAGGAATCTATGCAAAAAGCATAAAGCTTTGAAAGAAATTCTCTCCTCAACAGGGAGCCAATGAAGAGCTGTGCCAGTAAATGAGCGTATTGGGATGCTTACAATCAGACAGGCCACAGCATTTTGAACCCTTTGGAGCATTTTCAAACTGATCTTAGAGACCCCTAGATAGAGCACATCACAGTAATCGATCCGTGATACAACGAGCGCTTGGATTACAGTTTTTTTTTGTGGAGTCAGGCAAAAGCTCTGAGGTTTTCCGAATCAGCTTTAGTGTTCAAAAACAAGTTCCAAGAAGAGCAGAAATCATGAGGTATATATTTGTTAATAATGACCAAAACTTTAATACTGAATTAAAATACCCTAGCAAGGAATTACAAGGGTCACAATGAAGAGCAAAAAGTGTGACACGTATGAATTTGAATAGATTGAAAAAGTAGAAAAATATTGAGTATAATATGTACTGAACATGTAAAGTAAGAAAATGTAGGACGGATTTTGCTGTGGAAGCACTGCAGGTTATGGGTCTAGTGTTTGGTGCGGCTAACAAAATTGAGAAAGGACTAGATGATAGATGGTATCAATTGCAATTCTTTATGAGGCCCAGTTGGTGGCGTACAGCCAAAACGCGTCGGCCCGATTTTGTGCAGTTTCTGTATATCACATAATAAACTTTAATAATCACCACCAACCTGATTGCGAAGGATTCTGTATTGTGCCAGAGAGTCAGTGGTCTGCGAAGGAGAACACTGTGTGGAGGTATGTGTATTTAGGCTGATATTTCACTCAAACAAAACCAAAGAAATTCAGCCATTATAGTTAGTGGACTAACCTTAACTAGCGCCCCCTCATTGCACTGCTTATGACCTCACACATTACATCACTCATGACATGGTCAATGAGATCACTCATGACATCTCAAATTACATCACTGATGACATCATCTACATAATCTCTGTTGTACCCACTCACACCCCCAAATAACCTTTCATACACCCACTCCAACTTCCACACTACCATTCTCAAACCCATTCACACATTCATACCAGTACTTACACAAACATTCACTGATTCATAGATCAACACACACATCCACTCACTCACCCATACAGCCACTCATACACCAACTCTCTCACTAATACAGCATCTGGCATATTCATTCATACATGCATACATACAACCACTCATGCACTGAAACATTCACCCATACAGCTACTCACACACCTACTCACTTACCCAAACAGTCAATCACACATATACTTACTCACCCATACAGTTGCACACACATTCACTCACTTACTGATACAGACACTTAACACGCACTCACTCATACAGTCACTGACACAAGTACACACTCACCCATACAGCCACTCTCACATTCACTCACTCACCCATAAAGTCACTCATATACCCCATCACTCACCTATACTGCCTTTCACATGCCCAATTACTCACCCACATACCATTGACACATGCACTCACCACCAACTTAGCCATACACACACTTACTCACCCATACAGCCCCTCACACATGCACTCACTAACCCATACAACCACTGACTCACCAAGTCACTCATCCATAAAGGAAGACACCCACCCTTCACCCGTACTCATACAAGCAATCACTCACCCATACAGAATCTCACATACCCACTCACACACCCATACAGCCACTTAGACACCAACTGACAGATAGATACAGACATCCACACAACCAGTCACTCACCCACACATTCACTGAGACATTTAATTACTCACTTATACAGTTAGTGGACTGAACCACGTCCTTCCTCTCCGGCAGAACCCAGAGCGTCCGACTCCTGCCCTTCCGATCCGAGGCCACCGACATCATCTGCGGCATCCCCTAGGGCTCATCCCTCAGTCCGACGCTGTTCAACGTCTACATGGCCCCCTCGCAGGAGTGGCCCACCAGCACAACCTCAACATCATCTCATACGCCGACGACACCCAGCTCATACTCTACCTCACTAAGGACCCGCACACCGCCAAAACCAACCTCCATGAGAGAATGAAGGCCGTTGCCGACTGGATGAGGAACAGCCGTCTGAAGCTGAACTCGGACAAGACGGAGGTACTCATCGGACCCACCCCCTCAGCCTGGGACGACTCCTGGTGGCCGACCACACTGGGAACAGCACCAACACCCACCGACCATGCACACAACCTAGGATTTATCCTCAACTCCTCCCTCTCCATGTCTAAACAGGTCAACGCCATCTCCTCCTCCTGCTACAATACCCTCTGCATGCTCCACAGGATCTACAGGTGGATCCCGACCAAAACAAGAAGAATGGTGACACAGGCCCTCGCCAGCAGCAGACTGGACTACGGCAACACACTCTATGCATGAATCCCAGCCAAACACTTACGACGACTACAACGCATCCAAAACGCCTCCGCCCGACTGATCGTCAACGTCCCCCGCCACAGCCACATCACCCCCCACCTGAGAGAACTACACTGGCTCCCTGTCGACAAGATGATCAGCTTCAAGCTCCTCACCCACGCACACAAAGCACTCCACAATGCCAGACCAGCCTACCTGAACAGCAGACTCAGCTTCTACACCCCGACCTGCCAGCTCCGCTCCGCCAGCCTCGCCCTCGCCAATGTCCCCCGCATCCAACAAGCAACCTCCGGCGGCAGATCCTTCTCCTACCTCGCCGCCAAGACCTGGAATACCCTCCCTACCCACCTACAGCAGACCCTAGACCTACTCGCCTTCAGAAGACTCCTCAAGACCTGGCTCTTCCAGCAGTAGCGGCACCCCTTCCCCTCAGCGCCTTGAAACCCTCACGGGTAAGTAGCGCGCTTTACAAGTACTCTGATTGATTAATTGATTGATTGATTAGACATGTACCCTCTGAATCATCCAATGAGGCACTCACACACCCACTGAATAACTAATATACCTTGGTATTTATAGTTAACACTCATCAACTCTTAAAAACACTCACAGTCACTGGATATTGTCATGAGTGATGTCATTTGAGATGTCATGAGTGATGTCACTGACCATGTCATGAGTGATGTAATATGTGAGGTCATAAGCAGTGCATTGCTGGGCAGTGCATTATGGCTAGCTCACTAACTATAACAGCTGAATGTTTCTGGTTTTGCACGAGTAAAATGTCAGCCTAACTTTAAGGTCCCTGTAACCTTTGTTTTTTTCTTTTTTTTTTTGGTGTAAAACTTTTATTGACAGTTATCATCCATGTAACAGCAGTACATTTATACAGTAATCATGGTATGAGACAAAGAACGTCATGTACTTTTACACAGCTATTCAGCCGACAACCCTCCGGTCCGGCAGCACAGGATGAGGATGATATGGCAGACCATCAGGATGTAATTTTCGGAGCCATGAAGTTTTACTTTTAAGGTTCATTTTTGTTTTGTTCCTTTTATGAAAAAATAGAAACCAAACCAAACGTAGTGGCTCATTTGTAGTGAATAGACATAAAGCAATATGGAAAAAGAGTTGCTAGTAGAACACGCCGACCCCCAACCCCAGGCCATCCCCCTTCACCCCCAAGCACAGCGTGAGCCGAATTCCCAATGACAAGAGTACATTTCTAATCCCACCCCACAGCATCCTACAGGTTAATCAATCATTTCCTCCTCATCATCTGAGTCCTCGTCTTCGTCCTCCTGCAGCGGGTCACACAGGTCCCCTCTGTACCTATTCCAAGCCTCCCATACCCTATTCCATTTCTTTGGGTTCGCTCTGAGTTTATATACAGTTCTTTCAGTTATCATCAATTTGTCCATGTTCTTACACCATAACGCCAAAGTAGGTAACTCCGCCACCCCCCATCTCTGCGCCACATCACGCTTTGCCACCATTGTGCCAATTGTAACCCATTGCTGTTGTTGGAGGTTAAGATCAGTGCCCTCCCATATATTTAGGAGACAAAGGCGTGGCTCTGGTGTGAGGGAGGTATCAAGGGCCTGTGAGATTGTGCGCATGACCTGTTGCCAATATCTGGCGATGAGAGAGCAGCCCCACAGTGTGTGTAATAATGTGCCGTCCTCCCCACATCCCCTGAGACAGTGAGGGGAGTCAGCCCTGTGCATTTTGTGTAAGGTGGTCCTTGTATAGTACGTTCTGTGCAGTACTTTTAACTGTATGAGCCTGAACCTGGCCGATACCCCAGCCTCTCTCGGAGACGCCATAGCAGCATTCCAACCCGTCTCATCCATAGCACCCAACTCATCCTCCCACTTTTCTCGCAGTTTCTGTAGGGGGTCTGGGAGATTATTTAGCAGTTTGCGGTATGTGAGCGAGGTGGCCCGTGATTGCAAAAAATCCGTAAGATGCCGGTCTTCCAGGGGTGAGGACTCTGGGACTGTAGTTCCTGGTTCCAACACCGCCAGGAGAGCGTGCCTGATTTGGATATATCTGTATGTTTCTGTGGGGCCTAGGGCATATTGCTGTTGAAGTTGCTCGAACGGAATCACCCCTGTGGACGACCAGAGATCTCCCACCGTAGAGATGCCTATATTATCCCACTGGGTGAACCCTTTACTGGTCCTGAGGCAGCCCAGTTTCTTGGCATCCCAAAGCGGGGTAAGCTTCGTGATGATTCCCTTCCATTGTAGCCTGGTGAGCGCCTTATACCATAAGGTGACTGTGTGTTTAGTAGGGCCAATCAGGTCCTTGAGGAGGCTTGGGTTATATAGGGGGGCCAACAGACTTTGTGTTCCCAGTTGGGCCCTGTCTGCCAGATATGCCGGGTCATTGTGCGATGCATGGATCCACTGGTTGAGTACCTTGAGTTGAGATGCCCAGTAGTATAGCTGCACATTCGGTAGTGCTATCCCACCATCGTACCAACCGCGGTTAAGTTTGAGGTGAGCTATTCTCGGAGGACGCTCACCCCATAGCATGGTGGTGACAACTGCGGTGATTCTCTGAAAGTAGGAGGGCGGGATTACATCTGGAGTATTTTCAAAGATGTACAGGAGGCGCGGGAGCGCCATCATTTTAAACAGGGCAACGTGGCCCAGGAGTGTGAGCGGCAGGGACGACCAATGTCGCACGTCTGCCTTCAGACGGAGGAGGGGGGGTGCCAAGTTCCGGTCGCTGAATACAGCCGTATCGCTGGTGACATGGATGCCCAAATACTTGAAGGAGACATCGGTCAACACCAAGGGACAGTGTTCAGGGAGGACTGGCCAGGGGCCCTTCAGAACATAAAGGACCGATTTCGTCCAATTGATTGTGTAGCCAGAGGCCGCGCAGTGTTTATCGCAGAGTGCCAATAGAATCGGAACACTCGATTCGGGGGCAGACACGTAGACCAACATATCATCGGCATACAATGATACTCTATCTTCCCAGGTCTCCGTCCAACTGATGCCCTTCAATAGTGATGTCTTTCTGATAACAATCGCAAGAGGTTCAAGGACCAATGCGAACAATAACGGGGATAGGGGGCAGCCCTGGCGAGTCCCACGCGCTAGAGAGATCGCTCGTGAGATATGGCCATTGGCCGCCACGTGGGCTACCGGGCCTGTGTAGAGTAGTCGGACCCATGATAGAAACTTCGGTCCGAAGCCCATCCGATTCAGAACTGCGAACAGGTATTGCCACTCTACCATGTCAAAAGCCATCCTGGCATCCAGTGACAAGATGGCCGCCGGTTCTTTCAGGGAATGTGCTCGTGCCAATGCGCCGTGCACTCTACGGAGTTTTAACGCTGTACTCCTGTGCGGCATAAAGCCGGACTGGTCGGGGTGGATCAGCTGAGAGAGGTGTGGAGTCAGTCTATTAGCAATCACCTTCGCTAGGATCTTTGCCTCTGCATTGATGAGCGAGATCGGGCGATAGGACGTACAGCACTCTGGAGGTTTACCAGGTTTTGGGATAGCTACTATCGTCGCCAAGCGCTGGTCTAAAGGCAGTGTCCCGGTCTCACGGCAGTTCTCAAACATGGCCAGCAATGGCGGGCCCAGTGTGTCTGACATCGTTTGGAACCATTCGATTGGTATCCTATTGGGGCCCAGTGCTCTGCCTGTGTGCAGTGCACCTATCGCCATACGGAGTTCCTCTACCGTGAGGTCCGCTTCCAACTCGGTCCGCGCCTCCGGTGTTAATATCTCTACTTCTACATCTTGGAGTGCTAGTTCTGCCGTTTCTGCGGTGACCACCACCTCTGGGGTGTATACCCCTTGGAAATGGTCTGCTAGGAGGCCGACGATTTTAGGAGGGTGCGTGTGATACGTCCCTTCTTGGTCCCGTAACTGCAGAATGTGCCTGCCTCCGTCCCGTTTTTTGTCCAACCAAGCCAGCAATTTGTTGGCTTTGTCGTCCACATCACAAACTCTGCATGCTGTTGACTCTATACGCTCTAATACCCGTCGACGGAGAAGGTCGTCATGTTTTTGCTGACAGAGAGTCAGCGCGTGTCGAGTGTCTTCTGACGGTGTGGTCATATGAATCACATTAGCCTGTTCCAACTGCAGTTCCAGTTCTACCAGTTCTTGTTTTTGTTTACGTTTATGATCGGTTATGGTCGCAATGGCCTGGCCCCTCAGTACTGTCTTGTATGCTTCCCAGAGAATCGTCGGTGAGGACACCGATCCGGAGTTCTCCTGGAAATAATGCTTAGTGGCGGTTTTGAGGGATTTTCCGATCGGAGGAATTTTAAGATAACCAGGGTAAATGGGATAGAGACGTTTGCGAGCCGTGGCCGAGCAGGACAGTGTAGCGATCAAGGGGGAATGGTCTGATATACCCCATGGCGCAATCTGTACATTGTCAAAAGTGAGTCTGCCACCCCCCAGTGTGAGAAAATAGTCAATGCGAGACAGGCAATCATGGGTGGATGAATAGTATGAATAGTGGCGATCAGTAGGGTGAAGCTGTCTCCAAATGTCTACCAGACCCTGTGCCTCCAAGAAGTCCCTGAATTTCGTTGGGCCAGTGGGGAGGGAGCGAGCCGGAAACCTGTCCATGTCAGTGTTAGCCAATGCATTGAAGTCTCCGCCCACCAACAGGTCCCCTTCCGGGAGTTCCAAAAGAAATTTACCCAGGTCCGGAAGTGCCGATGAATGTAGCGCTGGTGGGATGTACGCAGACACCACGTTAATGGGCACGCCCTCCCATTGCCCACACACCGCCGCAAAGCGGCCATGCTTGTCTGCTTTCGTGGAGTGATGTATGAAGCGTGACGTTCTTCTCACCCAGACACCCGTCCCCCGGGACCCTGAAGTGAAGTCTGAATGCATTACCATGCGATATCCTCTCCTATCCAGGGCTTTGGTGGCTGCCCCCACTAAGTGCGTTTCCTGAAGGAGGGCGATATCACAATTCAGTCTCTTAATACATTGTAAGACCAGCCCCCTCTTCACTTTATCTCCTAACCCCCGAACATTCCATGACATTACCTGTAGCGGTGGTACAGCCCCTACCCCAGTGTCATGCGTTACTACAGTAGGCTGTGAGAGATCCGCCATTTTGTGATCGAGCGTGCAATTGGGTGTCCCAGAGGGTAGGATGGAGCCATATCAACTAAAGAATTCCCCATCCCTGTGCAATTAATCATGTGTTTGCTCCATTTCAGTGTTCGAGGATCAGAGGCGACATACCCGGTGTCAGGAATACGGTCATATGTGACTACTAGCATTTTCAAAATGAGGAATAGAGCCGAACAGTTCAAACTAACAAACCAACATAACCCCCCCGTTCCCAACATCCCCACCCACCCTGCTTCCCTGCTACACGGACTCCAAACTGCCCGCCACCCCAATTTAGCAGAGTGCTTAAACCCACCCCAAAGAAAACACACAGTTACTTGCTCGTTGGGGGTGAGGAGCACTCCGGAATTAGCGACCCCTCGTACCCTCCACGGAGGCCCTCGGCCCAGTGTCGTTGGCGGTTCCAGCCACAGTCCCAAACATCAATGTCACGTACATGTGTTCAAGGGTCCACCTCCTGACTTAGGTTAGCCTCGTCTCGTACCGGTGAGCTTCTGCCACTGTTCGTACCTGCGTCTCCGACATCGTTACGGTCAGATTTATGCGAGCCGTTCTTAGTCCGTCCAGGGCGGCGAGAGTGGGAGGTAGGACGCCAGCCGTCTAGCCAGTCTCGTGCAGTGCCAGGGTCGTCAAAAAACCAGGTTCTGTTCTCCGCCACCACCCGAAGCCTGGCTGGGAAGATCATGGAGTAAGGGAGTTCACGTTTCCTAAGTTCCTTTTTAACATCCAAGAATGTTTTTCACCGCCTGGCCACCTCCGCCGTGTAGTCCGGGAAAAATGCCACTGTTGAGTTGAGGATTTTCACCGGTAGCGAGACACGTGCCGCCTGGAGGATGACGTCCCGGTCGCGGTAGTTAAACAGTCTTGCTAGGATCGGCCTAGGCGCGGCCCCTGGTTTCGGTTGACCCCCCGGGACCCTGTGGGCTCGCTCCACGGAAAAGAAGGCCGACAGGCCTTTAGGTTGAAGATGAGTTTTGATGAGATCCTCCACTTATAAATCCATCGCCCTCACACCTTCAGTCCCCGGAACGCTAAGAATGCGCACATTGTTCCGCCTGGAACGGCCCTCCTGATCGTCGAGTTTGTCTTTAAGGAGCTTGTTTTCCGCCATGACCGCTTCCATGGCCGTCTGCAGTTCCGAAACATCTTCCACCAGCGATTTTGTGACAAGCTCTAGGGAGCCTACTTTTTCGGCCATCTTGTGAAAGTCCGCTCGGATAAGGGTGATTTTGGTCGAGATAGAGCCCACCGTCGTCTGGACCTGCGAAAGTGCCTTCATAACGTCATCCAGCGTCGCCTTCTTCGTTCCCCCATGCTCGCCTGGTTTTACGGGGGGATTCTTCCCATCCGCCGCAGGGGAAGCGGTTCTATCGTTTGTGAAGCGGTCAATACGAGTCTGGGTTGTGCCGCCTTTCACACCTTTCCCGGCCATCGTTCGGTCACGGAGAGAATACAGTTCGTCGGTCCGGTGGGATATCAAGAGAAAGCACAGTCACGATGCGGACCTCAGTTCAAGATGAAGAGGGCTTCCGTCACAATGAGAGAGACGCCTCGATGGTCCCCGCAGGGCAGACTGTCGGGCAAAGTTTGGATGGTAGTCTTGATAAAGTACGGCCACCCTTCCTATGAACCTCCGCTGGGTATAGCGAGCAGAGTGTTACTGGGCAGGGCCGTCACTGGGTGTGGTCCTCCAGCACCGACCACATCCTGTCTGTAGTAGCCGAGCAGGCTGCACTTCCGGTCAGTCTCAGTTCTCACTCGAGTGCCCGGAGGTGGGCCTGTGCTCCGGTCGGTTCAGCACTCGACGATAACTCCGTCGTCCAATTCACGATTTTCGTCCGGGAACCTGCCGCCAGTCCCGCCCGGTCTCGGGCGTTCGGTGCTGCCGTTGGAGGTAACAATTAGTCACGGATTATCGTGCGGATAGATGGAGAGGCCGCTTCCCTGCCGGAGCTAGTCCTCTATGCTGCCGCCATGTTCGGCCGCCAGCCACGCCCCCAACCTTTGTTTTTTCAGTGATTTTCTAAAGTTTTTTTCATTCCATTTCCTTACTATAGCGTTCTTGAAACTAAGAATGGGCGGAAAATCCGTTCCGCTCGCGGATTTTGTGGATTTTCGGTAAATTCGCAATCCGCGAACTCTCGTGAATTTACCGAAAATCCGCAAATTTGCACGCACCAGATTTTCTTTCTCGGTGATACAATATTGCGGCGTGCGGCGTTCACTTACCGTCATTCAGCGTTTGCCGAGTTGTTTTTCTCGATATTTTGCGAGTGCTGCGCCATTTTGGATCTTGCTGCAGGATCCCGCAGGAGTTTGGCGACCGCGATTACGTAATCGCGGCTTGCCACCTTGCACAGCACGCATCGCGAGAGTTCGCAATTGCGAACACGTAGATGCGGCGGGCAGCAACAATTTCACACTCGCGAAATGCAGAATTTGAAATTCTGCACAAGAAATCCACCAGCAAGCAGCATAAACCTTCTGAAAATGATGATTTTTATCAGAATAACTCCTCAGGTTGACATTTGCCTGCACTTTTTTTTTTGCAAGGAGTCCTTTTTTTGGGGGGGGAGGAAGGAAGTGCCCCACAGTCTCCAACTTCCTGTTCCTGTCCAGCAGGCTCCTCCCAGTGCTTTCTTCATGTGCTGGTCACTTTCATTCAGATTCTTGACCTGAAAGGATTACTTTTTGTGGATGCTGCTGGATATTTGGATTTGAGGCCTTTTTGACTTTCTTTGGATAACTTTTGGATTAGAAATTTCACAAGTAAGTTTGTTTGGGGCATTACAGTTGGTGCAACTACAATTTTGGAATGTTCGATTTTTGGGCTGTTGTTGGGGCCTTTTGACCAGGGGTAGTGAGTGGTGCATGGGCCTAGTCTTTCTGTGGGGTGTCTTGAATTTAAACATCATGGAGGGCATGGATGGCATGGGATTGTGCTGATTTTTCTGTGTTTTTAGATTTTTGGGCTGTTGTTGGGGCCTTTTGACCAGGGGTAGTGAGTGGTGCATGGGCCAAGTCTTTCTGTGGGGTGTCTTGAATTCAAACATCATGGAGGGCATGGATGGCATGGGATTGTGCTGATTCTTCTGTGTTTTTCGATTTTTTGGGGTGTTCATGCGGACAGGCCATGTGGGTGGGGGCCATTTTGAGTGCTGGTACAGGCAGGCCCTGGCCATGTGCTGGGGGGCAAGGGGCCATTTTGAATGCAGGCAGTGTTCTTAGGCCTGCAACCATTTTGCCTAGCTTTCAATCATTATGCCCAGGGGTAGTGAGTGGTGCATGGGTCTAGTCTTTCTGTGGGGTGTCTTGAATTTAAACATCATGGAGGGCATGGATGGCATGGGATTGTGCTGATTTTTCAGTGTTTTTCGATGTTTGGGCTGTTGTTGGGGCCTTTGACCAGGGGTAGTGAGTGGTGCATGGGCCTAGTCTTTCTGTGGGGTGTCTTGAATTTAAACATCATGGAGGGCATAGATGGCATGGGATTGTGCAGATTATTCTGTGTTTTTCGATTTTTGGGCTGTTGTTGGGGCCTTTTGACCAGGGGTAGTGAGTGGTGCATGGGCCTAGTCTTTCTGTGGGGTGTCTTGAATTTAAACATCATGGAGGGCATGGATGGCATGGAATTGTGCTGATTTTTCTTTGTTTTTAGATTTTTTGGGGTGTTCATGGGGACAGGCCATGTGGGTGGGGGCCATTTTGAGTGCTGGTACAGGCAGGCCCTGGCCATGTGCTGGGAGGCAAGGGGCCATTTTGAATGCAGGCAGTGTTCTTAGGCCTGCAACCATTTTGCCAGGCTTTCAACCATTATGCCCAGGGGTAGTGAGTGGTGCATGGGCCTAGTCTTTCTGTGGGGTGTCTTGAATTTAAACATCATGAAGGGCATGGATGGCATGGGATTGTGCTGATTTTTCTGTGTTTTTCGATCTTTGGGCTGTTGTTGGGGCCTTTTGACCAGGGGTAGTGAGTGGTGCATGGGCCTAGTCTTTCTGTGGGGTGTCTTGAATTTAAACATCATGGAGGGCATGGATGGCATGGGATTGTGCAGATTTTTCTGTGTTTTTCGATTTTTGGGCTGTTGTTGGGGCCTTTTGACCAGGGGTAGTGAGTGGTGCATGGGCCTAGTCTTTCTGTGGGGTGTTTTGAGTTTAAACATCATGGAGGGCATGGATGGCATGGGATTGTGCTGATTTTTCTGTGTTTTTTGATTTTTTGGGGTGTTCATGGGGACAGGCCATGATGGTGGGGGCCATTTTGAGTGCTGGTACAGGCAGGCCCTGGCCATGTGCTGGGAGGCAAGGGGCCATTTTGAATGCAGGCAGTGTTCTTAGGCCTGCAGCCATTTTGCCTAGCGTTCAACCATTATGCCCAGGGGTAGTGATTGGTGCATGGGCCTAGTCTTTCTGTGGGGTGTCTTGAATTTAAACATCATGGAGGGCATGGATGGCATGGGATTGTGCTGATTTTTCAGTGTTTTTCGATTTTTGGGCTGTTGTTGGGGCCTTTTGACCAGGGGTACTGAGTGGTGCATGGGCCTAGTCTTTCTGTGGGGTGTCTTGAATTTAAACATCATGGAGGGCATGGATGGCATGGGATTGTGCTGATGTTTCAGTGTTTTTCGATTTTTGGGCTGTTGTTGGGGCCTTTTGACCAGGGGTAGTGAGTGGTGCATGGGCCTAGTCTTTCTGTGGGGTGTCTTGAATTTAAACATCATGGAGGGCATGGATGGCATGGAATTGTGCTGATTTTTCTGTGGTTTTCGGGTTTTTGGGGTGTATAACTGAACTGATGTTCGTCTGTCTTCCATTGCTTTTAGGTGCACAAGACTCAAGAGAACCACCAGTGCCAGGAAGAAGTCCTGCAGCGGTGTGTGTGTGCAGCATAACGTCAAGCGACGTCACGTCTGGCCACAGAAAACTCTGCAACTCGTGCAACTGCGGCCTGCTGTTCTGACCTCTGAAGAAGATGGCCCCAAAAAAAGTTCCCCGTAGCTCCTCTAGCAAGAAAGTTGCCAGTAAGGAGCAGAAGAAGCAAGTTACCAAGGAGACTGGTGTGCCGCCCGCCACATTTTTTGGGAGTAAAAAAAAAAGTACGTCTGCAGCAGCAGCGGGATCTGCTGGGGACCAAGCTGGGAGCAGCACCCCTGCACCATTGGGCTCAGTGCCACCACCACCATGCCAACTTAAGTCCAAGCCCTTGAGTGCTGCAGAGGCACTTAGTCTAGTTGTTCAATCACCATCGACCAGTGATGTTGGCTCATCGCAAGAAAGCAGCAGCAATGTCCCTCAATCAACACAGGTTGTTGTAACTCATCTGACAAGTGTTGAACAACCACAGCCGCAACAACAACCACATGTGCAAGTACAAGCCCAAGTACATGTGGAAGGAGCGGCAGCGCAAGGAGATGCGCAAGCAGAGGTGCATGGAGGGTCACAAGTGCCCACAATAGTTGTTCCTACTGGGGCACATCAGGAAATCGACAATCAAGCCGAGGTATCATTTGAGGAAGCCACTCCTCGTGATGATCATTCATTGTCTTCCACATCCCTAGCAAGGAAAAGATCAAGGGTGGTGTCTACATCTTCTTCAAGCCCACCTCCTTCTGATGATACAGATCTAAATTAGGAACCATCACTGCCATCTGAGAGTGAGGCACACCATGATCTGACAAAGGTAGTTAAGCGTAAAAGGAAGGGCGTCGAAAGTCTCATAGTTATGGAGTGTGATGAGGCTCAACACGAAGTGGCGGATACTCCTGCTGATGAAGACTCTCATGACGACGACGCAGTCATCATAAAGGTCACTGCAGCCCCAGCGGGCATGCAACAAAAAGACATTTTGACCCTAGCCCGAGAAGCTGCTGAGCGTGATGATGTTGTCGACGAGGAGGCAATGGAAACACCACAATCATTGGAGTTAACTAGTACACCAACACCTACCGCTTCCATATTTCTTCCTCGCCAGAAGGGACCTCCATCCACCTCGACCTCAATTAGTGGTGGTGAAAGTGCACAACATAGTAAAGTTCGGCAATCCACATCCTCCACTTCATCTGGCATTAGCAGCATGACCACCACCAGTATCGCCGCCTCCTCCGGCCCCCACAGACATTTCAAGTCCGCAGTTTGGGACTTCTTTAGTGTTTTGCCAAAAAAGGAAAACTTTGCCATTTGTAGCATTTGTAAGCTTGAAGTTAGTTGTGGTAAGTTTGGTACCAACTATGGTACCGGAGGCCAGAGAGGTCATCTTAAGAGACAGCACTCTGTCCAATGGTTTGAGAACCTAAAGGAGATCAAGGAAGCCCGAATTGCAAGTCAAGAAAACGTTGATGTTTCATCTGATGATGACGAGGAGGAAGAAGTGTCAAACACTTCACTTACACCCAGTACCCCTGTCAGAAGCACACCCCCTGTGACCCACACTAAGAAGAGTGTGGGAGAGAGTGAGACACCAATGCAAAAAAGTTCATCAGCGAGCGTAACTGGGTCGAAAAAGTCATCATCATCATCATCCCGTAAAATCATGGTCCAGGCCAACATTAGAACCATGTTGTTTTCAGAAGCACCATATGATCGCAACCACCCACTGACGCGTCTGTATAACACTAAGCTGGCTAAAATGCTAGCTCTGGACCTTCTCCCTTTTTCTTTTGTAGAAGGGGTTGGTTTTCTAGAATTAGTGGCAGCGCTCAGCCCTAAATGGAAGGTTCCTAGCCGGTTCTATTTTGCCAGAGTTGCGGTTCCAGCACTACATGAAGATGTGCTGGAGGTGATTGAGGCAGCTTTGCAGAAGAGTGCTGTTCACACTATACATCTGACAACAGACATGTGGACCAGTGGTGCAGGCGCTAATTACATGTGCATCACTGCACCCTGGGTCTCTTTTTCAGGGGTTAAAGCAAAGCTAAACGCAGGTTTTGACCCAGACCAAGTTTTTAAAGCTGCTCGGAAACATGCGACACTAGCCATGTTTGGCTTGGAGAAACGTCATACAGCAGAAAACATTTTGAATGAGTTTAACACAAAGGTCTTTCACTGGCTGTCCCCCCAAAAACGCCAGATTGGTTATACGGATAATGGCGCCAATGTAGTTATGGCCATGGATCTGGGACACTATTTCAGAGTGCTGTGTTTGGCGCACTGTATAAATCTGGTTGTTAAAAAATTCTTGAGTGATGAAGACAGTCCAGCGTGCGAGTTAGTGGTCACCTGCCGAAGAATGTGCAACCATTTCAGCCATTCTTTTAAGGCCCGGAAGCATCTGAGGAGCCTGCTACATGAACGTCGAATGCCAGTGAAAGCACTCATCCAGGAGGTGCCAACACGTTGGAACTCAACCTGCTACATGCTTGAGCGTCTGTATGAGCAGTATTCGGTACTCGATCACTATTTCTTAACACTGGGTATAGCTCAGAAGGACCTGAGGCTAGATGCGGTGCAATGGAAGCTAGTTAAAAGCCTGACAGACATGCTTCGTCCTTTTGAGGTCTTCACGCGTGCAGTCAGCAGGGAGTACTGTAATTTGGGAAAAGCTATCCCATTGTTGCGCATGCTGGAGCACCAACTGAAGGCGGTGTCTTCTATGTTTCAAAAAGATAAAGAAAAGAAAGACGCTTTTGTTTTGGCGGAGAAATTATTAGAGCGCCTACTTGGCGATGAACGTCTTAAAATGATCCACTCAGAACAGCATTACATTTGTGCTACTATTCTGGATCCACTCTACAAAAAGGCACTGGCAGGCCGAGCATTCTTTCCTTTTGATGATGAAGATGTTACAAAGTACAAACGTTGGCTAGCCTTGTCAGCCATGAGGTTTGAAAGAGAATGGCAGCAAATTGAAGGAAAAGGCAGTGCATCAACATCAGCAGGCCATCCCCAGTCAAAAGAATCCACTTCTGCACCTGTGGCTGTGGCACAAGTGACCTCTCAGCCGTTAAAGACACCGGCAACCGGATCATCTGCACCAGACACAACAGTAACATTGGGTGAAGAAGAGGATTGGCTAACTCGGCTTGGGTTTGGTTCTCAAAAGGTCCCAGCAAAAAGTAAGCAAAGTGGAGGAACCTTGAGAACCTTGAGTCGATGGTGCAGGACTATCTGAATGACTCAACAGGGGTCTATGTTAATGCTGACCCATTGGCGTATTGGCATGGGAAAAAAGAATTATGGGCACAGATCTCCAACCTGGCTATAAACTACTTGTCTTGCCCACTTGCAAGTGTGTCTTCTGAACGTGTTTTCAGTGCTGCTGATGGCATTCTAACTTCCAAACGGACCGCCTCTCGCCCAGAAATGTGGAGAGGTTAACAATGATCAAGATGAATCAGCACCTCATACCACCAGATTACAAAGTACGAGAACACACGCCGGATGAAGACGAGGAGGACAGCAACTTAGATGAGGGAATTTCTTCTCTGTTAGGTGACACTGACCTACACCTGCCTGAATTCGCAGAGTATGAGGACGAACTCTTATTCTTATTCCCTGACAACGAGCCCTGAAAATGAGCCAATGAATCAATAACTTTCTTTTTCATCCTTATTCACTTTTATTCCTGTGTGTCTGTCTTTCTTTGTTTTGCACAGTTAATATAATTAAAACTTTAATCACCTAATCACAAAAACAAGCCCATCAGAAGAACTGTCTTCACTTGTTTGCTTATTGATTTGAAGGTACCGCAGTCTGCATTCTTTAGGTTCACAAGTTCACAAGAACATGCTCCCCCATCCTCCTCCTCCAGACTCCTATTTCCCTCAAAGCAGAGGGCTGGATTACGCCCAATGAAGAAAGACTCTGCACTTGTGGGGGTGTTCTACTTCTTTGTGGGTGAGTTGGCGGGTCTTGGGGCATTGCTGGGAAGCTCTGATACCGGATAAAAGTGGTTTGGACCAAATCGGAGGCTTTTTTTATGCGTTTTTGCTGACTTGCTTGCCTTTGAGGTGCTCTCTGAGGGGGTTCCGGGTGTTTATGGCTGGGTTTCGGGGTCTGGGAGCACTGCTGGGACAGTCTAATTTTGATTGCATTTGCTTTTCAGGAAATCCGTGGTGGAAAACGGGAGTTATGACCTAGCTGCACAGCGCGTTTGGACCGAAGGCCGATAAATATTGTAAGTAGGACATTTTCCTTTTTGGCTGTTTGGGGGTGTTGTGCTTTTTTGCATGTGGGTTGGCGGGTCTTGGGGCATTGCTGGGAAGGTCTAATATCGGATAGAAGTGGTTTGGACAAAATCCATGAGGAAAAAGTTTTAGCTATTTCTGACATTTCGCTCAATGTAGCGTTTTCAGGGGCCTGTTTGGGGGTGCTTCCTGGTGTTTGTGGGTGGGTTTCGGGGTCTGGGAGCACTGCTGGGACAGTCTAATTTTGATTGCATTTGCTTTTCAGGAAATCCGTGGTGGAAAACGGGAGTTATGACCTAGCTGCACAGCACGTTTGAACCGAAGGCCGATAAATATTGTAAGTATGACATTTTCCTTTTTTACTGTTTGGGGGTGTTGTGCTTTTTTGCGGGTGGGTTGGCGGGTCTTGGGGCATTGCTGGGAAGGTCTAATACCGGATAGAAGTGGTTTGAAAAAAATACATGAGGAAAACGTTTTTGCTATTTCTGACATTTTGCTCAATGTAGCGTTTTTGGGGGCCTGTTTGGGGGGCTTCCTGGTGTTTGTGGGTGGGTTTCGGGGTCTGGGAGCACCGCTGGCTATTGATACTTTTGATTGCAAGAGGTTTGAAGCAAATCCATGGTGGCAGAGGGGAGTTAGGGCCTAGCTGCAGAGCGCGCGCGGAGTGAGTTTTGGAAATTGCCATGAAAATGACTAAGTCCCCATTTTTGTACTTTTGCTTTTTGGCTGTTTGGGGGTCTTCTAGTTTTCGCCTGGGTTGATGGCTCTGAGACCATTGCTGGGAAGCTCTAATTCCGGATAAAAGCGGTTTGGACCAAATCGGAGGCGAAATTTTTTTTGCGTTTTTGCTGACTTGCTTGCCTTTGAGGTGCTCTTTGGGGGGGGTCTGGGTGTTTGTGGCTGGGTTTCGGGGTCTGGGAGCACTGCTGGGACAGTCTAATTTTGATTGCATTGGCTTTTCAGGAAATCCGTGGTGGAAAACGGGAGTTATGACCTAGCTGCACAGCGCGTTAGGACCGAAGGCCGATAAATATTGTAAGTATGAGATTTTCCTTTTTGGCTGTTTGGGTGTGTTGCTTTTTTGCGGGTGGGTTGGCGGGTCTTGGGGCATTGCTGGGAAGGTCTAATACCAAATAGAAGTGGTTTGGACAAAATCCATGCGGAAAAGCCTTTTGGCACTTTTTGTAACTTAGGGTTCGTTAGGGTTAGCCCTAGCAGCAGGATTGCATGTATTTCGGAGTGTTATACATTTTTGCAACTGAGTTCTGGGGTATTAGAGCACTCATGGGAATGTGTAATTTTGGTTGCAAGTGATTTGAAGAAAATCCATGGTGGGAAAGGGGTGATTTGGCATAGTTAAAGAAAGCGTTTGCCACTATTCTTAACTTAAGGCTCGTTAGGGTTAGCAATATTTGTATTGCATGTGTTTGGGTGGGGGGCTGTTTGTGGGGGGGTTTGTGAGTCTTGGAGCGATGTTGGGTATGGATACTTTTGCTTGCTTGCAAGTAGTTTGAATACAATCCACGGTGGGTAAGGGGGTATTTGGGCCTACTTTTACTTTCAAAGTACGTTTTGTCACCAGTTTTCTACTAGGCCTCGTTTTTTTGAGATCTGATTGGGGGTCTTCTACATTTTTGCGACTGGCTTTAGTAAGGGTCTGGGTGGGAGCACTGCTGGGAAGGTCTAATTTTGTTCTAAAACACAGTTTACGGTACACCTAGCTTGAGGGGAAAGATCTGCTAAATTAATTTGCCCATACTTATTTATCCTTCAAAAGGAGACTCAGACAGAGTACGCACTTTCAAAAATATTGTACTGTCTATTAGGAAACTCAAAGTGTGAGTTTTTGCACTACACAGTGTACATACCTTATATTTATTTATCAGTGGTGTTCTAATATCACTTCTTGTTTTTCCATCAATAACTACAGGCTGGGTTTCAGTCTGTGCAATGGGAAAAAAAGGATGAAGTCAGGCTTCACATTAGCGAGCCGCAATTCAGCATCCGCCAGGCAGGCAGTGGACAGGGTGTCTTCTGGTCACCAACATTGATGGACGAAGCGTCAGCTGGAATGGAGGAGTGCCGCTAATAAGAGGAATGGTTTGATGCGTGCAACTTACTCACCAAATTCAACAGGACAACTACAACAACATACAGATACAGTATCCATTCTTTTCAAATTATTTTTTAAGTAATGTTATTGCTGTGAACTTCTATGAGTGTGACTCTGCATTTCTTGGATCTCTCTCTGCTTCTAAATTGATCCCTACAGCCATTCTATAGGGTTTACTTCGGCTATTTTTTAAACCTAATTTAATGTAAGAAGTGTTTCTCTGATTGCAGAGATAGGCAAGTGAAAACGCTGCAGCCCTGTACTGTCGCATTCTGTCATTCACGGTTGTCGAAAGTACTACTTACTTTTCAGTAACAATGCATGCAGTAGTGCATGCACTTCCTTTATGTCACTTAAAAGATTTATGGTTAGCTTTGTACCCAAAGATTTCTTTATCTTCAATGATTGTTTGTCCATGCTGTGATTTTTTTTTCTTCTCTCAACAAAACTTACCCAAAAAGAAACCCCCATTCCCATCCATTTTCCAAACCCTAACCCTCTTCCCCCGGGCTGTGTGGTTTTGATTGATGTGTGACTAAATGACAGCAATAATTCCACACACTTGCTGGGGAGGATAAGGTCATAGCAACAGGCTGGTGAAGGAATCCGAGGATATATTCTAGACTTACTCAGCTTCAGTACTATTTCTTGTAGTAGTAGCCAATGTCAAAGAAATTCAACGCAAGTACTAGTTATACTTTCAATACTTTACCATTTGTTAGGCTACATTGTGGCACTGTTCTAGTGTACTGTCACCTGCTATATTCTCTATCGTACCGTTCTAATGCTACGGTAAGGACAAACAAGGTTTCATTTTCTTTTTTTTCAGATGCTGCAACTGCCACTGTGTAACACCACTAGTACCAACGCAATGATGACATTTCATCCACCCAGTATTGCCATATCGCCATTTGACGTGCAGCCAGCCCTGTGCCTAGCCCTATTTCCAAACACAAATTACAGGTAAGATAAGCGTTGGGGGGAGGAAGTATAATGGAGTATTAGGAGAGACGAGAGACTGACGCTAGTACTAGTAAAGTCCTAGGATTATTGAATTCACTTACTCTGTGAGAGGCACTTCGTTTTGAAAACATTTGGGCAATTCATTACACAACTTGAATCAAGATGCCACTTAAGTGTCACCAAAACAAAGTTACTGTTAAACCCCCACACACTAGACTCAAAAGCAGTAAAAAAACACGTATGCTAAGATAAAGTTTTAAGTATATTTATATCCCTGACAAAAATAATCTCCCACAAGACCCAACCCACCCCCACTCCCTAACCCCAATGAATGTCCGTGAAAAGTCCAAAAAAGTGAAAAAACCCAACTCCCAATTCCCACCCCCCAGAAGTCTTTAAAAAAGAGGCAAGGGACAGTCTCCTCCTACTGCTGGCGGCTGCTGTTGAATTTCCGGGCCAGGTCAGAATGCTCCTTGCGGAGGGTCTCGGGCAGGGTTTTGGTGTTGAGCAGCTCCTGCTCGAGGTAGGAAACCCTCAGGGAAAGGCGGTGCATACGTTTCTTGCAACTGCTGTGGGGGGCAGCTGATTTCTTTGCTCAGCGGTGGCGGGTGGCTGCGGTACCCCGGCTCCGTACCGCTGGAGACCTGCGCCGTCTGGGTGACCCAGGGAGCGCGGAGAAGAATGCAGCTGTCCCGGTAGATGTTGTGGTAGACTGCGTGTCCCCCTCTTCCTGGGCCACCAGCCGCCGATATTCAGCGACAGTGGCCTCCAGCCTCCGTTGCCGGGCCCATCTAGCCTGCTCCTTCTGGGATGGTTTGGAAGGAGCATCTATATGAAGAAAGAAAGACATAGTCTGTAACCAATGCTCTTTAAGATTAACAAAAAATTATTCAGCAGAAAGTTGTGTCACAGTAGAACTAGCAACTTGCAAATGCAGTACATAACTATTGTGGCCAGTATCTATCTAACCTCCCACTTCTTCACCCTTGCTCTAACATTAGTGGGAGTTTAAGGAATCAATTCTACGAGCACTATGGACTCACTCCATTAGAGTCGACTATGACAGTACACCAGTCTTATTCTTCTTCTCTCTTGTTTAGCAAAATTGGTACGTTAACTTCTGCAAGCCGGCATAATGCCAGCGCAGTCAACTTGCACCCGAGGAAAGCAGACACCCGCCATGATGAGTGAGACAGACTTGGTTACTGTACCAGTCCAGTACATACAGGTGGTGATGCTCTTACTTTTCTATTACGGGTGGCACTGAGAATACACTGTTACAAGGGATACTGCTTAATTAATTTAAGTTTCACCCTACAGTGCCAATGAATACTAGAAAACGAAAATGAAGAAGATAAATAATCTGATTATCTATCACTGCACATGGTATGTATTTACTTACATATGGGATGACTTTAGGTGCTTTGCTTTTTATTGAGTGAACAGTGATACATCCACACATGAATGACCGAGTTCTACTAAACTTATTAACAGAGGTAGTGAGTGGCCATCGTAATAGCCGGATATATGCTGTGCTTGCAATACAAACTACTGCTACTATGCATGGTAGTATTCGGACAAAATTACAACTTCTTTTCCTTGCCTTTCTACACTGGGACGGACTTGCGGGTGCGGTGTTACATGCTCTTCAAAGTAACACTTAGTTCATCCAGTGACCGTCTACTCTCTCTAGATACACATATGCTATCTAAGAGTCAGATAGTACCATGATCCAGGCATCCATCCATTCAAACTATAGGACAGATTAGGATTGCGGATTTCCCGCATCCTCCGGGTCGGCGGAATCCACCGCCGGCCCGGAGGATGCAGGAAATCCACAGCGGACTGAAAAAGACCCCCCGCCAGATTAGGATGGCTGGGGGTTGTTTTTCAGTCCGCAGCTTTTCTGCCGCGATCGCCTCCCGTCCGCGGCGGAAAAGCACTAACATGGCTGGCGGTGTCTATCAGACACCGCCAGCCATATTAGGATGTCTGGAGGAACACATGTCTTTACACGGCGGCATTTCCGATGTGCAAAGGCATACGGATTTTTGTTTGGGGGCCTGTTGTGGGCCCCCAGAGGTGAAGGGGGGTGGGGGGTGCACATAGGGTACCTATGGTACCCCCCTGCATTTGCCTGCACAAAGCGGCAGGCACCACGCGGTGCCTGCCGCTTTGTACATGCAAATGCACAACTTACATTTTTATCATTGCGGCGGGTGCTGCTTCAAGCAGCACCCGTCGCTATGATAAAAATACAGGATGTGACCGCCAGGGTGGCAGTCACATCCTAATTACCACGGAGGGACCACCACTGCACCTGCGGACCGTCCCTCCTACTCTATGGTGGCGGACCGACTCAGGTCCGTCCGCCATCATAATAGGCCCCTAAAAGTCAATCATTCTTCTTCATGTCTCATCTGGACAAACCTTACGTTTTCTCACGGGGAGCAGCACACTATGCAGTCTGCAATCTCAATAAGTAAGGAATATAAAAGCTTACCACTGCCCGCCACTACCGTGGCAACCCGCACAGCAATTTGGTCCGGCACTTGCACCGCCTCCTCCCCAGAGCATTCCTCCTCCACCTCCGCGCTGGGCCCAGCACCAGATGTTCCACCTACAAAGTACATTTAAGAAGGTTAGATTTCATAGACATACACCACTCACTAGAATTTTGTCTAGGAATGAAGAAATGTAAATACAGAAACCAATCTAATAATTTGTGACTGTCTACTCTAAAGTAACATTTTCCAGTGAAGGGTCTTGTCTTGCTGCACTTTTTGGCACAACTGATGAATGCTTGCTTTTTAACACACACCATTTTTCTCATAACAGACAGAAGCTTCACTTCTAAGAAAAAATCAGCATCATCACCACTAGGACAGAGGGACCAACGATTCATCACCAAAAAGAAAAATTAAAGTTCAAACCAGGTGAGGGCTCGGCTCGCCCACAATAAATGTGTGAAATAAATCACTATTAGCACTTTTCCATTTTTAATCAACCGTTTCTGTTTTATGATAAGCTTGATTTTAATAAATATTTTTACTTTTAATAAAGCTTTAAAACTTAAATAGACTCTGTGGTTTGGTCATGAGTGAATGAGCAAAAAGTTTTGCAATTTGCAAGCATGAGCCCGTGCCTCTGACACTTCTGGACTCTGACTCCGTACTCTTGTCCTGCGTTGGATAATCATCATTGGGGATCAATCATCGATGAATTCGGGAGCTAAATGACTCTGCCACACTATCTAGTCAGTAAGGAGATTGGGGGTTCTTCAAAGTCTGATATCACTGAGGTATGTGGAAAGTCTACCTGCGCCTATTATAATTGATAAACAATGCACTATTTAGTGTCCATAGTTCTGTTTGTGCAGATTTGTCCCTGCAACAGTAGTAGAATGGATTGTCCTCCTATCCAAACCAAAAGTAAAGTAGTATCTTATTCTTTCTTGGTGGTCATTCACCTTTTTATTGTTGGCAATTGTCAAAGCATAAACATTTAGAAGACTTGAAAAGACATTATGGACAATCCCAGAGGACTGCACTCGGTGCATAGAGCTATTGCTGACTAGAATGGGAGTCCAATGGAATTGCCAAATGTGCAATCTTACTTAGCTACACAGACAGACTAATAAGAATAATCTAGTAATACCACAGGGAGTCATAGTCGAGGCAGGATAAGAATTTAGATACAGTCTACAAGAAGATCAAAGACGATTTAGAAAAAATCGAATGAGGAACGCTAGGAAAAAATAGGTACTCTATATTAAAATTAAAACTTACCGGGGCCAGCAAAGGAGCCCTCGCCTGACCAATCCTGTTCAGCAGCAGCAGCAGCCTCCTCCAATGCCCTCTTGCCCCTGGGGGGAGCTGATGTACAACATGAAAGAAAGAAAGACCAGAAAACATGGATGATATTTTTCAACCAAATCAAACATTTCAAAAGAACAATAACAAAATGTTTTGTCGAAATAGCAAATAGACAACTATTCCACGGGATATATTGACTGATCTCATGTGGTCTACTACGTTATTAGTATTGCTTGATTTGCAGACCGTCGACTTGGAAAGTTCTTATGTAACTCACTAAACAAACTACTAAAAAAGGTTCGCCTAGGACTGGCAGGCAGCAGTCCGCAGCACGCGAAGTGACAGACAAAGTCGATCATGATTGCAGATCAGCGACAACACTAAAAAGTTTCCTACTACATTAACCAGTCATTAAAATACTCAATATATCAATCCACCACCACTATTTCTTCTTATCGCCATGTGTACAAAGGAAGGACTGGACTTGAGTCTGTAGGGCCTGATTTATAAGCCCCTTGCCACTCTTTTGCTCCATTGTTGCGTGACTTTTGTGACGCAGTGGCAGAACAAAAGAGGCGCCATGGTGCGGCGTATATTAACAATGTGACGCATATGGGAGATGCATCACGTTGTAAAGCCCTGCGCCATCAGGGGGTGGTCCGGCGCAAGGGAGGGCGTTCCTGCACAGGAACGCATCCTAAAAGTGGCTGAGGGAAATCTACAAGATTTCAATCAGTCACTTTGAGGACAATGATGCGTGACTCAAACCCTGCGCCTGCTCGAAGCAGACGTACGGCTTGACGCAGCATTGGGGAGATAGGGCACCCCAGAGCATTGCTGGAGCTGCGCCATCGTTGCGACGCGACTCCAGCAAGGCGTCGCCTTTACGGCTCAGATGTGTAACGCTTTGGTGACGTTTTGGGCCCATGTAAATACGGCGCACCATGGGTGGTGGTGGCGTGGCGCACAATTACTGGCGCATCCCTGCTACTTTGCAGGGATGTGACGGTAATTAAAAATCTGACCCTTAGTGTCTAGCATTACGCAGTTCTTTAAACTACACCCATACATAATTTCACAGGCCAATGAAATGAACACAAAATCGAAAACAAATAAGCATAGTAGCAGTGCTACTGAGAAGGAGAGCAGTGCACCTGAAATGCACAGAAGATTTTGAAATATAATTTACCTACAATGTAATCATTAATGCTCTTGGTAAAAAAACAAAAATTTGCAATATAATAACACACAGAGCAGGAGAAAACAGAGTAGTAAAGAAATAGCTACTACTACTCTCCAAGCCCGGGGATCTCAAGGCCGAGCAGGTCGAGCAGATCTCGTTCCCCGTCCAGGAGATCCGTCCAATGGTGGGTGGCCTGGTTGTAGGTGCGCCGGACCCAAAAGTGTTGGTACATGGCCCGGCACACCTTCTCCCACCGCTTCCGGCGCTCCTGGATCCTGTACCCGCTAGCGATCTTGCCGCCTGCCATGATGGTTCTGGGGAGGCGGCGCTGAACATAAAATATTAGTGCGGCCACCTCCTCCGCGCTGAAGATCTCCCAGGGTGCGACCTGCTCCCCCCTCAAAACGCCCGCATGGGAGCCGGGCACGGGGTGCGGGACCCTTCCCCTTCTCAGGATGCTTCCCGGCTCCCTTTACCATGGTCTGGGCAGAAAGGAAGCTAAATAATAAAGAAGAAATAGAATAGAGAAGAAGAAAAGAAAAGAGTTTAAAAAAGTAGTTTAAAATTAACCAAAAGTAGAGGAAAACACAAAAATATAGAGCTAGAAAAATAGAGGGATAGATAATAAGTAAAATAGATTAAAAAAAACTTCAAACAAGCAAAGGATGGCAGAGATTCAGAGAGGATACAAAAAGCATGCCCAGAACCATAGCAATGAATGAGAAACAAGATGGCCGCGCCCGTTCACGACCGCGTGGGTAAGTTCGCGCAAGATTTTCCTCGCGATCACACGCGAAATTGTACTAGCGAGCTGCACACTTTGCGAGATTAGACATCGCGCCCGGAAATGGAAATACGTCATGCAAACAAGATGGCCACACCCGTGAACGACCGTGAGGGTAACTTTGCGCCGTTGCACTACAAGCGGCTCGCTAAAACTTACAAAACCTTGCAAACTAACACGCCGCAAAAAAACAAATCGCATATTCGCATGAATTCGCTGCTTCCGAATTCGATCTCGCGCAAGTTCGCGCCCCGCGAATCCCGTGAAATTGCAGAAAAACGAGTTTTGCAAAACTGAAAGCACTCAGCAGGTGCAAAAGTTCAAACTCATCATTAGTAACCATTCCCTGTAGTGCTTCCTGACTGGGGCCCCTCCAGAGTTCAGTTGCTAGTTGCAACTATTCTATGACCCTGCTCTGACCCTCACAGCAGGCTCATAGAATAGCTACAAGTAGGCCACAAAGGTCCTGGAAAAAATAATTGCACTGCAACAGAAAGCAAATTACAGATAAGGAAGCAGATGCCAGACTGGAATTTTAAAACAGTGACACATTAATAAATCAACCCCAAATTAATTCATGTCAGTTGAAGCAGGGCAGGTGTGCTTGCTTTTCCCTCCCATAATCTACAGTGATGAACGAATTAAAACTTGGCTCTTTCCTCCGCCCCTTTAAATCCCCAGCCATAGTTCAGCCCCCCGTCTAAGAACCCCCAGGAGTAGCCAACAGCGCCAGGATACCTGCCAGGTGACAGTCGCGCTCTATAAATATTTTAAATAAATAAATAAATAACCAGAGGGTGGCATTGATGTACCAGAGGTTGGCATGGGTGAAACAGAGGGTGGCAGTGGTGAAACAGAGGGTGCTGTGAACCTGTGATGATGAACCAGACGTAGAAGCAACATAGTCGCGACCATTGCGAGCCGACAAGTAAGTTCGTAATTGCGAACTGGTACAAAACCCTTGCGAACTGGCAGAAACCCTTGCAAACACAAAAAAAAAATCCGCAAATTCGCGAGAATTCGTGGATTTTGCGGATTGCGAGTTCGCGAATACGCAAATTCGCGAACGCCAGATTCGCAAAATTCACCCATGCTTACTTGAAACCCTTGGTCTTTCCAGTGAATATAGATATATTGGGGAACTGCTGAGGGCCAAGCGGAATTGTAACACTGCCCATGCATTTTACAGGGAAAGCAACATCATCCTAGACAGGTTCAGAGAGAGGGGATACCCTAACTGGGTTCTAAAACTGCCAAAGAGAGAGCCGACAAAGTTGAAAGGGCTGAAACTATCACAGAAAAAGACACTGACAGTGAGAACAAAAGTGAGACTACTAGACTGATACTAACGTACAGTTCTGATGCCCAGGCCTTTAAGAAAATAATCACACAAAACTGGGGGATACTAAAAACTGACATAGTAATTGGAGACAATATCCCAGAAAGACCCAGTATCACTTATCCACGTGGCAGAAGTATCAGGGATATGCTGGTCCATAGTGATATCACCTCATACCCTCCCACTACATACAGGGCCGTGAAGGGTTTGTTCCGTGTAGCCACTGCAAAGCCTGTGTCAATAGTAGGACATGCAAACAGGTCAACTATAATGGGATCACAAGAAACATTGTTCAATTTCTCAAGTGTAGCTCAACATTTGTTATCAATGCGATTATATGCACCTGTAGCAAGTGGTATATTGGGAGCACCACGTGCGTGGCAAAACGTGAATTCTTGAACACACAAGGGCAATTACGAACTTTGATCCTAAATACCCGGTGACAAGACACTTTAGGGAACAACATTTTTTCAATGTGAGAGATCTCTGTTACATAATTTTGGAACAAGTGGATAAGAATCCCAGGGGAGGCAAGAGGGTCCTCATGCTGAGAAAGAGGGAGTCTAAGTTGATCATAGACTTCTAAACCAAGGCCCAGGGGGCTGAACCAAGTGGAAGTATTATCAATTCACCTCAAGAATTAGAAATTTGCTTATTGACATATGTTCCTCATGATTTTCTATTCCTTTGTATTGTTAGTTCTGTGCCCTAGTACAAATGTTGCTTACATGTATTTGTGTTATTTAATGACAAGCTATTTCATATCTTGTTTTATAATTCTTGTTTGTTCTTTTCTAATCTTCTTTTCAGGAGGATGAGAAGGGCCCACGTCATCAACACTCACTCTGCATGGGATTCCTCCCCTTGTTCTTCTCCTTCCTCACGAGCACCAAAACGTTCCTGCACCCCCCTTGTTTGTCCTCTTTCCACCAGGGGTAATGCATTCACATGGACGATTTTTGACTCATTTTCACTGGTTGTGCGCTCCTTGATTGCCACTTCCCCCCTTGCATTCCCCTCCTTTTTTTCTGACCCTCTGGCACTTGCCGGAACAGTCAGCTATGGACACCATGTGCCACGAGTTTTGCCTCTTACTGTCTGTGCATTTTGGATTAGATGGCCGATGTGCGTCATTCGGTGCAATCATTAGGCACTTGCCTACTTTATATATATATATATATATATATATTCACTGAAAAAAACCATAGGTTTCACACCAGTTATAGTTAGGAATTAGCATTTAAAAAACCTATTAAATTCACTGAAAAAACCATAGGTTTCACACCAGTTATAGTTAGCTGGAAATTTTACTGATATAAAACCATTGAAATTCCCACGTTATAGTTAGTCGGACTCACTATAACTTGCGCGTGCAATGCACTGCTGATGACATCACATATTACATCACTCATGACATGGTCAGTGACATCACTCATGACACCATCCTTGTGACATAGTGACAGACCTCCTTTCACTATAATGTAACCCTTGAGACACATATTCAAAAATAGAAACTGAAATTTTTAAAAAAATGGAGATACCTATATCAGTTACAACAAGCAATTCAGTAATTCCACTATCTATATACACATCCACTCATTCACCAACAGTTCTATATAGTCACTCATACATATACTCACTCATCATATGAAGTGATACACCTATACATCCTGTTACACACCGACATTCATCCAAAAGTTACTCACACACATATTCACACGTGCAAATAAACTATTGGACATCCATTTATTTGAATATAGAGTTATACACACACTTCCACCTTACTTCTATTTAAAATTACACATATTTATTCTCTTAAACAATCACTTATAGAAACACATACTTATTTAAACAGGAACTCTTACAATCTCTTACTCTCACATATACTCACTTATATACATCAATATTCATATATACTAGATTAAAACATATGTAGTTACTGATAAAGACACTAGTGAGACAGTCATTCACTCACTAACAAACACATATAGACACTCATCCACCCATACAGTCCTGTACATATGTTGTCTTCAAAACACATACAAACAAAGAGTCAGTCACTCATGCATCTATGTGCTAAGTAATACCCCCACCAAACCATATAGACACTCATACTGATACTAATAAAAATATCTAATAACCCATATACATACACATGAGTGGATGTGTATTAGATGGTGGTATTACTGAATTGGTTGTTGTAACTGGTATGGGTATATCCACTTTTTTGAAAATATTAGTTTCTATTTTTGAATATGTGTTTCATGGGTTACATTACACTGAAAGGAGGTCTGTCACTGTGTCACAAGGATGGTGTCATCAGTGATGTCATGAGTGATGTCACTGACCATGTCATGAGTGATGTAATATGTGATGTCATCAGCAGTGCATTGCACGCGCAAGTTATAGTGAGTCCGACTAACTATAACGTGGGAATTTCAATGGTTTTATATCAGTAAAATTTCCAGCTAACTATAACTGGTGTGAAACCTATGGTTTTTTCAGTGAATTTAATAGGTTTTTTAAATGCTAATTCCTAACTATAACTGGTGTGAAACCTATGGTTTTTTTCAGTGAATTTCATAGGTTTTTTAAATGCTAATTCCTTACTATAAGTTTCACTTTATAAATAAGACTGTTAGCACTCTAGTTGTTCTTTTTAACACTCTGGTACATTCTGTCATTGGGCTACAGTTGTGCTACATCTAGTTGAATTTTGGGCTACATTTACAATTTTTGATCTCTGGTGGCCATCTTTGGGCTTCATTGGGCTACTTTGGGCTACATTTGGGCTACATTTTGGCTCTAACATATATTAAGCCCAATGTAGCACAATACATATTTTTATAAAGTTAATTTTTTTACAAACCACTTCAGAATAGGGCTACCTGTCTCTACAATTATCCCATTTTTTTTTTTTTAATTTTTGGGGGGAGCGCTCCCAGAGCGCGCCCCGGAGTGCGCCCCGAAAAGCGTATTTCTGAAAAGCGCCCCCGGGCGCGCTCCGGGGAGCGTCTCGTGAGCGCCAATATCGCAAACGAAAACATGATCGTGACGTATCGCGTAGCCGCGACCGCGTGATACGCACGGCGTAAGCGCACCCGGAAGTACTCGAACGAATACGATCGCAAAACGTAAACTTCCGACGCGCTTACGCTGCGCGCCCCCGTGCGCGTAGCGTAAGCGCGTCGGGTCATGTGAGCAGAAAATAACACTTTTCATTGGTTCATAACAGTTTTAGTTTCATAATGATGAAGCCCCTGGTCTTGTGACCTGAAAATAACACTTCTCATTGGTTCAGGACAGTTTTGTTTTCCAAATGATGAAAGCCCCCACCTTTTTTCCTTATTCTGACTTTGTCCTTTGACTGAGGAAGATCTGTTTGGAACTCTCTGTACCTTTTTGTACTTTAAAATGGCTTCAGTAGCAGCAGCAGCAGGAGCATCTCAGCCACCACCACCACCACCACCACCAAGAGGACCAGCTCCAAATTATATTGGTGGTCAAGAACAGGAGGAGGAGGAAGAGGAAGAGGAGGAGGGGAGAAGAAGATGGCTGCCAGAAGAAAATACACCTTACAAACCCAAACCACACATTGTTTGGCAGTTTTTTTCAATCCCAGAGGGGCAAAAAAAGGTGAATGCTCCCAAGGTGACTTGCCTCATCTGCAATGATGAACTTTCACGGGGCAACCCAAACAAGAAATATTCTTTTGGTAACTATACCATGATTCGGCACATGACAAGAAAGCATCCAAACAACTACTCTCGCGCAGAGTTCCGGGAACTGGCCAGTAACCTCCCCCAGTCATCAAGGACCCCCTCCCAAAGAAAACAACCCTCTTCCTCGCAACCAGAAACATCTGAGGTGATGCCTTGCATTCAGCCGAGATTTGCTGATTTTAAAATTACTTGCACTGCTTGTGGCAAGCTTATCTCCTATGGGGAACAAAGTATTAAGCTCATCGTCCTTGCAGGTGATAATCACAAGTGCCCCAAAAAGAAATAATTTTTTGGGTTTTTTGTTTTTTTGCTCCAGTTGAGCCAGTTTCAATTCCCTTTTTTTGTTTCTCCCCCTAAAAAATACAAAAAAAATATAAAACTGTTTTGAAAAGCCAAAAAATGTTTAAAAAGTTCCAAAAACACAAAAAAAATATAAAACAACAAAAAGAAGAAAAAAAAAAGTTCTTTTAAGAACTACCTCCAATTTCTAAATGAAAACTTAATTTTTTTAAAACTCTGTCATCTTTTTCCCTCATTTTACGCTCCCCGGTGCGCTACCTGGTGCGCGCACCGAGCGCTTCCCCCGCGCAAAACGAAAAAAAAAAAAAATATTTTAAATGCCCCGCGGGGCCCTTTTATAGCCCCCACATCAAACCTAGGGGGTCAAAGGGGTCTATCCCTGACGCCTTATGGTCAGTTCCCACTTTGTTTTAGCCACCTCTTATGTCTCGATTTTACCGAGACACAAGATGGCGGCCGCTCTGGACTGTTTGGAATGTTTACAGACACCCGAGAGCCAATCAGCTTTCCATGCGCACCTCGCGTGTCGCGCCTGGAGCGCACTCCGGTGCGCGCACCTGTGCGCTGCTATAGATATATATATTTTTTTGGACCTAAATTACTCAAAATCCACTGGAGCACATATCTTGAGACATAGCAAAGGCACATCGGGCTACCAGTCCCTACAATTTTGCCAAGTTTGGTGTAAATCCATTCAGCCGTTCGGGCTAAAAGTGAAATCGACCGCCCTATGGAAATTAACATGGGGAAAACGCGTTTTGGGACCCCCCTTTTATCTCGGCCCCCGCTTATTGTATCCCCCCCAAACTTTCAGGGAAGGACCGGAGCTCGACGAGGCCATTTTCCTGAAATTTTCAGGCAGATTCGTCAACCGGTGCCAAAGTTATTCCAAATAGAATTTTGAGATTTAACATTGAAAAAAATCCTAACCATAACTACCTACTGGCGACCGCCAGTAGGTAATATATATATATATATATATATATATATATATATATATATATATATATATATATATATATATATATATTATATTTTATATATAGTTTTCCTAGCTATTTTCACTGTGTAGACACTTGTTAAACACAGTTAGGTTTTTTACCATTTCCTCTACCAACGTAGATTCTTATGTTGTGCATGAGCATGGGCACTCTGTCAGGCTTGTTTCTTTCGAGATATTTTAATTAAAGAGCCGCGTTGGACACTCATTCATTTCAAATCTTTATTTCGGCATTACGCCATAAAAGAACAGTTTAAACATTACGTTTCATTAAAAGTTACATGTCAATAACATAAGCACAATCACTTAAAAAATAAAAATAAAATGGAAAATACATTCTATTTAACTGTGCAACAAAAGTTGAATAATCATGGAGCATGACAATAAAAACATATGAGACGGGAGGACACCTCAATAATTCTGTAAGCAAATTCAATTGTCTAAAGCAGTTAGTGCTACTATAAACAAATCAATTCCATAGATAGGACAATGTGAATGGAGATTAGGAATTAAATTCACAACTGAAGGCCCATTTTTTTCCTACGGTAGCAAATGGCAAGTAAAAATCTACTCACACTAAATATAATCTGTTGTGAAGTATTAGTAGTCAAAATTCTGAGAGCCTGACCACAAGACCTCAAACCTAATAAAAGACATATCGGTTTGATCCATCTTTTCCTCTCATGGGCATAGATAGGACAAAAAAAGAGAATGTGCTGCACATTCTCAATTTGATTATGTTCACAAAGTGAACAAACTTTGTCCAATTCCTCGGCCAATGGGTCACGGTTCCTTGCCCAACATGACAAAGTTGCTTTCAATCGAAGATTTCCATATCTGAACTTTAGAAAAAGTGTCTTGGCAAGTGGAGGCTCTATCTCGTCCATAAAGGACTCATAAAGGGGTTCACCCTTAAAACTTAAAAATTTTGATACTAATGAACCGCTAGTACTGAGGTTTACAGCCATATTTGCTACATAGGACCAAAAAGCTTTTTTCAGGACTACTTTGGGATTTGGTGGAAGCTGCTCAGGATGCTCCCAAAAGTGTTTCAGGCCTATAAAATTTAGCCAAGTCCTAACGTGTGTTAGCCAAAGTATTTTTTTGTTACTATCCAACCCCATGATCTCCATCAGCCCTTCTCTATATACCTGAAGCTCAGGAACGTGCCACAATCTTACCCACAGCATAAGTGGTCTGATAAGAACATGATGGTCAGTTCTTTTAAAGTCGAGGTCCAATTGCAGGGGTACTAATGGGGTCCCTCTCGGAGCCCTAACCAAGCTACGCATAAAGTTGTTATCATGAATGCTAAAAGTCTCCTTGGAGCCTGGCCCCCACAGTTCAGCACCGTATAACACTGAAGATTGAACCTTGAATTTAAAAAGTTCCATAACGGGGCGTACCGCTTTGCTGGTGCTTAAGCTTTGCTCTCTAAGGATTGGTTTAACGTTCTGGGCAAATAACAATTTGCTTTTTTCCATTTGAGCTTTCCAGGTAAAGTTACAATCAAGCGTCACCCCTAAATATGAAAAGTGAGGCACTGATTCCAACTTTATCCCTTTCAAGGATAGACAACCCTTGTCTGGTTTTGGTTGGATTAAGGGCCATGTATTTCGTTTTTTTTACATTTATCTCTAGCCCCTTTTGACAACAATAATCGTTAAAAGTATTCAATAAAATCTGCAAGCCATTTTTAGTTTGGGATATCAGAATAGTATCGTCAGCAAACAATAGAGATGCTACCCTTTCGCCATTCAATTTAGGTGCATCATTTTTACATTTGTCTAAGTAAGAGGGAATATCATTCACGAAGATAGAAAATAACGTGGGGGCAAGAACGCATCCCTGGCGAACTCCACGTTCGATTGGAATTTTCCGTGAAAGTTCGCCGTTTTGTCCCCATCTAATTCTCGCGAAGTTCCCATCATGTAATTTTATAATTTGAGCTACTATATTGTTTGGCATGCCCGCTGCACTCAGCGTCTTCCACAGAAGATCACGTGGCACCAAGTCGAAAGCTGCCCTTAAATCAACAAAGGCAACATACAAGTGGGCCTTCTTTATTATTACGTACTTCCAGTAGAGGCAGCAGAATCTAAAGCACTGATCTATTGTGCTGACTTTAGTTCTGAACCCGGCTTGAAATTTAGTTAAAAATGAATTTTCGTCCAACCAATTACTCACTCGTAATAAAATATGGCGTGAGTAAATTTTCTGAAGGATGTCCATTAAGCTTATTGGACGATAATTACAGGGGTCCTTCCTGTCTCCTTTTTTAAAAATTAAAACAATTTCAGCTCCTTTCCAACTTTCAGGAAATTCTAAACTTTGGGATAGTTTGTTGCATAGATAGTTGATATATGGTGCCCATATTTTCAAGTCGTGCTTGTAAAGATCCCCAGGGATTTTATCCAAGCCTGGGGCTTTCCCATTTTTTACTTGGCTAATAGCCAACTCTGTTTCCCCCAAGGTAAAAACCAGCGGGTCCACTGGAAGTTCATGACTAACTACAGTAGATGCTGTATGGGGATCATCATATTTCGTGTATAAATTGGTAAAGTGGGTTACCCAGGTTTGCTCGTCTAGGAATGTGTCTCTGATCACCCTTCCCACCTTGTTCCCATTTGCTATCAGCTTCCAGAATAATACAGTATCTCGCGATCTTGCAGCTGACAGTAATTCCGCCCACTTTGCTTCCTCCCACGCAATTTTTGAAGTCCTTTGGATAGTTTTGTAGTTGCTTCTAGCTATCTTAACATCCAGTTGCGATTTGGATTTAATAGCGATTAGCATTTCCCTCTTTGACTCTCTACACAATCTGTCATACCAGGGCTTACTGTGAGACAAATTCTGAGTCTTCTGCTGGGGTTTTTTGGGCATTTTAGTTACCAATAATTTTAATTTTTTGAAAAACTCCAAATGTATGGACTGAAAGGAAGTTCTTGCTTCCTCCTCAGGAGTTAAGCTTAGATATGCAGCAAAGGTACCTGCAAAAAGTGAGTAAATTTCACTCAAAATATCACCATGATCCAAAATAAATGGCCATTTTAGCGATCTCCTGTTGTTGCTGATGTGAATATCAATACCATCCCTAACACCCCCCTCAAAGCAGGTAGGAGAGGAGGGGTCGCTAAAAAGTGCAGCGTTTAGTGACAAGTTTAGTGGAAAGTGATCACTTTCAGCCCTCTCCATTACTTCAAGATCTATGAGATACGACCAAAGAGGGATAGAAACTATTACAAAGTCCAAGATGCTTCTGTATGTATTCCTCCTAAAGGTTGGTTTTTTTGGAGTGTCGGATGGTAACCGGCCATTACAGGCCCTAAGGTGATGCTCTGTACATAATTTGATCAGTTGCAGAGCCAGAATGGAACATTTCACGGATTTGTTACTCCCGAGGAGGGGGATTTTGTTTGCCTGATCTTCCTCCTCAAAAATCTCACTTATGCCCGACACTGGTTCGTAGTCACAATTTAGATCCCCAGCCAAGATGATAAGATCCTCCCCAGGATTCAACCCCCTCAAAAAGTAATCCAGTTTAGAAACAATAAGGGATTCCTTTGATGACGGTGTTGGCCTATTATAAATGTTTATTAGGACTAATTTCTTCCCATTGGAGGTAGTTATTTTTAATGCTAGGATATCTACCGAATTTGTGTCTATCACCTCTATGTCAACCCTGAGATTGATCCTTGCCCAGATCAGAAGACCCCCGGACGGCCTACCACTCTTGGATGGGACTGCTCCAATACCAAAAGTCTTGTAGCCCACCCTGTGAGGAATATCGATTGCCCAGGTCTCCTGGAGTAGACAAAAATCAAAGGATTCCACAAAAGCAGCCCAGTCTTGATCCCTCAATTTGCTGGCAACCCCAGCTACATTCCAACTAACAAGCTTGACCGAAATCCCCATTGCAGAAGACATGATGGTGTTAACCCTTGACATCTCATCACCAGTATATGCTACTTGTTCAGTTCCCGGAGATATTTCCTCAAGAGGTAAGTGTCTTATGGTAGGGATTAGTCCTACCTGTTCTTCAGGAATATTATCATGACATGTAACATTCATACCCAAAGGTCGAAATACAACAGTTGGCAATAGTTTACGCTCTGTTCCAACCCTCATCTCAGTATGGTTCCTTGAGTCCCCTCCCTCGACCCCCCCGCCCAACAACCTTCAATCACAACCATCAAGGCCACTGAAGACGTCAAAACGATTGGACGTCTCAAGAGGCGTGAAAGGTTTCAGATGGTCCATCCTTCTATCCTGAAAACTGTGAAAGTTATGGTGACTAGTTGGGACGGAATGCCATCCCAGGGGGTCTTGAACCGTTGCAGGGCAAGGGGCACCAGGCATGTTTCTCATACCCTGGTAAATCAGGGGGTACTGAGAGCAATAACTGTTCCCAACATTCTGTGCAATTGGACAATTAAGTGGCTGAGTTTGAATTGACCCCTGTGAAAGGGGAAAATGAGATGGAACAACCACTGACCTAGGGTAAAAATACGTTAGAGGTCTTGGGATTATAGTACTGTTAGAACTCCCCGAATGCCAGTTCAATATGTAGTGGACAGCGTTTGGGTCCCTAAAATTAACAACCACTACATCACCCTCGATATCTTTGGTTCTTCCCCCCAACCATTCGAGGCGTCGAACATGAACTATGTCCCCGTTAACATAATTTGCAATAGGCCTATGTGCTCTCAACCAGTGCGTTATCTTATTTTTTAGTTGAAAAAAACCCTCCCTCTTATTTTGTTCAAGGGCCGGCACACCTGTTAGGACTACCACATAGGGTACTGCCTCTGGTGGAAGTTCAGGCAGTGGAACCCTTTTAGGTTTCCCCCAGGTGCGTCTGGTTTCCCTCGCTTCCCTTGTTAAGTCTGTTAAAGCTAGATTGGTTATATTACCAGAATTTTTAGATGTATTAACGCTGGTCTTGCTAACAACAGACCCCAGCATTGAATCACCAGTTGCCTCTTGGGATGGCCTAGAATTAACATGGTGGTGAGCAATAGCTGATGCTGGGTTCTCCGAAGATTTTGGTACGGGTAGAGTTGAGGGAGGTGTAGGAACAACATGAGCAGCAATAGGGGGAGGAGGTAGCACAACAGATGACGAAACTTGAGATACACCCTTAGATGCTTGATTATTTACATAATTAACATCAGCATGGCCTACAAGATCTATTTTAGGCAGTGCAATCTCAATTTTTGACAGCCTACACTCCACCTCCGTTAGCCTCTCCAAGATAGATACAGAATATGATCTAATTAAGTTCTCGATATCCTGAAGGGACACGGGGCACCTGTTCTCAGTATGGACAATGACTGTCTCACTTGGCTCCCTATTGACCTCTTTATCTATAGGGGTATTAGATATGACTGGTGATGCAATAATACAGACCAACCCCTCAGAATCAGGTTGAACAACACAGGGATTCTTAACAACAATAGGCAAATTTTTCCCAAAGTCACGGCAGCTCAGTTTGGGTTGCAATGGATCCCTCCTTTTCCGTCGCTTTTTGTTCGGCGGGGGGCCATAGATTTTCCCCGTAGTTGGTAATTTTTTTGCCTTAGCACGGGCTGCATGCTGTTGTAATAAGGTGTCTCCCTTTAGAGATGACAAGCCACTTCCAGTGGGTGATGACGACAAGTCGATCAAATCAACTCGAGATACGGTTTCAGATGGAAGAGCAACCGTATTTGCCTCCGGGAGCGAGTTGTCTAATGGAGGAGTCGATTCGTTTGTTAATGCCCCAGCAGTATTATCAGAGGGTCCAATCACGGGGGATATTAATGGTAAAGCTGATCCATTCTTCATGCTTTCCACTGAACGGCGACGGTCTGCCCGCCTCTCCGCTAGCACAATCTCCCTGGTGATATCAGGCGATGGTTTGGAAAAATAACTATCCAAAGTCCCATTGACTAGCACACCCTGTTTATCCTGCGCATGCAGCTCAACATTAACAGTTGCCATGGCTAGTTTAAAGGGGTCGTTTGGTGGGGCAGATGACGATGGTTGGAATTATAGTATAATGAACACAATCAGTACCTGAAAGCAAGAGGGTATATCCAGTCCGGTCTCCTCGTGTCTCGGAGGGTCTCAGAGGGTCCGCCCTTAGTCCGGTCTTCGTCCCGGGATTAGTCCCGCACACGCGTTCCGCTCACGCGTCCCCGTGGCATTTTTTATAGCAAAGGGAGGTGGTGAAAGGGAGGAGTCCCGGGAAGAGGCGGCAGGTGTGCTGGATGTTGGACGCACAGCCTGTCGGACCTCGCAGTCCCGTCTCCCTTTGGCCCGCACTTTCACGCGGTACAGCGTCTCTTCACTCCGGCACGTCCCCCGGGTTGCAGGCAAGGGCTCCTAGGAAACAACAGCAGCAAGCACTCCTCTGCGAGCGGCTCCCGCGAAGCGGGGGCCGCGAGGAGTAATAAAGGGCGGTGATAGAAGGGAGGAGTCCCGGGAAGAGGCGGCAGGTGTGCTGGATGTTGGACGCACAGCCTGTCGGACCTCGCAGTCCCGTCTCCCTTTGGCCCGCACTTTCACGCGGTACAGCGTCTCTTCACTCCGGCACGTCCCCCGGGTTGCAGGCAAGGGCTCCTAGGAAACAACAGCAGCAAGCACTCCTCTGCGAGCGGCACCCGCGAAGCGGGGGCCGCGAGGAGTAATAAAGGGCGGTGATAGAAGGGAGGAGTCCCGGGAAGAGGCGGCAGGTGTGCTGGATGTTGGACGCACAGCCTGTCGGACCTCGCAGTCCCGTCTCCCTTTGGCCCGCACTTTCACGCGGTACAGCGTCTCTTCACTCCGGCACGTCCCCCGGGTTGCAGGCAAGGGCTCCTAGGAAACAACAGCAGCAAGCACTCCTCTGCGAGCGGCACCCCACTCACGAGGGAGGTGCGCCTTTCATTTGTTCAGGGTGTCTATGTTACCGTGTCACGCTAGCCCGCTGTCCTGGAAACCTTCTCCTTACTCTTTCTGGTTTTACTTAACTCGTACTATGGGCAGCGCTGGTGTGTACATGAATTTGGGAACTGTAGGCAACATTTGGGAGCATTCAGTACACCGTAATCTGTATGTACATTATCGAACAATAATTGCAGATTATTTTTTGTGTATGTTATCATTACTTTATTGCAATCATCATGTATTACAGTATGGCCACCAACAAATCATATTTGTCATATGTAATGATTAGTGGCACCCGCTAAACGAGCATCATGGAGTCTTCTTTTAATGTTCATGCTTTCCCTGGCGTATTTTTACTCAGTGATTGGTGGGTTACTTTTCATGTGATCAAGCCATTGTCAATGGCGAAATGTGTTGTGAATTAAACAACACAACCTACATTTGGATGCTGTGTCTTTTGTTGTCCTGAGAGCGCGCTGAACTGTGTTCTGTGCTACCTTTGGATATTGGATTGCCGGTTACTCAGCTGGCGTGCACCACACTCTTCGAGGGTCTTTGGGGTCCAGAAGGAGTATTGGGATTTGTATATATATATATATATATATATATATATATATATATATATATATATATATATATATATATATATATATATATATATTATATATATATATATATATATATCCACTTGATCGGAAATTTGCATCCATTACTGTAAATAGGTATATGGTTATCACATTGAACCCAGTTCAAAAATGGCAACATTATTCACCATGAACCCATTTGGGTTTGGAAAATCGAGTCCCATTTCTATGTTTAACAGTGCTTGTTTGGCGCGTATTTCTCAAATAATGTATTTAAGATGTGGAAATGTCCTGGCTAGTTGTCAGTGAGCGAGGGCACAGCCGGTGCCCGAAACGCGTTTGACGAGGCTTGCACCCTTTTATCACAAATAAAATAAATCACTTTACGATTTCAAGACTGGCTCTGGCGTTTGATTGAGTGGCCCACGTACCTGTCGGTGCTGCACGCGCACTTGGAGACAAGTTGAAGTATATATATATATATATATATATATATATATATATATATATATATATATATATATATATATATATATATATATATATATATATATATTTATGAAAAAAGCAGTCCCTCTTGTGAAAGAAAGGCAGGAACCTCAGCGGGGTAAGGCAAAACAATTTATTCCCAATTTGATGGCGTATGCATTTCGGCCGGTGTGGCCTCTTCAGCGCCTGCGGTGGTGAAAACGGGAGTCCTACCGCTCTGCAGTTTAAAGTGCACCCCTCCGCACCGGATAGGTGAGAATGACAGCTCCGCCCCTCAGCCAAAGTATCACAGGTGTTAGTGTTAAGGGTCCGAGGTAATCAAAGGACTCCAATGCCCAGGATGCAACAGTGGCTCCTAGGTAAGTAATGCTGGGGGACGGTTTGTGGAATAGCTGTGGGAGTGGAGCTCTGCAAAGCGTTACCCGCAAACGGAAACAGACAGTCTTGCCTCGGGTCCCCAGGACCTCCAAAACCTTTAGTCCAAGCACAAGTGTAGCGTGAGCGGGAGGTGCATACAACCCGCCCTGGCTGAGAACAATGTCTCGCTGTATCGCTGCAGCAACTCGGACCGCCGTAGAGGATGAGCCCTCGATGGAAGTAGCCACTTGATCGGAAATTTGCATCCATTTCATTTTCAAAGCAGTTGCAACAGGAGACGCAGGGAGAACAGTCATCTTGTTTCTCATGCCAGACCGGTTTCGGGATACTTGTCCCTTCCTCAATGGCTTCTGCTCACAGTGAAAATAACTTCATGCATTCCATTATTAAGAGCCTGCCCCAGTGGGCGTGTCCGCAAAAAACGGCATTGTGGATCTTGTGGTGCATTCTTTCAAAATCTACAATGGCACCAAGTTTCATAATTTTACATAAACGCTATCAGCCTTCTATCACAGTATAGGAGAGTCTTTCAGATGTCTTATCAACAGAAATATTGTGTAATTTCTGTACTCATCTGCTGGAACACTCATCACCAAAACGTATTAAAACATGGGAATTTGTCAGAAAAACATATACCATGCCATAAAGCGATTCATAAATGGGCACACTGCCACTGCACCACCCTCTTTCCCATCCTTCCTTAACTTTACAAAATTAAAGAAAGAGCCACACCAAACCTAGTAAACACACTATAGCGATACAAGAACTTAATTTCAACAAACGTCTACCGGAATGCTCATGAGCACAAAATCAACAACTTTCCCCATTACTCCATTCACTAAACCTTCTTCTACATTCAGATTACGCTTCAAAATTACGTGACAGTTTAAACATACATCTAATTTTTTTTCTAAGCTAGCAGTTTTTAATACAGACGTTTGCAAAGAATCCAATTTAGTCTGTAGTTTTTCTGAAAGAACAATTGTTATTCCTTGATGCTCTATTTTATCAATTGCTTCAATGTGAACTATTTCTTGATTTTCCAATTTCAGAAGCTCATGAGCAAAGCGTATTAAAACATACAAATTTGCAGGTAAAACATATACCATGCCATAGGGCACTTTATAAGTGCTCCCAGTGGTACTACATCACCTTCAGTAGCTCGACATCTACACGTTACTAAATTCTGTGTTTTAATCAGAAACATACCCACCTCCCCCACACCCACCCCCACACCCACCCCCGCCCTTCCTTAACCGTACGAAATCAAACAGAAACTCCCACCATTCCTAGTAGGACCACTATACCTATACACAGGCTTAATTTTAACAGGTGTGTGCCGGAACACTTATCAACAAAAAGTATTTAAACATGCAAATTCACAGGAAAAACATAATCAATACCATAGCACGGTTAATAAACGGGCCCAGTGAAACTACATTACCTTTACTAACTAGATATGTCCACGTTACAAATGCTCGTCTTATAATCAGCAACATACGCACATCCCCCAACCCCACCCATACCCATGCTTAACCTTACTAAATCAAACAAAGAGCCCCTGCACTCCCGTTAATGCCATTATAGCCATAGATAGACTTAATGTCAACAGGTGTCTGCCGGAACGTTCATCAGCAAAAGCTATTAAAACGTACAATTTTGCCACTCAAACTTACACCATGCCATAAGACGGTTTATGAATAGTCACAGTACCACTACACCACCTCAACACCATCCCTTGCTTAACTTTACGCAATAAAAGAAGGAGCCCAAGCAAATGTAGAAGCGCAACTATAGCCATACACACCCTTAACTTTAACAGATGTCTCCTGAAAAGCTCATTAGCAAAACGTATTAAACCATGCAAATTTGCAGGTAACACATACACCATGCCATAGGGCGCTTTATAAGTGCTCCCAGTGGTACTACATCACCTTTAGTAGCTCCACATCTCCATGTTACTATATTCTGTATTTCAAACAGCAACATAACTACCTCCCACACACCCAACCCCACCCTTGGTTAACAGTATTAAATCAAACAGAACCCTCCATTCCTAGTAGCGCCACTATACCCATACACAGGCTTAATTTTAACAGGTGTACACCGGAACACTAAACAGCAAACACTATTCAAACATGCAAATTGGCAGGTAAAACGTAAACCCTCCCATATCACTGTTCATAAATGGGCCCAGTGAAACTACATTACCTTTACTAACTACACATGCCCATGTTACAAATATCTGTCTTATAATCAGCAACATACCCACCTCCCCACCCACCACCCATGCCCTTGCTTAACCTCTCGAAATCAAACAACGAGCCCCAGCACTCCCGTTACCGCCACTATAGCCATACAAAGACTTAATATCAACAGGTGTGAGTGGGGTAGCAAAGGTCCAGGGAATTTAAGGCTTTGAACAACACTTGAATAAGTAGTCTTGAAGGGTGGGTGGAGACACACTCGAAGCTCTGGAAATATCAACAGGTGTCTGCCGGAACGCTGATCAGCAAAAGCTATTAAAACCTGCAATTTTGCAACTCACACGTACACCATACCATAAGACGGTTTATAAATAGTCACAGTACCAATACACCACCTCAACAACCTCCCTTGCTTAACTTTACGCAATATAAGAAAGAGCCCCAACAAACGTAGAAGCGCCACTATAGCCATACAAAGGCTTAATTAAAACAGATGTCTCCCGAAAAGCTCATCAGCAAAACGTATTAAAACATGCAAATGTGCGGGTAAAACATATACCATGACATATGGTGCTTTATAAGTGCTCCCAGTGGTACTACATCCCCCTTGTACCTCCACATCTCCACGTTACTATATTCTGTGTTTCAAACAGCAACATAATTACCTCCCCCACACCCACCCCCACCCTTGCTTAACAGTACGAAATCAAACATAAACCCACCCATTCCTAGTAGCGCCACTATACCCACACACAGGCTCAATTTTAACAGGTGTCTGCCGGAACACTTATCAGCAAAAACTATTCAAACATGCACATTGGTGGGTAAAACATAAACCATACCATAGCACGGTTTTTAATGGGCCCAGTGAAACTACATTACCTTTACTAGCTACACATGTCCAAGTTACAAATGTCCCTGTTATAATCAGCAACATACCCACCTCCACCTATGCCCTTGCTTAACCTTACGAAATCAAACAACGAGCCCCAGCACTCCCGTTACCACCACTATAGCCATACATAGACTTAATGTCAACAGGTATCTGCCGGAACGCTCATCAGCAAAAGCTATTAAAACCTGCAATTTTGCAACTCAAACATACACCATACCATAAGACGGTTTATAAATAGTCACAGTACCACTACACCACCTCAACACCCGCCACACAGAGGCTTATATTCAACAGATGTCTCCCAAAAAGCTCATCAGCAAAACGAATTAAAACATGCAAATTTGTGACTAAAACATATCCCATGCCATTGGGCGCTTTATAAGTGCTCTCAGTGGTACTATATCACCTTTAATAGCTCGACATCTGCATGTTACTATATTCTGTGTTTCAATCAGCAACATAACCACCTCCCCCACTGTAGTATAGTTCCTATATTCCCAATAGGCTCTGCGCATTGGAATAATAAATACTATAGATTTGACGTAGGACTGAGGTCTACTAGGTCTCTATCGAATATACTAGACTTAATTATGAGTGCCAGCTAGCTCAGAGATCACTAGAAACTTTCTCGAATACAAAAGAAGGGATTAGTTTCTGATAACCGCATAAACACGACAACATTGTTTCCCAAGAATAAGAAATCTATCTCTAGAGTCGCGGAAAAAAAAGATAGTTATTTCAGTCAGTCAATCATGCATGCTTCGTTTCACCAGAGGTGCAGAGAAATAGAGAGACGGGCGTTTTCAGTAAAAGGGTATTTATTGAACATTCTTCTTTCTCATGCAGAAGAAATGAACTGCTACAATCGTAATACTGTTTGCAAAGTAGAATGCGTACAGTAGGAAGAGTATTATAAAATAATACTGTAAAAGCATAATATGGTTTGTAAGCCATAAAATGAATAAAATACGTACACTAATAAATAAAGACTAAAAGTACTCAACTCGTGCTTCTAAAATACGCCTACCCTGGTGTACCTAACCTAGGTCTAGTACAAGGGAAGAAGTAAGTAAGGTGTAGCTTAGTTTAATGTATTCTTTGCCAAGAATCTATTCCAAGAATTCTCTACGGGTCTAATCAGCTCCGTACCTTGGTTTAGAATGTAGGAGGTCTTGTATCTCTCTCTCAGGACACGATTTCCCAGCAACCCGCAAGGGTAGCCTGGAAACACTGGAGCTGGATATCTCGGCAAGAGAAAAGACAACGTCTCTCTCAGTGCGTCAGCTGGAGGGTTGGCTTCCTTCGGAACTTGCTGCAGCAGGGCGTTGAGCAAGTAGATAGTCGAACTGCTCCAAACCATCGCGTGTTTGCTTGGGCAAGTGTGGGCATATTTATATCTTGAAAGTGCCTTCTTTGACGTAAGGTTGGACATAATAACGTCATCAAAGACTCAGTTCTTTGAAAACTCCATGAGTTCTTGGATAAATCAATACTCAAGCAAGGGGAAGTCCCTGACTGCTGAAGGCAGGTTTTTCCAAGAAATCGTTATGGATTTTCGGAACTAGTGGAAGTAGCCGTGCCGTATTTGGACTGCATAGGCTAAGTCTAAATATGGTTAGGATTTCTATGCCTATATAAGGATAGGGTGATTTATACCTATATATGGGAATGAATCGGGAAAAGTACACTAGGGTCCTAAAACGCCACACAACACCCACTCCACTTTAATATGTTCAACATTACTAAACTATAAGCATCTAAAACATTTCTAAAGCATGTGTTTACAATCCCGCCCAAAAAAGGTTTGCACACGAAAAAAATGAGCATTTGTATAGTACGCAGTTAAGAACATTGTTTTCATATGGAGTATAAAGCATGAAAGCATTAATACTAATTAAATCAATAATGAAATGTACATTCATGAAATGGCTCTTAATAACAGAAAAAAATAAATTGAGACCATCCCATAGCAGAATACTGTTTTGGTTACGATGATAAGGTTAAATATTGTCTCTAGGAAGTGTTCAAAAGGAATTTCTCGTTCTCTAAGAATAGTTTTACTTTAAGCAGATTACTTTGTGCCAAAAAAGTTAAATGTTTTTGGAAAAAGGAGTCAAATCATAGAAAAATAGAGTTCCAAAGTTAGAAGTCTTTTTTTGAAACACGAAGGCCGAATTCAGAGTTCATGGAACGCTTTGTGCAGATTTCAAAAGTTATTCTCGGTGTCAGGAGAAAACATCAAATTGTCTAACTGGCAAAGAAATCGTCTACCACAGTAGGTGAAAGTTGAATTACTTCATTAAGTAGGTCAATTGTGCACAGATGTGAAGCATCGCCGTCAGCTTCAGTTGCCGCGTTAGCAATGTTCAAATCGGATAGTACCTGTGTGCCTGTTGTTCCCCGTACCTCACCTCCAATTGGATTAGCTGGTGAGAGCTCAATGAATGCCGTCATCAGGATAAGTAGCCGTTGGGGGCAACACAACACATGAGCCGTTACCGGACCCAGTAATGCGTCTGCATCCGTTGGCGCAACCAATGGTATTGTTAGACAAACATCTAACACGCATTCTTCTCTGCAAAGCAGGCATCATAGAACAGGTAAGATGCAGTCTTGCTAGATTGGTCTGAACGAAGGAAACCAAGTTGTATTTAGATCTCTTAAACGAGCCAAGTCAAGAATCTGTGTAATTTTGTCACGATTCCAGATGGCTAGGAGAGCTTGTTCCATGGTAGTCTGGGTACCGTTGGTGACTGGACTTGCCATATCGGAGCAGATTAACAAAAATAGAATTCCAGCTACGAGTCCCAAAATGAGAGGCAGGCCGCCGAACACAGAGTTCGCGAAATTTGGAAAAATGCAGAGGACTGCTTCAAAGGGTGCTAACAGTCCCGAAAAAATCGTCTTAAATACATGTGCGATGCCGCTGGTATCAGACATGTTCAAGATTTGACCTAACATTTCTGCGAAATGTACTGGGCAGTTTGTTGATAATAATGCATGTATCTCTGCAGAAGTCCTTGCAACTTGCAGATCATACGTTTCTCCAGACGAGGTCAGTGGCACAGGTTTTTGCAAAAGAATGGCTTTCATTCTGCTTAAAGTATCAATTCATATAGAAGAGATATTCAGTGAAGGCCATAACGCCGACTCCCTGTCTGTCTTGCTTTTTGGATACAATACTTGCATACAACAAGTGACCCTGGCTGACACACTAACTAGATACGCTTTTCCTGGCACCATGCCACAACAGCTGTGATCATTGAGCATAACGTAGCTGCCATTGGAAAGCTGCCTGAAAATTGGTTCTATCCTTGCTTTTGGTGAATCGTGCAGGTAGCAAGTGAGGTTATTTGAAGAACCTTCGCAGGCTCCGTGTAAATTAATACTTTGACACAAAAGTGTACCGCTTAGTGAGTTCTTACAATTTTTTCCACTAAGAAATACTTCCTTTCCCCCACTCCAACATTTATGTGTGTATGGTAAATTCGGCTTAATGTATCCTTTACCCAACCTTTCATACAGGCCTGCTGGTATGTGCTGTAGACAATATTGAAATTGGAAAATCGTCACTGGTATAGTGATGGTGCCATGTATTATCCATTCTAAGACAGGTTTCTCAGAAACAGTTAACAGTAATCTTTCCAGTTTTTCTATGCTCAGCACCGTATAGTCTGCTCCTCTTTGTGCCAACGAGATTTGTTTATCTGTAAGGATAAATACAGTAAACAATGACGTGGTATTTATTGGACGCCATGGCACGTAGCCCGAACGCAGATTTTGTAACGTCCAGCTTAGCAGCATTATAGAACGTAATTGTGACTGGACATGTTGTAACATTAGCAAGTCCTGCTCTATTATGTCAATGGCAGATGATACAATGCTGTCCAAAGAATAAATTCTGGAGGACAGAGTTGTTAACCCATTGTCCACTACAGAGAGAGGTTTCTCCAAATTAATACGATCAATTTCTCGTATTCTTTCTGCAGTTTCCATTTGCGTAATTTTCCATGCTTCATTGTAAGCAGAATATATATTGGTGAATATGAAACGTTTTTGACGTGGTTTACGAGGTCCAAGTAAGAAGTCTCGTAAGTCAACGCCTTCTTTAAGTGAAGTTAAGTGTTGTTTAATTTCTGGAAGTGTGGATTTCTGTAGCCACTCAAGGCATAGTTTTCCTACACTGTATGTTGTAACTATCCCTGGATGTTTTCTCTGGGAATATCTTTGATCTCGCCTGTTTATTTTGAACCCTTGTATTTTGTTCAGGAATCTGTCTTGACAGTTATTCGTGTCTGTGGGCCAGATTAACCATTTTTCCAATCAGGATTAGTTCTGTTCTGTTGTAAAATCTGTTTTACGTCTACCTCCTCATCTGTAGTGCTATTACTATCAGGTGTGGGCTTAGGTATGGACGGTTTGTTTAAATCTTTTATCTTAGCTAAGCCAAGACAAGATGTTTGTTGTATAGTGTCATTTAAAAACATTATTTGCTCTGGGATAATGCAAGCTCTGAATAAGGCTTCTAACCCTTACATCTGCCAATCTTTTGTGCCCCAGACCGTTTTTGTCTCAATGTTGTCGTTCCAAAAGTTAAAACCTAATTTAGACAGCTGAGCATAAAAGTTTGCAGAGTTAATTTGTTTAGTATTGGTCAACATGTTTTTCATTCCAGTCTTATTCACATTTTTTAAATAAAGCATTTCTGGATTTGTCACATTAAAACCTGAGAAGGATGGACATTTTTCATAAAATGTTTTTGAGCTGCCCTTTGGCGGAGTTGGACAATGTTCCCATTGATTATAAGTAAAAACATTTCTAGGGTTTACAGATTTGTGAAAATAATGGTGACCATTATGATTAAAACAATGCATTTGGTCATGATATGATGAACCTTCTAAGTATTCATGCTTAGTGAATTTAGCTGACATTTCTAAATCTGTCATCATGTTATTAACAGTTTCAAAATCCCAATCATCAGAAAATGTGCTGGATGAGACAAAGTCACTCAAAGAAACCTTAAACTGGTGTGGAATCTTCAATAGTTCCACCGGGTCATAAATGTCATAATCAGTTGTTTCCCAGGTATAGGAACGGCTGTGATGTTCACTGATGACAGGTCTCTTCGCTCATGATGAGATGGTTTGTAAGGTTGCAGGAGTAAGTTGATGTTCTTACTTGCTGTGTCCATTGTACTGTATTTTCCATCTATCATCTTTCGCAAACTTAAAACAAGAATGAGCCAGATCAGCAGAAAAAGTACACCTAACACAATCCAAAATTCAACCCATGGTGATACCAGATATGTTTTTTCAAGTTGATGAAAGAGTTCTGTTATTTTTTCTTTGAAAGTAGCAATAACTGGTGTTGTTTCAGGTTCACTGGGATCCTCAGAAAAATTATTGAAGTTGATAAAATAGCCAGAGGCAGTCTGTCAATTGTAGGTATTGCATCCAGATTTTTCGGAATCGCTGGAGCTATTTATTCCTTTTTCATAGTGGTATAGTCAGAGGCTATATCATTGTAGACAGGTGTTTCTTGACAAACTGTTTTTTGGGATTCAAGAGGCATACGTTCCATGGCCTTGTTGCATAGTCCTTCTTTTTTCACTGCAGGTTTATCAAAGGTGATAAGTCTTTCAGTTTGAACCTCTTGGATTGTAGCAAGATTTGGTTGTCTGCTACATCTTGGGAGTCCACTGGGCCTACTATTTATTATCGGCCACATGATGTGGTTTTACCAGGTCGATGGATACTGTTCAGTTCTCCCTTTTACCAACAAGGCGGCGGTAGTAACACTGATCTTGTTTCAAGGATTGCTGAGACAGGTACTGGTGTTCTGTAAGAAGGCCCAAATTCCTTCTTCACCGTGATCTTTTCCCTGACCAGATCCCCAATCTTTGGAATACAGATAGGTCTTGCTGGGACAGGTGGTTTTTCTTCAGTGGTCGTTGGCTTTTGTGTTGTGTTACTCAGACTTCTTCTTGTTTCATTTAAGTCCTGTAAAACAGCCAAACGGTCTTTGATATCAAAGGGTTTTTGATCCACCACTGAAGTTTGACAATCAAGATCCTGGATGAGCATTCTAGTACCAAATAGCAGTTCATATGGAGTGATTCCTCCCAGAGAATTTCTTGGCATATTATTAAGACTACTTTGGACACTTATTAGATGTTTGACCCACCCATCACCCGAACCTAATACCCTAGCTGTTATAGATTGCTTTATGCCACGTTTTTTTCTTTCCACTACCGCATTTCCCTCAGGATGGAATGGACTTGAGTACTGCAACGCCCAAGCTGACCATGGCCTCTTTGTAAGCTTTGGAGCTAAATGCAGGACCCTGGTCAGAATGTAGTGTGCCGATTACGTATGTGCCGATAAAGACTCGCAAATCTTTTATAACAGTTCTGGCGTCAGCTGAGTGCTGGGGCCACATCCAAATGAATCTCGTGCAGGAATCCACTGCGACCATGATATATTTATAGTTGCCATCCCTTTTTAAGGGACCACAGTGGTCCAGGTAAACACACGCTAATGGTTTACCTGAAATCAGAAGGGGCGTCTGTGCAGGTCGTTTTACTGTCGAAACTTTTATTTTTTGGCAGATTTCACATTCTGGAACAGTTCTGCAGATATTCATTGTAAGACTAGACGCAGTAACCATAGGTCAAAATTTACCATAGCGCCAGCGACCTTTGACAATTGCGCACGCAGCACTATAGGCTTCTTTACCCCCAATTGCGGGTTGTGCTGATCCGTCTATATAAATTATACAGCCGTAATGTTCTAGAGGCAGAATTTCAGTCGGCAGAGGACATTCTTGTTCGTATTGGATACATTCTTGTGTCTTCAAGTATGGGTCAAAAACGTATTCAACGTCTGTTGCAGCAAGAGAGTTAACCCATTGTATCCATCTCGGATGTAAAGCTTTAGCATTGGGAATGCTTGCTTTTGTTACTGCCTCTAAAGCAGGTACAGGTGTAACGATCATTATGCGTTTACCCCGCGTGAGAGCTCTCTCTTTTGCTACTGCAGTTTGAACCGCTGTCAAAATTTTCTCTGTAGAAGTGAATTTCATTTCAGCTTGTGTGTACAAGTGTGATTTGTATGCTATTGGTACCTTTTCACCTTCATTAAAGGTCAGGTATGTGAATCCGCATCTTCCTGGGATGATTCGGATCACAAGGTTGCGCACGTTGTCGCGTGTTTGTAATTGTGTTTTTGCTAACATGCCTGTTTGCACTGAACGCAAAATTTCTGTATGTTTTTGAGTCCAATTGGTTGGTTTGAAATCAGGTTTGATTAATTCATCGAGAGGTTTAACCCTTTCTGCGTAATTTAGAACGTAAGTTCTTCCAAAATTTAGGAAACCTAGAATTGGCTGTAAGTTTTTCAGCGTCTTTGGAGGTTGAAGCAGCGCACATTTCTCAGAAAGTTGACTGCCAGGCTTTTGCCTTCACTTGATAACTCGGTTCCTAAGAATAGGACGTTGAGGTGGGCAATTCGTGATTTCTTAAAATTGAATTTGTACCCTTCAGAAGCGAACCCAAGTATTATGGTGTTCACTCTTTTCAAGTGCACGTCCAAGTCGTCGTCTGTAAGATAGATGTCATCGACTTAAGATAATGCCTCATCATCGTACGTTTGTAGTAACTCTGTTACTCTTGCTGAAAATAACCGTGGACTATTCTTGAATCCGTGGGGCTGACGGCAAAATTGTCGTTGTATCCTCATAATTGAAAAAGCGGTCAAGTACCTGCTTTCTGGTGCAATGTTTTGACAGAAAACCCCATTTGAAATATCTAATGTGGTTTTATACTTTTTACGCACAATGTTATTCATCAGTGCTGCACTGTGTGCATTTTGTACTGCCAAAGTTTTGCAACAAGAGTTTAGATTTCTGTAGTCCAAAACTAGACGATATGTATTATCTGGGTTGGAGACAGGAAACAAAGGATTGTTCATAGACGAGGTGCATGTTTCAATCACCCCTTGGAATTCAAGTTGATCTAAGATCTCCCTGACCTGTTTTTTAGCTTCTTGCTTAACTGGATACTGCCTTTGTGCAGTAGGTTGATTTTTTAACTGGATTTTATGATGATGAGAGTCCTCATCCCATCCTACATGATTTTTATATAATGAAGGAGCCTGGGCTCCTGCCCATTTTCTGGAGCTGGATATCTCGGCAAGAGAAAAGACAGCGTCTCTCTCAGTGCATCAGTTGGAGGGTCAGCTTCCTTCGGAACTTGCTGCAGCAGGGCGTCGAGCAAGTAGATAGTCAAACTGCTCCAAACCACCGGGTGTTTGCTTGGGCAAGTGTGGGCATATTTATACATTGAAGGTGCCTTCTTTGAAATAAGGTTGGACATAATAAAGTCATCAAAGACTCAGTTCTTTGAAAACTCCATGAGTTCTTGGATAAATCAATACTCAAGCCAGGGGAAGACCCTGACTGCTGAAGGCGGGTTTTTCCAAGAAATCGTTGTGGAGTTTCGGAACTAGTGGAAGTAGCCGTGTCGTATTTGGACTGCATAGGCCATGCCTAAATATGGTTATGATTTCTATGCCTATATAAGGATAGGGTGATTTATACCTATATATGGGCATGAATCGGGAAAAGCACACTAGGGTCATATAACGCCACACAATGCCACACCCACCCCCGCCCTTGGTTAACCATACGAAATCAAACAGAAACCCCCACATTCCCAGTAGCGCCAGTAGCGAGTGGAGAAGTGTGGCTCAATGATTAGAGCGGCAGACCCCGATGGAGAGGTCTAGCCCGGGACCAGGGTTCAATTCCCCGCCTCGGCGGGTCTTGGGCTTAAAATTCCACGGACCTGATAATTCTCGCCTCTGTGCCTATTCCAATCATGGAGTCCCACTCTGCAACTCTGGGCAATAGCTGTTAGGAATTAGCCGGGTTTAGCTGCCTTTCCTTTCTGGTGCCTTCTGTGCACATTGCATCCTCGGTGTCCTCTCTCTGTTTCCCTGTAGTGGTAGCCTCCTCCCCTTTTCCCCTTGAGCCCCTCCTTCCCTTTTTTGCTTTATCTGGGAGCCAGCACCAGTACTCGATGCTTGGTTTCTAGCCTGGTTGGGTTTCTTTCCAGGTCGTGTTTTGGGAGTTCTTGCATTTCTCCCTTTGTTCGTGTTTCCCCGTTATTTGGTGTAAAGAAAACGCTTTGGAGCTCTGCCGAGCAGAACGAGGCTTCGTTCTGCTTCCTGGAGTTGGGACTCGTCAGACGCCTTTCAAACTGCATTACTCGGTCGGAGTTGGGACTTGGAGTATAGGCGGAGTTGTATATCGCAAGGATTGGAATATTTACCTATTGACAAGAATGGCTGAGTGCTGAGTCAGTGTGTGGAGTTTATTACACACGGACGAGCCGATTTCCGGGTTTTGTATAACCCGTTTCACATCGTTGTGTGAAACTTTGAACGATTTCACGAAGCATTGAGCTTCTCGCGTTCGGTGAGGAGCGCGCTGTAGTTTGTGGCCACAAGTTAGGTTAAACGCTATGCATATACAGCGGTTTTGCTGTTAATAGCAAACAGAGGGTTTTTTGTCAGATTTATGACTTTTTCCCCTGTATATCCGAACGCAATGGAGGGAGGGTGTTTTGTTACCTTTATTTTCTTTGGATTTACATCAAGACTCTTTTCAGAGGATTCTTCTGTGTTAACCAAGTAAGGAGGGGAATTGGGTTGTGTTGGGCATTATTAAAGTGTATACTGTGGAGAATTCAGGTGAGAGGACACTGAGATCTGTGTGATAAGTCTGTTTTCTTTGTTTCTTCTTTCTCCCTGCTGCAGGTTAGAAGACCTATATCCCCATAAGAACAGGGTCTGCCTAGCTGAAACATAGAAAGAGTCTTGGAGCTTCTCTTTCTTTTGTTTTTCCCACCTTCTCCCTTTGTTCGGTCCGCTGTCACGCTGTGGTACAATGGGCGTGTCGCATTCCGAATAGGGGCAGAGGATTGGGGCCATCCTCACTTCTGTGGTGTGGGTTGAGTTGGGTGAAATCCAACAGAAAACCAAGCCCACGAAATTTACACTACCCGAGCAAGAATCGATGAGGATGGGAATAGTCTGGTTGACAGGGTCCTTACTATGCAGGACCTAATGGGGGCAATTAATTCCCTTCAGACACAGGTTCATGAATTACAACAGGAGAATCAAGGGTTAAGACAGGAAATGAGTGCAGTAAAGTCTAAGGATCCCGGTTGGGGTAGTAGTAAACCGCCTTTGGTCCAGCCTGCCACTTTCCAGTATGACAGGAGTACAAGCGCAAGTAATCCCCCTTTAACGCTGAATGTTACTACCCCTACCCCAGTACCGTTGGCAGATCCAGAAAGGTTCACTGGGGATTCAAGTAAATATAGTGTGTTCATGAATCAGTGTCATCTCCACTTTGTGTCGTCCCACTTCATTTCCCGACGACTCCGCTAAAGTGGCGTTTGTCATCTCCTACTTGGCTGGAACAGCTGCTTCTTGGGCGGTACCCTTGGTGGACAACGATTACCCTGTCTTGTATAATTACAGGGCGTTTAAAGAACAGATGCGTTGTCTTTTCGCAAAACATGCCTTCATGCAAGCTAGTGATGCCGAGTTATTAAAGTTGAGACAAGGGAATCAGGATTTGTTAACCTATGTGTCCACCTTTAATCGTTTAGTCTCTGAAACACATTGGCCCACCGATAAGGGAACTTCTTTATTCTATCAGGGGTTATCCGAAGACTTGAAGGATGTTGTTTCACAGGTTTGTGAATCCACCTGAGGATTGTGTAGAATTCATCGATCTAGTGGTGAAGTTGAATCACAGATTAACAGAAAGGAGAGGTGAGAAAACCCGATTCCAGCTATCCCGAGTGGTCCCTGTTAGAAGTGAAGTAAAGAATACCGGAGAAGGTCGAACAACTCCTGAACCTATGGAGATAGGTGGTGTGAGGGGTCCCCTGTATGCTGAAGAAAAGAGTAGAAGACGTACCCAGAATTTGTGTCTCTATTGTGGGCAAGGGGGTCATTATGCCAGAGAATGTACTGTAAAGCCGTCTTCGATTCCCTCTAAAAAAGTGGTAGCATGTGTGCAGCCCTCTGAGGATTGGATAGTGGAAGATAAGCATAATCCTTCCTATCAGATCTCTGGCATAGTCAAGAGAGACCCTAAACATTTCATGATCACTGTGTGTTTGGTTTTTTTTGAATAGTCATCGGGCCCCTGTGTCTGCATTGTTAGATTCTGGTGCCACTGGTAATTTTATGGATATCAAATTGGCAGAACAATTAAAGGTGCCATGGATTATGAAAGACCAGCCTGAACCAGTGAGAGCCAGAGATGGTACAGAGTTGTCTTCTGGTACTATTACTAAACAAACAGAACCATTGTGTATGATATGCGATAATGGGCACTCAGAATACCTCGGGTTTGATTTGATTGATGCACCCTCTTTTGGTGTTGTGTTAGGGGTGCCTTGGTTGCAATCCCACAATCCCAGGATCGATTGGATCAGACGAACTGTGACTCTTGATTCAGTCTATTGTCTGCAGAGTTGTTATAAGGTTGCCACAGATTGGATTACCCCTTTGACTTGTGCTGTAGGTGATGGGTTAAGTAGTGCAGTGCGGAGAGTTCCTGATTCCTATGTAGAGTTCGCCGAGGTGTTCGACAAAGGTAGAGCGAAGGATTTGCCTCCACATCGTTCTTTCGACTGTAGAATTGATTTGGCACCCGGGGCTACATTGCCCTGTTGTCGCATCTATGCCTTATCCGGGCCTGAAGAACAGCATTTGAAAGAGTATGTAGAAGAGATGTTGGCCAAGGGGTTTATTCGTCCCTCCTCCTCTCCTGCTTCCTCAGCTATCTTTTTCATTCCTAAAAGGGAAGGAGGCCTCTGCGCCTGTGTGGACTATAGGGCGCTCAATAAGGGTACTATTAAGAACAAGTATCCTCTTCCCTTAATACCTGTGTTGCTCGATCAACTGAAGCATGCGACGGTTTTTACTAAATTGGATCTCCGAGGGGCATACCATCTCATACGAGTCCGTGAAGGCGACGAATGGAAAACCGCCTTCCGGACTAAGTTCGGTCTGTATGAGTATTGTGTTATGCCCTTCGGACTTTGCAACGCTCCGGCTGCTTTTCAGTTCTTCATCAACGAAGTCTTAAGGGAATATTTGGATCTGAGCGTCATCGTTTATATAGACGATATTTTGATTTTCTCCAATACTGTGGCAGAACAAGAAATGCACGTTTGCCAAGTCTTACAGAAATTGAAAGACCATCAGCTATTTGTAAGATTGGAGAAATGTAGTTTCCATACTGACAGAGTGGAGTTTTTGGGATTCCTTGTTTCTGCTGAGGGCATTAGAATGGATCCACGTAAGATAGAGGCTATAACATCTTGGCCCTCACCCAAATGTGTAAAGGAGGTGCAGGTATTACTTGGATTCGCTAATTTCTATCGGCGGTTTATCTCACATTTCTCGGAGATTGTTGCCCCCATGACTGTATTGTTAAGAAAAGGAGTTCCTTTTGTGTGGTCAGATCTGGCCCAAATGGCGTTAGATCAACTGATAGAACAGTTCACCTCGGCCCCTGTTCTTGTTCATCCTGACCCTGCTTTACCCTTCTTTGTTGAAGCGGATGCTTCTTTGGGTGCAGTGGGGGGAGTATTGTCTCAGAGAGATGTAGAAACTGGGTTTATGCATCCTATAGCTTTCTTTTCGAAAACACTATTACCAGCTGAAAGAAACTATACGGTAGCAGAACGGGAATTACTGGCCATTAAGTTATCTTTTGAAGAATGGAGACATCATTTGTGGGGAGCCCGCCATTCTGTTACCATCTTTACAGATCATAAGAATCTAGAATTCTTTAGGTCTGCTCATGCCTTGACCCCTAGACAGATGAGGTGGGTCTCTTTCTTCAATGAATATGATTTCATAATCACCTATAGGCCTGCTGCACAGCAATTGAAATCCGATGCCTTGTCCCGAATACATGTGAAACAGAGTGAGTGGGGGGCTGAAAAGGATTTGGGGTCTTTCATATCACCAGATAAGATTGTAGTTAGCACTTCTATGGATGGTCTTTTGGTATCAGTGAAGGAAAAGTTGAGGGACATAGATCTGCACCCTTGGGAATCCCAGCCTTTGTTCTATGTGAAAGATGGGTTGTTGTATCATGAAACCCAATTATTCATTCCTCCTGCGTTGCGGGAAACAGTGTTGAGGTGGTATCATTCATCAGCCCTAGTCGGTCACCCGGGAATGAATAAAACCAGGGAATTCTGTCTACGTTGGTTTTGGTGGGAGTCATTGTCACATGATGTTCAACAGTTTGTGGCTTCCTGTCCGGTATGTGCTGTGAGTAAGCCATCTCATTCCAGTCCGTCTGGCCTGTAGCAGCCTTTACCTATACCTCCTGCTCCATGGCACACGATTAGTATGGACTTTGTTACGGATTTACCGTTAGAGTCAGGATGTACAGTGATCCTTGTAGTGGTTGATTCTTTCACAAAAATGGCCCACTTTATCCCCTTATCTAAATTGCCAACTGCCAAAGAAATGGCCATAGTCTTTGTAACATCTATAGTGAGACTTCATGGTTTACCTTCTGCCATTGTATCCGATAGGGGGGCTCAGTTTGTTTCCCATTTTTGGACTGAGTTGTGTGAGGCGTTACAAATGAAAATATGCCTGTATTCTGCTTATCATCCTCAGTCCGATGGTCAAACTGAGAGGATTAACCAAACAATGGAGCAGTATCTACGATGTTTATTGACTTCCTTGACTTGTAATTGGGTGTTAGCTCTTCCTCTTGTGGAATTTGCATATAATAACAGCGTTCATTCCGCTGTTGGAATGTCCCCCTTTTACTGTTTCATGAGATTTCATCCCAAGGCCATTCCTATTCAACCCTCGGGGCATGTACCAGCTGTTGATTCATTGGGAGTAGCCTTGGGAAAGATTTGGGGTATAGCTCAGGAACATCTGGTGAAGGCTAAAGAAGACATGAAAAAGCATGCTGATAGACATAGGGTTCCAGCTCCCCTTTATGTTGTCGGAGAGCGTGTCTGGTTGTCCACAAAAAATCTAAGGATGGAAGGATCAAGGAAATTGCAACCTCGTTTTGTGGGTCCATTTCCTATAGTAAAGGTGATAAACCCTGTGGCAATGAGGTTGGAGTTGCCTGATGAATATCGCATTCATCTGGTGTTTCACACCTCCTTATTGAAGCCTTATAAGGATACTGATCAGACCTTGCTCCCTCCTCCTTCCCTTTTGATTGATGGAGTGGAGGAATTCGAGGTCAATGCCATTCTTGACTCGAAGAGGAAAAGGGGGAGGTTATTGTATTTGATTGATTGGAAGGGGTATCCTCCTGAGGAACGTACATGGGAACCAGCTACAGGGGTGCATGCTCCTCGTTTGATTAGATTGTTTCATTTACGACATCCGACAAAACCCCGTCCAGTTGGGAGGCCTTTGAGGGGAGGTACTGTTAGGAATTATCCGGGTTTAGCTGCCTTTCCTTTCTGATGCCTTCTGTGCACATTGCATCCTCTGTGTCCTCTCTCTGTTTCCCTGTAGTGGTAGCCTCCTCCCCTTTTTCCCTTGAGCCCCTCTTTCCCTTTTTTGCTTTATCTGGGAGCCAGCACCAGTACTCGATGCTTGGTTTCTAGCCTGGTTGGGTTTCTTTCCAGGTCGTGTTTTGGGAGTTCTTGCATTTCTCCCTTTGTTCGTGTTTCCCCGTTATTTGGTGTAAAGAAAACGCTTTGGAGCTCTGCCGAGCAGAACGAGGCTTCATTCTGCTTCCTGGAGTTGGGACTCGTCAGACGCCTTACAAACTGCATTACTCGGTCGGAGTTGGGACTTGGAGTATAGGCGGAGTTGTATATCGCAAGGATTGGAATATTTACCTATTGACAAGAATGGCTGAGTGCTGAGTCAGTGTGTGGAGTTTATTACACACGCACGAGCCGATTTCCGGGTTTTGTATAACCCGTTTCACATCGTTGTGTGAAACTTTGGACGATTTCACGAAGCATTGAGCTTCTCGCGCTCGGTGAGGAACGCGCTGTAGTTTGTGGCCACAAGTTAGGTTAAACGCTATGCATATACAGCGGTTTTGCTGTTAATTGCAAACAGAGGGTTTTTTGTCAGATTTATGACTTTTTCCCCTGTATATCCGAACGCAATGGAGTGAGGGTGTTTTGTTACCTTTATTTTCTTTGGATTTACATCAAGACTCTTTTCAGAGGATTCTTCTGTGTTAACCAAGTAAGGAAGGGAATTGGGTTGTGTTGGGCATTATTAAGTGTATACTGTGGAGAATTCAGGTGAGAGGACACTGAGGTCTGTGTGAAAAGTCTGTTTTCTTTGTTTCTTCTTTCTCCCTGCTGCAGGTTAGAAGACCTATATCCCCATAAGAACAGGGTCTGCCTAGCTGAAACATAGAAAGAGTCTTGGAGCTTCTCTTTCTTTTGTTTTTCCCACCTTCTCCCTTTGTTCGGTCCGCTGTCACGCTGTGGTACAATGGGCGTGTCGCATTCCGAATAGGGGCAGAGGATTGGGGCCATCCTCGCTTCTGTGGTGTGGGTTGAGTTGGGTGAAATCCAACAATAGCTTGCTTAATCTCCACAACGGCCCCCACAACGCTAAGGATGCCTGGCCTCCACCTTGGGGGTGCCCAGGAGAGGACGCCTCACAGGGAAAGCCAGGATGGGTTCCACAGCGGTATTCGTACAAGCGCCTTGAGACCCTTGCGGGTGAGTTGTGCGCTATACAAGTATCAATTTACAATTACAATTTACTATATACGACGTTCATTGTCTGCCGGAACAATTATCAGCAAAAAGTATTTAAACATGCAAATTGGCGGGTAACACATAAACCATCCCATAGCATGGTTTATTAATGAGCCCAGTCGAACTACATCACCTTTACAAGCTAGACAGCTATATGTTACGAAAGACGTTTAAACACTCTGTAGGGTGTATAGCAGGGCATGGGGAGAGTAAACAAAGTTCTAATTCCTGAACTGTTGATGTACCGACCCTTTACTGTATTTATATTAAAGATATTAAATGGAATGAATAAATTGACGAGTGTCTCAAAAAGGATAGTGAAGCTCACATCAATAAAACACGAACCACTTCAACACCTACATATATCCGCCACAGCGACTCAGCCTGACAAAAAGTATCACTTATAATCACATGTAGTTCTCAAATATCACCAAAGTCATACAGAAAGTATACCGCACATTTACATTTTTTTTAACTCTCACACATTTATAAAACATCTCTTCTAAACAAGCACTCCCAAACTACTTCTATTCCATAAGAACAGACAATAATTAATACGTTTACATATATTTTAGTATATCTACCTTTCTATTACTCATTAGTCAGAAACTATAAAAACTATTAACTATACCCAAATGCAAACCAGAAACCATATTCATATTATATCTCAACGTAGGATTACATGATTCAAACTATACGTACATATAAAAGGAACGTATCACTTTTCCTATCTCCATCTCCTCTCCATGTAATTTCCAAACACTGTACACGGCCCCACTTTATAACAACCTACTCTGACTTACATTCAAACCTAACTCTCAGTGTCAAAAATAAGACCACAACCTGCCGCCTAACATTTCTGCATTTTGTTTTATCGCCTTTAACTTAATAACACATACGTCTCCTACTTCCAACCCCCACCACACTATTTCTTCAGTTGCTAATGTGCGACATTTTCTTTATCTCCCCGAATACATTACAAACCCAAATTAACGCTGTACCTCATTTTCAAAACAATACAGTCCTATAGAGATGAAAACTACACTTCTTCTCTGTGAAAAATTCCTAAACATATATAAAGTACTTATATAACAACAGCTCAAATTTTATGCATATTTCATAACCAATATCAAACACCACACTTTACTAACACTTTATTACTTTGAAATAAAAAATACTTTCAAAATTTAAAACATCACCTCAAATACTTAATCACTACTATGAAACACATAACACACATTGTTCATTTCTAACTCACCTTTGTAGTTGTTATCCAGATTTCAAATGACACACGCATACAATTCTGTATTGCTCACATAGTACATGTAAAGCTCTGACTTCATCAAGAATGAAACCAGGAATGGCACAATTTCTCTGTTGTTCCACATAAAAATACATGTAAAGAACAAATCAGAATACTTAATTCCTTCAACGACATTCCAAAACTTACCTCCATTGGTTCATTTTGAATTTTCCTTCCGTAAAGCTACTTAATATTCCACGCCACATGCAGGTCACAAGTTCAACCTATTTTATCAGCACACTTGTTAATGTTAATGTTAATGTTAAATTGGTCTTCTATAGCGCACGGCTACTCCGAAAGAGTGTCCCGGCGCTTTTATTAGCAACCAGAAAAAGACAAACACAACACAATAAAAACAGGACCACAGCAAAGAGAGTGCACTAACAGGCAAAGAGCCATGTTTTGAGGCCCTTCCTGAAGGTCAGTAGGTTAGATGTACTGCGTAGTGCCAAGGAAAGAGAATTCCAGAGCTGCGGAGCCCGCAACCTGAAAGAGCGGCCTCCAATGCGGGCCTTTTTAACTCGCGGAACCACAGCCAGGAACAGAGACTCAGATCTCAGAGAGCGGGCCAGATGGTAAAAGGCAAGCCTCCTTTGGAGATATTGAGCTCCCGAGGCGTACAGAGCCTTGTGAGCCAAGGTCAGGGCCTTAAACACTATCCGTTTCCGGATAGGCAGCCAATGGAGCGACTTCAGTAGGCCAGAGACCCTGGCTCGCCTGTGGAGGCCAAAGATGGCCAAAGCGGCCGTGTTCCGGACGACCTGCATACGTTGCAAAAGATACTCCGGCAGGCCAAAATATAATATGTTGGAGTAATCCAATCTAGAACTAATTAAGGCCTGCACTGTAGTCCTCCTATGCTCTTCAGAAAGCAGGGGGAAAAACTCCCGGAGCATCCTGAGAAGGCCAAAGCAGGTTCCTGTGAGAGCCAGATCCTGGGATTTTAACGTCAGCCCGTTGTCAATCTTAATTCCCAAGTTCTTTGCTAACTGGGATGAGTGCGCTGGAGGGAACATGTCAGCAGGCCACCATTCATACTAGTCTGGATCAAGTGGGCAGCCGAAGAAGAGTATCTCAAGTTGCACTTGAGGCTGTTAAGCTGGAACCATTTGAAAACAGTCCCAAGGCACTCGCGGATACTCACTCCGTCAAAGTCTTCTCCTTTCCTGCATGTAAAGAGGAGCTGGGTATCGTCGGCATAGGATACGATCTGGGCCCCAAAGGACTCCACCAATGCCGCCAGAGGGGTCATAAAGATGTTAAAGAGAGTCAGGCTCAACACGGAGCCCTGTGGGACTCCGACTCCCAAGGGTGGCATCTCGGCAGAGCTAGAAGAGGCCCAGACCGTTTGTCGGCGGCCAGCCAAGAAAGATCTAAACCAGCTGAGCACCGCCCCCCTCAGACCGATCTCATAAAGTCTGGCGAGGAGACCCTCATGGGGGACGGTGTCAAAAGCCGCCGACAGACCATGCATGACAAGCATAGCTTTGCCTCCCGAATCCAGCGACTCTTTAATGGCTTCGGACACCTCCAACAGCGCCATCTCGGTGCTTAAATTGGTGCGGAAACCAGATTGAGAGGAGTGTAGCAGATCGTGGGATTTCAAGAAGTTGGAAAGCACGATATGCACATGTTTCTCCAAGATCTTAACTAATGCAGGGAGGAGAGAGATGGGCCTATAGTTGGCCAAAGCCTCAGGGTCAAGGCCAGGCTTCTTAAGGAGGGGAATGACCATCGCCTTCTTCCACGCCTGCGGGACCACCCCCCGACTCAAGGAAAGATTCAAGAGCGGGTTTGCCAATGGATTAACGGTAGCCGCCATTTTTGCCAAAAATTTGGCCGGGCATGGGTCAAGAGGCGACCCGGATTCAAGATTGGTCATAAGTGCCAAAGACGAGGATGCTGAAAATGGTGGAAAGTCCGACAAGACTGGACCCAAAGGGGTCGATTGAGCTGGCCCATCCTCGAGGCTGGGAGAAACATCGACCAGCCTCATGGGAAAAGAATCCTGGATCAGCTTTATCTTGGTGGTAAAGAAATTGGCAAGGGCAGACACCCATGACCCGGAAGGGGCGACCTGAGTCGAATTAGATCGTGGGGTCGTAAATTCCCTAACAATCGTAAAAATCTCCTTACAGGAATTGGCAGCCTCAATCCTCCTGGCAAAATAGCCTTTTTTCTCCTGGAGGATTTCCCGGTGATAGGCTTTAACCGTTGTCCTGTAGACAAGCCTGGCATCTGACTCATACTGTGACCGCCAAGCCCTTTCAGCCACATTGCACCGCCTTCGGGAGTTCGACAGCGCTTCAGTGAACCAAGGGGCAGAGACCCGTTTAGATGTTGATCGGGGGGTGATCACAGGGGCTAGATCGTTCAGCCGCCCGTCAGCCACGTCTGCAGGGACTCTAAATCTCTATCCAAATCACCCGTAAAAGGGCAGGGATGGTCCAGAGATGCCTGGGCCAGCATCTCCGGAGTCACCCGATGATACGCCCTAGATGCTGGTCCCTGGTTCCTCAAAGCAGTGCTCGATGGTTTCTTAGTGCACGGTACATAGAAGTTGGCCAGCCGATGGTCTGACCAGAGCACCGGCAGCAGTGCCGTCACCTCTACAGGGGACGAGGAAAAGACCTGATCCAGGGTGTGGTCCTTATCATGAGTAGGTCCAGAAAGATAGGGGATAAGGCCTAGGGGTGCCGTGATGTCCATCAATTTAATCGTGTCAGGGTCAGATCTCTCATCCATATGAAAATTAAAATCTCCGGCCAATACGCAGTGCTCCGCTCTTAGGATCAGGGTCGACATTGTCGACTGAAGCTCCTCAAAGAAGGATCCGGCCGGACCAGGAGGCCTATAGACTAAGAGCCCTTTAAAGGATTGTTGAGGTGCCAATGATATAGAGAAGGCAAGGGATTCGGAACCCGTGATGGCATCCATCGGGATAATAGAACAAGCGATGGATTTGTTCACCACGAGTGCCACACCCCCACCCCTCCCTTCCAATCTGTCTTGCCTAAAAATGTCGTATTCTGGGGGAATTGCTATGGCAATATCGGGATTAGACGACTCTCCTTACCAAGTCTCTGTCAGCATCAGGCATTCCGGTTTTACAATGTTAAAAACAAAAGTTCCTGCGAGTAGCAATAACTACATGCTGACACTAGTTGGGCAGATGTGGCACAGCGGCCAGAGCACATGACTTCACAGCATATGACACACAGTTTGGGCTCACGCTTTCATCCCTGAGTCCGGAAGCAGCTCAGCTTAGCAACATGAGACTCTACAAACTACCTCACATATTCAGACCTTTCAGACCAGTATGTAGTCAGTAGTTCATCCTAGTAGTTATAAACACATGTTGACACTACTTCCACAGCTGTAGTGCAGCGGCCACGGCACATGACTTCACAGCATAAGACACACAATTTGGGCTCGTGCTCTTATCCCCGAGTCCCGCACCACCTCACCTTAGCAGCATCACACTCTAGGCAATACCTCACTTAATGTTCGTAGCCTAGCACTTTAACACCGGTAGGTATGATTCGTTCACTTCACACCTCCTCTATAGCACACCCTTAACACCCCACAGAGGTTACAATGATCGTACCCTCCTATTTCCCACTTTTTTTGCCCTTTTTTCCCCTTACTCGCTTCAACGGAATCACAAAATGGCGGCCAACACTTCCTCCTTCCATGAAACTCTAGACAATACCTCACATATTTTCTGTACCCAGGACTTTCACACCAGTATGGGTCAGTAATTCATCCTAGTAGGTATAAACACATGCTGACACTACTTCCACAACTGTACTGCAGCGGCCAGGGCACATGACTTCACAGCATAAGACACACAGTGTGGGCCCACGCTTCAAGCTTTAATCTTCGCATCGCGCACAAGCTCACCTTAGAAACATCACACACTAGGCAATACCTCACTTTATATTCGTAGCCTAGCACTTTCACACTGGTAGGTATGATTAGTTCACTTCACACCCCCTCTATAGCACACACTAAACACCCCACAAAGGTTACAGTGCTTCTACCCTCCTCTTTTCCACATTTGTTGCCCTTTTTCCCCCTTACTCGCTTTAATAGAATCACAAAATGTCAGCCAACACTTCCTAGTTGCAAACGCTCGCAGCGCTTGCAGCCAATCAGCAGCAAGCTCGTGCTCATAGCGCCTCAGCCAATCAGGTGGCAGAATTCCCAAACATCGATATCTGTAAATTGTGATATTTCCAAAAACTACTGAACGGATTTACAGCAAATAAACAAAAGTGTGCGTTCTAGACCAAGACCATTCTCTCTGCCAAATTTGGGGTAATTCCGTTTACCCGTTCGACCTGTAGCCTTGTCTAAAGTTTCCTATGGAAATTAACATTGATAAAACACGTTTTGGGACCCCCTTTTTTTTGGCCCCCCTTGACGAATCCCCCCAAACTTTCAACATAGGAGCTGATCTCAACAAAAATTAGTTTTGAAAATTTCTCGAAGATTCATCAATCGGCGCCAAAGTTATTGCGAATAGAATGTTGCCATTTTCCTATGGTAACTAGGTCCTAACTATACCTACCTACTGGCGACTACCAGAAGGTAAAATATATGTATAAAAAAGTCATAGGTTTTACAGACATTATAGTTAGTAATTAGCATTTAAAAAACCTTAAAAATTAACTAAAAAAAAGATAGGTTTCAGGGACGTTATAGTTAGTTGAACATTTGACTCATATAAAATCAGAAAAATTCAGCAGTTATAGTTAGCTGAGCTAACTATAACATGCGCGCCCACAATGAACGTGTCTTACTGAATGCATGGGTTAGTGACTAAACTGTGTGAAAGTCTGTATTAGTCTCTCAGTTGGTTTGTAAGCAACTGCATGGGCTTTGAATAGCTACATGATGGTCTATATGGGTATTGATTTGTTGTCTGAGTATCTGTATGGGTGCCTGAGCATCTGTGTGTGATGTATAAGTCTGTGCATAGATGTCTGAGTGGGTGGTTCACTGGTTGTATGGATTAAAAAGTGCATCTAGGAAGGGCTGTATGGGTGACTTACTGTGTGTATGGGTGTGTTGGTGAGTGAATGAATGTCTCAGTGGTATATCTGTGACTAATTACATATGTTTTAAGACACTATGGGGGTCATTAGGATGGTGGTCCGACGGGAAACGGGACTCCCCGCCATAAGGGCGGGGGTCCCGTGGGGGCATTTAGGATGCGCCCACCACAGTGGCAGACGCATCCTGCATTCCTGTCATTGTGGTGGGCAGTGCACTCAGCACCGCCCGCCACAATGCCAGGAAGGCATGTTGTGCATGGAAGTGCAGGGGGTTACCATAGGTACCCCCCATATGCACCCCCTAGAGTCCCTGGGGGCCTGCAACGGGCCCCCATAGTTTATTTCCGCATGCCTTTCTGTGGCGGAAATGCATGCTACTGCACCCATGGTGATATCATATTAAATCCTTTTTCGCCTGGTCAACTCGTTAACCGGGCGGAAAAGCGGCAGACAGTCTTTTTGTCCACCGGACCCCCCGCCATAGTAATATGGCAGGGGAAATGGGTGGCGGGCGGGTTCAGATCATGCGCGGATCGCCACCGCCATGCTGGTGGTGGCAATCCGCCTGTGATCCTAATTGGCCCCGATGTGTTAGTGTAGGAGTATATAAATGACTATACGTGAGACTAAGTTATTTGAAGAGTGAGTGTATAAATAAGTGTCTCCTATCAATGATTGTATAAGACAGTAAAAATGTGTTCGTATCCGTATAAATAAGTGATATGGTATGTCTATAAATAACAGAGTTGTTGTGTATAACTGTTTACGTGTGTAAATGGCTATGTTATTGATTCTTTGCATGACTGAGTAGGTGTGTGAATAACTCTATGGATGAGTGGCGGAGTGTGAATGTATGTATCAGTGTTTGAGTGTATATTATAGTCCTGTATTGATGAGTAACTACATGTATTAGTGACTTGATGTGTGTGTGGACCTAGGAAATAGTGAGTGGTATATAGTATATGGGATTCTTGTGTGTATGGTTTCAAAAATACTAGTCTGTATTTTACAATGGGTATATCAAAGTTTAAATCAGGGCATTAGTATGTGCATCACATTATGACGTGGATGATGTCATGAGTGATGTCATCAGTGATTTCATTTGGGATGTTAACAGTGATGTCACTGATCCTGTCATGAGTTATGTAATATGTGACATTATCAGCAGTGCATTGCGGGCGCATGAGTTATAGTTAGCTCAACTAACTATAAAAGGCGAATTTCTCTGGTTTTATATGCGTCAAAGGTTCAACTAACTATAACGTCCCTGAAACCTATGGTTTTTTTTTGTGAATTTCTAAGGTTTTTTTAAATGCTAATTCCTAACCATAACGTCTGTAAAACCTATGTTTTTTCAGTGAATTTAAAAGGTTTTTTAAATGTTAATTTCATATTTTAATATTTATACAATCTATATTTTTTCTATTATTTTTTCAAAACTTTTGGAACTCTATTATACTTCTTTTTTTAACTTTAGAATTTTTACATATTCCCCCAAAAATATGTATCTCTTTTTTTTTTAAGAAACGGCACTCCCATACCAGTAGCGTACCAAGCTCCATCACCTCGCGAATCCGATCCACCATATTGCTAAACTCATAAATGATGCGCATTTCGTATCCAACGTCCTGCATAACATCATATAGGCATGAAGTTGCCCCAGCTGCTACTTTGGCATTCGACGGGTACGCAGTACCAAGCCATGCGTTACGTCATGTACGTATGGGGTCATGCCCGCTGCGGGTTGCGTATGCGACGTGTGTACGCCGCTAGGCCCTGTGTTACATCACAGATTAATCGTGTCACGCCGGATACACCATTCCCTCGTTTTTTTAATGTCTCAAATGTATATCTAAATAACTTTTAACAACAGCATATGAGAGCAAGCGATAATCTAAAATATTTTAAACATTTATATATTTCTAACTTTAATAAACTTATATTATGATAAATATATTTGCTCGAAATCGCGTCGGGTGCGGCTTCCCTGCACGCTCGGTGCGCGATTGCCATTTGACGCAGCATTGGCCTAAAAGTGACTGAGTGAAATCTTGCGCCGGAACGCCTCCTTATGGCGCAGGGCTTTACAACGTGACGCACCTCCCAAATGCATCACGTTGTAAATACCCTGCACCATGGTGCATCTTTTGCGCTGCCGCTGTGTCACAAAAGTGACGCAACGGCGGCATAAAAGAGGTGCAAGGGGCTTGTAAATCTGCCCCTAAGTGTACATTCACTCAGGCACTAATTATTTTTTAACCTTGTGTATTCTTGTGCACTCCAACTCCTCTTTGAACCACGATTACCACTAACAGTGGGTAGATCGTTCTTCAAAAATGAAGGATGCCTCAACTGGTGTTTTTTATTAAGCTTGTAATAAACCTTCATTTACCTCCACACGTTGCAACCATTAAATTATTTCTCCCTTTTTAGACACTGAATTAATTGACCCAAAATGGGCGGAGGGGGTGCTCACCATGTAATGATGCCCTGGGCATTCTGACACCTTCGATCGTGGTATCAAGACACCGTCCCCAACCGGAGACCTGCTCTCCCACCCTACAAAGGTACCCCGGACTCGGAGCTTGCACCGGCACATCGTTGGACACATCGAAAGTGACAGGTGAGCAGTGAAGCCTTGGTGCGCAGGACCTACAATTGAGTACAGTGTGGGTCAAGGGGCTGGGGTGCAGCAGCATGGGTGCACAGGTGCAGGCAGGCGATGATCCTGTAGCTAATAATCTAATCTCTGGCCGGTCTGCGGGAGGGCTTAGGTGCATCAGCCTGGGTGGGCAGGTGCGAACAAGCGATATGGCCGTCCATAATGATGTGATCTCTGGCCTCATTCAGTCACATGTCTGTCTCATTTTAACGACGTGCTGGACCATACTGTAGGCCTGAACCGGCGGGCAACGCTGACCTACAGATATGTGTAGAGGGCGGTGCTGAGGGAGGGGTGAGGTGCATCAGCCTGGGTGCGCAGGTGTGAACAAGCGATGTTTCCGTACGTAATGATGTGATCTCTGACCTGATTAAGTCTCATCTCTGTCTCATTTTAAGGACTTGCTGGACCATACTGTAGGCCAGAGCTAGCGGGTAGCGCTACCCTACAGACACGTGGCGTTCGCTTTTAGGGCACTGTAGTGAGCTCATTACTAAGTGTACATGCACACAGGCTTCCGCCACTGCATTACACACACACATTATGCTTCTAGCATGTGCTCTGTTCCTTTGTATGTGAACATTGGTGTAATACATTATTATTTAACTTTGTGTATTCTCGTGCACTCCAACACCTCTTTGAACCAGGATAACCACTAACAGTTGATAGATCCTACTTAAAAAACAAAGGATGCACTCAACTGGTGTTTTCTATTAAGCTTGAAGTAAACCTTCATTTACCTCCAGATGTTTCCACCATTAAATTATTTCTCCATTTTCAGACATTGAATTGATTGAGCCAAAATGGGCGGAGAGGGTGCTCACCCCGGGATTATGCCCTCTGCATTCTGATGCCTTCCATCGTGATATCAAGACACCGTCCCAGACCAGAGACCAGTTCTCCTACTCTACAAAGGTACCCCGGACTCGGAGCTTGCACCGACATGTTGTTGGGCACAACGATGGTGGCAGGTGAGCAGTGAAGCCTCGGTGTGCAGGACCTACAATTCAGCACAGTGCGGGGGAAGGGGCTGGGGTGCAGCACCCTGGGTGCACAGGTGCAGGCAAGCTATGTTCCTGTAGCTAATAATATAATCTCTGGCCTCATTGATATGTTTCATTTTAAGAACTTGCTGGACCACACTCTATCTCTCGGACCCCAGCGTCCTAGACAAATGGGTGATGGGAGGTAAACACAGAGGGTTGAGTGCAGTAGGCAGACGCTCTGTCTCCTCCTCCCTCTGTTCTTTTGACTCTCCCTTCCCTTCTCCCTTCCACCCACTCCCTCTCCTTCCCATTCTCACTATCTTCCTTTCATTCGGACTACCTTTCTTTTCCTCTTCCACATGGCACACATACTGATGTTTCATTTTTGTCATGCAGGTTTTGTACGCTGCTTCAGGAGCGTCCCACTCATGTATTTAATGTTATTTGTTGTTTGTTCTAATAAACTTGTGTTTCCATTTATTTGTATTGTTTTAATAAAGGTTATTTTTTTCCAATAAATAAGTGAGTGTACAGGTCTTCTTTTTCTGACAACACTTGTCTGTAGTTTATTGTGAAAATCATCTGTTTATAGGAGGTTATGAGGGAAATCATTTGCAATGTTGCAGTGCACCAAACAAATATTAACTAGCAGACTATTACCTAAATGAAGCCTGAGTAATTCTACAACTGCAAGGGTTCTATGAGTGTATCACTTTATAACACCATGAGTACTGTCCGTGTGATTACAGAACCAATAAGGCACTGCCTAGGACCACCAAGGCTTCAGGGACTGCCGAAGTCCACCCTGTATATTTAAATAAATCCCTGAAGGGTGGCGATCCCCAGACTTCAGTTGGCCTTGAAGCCCCCCGAACAATTAGTAAACAATGCCCGGGAAGGTGGTGATCCCCTAGGCTGCGAAACGTCTCTGTGCCCTCCCCCTCTAATTTACATGTGAGATTAAGATCGCTAGTCCTACAGAGACCCCACAATATAATAATAGGATTGGCCATTACCCACCAGGGGCCTCACTTAAATTAACCATGAGACCCTGCTTTTTTTCTTCTCCATTTTTAACATCCGAGTCTGCTCTATTAAAGCGATCAAGCTTTTCCTCCTCTCGCTTCAACTAGGCAAACAAGTATTTTACGCATACTAACACTACTTACACACGTGTAGTACAGCGACCAGAGTGTAGTGAAGAGGCAGAGGAAGCGCAAAATCTAAAATTATAAATCCTTAGAGGTCAGATGATATAGTTCAATGAGTCGACGACCATGGGATGAGTAGAAACAGCTACACGAAGAAAACAGGTCTTCAGCACAACGCAAGCAACCTTGAAATATTGGTGAGTGCTGCCTTCTTTTTACCTTCTCCCACTGTTCGTTAAATTTATGTAGTGAAGAAGCAGACAGCAGTGGATCCGATAAGTAGATTTATTGCAGGAAAACAAGACACCTTAAACACCCACCAACAGGAGCAGACAGCAAAGCAACCGTCTTCTCCAGCACAGTGTACAAACTCCCCAAGGTTTCCCTCATGCCAGCCCTACATTCTAACATTACATATTTACATTCTAGTAGAATGACATACTAACATTCTACTATGACTTACTTTGAAATACTACACAGAGCACATGACTTTACTGCAATGAGCTAATGGTTTTATCCAGGAGTCTTGAGAGAGGTAGGGTTGAGTAGTTCCCTTTCCACTCCCTCTATTGTATAAACGCAAACTAACATTACTTCCACAGGTATGCTACACTGCCAAGACCACATCACTTTACAGCAATGAGCTCACGATTTAGGCTCACAGTTTAATCCCTGAGTCTTCAGACCAGTAGGGGTGAGTAGTTCACTTCCTACTCCCTGTATAGCATAAACGCATACTAACACTACTTACACAGTTATACAACAGTGGCTAGTATGCTACAGCACATAGACCCATCACTTTAAAGCAACCAGCTCGGTTTTATCCCTGAGTCTTCACACCGGTAGGCCTGAGTACTTCGCTTCCCACTTCCGGTATAGTATAAACACATGGTAGCGATCAGTAATTCGCTTCCCACTCCCTGTATGGTATAAACGCCTACTTGCACATGTATGCTACAGCACACAGAGGCCATCCCTTTACAGCAATCCGCTCGGTTTGATCCCCGAGTCTTCACACCGGTATGCTTGTGTACTTTGCTTCCGGTATAGCATAAACGCACAGTAGCGGTCAGTAGTTCGCTTCCCACTTCCTGTATGGTATAAACGCCTACTAACACTACTTACACATGTATGCTACAAAGAACAGACCACATCACTTAACAGCAACAAGCTCACAGTTTAGGCTCTCGGTTTCATACCCGAGTGTAGCAGCATCTCATCTCAGCACCATATCACTCTGAGCAACACCGCTCCTTCAGACCGATAGGAGTGACTACTTCACTTTGCACTCCCCCACAGAGGTTGCAGTGCTCCTACCCTCCTCTTTCCTACTTTTTTCCCCCTTTTTCCCCTTACATGCTTCAATGGAATCACAAAATGGCGGCCAACACATCCTAGTTGCAACCGCTCGCAGCGCTCGCAACCAATAAGCAGCAAGCTCGTGCTTGCAACCCCCCAGCCAATCAGATGTCAAAATTCCCAAATATCAATATCTGTAAATTTCAATATTTCTCCAAAACTACTGAACAGATTTACACCAAATAAAAAAGCATGCTTTCTAGACCAAGACCCTTCTCCCTGCAAAATTTGAGGTAATTCCGTTCACCTTGTCTAAAGTTTTCTATGGAAATTAACATGGAGAAAACACGTTTTGGGAACCCCCTTTTTCCTCGCCCTCCCCTTGATGAATCACCCCCAATTTTCAACATAGGAGATAATATGATCAAAGAAATATTTTGGAAAATTTCATGAAGATTACTCAAACGACTCCAAAGTTATAAGCAAAACAAAAATGCTCTTTCTATGGAAACATGGTCCTAACTATAACTATTTCTGGCAACCGCCAGTAGGTAATATATAAATATATATATACATATATATCGCGTTAAACTCCAAAACAGCTTCGCAGGCATAAACGGAGAAATGGACGCTTCAATGAGTTGAAGTTGCAGGTATGTTATTACATGATGTTTTCAAGTGAATTGCATGTGCAATGACAAAAGACGCTTTTCGGCGATCTCAGTCGCCTTGTTCACTAAAACGCCAGTGCATTGTACCCTACAGAAATTTAAACACACCCAGAACAGTCACATGCTAGGTTGTCACCTGACTGGTGATGAACACAGTAAAAAGACTTAGAATGCCAAACTCGTTCACCACCAGGCACTGGCAATATATACCATACTAAAATAGCGTGGTTGCAAAAGCTATTGGTTGGAAGTTAAAACATTTCATATCTGCACAAATACATCAATAACCCAATCTTGTAATAATTTTTTCAAATATAAATATTATAAACACAATTGTAAGTAAGGACATAATTAATACTCACTTCCAAAGCTTATACAAAGCTTGTTCATGGCCTAATCATTCCCACTGCAACTTAAATGACGATCGCATGTGAATTGGCCAAAATTGTTCTATAGGAAACCACCATGTAGATATTGCCCTACCTTTAGGTAGACAACCAAATAGTGAATAAAGTGGAAGTGCTAAAGTATATAATATATATATATTCACTGAAAAAACCATAGGTTTGACACCAGTTATAGTTAGCTGGAAATTTTACTGACATAAAACCATTGAAATTCCCACGTTATAGTTAGTTGGACTCACTATAACTTGTGCACCTGCAATGCACTGCTGATGACGTCACATATTACATCACTCATGACATGGTCAGTGATATCACTCATGACATCACTGATGACACCATCCAGTGAATGTGTGTCTTTCTGAAAAATAAATATGTTTTATATATGTATATGTAAAGGTCGATGGAAGAATAAATGTTTAAATAAGTGTCTTAATGGATGCTTTTTAAAAAAAAAATTGATTGGTTAACTGGCTTATTAAGTGTATCTTAGTGAATACATATATTAGCGAGTATTGTTTAAATATTTAAATGTTTGTATCAGTGTTTCACTTTGTGTATAAGTGGCTGCATGGGTTGGTGAGTAGCTACATGTGTGTGTATATGGGTTATTAGATTTTTTTAGTATCAGTATGAGTGTCTGTATGGTTTGGTGGGGGTGTTACTTAGCACATAGATGCATCAATGACTGACTCACTGTTTGTATGTGTTTTGAAGACAGCATATGTGCACCACTGTATGGGTGGATGAGTGTGTATATGTGTGTGTTAGTGAGGGAATGACTGTCTCACTAGTGTCTTTATCAGTAACTACATATGTTTTAATCTAGTATATGTGAGTATTGATGTATATAAGTGAGTATATGTGAGAGTGAGAGATTGAAAGAGTTCTTGTTTAAATAAGTATGTGTTTCTACAAGTGATTGTTTAAGAGAGTAACTATGTGTAAGTTTCCTTAGAAGTAAGGTGGTAGTGTGTGTATAGCTGTATATGCAAATAAATGGATGTTCAATAGTTTATTTGCATGTGTTATTATGTGTGTGAGTAACTTTTGGATGACTGTCGGTGTGTAACAGGATGTATAGGTGTTTCACTACATATGATTAGTGAATATGGGGGGCGTGGCTTGGATGCCGAGGAGGTAGGCAGCGTGAGCTCGGAGCTCCGTGCCCGATCCCGGAAAATATCCTGAAAATCTGATCGGACCCCGATGTAATCGATATCATCCGGTACTGGAAGGTACTGCGGAGGGTCCGGTGCCCACGGAGGACGACGCCGAGCCATTCCACAGCAGTATTTCGACTTTGAAAGTTGGACTCAGGCGAGAAGTCGCAGACCCTAAAATGGCGGCGGTGGCATGAGACTCGGAGACGACGGAGACATCTGCCCGGAGACCCACTAAGGACTGCTCCCTGACAAATCAGAGGTGCTGGCGGTTGTATCGCGCCTCTCCCTAGGTGCCGGAGTGGACCTTGGGCGCACCCTCGGGCGGTGGCTGGGGACCGCCCCCCTGGTAGTGGCGACGATAGTGCGGCAGTGACCCAGTGACGAAAGCCCCGGGCCCCTGGCACGACTGGCGCCAGCCGGGCTGACGGTCGTTCAGAGTTCCTGCTTCTTGGAGATAACCTTGGATCCGGGGACCCTACCGGAGGGCGAAACCCGGCGACGCTCGGAGAACGGCCAGGAACATACTCAGAGGCCACCGCTCGGGCCGGCCCAGATGGGGAAGACGAAGGGGAAGGGAGATGGTGCGACCGATACAGAGGCTGCGGAGGGAGCGGAGCGAGACCAAGCGGCATTGCAGCGGATGCAAGATCGTATCCTAGATGCCATCGCCACCACAAAGGACGCCCTACAACAAGATATAGCTCAGGTGGCGACGGGCTTGGGCCTCCTGAAGGCCGACCATGATAAACTTAAGGACAGGGTGAAGTCCGTGGAGATCACGGTTAAGGAATTAGCCCCGGGCCAAGCAACGATGAAGGCCCAGATGACGGAAGTGATGGACCGCTTGAAGGTGCTGGAACGGAGGGCTGAAGATGCGGAAAACCGGAACAGGCGCAACAACGTACGCCTAGTGGGCCTGCCGGAAAAAATCGAAGGCGACGACATGGTGGGCTACCTTGATAACTGGCTGCGGACGGAGGTGGCACCGGAAGGATTGTCCCCCTTCTTCTCCCTGGAACGGGCACATAGAGTTCCAGCGCGCCCGCCAGCCTCGGGCCTTCCTCCTCGCCCAGTGGTGTTCAAGTTGCTCCATTACCGGGACAGAGACTGGCTTTTACAGAGGGCGAGAGAGGCAGGGCCCTTTCAAGTGGACAACAACAGAGTCACCATGTTCCCGGATTATACATTTGAGACGCAGCGGCTTCGGGCAAATTTTCTGTCCCTCAAGCGGGAGCTCCGCAAGGAAGGCATCAAGTACTCCCTGCTGTTCCCCGCCAAGCTGAGAGTGGTGGTGGATGAACAATCACTTTTCTTCATGACCTCCGCGGACGCTTGGGACGGGTGGGACACTTATAAAGCGGGAACGGACGGTGCTAAGGCCAGGGAGGAGGAGGCTAAGGTGGCGCAACCGGTCAGGCAATCCCAACGGATCAGGAGGAACCGCAGGAGGACCGGCAAACCATCGGTGTCGCAGACGGAGGCGGAGAGGCAGGCGGCGCTACAGGCGGTAGCGGACTTATCCAGGGCCGCCAGAAGTCAGTCCGGGAAGGGCACGGAATCAGAGGACCCGGGCACGGGCTCGGAGACGGGACAATCGGAATTTGGTGGAGCCCGGGGCCCTATTGTGACACCGCAGACTTCGGAGGAGATACTAGAGGCGTGTTGAACTGGACTGGTGGAGTGAACTCGTTGGTTGGACACCGGGGCGCTGGTCCCGTGGCAGTGGAACGCTATTACTTGAGGTTTTGGGGAGCTGTAATGTGGGGATTGCGGGGTGGAGTGCGCGGGGCTGATTTGCTTTGAGGTTCTATCGCATCGAGCCACGCCTTACTGGCCCCTAAGGTCACCGCAGTGGGGACTGCGACCATTACCACCTTTCCTTGAGGGGTGGTCGGGAGTGTTGGTTTGGATGGGGGTACTTCCAGTTGCGGGGGGGCCTGTCCTGGGGGGGTGGGAGTTGCGAGCAGTTGGGGTTGCTCGGGGGGTAGTTGTTGTTGGAGGGGTTCGGCTTCCTGTTTGGAGAGGGTGGGTGGGTGGGCCCGTGGTCGCGGGACTTGTGAGGTCATTGTTCTTTGTTGTCTGGTCCGGTTGTGTAGGGGGGAATGGCTAGTACTGGGGCGTTGAAATGTGTGACCTGGAATGTGCGGGGTATGCAGTCCATGACGCGCAGACATAAAGTTCAGGCGTACCTCAAGCGTAGGGGGGTTCATATAGCGTTCCTGCAAGAGACACATCTTAATAAGCAAGAAGGGGCTGCTCTGCAGAGGCGCTGGAGGGGGCAGCTATTTTACACGACATTCTCAGCTTTTGCAAGGGGGACACTGATTTGGATACGGGCGGGGGTCCCCTTTCAGGTCACAAAGTCATTGGTGGACCCGGAGGGCAGGTATGTGGCGGTGGAGGGGAGGCTGAGAGGCAGGGTGATATCTCTCTGTAATGTGTATGCTCCTAATGTAGACCTGCCCGCATTCTTGTCTACCATCTCGGGCAAATTGGCGGGTTATTTGGCGGGGCCGGTCCTCATGGGGGGGGACTTCAACTCGGTTGAGGATGTGTTACTAGATAGGTCCCATCCCCCGCTGCGCGCGTCCCCAGTGCATAGGGTCGCCAAGCGTAGGTTGGAATGGCAGGAGAGCTGGGCCCTCACGGATGCATGGAGGGCGTTGCACCCCACTACTAGGGACTACTCCTTTCACTCGCACCTACATGACTTGCATGTGAGGCTGGATGCGTTTCTTTGTTCGGCGTGTGTGCTCCCCGCGGTGGGAGGGGCGGAATACTTGGCCAGGACGCTATCGGACCACAACCCTTTGTTGATGTCTCTGGACTGGATGGTGACTGTTAACTGCGTGCCAACATGGCGCCTGCAACCCGACACCCTAGATGACTTGTTGTTCAGGGAGGCCCTGGGTGAGCGCATTGAGAGGTACTTTGAGGAGAACAGTGGCTCGGCCTCCACGAGGGCGGTAGAATGGGATGCGTTTAAGGTGGTGGTGCGGGGACACTGTATTGGGCACACGGCTGGGGCTCGGAAAACTCTGTTGGATGACTTAGATAAGGCTGAGGCACGGCTGAGGGACTTAGAGAAGAGGCGCCGGAACCACCCTGAGTTGCAGGAGGGGCTTAGCGGGGCACGGGAGGGGCTGGCGGTAGAGCTGGAGCGGCTGCGTAGCTTCGACCACAAGGCGTACATGACGAGGGCGCATGCGGAGGGTGATAAGGCAGGTTCGATGCTGGCTTGGCTCGCTAACCCAGTTCGGAGGGGAGTGCCGATCATGGGGATCCAGGAGACAGGGGAGGAGCCCTGCCACACTCAACCCGGGATCCTGAATAAGTTTCGTGCTTATTATGAGGGGCTCTATGAGAGTGGTGGAACGGGAGGGGCGGAGGAGCTTGAAGAGTTCTTGGACGGGTTACAGTTACCACGAGTGGAGGACTCGGAGGCGGAAGAGCTAGGTCGGCCCATCTCTCTTGGAGAAATAGGTTGTGCAGTAAAGCAGATGGCCAGAAATAAGACCCCGGGACTTGACGGGCTACCGATCGAATTTTATAGTAAATACCTAGAATACCTTGCCCCACGGCTGCGCGAGGTGTACAACGAGGCACAGACGAGGGGTCGACTCCCGGGCTCCATGTGCGAGGCCCTCATGATCCCACTCTTGAAACCGGGCAGAGAGGGTGCGGCTCTGTCCTCGTACCGTCCGTTGTCTATGTTGACGACGGACTACAAGATCCTCAGTAAAATTCTGGCCAACAGACTGCTGGTACACATGACAAGCCTTGTTCACGGTGACCAGTGTGGTTTCATACCGACACGCAACACCACTCATAACATTCGTAGACTTACGAGACTGATGGGTGCGGACTGGCCGGGTGCCGTCTCCCCATTTGTCCTCTCCATTGATATTGAGAAGGCATTTGACAGCCTTGAATGGGGATACTTGTATGAGGTGATGCGCCGCTTCGGGCTGGGGGACGGATACTTAAAATGGACCAAGGTCCTGTACACCGAGGCGGTAGCGAGGGTTCGGGTGGGCACTCTGATCTCGAGACAATACCCGATCAGGCGTGGCACTAGACAGGGTTGTTCCCTATCCCCGCTCCTATTCGCATTGGCGATGGAACCCTTCGCTGCGGAGGCCAGACTGGGCCGCCACTACGCAGGTTTATCATTTAGGGGAAGGCCGCACTTCATCTCCCTGTATGCAGATGACCTGCTGATGTTTCTGGCCGATGCGGGCCCCGAGCTCCAGGGGGCGTGGCAGCTACTGGGGCAGTTCGGCCGGTTGTCAGGCCTGAGGGTCAACTGGCCTAAATCCTGCCTGTTCCCCCTGAGGCCGGGAGAACCGTGCCCACTCACCGCACAGGAACTCCGGTGGGAGCCGCGTTGTCTGCATTATTTGGGGGTCTATGTTTATCATACCCCGGCCGACTTACTGGACGGCAACATCACTCGCTGTATTAATGCCCTGCGGGGGTCCATGGACTTCTGGGCGACTCTGCCGCTATCCCTGGCTGGTAGGATCTCCCTGCTCAAAATGATAGCCCTGCCCAGGCTTTTGTACTATTTTAGGACACTCCCGGTGTGGATCCCGAGCTCTGTTTTCAAACGCCTGAGGTCGTTGGTCATAGCTTTCTTATGGGGCACGGGAAGGAGGCGCATAGCGCTCGACACTCTGTTGCGCCCCAAGGATGAAGGAGGTATGGCGGTGCCGGATTTTGAAGGGTATTACCTAGCCGCGCAGCTGCAGATTTTTACTCAGGAGGTAGCGAGAGTATATAGAGGCCCCGAGGACGCGAGAGTGGAAGGCACCCCGCGGCACGTTCTGGCGTACATCACGCTGCACCAGAAGCTCCGGGTGGGAGACCTGACGGTCGAGGAGCAGACGTTCCGGCTCTGCTGGGACCGGGCCCGTAAGCGGCCCGCCCCCGAAATTCCGCTGGGGATGGTCACCGCCCTCCCACATGGAGGCGACTGGTCGCGCTTGCTAGGATGGGAGGAGGCGGGAATACAAATGCTGGGTGATCTCTACGAAGATGGGGTGTTGCTGCCGTTCCAGGACCTGCAGGAGCGATTTGACCTTCCGAGGGGCGACTACTTGCTGCACGCAGCAGTCACGGGCGCTATGCAAGCCCACTGGGGGGAAGGGCTGCAGGAACCGGGCACCTCGATGGCCTGCCAGTACACTATGATGGCGGCGGGAACTTTTAAGGCTGTCACGTGCTTGTACTCTAGGATGCAGCGGGAGGCCTTGCAGCCTTTGGCAGCCCTGAAGGCCAAGTGGGAGCTGGACCTTCAAGTGGAGATACCTGACACGACCTGGGGCCAGTTGCTAAGGCGGGCACGGAAGAGCTCGAGAAATGCCAGGTTTCAATTAATTCACTTCTATGTCATTCACAGGGCATACCTCACCCCCGGGAAAATCCAACAGTATTTTGGGGTGGCCGACGCTGCTTGCCCCAGATGTAACACGATTGGGGCGGATTTGGGTCATATGCTGTGGGATTGCCCCTCTCTGGGAGACTATTGGAAGGAAGTTGGGCGGGCCCTTAACGGCGCGACAGATAGGGATATCCAGTTCACTAAAGCGGTTGGCGTCCTTCATTGGTTCCCTCACACGCCTAGGAACAAGACGACTAGTAAATTTATAGATTTAGGGCTTATTCTGGCCAAGCGGGAGATCACGAGAAACTGGAAGTCCAGAGTGGGACCCACGTATAAAAGATGGTATGGGGAGTGCCTGAGATGGGCCGCGTGTGAAAGTACTCTACGGTACCAGATGGCCTGGAGGTTGAATGACGAGAAAGCTCTGGAAAGGGCGACTGCATGGGAAGTGATGGTGCAGGCGCTCCGTGATATGGATGATGAGGGGCAGGAGGGCGAGAGCGAACTGGACCGGGCAGACCCTATCACTACACAGGAGAACACACCTTAGCGAATGACTACTTCCTCCTGCAACACACCGGACACTTTTACACTGTTAACCCAGCGCAGAGCGACCACGGGGGAGGGTGGGTAGGAGGCTGGTTTGGAGAGGTGTTGGGGTACCGAAATTTGGGGAGGGGGAGGGGTGAAAATCACAAAAGCAACCCAGAGATATTTGCCTAATGTAGCGATCAGACGTTGTAAGGAGTTACGAGAAGTGATCAGGGATGAGGTCACCCACACCGAGGACGAGGTGAACCCCCCGGATGGAGAAAGACTAGACCACACTAATCTTGTACATGCTGAATATTTACTGATGATTATATTGTCTGTACATTTCTATTGGTGATGCAATAAAAATGATGTTAAAAAAAAAAAATGATTAGTGAATATATGTATGAGTGACTATATAGAACTGTTGGTGAATGAGTGGATGTGTATATAGATGGTGGTATTACTGAATTGGTTGTTGTAACTGGTATGGGTATCTCTATTTTTTTTAAATTTTAGTTTCTATTTTTGAATATGTGTTTCAAGGGTTACATTACACTGAAAGGAGGTCTGTCACTCTGTCACAAGGATGGTGTCATCAGTGATGTCATGAGTGATGTCACTGACCATGTCATTAGTGATGTAATATGTGACGTCATCAGCAGTGCTTTGCAGGCGCGCAAGTTATAGTGAGTCCAACTAACTATAACGTGGGAATTTCAATGGTTTTATGTCAGTAAAATTTCCAGCTAACTATAACTGGTGTCAAACCTATGGTTTTTTCAGTGAATGTAATAGGTTTTTTAAATGCTAATTCCTAACTATAACTGGTGTGAAACATTTGGTTTTTTCTGTGAATTTCATAGTTTTTTTAAATGCTAATTCCTAACTATATAAGGCCTGAAACCTATGTTTTTTTCAGTGAATTTCAAAGTTTTTTTAATGCTAATTCCTAACTATATAAGACCTGAAAGCCCACCAGGAATCTCCAGTATGCGCCAGGGGACTGCATTGCAGAGAGGTGTAATGAAGCCACGCCCCTTTTTACGCCTCTCTGCAACGCAGCCCCCGTGCATGTTTGAAGAGGGGGAACTAATTCACCTTGCATACTGGGGGCCCCTGGGGGCCAACTAGCCCACCTGGAACCTCCAGTATGCGCCAGGGGGCTGCATTGCAGAGGTGTAATGAGGCTATGCCCCTTGTTACACCTCTCTGCAATGCAGCCCCCTGCCACTTTTGCAGAGGGGGAACTAATTCCCCTTGCATACTGGGGGTCCCTGGGGGCCAACTAGCCCACCAGGAGCCTCCAGTATGCGCCAGGGGGCTGCATAGCAGATAGGTGTAATGAGGCCACACCCTTTTTTACACCTCTCTGCAGCGCAGCCCCCGTGCATGTTTGAAGAGGGGGAACTAATTCCCCTTGCATACTAGGGGTCTCTGGGGGCCAACTAGCCCACCTGGAACCTCCAGTATGTGCCAGGGGGCTGCATTGCACAGAGGTGTAATGAGGCTATGCCCCTTTTTACACCTCTCTGCAACGCAGGCCACTGGCGCGTTTGCAGAGGGGGGACTAATTCCCCTTGCATACTGGGGGTCCTGGGTCATATCTGCCCAAACACGGATATTCCAAACGATTGAAAATGACTTTTCTTGAGAAACATTTGGATTTGGATTATCATGTCCTATACTTTGGAATTTTTGAAAGGCTGACTTTGAGGATGCTATAAATTACTCAAGTCTGCCCGAATTGTGTCCGTAAAATTGATACCTAGTCACTTTGAATAAGAATGTACTTATGTCTCGTCTAACATTTGGAAGAAATATCTAGTTATATGACAACAGGATACCGACATAACTTGAAGGAAATAAGAACGCCCTGAAGACGTTCTGTTGTACAGAATGAAACGTTTCAGCTGGCTGTGGTATATAAACTTAAGGAAAATAAAAGCATTTGAATATACACCAAGATTCAGGGCTTCAATAAGGACTCTAAGTGATATGATTTGATTGGACTTATTGTGCAAGTGGTGCTGTGCCAAACTTTGGAATATTCTCCACTACTCTCTACTACGTACTCTCTCCTACTCCACTACTCTCAAATACTCACTCTCTACTACTCATTCTCTACTACTCTACTACTCTCTACTACTCTCTCTCTACTACTCACTCCCTACTACTCACTATCTACTACTCTCTACTACTCAATCTCTACTACTCTCTCTCTACTACTCACTCTTTACTACTCACTCTCTACTACTCTCTACTATTCACTCTACTTCTCACTCTCTACTACTAACTCTCTACTACTCTCTCTACTACTCACTCTCTACTACTCACTCTACTACTCACTCTCTACTACTCACTCTCTACTACTCTCTCTCTCTACTAGACTCTACTACTCACTCTACTATTCACTCTCTATTACTCTCTACTATTCTCTCTCTCTGCTACTCACTCTCTATTACTCACTCTCTACTACTCACTCTCTACTACTCACTCTTTACTACTCTCTACTACTCACTCTCTACTGCTCTCTACTACTCACTCTACTACTTACTCTCTACTTCTCACTCTACTACTCACTCTATTATTCACTCTACTACTTTCTACTACTCACTCTCTGCTACTCTCTCTACTGCTCTCTACTACTCTCTACTAGTCACTCTCTACTCTCTATTACTCACTCTCTACTCTCTACCTCTCTCTACTTCTCTCTCTACTAGTCTCTACCTCTCTACCGCTACCTCTCTACCTCTACCTCTCTACCTCTGTACCTCTCTCTACACGCACACATATACACATATATATATGCATATATATGCATATGCATTTATATATATGTATGTGTATGTATAGATATATATATATACATACATATATAAACATATATAATCTGTATATCTATATAAATACAAAATATAAATGCATGCATACATATATATATATGCATACAGATGCATGCTATTTACATGAAAGTTTAAAAAACACTAATAAAAGCAAAGCTAAAAAGCCACCTCATTACAAACAGAATGGCTTTAACTTAAACGAGGGCGAGATCTATTGCATTTTCAATGCTTGTTTACTTTGGTTCCATCAAGAAGGCATTCAGATGTGTCACACATTTGCCATAAATTCTGAATGTTAGCACTCTAGTTGCTCATTAGATCACTGTAGTAAAGCTACTGCTCACCAGGGAAGTCTGCTGCTGGTATTCAAAGTGCATGTTTCAGTTTGCATGTCAGAATTTTTTTAATGAAATAGAAGAGGATTTGAGAAGTCACTCAAAATGAACCCTAATTTTTCTTTCTGAAGCACTAATCATACTTTCTATGGCAACATGAGCCCCTTCATTTTGTTCCTTTTTAAATTAAATGTTTTCAGACTTACCACTTCATTCCAATCAAGATGGCTTCTGGTGTGCCATACTTTTGTCATAAGTAAGAATGTTAGTGCTCTAGTTGTTCTTTAGAACACTCTGGGACATTCTGTCATTGGGCTATACTTGGGCTACATCTGGGTGATATTTGGGCTACATTTAGGCTCTTTTGTCTCTGGTGGCCATCTTGGGAGACTGTATGTCAGAATTATTTAATGAAATTGAAGAGGATTTGAGAAGTCACTCAAAATGTGCCCTAAGTTTTCTTTCTGCAGCACTAATCATACTTTCTATGGCAAAATATACCCCCTCATTTTGTTCCTTTTAAATTAAATGTTTTAAGAGTTACCACTTTATTCCAATCAAGATGGCTTCAGGTGTGCCATACCTTTGTAATAAGTAGGACTGTTAGCGCTCTAGTTGTTCTTTAGAACACTCTGGGACATTCTGTCATTGGGCTATACTTGGGCTACATCTGGGTGATCTTTGGGCTACATTTGGGCTCTTTGGTCTCTGGTGGCCATCTTGGGAGACTGCATGTCAGAATTTTTTAATGAAATAGAAGAGGATTTGAGAAGTCACTCAAAATGTGCCCTAATTTTTCTTTCTGCAGCACTAATAATACTTTCTATGGCATAATATACCCCCTCATTTTGTTCCTTTTTAAATTAAATGTTTTACGAGTTACCACTTTATTCCCATCACGATGGCTTCAGGTGTGCTATACCTTTGTAATAAGTAGGACTGTTAGCGCTCTAGTTGTCCTTTAGAACACTCTAGGAGGCTGCAGTAGAACACAAAGGAATCAACTGACAGTCTCTGTCCTTGTTGTATGTACATGTTTTACTGAGAATGTCAGACTTCATTCTCACATGACTGAGAAAGATAATGTGAATTTACAGAAAATATGCTTTCAGTTTAGCTTATAGATTCCCTTCCAAACCACTGTGGGAAAATCATGAGATATTAGTTTTCTTTCAAACATGATTCATGATATCACAGCAGAAGGCTTTTTCACATGGTAAAATCACCTTAGAACACACCACAATTCCTAAAATGAGTATGGCACTATCAACAAATGATTTATAATGTAACTAAAGTACTAAAAACCCTCTATTAACTACAATGCTTTTTAACACCTTAGCAGCTATGGAACGTCCAGCTCCAGTGCTGGACGTTCCATTGCGCAGGTGCAGTTGGAATGCTCAATGGCCGACATCAGCACTCCCGAGGTAGTGGTGCCGCGGCCGCTGAACGTTCGAAGCACTTAAGGGGTTAATGAGGTGCTATCATGTATATTGGTCCCAAGATGGCTGCCAACACTTCTTGGATGAAGTGCTGACAGCCAATCAGATCAGATGTGTGGTTAGGCTCCGCCCAGATATATATATTTTTTTGAACATAAATTACTCAAAATCCACTGGAGCACATATCTTGAGACATAGCAAAGGCACATCGGGCTACCAGTCCCTACAATTTTGCCAAGTTTTGTGGAAATCCATTCAGCCGTTCGGGCTAAAAGTGAGTCCAACCGCCCTATGGAAATTAACATGGGGAAAGCACGTTTTGGGACCCCCTTTTATCTCGGCCCCCGCTTGACGAATCTCCCCCAAACTTTCAGGGAAGGAGCGGAGCGCAGAGAGGCAAATTTAAGGAAAATTACATACAGATTCCTCAACCGGCGCTAAAGTTATTCCCAATAGAATGTTGCGGATTTCCTATAGAAAACAATCCTAACTATAACTACCTACTGGCGACCGCCAGTAGGTAATATATATGTATATATGACATCATTTGAGATGTCATCAGTGATGTCATGAGTGATGTCACTGACCATGTCATGAGTGATGTAATATGTGTCGTCATCAGCAGTGCATTGCACGCGCAAGTTATAGTGAGTCCAACTAACTATAACGTGGGAATTTCAATGGTTTTATGCGAGTAAAATTTCCACCTAACTATAACTGGTGTGAAACCTATGGTTTTTTCAGTGCATTATATATATATATATATATATATATATATATATATATATATATATATATATATATATATATATATATATATATATATATATATATATATATATATATATATATATATATATATATATATATATATATATATACGCTGACGCTCCCACAGCGCAACGCACAAGCCAGCACTCCCCAGGAGAAGAACGGACACCAAATCCGGTAATGGATGCAGCAGATTTTTTTTATTTATTTGATTTTCAGTGAATCAGGGGTGCCACGATCTGACGCGTTTCGGCGATCCTGTCGCCTTGCTCACCAGATGAAAGTGTTTGTAAGTGCATAACATTTAAATTGTAAACCACCAATCAGAGCATTTTTTACCAAATATCACGTGACCATGAGTCATAGCTATTGACATAGAAAATAGACTTAATCATAGTCGACTTTCCTATGGTAGTAGTCGCAGTGTAGATAATGTCTGTACAAATGCAATAACATTGCAAAAGAAATATTTAAGGGAAAAAAAATGATATTTTAGTATCATTGCCCAATTAATATCTAAAACTATAAATATCTGGATCATTATTAAAAGCATAACAATACATTGCAATGAAAAACCTTTTTTCTTATAACTGCTTAATACACGATTGTTTACATCCCAAATATAACTGTATCGAATTTGTAATGTTTTATCATTAGGATATTTTGTCACATGTATAAAGATCATGTAGAATAGTAACCGTACTATTGAAAGTGCTGTTGCGCTAAAAAAAAGTGCAATAAGTGAATAAAGTACTTAAATATAAATAGACATTGGGGAATCCCAGCCGGGAACCCTATTCAGGGAAGAGAATCAGAGTTACATGTTAGATTGTTACTTCATATTATGAAACATTTGCCAGCAGATATTTTCCAAGAATAAAGTGATCCGTGCATAGCAGCTGGGTAAGTACATTTTTGTTAGTGCAAATTACATCTGTACAAATGAGTGCCAATAAATAGTATAAAGCCATAAACTAAAAAATTCATGCTAATACACACATTCACTAGCAACCAAATGGAGACATAAAAATGCTACTGTATACACAATATAAAACCGACTGCCAGCTCTGTACTACTCATCAGGACCATGTCATAAACCTCTGTAAAAACCCACTAACTTTATATTTTATATTCGATCATAAATAATGATACATGTCCTCACACATATTCAGACCTCGGGGGCTCTTAGTATCGAGTTCTAGAATGTTTTTAGTTTCCAGTTGTCTCAGAGCTTTATCTCTATTACCTCCTCTTTTGTTTATAGGTACACTGTCAATAACAAAATAAGATAATACATTAAAATTGTTACCGTGTTCAGACTTAACGTGTCTCGCAATGGGGTATGTTGGGTCCGAATTAACTGTTGCTCGCAAATGTTGTAGAATGCGTGTACTGGAAGTTTTGTGCTTCCTACATAGCGGAGACCGCATATACATGTCAAAAGATACACTGCGTAGTCTGTTTTGCAGTTAAAGTTGCCTTTGATCTTGATCAACTCCTCAGAAAAAGCATTTTTGTAGGAATTAGTATTCGCACCGAACTTGCAGGCTCTGCAACTACTACATTTGAAAAAGCCCTTCTTTGTGGAGAACTATATATATATATATATATATATTCACTGAAAAAACCATAGGTTATAGACCATATATAGTTAGGAATTAGCATTTACAAAACCTTATTTTACTCACACAAAACCATTGAAATTCGCATATATAGTTAGTTGCACTAACTATATATCGCGCACCCGCAATCCACTGCTGATCTTGTCACATATTACATCATTCATGACATGGTCAGTGACATCACTGATGACATCACTGATGACATCTCAAATGACATCACTGATGACAACATACCCGGTGCGCGGTGCGCGGACCGGGCGCTAACCGTGCGAAAATTTGGGAAAAAAAGGTTGTTTTTTTTTACATATATGGGCCTCCTCACCCACCCTCAGAAAACCTAGGGGGTCAGGATATGTCTCCCGTGCCCCCTTATACGCATTCCCAACATTGTTTATACTCCATCTTGTGACTAAATTCGTCCGAAACACAAGATGGCGGACTCCCGTTACGCTACCGGTGAGCTACCCGGTCGCGTACCGTGTAGCGCTTCCACCGCGAAAAATCGAAAAAAAATGTATTTTATTTTTTTGCCCCGCGGGGCCCTTTAATAGCCCCCACATCAATCCTAGGGGGTCAGGAGGGGTCTACCTTGCCCCTTTCATTCATTTCCCCCTTCGTTTATTTCCACCTCTTGTCTCTTGATCCTACCGAGAGACAAGATGGCGGCCGCTCCGGACTCTTTAGAATGTTGAGAGTCACCGGAGAGCCAATCCGCTTCTCCTCGCGAAGTTCCATTACGCGTCTGGTACGCGAACCGGAGCGCTAACCGGGATGCTGTCACAGATATATATATTTTTTTGAAAGTTAATTTCTCAAAATCCACTGGAGCACATATCTTGAGACCTAGCAAAGGCACATCGGGCAAACAGTCTCTACAATTTTGCCAAGTTTCATAGAAATCCATTCAGCCGTTCGAGCTAAAAGTGAGTCCAACATTTCTATGGCAAAATGAAACCCCTTTTTTTGTTCCTTTGCAAATTAAATGTTTTAAGTGTTAACACTTTATTCTAATCAAGATGACTTCAGGTGTGCCATACTTTTGTCATAAGTAAGACTGTTAGCGCTCTAGTTGTTCTTTAGAACACTCTGGGACATTCTGTCACTGGGCTATAGTTGGGCTACATCTGGCTGATATTTGGGCTACATTTGTTTTTTTTTGTCTCTGGTGGCCATCTTTGGGCTACATTGGGCTACATTGGGCTACATTTGGGCTCTAACATATATATATAGCCCAATGTAGCCCAATATATATTTTTCAAACTTAATTTTCGTAAAAACCACTGGAGCATATATCTTGAGACATAGCAAAGGCACATCGGGCTACCAGTCCCTACAATTTTGCCAGGTTTTGTGGAAATCCATTCAGCCGTTCGAGCTAAAAGTGAGTCCAACCGCCCTATGGAAAACTCAATGTTTTACCCCCCTTTTTTTCTTGGCCCCCGCTTCACGAAACCCCCCCCAAACTTTCAGGGGACGCTCAGAAACAAAATGTGCCATTTTCCTGAAAATTTCAGCCAATTCCGTCCATCAAAGCCAAAGTTATTCAACATAGAATTTTCAGAAATCCCTATTCAAAAAAATCCTAACTATATATACCTACTGGCGACCGCCAGTAGGTAATATATATATATATATATATATATATATATATATATATATATTACCTACTGGCGGTTGCCAGTAGGTATATATAGTTAGGATTTTTTCTCTATGGGACTTTTGAAAATTCTATGTCTAATAACTTTGGTGTTTGTGGACGGAATCGGCTGAAATTTTCAGGAAAATGGCACATTTTGTTTCTGAGCAGCTCCTGGAAATTGGGGGGGGGGTCGTCAAGGGGGGGCCGAGAAAAAAGGGGGTCCCAAAACGCATTTTTCCCATGTTAATTTCCATAGGGCGGTTGGCCTCACTTTTAGCTCGAACGGCTGAATGGATTTCCACGAAACTTGGCAAAATTGTAGGGACTGTTAGCCCGATGTGCCTTTGCTAGGTCTCAATATATGTGCTTCAGTGGATTTTGAGAAATTAACGTTTAAAACAAGATATATATCTGTAACAGCGTTCCGGGTAGCGCTCCGGTTCGCGAACTTTTCGCGTATCAGAACTTTGCGAAGCGAAGCTGATTGGCTCTCCGGTGTCTGTCAACATTCTAAACAGTCCGGCGCGGCCGCCATCTTGTCTCTCGGTAGGATCGAGAGACAAGAGGAGGCCAAAACAAAGGGGGAAATTACCATAAGGGGGCATAGTAGATCCTCGTTGACCCCCTAGGTTTTATGTGGAGGTTTTAAAAGGGCCCAGCAGGGTAAAAAAAAAACAATTTTTTTTTTTTGCGTGGTGAGCGCCAAGTTCGCGAACCGGGAAGCGTTCTGGGCAGCGTACTATAAGGAAAAAAGAATGATAGACTTTTCAAATACTGTATGTTAATTGTTTGTTGTTTTTGTTGATTTTTTTTGTTTTCTTTATTTTTAAAGCTTTTTTTTTATTTTGTTTGTGTTTCATAATTTATTAAACTTTCTAACATTTCAGTGTCTGAAATGTCATTATTTTCTTGGAATATTGTTTGCAATCTGTGAGGTTGTAAAATGTCCTCATTTTCAAGGAGGTCATCTACTGCTTGGACACATTGCAGTAGTTCTTTGTCCAAAGTTTCGTCCATAAATTCAATGTCAATTTGATCAATTGTATCAATCAATTCTTGGCTGCTGTCTTGCAGGTCCATTTCAAAAGAAACTTTGTTTTCGCCTTCCATTTTGCCTGAAATTTGGATTAAAAAAATATATATTAGTAGAGATAGGGCACTGTTGGGAATAATTTTAGATAGGCATTTTTTATCAGTGAATTTATCTTTGGGCAGTGTATAGTATCAGAGTGGAAGTAGGAATATAAAAAAGTGTATGTGATTTAATGTAAGTAAATTTATAATTATACAAGAGAAGTCTAAGTCCATCCATAACTATAACAGAGAAGTCTATCTAAATCTATAACTACTACAGAGGGATAGTATATAACTATCTGAAAAAGTTTACTATATTTACTTATAGTGCACAATATACTTCAGTTTTAAAAATAACAACTTACCTTTAGAAACAAGTTGAAGTGATTAGTGATATTCCAAATGATATATACAACAAGAAGTAGTAGTCAAAATGGCTGTGTTTCCTTCTCTTCCTTTATATATATTCAGGTATATAACCAATCAAATGTCAGGTAATAAAAGTAGAAAATGAAAGTAACATTTTCATTGGTTGTCAATTCCAACACTTCAGATGTGTTTTGTGAAGTAATTTACCTCACGGTATTTAGAGAGGTCTACAGGCTAAATGGCTAAATGGAATTTCAATCAAATTTGTGAAAATGAAAGGGATTGTTATGTAGTATGAGCTAATCTATATTTGGTGAGAGTGTCTCTAGTCGTTTTTCTGTAAATTACTTTCCCACCTTTTTTTTGGACCGCTTCCCGGGAAGCGGCTCGGATCGCGAACCCTAAGCGTCACGGGAGTCCTCCATTTTGTGTTTTGGTCGCATTAAGATACAAGATGGAGGGCAAATAATGTTCAGAATGGGTAGAAGGGGGCAAGGTAGATTTATCTTGACCCCTAGGTTTTCTGAGGGTGGCTGAGGAGGCTTATATATGTGGAAAAAAACATTTTTTTTAAAAAACTCTGCGAGGTTAGCTTTCGGTTCGCGAACCGGGTAGCGCCCCGGGGAGCGTATTTTGTGGAAAATTAGTGAAAAAAGTTAGAAAAAAATAATAATTGTGAGTGATCAGATGAAGGGTAGCTCTGAGAAGAGCTTTTGGGTTTATGGTACATTTAGGTACTTATAAGTAGGTACCAATGCACAGTCTTAAATTCAGAATGAAAATTCTGTTGCCCTCATCTGAGAAGTGAACTCCATCTCCTCTGTAGATATCTTGCATGTAGTAACACAAGTTATTGTTGTACAAGGAGCCCATTCCATGGTCTCTCATGTAAGCTGAAACAGATTTGTTTACATGCTTCCTCGCTTTCTCAATTTGTGGACAAAATTGGTTGGACCACCTCCATTTCTGTCTTTGGCATATATTGGAATATACCAAGGCAGTTTGAGGAAAAAGTGCCATTAATTGCTCAAAGGTGTCCTTTAAAAGCATTTCCAGACCTACCCCAGTTAAAGTGCCCAAATCATTACCTCCACTGTGCACAATTAACAGGTCAGGTTTTGGCAAATGCATAAAGGTTTTCACCAATGGTATCAATTGGTGACATTTTAATCCTCTTTGGCCCAACCACTTAATTTCCACATCTTGTAAATTGAGGTTAGGTAAATTTCTGTTCTCAGCATACCTTTGAGCCCAGTGGATGTAACTATGTCCAACAATCCAGACATTAAACATGGTGGGAGAAGGTTGTGCTGCAGTCAGATGAAGTGTGGTAATGAAAGGGCAGTTGAAACAGTAGGAGTTTGTAAAGAAAAAAAACTGTGGATTTCCAGTGCTAATGATTCATTAGCAGTGATTGGTGCATTTCCATTTCTGAAAACAGAAAGTTAGGGTGCATGGATGTGTTCTTTGAAAGATGTAATTTGAATGGTCAAGGAAGAAACATTTAATGAAAGATTGCACTGGATACGCAGGTGCACTGAGAGTTCAGAGTTCAATTGAAACATTGTTGTGTGAATTTGCAAACATGAGAGGTCTTCCAGGAGGTGGTTGCTATGGAAAAAAGGCAGAGAGGGCAGAGGGGGGAAGGGTTTTGATTTGAAAAAAGTGAGGGAAGAGTTATGATTGGCTAATATGAGAGATATGTGTAATGAATATCTGTATTTCTGTGCTTTCAATAGCTGCAGCCTCTGGAGTGCATCCGCTTTCTTCTGCTGAAGACAATTTGGTGTATTTCTGAGACTGTTTTGAAACTCAAAAAGTATTTGCTAAGGTGAGAAAAGATTTATTTAATTTAGATAGAGAATAGTATGATTTAAGGAGAAAATGATGAAGAAAGCTGTGTTTTTAAAATGTGGCTTTGTCTCAAGTGATATACAAATAGATTTTGGTTTTAAATTTTAATTGCATTTTCGGTGTAGCATTCTGGCATGCAGTAACACAGGTTATTGTTGTACATGGAGCCCATTCCATGCTCTCTCATGTAAGCTGAAACAGATATGTTGTTTTTAAAAACGATTTTTGAAAACAATTACATTTTGGGATATGTACTGCTAGAGCTTCATAGGTTGTTTGGGTCACATTTATAAGGCATTTGAGTGTCTATGATATTATTTTTCCCTTTTTAAATGGAAAGCGTTCCTCATGGGGCAAGTTTCTTGTAACTACGCTCCCACCTGTGCTTGGCAAATTTAGATTTTGATTATGGGAGTTACATAGCCATGTTAATAATGTCCCAAAAATTGTGCTAGGGCATTCCAAAAAACGCTTTCATGTGTCTCAAGGACATTTTCAGTCATTTCCTCTTGAATGCAGGTATACAATTGATTTATATGCTGTGTTTAAAAACGATTTTTTGAAATCAATTACATTTCTGGATATGTACTGCTAGAGCTTCATAGGTTGTTTTGGGTCATATTTATAAGGCATTTGAGTGTCTATGATGTTATTTTTCCCTTTTTAAATGGAAAGCGTTCCTCATGGTGCAAGTTTCTTGTAAATACGGTCCCACCTGTGCTTGGCAAATTTAGATTTTGATTATGGGAGTTACATAGCCATGTTAATAATGTCCCAAAAATGGTGTAAGGGCATTCTAAAAAACTCTTGCATGTGTCTCACGGACATTTTCAGTCATTTCCTCTTGAATGCAGGTATACAATTGATTTATATGCTGTGTTTAAAAACGATTTTTTGAAATCAATTACATTTCTGGATATGTACTGCTAGAGCTTCATAGGTTGTTTTGGGTCATATTTATAAGGCATTTGAGTGTCTATGATGTTATTTTTCACTTTTTAAATGGAAAGCGTTCTTCATGGTGCAAGTTTCTTGTAAATACGCTCCCACCTGTGCTTGGCAAATTTAGATTTTGATTATGGGAGTTACATAGCCATGTTAATAATGTCCCAAAAATGGTGCTAGGGCATTCCAAAAAACGCTTTCATGTGTCTCAAGGACATTTTCAGTCATTTCCTCTTGAATGCAGGTATACAATTGATTTATATGCTGTGTTTAAAAACGATTTTTTGAAATGAATTACATTTCTGGATATGTACTGCTAGAGCTTCATAGGTTGTTTTGGGTCATATTTATAAGGCATTTGAGTGTCTATTATGTTATTTTACCCTTTTTAAATGGAAAGAGTTCCTCATGGGGCAAGTTTCTTGTAAATACGCTCCCACCTGTGGTTGGCAAATTTAGATTTTGATTATGGGAGTTAAATAGCCATGTTAATAATGTCCCAAAAATGGTGCTAGGGCATTCCAAAAAACGTTTTCATGTGTATTAAGGATATTTTAAGTCAATGAGGAAACACAGGTGATGTAATTCTGATATGAGGAAAATAAACTCCACATTTTTCAATTACATCACTAGTGTTTCCTAAGTTTATGAATGACATTGTGCAGATGAAGTTTAGGTGTGACCACAGATTCAAAAGAGGTCTGCCCTTTGTTCAAGAGGGAAGAGGACATGACTTACTTCATTGGTAGGCCTTCACATGTATTATCTCCTTTGTTTTCTTCAGTGAAAATCTTATCTGCAACCATGTGTTGGCCTCACCTCAAACAAACAAAACAGGTGATGGACCGAATGTGGATCAATGACACACATTCACCCCAGTCCAAAGATCTGGGCCTAAACAAATCTTTAGATAGGCCACACCTTATCGTCATCCTGAATTAATCATTTAAAATGTTAGGGAGATATTTATGATTGTTGTATGCCTGCTTTGTACCACTGTGTGTCATTTTTGTGACGCAGTGCTGGTGCAAAAGATTTGCTATGTTAAATAATAAGTAGGGCGTTAAGTTTTTGATGACTGTTATTCATTTACTGTTTGGTAATAGTGGTTAATAACATTTTTTATTATATTTTTCCACAGATTCAACTGCAGATCTTTTCTAAATTTGAAAAATGCCAACTAAGAATTGAATTAGAAAGGCTAGAAAACGTCAAAGACAGAAGGATGATCTTTTATTGCAGCAGTCCTCTCCCCAAAATACTTTTGAAATCACCAAGAAAGCTCCGGGTAAGAGCACGAAATCATTCTTAAGAAATATTTGTAGTAAAAAAAGTATTTATCCAAAAAATGTTTCAGTTCAGAAAAAGAAAAGCAATTTAAATGGAAAGGAAAGACCAATCAAAAATGTTACTGGTAGAGCAAGAGATAACTCTGTGCATGATAGTAGAAGGAAACAACAGTTTAGGGACATTCGAAAACGAATGTTCCGCAATAGGATAATAGTTAATTTATTAAAAAATATTAAGAAAGGCCAACAGAAAGTGGCATTTTATAAGAAGAAGAAAAATTTAGAGAAAATTATTGATCATGCCTTTGAAATTAAGCGAAAGTTGTTTATTTTGGTAATCAATAGAATTAGGAAACTAAGCAAGGTAATTTCTGATTTCAAAACAAAAAGTAGATGGAAGAGAGTAGTAAATCGTAGTAACTTTTGTGAAGTTTTTTCCGGAGAATGGATGCATAGTTCAAGTTGTGAGGCATTTTTAATGAGGAGAGTTATTTTCAGGATAATGATTTGGTGTTTGCAGTTGACACCAGTGGTCGAGCTTATGAAGTGAAGGATGGTTGTCCAGTTGAAAAAGAAAAACTTGTGACAACAGAGACAGATGAGGTGTTAGGTAATGAGGTTTTAGGAAGACGTCCTAAGGGTCCTGTGTACATTTGGAAGTGTAGTTCTATTTGCAGTGTGCGACAGGTTTCCATCAATTTGCTTTGTGATTTTATACGGACATTTAATAAGAAAAGTTTGAAGCAGAAAATGAAGTTGTTGCAAGATTTAGATCCTTGCAGAGTGAGACAAATGACAGGTTAGCGTGGTCATTCACTGGCTTGTCTTTCCAGGAGAGTATGCCAGAGTGTTTTTCATCATTTCAGGATGCTAGCAGTGCATCATAATAAAGTGAGAAAATTAGTGAGAATGTTGTATTATGCTAAGAGTCCAGCAATTATGCTTAAACAATTATGTGCTGCTCTTTTGCATGGTTCTGAAATAGATGTGAAGAATATTTGTGAAGAAATTGAGTTTTGTTACTTTGGTAGTAAAGATGAGAATCTTCAAATTGACCCAGAAGTAGAGGGTAATGTTGAAGATAATGTACAGGTTTCCAGTACAGATAATTTTCAGAAGGAAATTGCCACGTTTCAGATGAAATCAAGTGAGAGGCCTAATTTCACTTGTGTGTGTTGTCGACGCACTTATTATAAGAATCAGACTAAGTTAATGGATTTATATGCAAAAAGTGAAAGGGAAAATAATAGTGAATGGAAGGATTTTGCCACATACTTGATGGTAGAAAATTCTTTTAATTTGGGATCGGATCAACGTGTGTGTGCTTATTGTTGTAACAAATTAAACAAAAACCAGATGCCTGCTAGGGCGGTTCATAATAATCTTGAATTAGTTGAGATTCCTTCTGAATTGAAGGATTTAAATACTTATGAATCTATTTTGATTCAAAGTATTCATCCCTTTCAGGCTATTGTAAGAATGGAGCCAAAGACAGGGAAGTTGCCTCCAGCAGATTTACAGAGAGGATTAAAGGGAAGAGTTGTTTATTTGCCTCTAGATTTGAACAAAAACATTAACACAATTGGAGTAGAAAAAGTTGAAGAGGAACCTTTGGTTATCTTGGTTAATGGTGTTCCGACAAAGAATAAGAAAATATGGCAAGATTTAGTGGATGTTAGGAAAGTCAAAAAGGCAACATTGTATTTGAAGAAAAATAATAAGTACTATATAAATGTATATGTTGCAGAAGAGGAAGTAAGTGATGAAGAGGATAGCGATTTGTGTGCTGGCCAAATTGAGAAAGTAGAGGCCTCTAAAAGTGAAGAAATATATGAACATTATAGTGTTCATCCTTTGCATTCAAAGAAAGTCATGGGGAATGCAATTGAGTTGTTTCAAATGAAACAAGCCAAAGGGAGTCCCATTAGTGTTTGGGAGGAAAGTTTGGAAGCTCGGTGTTTCCCACAGCTATTTCCCACAGGTCGAGGAGGAAGATATGATGTGCGACCTCATCAAATTCCTGCGTCTGAATACCGGACTTTACGATTGTATGCAGAAGATCCTAGGTTTCGTCAATGCATTCCCTATTTGTTTCATCTCCTGTTTGAAAGCGATCTGTCTGGACTGTCATATGCAGTGAACCACATCTTAAAAAGTGGTATACAGATGCGAAACATCTCGGCAAGTGATTTTATGCATAAAGTCAATGTCCAAGACAGTATTTTGGATTCTCACCTAATTAATCTCATGGCGTGTCAGCGTGGTACTGAGTACTGGTACCGTCGTCATGGTGATTTAAAATGTATGCTGAGGAACTTAGGAACTCCAACATGGTTCCTTACTTTGAGCTGTGCCGAGTATGGCTGGGAAGACTTACTTGAATTTCTACGAGAGGCAAATGGAAATATTGAAAATATTGAATTCAAGACACCTGGAGAACTGTGTTCTTTGGATCCAGTGAATGTATGCAGGTACTTCAATCATAGATTTGAAGCTATGATGTCTTTCATCACAAATAAGAAGAATCCAACTCTTGGAGAGGTGTTGGATTTCTTCTGGAGAAAGGAGTACCAAGCAAGAGGTGCTCCTCATATACATATGTTGTTGTGGATCAAGGATGCACCTAAATTTGGAACAGATCCGGATGACTTAGTGATAAATTTCATAGAACAGTATTCTACGTGTGCTGTTCCAAACGCAACGGAGAAGAAAAGCCTAAGAGAACAAGTTCTACGTTTCCAAAGCCATCGTTGTGGAAAGTACTGTCATCGTAAATTCAGAAACAAGGACAAGTTCTACACCAAATGTCGTTTCAACTTTCCACGACCGGTGATTTCTAAAGGAAGAGTGAACAGTTTGATGTCTTTGCTGCGACATAATGTGACGAGGAAATCACCCAAAAATACATACAATTTGAAAAGGAACTAAGAGTCCAAGTACATCAACGACTACAACCCAGTGATTTTGTCCATGTGGAATGCTAACATGGATATACAGTTTGTGGCTGACAACTGTATGGCTGTGGCTCGGTATGTGACATCTTACATCACCAAAAAAGAAAAGACAGAATTGAAGGATATGTGGGAGGACATTTCCCATGAAAAGAGCCTCAGCAAGAAGTTGTACAGTTTCAGTCTGAAGATGTTGTCGCATCGAGAAATCGGAGCTTACGAATGTTGTGACCGGTTGTCTTCAGCAAGTCTCTATGCCAAATCCAGGAGTATCGATTGGGCGAGTCTTGGTCTTGCTGCAACGCGAAATCGAGTTCTAAAACCTGTCCGGGAAATTGAGTATTTGGCAGAAAAGGAACCAAACAGTACCGACATTTTGAAGACCAACATGTTGGATACATATTATCCAAATCGAAGCAGTCACCTTGAGAATGTTTGTCTATATGAGGTTCTACAAAATTATATATTCAAGAGGAACATCAAAGAAGATATTGAGAAAGGAGTGTATGCTGTAATTGGAAGTGAGGGATGTCTGGTCAAGCAAAGAAAATGCCAATTAGTAAACCATCGAAAATTGAGTGGCGAATCTCCAGAAAAAAAGGAGTTTTTCTATTTAGCACTTTTGCAACTTTTCAAGCCTTGGCGTGCAGAAGAGGAACTGCTTGGAGATTTCCTCTGTTATGAAGACTCTTTCACTGCTGCTAAGGAGACCATAGAATGTCCTGCTTTTCCCAAATATCAAGAAATGTTGACTTTGGAAATTGAGCAGGAAGCAACGATTGCAGCTGAGATTGCTAGAGACAGTTCTCAGGACAGTCAGAGTTCTGTTTCATTGAGTCAGGATCCACTAGGAGGACCTATTATCGAAAATGAAGCTGCCACTGCTATGAATGAAGTGGAAAGAGCCATGGCACATGCTCAGGAGGATGCAGTTAACTTAGAAGACTTGGAAAAACAACTCAACGTTGAGAAGAGGAAAATATATGATGAAGTTACCAAGCAAATTGAGCATGGATTAAGTCATGAGAAGAAAGAGTGCTCATGTACATCGTTGAAGCCTGTCCGACTGTACGTGAGTGGAGAAGCAAGAACTGGAAAAAGTTTCCTCATTAAAGCAATTTCTTGTTATTTGCAGGAAAGGACTGAGACATCGTTGTCTTGTGTTGTTACTGGTCCTACTGGATTGGCAGCACATAACATTAAAGGGATTACTTTGCATCGTCTACTGATGCTGCCGGTGGAGCATGACAACAAATTACAATACCACAAGTTATCTGGAGATGCTTGTTGTGAAGTTTCAAGAGTCTTGAGGAAAATGAAACTTCTTATCATTGACGAAGTAAGCATGGTTTCCAATGTCATGCTTGCCTTTGTGCATTTGAGAATGCAAGAAGTTCTTAAAACTGAATATGATGTGTTATTTGGTGGCAAACACATCATTGTTTTTGGAGATCTTCTGCAGCTGACACCAGTGAAAGGACAACCTGTGTTCAAAATACTCACGCATGAAGATACCAGGAAGTGCCTAGGGAGCCTTGGCAACGTTAATATATGGTTAAATTTCAATTATGCTGAACTGCATGAAAATATGCGTCAGCCGAAGGATGAAGATTACAAGAATATTCTACAAGATATTAGAATTGGAAAAGTGACCGAGCATGGGAAAGAAGCTTTAAATGCACGATTACTGTCAAATTTATATCCCGAACAAGACATTGTGCCTGAGAATATTTTTCAGAAAATTACTGAGAAGAAATCCGGAATATGTTTGATGCCAACTCTTGCAGAATGTGCCATCTTCAACAACAAAATGTTGAATTTAGAAAAGCAAGAGATTGTGAAACTTGAAGCTATTGACAAAATAGAGCATATGGGATCAACAATTATTTTGTCTGAGAATTTGAAATCAAAATTGGATTCATTAGAGAAGACTATATCTAAAACAGCAGGTTTTGAAAAGACTTTGAATGTGTGTTTAAATTGCCGAATCATTTTGAGAAGGAATTTACATGTTGAAAGAGGTCTGGTAAATGGATCAATGGGTAATGTTGTTGATTTTGAGAAATACAGAAGTAGAGATGGAATTGAATTTTTAAAAATTAAATTTGATGGCATTGAGGAAGTACAGCTAATTGGTCGTTGTTCTGCTAGGTTTCTGCTTGTTAAAGATTTATATGTTCGCCGTAAACAGTTTCCTGTTTGCTTGGCATATGCGGTGACAATCCATAAATCGCAAGGTTTAAGTCTAGATACTGCATTGGTGAATATTGGCAGTTCTGTGTTCAAGGAGGGTATGGCATATGTGGCATTGTCACGAGTTAGAACTTTATCGGGATTGTACCTGATTGACTGTGATGTCACAAACATTTGTGCGGATCTAGATTGTGTTAAGGAATACAATAGGTTAAGAAAAGAGTATGCGCCACATTTGCCTCAATATCCTTTGATTGAGAAACGTGTGGTAGGCCGGAAACGAAGAAATATCAGTAATAGTAGGGAGGTTGTAGCAAAAAGCCCAAAAGTCGATGAACCGAAAATTGTATGCAGAAAGAAAGTGGATTCTGTTGAAGATGTTGTCGGTTTTCAATTTGAAAACAGTTCTGGTGTCAACTGCTATGCAAATGTAGTGGTTAATGTTCTCTTTTCACTAGAGACTTTAAAAGAACAGATTGTGTTCAATTCGGAACAAAGTTTATGCTGCTTGTTGAATTCTGTGTTAGAGAAATGTAGCACTGATCGAACAAAAGTAGAAAGTGTGTCTGAAGTTCGTTATCTGTTAGATGAATGTTCAGGTCAAACAGACTTCTCTGAAAATATTCAGCAGGATTGTCAGGAGTTTTTAATGTATATGCTTGATGTATTGCAAGATGAGGGTGTTGATGTAGATCACCTGTTTGGGCTTTCTTATCAATGGCAGCATGACTGCGAGAACTGTATGGTATCAAGTACTACTAGTGTAGACTCAGAAAGATTTATATATTTAACTTTGCCAGACAGTAAATCAGTCTCCTTTAATAAGCTAGTAAATGCAGCGGATCACAACATGGAGTGTAGCCAATGTAAATCTGAAATGATGTCAACATTATTTATACGAAGATATGGCCAGTATGTAATTTTAATGATCCAACGATGTAGGCCTGATGGATCAAAATTGTCAACTTTAATAAAAAATGTTGTTGCTTCTCAGCTGTCAATATCAGGAAGGACTTTTGTAACTGTAGCAATTATCTATCACGATGGTCAACAACATCAGGACATTACACAGCTTATTTAAAGTCTCGAAACGGATGGTCATTCTGCAACGATTCTGTTGTAACTTTCAAAAAAAAATTGCCGTTTGACCTTAAAAATTCTTACCTGGTGTTTTCAAAACCAAAATTTTAAGGAAAGAATTTTGGGATTTCCTCTGAGGAATTGCAAAACGTTCATGAAGTAGAGGGAATGTAAGTCTGCAATGCTGTCTAGATTATTGGTCCAAAACTTTTAATTATAATGTCAATTTAAAAATCCAACTATATAAACCTGATGCAAGTAAGTCTGCTCCATAGTAAGCAGTATCAGTGTCATAGGAAAAGGAGAACATGAGTGAGAAAGAAGGGTAAGATATTAGTAGTCCAGGATTGTGAAAATAATCTTAAATGTTTTCTTTTTGAAAGTTGCGAAAATAGAAAATGACGGGATTTGATTGGAAGAATTACAAGAGTTGTGAATCGCTGCAACATGATTTGGCCAAGTGGAAACATGTGGTAGAATGTGAGAAGTGTTTTATTGTATGTAACATATTTTTCAAAACGATGGAGGTTTTCTTTCAGAAAGTGGCGGGCTGAAAATATTTATAGCACAACAGAGTGGACGCTGTTCATAGGACATCCTTCGACGTTATGGAAAGTAAGTTAATTTTAAGGAGTTTTGAATTCAGATTTCTTAGGTTGTATGGGTTTTTTAAACACAATCATTTTGATTGTGTTTTTTTTTCCCCGCTGTTACATGATGAATACCTTCAAGTCACTGATTTAAGTGAAATTTGATACATTCTGAGAACAGCAAAAATAAACCATTTAACATGTATAATTATTGTTCTGCTTTTTGTACTTATGATATACATTTAGAAATGTGAGGTAGATATGGAGAAACTGAGTCTTCTGTAAGTGTCAAAGTTAATGCTTACAGTGCAGTACTTCTGGGTACTGTTTTTTTTAAAAAAACTGAATAGGCCTCACCTCAAAGAAACCTCTTGAAAGGACACATCTTATTTGCATCCTGAAACAATCATTTACAATGTTAGACACAATGTTATGATGGCTTTACATCTCTTTTGCGCTGCTATTGCATCACTATTGTGAGACATCAGCAGTGCAAAAGAAGCACCATGTTCCAAAATAGGCCTCACTTCATCAGCATGAAGATACTGTTTGTTTAAAATATATATCTTTAGGATTGTGTAGGGGACGTAGAGAAGCAGAGGCTTTTGTAAATGTCAAAGTTGTTGAAAAACTGTTTGTTTTTGAACCTTTTCCCTTCTCTTTTCTAATTTTTAAATACATGTTTTAATATTTTTGGAAATGTTTGTTCTCTCTTTTACAGATTGAAAGTATGAAAAAATATTTTTAAAAGTTAACAAGAATTATAAGGTAAATGTTTTCTACTCTTTTTACCCGCAATGCACTGCTGATGATGTCACTGACCATGTCATGAATGATGTAATAAGAGGACATGACTTACTTCATTGGTAGGCCTTCACATGTATTATCTCCTCTGTATTCTTCAACAAGCGTAAAATTGATCTGTAACCCTGAGTAGGTCTCACCTTAAACAAACCTCAGGAGAGACCACACCTTATCGTCATCCTGAATTAATTATTTAAAATGTTAGGGACAGATTTATGATATATGTATGCCTCTTTTGCGCCACTGTGCGTCAGTTTTGTGACGCAGTGGCGGTGCAAAAGATATGTTATGAGGCGTCACAATTACAAATTGATGCATCTAGGCAAATGTGTCATGCTGTTTTAAAACCGTGCTACATGAAACCGATGCAGCAGTGATGAAAAAGATGCACCATGTTGCAAGACAGGCCTCACTTGGGGTCATATGTATCAAGCTAATTAGAATGCTTTGGCGACTTATTTCTGCTGATAAAAAATGCAAAACTTTTATTACCTATGTTGATGATATGGCTCTATGTTATTTACATTTCTTTGCTGTTTCAATTAATCTTTTTCTGTTATTTTTTCTTTTCTGTTTTCTATTTTTTCTCTCTGTTATTCCACATGTTTTAATCTTATTTTGAACATTCACTCACATTCTCCAAGAAACTCTTCTTTGTTATTGTTCTACTCTCTTTTTTTTCTTTCACTTCCTTATCCATTTTGTTTTTCGCAATTATACCCTCTTCCATCTTTTCTTCGGTAAATAGATCTATTAAACAGTATCTCTGGTTTACTCCCTATAGCTGTCTTTCTTTTAACATTATTCTCTGTTTACTTCCCTTTGGTTCGCTTCTAGTTCCCGAACCGGGCAGCGAACGGGAAAGCGAACCAAAAGAAATAGAGCTTGCCAGAGTGCTAAACATTCTAGCAATTTTATTTGAAAGGGGAGGTAGTTCTGAAAAGAACTTTTTTTTAATGTTTTTGTTGTTTTATTTATTTTTTTTTTTCTAAACATTTTTTGTTTTTTTGTATTTTTTGAACAGTTTTATGGGTTTTTTTGTTTTTGATGGAGGGGAAACAACAAAAAACAGGCATTGAAAAGGGCTCAACAGGAGCAAAAAAAAATTACTGTCTGGGTTGGTTAGGGCAATTGTGATTTTCGTAAGTAATGTTCATTAACTTTATGCTCATGTTCCCACATGAAAGCAATGCACCGCAATACAAGCAGGTTAGTTTCATGTGTTTAAAGTTCTTCTGAATGTTTGGCACGGTTTCCTGTGCCTCTCCTCCTGTCAAAGAGATATGCGAGGTTGACCTGGCCACAGGAGTTGTTGGGGGATTATCCTGCAGGTCACGCAACTCTGCACGGCTGTAGTTGAGTGGATGCCACCTGGTCATATGGCGATGCATGGTATAGTTTCCCATGCTATGCTTTTTTTCAGTGCCTCTTGATAGCCTTTGTTTACAAATAAGGCAGGTGGCATACTTTGCATTCACTTTCTTCTCCCCTCGAGGGATTGAAAAAAACTGCCAGATAAAACTAGTTTTCCGACGGGAAACACGGGGCAACTCCTGTAAGAACTCTGGTTCTTCTGTCTCCTCTTCCTCTAGTTCATCCTCTTCCTCCTTTGTGTTGGTGATGAACTGAGATGGTGGTCCTCTCTTCTCATGAGGAGGTGGAGGTGGTGGTGGGGGTGCACCAGCTGAAGCAAGTACAGAAGCCATTGCTCAACTATAGGAAAATGGTCTTTCTCTCACCAAGATGAAAGTCAGAGTGAGGAAAGAAGGAGGGGTTTTCATCATTTGGGAAAAGCAAAAGTTCTAAACCAATGAAAAGTGTTATTTTTAGGTCATATGACCTAGTCTTACATCATTTGGAAACTAAAAGTGAAATGAACCAATGAAAAGTTTTATAAACAAGTCACATGACTTGTTCCGCTCACGTTACGCGGTGCGCGCCGCGTCCCGTATCGCTTCCGGTTCGCTGTCCGGAGCACTTCCGGGAGCGCTAACGCGGCGCGTCATAAGACGCATTACGCGACAAAGTGATACGTCGCGCTTCCGCGACGCGTCACAGTTGCGCAAACGAAACGTTTACCGGTTCGCGGACTAGGTCGCGGCATCAAGATGAGCTAAAGGAAAGCTTCCCGGTTCGCGAACTGGAAGCGAAGAAAAAAAATATTAAAAAAAAAATTATCAATAAACATCTAAAATATATTTTTGGATTTAAAGAAGAATACATTTTACAGCTACAGATGTTAGCTTTTAAAAAACCAATGAAATTCACTGAAAAAACCATAGGTTATAGACCATATATAGTTAGGAATTAGCATTTACAAAACCTTGAAAATTCACTGAAAAAACCATAGGGTATAGACCATATATAGTTAGGAATTCGCATTTACAAAACCTTATTTTACTCACACAAAACCATTGAAATTCCATATATAGTTAGTTGCACTAACTATATATCGCGCACCCGCAATCCACTGCTGATGATGTCACATATTACATCATTCATGACATGGTCAGTGACATCACTGATGACATCACTGATGACATCTCAAATGACATCACTGATGACATCACAGATGACAACATCCAGTGACTGTATGTTTCTGTAAAGTTAAAATATGTCTTACATATTGAAGAATGAGTGGATGTATAAGTGTCTGGATGAAGGATTTAGTAGGTGCATGACTGACTGTATGAGAGAATGATTAAATGTGTCTCACTGAGTGCATGGGTTAGTGAGTAAAGTGTCTTAATTTGGCAATCATTATATATGTTGTTCCGTAAACTGCTGCATGTTCAAATCAGTAGCTATATCAGTAACTATATGGGTTATTGAATGGTTGCCCAAGTATTTGTATGGGAGACTGAGTATGTGTGTGGGTGGCTGGGAGGTGTATGACTCTGTGCATAGATGTGTGAGCAGTTGATTCCCTAGGTGTATGGGTTCAAAAGTGCATGTAGAAACAGCTGTATGGACAGTTGACTGTGTGCATGAGTGTATTGGTGAGTAAATGGATATCTCAGTGCTACATGTCAAAGTAAGTACATATGTAAAACACAGTCCATGTGAGAGTTGACATATATAAATAACTGAACATAAGATCCAGTGAATGTGAGAGTGGCTGTATGGATCATTGTGAACTTGTATCAGGGATTGTATAAGAGAGTAAATATGTGTTAGTATATGTTTGAATAAGTAAGGTGTGTATAACTGTATAGTTGAGGAAATGGAGGTGTGATTGATTCTTTGCATGACTGACTAGGTGTGTGAGTAACTCCATGGATGTGCGACAGTCTGTGAGTGTCTGTTTACACTGAGTATATCTAAGGTTATATTACAGTCTGAAGATGTTCATTGTATTATCACATAAATGATATCATCAGTGATGTCATCAATAATGTCGAATGAGATGTCAGTGATGTCATCAGTGATGTCATTTGAGATGTCATCAGTGATGTCATTTGAGATGTCATCAGTGATGTCATCAGTGATGTCACTGACCATGTCATGAATGATGTAATATGTGACATCATCAGCAGTGGATTGCGGGTGCGCGATATATAGTTAGTGCAACTAACTATATATGGAATTTCAATGGTTTTGTGTGAGTAAAATAAGGTTTTGTAAATGCGAATTCCTAACTATATATGGTCTATAACCAGTGTTCCCAGTAAGCCGCGCAGGTGCGCGCCCGCGCATCTATAGGGCACCGAGCGCGCAGTGTCTCCTGTGAAGCGCGCACACGTTCTCACCGCCGCCCGCTTTTAAAGCGCAAGCGGTGAAAAACGGCAATTTCCCTGTTGCCTAGGGCCTTTGTGAAACTATTCATGTTAATCACAGCGCCCATTATGCGCTGCAATTAACAAGAATACTTTCACAAATTCCCCACAATCAGCCCGCAGCCTCTCACTATTCATAAAAGACACGCATCACGTCCAATAGCATGACGTGTGCTTTTACACGTCATGCTTTCCGACTTGCGACATTTCTTTTCTAAATAGCGCGCGGCTGGGTGCTGATTGTGGGCCATTGTGAAACTATTTATGTTGATTGCAGCGCATAACAGTGCTGCAATTAACAGAAATCCTTTCACAAAGGCCCAGAATCAGCCCGCAGCCAGAATCCATTAAAGATGCAGCAAGTCTAAAAGCATGACGTGTAAAAGCACACGTCATGCTTTTTGACTTGATGCGTGTCTTTTCTCAATAGCGAGAGGCTGCGGGCTGATTGTGGGAATTAGTGAAAGTATCCCTGTTAATTGCAGCGCATAATGGGCGCTGTGATTAACAGGAATACTTACTTTTCACTTATTTCACTTGTCCTACTGATGCGTGCGACGCTTGGAAAAATTGGGTTTCCCTTTGGGTAAGTGCACAAAACCCCACTCGCTCGCGGTACTTCACATCCAATAACAATATTGGCGTACGTACAGTGCACAGGTCAAAGCAAAAATTCTTGCATCACTTGAGGAAACATTTTTTTCCTATTTCAATATGTTGAAAAGTTCGTTTTTTTTTAGATGTTTTGCATGTGAAATTTATGTACAGGTCTGGTCACAATTTGGCCCAACCGAATGCATTTAAATGTACAGAAAAATGTCTCGAAGTTGAGAAAGGGTCTGAAGGGGCGCACGGGGGCCCTGCATGCGGAGACCACCGCCAAGTCTTTGCTGAAACGGAACACACATGTTTTATTTAATAAAATATTGATTTGACCCCTGAATGAGGTGCATTGAAGTGTCTGCGCGTCGTTCTCACAGCGCTAGCTTTCTTCATGGCGCACAGAAGATACATACGTCCTTGGCTCTCACCACCTTCCTGCACCCTAGAACAGTAACTGCAGACAGTCCCTGGTTTCTATTAACCACCGACTAGCAAGGTACCTCGATATCGCAAGGATGAAAAAGCTGCAGGCTGTCGGATGGAGTGAAAGTGTAAAGATGCAGTTGTTGGAGGCCATCGCCAGAGGGACATGATTTGCATAACTCCTGCCACTAGCATGTATGTCCCAATGAAACTCTGGACAGGCAGCTCTTTGAAGTGACAACACAGTTGTGGGGAACTCCATGTTGTCACCTCATAGCTTTCATCACCACCACTTCGTTAAATGTCAACGTTAGTCAAATGTGAATGTAAAAGTCCAGCTAGTTATGTACTGCTTTAACATGTTTAGAGATAAGTTTGCAATGGGTTGCCTGCCTTGTTGTAATATTAAGCAGCAAACTCAACAAAAACATTTCCATGTGCATCGTAAACCGTAGACTCTACAAACCCCGAAGTTCAGGTCTTCCTGCCAGTTTCTTTCACGCACTTGTGTGTTAATGTCAGTGTAAAAGTTCCTGCGTGTTTGAAACGGCTCCTTCAATATGCAAGTGAGGTGCAAATTTATAACGCACACAGAAGAACACGCACTCTTTACCAACAGCAAATAGTATTTAAATTCACTGACCAGTCTCAGCAGGGCAGCATGTGCATTCCTCTTTTGCTCCGCCCCTTCTACTCTCACTCAATTCTCACACCTAATCACAGTCCCCGATTCGTTTTTCCTTTGCCATTTACTGCCTCCTCTCTCCTCCCATTCTCCGCTATTCCACGTATCTTCTTTTCATTTCACTGTCTGACACACCCATCCTCGCGCAATCCTGCACCTTAACTTTCTCCCTATCTTCCTCTCCCTACTTTATTATGTCTCGCCCCACCCCATCCCCAGCCTTCGCTCTCTTCCATTCACCATTTATCCCCCGTCCTTTCCCCTCCTCCTTTCACTCAGTCATTCCATTCGTACCCCTCCTTCATTCACCACTGCCTCTCACTCTTCTGTTATTTTCTTTCCTACTCTCGCCTCTATTAGTTCTCTTCTTCTCTAGATCTTTCCCTCTTTGCTATCTCACCCCTCACTACTCTCCTGTCCTCTCCTCTATTTTCTTCATCCGTTCTTCCTCCAATGTCCCCTCTCAGTGCCTGTAGGTGGTTTTTGCAGCTGTGTCGTTTATGTCCCATGCCTGGCCGCTCCTTCCACCGTCTTAGATAATATAGTTTAGTTTTTTTTTTTTAAATGATATGCCTTTATTTCTACAGCGTCCGTTACTGCACATGACCCCACATCAGTGGCCTGCATATGTACCTGGGTGCTGTGTGAGCAAGATGTACACTTCACAGCGTATTAAAAAATTAGTTATCTTTACCTCCTCACATGCAGTTAGTTTCAGTACCATCCGTCCGAAGGTGAAATGTATCAAAGAATTTAAGACCAGTAGATGATGTAGCCCCCAGGCTAACGTACATGCTTATAAGGTCCCAAAGGCGACCCAAATACTTATAAGGGATTGGCTATGCCAATGCTTGTTTGAATGTGCCAGTCACCCTACAGACTCACTTACTTTCTTAATATGCTCTAAGCAGCTGCTACATCAGGCTATTCTCCACTGAGCCCCCTTGAACCCGGATTGCTTCTTTCAAACATATTGCCACCACATGCAACCACGACAGTGTAACCACTTATTCGAGACAGAGCAAGACGCAGCTCTACACTCTGCTTTAATTCACACACTGTGAATATGCTGTGACAGCCCAGCCAAGTGCCATTCATTGTGCAACAATCTCAGGCATTGCGGTAATGTGGAAACTTTTCTTTAAATGCGTTAGTATAACGTGCAATGCATGGCACTTGCAGAGCTGCATTCAACGGCTAGGAGGGACACTTTCTCGCGAATAAAATCAAGCAGTGAAGACAAGGGAAACATAACAATTTCAGAAATTGCGCCCATTTAAGCTACGAGAAACTCTAAGAAATCTTAAAACCACTATAAAACACAGGAAATTGCATGGCATTCCGTTAGTGGGGAAACGCAAGTGGTGAAGGTGTGGGCTGCAAGAGCGTTTATATCTCCCCTCCAGCAGAGGCCACAACCAAAAACCATCAAAAAGAACACATTCTCTATTAGCTGCCAATATTTTTTTAGATATTATATTTCACATTTCCATGCTTTCTGTCTACTTAAGAGTGACACAAGTGCCAGATGTTTGACAGCTAGTGTGGCATTTTCCCGAGAGTAAAACCAAGCGATGAAGTGCAGGGAAACAGATAAATAATGGAAATTACACCCTCTCGAAAAATAAGACCTACAATATCTTGAAACTGCTTCAAAACCCCTGAAATGGAAAGTTAAGATACTGATATGATTTGTGTGCCCACAAGATATAAAAATAAAGAAATCATCCTAATACATCTCATACCTCCCATACATCTGTACTTTATTGCACCTTAATACAGCTAAGCACATCTTGCTGAAATCAAATGAACACAGGGCGGATACTTTGATATTGCGGACAGTACAACAATAGGCAAAATCACGTATAGCTGGAATTTTTACATTTTATCTGTACATACTACAAAGAACAAATATGAATAGAAAACCGGTTTAAAAGTGTTCTGGGGGTGTTCTATGAGCGACTAACACTTAAGGTAAACATATAAAGTAACATATAAAGAAATGGCACGTTACAAATGAATACAATTTCGTTTTTCAGTCCTTGTTAGTGTCAGGTCCACCTTTGCAGACTCTTTGAATAACAATTAATGTCAAATTTTTATCTAGGGTGAGTTACCTGACTGCTACTTTCCACCAGTGCCTGAGAGCAGCTTGTTTTAGTGCTTCAGCCGGGGAGGAAGGGAGAAAGTCTATAGCTGCAATTTAAAGATGTGTCAGAGCGCATGGAAAACCACAGGCAGTTCTCTTCAGCAGTAAAATCTTATGATGGTACCAACGTTGGAGTCTTGTGCTTTTCTAAACCCAAAGTGTACTTGCCTGTGTAACCAATTCTTGTCATGGCGTGTGTATCCAAATTGCAAACCTGCCTTAAGACCCTTAACGTGCACTGTATGTGTGGAAATGCACAGTTTTTCCACTTTTTTAAGCAAAGATTTGGAGTGATATTTCGCGCTGCACCCGCACATGCAATCTGGTTCCTGGCGCACATAGCCTTCCCTGCAGCGCACATAGACCCTACACTGCCACCCACAGAGGAAAAAAATTAGAGGGAACATTGTCTATAACCTATGTTTTTTTCAGTGAATTTTCAAGGTTTTGTAAATGCTAATTCCTAACTATATATGGTCTATAACCTATGGTTTTTTCAGTGAATATATATATATATATATATATATATATATTCAATGAAAAAACCATAGGTTATAGACCATATATAGTTAGGAATTCGCATTTACAAAACCTTATTTTACTCGCACAAAACCATTGAAATTCCATATATAGTTAGTTGCACTAACTATATATCGCGCACCCGCAATCCACTGCTGATGATGTCACATATTACATCATTCATGACATGGTCAGTGACATCACTGATGACATCACTGATGACATCTCAAATGACATCACGGATGACATCACTGATGACATCTCATTTGACATTACTGATCACATCACTGATGATATCATTCATGTGATAATACGATGAACCTCTTCAGACTCTAATATAACCTTAGATACAATCAGTGTAAACAGACACTCACAGACTGTCACTCGTCCATGGAGTTACTCACACACCTAGTCAGTCATGCAAAGAATCAATCACACCTCCATTTCCTCAACTATACAGTTATACAAACTTTACTTATTCAAACATATACTAACACATATTTACTCTCTTATACAATCCCTGATACAAGTTCACAATGATCCATACAGCCACTCACACATTCACTGGCTCTTATGCACAGTTATTTATATATGTCAACTCTCACATGTACTGTGTTTTACATATGTACTTACTTTGACATGTAGCACTGAGATATCCATTCACTCACCAACCACTCATGCACACAGTCAACCGCCCATACAGCTGTTTCCACATGCACTTTTGAAACCATACATCTAGTGAATCAACTGCTCACACATCTATGCACAGAGTCATACACCTCCCAGCCACCCACACACACACTCAGTCTCCCATACAAATACTTGGGCAACCAATCAATAACCCATATAGTTACTCATATAGCTACTTATCAACACATGCAACAGTTTACAGAACAACAGACATAATGATGCACAAATTAAGACAGTTTAGTCACTAACCCATGCACTCAGTGAGACACATTTAATCACTCACTCATACAGTCAGTCATGCACCTACTAAATCCTTCATCCAGACACTTATACATCCACTCATTCTTTAATATGTAAGACATATTTTAACTTTACAGAAACATACAGTCACTGGATGTTGTCATCAGTGATGTCATCAGTGATGTCATTTGAGATGTCATCAGTGATGTCATCAGTGATGTCACTGACCATGTCATGAATGATGTAATATGTGACATCATCAGCAGTGGATTGCGGGTGCGCGATATATAGTTAGTGCAACTAACTATATATGGAATTTCAATGGTTTTGTGCGAGTAAAATAAGGTTTTGTAAATGCGAATTCCTAACTATATATGGTCTATAACCTATGGTTTTTTCATTGAATTTCAATGGTTTTTTAAATGCAAATTTCTAACTATATATGGTCTATAACCTATGGTTTTTTCAGTGAATTTCATTGGTTTTTTAAAAGCTAACATCTGTAGCTGTAAAATGTATTATTCTTTAAATCCCAAAATATATATAGATATTTATTGATAATTTTTTTTTAATATTTTTTTTCTTCGCTTCTAGTTCGCGAACCGGGAAGCTTTCCGTTAGCTCATCTTGATGCCGCGATCTAGTCCGCGAACCGGTCAACGTTACGTTAGCGGAACAGTGACGCGTCGCGGAAGCGCGACGTATCACGTTATCGCGTAATGCGTCTAATGACGCGTCGCGTTAGCGCTCCCGGAAGTGCTCCGGACCGCGAACCGGAAGCGATCTGGGACGCGGCGCGCGCCGCGTAACGTAAGCGGAACAGGTCATGTGACTTGTTTATCAAACTTCTCATTGGTTCATTTCACTTTTGGTTTCCAAATGATGTATGACTAGGTCATATGACCTAAAAATAACACTTTTCATTGGCTCAGAACTTTTGTTTTCCCCAAATCATGTAAACCCCTCCTTATTTCCTCACTCTGACTTTCATCTTGGTGAGAGAAAGACCATTTATCTGAAGTTCCACAATGGCTTCCATTCTTGCTGCAGCTGGTGCACCCCCACCACCACCTCCACCTCCTCATAAGAAGAGAGGACCACCTAGTCAAATTATGACTAACAGAGAGGAGGAAGATGAGGAAGAAGAAGAAGAGGAGAGAGAGGAACAACAATTTGTCGATGAGTTGCCCCGGGTTTCTAAACGAAAAACCAGTTTCATCTGGCAGTTTTTCACCATCCCTCCTGGAACAAAGAAAGTGAATGCAAAATATGCCACCTGCCTCATCTGTGATTACAGATTGTCGAGAGGCACAGAAAAGAAGTACAGTATGGGGAACTATACAATGCATCGTCACATGAGCAGGTGGCATCCCTTGAACTACAGCCGGGCTGAGTTAAGGGATCTTGAAGACAATCCGACGGCAACTCCTGTGGCAAGATCTACATCCACATTGTCTTTGACGGGAAGAGAGGCACAAGAGACTGTGCCAAACATCCAACCCAACTTCCAGCATATGAAGTTATCTTGTATTTACTGTGGTGCTATGCTGTCATATGGCAACATGAGTGTCAACCTCATGAACATTGCATATGAAAATCATAAATGCCCTAATGCACCCAAAAAGTAATTTTTTTTTTTTTGCTCCAGTTGAGCCGTTTTGAAAGCCTGTTTTTTGTTGTCTCCCCTCCATAAAAAACACAAAAAAAACATAAAACAGTTCTAAAAATACAAAAAAATCAAAAAATGTTCAAAAAATAAAAAAAAATATAAAACAACAAAAACAAAAAAAAACAGTTCTTTTCAGAACTACCTCCCCTTTCAAACAAAATTGCTAGAATGTTTATCACTCTGGCAAGCTCTATTTCTTTTGGTTCGCTTCAAGTTCGCTGACCGGTTCGCGAACTTTAAGCGAACTAAAAAAATATTTTTTTAAAAAAAAGAAGAGTTAGTATAAGGGAAGTAAACAGAGAATAATGTAAAAAGAAAGACAGCTAGAGAGAGTAAATGAGAGATAGTGTCAATGACATCATCAGCAGTGCATTGCGGGTAAAAAGAGTGGAAAACATTTACCTTATAATTCTTGTTACCTTTTTTAAATATTTTTTCATACTTTCAATCTGTAAAACAAAGAACAAACATTTCAAAAAATATTAAAACATGTATTTAAAAATTAGAAAAGACAAGGGAAAAGGTTCAAAAACAAACAGTTTTTCAACAACTTTGACATTTACAGAAGTCTCTGCTTCTCTACGTCCCCTACACAATCCTAAAGATATATATTCGAAAGAAACTGTATCTTGATATTGCTGAACTGAGGCCTATTTTGGAACATGATGTTTTTCTTGCACTGCTAATGTCTCACAATAGTGATGCAATAGCAGCGCAAAAAAGATGTAAAGCCATAATAAAATTGTGTCTAACATTGTAAATGATTGTTTTAGGATGCAAATAAGATGTGTGCTTTCAAGAGCTTTCTTTGAGGTGAGGCCTCTTTTTTTTTTAAAAAAAAAACACTACCCAGAAGTACAGCACTCTAAGCATTAAAATTGATATTTACAGAACTCAGCTTACCCATATGTACCACACATTTCTAAATGTATATCATAAGGACAAAAAGCATAACATTAATTATACATGTTAAATGGTTTATTTTTGCTGTTCTCAGAATGTATCAAATTTCACTTAAATCAGTGACTTGAAGGTATTCATCATGTAACAGCGGGGAAAAAAAAACACAATCAAAATGACTGTGTTTAAAAAACCCATACAACCTAAGAAATCTGATTTCAAAACTTCTTAAAATTAACTTACTTTCAATGACGTCAAACGATCTCCTATAAACAGCATCCACTCTGTTGTGCTTTAAATATTTTCAGCCCGCCACTTTCTGAAAGAAAACCTCCATCGATACGTGAAATATGTTACATAGAAAAAAAACTTCTCTCATTATATCACATGTTTCCACTAGGCCAAATCATGTTGCCGCGATTCGCAAGTCTTGTAATTCTTCCAATCAAATCCCGACATTTTCTATTTTCGCAACTTTCAAAAATAAAATATTTGAGATTATTTTCACAATCCTGGACTACTAATATCTTACTCTTCTTTGTCACTCATGTTCTCCTTTTCCTATGACACTGATACTGCTTACTATGAAGCAGACTTACTTGCATCAGGTTTAGATAGTTGGATTTTTAATCGAGACAGCATTGCAGACTTACATTCCCTCTACTTAAAATTTTGGTTTTAAAAACACCAGGTAAGAATTTTTAAGGTCAAACGGCAATTTTTTTTTTAAAGTTACAACAGAATCATTACAGAATGACCAGCCGTTTCCAGACTTTAAGTAAGCTGTATAATGTCCTGATGTTGTTGATGGACCATCGTGATAGATAATTGCTACAGTAACAAAAGTCCTCCCTGATATTGACAGCTGAGAAGCCACAAATTTTTTTATTAAAGTTGACAATTTTGATCCATCAGGCCTACATCGTTGCATCATTAAAATGACATACTGGCCATATCTACGTATAAATAATGTTGACATCATATCACATTTACATTGGCTACACTCCATGTTGTGATCCGCTGCATTTACTAGCTTATTAAAGGACACTGATTTACTGTCTGGCAAAGTTAAATATATAAATCTTTCTGAGTCTACACTAGTAGTACTTGATACCATACAGTTCTCGCAGTCATGCTGCCATTGATAAGAAAGCCCAAACAGGTGATCTACATCTACACCCTCATCTTGCAATATATCAAGCATATACATTAAAAACTCCTGACAATCTTGCTGATTATTTTCAGAGAAGTCTGTTTGACCTGAACATTCATCTAACAGATAACGAACTTCAGACACACTTTCTACTTTTGTTCGATCAGTGCTACATTTCTCTAACACAGAATTCAACAAGCAGCATAAACTTTGTTCTGAATTGAACACAATCTGTTGTTTTAAACTCTCTAGTGAAAAGAGAACATTAACAACGACATTTGCATAGCAGTTGACACCAGAACTGTTTTCAAATTGAAAACCAACAATCTCTTCAACAGTATCCACTTTCTTTCTGCTAACAACTTTCGGTTCATTGACTTTTAGTCTTTTTGCAACAACCTCCCTACTATTACTGCTATTTCTACGTTTCCGGCCTACCACACGTTTCTCAAACAAAGGATATTGAGGCAAATGTGGCGCATACTCTCTTCTTAACCTATTGTATTCCTTAACACAATCTAGATCTGCACAAATGTTTGTGACATCACAGTCAATCAAGTACAATCCCGATAAAGTTCTAACTCGTGACAATGCCACATATGCCATACCCTCCTTGAACACAGAACTGCCAATATTCACCAATGCACAGTCTACACTTAAACCTTGCGATTTATGGATTGTCACCGCATATGCCAAGCAAACAGGAAACTGTTTACGGCGAACATATAAATCTTTAACAAGCAAAAACCTAGCAGAACAACGACCAATTTGCTGTACTTCCTCAATGCCATCAAATTTAATTCTTAAAAATTCTATTCCATCTCTATTTCTGTATTTCTCAAAATCAACAACATTACCCATTGATCCATTTACCAGACCTCTTTCTACATGTAAATTCCGTCTCAAAATGATTCGGCAATTTAAACACACATTCAGAGTCTTTTCAAAACCCGCTGTCTTAGATATAGTCTTCTCTAATGAATCCAATTTTGATTTCAAATTATCTGACAAAATAATTGTTGATCCCATATGCTCTAATTTGTCGATAGCTTCCAGTTTCACAATGTCTTGCTTTTCTAAATTCAACATTTTGTTGTTGAAGATGGCACATTCTGCAAGAGTTGGCATGAGACATATCCCGGATTTCTTCTCAGTAATTTTCTGAAAAATATTCTCAGGCACAATCTCTTGTTTGGGATACAAATTTGACAGTAACCGTGCATTTAAAGCTTCTTTCCCATGCTCGGTCACTTTTCCAATTCTAATATCTTGTAGAATATTCTTGTAATCTTCATCCTTTGCCTGACGCATATTTTGATGCAGTTCTGCATAATTGAAGTTTAACCATATATTGACGTTGCCAATGCTCCCTAGGCACTTCCTGGTATCTTCATGCGTGAGTATTTTGAACACAGGTTGACCTTTTACTGGTGTCAGCTGTAGAAGATCTCCGAAAACAATAATGTGTTTCCCACCAAATAAGACATCATATTCAGTTTTAAGTACTTCTTGCATTCTCAAATGCACAAAGGCAAGCATGACATTGGAAACCATGCTTACTTCGTCAATGATAAGTAGTTTCATTTTCCTCAAAACTCTTGAAACTTCACAGCAAGCATCTCCAGATAACTTGTTGTATTGTAATTTGTTGTCATGCTCCACCGGCAGCATCAGTAGACGATGCAAAGTAATACCTTTAATATTATGTGCTGCCAGTCCAGTAGGAGCGGTGACAACACAAGACAGCGATGACTCAGTCCTTTCCTGCAAATAACAAGAGATTGCTTTAATGAGGAAACTTTTTCCAGTTCCCGCTTCTCCACTCACGTACAGTCGGACAGGCTTCAACGACGTACACGAGCACTCTTTATTCTCATGACTTAATCCGTGCTCAATTTCCTTGGTAACTTCATCATATATTTTCCTCTGCTCAACGTTGAGTTGTTTTTCCAAGTCTTGTAAGTTAACTGAATCCTCCTGAGCATGTGCCATGGCTCTTTCTACTTCATTCATAGCAGTGGCAGCTTCATTTTCGATAATAGGTCCTCCAAGTGGATCTTGACTCAATGAAACAGAACTCTGACTGTCCTGAGAACTGTCTCTGGCAATCTCGGCTGCAATCGTTGCTTCCTGCTCAATTTCCAAAGTTAGCATTTCTTGATATTTAGAAAAAGCAGGACATTCTATGGACTCCTTGGCTGCATTGAAAGAGTCTTCGTAACAGAGGAAATCTCCAAGCAGTTCCTCTTCTGCACGCCAAGGCTTGAAAAGTTGCAAAAGTGCTAAATAGAAAAACTCCTTTTTTTCTGGAGATTCGCCACTTAATTTTCGATGGTTTACTAATTGGCATTTTCTTTGCTTGACCAGGCATCCCTCACTTCCAATTACAGCATACACTCCTTTCTCAATATCTTCTTTGATGTTCCTCTTGAATATATAATTTTGGAGAACCTCATATAGACAAACATTCTCAAGGTGACTGCTTCGATTTGGATAATATGTATCCAACATGTTGGTCTTCAAAATGTCGGTACTGTTTGGTTCCTTTTCTGCCAAATACTCAATTTCCCGAACAGGTTTTAGAACTCGATTTCGCGTTGCAGCAAGACCAAGACTCGCCCAAACGAGACTCCTGGATTTGGCATAGAGACTTGCTGAAGACAATCGATCAGAACATTCGTAAGCTCCGATTTCTCGATGCGACAACATCTTCAGACTGAAACTGTACAACTTCTTGCTGAGGCTCTTTTCATGGGAAATGTCCTCCCACATATCCTTCAGTTCGGTCTTTTCTTTTTTGGTGATGTAAGATGTCACATACCGAGCCACAGCCATACAGTTGTCAGCCACAAACTGTATATCCATGTTGGCATTCCACATGGACAAAATCACTGGGTTGTAGTCATTGATGTACTTGGACTCTTCGTTCCTTTTCAAATTGTATGTATTCTTGGGTGATTTCCTCGTCACATTATGTCGCAGCGAAGACATCAAACTGGTCACTCTTCCTTTAGAAATCACCGGTCGTGGAAAGTTGAAACGACATTTGGTGTAGAACTTGTCCTTGTTTCTGAATTTACGACGACAGTACTTTCCACAACGATGGCTTTGGAAACGTAGAACTTGTTCTCTTAGACTTTTCTTCTCCGTTGCGTTTGGAACAGCACACGTAGAATACTGTTCGATGAAATTCATCACTAACTCATCCGGATCTGTTCCAAATTTAGGTGCATCCTTGATCCACAGCAACATATGTATATGAGGGGCACCTCTTGCTTGATACTCCTTTCTCCAGAAGAAATCCAACACCTCTCCAAGAGGTGGATTCTTTTTATTTGTGATGAAAGACATCATAGCTTCAAATCTATGATTGAAGTACCTGCATACATTCACAGGATCCAAAGAACACAGTTCTCCAGGTGTCTTGAATTCAATGTTTTCAATATTTCCATTTGCCTCTCGTAGAAATTCAAGTAAGTCATCCCAGCCATACTCGGCACAGCTCAGAGTGAGGAACCATGTCGGAGTTCCTAAGTTCCTCAGCATACATTTTAAATCACCATGACGACGGTACCAGTACTCATTAGTACCACGCTGACACGCCATGAGATTAATTAAGTGAGAATCCAAAATACTGTCTTGGACATTGACTTTATGCATAAAGTCACTTGCCGAGATGTTTCGCATCTGTATACCACTTTTTAAGATGTGGTTCACTGCATATGACAGTCCAGACAGATCGCTTTCAAACAGGAGATGAAACAAATAGGGAATGCATTGCCGAAACCTAGGATCTTCTGCATACAATCGTAAAGTCCGGTATTCAGACGCAGGAATTTCACGAGGTCGCTCATCATATCTTCCTCCTTGACCTGTGGGAAATAGCTGTGGGAAACACCGAGCTTCCAAACTTTCCTCCCAAACACTAATGGGACTCCCTTTGGCTTGTTTCATTTGAAACAACTCAATAGCATTCCCCATGACTTCCTTGGAATGCAAAGGATGAACACTATAATGTTCATATATTTCTTCACTTTTAGAGGCCTCTACTTTCTCAATTTGGCCAGCACACAAATCGCTATCCTCTTCATCACTTACTTCCTCTTCTGCAACATATACATTCTTATAGTACTTATTATTTTTCTTCAAATACACTGTTGCCTTTTTGACTTTCCTAACATCCACTAAATCTTGCCATATTTTCTTATTCTTTGTCGGAACCCCATTAACCAAGATAACCAGAGGTTCCTCTTCCACTTTTTCTATTCCAATTGTGTTAATGTTTTTGTTCAAATCTAGAGGCAAATAAACAACTCTTCCCTTTAATCCTCTCTGTAAATCTGCTGGAGGCAACTTCCCTGTCTTTGGCTCCATTCTTACAATAGCCTGAAAGGGATGGATACTTTGAATCAAAATAGATTCATAAGTATTTAAATCCTTCAATTCAGAAGGAATCTCAACCAATTCCAGATTATTATGAACTGCCCTAGCAGGCATCTGGTTTTGGTTTAATTTATTACAACAATAAGTACACACACGTTGATCCGATCCCAAATCAAAATAATTTTCTACCATCAAGTATGTGGCTAAATCCTTCCATTCACTATTATTTTCCCTTTCACTTTTTGCATATAAATCCACTACCTTAGTCTGATTCTTATAATAAGTGCGTCGACAACATACACAAGTGAAATTAGGCCTCTCACTTGATTTCATCTGAAACGTGGCAATTTCCTTCTGAAAATTATCTGTACTGGAAACCTGTACATTATCTTCCACATTACCCTCTACTTCAGGGTCAATTTGAACATTCTCATCTTTACTACCAAAGTAACAAAACTCAATTTCTTCACAAAGATTCTTCACATCTATTTCAGAACCATGCAAAAGAGCAGCACATAACTGTTTAAGCATAATTGCTGGACTCTTAGCATAATACAACATTCTCACTAATTTTCTCACTTTATTATGATGCACTGCTAGCATCCTGAAATGATGAAAAACACTCTGGCATACTCTCCTGGAAAGACAAGCCAGTGAATGACCACGCAAACCTGTCATTTGTCTCACTCTGCAAGGATCTAAATCTTGCAACAACTTCATTTTCTGCTTCAAACTTTTCTTATTAAATGTCCGTATAAAATCACAAAGCAAATTGATGGAAACCTGTCGCACACTGCAAATAGAACTACACTTCCAAATGTACACAGGACCCTTAGGACGTCTTCCTAAAACCTCATCACTTAGCGCCTCTTCTGTCTCTGTTGTCACAAGTTGTTCTTTTTCAACTGGACAACCATCCTTCACTTCATAAGCTCGACCACTGATGTCAACTGCATGCACCAAATCATTATCCTGAAAATAAGTCTCCTCATTAAAAAATGCCTCAGAACTTGAACTATGCATCCATTCTCCAGAAAAAACTTCACAAAAGTTAGTACGATTTACTACTCTCTTCCATCTACTTTTTGTTTTGAAATCAGAAATTACCTTGCTTAGTTTCCTAATTCTATTGATTACCAAAATAAACAACTTTCGCTTGATTTCAAAAGCATGATCAATAATTTTCTCTACATTTTTCTTCTTCCTATAAAATGCCGCTTTCTGTTGGCCTTTCTTTTTAATATTTTTCAATAAATTAACTAATATCCTATTACGGAACATTCGTTGTCGAATGTCCCTAAACTGTTGTTTCCTTCTACTATCATGCACAGAGTTATCTCTTCCTCTACCAGTAACATTTGTGATGGGTCTCTCCTTTCCATTTAAATTACTTTTCTTTTTGTGAACAGACACATTTTTTTGAGCAAAATTTTTTTTACTACAAATATTTCTTAAGAATGATTTCGTGCTCTTACCCGGACCTTTCTTGGTGTTTTGACAAGTATTTGGGGAAGAGGACTGCTGCAATAAAACATCATCCTGCTGTCTTTGACGTTTTCTAGCCTTTCGTATTCGACTTCTGGAAGGCATTTTCCAAACTATGAAAGAATCTGCAGTTGAATCTGTGAAAAAATATAATATAAAATGTTATTAACCACTATTACCAAACAGTAAATAAATAACAGTCATCTAAAACTTAATGCCGTACTAATTATTTAACATAGCAAATATTTTCCACCAGCACTGCATCACAAAAATGACACTCAATGGTACAAAACAGGCATACAACACTCATAAATCACTCCCTAATATTTTAAATCATTAATTCAGGATGACAATAAGATGTAGCCTATCTAAAGGTTTGTTTAGGCCCAGATCTTTGGACTGGGGTGAATGTGTGTCATTGATCCACATTCAGTCCATCACCTGTTTTGTTTATTTGAGGTGAGGCCAACACATGGTTGCAGATAAGATTTTCACTGAAAAAAACCAAGGTAAAAAAACATGTGAAGGCCTACCAATGAAGTAAATCATTAAATGAAAACCAATACATTTCTGGAAATATGCACTACTAGTGCTTCATAAGATGTTTTGGGTCATATTTATAAGTTATTTGAGTATCTAGTATGCTATTTTACATTCTTCATGGTGCAAATTTATTGTAAATACGCTCCCACCTGCGGTTGGCAAATTTAGATTTTGATTATGGGAGTTAGATAGGCATGTTAATAATTTCCCAAAAATGGTATATAACCCCAAACAACCTTTGAAGCAAATGCTCTTAGCCATGTTATCCACCTCCCATTGGATAACATGGCTAAGAAGTGCTTGCAAATGTGATAAAAAAAGGCCTGCAATGCATGAATATCGCAGAAAAATCAGCGATATTCATGCATTTTCCAACAAATGCTCTTAGCCATGTTATCCACTTCCTATTAAATAACATGGCTAAGAACTGCTCAGGGCACCATGAGGAACGCTTTCCATTTAAAAAGGGAAAAATAACATCAAAGACACTAAAATGCCTTCTAAATATGAACCCAAACAACCTATGAAGCAATGTGGAAAAAACTGCCGCAATGCATGAATATAGCAGAAAAATCAGCGATATTCATGCATTTTCCAGCAAATGCTCTTAGCCATGTTATCCACTTCCAATTAAATAACATGGCTAAGAACTGCTCAGGGCCCCATGAGGAACGCTTTCCATTTAAAAAGGGAAAAATAACATCAAAGACACTAAAATGCCTTCTAAATATGAACCCAAACAACCTATGAAGCAATGTGAAAAAAAACGGCCACAATGCATGAATATAGCAGAAAAATCAGCGATATTCATGCATTTTCCAGCAAATGCTCTTAGCCATGTTATCCACTTCCTATTAAATAACATGGCTAAGAACTGCTCAGGGCCCCATGAGGAACGCTTTCCATTTAAAAAGGGAAAAATAACATCAAAGACACTAAAATGCCTTCTAAATATGAACCCAAACAACCTATGAAGCAATGTGAAAAAAAACGGCCACAATGCATGAATATAGCAAAAAAATCAGCGATATTCATGCATTTTCCAGCAAATGCTCTTAGCCATGTTATCCACTTCCTATTAAATAACATGGCTAAGAACTGCTCAGGGCCCCATGAGGAACGCTTTCCATTTAAAAAGGGAAAAATAACATCAAAGACACTAAAATGCCTTCTAAATATGAACCCAAACAACCTATGAAGCAATGTGAAAAAAAACGGCCACAATGCATGAATATAGCAGAAAAATCAGCGATATTCATGCATTTTCCAGCAAATGCTCTTAGCCATGTTATCCACTTCCTATTAAATAACATGGCTAAGAACTGCTCAGGGCCCCATGAGGAACGCTTTCCATTTAAAAAGGGAAAAATAACTTCAAAGACACTAAAATGCCTTCTAAATATGACCCCAAACAACCTATGAAGCTCTAACAGTACATATCCTGAAATTTAATTCATTTCAAAATTCGTTTTTAAACACAGCATATAAATCAATTGTATACCTGCATTCATGAAGAAATGACTAAAAATGTCCTTGAGACACATGAAAGTGTTTTCTGGAATGCCCTAGCACCATTTTTGGGACACTATTAACATGGCTAGGTAACTCCCATAATGAAAATCTAAATTTGCCAAGCACAAGTGGGAGCGTATTTACAAGACACTTGCCCCATGAGGAACACTTTACATTTTAAAAGGCGAACATAACATCTTAGACACTCAAATACCTTATAAATATGGCCCAAAGCAACCTATGAAGCTCTAGCAGTACATATCCAGAAATGTAATTGATTTCTTAAATCGTTTTTAAAAGCAACATATCTGTTTCAGCTTACATAACAGACCATGAAATGGGCTCCATGTATCACAATATCTTGTGTTACTGCATGCCAGAATGTTACACCAAATATGCAATTATAATTTCTCTATGAAACTAATTCTATTAGTATATCACTAGAGACAAAACCACATTTTAAAAACACAGCTTTCTTCATCATTTTCTCCTTAAATCATACTATTCTCTATCTAAATTAAATAAATCTTTTCTCACCTTAGCAAATATTTTTTGAGTTTTGAAAACAGTCTCAGAAATACACCAAATTGTCTTCAGCAGAAGAAAAAGGATGCACTCCAAAGGCTGCAGCTATTGAAAGCACAGAAATACAGATATTCTTTTCACATATCTCTCATATTAGCCAATCATACCTCTTCCCTCACTTTTTTCAAATCAAAACCCTTCCCCCCTCTGCCCTGTCTGCCTTGTTTCCATAGCAACCACCTCCTGGAAGACCTCTCATGTTTGCAAATTCACACAACAATGTTTCAATTGAACTCTGAACTCTCAGTGCACCTGCGTATCCAGTGCAATCTTTCATTAAATGTTTCTTCCTTGACCATTCAAATTACATCTTTCAAAGAACACATCCATGCACCCTAACTTTCTGTTTTCAGAAATGGAAATGCACCAATCACTGCTAATGAATCATTAGCATTGTAAATCCACAGTTTTTTTTCTTTAGAAACTCCTACTGTTTCAACTGCCCTTTCATTACCACACTTCATCTGACTGCAGAACAACCTTCTTCCACCATGTTTAACGTCTGGATTGTTGGACATAGTTACATCCACTGGGCTCAAAGGTATGCTGAGAGCAGAAATTTACACAACCTCAATTTACAAGATGTGGAAATTAAGTGGTTGGGCCAAAGAGGATTAAAATGTCACCAATTGATACCATTGGTGAAAACCTTTATGCATTTGCCAAAACCTGACCTGTTAATAGTGCACTGTGGAGGTAATGATTTGGGCACTTTGACAGGGGTAGGTCTGGAAATGCTTTTAAAGGACACCTTGGAGCAATTAATGGCACTTTTTCCTCAAACTGCCTTGGTATATTCCAATATATGCCAAAGACAGAAATGGAGGTGGTCCAACCAATTTTGTCCACAAATTGAGAAAGCGAGGAAGCATGTAAACAAATCTGTTTCAGCTTACATGAGAGACCATGGAATGGGCTCTCTTTACAACAATAACTTGCGTTACTACATGCAAGATATCTACAGAGGAGATGGAGTTCACTTCTCAGATGAGGGCAACAGAATTTTCATTCTGAATTTAAGACTGTGCATTGGTACCTACTTATAAGTACCTAAATGTACCATAAACCCAAAAGCTCTTCTCAGAGCTACCCTACATCTGATCACTCACAATTATTATTTTTCTCTAACTTTTTTCACTAATTTTCCACAAAATTCGCTCCCCGGAGCGCTACCCGGTTCGCTAACCGAAAGCTAACCTTCGCACATATAAGCCTCCTCAGCCACGCTCAGAAAACCTAGGGGGTCAAGATAAGTCTACCATGACCCCTTCTACCCATTCTAAACATTATTTGCCCTCCATCTTGTATCTTAATGCGACCGATACACAAAATGGTGGACTCCCGTGACGCTTAAGGTTCGCTAACCGGGCCGCTTCCCGGAAAGCGGTCCAAAAAAAAGGTGGGAAAGTAATTTACAGAAAAACGACTAGAGACACTCTCACCAAATATACATTAGCTCATACTACATAACAATCCCTTCCATTCTCACAAATTTCATTGAAATTTCATTTAGCCATTTAGCCTGTAGACCTCTCCAAGTACCGTGAGGTAAATTACTTCACAAAACACATCTGAAGTGTTGGAATTGACAACCAATGAAAATGTTACTTTCATTTTCTACTTTTATAACCTGACATTTGATTGGTTATATACCTGTATATATATAAAGGGAGAGAAGGAAACACAGCCATTTTGACTACTACTTGTTGTTGTATATATCATTTAGAATATCAATAATAACATCAACTTGTTTCTAAAGGTAAGTTGTTATTTTTAAAACTGAAGTATATTGTGCACTATAAGTAAATATGGTAAACTTTTTCAGATAGTTATATACTATCCCTCTGTAAGAGTTAGACATTGAGAAAAGCTTCTTTATTATAATTATGGACTGATTTAGGTTTCTGTGGTATAATTATAAATTTACTTAGGCTTCTTCACAGGCACTTTTTAATAGTACTAATTCACGCCTGAAACCATACAGTGCCCATAGATTACTTCTCTGGTATAAACTCACAAGTGCCTGTCTGAACTTAAACCCAACAGTGCCCTATCTCTACTTATATATTTATTTTTTATGCAAATTACAGCAAAAAAATGGAAGGTGAGCAGAATGTTTCCTTCGAAATTGTTCTGGAGACCAACACACAAAAAGAAATTGAGGACAATGAAGACTCTGATTTCATGGATCAATCACGGGACCATGAATTAGTTCAATGTGTGGAATCAGTGGATCATTTACTTCATTATGATGACGGTCAAATGTTTGAACTTATGTTCACTGAACAAGAACACATATCAGACAGTGAAATGCTAGACGTTCTATTAAATTTCGAAAAACAATCCGAAAAATAAAATTATATGTAATATTAAAAAATTGTTTGAGTCTTTAATCATTTTTATATGTAATTCATAAAGTAGTTAAATGTAAGAAATGTTATTAAATTTTGAAACACAATCACAACAATAAAAAATTGCTGAAAAAATAATAATATTAAAAAAAAATCAACAAAACCAACAAATAATTAACATACAGTATTAGAAAAGTCTTTCATTCTTTTATCCATAAAGTTCGCTGCCCAGAACGCTTTCCGGTTCGCGAACTTGGCGCTTACCACGCAAAAAAAAATTTTTTAATTTATTTTTTTTTGGACCCTCCTAGGCCCTTTTAAAACCTCCACATAAAACCTAGGGGGTCAACGAGGATCTACTATGCCCCCTTATGGTAATTTCCCCCTTTGTTTTGGCCTCCTCTTGTCTCTCGATCCTACCGAGAGACAAGATGGCGGCCGCTCCGGACTGTTTAGAATGTTGACAGACACCGGAGGGCCAATCAGCTTCGCATCGCAAAGTTCCGATACGCGAAAGGTTCGCTAACCGAATCGCTGCCCGGAGCGCTGTTACAGATATATATCTTGATTTAAACGTTAATTTCTCAAAATCCACTGAAGCACATATATTGAGACCTAGCAAAGGCACATCGGGCTAACAGTCCCTACAATTTTGCCAAGTTTCGTGAAAATCCATTCAGCCGTTCGGGCTAAAAGTGAGTCCAACCGCCCTATGGAAATTAACATGGGAAAAAGGCGTTTTGGGACCCCCCTTTTTTCTCGGCCCCCCCTCCACAAACCCCCCCCAAATTTTCAAGGGCTGCTCAGAAACAAAATGTGCCATTTTCCTGAAAATTTCAGCCAATTCCGTCCACAAACGCAAACGTTATTAGGCATAGAATTTTCAGAAATCCCATAGGGAAAAAATCCTAACTATATATACCTACTGGCGACCGCCAGTAGGTAATATATATATATATATATATATATATATATATATATATATATATATATATATTCACTGAAAAACCATAGGTTTTACACACTTTATAGTTAGGAAATAGCATTTGAAAAACCTATGAAATTCACTGAAAAAACCCTAGGTTTTACACACGTTATAGTTAGGAAGTAGCATTTAAAAAACCTATGAAATTCACTGAAAAAACCATAGGTTTGACACCAGTTATAGTTAGCTGGAAATTTTACTGACATAAAACCAATGAAATTCCACGTTATAGTTAGTTGGACTCACTATAACTTGCGCGTGTAATGCACTGCTGATGACATTACATATTACATCACTCATGACATGGTCAGTGACATCACTCATGAAATCACTGATGACAGACCTCCTTTAAGTGTAATGTAACCCTTAAAACACATATTGGAAAATAGAAATTAACATTTTCAAAAAAATGGAGATACCCATACCAGTTACAACAACCAATTCAGTAATTCCACCATCTATATACACATTCTCTCATTCACCAACAGTTCTATATAGTCACTCATACATATACTCACTCATCATATGTAGTGATACACCTATACATCCTGTTACACACCGACAATCATCCAAAAGTTACTCACACACATACTCACACATGCAAATAAACTATTGAACATCCATTTATTTGCATATACAACTATACACACACTACCACGTTACTTCTAAGGAAACTTATACATACTTACTCTCTTAAACAATCACTTATAGAAACAAATCCTTATTTAAACAGGAACTCTTTCTATCTCTTAGTCTCACATATACTGACTTATATATATCAATACTCACATATACTAAATTAAAACATATCTCGTTACTGATAAAGACCCTAGTGAGGCAGGCATTCACTCACTAACACACACATATACACACTCATCCACCCATACAGTCCTGCACATATGCTGTCTTCAAAAAACATAGAAACAGTGAGTCAGTCATTGAGGGATCTATATGATAAGTAACACCCCCACCAAACCATAGAGACACTCATACTGATACTAAAAAAACATCTAATAACCCATATACACACACATGTAGGTACTCATCAACCCATGCAGCCACTTATTCACAAAGTGAAACACTGATACATATATTTAAATATTTAAACATTACTCGCTAATATATGTATTCACTAAGATACACTTAACAAGCCAGTTATCCAATCATTTCTTTTTAAAAAAACATTCATTAAGACAATAATTTAAACATTTATTCTTCCCTCGACCTATACATATACATATATAAAACATATTTATTTTTTAGAAAGACACACATTCACTGGATGGTGTCATTAGTGATGTCACTGACCATGTCATGAGTGATGTAATATGTAATGTCATCAGCAGTGCATTACACGCGCAAGTTATAGTGAGTCCAACTAACTATAACGTGGAATTTCATTGGTTTTATGTCAGTAAAATTTCCAGCTAACTATAACTGGTGTCAAACCTATGTTTTTTTCAGTGAATTTTATAGGTTTTTTAAATGCTACTTCCTAACTATAACGTGTGTAAAACCTAGGGTTTTTTCAGTGAATTTCATAGGTTTTTCAAATGCTATTTCCTAACTATAACATGTGTAAAACCTATGGTTTTTTCAGTGAATTTCATAGGTTTTTTGAATGCTAGTTCCTAAGTATGAAATCACGTTCGTAACTAGATAGTGTCACCGCCTACACGTCCTAAGAAGCGCATGTAAAGTCATGTGACTTGAAAACAACACTTGCAATTGGTTCTTAGTAGTTTCTGTTCTGGAATTTACACGAAGCACTCCACCCACTTTCCTCACAATCTTTTCTACTCTCAAGAGACAACAACATGAGCATCTTCCGGAAAACTTTGCTGAAATGGCTGCCCTTCCGCATTCATCTTCCGAATCTGAAGGAAATGAGCGACCACCTTTAAGAAGAAAAAAGGAATCTTTCATTTGGCAATTTTTTACTTATCCTGAAGATCAAAAGAAAGTGAATGCGCCAAAAGTAACCTGCACGATATGCAATTCAGAGCTCTCAAGGGGAAATCCAGATAGAAAATATTCCTTTTCTATACACACCATGCAGCAGCATGTTAAACAAAGGCACCCTGAGCATTATGCAAAAGCATCGACAAGAGCCCTGGCCACGCTATTACCATCAGAGGTGGCCAGCACATCTTCTGGTGGACGACCTGTATCTCCATCGAGTGCTGAGATGGACTTGAGACCATATCTTGCGAAGGTGCACATGAAATGCAACGAGTGTGAAAAAATTCTTTTGTATGGAGAGCAGAGCCTCGTTCTTATTAAACTCAAAATTGAAAGTCATAAATGCCCCAAGAAAAGATAAATTTCTTCCCTTCATTTTCATAGTATTACATACTGAAAAATGTAGTAGCAACTTTAAGAAATCGAAAGTATCATAACACTTGTTTCCAAAAAAAAAAATAAAAAAAAAGTTCTTTTCAGAACTAACTCTTTCTACCAAAACGTGCTCCAAGAGCATATTATGAGATGTTTTTTCGCCGCTTTATTTTAGTGCGAGACCGGGTGCGCGAACCCTCCTATCGCGTACAGGACCTGACACTTGCATGTGAAGTCATGTGACTTCAAAACAACACTTCTAATTGGTTCTTGGTAGTTTCTATTCTGGAATTTACACGCAGCACTCCACCCACTTCCATCACTTTCTTTTCTACTCTCAAGAGAGAACAACGTCGAACATCTTCCCGAAGACTTCACTGCAATGGCTACCGTTCCGCATTCATCTTCCGAATCTGAAGGAAATGAGCGACCACCTTTGACAAGAAAAACGGAGGCCACGCTATTACCATCAGAAGTAATCAGCACATCTTCCGGTGGACGACCTGTATCTCCATCGAGTGCTGAAATGGACTTGAAACCATATCTGCCGAACGTGCACATGATATGCAAGAACTGTGGAAAACTTCTTGTATACGGAGAGCAAAGCTTTATTCTAATTAAACACAAAATTGAGAGTCATAAATGCTCCAAGAAAAGTTAAATTTCTTCACTTTATTTGGATAGTATGACATACTGAAAAATGTCGTAGCAACTTTAAGAAATCAAAAGCATCATAACACTTGTTTCCCAAAAAAAACTAAAAAAGTTCTTTTCAGAACTAACTCTTTGTACCAAAACGAGCTCCAAGAGCATATTAGCTGATATTTTCTCGCCGCTTTCATTTAGTGCGCGACCGGGTGCGCGCACCCACCTATCGCGTACAGGCGTCGAGACACGCATGTGCAGTCATGTGACTTTAAAACAACACTTCCAATTGGTTCTTACTAGTTTCTATTCTGCAATTTACACGGAACACTCCACCCACTTCCCTGGAAAACCAGTTTATCGAAAAACTTTTAAAGCCTCCTCTTATGAAATATTCGACATCGTTCACATAGCAGAGTAGTAAATAGCACTATATACACTCCGTCCCTTAACTATAAGAGACTTATTGCTATGTGAGAACAACTTTTGTTTTCACGCGATAATGTGAAATGCTGAGCATGTTACAGAATTTTCTTTCACATATATGTTACTATTCTCCTTCGAGCACTAACATCGTAGAAAATACCACCAATAGCGGTGATATTTTTTACACCGAGAACGGGCGATTTGTATCGCTTAGAGCCCTTACAATTATAAAGTTTTATTTCCTAAGTCTCTGATCTCCAACTGTGCAACGTGGCTCCCCTGTGTGTCGTAATAAGGTCCATAAACAAAAACTACAGGGCCAGCATTATACACATGCACAGAACCACAAAACGACAAGAGCCACCATGTTAATATATATCCTTAATATAATAAACCTCTGAGAATAAATACATATTTCCGTGGCACCCCATAACAGAAATTTGGCGTCCTCTGACTCTGCTTCATTACCAAACACCCTAACCCCCGCCCCCCTCACTCTTCACTAAACTCCGCACTCCACCCCACCCGGACCCCCTATTACAAACCCCCAACCTACCCTCCCTGCCCAAGCCCACCATGAACCTCAAACCGCCCCTGGAAAACTTATAAGACACAGGATTACTAAAACTCAAAGAATAGGCCACAGGCAGATAATCTAAATAGTACATAAAGGCACATATTTTTTCCATAATACTATTGAAAAACATGTTCTATTTTTTATAAATCTATCATGCATCTGACCCTCTAGAACCGCTTTCAAAATGTGAACTATAAACCTCTACTTTTCATTTTCAAACCATACACTTTCAATTACATTATTTTTTTTTTTACAATTCATGTAATGTTACACACCTTTTCTAAAATACACCAGTCCCTGTTATTTATAAGGATTTATTTTCAGTCTTCATCAGTGACACTTTTTTAACATATAATGAAAATCACTGTAACTTTTTAAACGACAATACTAACGTGGTAAAAATAACCCTTCATTTGCTTTCCTTTAAGAATGCAGACTATCTACCCCACGCATGCGTTTCTTGATCTTTGTATTTGGCAGCGAATACCGACCTTGAATCGGAAGACATGAACAAGAGCTCCATTGTCACATTTAAAACTGAACGCTGCATCTGCTCACACACATATCTTTCACTTAGCTAACATTCACAGAAAACAGCATTGATGTAAAAAAAAATTGACCTTGCTTTACAACTTGCTCAAATGACTCCCTTATTTTTTAACGCATCCTCCACTTCAAGAAAAGCTACTTTTTTGATTACTACTAAGCAATATATAAGTGACTAGACTCCTAGAAAATTTATCAAGTCATTCTGCTCCTCTCCACTGCATAGCCGGCGACCTAATTCTGTGGAGTTGCTATACAACCGGCAGTGCTGCGCCGTTTCCTTTACCATCTTGGGAAATTCAAAATGGATGTCCCTCCTGCCTTCGCAAACGAGCCGGACCACTTAGAACTATTTCGACAGAGAATGCTTCTGTACTACGGCACCTTACCACTCTCAACTTTGAATACTTCATATCGATTATCATTTCGATATTCGTATTTCACCTGTTTGCAGCCTGCATTTCATTGCCTGAGCTGTGATTTCACGTGAGCCCTGGATTTATGTCTCTGCAATTTGGTACCTCCTGAACCGAATTACAATCACCTCATGAATCCGTTACTTGATCATGAACAGCTTTGTTACAACGGAGGGTTTATGGCCTTTGCAGCGATACAAGGAGTTCTGGGTCATTGGAATATATTCGCAGCGGTGCAAGATTTCCTAACAGAGAGCTACATCGAAAACCCTCCGACCTTCCCTATGATGGTAAAAGACGCTCCAATAATGACAGATCATGAATGCTCCTTTCATCTTCTCAATTGGATGGCTGACATGTTTTCAGATGATAACAGTGATTTCCTGTTAGAAGCACTTGCTGCATACTTTGCCTACACAATGGACGGTTAACTCTTTCCTAACAGAGAACTACATCGAAAACCCACCGAGCTGCCCTCTGATAATAAAAGAGGCTCCGATTTTAACAGATCATGAGTACTGCTTTACTCTTTTCCATTGGATAGCTGACATACTTTCAAATGATAAAAGTGATTTCCTGTTACAAGCAGAAGCTACCTATTTTGCCTAAACAATGCTTCAATAACTCTTATACAAGCCATTGACGTCCTCATTTCCTTTTGCTTCCCTATATTCTTCACGTTCTTTTCCATATTTTCTTTTGAAGAACAGACCTATTGGCTTTACTAACAGTGGACATTATGATTTCGTGTTGTTTAAATTTTGGTCTTTTATGTGGACTACATTTGTTTCTTCAGCTACTCGATTTTCAACTTTATTTTTTTACAGTCTAATCTCAACAATTCTATTGCATATCTTATCTAAGGTTATTTCAAACGTACTCGATGCAAAACTCGCTAATATATGCTACATGTACCCTAATTAATGTGTAAATTTTAAACGAGTTTTTTTATAACTGTAAACGCCATTTCGCATCTCAACTGCTTATTTCCGCCTCACACGCCTCTGCTCCTTTAATATTCTATAAAATTATTAATTTAAAATACTTTACAGAAAAATATGTTCTTTCAACAATATTTCCATTGTTACTTGTGCTATATTTCAAATGCAATACTGCAACCTTCAAAAGATATCTCAATACAGTAGTTCTCCTCAATACTGATTTGCGCACCATCCAACAGATTACATACATGCACCTCTCGCCATTTTGTCGCTTTTGGTGCCTTTTTTTCCCCGTACACAGTAACATAACACAAACTTGATAGTGCTTCGCATGTAGACAGCTGATTGATAAAGTAATGATGTATAACCACTTGCATTTTCATATATCGTTCCTAAACTGAAAGGCCAGAGACCTTCTTCCATTTATTAAAATATAATATACTTCCTTATAAGAGTGTACAATATTTTTTTCCAACTATATTCATTTTTCTTCAACTATAGCGTTTGTATTCCATGTACTACTGACAATATCAATTACTGTGTTTTTTGCAATTTCTGTACTCATATTACATAATGATTTGCCTTTAAAACAGTACATTTCTAAATAAACATTTCAAATATTCACAGTTTCTCTTTTAATCCATAATCTCAACTGAAATGATTTCATATTGAAAAACTATTCATGGGTTCCACATAACCTTAACTGTAGACACTGAGGACCTTATTTATGAAGACCTTCAGCCGCCGGTGCCTCATTTTTTAAAATGGGAAAAAGTGACGCACCGGTGGCGCAAGGCCTTCATAAATAAAGTCCTGAATGTTTTCTTTTCTCGACCTCACTTACTGATACTAGAACCTGCAAGCCAATTACGGCCCGTGAACTCTTTCCTAGTAGGTCGCGCACCGTACAGACAGTTATACCACTGTTAAAAAATGTTTTTTACTGTTACCAAGCACCGCCACAGTTCCGCTTCACTCAGACTTAATCACTGCTCCCACGCTTCTACAGGCCAAACGCTATGTCGTATTTTTCTCCTTATCACCCTTTCATCTCCACAATAACAAACAGTTCTCCGCCTGCCACCACAGAACAGAGTCAGATGCAGAGGCACCAAAGAGTGAACCCATCACCAACTGCCATCTCCGGCTGTTTCCATGGTTACACCTCATTCTGCACCTTGCTGAAGGCACAGGTCAAAAGTTCATGTCTCAACGTTCTACAACAAACTAAGAAGACTATTTTCCCTCCAGAAACACCTGCCAATCCACAGCTCTGTTACATGTCTTGTTTTTTCACACCCAATAGTACTTTTCGTTTAACATAAACATTAACATGCAACGTACTGTTCAATCTCCACTTATTACAATCAACCAATCATTTTAATTTTTTTAACCACACCCAGCCTCTTCCTTTTTCTTTATTTAGAATTTCAACTTCTAACTACCATTCCACTTCCAGAACCGATCGGAGGATGACTACAAATCCCTTGAAAATGAAGGTCTGGCTAATAGGAAACAGTTATATTCACTGGAGTGAAAAATATGCAGTAAGCAGACGAATTTGCAACCTCAGCTTACCAAATGTACACATAACATGGATTGGCAAAAGAGGATTGAAATGTCACCAATTGATTCCATTGGTGAAAACTTTTATGCATCTCCCAGAACCAGACCTTATAATTGTGCACTGTGGTGGGAACGATCTAGGCACAATCACTGGGGTAGGTCTGGAAATGCTTCTAAAAGACACCTTTCGACAATTGATGACACTTTTTCCTCGATCTGCCTTGGTATATTCCAATATATGCCAAAGACAGAAATGGAATTGGTCCAATCAACATTGTGCACAATTTGAGAAAGCAAGGAGACATGTAAATAAATCTGTTTCTGCGTTCCTCAGAGATTATAGCATGGGTTCTATTTACCACAACAACTTGCGATACCACATGCAAGACTTCTATAGGAGAGACGGTGTTCATTTCACGAATGAGGGAAACAGAATCTTCCTCTGCAACATCAGGCTCTGCATCGGTACTTACTTATAAATGCAGAAAACACTCAATTAACACAATGGCTCTTTTCAGAGCCACCTTATATCTAAGCACTCAAACTTCTGATTTATCTCCATTTTCACACTCTTGTAAATAGGTGTGCGCGACCGGGTGCGTGCACCCCATATTTTTTTTCGGGAAAAAATTATATATTTTTGCGTTTAAGGGCCTTATTGCACACCCCGAGAAAAGCTGCGCAGCAAAACAATCTCTACCTTCTCCCCTTTCCATGTTTCAACGCTTTGAAATTAACAATATATTTACTCGCAGTGACAAAATGGCGAACAAAACTTCCTGATTTCCTTCGAATCGAACGTTAACAGACGTCACGCAGCAAAAAAAAATTCCGCTCACGCGCAGCCGCTTGAGTGCGCGCACGCGTGCGCGCCTATAGATATATAATTGACTTTAACTTTAATTTTCTCAACAACTACTGAACGGATTTACACCATTCCAAAAAAGCGTAATCTGCGAACCGGACTCTACAGTTTTGCCAAATTTCTTATAAATCCTTTCAGCCGTTCGACCTGTAGCCGAGTCTAAAGGTCCTATGGAAAATAACATGGAGAAAACACGTTTTGGGACCCCCCTTATATCTCAGCCCCCACTTGACCAATCCCCCCCAAACTTTCAGGGAAGGAGCGCAGCGGACCGAGCCATCTTCTTTGAGAAATTCGCTAAGATTCTTCAACCAGGGCCAAAGTTATTCCAAATAGAATGTTGAGGATTTCCTACGGAAAACAATCCTAACTATAACTACCTACTGTTCCACACATTCTGGCCGGGAACTGTAAATGTGAACTCAGTTGTTGGACAGGGAGAAAGAGCTAAACTAATGTTTCTTTTCATGTCAATTTATCAAAAGAGAGCTCTATGGGGCGTGGCTAGCAGCCGACCGAAATGGCTGCCTAGCAGAGGAGCTCCGTGGTCAACGCGACTCCATCAGCATATTCTCTCATTAATCCGTCATCTCTGCTCCCAAGGTGATAGGCTCCGCGAGAGGAGACCAAGCGGCATCCTCCGCTGAAACCCCGGTGTGGATCCGACACCGGCAACAGCTTCTAAGTGAAGGGCCCGACTGCGGCCTACTGCCATCGTGGCTGCACTGGACTGGCCTCAAGCCCTATCCGTCCGGAAGTGAATGACTGCCGGGAGCACTGACCGGAAGTCACTGCATCGCGACTTGGAACCTCGCCCGGGGGAAAGATCCTGCACCGGAGGGACGATAGCACCTGTCACGGCGCGCTCCTGTTGTGGGCCGGTGGGTCTCCCCCCCCTCCCTTGGCTTGTTAGGGATCGGAGGGGCCTGTGGTGGAGCCCCGGAGGCAGGAGCGTCACGCACAACATCGTATCCGCCAACACCCGATCCGCCCCTCACCATTCCTCCCGTCCCCTGTGCTACCGGCGGGCAGGGGGCGCCATCCGCCACAGTGCTGAGGCGGACCCGGGACTTTTAAAAATTTTGTGCATGATTAATACCCGGCAGCGGCCTGTCATCACTCCTGCAGCACCGAGCTCGCCTGATTGCTGTCCGCCCAGGGACCACATTGCAGCTGAGGCAGCAGGCTAGCGAGTCTTCAATTGGGGGCAAACAAGAGAGTAAAAACCCCAAACAAGGGCCTCCAGCACTTCGGGCCCTACAGCACAGTCGCCCTCCCCCACCGCTGCTATAATAAAGCTTTGAGGGGGAACATAGATACTGAGGTGCTCCCCCACAGCGTGGATAGCGCACTAAAGATACCGAATCACTGTGGGCACCCTCGTCTCCCTAGGACATAAACCAATCAGGGTGACATTGAGATTGATGTGGCACTGAGGCCAGAGAGCCACGAAACGCTCTGCACTAGGGGGCGCACCTGACCCGAGCCTCATAACACCCTTGAACATCTTTGACGACGAGGGGCATATACGGACACTACTTTAGCTGGCCTCGGGATAGGAGGGTCCCCCACCTTGTGGCATACCAAGAGCCTACCCCTGGCGCTTGAACAGGCCTTCCCTGCATGACGGATCAACATAAGCGCACACCCAAGTCTCAAGGGGCCAAGACTCTGTCGCGGCTGCAGCCGGAGTTGACACACCTAAAGACGCCCCTGAAGGGAGGGAGCATGGCGGGGAAGGGAGCTCGGAACAACGCAGCTCAGTCAAGGCTGGACAAATATGCGTTTGAAAAGACCTCATCGCAAAACTTGGAAGGGTGCACATCCACGGGCAAAGGCCCCGAGGGTGACGGAGGCAAAAAGGTGACACTTGAGGACTTAATGAGAACACTCTCCAATGTCCAGACTACAGTAGGGACCATCTCCTCGGATGTAGGCCTATTGAGGGCGGACCTTCACAAGATGACTGAGAGAGTGGCACAGGTAGAAGTGGTCACAAAATCCCTGGTCGAGGACACCTCCGAACTGCAGTTGGCCATGGAACGGATGGAAGCAGTCACTAAGAAACTGCAGGACAAGCTGGACGACCAGGAGGGACGGGCTAGACGTAACAACGTCCGAATCCTAGGGATACCAGAATCAGAAGGCAAGCGGGCGATGGACCTTTACATAGAAGACCTTATCAAGACCAAACTGCAACCAAAAGGTCTATCACATTTCTTCTCCGTGGAGAGAGCACATAGGGTCCCGGGTGGAGTACCGAAACCGGGCGCATCACCAAGACCAGTACTGGCCAGACTATTTAATTTCCGGGACAGGGATGCCATACTTCAAACAGCTCGGAATGCCCCGCCCATCAAAATACAAAACTCTACGTTAGCCTTCTTTCCCGACTATACGGCCGAGGTAGCCCGACGCCGCAAAACTTTCATGGATGTGAAAAAGGCCTTACGAGCACAGGAACTGCCCTACTCGATGCTGTTCCCGTCGAAACTGAGGGTCGTGGATAATCATAAAACTTGTTTTTTTGACACTCCGGAGGTGGCGTGGGAATGGCTGGACGGCTGGCGACAGGTGGAGGCGACTAGACGCACGGGCAGAGGCCAGAGGAACCAACGAATCGAGAGTACTGAAGCTTCACCAGCATCAGCCAGGGAAAATCAGGACAAGGAGCTAGAAGCGGGACTGGATGCCGATGAACAATGACCTGAATCATGAGTTCCTGGATGGCATAGCAAGATCCACAGGTAGCCATGAAATATGGAAATGCTGCCGCTGGACTCGGAAAGGGAAGAGCAGACTGTGACCGATGGGGTCGCTAGTACCATGGAACCACTTACCCCGCAAGCAAGTACATTGGGAGGGAATGGGAGTAGGCACTCTGCTAAGTTGGGGAAGCGGGCGGTTCTATGTCCGTATAGCAGGGAGGCAGGGAGGGGGGGGAGGGAAGGGGGGCTTGTTTGCCAAGTTCTATTGTTAATATTTAAGTCTCATGTTCTTACTTGGGTTAAATGTACACACGAACACAGGACACTGTCTCTGGTACCCATACACACTGCTGGGTATTTTACACCGACACAGACGAGGCTTCCTAGTAAGCCTATCATCTTCTGTAGAACACTTCACTCAATCTGGGGACGGTTTTGTAAACACCCTGGGAGGTACTCAATACAGTCGCTGGTGTCGGACCCTGGTCCGAATTTCTTATTCGGAAACACTGACGCACCGGCACTCAGTAAGACATGGCTGTACATTAGTTAGGTTCAGCTATTGTTGTAGTCTCAGGTTCCTATATGCGTTAGCTATACACACCAGCACAAGACACTTTCTGTGGTACCTATACACAAGGTCAGGCACTCTACATCGACATAGACGAGGCTTCCTACAATCGATGGTGTCGGACCCCGGTCCGAATCCCATATTCGGAGACACTAACACACCGGAGCGCCAGAAGACATGGCTGGCCAAGAGCATTTAACGCCTCACTCCCACTCACAATCACTGGTTTCTCCCCCACTTACTATCATCTCCTGGAATGTGAATGGGCTGGGCCACAAAATTAAACGGGGTTTGGTCCTCCAATTTCTCAAAGGAAAGGCACCGACAATAGTATTGCTTCAGGAGACACATCTGGTGGGAACGGCCTGTAAGGCCCTTAACCGTTGGGGGTTTAAAATGGTCACACACACAGAATTCTCCTCTGGATCCCGTGGGGTAGGTATCCTGGTATCAAAAAATGCACCCCTACTTATTAAACACACATGGACTGACGACCAGGGACGTTTTGCGGCGATCAGTTGCCAATGGGAGGGCCGGCCCTACAATATACTAACGGTATACATCCCCCCGGCGTTGCATCAAGGGGCCTTCCAAGACCTGGGTAAATTACTGCTTGAATTCCCGGAAGGGGAATTAATTATTGGAGGCGACTTCAATGCAGTACTGGACGCAGCCATGGATCGACAGCCTCCTCGAGAAGCTACCAGGTCCAACCACCTGTTCAAAGAATTCATGGATGCATTGGGGCTGGTGGATATGTGGAGACTAAAACATTCACAGGATCGCCACTACACATTTCATTCGGGAGTCCATCATAGTCTCTCCTGGATAGACTACTTACTGACACTAGCCGTTCCCCCAGAAAAGATTACGTCCTTAGAACACCTACCACGGGGAATATCAGACCACTCCCCAGTGCAACTCACCTACACAGTACACCCTACCAGATGACAAAGGATTTATCCGGTCTATCCTGGATATTTAAAGAATCATGCCATTGCTAAAGCTCTAAAAACCGCTACCACGCATTACTTCAAAGAAAATTTGGACTCGGTCGACTCACCGTCGATCCTTTGGGAGGCATAGAAAACAGTGATCAGGGGACAAGCCATCTCCACTATTACTAGGCATAAAAAAGCACAAAGGGCAACCATAGAGTCGCTCGAAACAGCGGTCCAGACCACGGAGTTGGCACACGCCTCTGACCCTACGGAGGACACAGCGCAGACACTTACGTTGGCATCTCAAGCATTCAGGGCATACGCAGAGGGCATGACAAAGACAAGGTTAACTGATACGTTGCACAGGGTCTATGAATTAGGAGACAAGACTGGGAAAATGCTTGCATGGTTTGAAAGAAAGGAAAGGGCGAGTAGATGGATAGCCACATTAACACTCTCAGATGGTACACTGTAGGAAGGGGGAGGCTCTAGTTGGCGCAGTGCAACACTAGCGACAAGCAGGGACTCTCTCTTCCTCGTCAGGGCTGAGGATTACCTTCCAGACAACCTCTGCTTACCCTCTAGGTAGTGTGGCTTAAGCAGTCGTAGGCTAATCTTTGGGGCACATAGGGTTAAACACTTGCAATAGTACACCTTTACAACCAACCCACCACACAACGAGACCAGACTGTATTCTGTAAAAATATATATCTTTATATAGATTTTAAGCAGGCTTGTGAATACAGTCAACGTACTTTATGATAACGGTTGCAAGTTTACTCAGTTCAGGTTACCACAGTTCTTATGCAGTTCTCTTGAGGCCCGTAGGCCGGTGTTAACCAAAGTTCTTGTGGAGCCGGCGGCCTCCAGGGGATCTGTCCCACGTCGCGTTGCCTTCCCGGGGTCGCTGATCGTTGCGGCTCTTCAGCCGAGCAGGTCACTGGTCATCCGGGGCAGCGGTGTTCTGTGGTGGCAGGGTCCTCTCCTTGTCGTCCGCTCCGACCCTGGAGGCGGCGGCTGTGCGGCGGTGGCAAGTGGCAGTACAGTCCCCAAGTGCAGGACGTACCCAGCCAAGTGCCGGTGCAGCTGTGGGCTCACAGCTGGGCTGTCGGGCAGGCTACCGACCTTGCGGATTCTCACAGGGCAACTGTCCGTCTTTGCAGGTGAGTGGCTGCTCGTTATGCAGTCACCTCGAGAGCTTGGGCCGGACGGGTCCTCCTTCGCTTTGCTCTCGGGCTCCCGGTGCAGTTGCGGTCACGGTGTTCGGGCCAGCGGCGGCTGGTCCTTACTTTGCTCTCGCTGTTGCTTTGGGTCCCATTCACGGTGGTCAGGTGGATGTCGTTGCCTTGGAGGAGATTCCTCCGTCGGTGCTGCGGCGATGGTCAGCACCCGCAGTCGCTTTCTTCCAAGGGGGTAGCGTCCACTGGTCCTGGGACGCTGGTCAGGGGGCAAGTTCAGTTGCAAGCCCTTGGAGATCTCTTTAGCAGAGTTTGGCACAAAGTAAAGCAAAAGTCTTTTCGTAGTCTTTTCTTCTTCCTCTCCTTCAGCAGCAAGGCACCAGACACAGGCAAGAGTCAGCACCCTTCCTTGTCTCTCACGGTCCTTCTCGTAGGGCAGAGTCCTTCTGTGGCCCAAACCGGATCTAATTTTCAAGGAGCAGGGCTCCTTCTTTTATAGGCCAATTCTTTTGTTCTCGCAGGCCAGGGGGGCCTTTGCATAGCCACTCTCAGTCTTTGAGTACCCCGGTGGGTGTACTCCGGCTTCTGCTTTCAGTGTGAGGGGCAGGCGCATCAGACGCCCCACAGGAGGTGGAGCCAGCATTGTCCGGACAGGGGTGGCCAGAGTACCTTGTTGATGGGGGCTGCGCCCTTCCTGGGCCAGGCGTCGGCAGAGTCATCCGCCGCTCCCCAGGAGGGTGGAGCCAGCATTGTGGTGGTCGAGCACAGCTACAGTTCGAGTCAAGAGGCACTCCTACCTCCCACTAAGGTGTAATCTGCGCATTCACCACCTGTCATCCCTCCAGCCCTGTCACTCACACATCCCAGACAGTCAGATACACATACCAGCAGAGGCGGGCTGAAATGGTTAAGCAAGCAAATGCTAACTTTCTAAAAGTAGCATTTGCAAACCCAAGATACTAAAATAAACTTGACTACAAGAAATATTTTATCATCCTGAGTTCAGGCATACTAAACATGACTCGCTACCATGCTCCTTGAGCCTGCGGGGATTATAGGGTGTAATAATTCCAGCAGCTCAGTCTGGCCTAATGGAGCAGGTAGCCTTCAATAGTGAAATACGGTCTTGGTTGTAAGTCACTACTAGGACATGCCACGCACATCAGGGCTTGTCCTACCTTACACCTACAACGCACCCTGCCCGCAGGCCTACCATAGGGGTGACTAATATGTAGTCAATGGAAGGGTCGGTGCTGGCAAGTGGGGACACTTGCCCAGCTAGCGTGACAGTACGAGACCGCACGCGGGTTCTGCGGTCGCAGTTCCCAGACACATCTTTACGGCTGCTTCGGTGGGTGGCGCAACCAGCGCTGCAGGCCCACCAGCAGTATTGGCATCTACAAGCCCCGGCACTCTCTAGTGCACTTTACTAGGGACTAACAGTAAATCCAAAGAACCAATCATGGATACCAATCGCATGTACAATTTACAGTAGGGAGCACTTGCACTGCGGCACGGATCAGCCGTGGTGCAGTGCCCTGAGTATCGGAAAACCAGCAAAACATCGGAGGCACATCAGCAAAAAGTGGAAGGGAGACTCACGCCAAGGTGCCAGGTCTAACATACACGCACAACCTCTCCCCCTAAAATAGTAGAGGAACTGGCTTCTTACTATGAATCTGTGTATACAGCACGTGATGGAGTGACAGAAGATGATTGCGCACAATTCCTACATGACATACCTCTCACCACACTCTCGCAGGAGGATGCACAGACACTAGAGGACGACTTAACGGGGGAGGAATTGGGAAAGGCCCTAGCAGCCCTAAACACTGGCAAGGCAATGGGACCCAACGGCCTACCAGTCGAACTATATAAGACAATGACTCAACAACTTACCCAACATATGCTTCCCATGTATAATGACTGCTTGTAACGGGGCTCTCTCTCACCGGATCAATGGTTAGCCACTATTGTCACTATACACAAGCCAGGTAAACCGCCTGACCAGATGTCCTCATACCGGCCGATCTCATTAATGAATGCAGATGCTAAAGTGTTAGCGAAACTCCTGGCTCTGCGTTTACAGCCCCACCTCACAACACTGGTACACCCGGACCAATCGGGCTTTATGCCTGGGCGAAACACTTCCCTTAATTTGCGGCGACTTAACGGAATACTACACCGCATTCCCTCACTGCGGGATGATGCCGCCATTCTCTCATTAGACGCGACAATGGCGTTCGATCTTGAGGAGTGGACGTTCCTCTTCGCGGTACTCAGGAAAATGGGCTTTGGCCCTAAGTTCTGTGGTTGGGTTAGACTCCTCTATACAGCACCCCTGGCACAGATCATCGTGAATGGACACACGTACGATCACATTAGGTCGAGGCACCCGGCAGGGATGCCCCCTGTCGCCACTGCTATTCGCCCTTATACTTGAGCCACTGGCGGTGAAAATCCGTATGGATCCACGGATCCGAGGAATCTCGTGGGGAGCGGGTTGGGAGGACTGCATCTCCCTTTACACTGATGACGTGCTGCTGTATTTAATGTCCCCTACCCCATCCCTAACAGCACTAATGGCCATACTTAAGACCTATGGAGAAGTATCGGGGTATACAATTAACTGGACCAAATTGCTCTTATATGTCTTACGCGGTTCAGCGCCCACGCTACCCCACGATTGCACCCTACAAACTGTGACCGGAGGGTTTAAATATCTAGGAATATACGTCACCCCACAAGACACGATCTTTATGGAAAAAAACCTACTGAAACCTCTACAGAGGCTGAAATCGGATGTGAAGCACTGGCGCTCCCTTCCTTTGACTCTACTGGGCAGAGCGGCGCTCTTTAAAATGCTCTCACTTCCTAGATTCCTTTACGCATTGCAAAACACCCCATTTCCGGTCCCTCTCACATACCTAAAGTCGATTGATGCGGAGATCGCTGCACTCTTATGGGACGGTAAAACAGTCCGTATAGCACATTCTAAATTGACCCGTAGCTGGTACGATGGGGGGATTGCCTTGCCAAACCTCAAACTATACTACTGGGCCGCACAACTTATGGTGGCGAATCAATGGATACATGCCCCACAACAAGATCCAGCCTACACCCTTGACAGGACCGTCCTCCCCCCAGACAAACTTATGAAGGCGCTCTACTCTGACAAACCTCGGCACACTCTCACAGGCCCTACGGCTCACACAATTAAGATCTGGCACACTGCACAGAGGGCTCTAGGGTGGGAGGGAGTCCTTATGCTAGCCACACCGCTCTGGGATACACGCAAACTCGGCACACTGGCATATTCGAAAGGTTTCAGGCAATGGGACCTAATTGGCATCTCTACAATTGGTGACCTGTGGATAAGGGGGGAGATTATTTCATTCCCAGCCCTACAGGAGAAATATGGCATGGGAGAAAATGAACGTTATCGCTATGCACAAATCAAACATGCCTTGCAGGGGGCCATACCAACAGGTACAACTCTTGCCGAATCCTCCCCCCTGGAGGATAGACTCCTCACTGACCATTTAGATAAGAAAGCGATCTCCCTCACATATCAGAGGCTCGTCAACAATCTCCCTGACCCCACGGTAGTTTTACGCAGTCGATGGGAGGTGGATCTGGGAGATATAGCGGATGAGGACTGGTTACATGCACTGGCATCGCCAAGAGAGACCTCCATACCTTCACGACTGAAACTTGTACAATTAAAAATACTACATAGAATATACTATTCACGTACTCTTCTGCACAAGCTAGGGCGCACCCCAGAACCTACTTGCCTGAGAGGTTGTGGGTCCCCGGGGACTTTCTTCCATATACTGTGGGATTGTCCCAAAATACAATCATATTGGGAGGAGGGTTTTTTTTTAATTTCGGAAGCAATGGGGGTTGAATTGCAGAATGAACCTAAGTGTTGTATATTGAATATTTGGTCGCCTACCAATATGAACAGGGGATTGCAGACCTGGGCGACACTGGGTCTGGCCATTGCAAAACGTAACATTGCTAGGAGATGGGGCTCTGGACTGAAACCCTCATGTACACAATGGTGTAATGATATGGACTCCGCTATGGTAGCAGAAAGGGCAGTATATGTGCATAGAGGGTGTCCCAAGAAATGGTCGAGAACTTGGAATAAGTGGAACGAATACCGAGGAAACTTATGTGAGCCCCCGGAGGAACTGCCGGAACCTGAAGCTAGCCCGTAGTGGGGGTGTGACAGTAACTTTGTTTTGATACTGACTTTTTCTATATTTTGGAACACAGAGGGGAATGTATTTGGAATATGTATGCTAATGGGTAGTAAAGGGAAATGAGGTATATCATACGTGACATGGAAGGCACCCAGGGGGGGTAAGAAATTACAGAAAATAGGTATGTCATGTTAAGTTGATGGGAGACGCAACTTATGCCAAACAAGACTCGTTGTATAGCATGTGATGAGAAATGTTTCAATAGTAATATAGTTGTACTTACGACCCGTATCAAAATGCTTGTAATATGTAACCCTATGAAATATCATTTCGTTTAGTCATAATTTTGATAGAGACAAGTTATGTTTATAAAATATAAAAGTAAGACGAACTGCGACCGTGGACAATACTGTACGACTGTAATAAGCCAATGGTTAAACGATTTAAGGCTGGATGAAGATGTTCGTTAAAACTGCGTTAATAATGGGATATGTACATACGGTAAATGGCGGCCAGCCTCAGCGTTGTGGGCATGACGCTGTGTATGGCTTAAAGAAATTACTAACCGTCTTACAAAAAAAAAAAAAGAGAGCTCCATAAAAGTAATCAAATTTCACAATAAAAAACCATAAACAAACTTCATGACGTCGCTGTCAAGAACAATTAGACTCCACATTTTTTTACATGTTTTTTTACACAAGGGAGCACCCTTGGTAATTGGATTTACAGAAATTGGCTGTGTAGCCTGAACTGAGTATGCAAACAATTATTTCATAAAGCATAATGTCATATGGCACCAATATCCCTTAATGTTTGTCATGCTAGTATAACAAAATAATAAATCTGTGAAAATGTGCCAATAAATAGTATAAAACCACCCATTCATAAAATATTATAAATAAATGGTAAAACACACATATATTGATCACTTGGCAAAGATTTAAAAAGTTCTTAAAAATAATGGGTTTAAAAGCATGATTAATAGCGATATATATAAATATATGTATGTGTGTGTGTGTGTATATATGTGTGTGTATGTATGTATGTGTTAACTATTGCCGGTCCCCAGCAGGTAGTTATAGTTGGCACCATGTTTCCATAGGAAAAAAGTTTTTTGACTTGCCTATATCTTTAGCATCGTTTGACGAATTTTTGCAAAACTATCCCAAAAATTTACCCTGGTGATTCTGGTTATGAATAGAAATTTTCGAAGTGATCCATCAAGAGGGGACTGAGAAAAAGGGACGTTCAAAAAAGAGTGTTTCCCATGGTAATTCCCATAAAGTCTTTAGATACACCTGCAGCGTGAACCGCCAAACTGAATTACAACAAATTTGACAGAAAGGTAGATTTTGTGCCAGAGATCATGCTTTTGTTGTTTGGTATGCATACGTTCAGTAGTTTTGGAGATATTAAAGGAAAACCAACTTTGAAAATCTGGGCGGAACCTAACCACAGATCTCATGGTGGGATCTGATTGTCTGCCAACACTTCAACCAGGAAGTGTAGATATACATGATAGCACTCCATTGAAATACATTGTAGTGAATAGCAGGTTTCGAGGGTCACAAAAAATAGAATGTATAAATGGTGTTAACAGATTTTAGATACAATATAAATTATTTGTTCATGGTACCATACTAATTTTAGGAATTGCGGAATGTTCTAAGGTCATTTTACCCTGTAGAAAAGCCTTCTGCTGGGATTTTATAAATCATGTGTAATAGAAAACTGTTTTCTCATGATTTTCCCATAGAGGTTATGAAAGGTGCTCAAGAAGCTAAAATGAGAGATTTTTTTTTGAAAATGTACGCTATCTTTCTGCCAATGAAAATGAAGTCTGATATTCTCAGTAAATCGTATACTTCCAACAGGAGCAGCCTGTCAGTCGATTCCCTTGTGGTCTACTGCAGCCTTTCAAAGTGTTCAAGAACAAATAGAGCGCTAACAGTGTTACTTATGACAAACGTATGGCACACCTGAAGCCATGTTGATTGAATCAAACTAGTAAGATGTAAAGCATTTAATTAAAAAAGGATCAAAATGAGGGGGTCCAGTTTGTCATAGAAAGTACGGTTAGTGCTATAGAAAGAAAGATTAGGACACATTTTAAGTGAGTTCTCAAATATCTTTCTCTTATATTTCATTAATAAATTCTGATATGCAGACTGAAACATACACTTTTAACACCAGCACCAGACTGCTAGTTAACTCACTGGTTATCAGCAGCTTTACTACAGTTTTATAATTAACAATTAGAGTGCTAACATTCCTAATTTATGCCAAAAGTGTAGCACATCTGAACATCATCTTGATGGAATCCAATTAGAAAACTGAAAGCATTTTCTACTGCGGATAATGCAGTAAATTAGGAAATTAGGGAGCTTCATAATAAGTCTCTGAAGATGGCCAACAGAGGAAAAAGAGATCAAATATAGCACACCTATCACCCAAATGTAGCCCAACTATAGTCCAATGACAGAAGTGTGCAAAACACTTAATTGTTTTGCTTCCTTACAGTTTTATATAGCGCAGACTTGACTCAAAGGTATAGGAGTGCATTACATGAGCATCAGTTACATTACACAAGGACACATTCATTTTGGTTTTAGGGTTTTAGGCAAGTGGAGATTAATTGATTTGCCCAGAATCACAGGATGCCGAGCTGACGCCAAAACTCAAACCTGGTTCCACAGTTGCAAAAACATAAACATAGCAAATTATTTTAAAGTACTTTGTCGCTATTCGAGGACTCCGAAAATATGTCCTCATTTCAGCTGTTATAGCACTGACCATAATTTCTATGGAAATAAGACCCTCTCATGGAGGAGGGTGTAGAGGCAAAAAGTTGACCATGCTGTGTAGGTGGGAGGGGCAGTGGAAGCACAATGGGCCATTGTGGACAGTGGAAAAGGGGCTTGGGCAACAAACCAACCATGCAGTACAGGTAAGAGAGGCTATGGCAATATAAAACACCCTTGAGGGCAGAAGTAAAAGGCAGTGGCAGTACACCAATACATGCCAACAGGCCTGCATCAGGCAGGAGACTCCCAATATTTTTAAGCCCATATGGGCTGTATTTTATCTCTCTCCTGCCTAAAATCTCCTCTTTTTAATGTAATTCAATAGGGAAAATCAAGTCCCCATGTTTTTTCAAAATCTCCCTCTAACCAAGTTCAAAATGTTGCTAAGTAAGGCACATTGGATAGTGGAGGGCAGGAGGAATGGTGTAGGGGCATGGACTTAGATAAGAGAGGGCAGGAGGGAGATGGACAGGGACACCAAACAAACCTTACAGGGCAGTCATCAGGGGTTGCAGCAGCACAATACATCACTCAGGGGAATCGGGATGGCAGTTCAGCACAAGGGACCATGGGAAGCAAAAGGGGAGGGACATGGACAACAGAGAGCAGAGGGGAGAGAGGTAAGGGTAGCAAACTGACCATATCGGACAGACAGGAGGGACAGTTGCAGCATGAAGGACCATGAAGGGCAGGAGGGAGGGAGCAGGGGCCTGACAGCAGACTAGACAAGGCAGGAGGGAGGGGATAGGACATGAAAAGTAGAGGGCAGGGGGTAAGGGGGCAGGGCAGGAGCAGCAAGCTGACCATAGAGGGCAGGTGGGATGGACAATGGAAGCACAATACACCATGGAGGGCAACAGTAAGACTATAATGGCATATACCCAGTCAACAGAGGGAAGGGGAGAGGGGGACAGGGGCAGCAAGCTAGCAACACAGGGTAGGAGGTAGGGGCTGTGGCTGCACAGAAGACGATGCATGGCAAGTGGGAGGGTTAGTGACAGCACACCAGCCATGGTGGCAAGAGGGAGATGACAGGGGCATGCACAAAGGACAGTAAACAATTCCTTGGAGAATAGGTGGGCTGTAACATATGTGAAATCCATTGAACATAGAAACTGGAAATAGTTGGATTTGGAAGACAAAATTGAAAATCAAACGGGTATAGGCCAATTCCACACTATTCAGATATATATAATGAATGGAAATACTGCTTTAAAAAATGTGTACAATGTAACCAATGTTTTTAACAAACTCACTGTCTCTGGGACTACATATCCCAAAATGCTTCAAAAAAACTAAGTGGAAATTCTGTATAAATAAAGAAGCAAAGGATGGACTCACCTAACCGTGATAAAGACTTGTTAGTCGAAACACGTTGGTGATGGTGTGCTGAAAAAGCATATTTGCAAAATCAACTCCTGGAGTGTCGTGTATAACTTGTTGGTGGAAGATTTTTTAGGGTTAAGGTTCTGCCCCAAATGCCGGCACCGACCTTGAGCGCACTGGAAGTGGAGCCATTTGGTGGAACATATCTATCTATCTCTATCTATCTATCTATCTATCTATCTATCTATCTATCTATCTATCTATCTATCTATCTATCTATCTATCTATCTATCTATCTATCTATCTATCTATCTATCTATCTATTTATCTATCTATCTATCTATCTATCTATCTCTATATATACATATATATGTGCGAACAATGAGGCAGACCCATTTGTGGCCAGAAGCGGAGAGCACAAACAGAAAGTTATTCAAGCTAAATGCTTTAGTGTGCAGACCCCCCTGACAGACGCGTTTTGCCTTGCGGCTTCCACATTGAGGAATATATATATTCACAGTTCCAGAGCAGAGGTGGCATTTTGGGGGTATATTTTTTAAAGGATTTTATTTTATTTTACTTGAACACCAGTGCAACAAGGGACAGTCTACGCGTTTCGCCATTTGCCTTCCACAGGATCATTCAACAAACGTGCCTTCTGGTACGCTGCTAGTTGAGGGATGAAGTCCTCTTTGCTGCTGAAGGTCCTTAGGGGAAAACAAGGCCTCCTGTTACCTCCAGTAAGCCCCCACAGTGGGATTGTTGAGAGGTGATAGGAGGCCATGCCCCCTTCCCCCACAACTCTGCAAACGCGCCTCTTAGTGCACTGCTGGTAGGGGGATGAGGTCCACTTGCCTCCTGAGGGCCTCAGGACTAAAGTGGACTTCTTCGCCCAACCAGACGTTCTCTAGGAAGCGTGTTTGCAAAGTGGTGGGGAAAGGGGGCATGGCCTCTGATGACGTCGCAGCAATCCAGCTGTGTGGTCTTACTGGTGGTAAAAGGAGGGCTAGTTGGCCCCTAATAGAGCGCGGGCTCACTTGCTCATTTTACCATACTCATCTTGGCCCATATAAACATACACACTTTGGACAGGTAAACCTACGCTTAATCAGGATTTTAATTAACCATTTAGGACCTATACCATTGAATTACCAGTCCTAGTCTCCGGTATCTAGAGTCCTAAGGGATTAAGGGTGTTAACATAATAGGCAGTAAATAAATATTGGCATTTCATAAAATAACCACAGACTCGGGAAAGGTTTAGACACTTTATCTATTTAAATTCTTAAATGTCAGAGTCCATACTAATTCAATCAAAGCTCGTTCAATTAGAAAGAATATGATCAAAGCAAGATGATGTGAAAATAATATGAGGCTTTCATTTAGCATTGAAACATAGGAAGGGTAAGAAAAGGGAAACAGTCAATGACATACCCACACAGATTTATAATTACCTAGAATGGTGTGAAGACCAACCCTGGCCACGGGCTGGGATAAAGGACATAATCCCCGATAGTTCAGGTGCCAACAGGATAGAACAGGTGCAGACCAGAATCAGGACAGGTACGGACCAAATCGAATCAGGACCGGGCCACCGCAGGTCAGGACCGGCACCCACAGCTTAAGTGCAACGCCAGCATCGCAACCCTCTCTGCAGCTAACAGTAGGACCCAGATTGGGTTATCGAATTCCTCTCCCAAAAACCCCGATTAGGTTATCGATTCTTCTGACAGAGTGCTATGCCAGCACCTCTGCTCTCGATCGTCTATTGAATGTGTTGGGTCAGTGACAGGTCAGCTATTCGGACAATTCGGACCTTGCTCTGTCAATCCCCTCTTTGATGATATTTTATGTCATCACATATTACAGAAACAAAGGCCAACTTTCAACATTTACTCATTTCTATTTCTTCAAACACTCTTTTAGGTTTTTCCCTATTATTCACGTGGAAGTTTTTTATTTTCTTATACAAATCCCCATTTAATTCTTCAAGCTCAATTTCATTGAAATTTCTTTCCTTTCCTTTCCTATTTACTGTATATGTATTTTTATGCTTGCGACATTTGCAACAAATTATTATCCCTAAAATCAGTAGGGCTACTCCATTGGCATCAGTATTCTACCTACAAAACTTTTTCCTACATTAGAAAACCAACTACCTACAGAAGAGAGACCACTAATTAGTCTCTTCCATGCAGTGTCAATCTCCATTGGTTTCAATTCTTCTCTCAAATGTGTATAGTTTCTTGCATATTTCCCAATTTCAACACTTTCAACTGGAATGTAAGTGCAACAATGTTGCGTCTTCAGCATTCTACAGACTCCACCCTCTTTTGCCAATAATATATCAAGCGCAAGTCCATTTTGTAAAACCATTGATCTCACCGCAACTAGTTTGGTATTGATCATCAAAAATCCACTAGCAGAGTCAGCTGATAAGCGATCCACTACTGTTGATAATTTGCAATTTCTTTGAGTGTACAGAACTACTCCCACTGAAGGTATTATTGCACTAAATATGTCCCCTACAATTTCAGCAAACGTTGCTCTTTTACTACGTGTTAGTCCATTAGTTTCTTCATTGCTTCCAGTGATTTTCTTTACATGGTATACCTTTGGGAATACTATTTCAAAATAGCAACTCCCATACCAATGATCAGGCAACTTAAAATAGGCCTTGTTCCCACAAATGTAATAGATTCCATGATAAACTGGTTCAGTCTCATCTTTGAAACCCCAACCCCTAATGACTTTGAAATTATGTTCACCTTGTTCAATGCCGTCCTCTGTATCACTCTCTATCTGACTTGGTCCAGGTCTTAATTTTGTTTCTTCTGTCTGGATACTAATCTGGCCTTGTACAGGAGTGGACTGTGTTTGCCTTTCACTTTGAGTTTGACTTTATTCGCCTTCTTCTTTTTCCTGAACAAGTTTTTCTACACCCATCTGGTCCTGCTCAGGTCTTTGGATTTCTTGATTGTTTTCTGCCTGCGCTTCCGCACTAATACCTATCTGTCCCTCTTCAGACTCGGGAGTTTTGGCTGGAGTTTCAAATTTCTGAGTACATTGATCTCTCCTTATCTGGTCCTCCTCAGAATTACTATTGGCTTGGATTTCTGTAATCTGAGTACCTTCTTCTATTCCTGACTCATCTTCACTATCACTCTGACTATCTAGATAGGTTTGACTTCTGGTTCTCATGAATTCTGCAGGTATGTTGAATTATGGAATCCATTCATCCTGACACTGGTGCTCGGTTGTTTCTCATCAACTACTTTGGGATCAACTTCTTGAGACCCCTCAGCTGCCCAACCTTCAGCTCCCACTTCATCAGGTTCTGTCACTCTCTTGGTGTGACTGGCATGATCCAATTCGGAATTCCCCTGCACTTCACAGCTGTGGTGGTAACCAATATCACTTAATGTGGCTCTCCCCACCTTGGTGTTAGGCAAGATTCTCGAGTATGTTCTTTTATCACTACCCAGTCACCTGGATTCAGGTCATGTGTTGGAGTTGATTGTCTGGCGACAGTGTCTTCCCCAACCTGGTGAGAGATAGAACGCACTTGGTCAGCCAGTTCTATGGAGTACTTGAGCACTAAATCATCAGATATATTTATCAGCTTGTGTCCTGGTACCCCTGCTTGCCTCATTGCTCTTTCTATGAGTATCTCATGGGGACTCAAGCCTGTTTTTCTGTCTGGGAGGCTTCTGAGTCCCATCAGAACAAGAGTTAAAGCATCAGGCCACTGCAATCGGGTAGATTCATACATTTGTCCCAATTGTGACTTGATTGTGCCATTCAGTTGTTCTACCACTACAGAAGCCTCTGGGCGGTATGCACAGTGCAGCCTTTGCTCAATTTGGGAAGCTTCACAGATCAAATGAATTATTTCATTATTAAAATGAGACCCTCGGTCTGATTCAATTGTTACTGGAAAACCGAAACGTGGTATGAGTTCCCTCAGTAGTAGTTTAGCTACAGTGATGCTATCGTTTCTGCGAGTAGGGTAAGCTTCAGCCTATTTAGAAAACAGGCAGACAATGACAAGGATGTACTTCAGTCCTCGGCAAGGACTGGATGAAATCAATCTGGAGTTGTGTGAAGGGACCTTCTGCCTTTCCAATCTTTCCTGGCAACACTACAGTTCTTTTACCAGGATTCATTAGTTGGCACGTTATGCACCTCTGGCAAAGACTCTCTGCTACATTCCTGAACCTCGCATTGAACCAACTCTGTCTGAACAGTCTGATCATCGTATCTCTACCTATGTGTGAATTTCCATGGTACATCCTAGCCATAGGAGCAAGCATACAATCTTGTAACACAGGTCTCCCATCAAGGTAAACAATAACACCATCCTCAACCCTTCTTTGTTACCCTATTTTCTCCCACTCTTACTTTTTCCTTTATATCTGCCTCATTTTGCAAATCTCTTACTTCTTCCCATGTTTTCACTCTTTCAAGCAACATAAGTTGGCAGCTGTTTCCATATGCATCGATTTTATTGTTTATTGCCATCTTATGTTTGGCAAAATGCTGGTCTAGTTGGTCAGCATATCAATTACCTACTGTCACTTTGTCATTTCCAGATTGGTGAGCAGCACACTTGACCACAGCCACTTCTTTTGGCAATTGAATTGCTTCCAGCAAATCCTTTACATAATGTCCATTTTTAATAGGAGTAACAGGGGTACTAATTTGTTTATTAGAAACGCCCACTACTTGGAACGCTTCTCCTGAGAGGGGTATGTTCGGAACGTCCGCTGTTCTCACAGTTGAACGGGTAGCGCCAGGTCCAGCAAAAAGGTAACATCTTTTCCCTTAACTTTTCCCTCAATGTATGGACCTGACTGATCTACCGGCAAGAATGCGCCAAGTACGCACTCCTCGTCCTCCCCACTCAGGCACAGTCAATAACTATCTTCCTCGAAAAACGTGTCACTTAATAGTAATTGTGATGTCACTGCGTCTCTCCTTCCACTTCCCTCCCAATTTGTGGTATCCACTTTGCAATTTGCTTGGCTCCCAGAATCTAGCATTGGTGCAAGTGGCAACTGGCTCTGTATTACCTGTTGATGTGGCCTCCTTGACACCCTATTCTGCATCTGTGGATTCAAATTGTCAGTTTGGACATTGTTACTCAATACCGCCTTACACTTGTTCCTCCAATGCCCCATCTTCCCGCTCCCATGACAAGGAAACTTCTTCTTAACCTCCTCTCTGTTCATTCTCTCTCTCATTTTACCCCCATTTCCATCTCCTTGATTCTCATTATTTTTCAATTGATTCAACTGGAGTTCCTGTTGCTCTGTTAATTTTACCTGTGCCTACATTACCTTTTCTTCTAATTTTTTTTGTTTATTGTCAATTTCATCTCCACAATATTTTGCATATTTGAGTATTTCATACACATGCTTGGCCTTCCAGCTGATTTTATGATCTTTAATCATTTGCAAAATTTCTGGCTTTATCCCTGACACAAACCGATATATAAAATGTGTCATGTCTTTCGTGTCAATGCTTTCCAAGCCACTGTACTGCTTAAATACTTGCAAAAGTCTCTCATAGTATGCATGTACTGATTCATCTTTATTTTGGGTAGTTCTGTCTACTCTTGTCCAATCTGTCTCCTTTGGGGCTACTTTCCCTTTCAGGAAGGTTATGAGTTGATGGTATTTTTTCATCAGATCATCAGATGGTGCTCCTGTCTTTAGGTCTCTGGGGTATTTGTCACTGGACCAATCTATAGTAATTTTACATTTTGTCCATAAATCTGCGGGGACTACAATATCAAATAAGCCATCTAAATCTTTCAACAGTACTTTTGAGACCTTTACAAATATTTCGACTTGCTGGTACCACTCAACAGGTTTCTCTCTGAGTTTTGGGGAATCATTCGTAAATGAAAAAATATCCTGTCAGGACCATGGGACATGTACATACCCTCCTCCTGGCACTTCTCTCATTGGACACAACCTTTCTACCTTTTCTGATTCATTCAGCAAATATTCAGATGTGGTGCTTTTTGCTTGGGCCTCCTCTTTTTTCTTTGTCCATCTAGCTTTCAACTTGCCTAATTCACCCCACTTTTGCAACAATGACAATAGCTCCTTTATCTGCACTTTCCTTCCTGACACATTCATGTTTTCTAAATCTTTGTCAGAAAATTCAGCTCGATAAGGTTTCTGCAACACTTTAGATTTTCCAATATCAATTCCCATTTCCAAAGCCAAATTCATTAATGTTTCATGGAAAATGTTTGTATTTCTAGTAATACTTCGACATATAAACAACAATTCATCTTCACTGAATGTATTTAATCTACCTAACCTCACATTTCCAGCTAGCAATTCTTCCAATTCAGCTCTTAATTTGAAAATATCCAATGCTTTTCGTTGTGATTTTGGCTTTTCTATTTCTCAAGACCACCTCTCTATTTCTTCTGGGGTTACTACAGAAGCACTTCTTGTACCTGAGGATGTTTCCATCCTTACTTCTCTGTGGCTTCCAGGAGTGTTTTTCCTGTTTGAGCTATCTCCGGGTTTCCTTATCGGTAAATCCATTAGGGATACTACTGATTCGCAGTTGGTCATCAAAATCAAGGTTTCCTTTCTAGGCTGTACTACAGTTGTGGTCAAAACAAGAGTTTTAGGACAGATTTGTTTATCTCCATACATGGGAACAACAGGACCCATAGTTACCAGTACAGTTAATGCTTCAAGACTTGTATTTAACTGGGAAATTTTCTGAATCAATTAATTTCTCTTTTTTTTAATGCTTCTCTTTCTCGTACCTGTAAAATCTTTTCTAATGAGGGTTCATGTACAACTTGTGGAACCAAAGGTGGTGTTAAGAATGGAGCACTAGGGTTAACTCTACTTGCTCTCTCATGGTAAGGAGGCGGATTTTTCAGTAACAAATTCTCCAAATAATCATCATATGAATCACCACTAGTCATTAAATTTCCCCTTTTTTGTGTGCACTTGCTTCCTGATGTTTCTTCTAAAGTTAGTACTGGATATAATCCTTCCACTAACATAGACTGTCTCCATTTCTTCATTAGCTTATCTCTTATCTCTTTAGGAAATCTGGGATAGAATTTATTCCAATGTATGTCGCTTCTGGGTCTATCACTCTCAAAAACCTCAGTTTCCCATTCTTCTAATGCTTCATACTGGGTTAATCTAGGTCTGGGATCTTATTAATTTATGCATGTTCTAAATTTTGTACAAAATTCTACCATTAAAAGTACCATTTTCTGGAAATGCCAAAACACTGTCATCTTTAGTGTACTCCATCCAGTTCTCTAACCACACACAAGTGTGATAGCCCCTTTCTACCATCATGTATGATGCAGGCGTATTTGGTGGTGGAATAATAATCCCTTCTCTTGTTTTAATTGTTTTATCTTTCTTGAAGAAATTCTTAAATTTCTTAAAAAGCATCATTTTTCTCTTCCCTCTGTACATGATATGAGTTCTTCTTCTTATGTACTGCTCCTGTGCAAACCCTAAGTACTTCCTATCGGGTCTGTTTCCTATAATTGCTGGATCTATATGCCACATATGATTTGCACCGATAAATTTAATATGAAGCTACACTCAACTGTTTACTCACTGCTTTTACCAATACCAGCACGTTTCTTATTTTCAAGAACCAATCAGTGTTTAGAATTCAAATACAATTTGACCAATAATTGCGCGTCTTTTCTCGTGAGACAATTTCTCACGCTCCTGCACTCACCCCTCCTTTACAATTATTACCTCAGCTACACACCCGCTGTCTCAACCAATACCAGCACAGCTCTTGGTGACCTCAGCGCAGTTCCGCAACTGACATCCTCCTTTGCAAGGTAATGCAAAAACGTATTTCTTTTCACTTTTAAATGCAATATTACTTAATTAACAATGTAAAAACATTCGCCACTGTGCCTAGGTGACTAAATGAAAGGATAGATAATAACTCACTGCGAGTAGATCCCTTCCGCTTACTCTTCATACACTGCGAGTAGATCCCTTCTGCCAACTCTTCAAACAAGCATTAGAGACCCTGTCACTCCCTCAGGCTTACCCTTTCTAGGTGATACAAGGCCAAAGTTTCACCAGCGAACTCCTTTACTATCATTTATTCATACATTTATACAGAAAATCCCTAATTAGTGATTCCAGTTTTACTTAACCACGCACTTACTTCCTTAGGCAAGTGACCTCACTGCAAAGTGGCTTCCATTTACCACCCGCTATTCTGCCCCCGGCGATTCCAAAACAACATAGAACAATACAAACTTTTTTTTTGTTAATACATAAAATCAATACAAATCAAAATAATCAATATGGGACTAACTACCTATCTTAACTAAACCCTAACCACTACTCTGCTACCAAAAGAATTCTGATAGAGCGCGGGCTCACCTGCTCGTTTTACCATACTCACCTGGGCCCATATAAACATACACACTTTGGACAGGTAAACCTACGCTTAATCAGGATTTTAATCAACCATTTAAGACCTATACCATTGACTTACCAATCCTAATCACCGGTACCTAGAGTCCTAAGGGATCAAGGGTGTTAGCATGATAGGCAGTAAACAAACATTGGCATTTCATAAAATAACCACAGACTCGGGAAAGGTTTAAACACTTTATTTGTGTAAATTCTTAAATGTCAGAGTCCATACTAATTCAATCAAAGCTCGTTCAATTAGAAAGAATATGATCAAAGCAAGATGATGTGAAAATATTAGGAGGCTTTAATTTAGCATTGAAACATAGGAAGAGTAAGAAAAGGGAAAAAGTACAATGACATACCCACACAGATTTCTAATTACCTAGAATGGTGTGAAGACCAACCCTGGCCACGGGCTGGGATAAAGGACAGGATCCCCGATAGTTCAGGTGACAACAGCATAGAACAGGTGCAGACCAGAATCTGGACAGGTTCGGACCAAATCGAATCAGGACAGGACCGCTGCAGGTCAGGACCGGCACCCGCAGCTAAAGTACAACGCCAGCGTCGCAACCCTCTCTGCAGCTAGCAGTCGGACCCCGATTGGGTTATCAAATCTCCTTCCAAAACCCCTGATTGGGTTATCGAATTCCTCTCCCCAAAACCGCGATTGGGTTATCGAGTCTTCTGACAGAGTGCTCCGCCAGCACCTCTGCTATCGATCGCCTATTGAGTGTGTTGGGTCAGTGACAGGTCAGCTATTCAGAAAAGCCAGACAATCTAACTAGCTAAGCCTACCTTAGATATACCATTTTCCAGGGCAGTGTACCAACCCCAATGTAGCAAATTTGTGTATTCCCTCAATTTGATTGGTCAAAAGACGAGGAGAGGTCATTAGACCATACCAGTTATGAGGTCAGTTAATTCAAACATTCAAATTAACATTCCCTCCCAAAACTTTATTTTCCCATGCACTTTTATTCCACTCAGCGATGGATGTTTCAATAACAATTACATTGTATGTAAAATGTTTAATTTGGCTTCCTCTCGAGAGGTCGAAGGGTGAGCTTTCCAGGCGCATCTTCAGGCAACACAGTCACTGGCACAGGTTCAATGCCATGACTTGTGGACTCTTGAGCTCTTCTGCGCAGGCGTTGGATTTTCAAGATGGTGTGCAGCAAGGTTACAACAGGCCCAAATACTTACTAATAGCAAAATTAAAGAGAAACAGTTTTAGAACAAGGAATACATGAATGCACTGTATACCACTTATCTCTACTCTATTCCCATTACTTTATTTTAACTGTAGCATTAGGAGTTAGGCAGAACAAGCAATTTAGTAAAAGCAGCAATGCAAGCGTTAGCATGTGAAAACATAGAGAAGCCACCTTTAGCTCTAGTGCGCAGAAGCAAAGATTTCCCACCAAAGCAGAGAATATGTCATGTCACGTGAGTGTGACAGAAGCATGCACAGAAAAGTTCCCACATTGCGACAGCCATTTTAGGACACTTTGAGTTACTGTTAGTAAAAACATATATGCAAGCTTCCCTTAGATGCTAAAAATGTTGTGTGGTAAATTATTAGTAAGACGAAACATGTTTATTAATGTATTACGTTTTATTTCGAGAGCATTGAATCCGAATAACTCTCTTTACGAGCGAAACCTTGCTCCATCACCCTCAAGGACCCTCAAGAGCCACAGAGACTTCAAACACCAGCTAGTGGTGCACCAGGAGGCGCGTTTGCAAAGTGGTGGAGAAAGGGGGCGTGGCCACTGAAAACCTCTTAGAAAACCCACTGTGTAGGACTTGCTGGGGTGACAGGAGGGGTAGTTGGCCTCCAGGAGCCTCAATGGCCAAGGGAACCTCATCCCCTACTAGCAATGTGCCAGGAGGCGCGTTTGCAGAGTGGTGGAGAAAGGGGGCATGGCCATCTCACAACCTCTCAGCAATCCAGCTATGTGGGTCATACTGGGGGTAACAGGAGGGCTAGTTGGCCCCCAAGGATCCTCAACAATGAAGGGGAGCCAAGAGGGTTGTTTAGGAGAGTGGTGGAGAAAGGGGGCCTGGCTTCCTACCAGATCTCAGCAATCCTGCTGTGTGGGACAAACTGGAGGTAAAAGGAGGGGTAGTTGGCCCCCATGGCGCCCTTGGGGGCCAACTACCCCTGCTGTTATCTCTAATAAGTCCCACACAGCAGGATTGCAATGAGATCTTTGGAGGCCATGCCCCATTTCTCCACCACTCTGAAAACGTGGCTCGTGGTGAACTACTTGCTGGGACATGAAGTCCACTTTACTCAAGAAGCCTACCTCATTCCTCTTGTAAGACCTACACAGCGAGATCCGTGAGAGCTGGTCGGAGGCCCAGCTCCCTCTCTCCACCACTCTGCAAACGTGACTACTAGTAAAAAAAACATAGAAATTCATTGAAAAAACCAAAGGTTACATTGATGTTATATTTAGGCATTAGCATTTAAAAAACCCTAGAAATTCACTGAAAAAAACAAAGTTTACAGGGACGTCATAGTCAAGAAATGAAATAAAATAAACCTCAGACACTCACTGAATAAACAAAGATTACAGGAACGTTATCGTTAAGCTGACATTTCACTCATACAAAACTAGAGAAATTCATCTGTTATAGTTAGTGCGATAACTATAAATCCCGCCCTCGCAATTCACTGCTTATGATCTCACATATTACATTACTCATGATACGGTCAGTGACATCACTGATGACATCTCAAATGACATCACTGACGTCAATCTGCACCTGAGAGCCCATACACGCAAACCCATGCTTCACATACGGCATAAAAAGAAGAGATCTTTAGCAAAGAGCCCACTCGTGGGTGTCAGTTGAGACTGCCAGTGCCAGATCGATGAGGAGCATGCCCTATGATGAAGTATGACACCCATCTGGGTGTGAAAGGATTCTTCTTCCTGAGCATTCAGATGCCTCCAAGCTGGGTCCTCAGTTCTTAAGCACCAACCTGCTATCTATATGTATCTTCTTAGGAACTGCAAACCCCCGGTTGCTACTTGATAACTGCTTGCGTACGTATAGAGGAACTTTATGCACTCCTAGTCCCTGCTTTTGCATATAGAATAATTTTAACAGTCAGGGCTGGATGACAGTAGTATTTTTAAATGTCCCAAGTTCCTATTTAGTTTAGTCAGTTAATGGGATGGAGATAGACTTTAGAGTAACCTTGGGCGGAGTTTGCTGAGTTGGCTACGCAAAACTCTGCGAAGTGAAAAAAGAACTCTGTCAGAGCTCCACAAGCAGCATAGTTCAATAGAAATATGCGTTTGCTGTGATTTTCAGTGCCGGATACTTGTCCGCACTGTGCAATCATCGTAAACAGCAAATGCACAGCGCAAGTGGACGCTGCTTTCCTTTCTGCCACTCAAGTAGACTTTTACTTGAGCGGCAGCTTTCCCAATGCAAACTGGCAGTTTCTCGATGCGAGCGGTGGCGAGCATATGCGACCACTCACAATGAGAAACTTGACCCCCGCGTTGAGAAATCTCGCCGGGAGGTTTATTTTCCACGCTCGCCAACTTGATGTTGACGATCGCGAACAAGGAAAAATCTCACTGGGAGGTGGATTTTCCACGCTTGTGCTCGCCAACATGACATTGACAAATGCGAGCGAGGAAAAAGACTCTGCCCCGCAGAGCATAGATTTTTGGAACTCTGCGAGCTTTGCGTAATGCAGAGTGCCGAAAACTCCACAAACTCCGCAAGCGGAGCGAAGTTCTTCGCCCAGGCTTACTTTAGAGTTCCAAGGAAATATGTTTTTCATTCTATATCTAGATGATTGATTACAATGATTCAATGAATTAAGATTGCTAAATGTAATGAGATTGGTATTCTAAATCGATGTTAGTTTGGCTCGATTATAAATTGGTTGACATCATTACAAGAAACGCACTTAAAATTTAATGATCCCAAGTTAGCGTTCCCCAGAATATTTTCTCATGCTTTTTAATCATCTGCGGGGCAGCAATACAGTGGGTGGCGATCTAATTGTCTGGCAATGTAAACTGGCGTATAATTGATGTCTAGCGTGATGGTACGGGTAGATAGATTTGGGTTACGGTGCTTATGGAGAGTTCACATCCTAATTTTGTTATTTACTACGGCTGTTAGAGGATGACACAAAGGTTCTTAGCCAGCTTTATAAGTTCTCCATTGAGTTGGTTGGCCCCCTAATGTTTTGGGGGATTTTAAATGTGCACACAATTTAAAATTGAATACCTCAAATAGCTTTGAAAGACAGACTAAGCCTGAAACTGCAGCTTTGCACTCATGTTTTAAGCAGGATTTTGCAGTGGTGGACCCATGACATCTTGACTACCCTCATTTTGCTCAATTCAACTACATTTCGCTGAGGTTTCATACGGCATTGTATTAAGATTTGTTTTGGTTTTACATATTACAAATAGGTCAATCACCATTTTGGCTAATGCTTTCTTTCACTTCATAGTTTTGCTAAAAATGTGTCTAGAGGCTGATTGGTGCTTGAGGCTCAGATGGCAATTTGATAGATTACTGCTGGCAGAACAGGCGTGGAGAGAGGAAATAAATGCTCCAATCATCAAGTTTTTCAAAAGGAACCAGAATGTGACTCCAGCGTTCTCAGTTCTGGAGGCCATTAAAGCTACCTTGATGGAATGGGGATCGCTTATAAAGCTAAATTGAACCAAGAATGCTCCACAGTGACAAAAATCCAGGAGTAGCAGGAGGCCCTGGAAAGGGCTTTAGTGGTGGTTAGGGCTACTGGGAGTAATAGGGACAAACAACCTATGAAATGTCAGAATTTTAGGGATTTTGTTATGGCTGCAGTAATATGAAACAAAAAAACCTTTTCAGCTGAAAGGATATGAAGAGAGCCAACAGAGTGGCAAACGTTTGGCATAGCCCATTAGGAGTAAAATGAGCAATAATAGCATTCATACTATTCTTAAACAAGAAAGAAGAAATGTAGCAGTTATTTTATCAACATTATAAGGATCTATGTCAGAAAGGAGACCTGGTTTCTTTGACAGAGCTGTAGCAGTATTTCAATTCTTTTGAGCTCTACAATACATATAAGCAGTCTTATAGGAAGTATATTTTTGGCTGAGGTTGAGACAGCATTGAAAGCAATGGCAAATGCAAAGCGTGCGGGAGCAATGGCATTCTGATATAATTTTTATAAAGAATTTGCTCCGGAACTGCTACAGTTTTTAACTGATTTGTTTTATCAAATGATGGAAGGAATTGATGTGTCCAATTCCTTTTCAGAGGCATTGGTAGTAGACTTTTCAAATAAAGACAAACAATTTTTTAATGTCAATTCATATCGACTAATTAGGTTAGTAAACTCGGATTATAAACTTTTTACCAAATGAATGCAACACGAATAACCCATGTTGCACAAAAAGTAATCCAGAAGGACCAGAATGTTTTTGTATCAAGTAGATTATTGTCAGCAAATACAAGTTTTCTGGTTAAGGCTAATGACTATTTTTCTAATAATAATTTAAAAGCCGCAATAGTTTTAATCATAGGCGAAAAGGGCTTCGATTTAGTTAACTGAGATAAACTATTCACCATTTTAGCTAAGTCGGACTTCCCCAAGTAATTTTTAACAACGCTCCATTTATAAGAGTGCGGAAGGTGGGATAAAGATAAATGCTACGGAGATAGGGTCAGTCGCAATAAAAAGAAGTACCCGCCAGGGCTGTACAATGTCTCTGATTTTGTTCACTTTTTTATTGAACCTTTGACAGTTAAGCATCGCAACAAGTCTCTGATTGTTCCCCCTTTAGAGGGGATGTTGAGAATAAAGCTGTTTTTGTGATTAATATTGTTTTGAAAAGCTGATAAAAAGCAATATTCAAGTTGTGTTCAATAAAATCCAGGAATTTCCAATTCTGATATTTTAATTTATTACGGGCTCGAATCACCCCTGAAGGAATATCTTGATGAGGGACCAGGACAATACGGACAGGCTGAAAGTTAACCTAAAATAGGTAGGTCTTACGCGCCTTCCTGAAAAGGGAATGATTTCACAGAAGCATAATTGCATAGACACATTATTTCAGAGATGAGGGGCAAGGATAGAGAAAGATCTGCCCCCTGCTCTGGCCTTCTAAACCTAGGGACTTTCAGCAAGGCCTTATTGCATGATCTATGAAGTCCCGAAGGAGTGTAGAGCAGAAGCTTGGAGTCTAGGTAGAAGGAGCCTTAAACATGGAGAGTACGGTGGGTTAGACACCATAGTTTAAAAATGACTCTCTTTTTCACTGGTAGCCAGTGTAGACTGAAGAAGTGGGGCTTTGGCCGAGCCCGGGGGGAGGTTGCATCGCGACGAGCGGCAATGTTCTGGACAACCTGAATTTTAGAGACCGAATTATCATTTATGGAGGCCAAGAGTGAGTTTCTGTAATCAAGGTGACTGATTACCAGGCCTTGGACAAGGGTTTTCTTTAGGAGAGTACTAAAAGAGGGAAAACCCTTCTCAACAGGCATCTATACTACTATTATAAAGAGAGAACTGTGTCCTTTGAGCCAGGTAAACTCGAAAAGTACACCACCAATTCAAACACCCAAGACATCTTTGAAAACCTCAGGGCAAGCAGAAGGACATAGGCTATATAAAAATAAAAAATATACGTTCTTTAAAAAATTTAGGAATAAAAAAAAAAGTAGTCCCTTGCAAGTAGCGCCGGCCGCGACGTGCGTGATGACATCGGGAGCGTGGGGAGGAGCGGCGTTCAGGAGTAAGAGGAAGAGCGGTGGTCATGAGCGCGGGGAGGAGCTGCGAATGGCGGACAAGCGGTGAGGAGCGGCGAGAAGCAGAGGAGCAGTGGAGCGGTAAACTCAGCAGCGCTGGGAGGAGCGGCGGCTGAGGTAAGTGAAGCAGCCGCGGGTGCGCACCGAGGGAAGGGCGGAGGGACGGGCGGGGGCCATGAGTGCTCGCAAGCCTTTTACTCTAAGTCGGGACGTCGGGGGAAACAGCGGACAAGAGCTGCGGGTGCGCACCGAGGGACGGGCGGGGGCCATAAGTGCTCGGAAGCCTTTTCCACAAAGTCGGGACGTCTGGGGAAACAGCGGACACGAGCGTGGGCAGAAGCGGCCAGGAGCAACAAACCGGAGCAAGGAAACACTGTAAGTACGCTCTGCTGCTCCCGGCCGCTTTGCTGCGCCGCTCCTGCTGCGATGCTGCCCCCTGCCCCCTTCTGCCCCGGGCAACGCCGGGGCGGGCTGCTAGTAGCATATAAAAACAAGAGCTGGTAGTAGCTGAGGTGGGTTCTTTCATAGAGAGGTGTTGGTCCAGGTTTTTTACCACCGGTTTGGGTACAGGGCCAGGGCCCAGCTCAGTGGGCCACCAGTCAGGACCCCCAAAAAGTTGGGATTGTCCAAATAACATGATTTCTGTTTTTGAAGTGTCTGTTTTCCAACATCCAGGTAGCTATGGCTTTCATCCTGGAGGAGAATAAAGCTTTGGATTTTGATAGATTATTTCCAAAAAAGAAAAGCAGCTGTGTATCATTAGAGTATGAGATAATCTCAAACCCAAAAACTCTGACTAGTTTAGCAAGGGGGGCCATATAGATATTAAAAAGCGTAGGGCTCAGACAGGAGCCCTGGAGGACTCCATAGTCAAGTAACATGGTTCTAGAATTTTAGGGGCCAAGAATGACCATTTGGGAACTCAGGGACAGGAAGTCCGCTAACCATTTGAGGTACATTCCATGGATCCCTATCTCCAGTACTCTGTCAAGAAGTCGAGGAAAAATGCTGCTGACAAATCTAGCAAATCCAGCATTGTAGGAACATTGGCATCAAGAGAGCTTTTGATATGGTCAGTGACCGCAAGCAAGGTTGTCTCAGTACTGTGAAGAGGTCTAAAGCCAGACTACGAGCTGTCAAATAGCCTGTTAGCCTCAAAGTAGGTTGTCAGTTGCTGATTGATGTATTTTTCCAGTAACTTCCTGAAATAAGACAGTAATTAGCAAGATCAGTAGAGGCTAAATTTGATTTTTTTTAATGGCCTCGATCAAGGTCGACTTTTAATCTAAGGGGACTTTCCCAGAAGTTATTGATAAATTGATTAAGGAGCAGATTTGCAGGGCCAATTTGCAGGACCAATTCACAGGCAAGATTCAACAGAACTCTAGGAGGACAGACATCTGAAGGAGACCGGATTTCGCAGAACATAAAAGAATAAAGGTGATTTGTGGGGAGATTTGTTTGAAATTACCTAAGTTGATGGTAGACTCAGTGAGATGAGTAGGGACTGCAAGCCTTTCATGGGGCTCGGCAGTGGTAGTAGGGAAATGTAGGTAGATCTTAATTATGCCATCAAAATGATCTGCCAGTGTGTCACAAAGAGATTGTGATGGAATTGGTTCTGAGGAGCAGGCCGCTGGATTAATGAAGGAGTTAAGTATTTTATAAAGTGTTTTAGAGCAGTTCCCTTCCTCATCAATTTTTGTTGCTATATGGGTTTTGCAGGCTGACTTGATGTTGCAATGGTATGCAGTTAAGGCCAAATTTATAGATATTTTTGTCAGCAGGGAGATTAATCAAACACTATCTCCTTTCCAGTCCTTAGATCAGGGGTATACCAAGGAGCATGAGGTCTATGAGAACACTTTTTGCCAAGGCTCTGAGGGGTGATTTTTTCAAAAGCCTAATTCAATAGCATGTTAAAGTTAGAGAGTGCTAGGTCCACGTCAGTGATGTCAGAAGGCAAGGTGGACACTTGTTCCTTGGCTTATGCAAGCGGGGTAACTTTTTGCCACTGTCTGGATGGCTTGTTATGGCACGTAGGTACTTGACTTTTTGTCTTGAGGTCAGGTAGATGAAAACAATTAAGTGAATGATCAGACAAAAGTATAGGTTTAGTTGGGTCAGTGCTAACTAGTGGTGTCATCGTGAAAATTAAGGCAAGGGTGTGAACTGCAGAGTGAGTTGGTCCCGTAACTTGTTTGTGTAACCCAAAGTTTCTAAGTCACAAAATAGTTGCTTACTGTCAGGGTTCATTGTGTCTTTGCCATGGAAGTTAAATTCTCCCAATAGAAGAAACTACTGTGTAGGAAATAAGTGGGGGGCTATGAATTCTAAAAGACAATGGCTGAAATACATTTTTGGGCCCGGCGGATGATAGACCAGGGCTCCTTTCCAAGAGAGGTTGGGGGAAAGGTCAAGTTTGAAGACATATGATTCTAACCAGTCTTCTGAGATGGATTCAATTATTGTTGCCTTAACATTTTTATCAAAAACAATAGCGATACCCCCACCAGCCTTACTAACCCTGTCTAGTCAAAGTATTTTAAAATTGGCCGGAAGAGCTAATGAAATAGAAGGGGTAGAAGTGGGACTTAGCCAAGTTTCAGTGAGGAATCCCATCTCATAGGAAAAGAGAGAAAGAAAGTCCCAAAGTTCCACAGCATGTTTCGGCAGTGATCTCATATTGATACGAAAGCAGTTTAAGCTATTGCGAGGGATAACACCGTCAGGGTGTAGAGACAAACTTTGAAATCTACATTTTAGATATGCTACAGGGCCTGTTTGGAACGGAAGGGTACAAGCCACCTGCAACCCCTTGCGAATGGTCAAGAAGCTTCAGCTGTTCAGAGGAATATCTGATTTTATGCGAATGGGAGTGCCTTATGATAAAAGGAGCAGGGGATCTGGCTCCTGGCGACGGCTTGGCACAGACAGGCTTGCCTTTGGCGCAGCAGCTGCGCGTCAGTGTCAGCATTGGCAAGATATAGCCGGACGTGCGTCACATGGGGGAGGGGGCTGGGAAGCCAATCAGTGAAGAGAGAAAGTGAAGATGTACTTCCTCCACGCAAACGGCACCAGCCACAGTGGACCAGGAAGTAAAAAACAAAGGTAAGCAAGATAGTATTAAATGAAAACAATTTAAAAACAAAGGTTAAAACAGAATGGCTGCAATAGGAGCAAAATGACAGCCCTGTACCTGGAACCCGTGGTCATTGATGACCATGGTGGGTGGCTGTAAGATAAACCACTCAAAATCAGATGCTTTGTTGTTTGAGGCAGAAGTGAGTGATCTCATCCGCCCGCCCCCCCCCCCCCCCCCTCAATGTTTACACCAACAGCTTGCTTCTCAACGTCCAGGTCATTACTTGGAGATTTTTGTAACTCCAAGTTTAACGGATTTGTCCCATCTTAATTATACGTCTATGTTGTGGAAAGTTGAGGACTTCTTAATTTAGATGGGCTCTGCCCCTATTATCCTTAGTTGGACACATTTCATTAAAATACATGCCAATTTTACATTATTTTTATTTATTTTTGCTAATGTTCCAATCAAAGTTAACAGCTCATATTTCCACGAAGTTGCTCCATCTGTAGCAAATTTATACGGAAATATAAGCATCCCAGGGTCAGAACGGCAGTCTTACAACTAAACAAGGAGTGGGGGGTGGGGCGGGGGAGGTTAGAGCCTTATCCCAGATTTAGGATTATTATTGAGCAGCATCCTTTTAAGAAAGTATTGTGTGAATGAATCATCCGGGTGAATCGTTTGATCATTTTTTCTTGTTCCAGATGACCAAAGAATTGGAAATAGATTTGTCAGCTTTTTTTTAAACGCCAATATTAACAAAATAATCGATATAAAGGGGTACATTATATGGTGGCCCATAGCAAACAGAATTTTAAAAAGCTGAGTATTCCTTCATGTCATATATTTACATTGCTGAATGATAGCAGATACATGTGATTGGTGATCTCAAAAACCCTCGTAGAAAGATGGAACGCTAAAGGGCTGTTTTTGGCTGGTGATTTTTTTTTTTAAGAATCAAAGGTTGAGAATCTGGACTGATTTAGAGTTGCAGCTGAAGCATTGTACTTGAACCTTCTATTTTTTAGCTCCCTAAGGATAACTAGCTTTTTGAAAGACAAGTGTGCAATAATGAATGAGAGCTCCCATATAGTGTTCAAGATATTAGTTAAGAGCAGAATGCTAAGTGTAGGGGACTGGCATATAGTTTTACGACAAAATTCTAAGGGGCAGATTTATAATAACTGGCGCAATTTTGCGCCGCTGCTCTGCCACCCATGGTGCGCCGCATTTACAACGCGGCGCACCATGGGGCAAAAACGGCACATCTTTACAATGCTGCGTCAAGACCTATGCCTGCTTCAAGCAGGCACAGGGTTTTGACGCAGCATTGGCCAGAAAGTGACTGAGTGCAATCTTATAGATTTCACTCAGCCACTTTTGCGAGGCGCACCTGCCCCGGAACGCCCACCCTGCGCCGTGACGCATCTGCCTAGATGCGTCACGTTGTAAATGGGTCGTAGGGATGCGCCACGTTTACGCCGCAGTTGCGTGACGTAAACGTGGCGCATTCCCAACATAAATCTGCCCCCAACTTTTTACATAAAATATATGAGCACTCATTCTAAAATAAGGCCAGGTGAATGGCAGTCTATTACAGAAGTGGGGTATAAAGCTCTTCGAGTAGCACGTTTTAGGAGAATGGCTTTTCTTTCTAGATGGTTAGGATCTTATAAACCTTGGGCTTATTATAGGATACATCCAGCAACATCAGGCCAATACTTTAGGTGTCAAACCAATCCTCCGGGGGACTGCCTTCATACAGTGTTTACTTTTCCTGTACTTCATGGTATCAGATTTTTAAAGGCGTAAGCAGAATGTTTGGTTTGAATATTCCATCTGAGGCAGTTCAGTTCGGATTTCTGCCAAATACCAATACAGTCATTAAACCTAGCCAGTATTTTATTTGTATATCCGTGTTGTTTGATATTACAATATTGGGACCCAACATATGGTGCTCAGACAAAATATCGACTCCAAAATATCGACTAGACATAATATCGACTTTTAAATATAGACTGGACAAAATATCGACTGGACAGAATATCGACTACAAAAATATCGTTTTTAAGGTAAGTGAAGTAATATCGACTGTATAAAATATAGATAGCAAAAATATCGAATTTTTTATTAATATATAATATTTTATAGTGTATTTTTATGTAATAATATGTGTGAAAAGTGTGTATTAATGTTATAAATAATTTTATTAAATGAATTGTGTTTTTATAATAATTGCGTAATGTAATTCTGTAGCGGGTTGTGGGTTTATAGGGGAATAGGGTGGGAAGTAATTTAATTATAATTAATTAAATATGTAAATTAATTAATTGATATTAATTTAAAATGAATTGTAAATTAATTTATATGTGTTAATTAATTAAATAGTAATTGTGAATAATTTTATATTAATTGATTAATTTGTTAATATGTGATTTTTACAAATGTATTTATTAAAAATACGCTTTCCAACGCTTTCCCTACTGTTGCACCCACTGGAGTGGGAATAGTAATTTTAACCCCTACGCTATCCAACGCTTTCCCTACTGTTGCACCCACTGGAGTGGGAATAGTAATTTTAACCCCTACGCTATCCAACACTTTCCCTAATGTTGCACCCACTGGAGTGGGAATAGTAATTTTAACCCCTACGCTATCCAACGCTTTCCCTACGCTTGCACTCTTTGGAGTGGGAATAGTATTTTTTACACTTCTGGTATCGTACGGTAATATAATAGTATCTTATTTAATTATAGTATGTTACTATATATATATGTTTTAACAAATATGGTTGTAAAATATTATTTTTATTAATTTCATTTATTATTTAATTATTATAAGTTAATTTAAGTATTTTTATGTATATTTTAGTAATTAAATTTTAATATTAATTTAATTTAACACTCTTTTTAATAAAGTCGATATTTTTTACAACTATATTATTGTAAACGATATTTTGTTGTCGATATTTTTGTACTTACCTGTTTGTAGATACAAACTCGATATTTTGACTGTCGATATTTTGTCCACGATATTTTTGCAAGTCGATATTTTGTCCCTCGATATTATTTCAGTGATCCCCAACATATACCCCTACTATGGATTACTGACTTATTAAGGTGACTGGAATTGGAGTGTTAGAATATCTATATGCTTCACAAAACAACAGCTTATCAAAGTTTTATGTAATTTGGAAGCTTTTTGACTGTGACATGCACTGTGCACTTTAGTAGCAAAGGAGGAAATATCATTTTAGAATTAAATTGAGAAAATATTATTTTCTGTCATGTCTTCACAGCACTTTGCTGTCAGTTGTAGTGGCGATTTTAGAATTGGAGCCTATGTATATTCTGAATGTTACTTATCTTTTTGAGAGGATTTAGCCTGGCAAAATAAACTAAAAGTACCTTTTGCCAATGCTATGAGCAAAATGCACCTTACTTCTAATATTTGTAGAGGAAACATTTCGGTGATTAGATATTTCAATATTTACATCAAAGGTCTTTTGTTTTTATGAATGTTATTTTTGAGTGTCAATAAATCTTCTTGTGGGGATTTAGCATGGCAGAATGAACAAAACGTACCTTTTGCTCAAGCTACGAGCATAATGTACCTTACTGCTAATATTTGCGGAGAAAACCTTTCTGTGATTTAGTCTTTCAATGTTCAATGTTTACATCAAACCAACTTTACTTAAATCTGGTATTTTATCTGCTCTATAAGAGAATGAATAATGAATTTTGGTTATAATTCGTGATATTTCCACTGTTAGACTTCGACACTTTAATCAGGTGTGTGTTGATTGATTCGGTATGCTGCTGATTGGATACTGTCAACGTTTTCTGTTTTATGTCATTTGTTTCCTGTTCCCTGGTTTGGTGTATTTGTCTTTTGGTCACTGGTCCACACTGCTCAGAATGAAATAAACATAAATATATCTGGGCAGCTTAAGATACCACGGTCACTAGTCTATTGTATCTAATTCCAGTAATCGAAGAAGGTGAGGCAGCTGCAAAGGAGACCAGAGAGGGCTGTTTAAAGGGATGCCCTGTATTTATAAAATGGACGTTTCTCCTTATGGCTGAGGAGCTCTCAGCCTGTAGTGCAGTGAACGTAGAAGTTCAATAATATATGAATCTTGTGCATTTAATTACCAGATTCCTTGGGGAATTCCTCACACAGAAGTATGGCCTCTCCTGCGCGTCCTTTAAATCAATAATCTGCCAGGAGTGGTTTGTAAGCGTCATAAATAAGCTGCGAAAAAAAGGTTTTGGGGACAGATGTGAATTCTGTTTGAATAACCTCTGCTTTGGATCCCACTGCCTTTTCGGAGTGCCCTTTTGATGGAAAATAAAGGTGGTACCATCTTTATATTTATGCAACTTTTTTCATGGTTGCAACTGTTTGTAGTCTTGAAATAAACAGGGACGAATAGAATACATGAAGAAGGAACCATCCATGATAAACAGGGCCTCTGGATTGAGGAGCAGTGGGATTTTCTGCCTATTTCTGGATTCACTGTATTTGCCGCATAATCCACCGTCTGCAGTTTACTTTGCAGACATCGGCAAAAAAACATGTTCTGGCTCAAACAGGTCACATGTTTCTAAAAAGAAAGCGCAACACGTGGCGCTGTCTAGGTGCAAGCAATTTGTAAAGGGTAACTGGGTCACCTGTCGGTGAAAATCACTGAATGCACTTGTTAAACTGTTAAACTGATGCTAATATGATGAAAATCTTGCATAGATTAATGCTGTTTAAGTGTCAAAACAGTTAAATAAATCTACCAGTAAAATGTTCACTATGCCACATCATTTTCTTTTTTTTGCCACATAATTGACCCCCCCCCCCCGTAATATAATTTGGTCCCCATTGTTGCTGAATTGCAATTGTCCTTCCTATAAAGCACCGAATGCCTTTGTCCAGTCACATAGATACATGTGATGGAGTAAGGATTCGCACATAAAGCGACTTGCTCTCTCTCATGAACCTCGTTAACTTGTAATAGTATTAACCAATCCTGTTTGTCATTAATATTACACTATTACAGTACACGCGGGTGTCCCAGAGACGCTTGCTTATGTGTCTATTAATCCTAACCATGCTTGCATACTACAGCCGCTTCGCAGAAATTCAGTCTGCGCATGCGTCAGTCATACCCATGTGATGTGACGCACTCGCAGTTTTGGAGGGAGAGTTCGCTCATGCGCATTGTAGCTAATATGGCCGCTTGTCTGTAACCACGCATTCTGCTTGGCCATGCTGCTTTGCATTCCTATAAATTTCCGCTTAACCTTTAATGGCTATAGTTATTATGCAGTAAGGGGTGCAGTGTAGATTATCATGGTGTACAGTGTATTCATTTTTTCTGTGTTTCTAATTTGTTTTCGCTTACTTTTCATGTACCGCGTATCTGGGGGCCTGGGAGTTGGGGAGCTTCTCCATCTTGAAAGTCTATGTGGACCCGATCATGTGATATGAGGACCGGGCCTTGCATCAGTGGAACTCAGCCAGCAGGCTACCGAAGCTGAGACTCTCCTGGGAAGATCACCTCTACCCCGAGAGAAGATGTTGAATTTCACCTAAAAATGTTACATTGTTTCTTTCCACTGTGTACTCTATTGTCCTCTTCTACACGTATGCCTGGGAACAGGAATGTAAGGGGTGGGTACTGTCATTTGAATATTAAATATGGGAACCCAGAATTTTAGGTGGTGACTATGACCTAACCACCTCTCCTGACCAATCGTAAGTTGGGACCTTGTCACTTGCAACATTTGTGGGTGGTCTGGGGACCCAAAAAGAGTATATCTAGCCTAGTTTAGTTAGGGAAAGTTGTCCGACTTGTCCGAATAGCTGACCTGTCACCGACCCCACGACTCTATAGGTGATTGATACAGAGAGCTGCGGAGCTCTCTGCCCGAATTTTCCACAAACTCCAAGGGGTGGAAATAGTCTTAAGTGCTGGCGAAGCACTTTGCTGGGAGATTCGAGAACCCAATCGGGGTTACTGGCGGATTCCGTGCGGTGAGGGGGTAGCGCAGGCGTTGCATCCGAAGCTGCAGGTGTTGGTCGTACCCTTTGGTGAGCCCAGTCCTGACCCAAAATCCTGAGGGGTATCCTGTCTTGGTTTTCCGTGAGCTGTACCTACTCACCTACAATCTGTATGTCATCCTCTGAGGCGGAAGCCGGAGGACTGTGCTGACTAAAACTGCTTTTAAAATCTGTATTGCGCCGAATTTGTGTTTTTTAAAACTACAAGGAGCTCACCTGTTCAAGCGCTCACACCACGCGCTGACACAGCCCTCCTCACTCTTCCCTGAGACAGCGGTCCGCGCTGAGACAGGGAACGCCCAAGGCCTAAGCCACGCCCACTGCGAGGCCACGCCCACCCCAAGGACTACAAAACACGCTAGAAACTAAGCGTGCACCACAATCTGTATGTCATCCTCTGAGGCGGAAGCCGGAGGACTGTGCTGACTAAAACTGCTTTTAAAATCTGTATTGCGCTGAATTTGTGTTTTTTAAAACTACAAGGAGCTCACCTGTTCAAGCGCTCACACCACGTGTTGACACAGCCCTCCTCACTCTTCCCTGAGACAGCGGTCCGCGCTGAGACAGGGAACGCCCAAGGCCTAAGCCACGCCCACTGCGAGGCCACGCCCACCCCAAGGACTATAAATGTGCCGGCCATACCAGCGCAGCGGGAGCGCCGTTTGCGCGCCGAAGGCGCGCCTAAGGCAAGCCCGTCTGCGCCCGTCCGCGCACGACCGGGCCTAGGGCCAGCCCCCATGCCGGAACCTACCGCCATTAGGAGACTTTACTCACGTCGAGATCTCCTCAGCCTCAGACCTTCAAAAAACACCACCTGTCATGCTATACATGACCCAAACGTCCCCTTCACTAGCTGTAACATCTGCAAACCTGGAAACCTACTCCTTCCCAGGATGGCCGTCCCACTCCCCGGCCTCAAATTAGCGACACTCAACTGCAGATCGCTTCCCAAGCATGCCCTACTCATAAACCATTTGATTGTCGATCACGATTTGGATATACTCTTCCTAACCGAAACCTGGATCACCGGTCATTCCAACTCCGACATAGTCTCGGCCCTTCCCCCGGGCTCTCTCATCATGTCCCAACCCCGCCCTCTGGGCCGAGGTGGTGGTATAGCCATCATCTACCGAGACTACTTCACCTGCCGATCTACTGAGATTCAGAGCCAGGAGTCGGAGAGCTGTCTGTTCACGCTGACGCTCTCACCGACCTACTCCCTGTCAGGCCTTTTGGTCTACAGGCCTCCTGGACACTTCGGCCCCTTCTCCGCCGCTTTCTTAGAAACCGTTTCATCCCTGGCCCACTTAACATCTAACTTCCTGATTACAGGCGACCTCAACATCCATTTCGACGATCTAACAGACACAGGGCCATCTGACTTAATCAGTGAACTTGGCGCCCTTGGCTTCTCCCTGGCTAACTCAGGAGCCACGCATTCGAAAGGACATCTGCTCGACCCTGTATTCTCGAACATTCCTTCCCTCCAGTTCACCAATTCCCTCCCCCTCACGTGGACGGACCACTTCTTGGTCTCGGCCCATCTCCCAGGGGCCTTTAAGAAACCCCACAATCCCCCAACTTACACCAAGGATAGATCCTGGGCCAGACTTTCGATGGATAACTGGGCCTTGGCGCTTGACGCTACTATCCCCAGTCTTGCAGCCGACCCCGCCATGGCAGACATCCAGTTCAGTGACTGGATTTCCTCCTCCCTCGACAGCCTCATCCCCATCAAAAATCGAGAGGCTAAAAATAAGACCAAGGGCCATGCCCCTTGGTATAACTCCGAACTCAGAGCGCTCCGTAAAGAGTGCAAAAAGGCTGAGAGAGCATGGAGGAAAGATTGGCTCCACAGTAACAAGGACATATATCACAACGCGGTAAGACGATACAAAACAGCCTTGAAATTAGCTAAATCAACGTTTTACGACAACAGAATAAAAACCGCGACTAACTCATCCAAAGAATCTTATCAGATAGTCAAAGAATTACTAAACATCCCAACAGCACCCCCCCCTCACTCCCCCCCCCCAGACAGAAGTAAGGATCTGGCCAATTACTTCGATTCGAAAATCCTGCGGATACTGGACTCCCTTCCTACCGTCAGCCCCCCTCCCATCCCGGATACAGCGGACGAAAACAATAGCCCACAGCTGGACACCTTTAGAGCAGTTTCCCTCACCGAGGTGATGTCCACGCTAGAGAAAATGAAAAGCGGTTCCCCCCTTGACCCATGCCCGGTCAGATTCCTAAAAAAGGTGTCCCCCACCATAGCCCCTATCATCATGGACCTTATCAACTCTTCCCTCGCTGGAGGAACGGTGCCCCCCAACTGGAAGAACGCAGTCGTTAAGGCTCTGCTGAAAAAGCCCCAACTTAACCCGGACGACATGTCCAATTACAGACCGATCTCACTGCTCCCTTGTATCAGTAAGATGGCTGAAAAGCTAGTCAACTCGCAACTGTCCCAATTTCTTGAGACAAACAATATCCTACGCCAATCCCAAACTGGGTTTCGACCCGGCCATGGCACGGACACCGCACTCCTCTCTGTCATCGAGGAGGCAAGGTGTATCCTAGACTCAGGGGGATCAGTGGCAGTGATCCTCCTGGACCTTAGCGCCGCCTTTGATACGGTGGATCACCGTGTCCTATTACACCGCCTGGCCAAGGCAGGAATTGTGGGTACGGCGCGAGCGTGGATCGAATCCTTTCTCTCCTATCGATCCTTTCAGGTGTGGGACGGCAACTCCCGGTCAGAACCTCTTCCACTGAAGAATGGAGTTCCCCAGGGGTCGTCGCTCAGCCCCACCCTGTTTAATGTCTATATGGCCCCCCTGGAAGACGTAGTGGCCCCCTATGGTATAAAAATAATTAACTACGCTGACGACACCCAACTAGTCGTCTCCCTGTCCCACCTGGATAACCATCCTGACAGCTTGCTGCATTGTCTCCAGGACATCCATACCTGGATGTGTGACTCGGCCTTGAAGCTGAACGGTGCAAAGACCGAGATCATGCTCCTGGGCAACAAATGGATGTCCTTTCCACCAACATCTTGGCCTGACACCTTCGGCGAAATCCCCTCTCCTAAAAATGAGATCAAAACACTAGGAGTATGGTTGGAACCTGACCTAACCATGAAAACGCAGGCGGCCAAGACAGCAGGCACCTGCTTCGGTCTCCTGCAGTCCGTGCGCAAGATCCTGCCTCTTCTTCCCCTCCCATCCAGGAAATTGCTTGTCCAGGGTCTTGTCTTGGCCCGGCTCGATTACAGCAACGCCATCTATCTTGGGGCTCCTGAGTACACCCTGGCCAAACTCCAACGCATCCAGAATGCGGCGGCCAGGCTCATTATGAACCTCCCCCCAAGAGCTTCGGCAAAACCTGCCCTCAAAGCCCTACACTGGCTCCCTGTTCGTCAGAGAGTAGAGTTCAAAGGCCCTATGCACCACCCACAAGCTCATCAATGGAGCTGGCCCAGCCGCGCTTAAAAATATGGTTACCCCATACAAAGCCTCAAGACCCCTTCGCTCTGACGCCGAACATCTTGCCACGGTGCCCAAATTCAGGAAGGCTCGCACCGGCGGTCGTCGCTTTTCGGTCAAAGCCTCCACAGCGTGGAACTCACTCCCTCTCAGTCTACGTCTGGAACCCTCCCACATTGCGTTCCGCAGGAAACTTAAAACCCTCTTGTTCCCCAAATAATGCACTCCCTCTCCCCTCCTCTGGATCTCTACAGGTTTATAGCGCGGGGATGCCTACGGGTCACCAGGCGCTTTAGAAATCGCAAAATAAATAAATAAATAAATAAATAAATACTGACGTCCTAAATCCTTGAGGGTCCTTGTCCTCGTCTTTTCCCGAAGCTGACCCGTGGCCAGGGTTAGTCCTCATTCCTGTCCTAGGTAAATATATCCTTGGGTGTCTGTATGCTGTCCTTTTTCCTTCCTGCTCTCTAATAAAGCCTCTATGCCAATGATATTCTCTCTGTTCTCTCTAATATTGCCTATGCAAATTGTTTATTAGTATGTTCCATTCTTCCCCGTCCTGTAGGGCATATTGAAACTGTTCTTGCTTGAATAAAGTGTGATGACCCTTATTAATGTTTAGGATCTAAATTAGACAGATTAAGATTAGGGTTTGAATCACTTGTAGGCTTTTAAGAATTCACTGACTAATGAGGTATAAACTTATCGTCCCTAGTATAAGCCTGAAACTTAATAACATGTTCCCTGTTACCCTTACCCAATAGATTTCCCATTCGCACTCAATGGTGCTTGCCCTCATCCATAGTTATATCATTCTTGTAATCCTGATTATTGATGTTTTGATTTGCATCTGCCTTATAATTTTGTCACTTTGAATTTTACTTCTTATATAAAACTCTTAAAACCCTTCAGGTGTCTGTGGTCTTTTGAAGACTTACAAAGTGTTATTAAACGAAAAGAATAAATGTTTAGAATTATCTTGTCACCTATCCTCTAATAGCTCCTGATCTATCAGGAAGAGTAAGTGCCTGTGGTAAGTCAGGTGCCATGGTAATAGGGTTTCTGAGAACACCCTCAAAGAACTGATAGTAGTGCGTAAACTTGCCCGACTCACAAAATAAAGTATTTCAATCACGTCATGGGCCCAAGTGCATGAAAATCAGGCAAAATCAGAGCCGGGTGACCTGCGCGCTCTATCCGTATTTTCTGGTAGCAGAGGTATGGTTAGGACTAGTTAAGATAGGTAGATAAGATAGTTGCTGTTGAACCGTGAAAGATAAAATGTGCTGCTGATTATTTTTTTGCTGCTATAATAAGGATTGTTATTTCATCTAAATGTCATAGAATAAGTTTATTATATTTCATGAAATATTGAGTATATTACTAACCAATTGTGAGTAATTGTTTTCATGTTGTGGGTATCCCCGGGGAAAAGAAATAGCAGGTGGTGAGTAGAATCCACTTGGCTGTGAGGTCACTGGCTAGGAGGGAGATTAGTGCATGGTTAGGCAGAACTGGAAGCGCTAATTAGGACTTTTCATAAATTCATTGATGTGTAAATGTTAGCTACCAATACCGTGGTGAAACTCTCGTTGTGATATCACCTAGTAAGGGTCACAGACGGCAGGAGTGATAGGTTCTTTTGGAGCTTGAATGACAGCAAGGGAGGACATTGGTGAAAATTGACTTAGTATATATATCCCGGAAAGAAGTGGATTAGTCAAAAGAGTAGCAGGTTCTCTATTGCTTGCGTGAAAAGGATAGGCAGAAGAGATCTAGCCGTAGTGAATGAAAAGTAGACAAAAGTGGTTTACTTGCAGTAAAAGAAAAACCCTCTTTCTTTTTAAAACCCTCAAGCACAGCGGCAAACGTTATACGTTGTTAACTAAAATCCGCATTTGCACTTTAAGGAAAATTCTGAGTTTCCGTTACCTTGTGAAGGAGGGAGTCGGTCGCAAGGCTGCACTGACGTCACTCCGTGCCGCCTGGTATTGGTTCAGCCAGCGGGTGTGTAGCGAAGCCAGAATTGTAAAGGAGGGGTGAGTGCCGAAGAGTGAGACCGCGTCTCACGAAAGGGCCGCGCACCCATTGGTTGACAGGTTTTGCAACCTCAGTGCTGATTGGTTGCTGTGAGTTGAAAGACGTGTTAGCATTGGAAGCCCATACGTAAACAAAATTAATCAATCCGAGCTTGAGGATAGTTTGGAGAGGTGTATGTGGTATCCTGAATTCTTACCTAATCCGCAAAACCTAGGTTTTCATAAGGAGCAGATGCTAAGAGGTAGACCTTACAATATGTATGGAGGAAAGAGAAAATTGACTCTTGCCGAAAAGATCAAGAATTATTTCAAGAAAGACAAACCCATTAGAACTAGGGAGGGTGTGATTATTCCACCTCCTAATACTCCCTCATCCTTTATGATGTTTGACAAAGGGTACCATACTTGTGTGTGGTTGGAAAATTGGGTAAAGTACACTGAAGATGACGGAGTCCTAGCATTTCCCCTCGATGGTACTTTTAATGGTAGAATCCTGTTTAACTTGAGAACCCGAATGAATGAATTACACTCCCGACCCAGATTAACGCAGTATGAATCTTTAGAGGAATGGGAGATTGAGGCTCTAGAGCGAGACCGACCCCGAATGGATAAGGGAGTGAGTAAATGGTATCCGAAATTACAGCGAGAAACAAAAGAGCAAAAGATGAAGCAGTGGAGACAGAATATGATGGTTGAGGGACTGTTCCCGATGTTTGGGGTAACCGAACAAGCAGGAGGAAAAAAGACAGAGAAAACTCGACACCTAATGACCATGGGGGATTCAGAGGATGAGTATCTGGAGGATTTATTAATGAAAAGTCCACCTCCTTATGCTGAAGCGTCAGGAACCTTAAGTTCGAAAAAACCCTTTTTCCACCATCCCGGAAGTAGAAGGGCTAGTGAGACAGATGTAATAGGTACTGGTAGCAGACCCAGTAATAGCGATGACTTTTGCAGACCTAGTACAGCCGTCCCAAATTACCGACCTTTTGGTGAAGATAGACCTTGGTCAGCCATCCCCACTGCCCCGAATATATACCCTCCTTTGGTGCCCCAAATAATGCATGACAACTCGTCAGAAAGAGTGTTACAAGAATGAGAAAGAGATGCCCTGAATAAACAGCAAAGTGATCTAATTCAGACAATAGCTCAGATACATCCCAGTCCTGACGCCCTGACAATCCCTGTAACTATTGGTCCTGCTATACCCCTTTACGGGGATAGGCAGGCTAGTCCAAAAACTCCAGTCATAACTCCAATCCCAGCACCTCTAAGAAAAGAGCCACTCGCCGTTGATGACCAGGCGAGTGAATGTGAGTCTGTAATATCCCCAATGGATCTGCCCATAAGGGAGCATGGGAACAGTGAATCTCGGGCAGGGAGTCAGGCTAAGGCAAGGGAAGTCCTAATCGAAACAACATCAGGAATCCGAAGTGCCACAGTGGTACCCCAGAAGAACTAGATAGATGGACTAAAGAAATGGACCGAGAAACTTCCCCGCCCAAACCTTTGGATATTTACAGGCTAAGGATAGAAATGGAGGAATTAATGTCCGGAAATGTAGGATTAGACAGATTAAATACTCTTAACAAAGAAGAGTTGCTGTTTATCAGCAAAAGCCTCACCCGGAATACTAGAGTGCTCCATGAAAACCTAATGGACACTGCTGCGGACATGGGAATTGATGTAAGCCGATCAAAAGTCTTGCGGAAACCCTATAGAGCCGAATTCTCAGACAAAGATTTAGAGAACATGAATGTGTCAGGGAAGACAACTCAGATAAAGGAATTGCTGAACATACTGCAGAAATGGGGAGATCTAGATAAATGGAAAGCCAGGTGGGCAAAGAAAAAGGAAGATAGTAGGGTAAAACCAAAAGCTTCTGAATACGTGTTAAAAGAAGTAGGTCAAGCAGAAAAACTGTATCCCATGAGAGAAGTACCAGGTGGGAAATATGTACATGTCCCGGTGGTCCCGACAAGACATTGTGTCTTTTACCAATGATTTCCCAAAATTAAGGGAGAAACCAGTTGAGTGGTACAGACAGGTTGAGCGCTTTGTGAAGGTTCAAAAGTGTCTCTGGAAGGACCTGGATGGGTTCTTTGACATTGTAGTACCTGTAGACTTATGGACCGAGTGCAAAATTGCCATCGATTGGCCCAGTGACGAATATGAGAGAGACTCCAAAACGGGAGCTCCCTCGCCAGAAGTAATGAGAAAATATGATAGGGTGATACAATACCTAAAAGAAAAGGTGCCAGCAAAAGAAACTGATTGGACTCGAATAGATAGAACCACCCAAAATCGTGATGAAACAGTGCACTCCTATTATGAAAGGTTGCTACAGGTATTCAAGACCTACAGTGGAATCGATAATATTGAAATGAAGGACATGACCCATTTTATTTATCGATTCGTGTTGGGGTTGAGACCTGAAATATCCCAGTGGATCAGAGATAATAAGATCTGTTGGCAGGGAAAGCCCATAGATGATGTTCTCAAGTACGCTAAGTACTGCGAGGATGAAATGGAGAACAAAAAGAAGGCCCTGAAGGAAAAGGTGATGTGGGCACAAGTAAAATTGGCCGAGCAACAAGAGAATCAGTTAAGCAAATTGAATAGTAATGCTCCGAACACTAACTCTGGGGGGGGGGAGGGAAACCTCGAGTAAAATTGAGTAAAGAAGAGGCCAAGAAGAAGTTCCCCTGTCACGGGTGCGGGCAGATAGGGCACTGGAGAGACAAATGTCCACATTTGCAGGCTGGTAATGCCCCCATAAATGGTTTAAATCCACAGGTACAGAAAGAGGGGCCACGAAAGAATCAGCAACAGGTAAATCTGCCTCCATTGCCTCGGGCGCCTAGACCTAACTACAAGAATCAGGCACTACAGAATGAGAGGGTTGAAGTATGGGAAGGACAGAATGAGAGAAATCCAGCAACTTCACAATTCCTGTTAAATGATACATTCCTCTGTGATGAAACATACTGACGGGGCCTGAGGGGGGAGGAAGGGGAGTGAGTGCTTGGCGCCTCCCTACCGGTAGACCAGACAGGGCCATACATTGAAGGAAAGGTTGAAGGAAATTATGTCACCTTTCTGTTGGACACTGGTGCTACTCGTTCGACTGTGAGAACAGCGGACGTTCCCAACCTACCCCTCTCGGGAGAAGCGATCCAAGTAGTGGGCATATCAAATCAGATAATTAGTACTCCTGTAACTGAACCAATGGAGATTTCCATAGGAAATTTCAAAGAAATGCACAGATTTGTGGTATGCGACTCCAGTCCAGTGAATCTACTGGGACGTGATTTGTTGTGCAAAATGAATTGTACCATCTTTTGCACACCAAAAGGCGGCGAAATTCAGACGCCAGACGAAGATGGCCTGTACAAATTAATGTTGCTAAGGCCCGATGCAGCAGTTAAAGCTCTGACCATTCATGACTTACCTGAAGAGTTCCAGCGAAAGGTGATACCAGAAGTATGGGATTTCACCGGGAGAGATGTAGGATTGATGGCAAATGTGGACCCAGTTAAAATAGCCATTAAACCCAATGCTACCCACCCGAAAACTAGACAGTATAAAATGAGTGCAGAGGTAAAAGCTGGAGTCGCCCAGGAGGTAAACCGGTTTCTGGAAGCAGACATTATACAGGAAGTAATGAGCAGTCCTTGTAATTCACCCATAATTGGAATTAAAAAGCCTAGCGGAAAGTACAGGGTAGTGCAGGACCTGCGAAAGGTGAACCAGATTGTTGTACCTTACTGTCCGATTGTGCCAAACCCTGCAGTGATCCTGTACCAGATCCCATGGAATGCAGAATGGTTCACTGTCATAAATTTGTGCCATGCATTCTTTTCCATCCCATTGCACCCAGACAGCAAATTTCTTTTCTCGTTTGAGTTTGACAGTCATGTCTACGTCTGGAATCGTGTTCCCCAGGGGTACCCAGAAAGCCCCTCAATATTTAATCAGATTCTAAAAAGATGTCTTGAATCTCTAGTTCTACCAAAAGAGTCTGTCTTGGTCAGTACATAGACGACCTTCTAGTGGTGTCTAAAAGTCAAAGCGACTGTGTCACTGATACCATTGCCCTGCTGAATCATTTGGGCAAAGGAGGACATAAAGTGTCATGATTCAATCAACAAGAGAGTAAGGGTTGGAATAAACACTCCCATGCCCCTCCTCAGATTAATATTTCACAACAAAGAGAGAGTGTTAGTACTAAACATCCAACTCAGTAGGCACACAAAGAAATTATTCAAGCACTACTGAACTTTACAGAAGAGAAGGTCGTTTACCAGTAGGAAAGAAAAGAGGGGGTGCACGTGCTCATAGAACTAGCTAAAAAAGAACCCTCAGGCCCCAGTGAAACACTGGTAACCAGTTGTCTTCATTGGGTTCCCATTATTAGCTAGAGAAGGTGATAGTGAATTAAAAAGAGTATGGACTACTCCTCACAATTAGTTTAATAAGAGGGTAGCTCTAACTCTATTAAAAACTGTGTTTGAAAAACGTGACAGTTTTCAATACAAGGTTGTGCAATTTAGAACCAATTAGTCCCTTAGAATTGTGACAAAGAAAAAACTAAAGAATATGGTCAACATGTTTCTGCTTTACGAGCATTGCTCCGCTCAGCATTCGTCAGGACCAGGTATAAAATAATACCGCTCACTGATCCAAGCACGCTAAAGTGCTCGGACCCAGTGGTGGTAATAAGGACCAATACGACCTGTAATTGTCGAACTCCTTTAGGAAATTCTTCCTCAGTTTGAACCAACTCCTTATTGTAGGAGAGAAGATAGTGATCTGTGTGGGACGGATAAGAAACATCTACGTTAAGACCCCTTAAAAAGAGTATATACACAGAGAAACTATGAACATGTGCATACGTCTATATCAAACATAGTATATATATATAGACTCCTTTACTGTAGTTATTAACTATACCCCTTTCCTTAAGAAATTGTTTGAAAAGGGCTTGCTAGTCACATATGTGTTCATCATATTAGCAAAAGAAACCACATTCTTCATTATCTGTGGAAATAGAGTTTAAATCAGGAGTGAGTAGTTGCATAAAAACAGTGCTCGATTCACAATGCAAAACGGTAAAAACTAGGAGTCTTAACCCCTAAAGACACTTCAATAAGAGACATATGGGGCGCTGCGCACCACAAAGGAGAGGGGGTCCAAACAGTACTTACTAATTGGCATCAAGGGGAGTGCCCCATGGGCGTAGCGGCTGGAGGAATTCTTCACGTTTGGCTTATCTAACGTGAAAAATAAAAAGGCATTTCACTAAAGGGTATGTCTGCACTTAGAATTCCAAGAGTTAGCTTTATATTACGAGACTTACTTGTCTCCAAACGGCTCCCCGTAATGCACCTACACGCGGCCACATCCGCCGCCCGTACCAGCAAACGAGATCGCGTTTGAAATAAACAAAAAACGGGGGCGTGCGCCTGACGCGAAGCGTGTGCTCACGTGGTTTCAGGCAAAAGCGTCTTGTTCTTAAAGGCGCCTGTTTGTTTTTTTGTGGATGCACGCCACCGGCAAACTTGGAACCGGGTAAAGGGTTAGCTAAAAGAAACCGATACTCGATCACGATATACAAATAGCAAATTAGAGCAAAATTAGAGCAAAATCTCTACAAAATAATCAAGACATAGTTATCAAAAGTGCTGACAAGGGTGGAGGTATAGTCATCCAGGATGCCACGGCTTACGATACCGAGTGCAAGAGGCTCCTGGGAGATACTAACAGCTACACTATACTCCAACAGGACCCTTCTCCTTTTCTTAAAGATGAAATTCTGGAACTTGTCTCCACAGCTGAGAGAGACGGATATATCACCAAACACGAGGCTGACTTCCTCACCAACTCTGAAGAGAAAGTCCCCTACTTTTACACTCTTCCCAAAACTCACAAAAACCGTACACCACCTCCGGGAAGACCTATAGTGTCAGGGATTGGTTCCCAGTTGGAACCACTCTCTAAATACTGTGATTTCTTTTTCAAACCTTTAATCCAATCAACCAGTACCTACATCAAGGATACAAAAAGTCTACTTTCAATGTTGCTTACTGTACAACTTCCAGAGGAACCATGCTACCTAGTGTCCCTAGACATTGAAAGTTTATATACATGTATCCCCCAAGACGCTACACTAAAGGTTTTGGCAGACATTCTGGACCAAACCACTTGGTCGTACAACACCTCTAAGACCTTTGTAATGGATTGCGCCACACTGGCTTTGAAACGGAATTTTTTCCAATATCAGAACACGTTCTACTTACAGAAGACTGGCACCTCGATGGGCAGTACTTTTGCCCCCAGTATAGCGGGGTTGTATGTTTACAACTTCGAGAAAACGCACATCTTAGCTAATTCCAATCCCTATGCTCTCAATGTTATCCTGTGGCAGAGGTACATTGATGATGTGCTTTTAATCTGGAAAGGGTCGGAAGAAAGTTTACTTTCCTTTTTTGATTGGGTCAATACTTGTGACCCTCATTTAAGATTCACGCACCAATATGATTTAACATCCATTGTCTTTTTAGATGTCACACTGACTAAAACTGGGAATCGATTAACGAGCAAAACCTACTATAAACCAACCAGTAGGAACAATCTCCTTCATTTCTCCAGTTTTCACCCGCGCTCATTACGTGAAAATCTTCCATTCGGCCAATATCTACGCATACGTAGAAATTGTAGCAATACCGCGGATTTCAATAAACAAGCGGATGACTTAACAACTAAATTAGAACAAAGAGGATACCCCAAAAGAATTCTAAATAAGAGTCGTAAGAGAGCGAGAAATAACAACAGAGAAGCTTTGTTAGAGGACAATGAGAAAGAAATTGAATCTGAGGTTCCCCTGACCTGTGTCACAACTTATAATAACATTTCCAACTCTGTAAGTCGCTGCATTGGAAAACACTGGCAGATTCTGACTAGCAACGGAAGAAATTGGCAGAAACCACTCTTTTCGTATAAAAGAGATCGGAGTCTACATGACGCGCTGGTACATGCCCGCCCTAGAACAAACCATTTACTACATGATGTTTCTGTTCTAAATGCCTGGGGTTTGCCTCCGGTTACTGGCCATTTCCCCTGCGGGGATTGTAGTGTGTGCCACCTTACGTCATCTACAAAAACACTACAATTAGAAGAGGGCAAAACATGGCACCTACGAGGCCACACCAACTGTAATTCATGTAACGTTATCTACCTAATTACATGTCCGTGTGGCCTCAGGTACGTAGGGATGACGACCAGAAAAATTAAAACTAGAATAGGAGAACATCGCAGCAACATTCGATGTGGTAGGAACACTACTAAACTGACTACCCATTTCCTTGAACAAGGCCATTGCCCTAATGATGTGAAATGGGTTATAATTGAACAGCTGAGCTCTAACAATGAAGGTACGCTATACGAAAAGGAGCAACGATGGGTATACCGTCTTTCGACCCATAAATATGGTCTAAATGACGATGTCCCATGGGGCTCCGTTATGCGCAGATAGACACCTTCACCATCCAAGTTTAAAGTCTTCCCACTACCTTTGTCTATACAGTCTGGGGACTCTGCAGTAACAACTAACTCTTCTCGCTCCCCCAGACGTATACTGACTTATGATTGACAATAGGGGATTACATTAACAACATCTTGTCCTTAACAAACAGGACATTTCATCGGTTTCATAATCTTTCAGCCCGGTGGCCTTGTAATTTGAGAACATAGTAATCCAAACTGGTCCTTTGCCCTATGTGGGGACTAAGAGGTTAATTGATAATAAGGGGATAAGATTGCTAACCTTGTCCATTTATGGCGTATATTTTCTCATCTATGGACTCTATCTCATGGAATTGCTCTAATTTGCTATTTGTATATCGTGATCGAGTATCGGTTTCTTTTAGCTAACCCTTTACCCGGTTCCAAGTTTGCCGGTGGCGTGCATCCACAAAAAAACAAACAGGCGCCTTTAAGAACAAGACGCTTTTGCCTGAAACCACGTGAGCACACGCTTCGCGTCAGGCGCACGCCCCCGTTTTTTGTTTATTTCAAACGCGATCTCCATTGCGCGTTTGCTGGTACGGGCGGCGGATGTGGCCGCGTGTAGGTGCATTACGGGGAGCCGTTTGGAGACAAGTAAGTCTCGTAATATAAAGCTAACTCTTGGAATTCTAAGTGCAGACATACCCTTTAGTGAAATGCCTTTTTTTTTTTCACGTTAGATAAGCCAAACGTGAAGAATTCCTCCAGCCGCTACGCCCATGGGGCACTCCCCTTGATGCCAATTAGTAAGTGCTGTTTGGACCCCCTCTCCTTTGTGGTGCGCAGCGCCCCATATGACTCTTATTGAAGTGTCTTTAGGGGTTAAGACTCCTAGTTTTTACCGTTTTGCATTGTGAATCGAGCACTGTTTTTATGCAACTACTCACTCCTGATTTAAACTCTATTTCCACAGATAATGAAGAATGTGGTTTCTTTTGCTAATATGATGAACACATATGTGACTAGCAAGCCCTTTTCAAACAATTTCTTAAGGAAAGGGGTATAGTTAATAACTACAGTAAAGGAGTCTATATATATATACTATGTTTGATATAGACGTATGCACATGTTCATAGTTTCTCTGTGTATATACTCTTTTTAAGGGGTCTTAACGTGGATGTTTCTTATCCGTCCCACACAGATCACTATCTTCTCTCCTACAATAAGGAGTTGGTTCAAACTGAGGAAGAATTTCCTAAAGGAGTTCGACAATTACAGGTCGTATTGGTCCTTATTACCACCACTGGGTCCGAGCACTTTAGCGTGCTTGGATCAGTGAGCGGTATTATTTTATACCTGGTCCTGACGAATGCTGAGCGGAGCAATGCTCGTAAAGCAGAAACATGTTGACCATATTCTTTAGTTTTTTCTTTGTCACAATTCTAAGGGACTAATTGGTTCTAAATTGCACAACCTTGTATTAGTCCAGCAAACTGTCACGTTTTTCAAACACAGTTTTTAATAGAGTTAGAGCTACCCTCTTATTAAACTAATTGTGAGGAGTAGTCCATACTCTTTTTAATTCACTATCACCTTCTCTAGCTAATAATGGGAACCCAATGAAGACAACTGGTTACCAGTGTTTCACTGGGGCCTGAGGGTTCTTTTTTAGCTAGTTCTATGAGCACGTGCACCCCCTCTTTTCTTTCCTACTGGTAAACGACCTTCTCTTCTGTAAAGTTCAGTAGTGCTTGAATAATTTCTTTGTGTGCCTACTGAGTTGGATGTTTAGTACTAACACTCTCTCTTTGTTGTGAAAAAAAAAAAAAAAAAAAAAGGACATAAAGTGTCGCCTGACAAGTTGCAGTACTGTAAAAAGTCAGTGAAATATCTGGGGCACCAGATAGAAAAAGGTGTCAGGAAAGTCACTTCCGAAAGAGTTAGAATAATTCGAGATATGGAATTACCCAGAACCCAGAAGGAAGTCAGAATGTTCCTAGGAGTTGTGGGATACTGCAGACAGTGGATTGTGGGATTTGCTGTTTTAGCCAAACCTTTGATAAAAATGACCAAGAAAGGAGTAGATGATCCAGTTAGCTGGGATGACGAAAGCATGACAGCCTGGATAAAATTACGAAATTGTCTGTGTTCTGCTCCTGCACTGGGAATGCCTGATTACTCTAAGAACTTTGAATTGTTCTGTGATACACGAGACAATTGTGCACTCTCAGTCCTAACACAAGAACATGGTCTGACCAGACGTCCAGTGGCCTACTTTTCAGCCACTCTGGACCCAGTGGCTGCTGGGTTACCTGAGTGTCTGAAAGCAGTGGCTGCTACTTGCACGAGTCTGGAACAAAGTGAAAACATTGTCCTGGGACATCCTGTAACGGTTTATGTTCCACATTCAGTTGTGATCCTGTTAACTCGAACCAAGACCCAGTATCTCACACCTAGTCGGCTGACTAAGTATGAGAGAATTCTTATTGGTGCAGAAAATGTGATAATTTCCCAATGTAATATTTTAAACCCTGCAACCCTGTTGCCCCTCACCCAAAATGCAGAAGTGGAGTGCGAAATTGAGCATAATTGCATTGACTTAACTGAGTTTAGCACCAAACCACGTCCTGATATAAAAGAAACGGCCCTTCCCATAGAGGATCTTGTGATGTTTGTGGATGGCTCCTGTTTGAGACATGAGGATGGCGGGTCGAGTGCTGCCTATGCTGTAGTCACACTGGAAACGACCCTAGAGGCATCCTATCTAAGTGAAATAAAATCTTCCCAAGTAGCCAAGTTAATAGCATTAGCCAGAGCTTGCAAACAAGGGAAAAATAAAAGAGTAACCGTATTCACTGACAGTCAATATGGTTACGGGGTTGTTCATGACTTCGGTCAGCTATGGTTGCAAAGAGAATTCATGACTTCCTCAGGTACCCCTATCAGAAATGGAAAAGTGGTACAAAACCTACTGGAAGCAATCCAGTTACCCAAAGAATTGGCGGTAGTCAAATGTGCTGCTCACAAATCTGGAAATGATGATGTGACAGCCGGTAATAGATATGTCTTGCCATCAAACTGCTGAAACCTGCCTGGGGGTGCGAGTGCCTTCTACGCTTACCTGTTTCGCCGCATTCTGGTTTCCTCCCTGCCGCCGCTCGAGTCTCCCTCGCGGCCGCTGGTTGAAGGGAACCACAACTCCCAGCCTGCCTGCAATCTGACCCGGAACACCTTCCCTGGGGTCACCGCGCCCGGAGGCGCTTGAAATTCCCGCCGTCCTCGGCGGAGCGGGTGTCTTGCCATCAAACTGCTGAAACCTGCCTGGGGGTGCGAGTGCCTTCTACGCTTACCTGTTTCGCCGCATTCTGGTTTCCTCCCTGCCGCCGCTCGAGTCTCCCTCGCGGCCGCTGGTTGAAGGGAACCACAACTCCCAGCCTGCCTGCAATCTGACCCGGAACACCTTCCCTGGGGTCACCGCGCCTGGAGGCGCTTGAAATTCCCGCCGTCCTCGGCGGAGCGGGTGTCTTGCCATCAAACTGCTGAAACCTGCCTGGGGGTGCGAGTGCCTTCTACGCTTACCTGTTTCGCCGCATTCTGGTTTCCTCCCTGCCGCCGCTCGAGTCTCCCTCGCGGCCGCTGGTTGAAGGGAACCACAACTCCCAGCCTGCCTGCAATCTGACCCGGAACACCTTCCCTGGGGTCACCGTGCCCGGAGGCGCTTGAAATTCCCGCCGTCCTCCGCGTCGCGGGACGCGAGCGGGACGCCCGGACTAAGCCCGGACAAAGGGCGGACAGTCTAAGACAGTCCGAGACTGGCCGTGACTGGACTGGACCAGGACACTAACATCTGTCGCACCGTGAGTTACTTGTCGTAGTGTTTACTTGCTTTTGACTGTGTATACGTACGGGGCTATTTTGCTATCCTACCTTGCCCCTTTGATTAACCATGTCAAAGCGGAAAACACCTGTCACCCCTGCCAATACTATGGAGAACTATCTGGTACACAGAGTGACTAAAATAATCAATGATCGGTGGTCCTCCCTAGGGCTTAATGATTCCCCTCCCTGTGCTCAAACAGAAGTGTCTTGCTTAATCGATCTGGATATAGAAGCCATGAATCTAAGTGAAGCTGAAAATGTGGAAAATGTTGTTTCATCTGCACTAAACACTTCTATAAATGTTCCACAATCTGTTATAAATACTGAATCACTAGTGGATGTTGAACCCAACCTGCACTGTAATGACTTAGTGTTAGTTGATGGCAGTATCACTCCGCCAACACCAGTCCCTGCTCCAAGAGCAGTCAAGAGGTCCACTAAAGTTCCCACTAAAAGGCCAGGATTACGATCAAATAGTAAAAAACCATCAACTCCGCCTAACCCCAAACACAAAAATGTAATTGACGACATAGTAGAGGAAGGGAGTTGCACTATAGATTGGGATGACTTGTTGTCGAACAAATTCATGGGCATGTTAGAATCTAGGATGGTACGAATAATTAAACCACTTATATCGAAAATAGATCACTTGTCCGATAAAGTACACAAACTAGAGTCCTTACTAAAAACAACAAACGACAACATGGGGGACATTCCTAACTCAATCATTAATAAAATAGATGAGCTTCAGGAAAATATGATTGAGAACGTAAAAGCAGCACCTGTACCAGTGCAGACTGGTACTTTTAGTGCCACAAGTGATCTTACCAACCCCACTGTTGTAGTTCCCCCACCAACAAATGAGAATGGTATTATATCTGACTCCCACCTTGATCTAAATCCTGTCGAGCTGATAGTGGAAGCGTCACCTCTAGTGTTAGTACTTGCTAATGTCCCAATATTGAAAAAAGATCAGATTGAGACCCCAGACTCCCTCCTAAACAAATCACTGCAGTGGCTAGGTAATAATATCCAAGCAACTCCTTGGGGTAAAGAAAAGTTGTCCGAGGACTTGCTATCAGCAAGAAGAGTTAAGTAGATAGGGTCTAAACCCAAGAAATTTGCCGGGGATTGTGTGGTATTAAATTTGAAGGGTCCAGATGTATTACCAGACATCCTACAAAATATTCTCCCACCCCAACGAAGAACGGCAGAAATAGTCCCGCTAACGTCAGACTTCTTCTATAGTAGAAGAGGTCTACTAGCAAAACCAACTATCCTTAGAACCAAGTGGTCAGTGGTTGGATCTAGAAGGGATAGGGGTGGTACTAGCGGTGACTGGGGGTTAAATCTGGATAACTGCTTTTCGGCTCTGTCTGATTTAAACGAATGCGATTGACTCGAAAGCCACGATCTAGCCTCTCACATTGGGCCGTTGCAGCAAAAACACACAGGAGAAGGAAACATAAATAGCTCTAATCTGGGTAACCTGAATATAGAGAAAAATATATCATCGCACTTGACATGTAACAACCCCGTTCTAAAAGTGTTAAAGATAGCAACTGAAGTTCATACATGTGCTACTGGGGTTGGAGAGTCTGAGATTAGTTCAAGGGATGGAAAAAAATCTTTATTAGAAGTGTCAATTAACGCAAGCAATCAGAAAGTAGATCAGCTACTAGATCAATGCAAAACTAATATACTATCCCTTGTATCATGGAATATTGCAGGCATAGCAAGTAAGATAAACACACTGGAATGGGCTGAATATATTAATCAGCACGATATCATTATGCTGCAAGAAACCTGGTCACTTACCCCAACATTTAAAGTGGGATATTTAAATTATTACATCCCGGCAATTAGAAATCGCCTCGGACGCCCATCCGGAGGCTTGTTAATTTGGGTACGACAATCTCTAAATGTCATCATAACACAACTATCAATACCATCAAATGACATTATGGCCCTTACTGTCAGATGGGAAAATGGCCAAGAGCTCAGCATCTTTAACGTTTATGCTAGGGGTGTGTCTACGGGAAAAACCTCTAACACTCTAGCAGTTTTAGAACAAAACATAGAATTATTACCACCACAAAACCAATTAATAGTAGGTGGTGACTTCAATGTAACCTATGAGCCCCTGGGGGAAGAGGACAGGATTCTGTCCGAGGAAGAGGATGCCAAGTGGGGAATCCCACAGTTGGATTTGCCTGCCATTAAAAAATGGAGTAATGTGGCAATCCAGTTAAAAAGTCTCTGTTTAGCTAGAGGGCTGAGAGCGGCAAACGGGCGCTCGCCTTCCGATCTAGTAGGTAATAACACGTTCGACAATGGGCGCTCATCTAGCAGAATCGATTATATATTAATAGATGTAAAATTTTGGAGCAAAATGCTAGACATGGTTGTAGAACCTAGACTAGAAAGTGACCATAATCCCTTAAAATTAACCTTTATTTTCCACTGCAAGCCTTCATCGTACCCTAAGGATAATGGAATGGTGACGCAGGATGTAGTATGTTCCAACAACCAGCGCCACCTCAAATGGGGAATGATGATAAAAGATAATATAAAACTAGAGGCACTTAAAATGTTAGTGGTAAATGAAGTAAACAACATCAAGTCTAAACAAGGGATGTCAGGCTTCCAAGATTATATGATGGAGGCCCACGAAAAACTTTTTACTGAATTACAAAGTTTTTTCATCAAAAGAGTAGATTCCGGGAAAGAGGGTAAAACCCTACAGAGACAAGGCTGGTACGACAAAAGTTGCAGATTGGCACGACTTAATTTGAGTTCAGAACTAAAAATTATTGGCAATGCAATAGGAATTAGGAGAGCAAGAGATGCATACAGACAAGCCCAAAAAGAGGCCAAGAAACGCTGGGATGAAGAAGGGTGGCAGGAATTGAAGGAAGCTTGCGCTGCCAAGGACTCCAAGCGCTTTTGGGCTATTGTAAAATGGGAGAGGGGAGGAATAGCTGCCCAGCCACAAAATAATGTCCCTATTAACAAATGGACTGAGTTTTTTAGACCACAGTATGCCCGCAATCCGGTCCATGCTTCTGTCCAACATCCGCCATCTATCTTCTTCAAAAACCAAATATTTGATGAGAATGATGTAACTAAAGCATTGGATGGCATAGCAGGAGGAAAAGCGCCAGGCATGGATGGCATCCCGGCCGACGTATTTTTGTCGGACCGGAATGCGTGGTGCTCATATTTTAAAATGCTGGCTAATGCTGTGGCAATGGGAGGGGAAGTGCCCCACTCATGGAAGGGAGCAGAAATAATCCCCATATTTAAAAAAGGAGACAAAACACTAGCCCAAAACTACAGACCAATAAGTCTCATAGACACGGCGCAAAAAGTGATGGGTCGCCTAGTTCAGAATAAGCTACAACAATGGATTGACGACAAAAATATACTATCCCCTTATCAGGCAGGGTTTCGCCCACTGACTAGCAGCGTTGACCAAGTTCTCTATTTCTTAACAATTTATTGGAGAAATGTCTCACTCAAAAAGGGATCGCTGTACGCGGTCTTTGTAGACCTAAAAGCAGCCTTCGACCTAGTCCCCAGGGAAAAATTGTGGCAGATCCTGGCTGATGTAGGTCTAAGCCAGGAACTCATTACCCTCCTTGTCCGCCTCCATGACAATAACTTTGCCAAAATTAGATGGGGCAAGCAAGGTGAAACCACAGATTCTTTCCCAGTGGAACGAGGAGTTAGGCAAGGCTGTGTGCTAGCTCCAACACTATTTTCAATTTATATTAACGGAATTGTTGACCACCTAATGAAATTCCCAAGTGATGCCCCAATTATAGCAGGTCGCCATGTCCCAGTTTTAATGTTCGCGGACGACACGCTCCTTCTCTCACGCACTCCGAGCGGTCTCCAGAAAGTGGTTGACGCCTTTGGGGAATTCTGTGATAGTAGAGGACTTGAATTGAATACTACTAAAACTAAATTCATGTGCCTAAACTACCAGTCCTCTTTGAAAGGAGTAATTAAATACAAAGGCATCCCTCTAGAGAAAGTGGACGCTTTTACCTATTTAGGCATCACCATGCAAGGAAACATGAAGTGGCAATCGCATATTGACAATACTCTATTAAAGTTTAACCAGCTCGCTGGTGCAGTAGCACTGAAACACCGCAAATCATTAACAAAGCCGGTTAAATCTGCACTAGAGATATACAATATGAAAGTATTAGGTGCCTGCTTGTATGGGTCTGAACTGTGGGGGTTTTCAAATCTGAGAGAATTGAGTTGTGCAGAGAACAGGTTTTTGCGAGGGCTAGTTATGGTCCCACAAAGCACACCCATGCTCACTCTGAAATTGGACCTTGGCAAGAAAAATATTGAGGATATAGCTAGACTACGGCCACTCCTATATTGGAGGCGCTTGATGGTGACCCCAGAGCTGGGCCATTATGCTGAAGCTTTGAAGGATGTCATTGAGTTTGACCGATTTCACTGTATCAAATGGTTAAAAGAACTCAAGGGGCTTCTTGTATTGTTAAAGCTGGATCATCTATGGGGAAATTATGATGTGGCTAGCTTTCCATCGAAAGCAAAATTGAAAGAACTGTACTGGGAAATGGTGTACACAGTAATGTTCCGTAAAGGTTCCCAATCAGCACTGACAACTCGCTTCTGGGATATTAAAATGTATCCGTCGTGTGAAATATATTGGGATATAATAGAACGCCCTCACGACAGAAAATTGTATTTCCAATTTCGCATTGGAACCTTACCGGTAAATGCTTTTAAAAAACATTGGTCCCCCATGTGGGATGATCATTGCTATTCCTGTAAGGAACAAATTGAACATATTTCCCACCTGCTGCTTTGTTGTCCACAATATGCTACCCCTAGACGTAAATGGCTGAAGCCAGTGTGCCAAATTATTGGCACACGTAGTCAATCAACAGCCTTGAGAATACTTGAAACAGATTGCTCCACACTTTTTGTAGTTGCCGTAGCTAAATTTCTTGCCTGGGCATGGTCAATACGCACACGCACTTTAAAGACAAATGTTAATGTATTATGAAATAGTGTTGTCTTAAATTTTCCTATTGCATTGTATGAATTGTCTCTTTTTATAGAAATGATCTGATTTTAACTGTATTGTATTTATCACGTAATATTCGGCTGTCAAATGTTTAATATGTGTTTTAAAATTAGTTTTAAATATAGTATTTATTGTATTAGGGATAGGAAGGATGCTTTTATGACAAATGTCGAATAAAGCTTTACAAATTGAATTGATATGTTGACCAAATTGCCCAGTACTGCGCCCGATACAAAATGTCCCTGAAAATTAAGTTATGGGGAGGCGGAAACAGCTGCCAACTTATGGTGTTTGAGAATGTATCAACTTGGAGGGAACTGAAAGAGTTGCAGCAAGCAGCAGAGGAGGAGGAAAAGCAAAGATGGGAGACTGAGGAATGTCAGCTCAGGGAAAGAGATGGTGTTATGGTTGATAAGACGGGTGTGCCTGTGTTGCCAGATAGCATGGCTACCCCAATGGCCAGGATGATTCATGGAGATACACATATTGGGAGGGATGCAATGTGCTGTATGTTTCACCAAGTATTCTATAACTCAAAATTCAGGAACATTGCGGATGTGCTTTGTCAGAGGTGCTTAGTGTGTCAGCAGTTCAACGCAGGAAAGAGGACTGTAGTAGAGCAAAGTACAATTGGAAGAGCAGAAGGTCCCTTTGTCAGACTACAGGCTGACTTTATTCAGTTGCCCATGTGTAAAGGATACAAATATGTCTTGGTAATAGTTTGCCTATTCTCAAGGTGGGTGGAAGCATACCCAGCAAAGAAAAATGATGCCCTTACTGTAGCCAAATTGTTACTCATGGAGCTAATACCTAGGTACGGTTTTCCAGAGACAATTGAAACAGACAGAGGTGGGCACTTTGCCCACGAAATCCTAAAAGAGCTCTATACAGCATTGAAGATTGAGCCTAAACTACACTGTGCATACCGTCCAGAGGCTTCTGGAATAGTTGAACAAGTGAATGGCACTATAAAGTCAAGATTGGCCAAAATGTGTAATACCACAAAATTGAACTGGATAGAAGCTTTACCCCTTGTCTTGATGGGATTGAGGAGCATTCCAAACCGAAAGACAGGCCTGAGCCACCATGAAGTACTAATGGGAAGAGTGATGCGACAGGCATGGGTACCTGGACACAAACTGCTGAGTATTTCTGATGATTTGGTGCTAGAATACTGCAGGCAGCTGGGTGACCAAGTGCGTTCTAGCTCTCACCAGATTGGGGAGACTGCTGTTGAATGGCCAACCACTCCAGCCCATAAACTGAAACCTGGAGATTGGGTGGTGTTGAAGAAGCACACTCGGAAGAGTTGCCTTGGACCAAAGTGGGGAAAACCGAGGCAAGTGATCCTTGTCACTACCACTGCTGTAAAGTGCGCTGGCGTGCCGAAGTGGATTCATGCCAGCCATACCAAGAAGGTAACCGAAGAAGAGGCGGCTGAGGCTGAAGGTGGTGCAGCTGAGGAGACTCCAGACGAGGGTCCGGATCTAGCTGACGTAATACTACCGAGCACCAGTCAAGACGAATGGTTCCCAGCCGACGACCTGATTCTTGATCCAATAAGAACCAGAAAATATTCCTATCTAGATAGAGAGTGGGATAGTGAGGATGAGACAAGGTTAGAAGAAGAAGGTCAGGTTATCGAGATTCACGTCAGACCTTATCAGGAAATAGGTCAAGTAGGGACAGATCAAGTCATCGACACTCCTCCAAAGACTCCTGAGACTGAAAAGGGACAGATAGTAATTAAAGCTGAAGTTCATGCGGAAGAAAACCAAGGGTTCGAAGTGAATGAACAGGAACAGATAGACATAGACGAACGTGTTCAGGAAACAGAGTCCAAATCTGTTGAAACACAAAGACAAATCCAAAATATACCTGAACAAAGCCAGCTTAGAAACTAGGCAGAAGAAACTGAAGAAAGACCTGGAACTAGTCAGATAGGCAGGGAAAAAGACACTGCCAAAACAATAGTGCCTCAACAGAGCGAAAATAAAAGAGCTCGTGAAGAGGGTCAAGTTACCTCGACAACTAAAAGGCTCAAGAAGAAAAGTGAACCCAGATATATAAAGAGACTGAAATTAAGATTGAAAACAGTAGAAGAGAAAATAGAAGACCGAAAAAGAGCTGCTAGCGAAAAACAGAAAGCGGGAACTCAGCAAAACAGACGCAGTACCAGAGTGAAAAGACTAAATAAAAACTATCGGAGTCCTGAATGGACCTATTTGGTGTTGGAAGAGATTGATGACCCTGAAGTGAGTGACAGAAGCGATCAAGATTCGATCGAGGATCAAAGTTCTGAGGTAGAAGACCCGCCTTGAAAAGTGAAACTGCGTAGGCCTCTTGTGTTAAGAAACAAAGAGGGGTTGGAAAGCCACCTGTAAGCTAAAATGTCTGATTCAAATGTGAATGGAAGACCTAGAGGGAATTGTTGTAAAACTTGCTGTAAAATATGCATATGCAGCGTAGCAATAGTTATAGAATTATGGATAGGACTAACAGTCTTTATACCTTTTATGATAAGTGAAGATACTAACCTGTACCCTACTAAACCGATGACCCCAGACTCAGAAGTTATACATACGGAAGAAACACCACGAAGAGTAGAAAGACGTGACAACTCAGTCAGCCTGAGACAAACACGACCTGACTTAGAAGCACCAGATGAGGAAGGACTACATTTTCATAAAATGAGAAACAGATCACATTTAAATGTCTTTGCAAATCTTTTAGTGCATTACGTAGAAGCTATGGAAATAGAAGATTGTTATGTGTGCATGAAGCTACCTACTTCAGTGGCTGAAGGCGTGACCTATCATCATTTACCCCTGACCTATGGAATTTCCTGTAGTATATTAGCAAGCTTATTCTATAGAAGCACTTCACAGTACTACTATTCAAACCCTGATGTAATCTTTTCTGAACTTCCTATTCGGGGAAACCTGAATATTGTACATGTTAGAAGCGAAGTAACTCGTTACATGGGAGAATACTTTCTGACTATAGGTGACATAGATTTGAATGAAGCTCGAAGAGATAATCTGACTTGTTCATTAAATGAGCAAGAGAAAATGTTTTTGAAAATGGCAGAAAAGAGAAGGGAGAGTTTCCAAAGAAAGGCCAATGATAAGAAACAGAAAACTCCTAAATGGGCTGAAAACATGGAAGGCACCTCAAATGGCGAAGCTAGTCCTGCACTGTTGTTGGATTTTGAACGAAAAGGGAAACTCTGTCTTCATAGAGAAAAGACTAGTTATTATAACAATGTATTCATCGGTCCCAGTGAATGCGAACATAATTACAAGGTAATTGGAGGTTGGGGTTTCAAAAATGGGTCAGAACCTGTGTTTCCTGGAATTTATTATATATGTGGAAACAAGGCTTATTTCAAATTGCCGGATCACTGGTATGGAAGCTGCTATTTTGGCATTGTCTTCCCGAAAATATACCATGTAAAAAACGCCGCTGGAAGCAATGAAAATACTAATGGTTTAGTGCGTAGTAGACGTGAAAGTGTAGGAGAAATTATAGGTGATATATTTAGTGCACTGATACCTGGAGTGGGAGAGGTTCTGAATACTCACCGTATCTGCAAATTGTCTACAGTAGTGGATCGGTTGTCAACTGACACTGATGCTGGATTTCTGCTGGTCAATACTGAAATGGTTGCGATCAGATCAATGGTTTTACAGAATCGCCTTGCTCTTGATACCTTATTGGCAAAAGAGGGCGGAGTCTGCCGAATGCTGAAGGCGCAACATTGTTGCACTTACATTCCTGATAAAAGCGTAGAAATTAAGAAATATGTACAAAACATAACTAATTTGGAAAAAGAACTCAAACCACTAGAGGTTGATAGTGCCTGGAAGAGACTAACTGATGGTCTCTCCTCTGTAGGTAGTTGGTTTTCTAACATAGGTCGTAGTCTCGTGGGGAAAATACTGATGCCAATAGCTGGAATAAGTCTGATTGTGTTCATAATAATAATTTGCTGCAAATGTCAAAAATGTAGAAAGAAGTATACAGTAAATAAGAGAGGAGTCAAGAGAAATATTGACGAACTTGAATTAGAACAGTTAAGAAACCAGATTTATAAAAAGGCCAAAGGTTTCCATCCTAATAAGGATGATGAAAAGAGGCTCAACAACAAATTTGTTGAAATCGAAATGAGTGAGATGTGAGAGCGACGAAGTTGGCATCTGTTTCCATTAATAGTGATGATAGTAAATATCATCAAAGAGGGGATTGATGGAGTAAGGATTCGCACATAAAGCGACTTGCTCTCTCTCATGAACCTCCTTAACTTGTAATAGTATTAACCAATCCTGTTTGCCATTAATATTACACTATTACAGTACACGCGGGTGTCCCAGAGACGCTTGCTTATGTGTCTATTAATCCTAACCATGCTTGCATACTACAGAATGGCCGCTTCGCAGAAACTCAGTCTGCGCATGCGTCAGTCATACCCATGTGATGTGACGCACGCAGTTTTGGAGGGAGAGTTCGCTCATGCGTATTGTAGCTAATATGGCCGCTTGTCTGTAACCACGCATTCTGCTTGCCCATGCTGCTTTGCATTCCTATAAATTTCCGCTTAACCTTTAATGGCTATAGTTATTATGCAGTAAGGGGTGCAGTGTAGATTATCATGGTGTACAGTGTATTCATTTTTTCTGTGTTTCTAATTTGTTTTCGCTTACTTTTCATGTACCGCGTATCTGGGGGCCTGGGAGTTGGGGAGCTTCTCCATCTTAGAAGTCTATGTGGACCCGATCACGTGATATGAGGACCGGGCCTTGCCTCAGTGGAACTCAGCCAGCTGGCTACCGAAGCTGAGATGCTCCTGGGAAGATCACCTCTACCCCGGGAGAAGATGTTGAATTTCACCTAAAAATGTTACATTGTTTCTTTCCACTGTGTACTCTATTGTCCTCTTCTACATGTATGCCTGGGAACAGGAATGTAAGGGGTGGGTACTGTCATTTGAATATTAAATATGGGAACCCAGAATTTTAGGTGGTGACTATGACCTAACCACCTCTCCTGACCAATCGTAAGTTGGGACCTTGTCACTTGCAACATTTGTGGGTGGTCTGGGGACCCCAAAAGAGTATATCTAGCCTAGTTTAGTTAGGGAAAGTTGTCCGACTTGTCCGAATAGCTGACCTGTCACCGACCCCATGACTCTATAGGTGATTGATACAGAGAGCTGCGGAGCTCTCTGCCCGAATTTTCCACAAACTCCAAGGGGTGGAAATAGTCTTAAGTGCTGGCGAAGCACTTTGCTGGGAGATTCGAGAACCCAATCGGGGTTACTGGCGGATTCCGTGCGGTGAGGGGGTAGCGCAGGCGTTGCATCCGAAGCTGCAGGTGTTGGTCGTACCCTTTGGTGAGCCCAGTCCTGACCCAAAATCCTGAGGGGTATCCTGTCCTGGTTTTCTGTGAGCTGTACCTGCTCACCTACTGACGTCCTAAATCCTTGAGGGTCCTTGTCCTCGTCTTTTCCCGAAGCTGACCCGTGGCCAGGGTTAGTCCTCATTCCTGTCCTAGGTAAATATATCTGTGGGTGTCTGTATGCTGTCCTTTTTCCTTCCTGCTCTCTAATAAAGCCTCTATGCCAATTATATTCTCTCTGTTCTCTCTAATATTGCCTATGCAAATTGTTTATTAGTATGTTCCATTCTTCCCCGTCCTGTAGGGCATATTGAAACTGTTCTTTCTTGAATAAAGTGTGATGGCCCTTATTAATGTTTAGGATCTAAGTTAGACAGATTAAGATTAGGGTTTGATTCACTTGTAGGCTTTTAAGAATTCACTGACTAATGAGGTATAAACTTATCGTCCCTAGTATAAGCCTGAAACTTAATAGCATGTTCCCTGTTACCCTTACCCAATAGATTTCCCATTCGCACTCAATGGTGCTTGCCCTCATCCATAGTTATATCATTCTTGTAATCCTGATTATTGATGTTTTGATTTGCATCTGTCTTATAATTTTGTCACTTTGAATTTTACTTCTTATATAAAACTCTTAAAACCCTTCAGGTGTCTGTGGTCTTTTGAAGACTTACAAAGTGTTATTAAATGAAAAGAATAAATGTTTAGAATTATCTTGTCACCTATCCTCTAATAGCTCCTGATCTATCAGGAAGAGTAAGTGCCTGTGGTAAGTCAGGTGCCATGGTAATAGGGTTTCTGAGAACACCCTCAAAGTACTGATAGTAGTGCGTAAACTTGCCCGACTCACAAAATAAAGTATTTCAATCACGTCATGGGCCCAAGTGCATGAAAATCAGGCAAAATCAGAGCCGGGTGACCTGCGCGCTCTATCACATGCTGGCCTCTTGAGTGATGTAAATTATCCATGTGCAGAAGTACAGGTTGTTAAATTGACGTGGCTTCCTTAGCAGTGGGACTTAAAGATAGTAACAGTTAAAGGCGGTTAGGAATGTGCTAAGAAACAGAGTCAAGCGGGCTTTCAAGACTGTTGCAGAGACAGTGTCATCCCTGATCAAGCTGTTTGCAAATTCTGGCTGAGGTGGGCAAGGAGCTATCAGTGAGACATCAGCCATCTTGTGTCACACACACCTTCTGCAAGTATATTGAACACTGAGCTTGTTGAACGTGGAATAGCATATGGATTTTGCAGCACTCCAACGCCCTGAGGATAGAACATCAACCCACATGAGATAGCTAAATTATTCATTATGTTGTGCCAAACAAATTCTTGCATTCTCAAAGTGGAATCCGTGAGGCTCCACCTCCTCTCTATGCTGCCCGACACAACAAACCTATCTATCTTTAAAGTGTTGAAACCTCAGGTCACAGTCCCCACATCAGCTTCCCAGCTCTTGCCTTGGCATTACTTCTGTCTGCTGCAGATAGCAGACACACCTACAGCATCATCATTCTCCAAGCGTATCTCAAGACCTTCCTGGCCATGCAGGAAGAGCCATGCCACTTGTTTTATAGAAAATCTGCTTGGATGTCAAATAGATTGAAACAAGAGGAACATTCTTGTGTACCAAGATTGAGATCATGAAAAAGGAATCAAATGATCTTCAGATTGCAAAACATATGTAAACTTTTGGCTTAGGAAGCTAATCGAACCGTTCCTGTCTCAGGAGTCTAGGTGCTCGATCTTGGGTGCATCAACCGTAAGTGTAACCGAATGGGAAATAAAAGGTGCCACGCTGCAGGCTGGGTACCACGGTCGCACTATTAGCCAACCAACCTCCATAGTAAAGATAGTGCCAAGTGGGCTCTCTACAAAGAAGAGTAATGTATTTACATGCCCAAATGCAAAAGTACCTCACAGATCCCCTGATCAGGGAACGCATATCTGGTCTTGTGGATAGAGAACACTCATTCTCACAATCACCATGGCCCATGTGACTCTCAAATGCTGACAACGAGAATTCAATATGATCTTTCACTTGACCAAGGCCAGTGCACTCCAACCCTCACTGTGGTCTGTGTGAGGTCCTTTCTGCCTTCCTGGGGGTCAGTAAATGAATGAGGATCGACCGGGGTTCCCCCAGAAGTACGTCAAAATCCGGGCAAAATTGCACTTCTCCTGCAGTATTCAAGGGTGGATCCTTGGGGTATTCCTCTCACACAGAGGTATTGCCTCTCCTGCAAGTCCTTTAAATCAGTAATCTGTTAGGAGTGGTTTGTAAGCATCATAAATAAGCTGCAAGAACATAAAATATAGTTTTTGGGATATAATCCATTTCCATAGACAATGGAGTGGAGTCCTACCTAACACCTCAAACACTTGGACTCGTAGCCCTGCTTTGGTGACTCAACAGGAATCATCAACTTATTTTCGCGCCAGGAGTCCAAAGATTCCATGATTCTTCGGTTCCAGATCATCTCTAGCTATAAATGATGAGCTTCAAATGGTCCCAAGGAACCTGCCCCTTGGTGGATCAATTCTACTTTGTGGTGGGCAGTCCAGGGTGCTCTCTTACTTTTCGATGCACCTTTTTGTTTGCTAGGGTCCACACCCAAAAGGCATACTTAACCTACTGACTGGGCCAGAGCCTTAGTCCCTGGGACAAGAGGGAGTGAGGAAAAGTTATCAGGAGGGATACCTGGGTTCCTGGGGGAATTGACAGTCACAAACCAAATGGGAACTGGCATATAATGCTCACTAATTCTAGTGATCACTTTGTACCATGCCAAGCAACCCTTATGATGATTGGTTATAATTCAACCTTGTAGACCAGTTATCCTAGTGGTAAAGTGGACAAAGCAGTCTTAGGCTAAACTCTGAAAGGCATGTGAAGCCAGCTGTATTACCATACACAACCCCCTTGAATACCAAATGAAAGGACACCACACAGATATATATTGAAAATATATATTGATTTATTAACTATAAAATCCCCTGGACTCTTTATGAGCACAGAAGCACAAGCGTTAAATCACAAGACAGTTTAAAATACACAAAAGTTGCACAATATGGATGAGCCCTAGGGGCCACCTAAACCATATACTAAGAAAGGGGTATAAGAGATACCAATCAGAACGGAAACAGGCCTAGGGCCTTGGGAATCGCTGGAGCTATTCGAGACTAGCTGTGACTAAGTTGGGAAAGGCCCGCGGGACTCGGGTGCAGTGTCTAAAGTGCACGCACTTTCCAATGTAAAGTCTATGGTGCGTAAAAAGTACAAAGTTAGTTAGTTTGGAACCTTCCGAGTGACCTAGAATGCTGAAACTTAAGACACAGGCCCTTGAGATGTGTACCAGTGTAGGAACACCGGCGGAGCTGAGTTACCTCACCCACAGGAAGCGGGTGCACAGGGTCGAAGTAGTGTCGGGTTTCGTCACGCTGGTCGATGGTGCTTGGAGCTGAAGATGCTGCAGGCGGCTCGATGTGAAGAGTTCCGGTGGATCCAAGGGTGGATCTGAAGATGTGAAGACCTGAAAGCAGAGGGGACAATGTTCAAAGTCACTAGCCAGTGACTACCGTGGAACCAGATTGGAACCAGGCGATGTCGGGTGCAAACAGGCGTTGAGGTGTAGCTTCTTTCTGCAGCCACGTGGACACCGGGGGTCGAGGACGTCCAGGAGTCGGTCACGAGCTGTCCCATGCAGGCTTCTCGCTGTTGGCGGTGTCGGCAACTTGGAAACAACCATCCAATCGACACTGAAACAATGGCATCCTGGCATTGATTGGTGCGCTAAATTGAGGAGCCTATCTATATTGAAAGGGGCAGCCCAGGCTAAATTTTCCAAAATTAGGGGCAAAGGATGAAACTATTATGGCTTATCCTCAACATTGGACTCCTTGGCGAGTCATGCAAGTTGATTCTCGGAGAAGGACTGGTGAGGGGAGGTTGAGTGGTTGGACATAATGACTTGAAGCAGATTATTATTGTCTTTGCTTTTCTGTCACTTTCTTCATTGTCATTTTTTATTTGAAAATCAAATTCAGTTCATCAAAAAAGAAATACTTTATTTTAATGTGATTACAGACTTGGTGGTCTCCTGAACCCAGCCGGCCACCATCACTGGGATGGCATCCAATTCAAGTTCAAGTTCAATCTTTATTTCGTTGCATTTGCAACATAAAAGATAACATAAAATATACAGTTCATAGTAAAATATACAACAGTATAAAAACCTTCAATTCATACATTATAGTGGGCACCCTAATATATAAACTACATTGCATCTACATTTCATCATATTTGGGCACATTAAATTACATTTCATCATGTTTGGACACATGATTTTACAATTTCGGGTTTGGCACAGAGTCAATTAAATATTAAAATATTTAAAAACAGTAGAAAAGTTAAAAGGACATTAAATTAATTTGTAACAGCCAAGAATTAAAAGGTACAATGCCTAGGCGTTATTCATGGTTAAGGAAAGTCCAGATGAACAGTTTTTCATAGTTAAAATGAAAGAGATAATTTCCTTCTGATAAAATAAGCGGACAATAGAAATTTACTAATTCCGGACACAATTACTTGGCTGGTGTCCGTACTTAAGATCCTGCCAGCTTCCCTGTGGGAAGTAGAGCCAATGTTACGGCACATGGGGACTATCCATCTTTTCCTTGCCTTGGCGTAACTAGGGCAAAAAAACAATATATGAAAGATATCCTCCCTTTGATAATTGGTGCACAAGTTACAATGGTCTTTATCTGTCTTTCCCCATCTTTTCTCAGTTACCTTTATCCTCAGCGTTCCGTACCTAAATTTTAGATATAAAGATTTGGCCAATGGAGGCTGGATTTCATCAAGAAATTGTTCGAAAGATGCCTCATTTTTTACCAAAAGAAATTTTTCTGTGAGAGGACCGTGTGTTCTTATATACACAGAATCGTGGCTCACATATGACCAAAAAGTTAATTTTACAATTTTCTTGGAAGCTGAGTTTAGGGAACCAGGCTCGTTCCAAAAGTGTGTTAGTCCGAGCTTGATTAGCCAGTTTTTAACATGCTTAAACCAAATAATCTTACTGTCTCTATCAAGCTCAAGTACTTCCTTCAACCCATTTTTATAGTCAGATAATTCCAAGGTTGTCCATAATCTGACCCACAACAGCAATGGTCTCAATATAGCATGCTGATCTGTGTGTTTAATATTTAGGTCAAGGAATAGGGGTATCAATGGGGTATTGGTTGGAACTTTTAGTAGTCCCCTAATGAATTTATTCTCCAGTACTTCAAAAGTTTTTTTACATACTGGCCCCCAGATTTCCGCCCCTTACAAAGAGGCAGATTGTACCTTATATCTAAAAAGCTCTATTGCTGGAGTGTCTGCCTTATTCACACTTTTATTATACCTCTGTGTTATTGGAAAACAGTTTTGTTTGAACACCAATTTTGACTTTTCCAATTGTGGGCCCCATCCCATTACAGAGTCTATCAAGACCCCCAGGTAGGTAAAACTGTGCTCGTAGTCTAATTTTTGCCCATTTAACATTAAATTCCTTTTAAAAGTTTTGTGCGGGTTTAGTGCCATGTATTTTGTTTTTTTATATTAATTTCTAATCCTTTATGGATACAGTACTGTTGGAACCTGTCTAGTAGGATCTGTAGACCGTGTGGCGTTTGCGAAATTAAAATTGTGTCGTCCGCGAAAAGGAGGGACGCAACACGTTCCCCTCCCAGTCGGGGCGAGTCGTTGTCACAATTTTCCATGTAGTTTGCAATATCATTTACGTAAAGGGAGAAAAGCGTGGGGGCCAGAACGCAACCCTGGCGCACTCCCCTTTTTATGGGGATCGGGTCTGTGAGTTCCCCATTGGGCCCCACCTGACCTTAGCGTAGTTCTCCTGATGCAAACCCATCACTAGTTTTAGTAATTCGCCTGGCAGTCCTTGCCTATTCAGAGTTTCCCAAAGTAGGTCGCGTGGAATTAGGTCAAATGCTGCTCGAAGGTCTACAAAGGTCACATACAAGTGACCTTTGCGGATGATGACATATTTCCAGTACAAGCAGCATAGCCTAAATACTTGGTCAATAGTACTTGTTTTATTCCTAAATCCCGCCTGATATTTAGATAAAATTGACTCCTCCTCCAACCACGAATTTATTCGGTTTAGAATATGCCTGGCATATATCTTCTGCGTAATATCTAAAAGGCTAATGGGGCGGTAATTGGCTGGGTCGCCACTGTCCCCTTTTTTAAAAATGGTGATAATTTCTGCGCCATTCCATGTGTCCGGAATGTGATCGCTAGCCGCAACTATATTAAATAGATTGTTTAAGTAGGGTGCCCAAACATCAATATTATACAGATACAGGTCACCAGGAATTCTATCAAGCCCTGGCGCCTTCCCTTTCTTTACTGTAGTAATTGCTGTCTCTGTTTCTTGTATAGTGAAGACTACCGGGTGGGTGTTAGCTGGTATTATGACCGAGGATACGTCTGTTGCAGCGTCAGTTGGGGTTTTTGCTGCATACAATGACGTGAAGTGCTTAACCCAAGTATCCTCATCTAAGTAAACCTCCCTGGAGCCTTTCTCCCGTTTATTTTCCTTGGCTGCCAGTTCCCAGAATTGTCTCCGGTCCTTGTTTTTAGCGGCTGTTAACATACTGAGCCATATTTCCTCATCCCATGAGGATTTCGCTCTTAATATTGTTTTGTTATAAGCCTTCCTTTTATCTCTGATGTCTAACGGACCTTCCCCTTTGACAGCATTAATCAGTGCAGTTTTGGCAAGACGGCATTCCTTGTTATACCAAGGTTTGCCTGTGGGTTTTGCATTAGTCCTGCCAAGACCTTTTTTAGGTTTTTTTGTAAGAATTTCTAATAATTTGCTGAAAAGGGACTTATGTAAATCAATGAATTCTTTAGGGTCGCAGCTATGTGGACAATATGAGTCCAGGGTATCTGCAAAAATGCAGTAAATATTGGCCAATAAGTCCTCTTTTTCTAATACGAAGGCCCATTTGACCGCCCTACGGTTGTTGCTAAGGACAATATTGTCAATTGTGGATGAGGATGCTAGGCTATGGCCTCCCTCCGAGATGTCAAGCCCCGTTAACATGCTTGGTAGAAAGCTCATTTCCAGAGGGCGATGGTCACTTTCATATCTCTCTTTGACCTTTAGGTCTACTGTAAAGGGCCAAAGGTTAAAGGAGACGATAACATAGTCTAGATTACTTCCATAATCACGTCTCTTGAAAGTGGGGGCTTTCGGGCTGTCAGATGGCATATGGCCGTTACATGCTCTCAGGCCATGTGAAGTCAAGAACCTCGTAATCTGTAAAGCCAATGCAGTACCGGCCACCATACTATTCTCGTTCAGGGCAGGTATTCCATTGGCAGTGTCCTCCTCTTCAAACAATTGAGCTATCCCTGTGATTGGTTCAAAGTTACAATTCAGATCTCCACATAGAATAACACTTGCCTCTGTTTTTAATGAATCCATAAGTGACTCTAACTTCCTTATACATAGGGATTCCTTGTGGGAAGACTGGGGACTGTTATATACATTAAGAAGGTAAAACACCCTGTTATCCACTGTCGTTACTTCCAGACAAAGAATGTCTAGAGAGTCAGTGTTAATCATTTTAATACCTAATTTAATGGAAACATTGACCCATACTAGTAGGCCTCCGGATGCGCGACCTCTTAGGGAAGGCACAGCCTCTATTTGGTAGGTTTTGTAACCAACCCTGTGCATTAGTACGTAGCCCATGTTTCCTGTAATACACAGATGTCAAAAGTGTTCATGTATGCATTCCAGTCGGGGTCACTTAATTTCGCACGCACCCCTGCAATATTCCATGATACAAGTGTAAACAAGGGAGATCCCTCATTCGAATCGTGGGGCACAACAGGTAAAACAACTGGCAAGCTCCTATTGACTTCATCGGCACCTATGAAAACGGGACGTAAGTCCACCTTAGGACAGCTATTGCCTTTTCTTTCATGATGATATCCCAAGGTACATGACACATTTTCATTCCCCCCAGCATCTCTACTTTTTTGACTTGAGGCGAGTGATAACAAAAGAGAACCCTCATTTGTCCCAGGAGACGCTACAGGTAAAGCAACAGGCAAGCTACTATATGTTTCATCACGTGTTACAACAGTGCATGAACCTGGCTTCAGACTACTAGATCCTTTTTCCTCAGTACACCCCAAAATATGTGAGACATTTTCTATCCCCTGTTATCTTCCATACTCTTTAAACATCAATCGCACTCCTCCAAGCCACTGAATGCCTCAAACCTATTTGATAGTTCTAAGGGAGTGAATGGGATGAGATGGGGCATTTTTCCATTTCCTCCTAAGTTGTGGCTAGTTGGTATGGTGTTCCACCCATGCATCACAGGGGGTGGAACTAGTTGGTGCAAATAGGCGGGGTTCCTAGCTGTTTCCATATTTGAAAAGTGGGCATTGAAGGGGATATTGTTGGTTAAATGTTGGGGGGGAAATACAGTGGATCTTGGGTAGAAATAGGTCAATGGGCGTGGCACTATACAGTTGTTTTCATTGCCATAGGGCCAGCTCAAAATGTATTGGACCGCCTTTCTGTCCCTGAAGTTTACAACTACAATGTCACCCCCTATATCTTTTGTTCTTCCACCCAGCCAAGACAGACGGCGAACGTGGACTATTTCGCCATTTACATGATTAGCTTTGGGTCTGTACAATGACAACCAGTGCATTATCTTGTTTTTTAGTTGAAAGTAACCTTCCCGCTTACCACTTGTCAGCTCAGGGACCCCAGTGAGTACCACCACATACGGTAAAGCTTCCGGCGGAAGTTCCGTAGGTGGTCTCCTTCCCTGTCCCCCTCTTACATGGCTAGTCTCATTCTCTTCGGCTCTTAAGAGTCTATTCGGGGGGATGCTCGGTTCCCTGGCCTGGGTATTAGCTAGCGTATCAGTACAATTAGATGTTATAGTTGGTCTACTCATAGGTGTTTTTAGCTGTTTTGATTTAGAATTATTGGAAGGTTTACTAACAGATGAAACACCTGTAGTTGGGTGGTTAGGGGCAGCTGGAATGGCTACTACTTGGTTATTATCAATAGTGGAGTTGGTAGATTTTACAGCTGCTCCTTCAATTAGGGGGGTGTACATTGAGGTTAAAGCTTTTTGGGGCTGTGACGCATTCTGAGACCTTAATGGCCTATCCGATTGCCCAAGAGCTGCCAGGTCCAGCTCAATTTTCCCCAACCTTAACTCCACTCCCTTAAGTCTTTCAGGTAAGGCTAACATATAAGTTCGCACAATCATTTCTATATTGTCCAAAAGAGTTTTCGGAGAAGCTGGCTGCGAACCTTCTTCCATTGGAATGTTGATAATGTCTGGCACTGTAACTAATGGGGAGGATGGTATCACGAGTGTTGGAGGGGTTGAGGCAGTTGCTGATGCTTGTTTACTAACAGGCTTTCCCAGAGTCATGGTAGTGACAGAGTTGGGCTTCTTCCCAAATTCAGTGTGGCTTAACTTAGGCTTGTTTGTGTCCATTTTCTTCCATCTCCTTTTGGAAGGTGGGGGCCCATGTACATTGTGTGGCAATGGCCTCTGGTTTTTTCCTCTTACTACCTTGCCCGGCCTGATTGTGGGGGAAATCATGATTTTAACGGAGTTAGGTATACTGGGAAGATCGTGTGCCTCAATTTGTGACTCTGGCTGGGTTTGCGTGGGTGAAATAGCGGGAGCTAGGCATTCCTTGAGTAGTAGGGGCACACTGGCTATTGGAGATATATTGTCTGTCAGAATGCTATTCATTTCGTTGTCCAGGGTAACAGAGATAATGGGCTCAGACAATGTCCTGTTTTTAATACGTTCAATTGAGCGGTGCCGATCCGCCCGCCGCTCAGCAAGTAGTAGTTCTTTATTTAAATGTGATTACAGACTTGGTGGTCTCCTGAACCCAGCCGGCCACCATCACTGGGATGGCATCCAATTGGAATCTTATCATGAATATTGATGATGTAGGTCACATGCCAACCCACTCCCAATGGTGATTTTGCAAACCGACCTATTAGCACATTGGAACTTTCACAAAATTTGGTTTAAATGCAAAAAGTTGATGTGTTGAAATCTTAATACATCTTAGTACATCTGGTCCATGTTTCTCATGATTGAAAGAAAAGTTGTTATTGGTTTTGAAAGGTAAAGCATGGTAAAGAACTAAAAGAAAAAAATCATTGGCAAAAGAAAGCATTTGCCCATCTGCCACATATCTTAGGTACTTTTGAGTTTAGTCAGTAGTGCTAATATGATCAGACAAAATGCCATCACTCACAGCGAAAGGGATCTAGTAGCTGAAGTGGACTCACCCATTGTGCCAAACTGAATGCTTGGGTAGGTGGAAGCAAAATGTCAATGCCAGCTGACCATTTTAATGGAGGAAGAGGGCTAACGTAAACCCCCTTTTTGTATGTATGTGTGTGTGCATTTGTTTTCTACATATCTGATTAAATGAAGCTGGAAAGAGAGCTAAAGCTGTCTCCAAGCTAGACCCAAAAATGTGAGCACCCTAAATAGCATGTGAAAATTCACAGTAGCATCACAGTGATGGATACCACTAGAAGTGATGTCACAGGAAGCAATATCCCAGCCACTGTTATTTGGTGCTTGGTTAGTACACAATTGGCCAGTAGTGTAGCATTGCTGCAGCATCTTAGCCAAACATAAGGCCAGATATACAAAAGCACTTTAATGGTCGCAAACTCTCCAATTTGGTGTTTGTGATTTTTAAAATGCTTTTTCTGACACACTAATGCCACTTTAGGAGTCAGAAACGTTTTTCTAAATCTCAGAATGAGATTCAGAATGGATTTCTATTAGGTATGGAAGCAGCGCATTTTAGGCATCCGTTCCAAATATTGAATTGGTATCTCAAGATTCAATGTTTTACAACTGAAATCCAGTTGCAAAACGCTTAGGGGTGATTAAGACTTTAATGGTGCTACGCCGGCTCTGCGCCAGCTCAGTACCACCAAAGCTGTGCAGGGACCACCCACCAGATTACGAGTTGAAATCATGTCTGGCAGACTTTTCCTGTATTTTCTGTTGCCGTTTCCACGTCAGTGTCCTGAAAATGGGCACCGCCATGGCAATGCAAAAGAAGTTCATGAGCTAGGTTTGTGTTTAATTAACGTGATACCCTATTGTCATTGTCTTTTTCTCTCTTTCTCTTTCAAGTTATAGGTACTATTGACCCATAACCTTTGAGAAGAAGGGTAAGTGCAAAAGCTTACCTGCACACGTCACAAAAGTAGCAATGTGCCTGACACTGGCCCTGAAAAAAGCCATCTGACCCGACCGGGCACCTACAGGGCTGAAACATGTCGACCACTCACGTTTTTAAAGTAGGTGCTATAGAACAGTAGCCCTTCTAGACACGCACCGTCTTTTGATTTTTAACTTTGCCCCATCTCCAACTGAATAAAACCCCATTTTGAGAGATGGAGGTAATTTTAAATTCACTTCACTCACACTTTCAGCATTTCTGATCACTACTGTAATCACCAGTGGGTCGGCCTCCAGGAGGAGGAAAGCATATTGAAAGACCTTATGATGATGCTTTTCACATAGTTACACAAGTGGAAAATCAAGATATACCGCTACAGTACCCTTTACATGAATAAGGGGTTTTTAAGATGACTAAAACCCAATCCTCTGTTAATAACACAGGATAAGTGATCCATTTCCCCTTGATTGTATGAACATCTGGAAGCCGAATGGATTTCTTCTTTTCTCCCCTGCTTGATTAAGAGCTACCTCATTATTATTTATACGCTAGATCGGATTCTGAGCCACTACAATTCAGATTTTTAAGAACCTAACTTTTTGTACATGGGTCAGGTCCTAAAAATCTTTACTATTTACAAAAAAACTTATTAGGGCTAGTATTTGGCAACCAGATATTCGTACATCTGGCTATTAGGGTGACCAACCGTTTGTAATTTTCACGGACAGTCCATATTATTAGCCATTAAGTCAGTTGTCCCTGATTAATGTCTTCACAGACATCATTTGTCCGTAATTTCAGCCTCTCAGCTAAAGTATAAAAGTTTATTTATACAATTTAGATTCCCCAGCTGACGTGCAAGGGAGTCTCCTGTGCTGCTTTCTGGAGGGAGGGCCGCGGCTGAAAAGAAATAAGCTCAGGGTGTCTGTTTCTCCAAAGAAATGCAAATGTGTGAAAGGCTGCTTGGGAGGCGTTCATTGCTGCAATCCTTGGAGCTTTCTGATGACCTGATATTTTGTTTTTGGTAGGTACAGTTAGTAGACAGAGTTCATGTACTCGAAAATGTATTGAAAGACCAAGAGACTAGGCCAGAGCAAGCTGTGAAAGAGGAGTTCAAGCGACAGAGAGAAGCATAAAGCAAACTTGAGAAATAAAAAGGTACAGGGATCGAACTGCTAAATACCAGCTGATGTGCAATGTATTTAACTGCTGTATTGCAAGCCGTGGGATAGCCACATAGGAGTTTGGCAAAGAGAAAATGGTCCTCTAAGTATACCTTTTCTACTTTATGAAATAGTATGCAAAAGTGTGCAGTAGCACCGTAAACTGTAAGAGGACTCAGTGAGTCCAATTCCCGTTAGTGACTTCCATATATACTATAGTACACAGGTCTGATTCCTGTCAGGACTCGCTCAGCTATTCATCCTCCCAAGTCTGATAAACTGTTACAACTCAGTTTAGCAAAAAAGAAACCCTGCAAATAGGAAGTTATTCTTGTTCTCTCTTCCTCTGGGACAAAAAACGTATTTTGGTTGTCTATTTACTTACATATACATCTGATATGTGTGTAAAACGTACCTTTTGCTCTGAATTTATGTCATGAATTTTGACCTTCTTTCCTGAATTTTTGTCATGAATTTTGAATCTTTGTTCTGAATTTTTTCACTTGCCTCTGAATTTTTTCACTTGCTGTTCTGAATTTGAGCCCATGCCAGTTGGTCACCCTACTGGCCATAGATTTTTCGAGGGAAGCGAGCGGCACCCTGTTCCGATATGCAGGTCACAATGCAAGACGTACACAAGGGCCAGGACAGTGAGCATTGAAAGAATCAGACAGAAACAGCTCACAAAGAAGTCCCAATTAGCAGTCAGATACCTCAGGCATATGGATGGATACTTCACTTAATTGCTACAATTAGAGTAGGTTTATCAGACATCTGCTAAAGGGACACAACGGGCTTGCAGCTTGAATATCCCTGACAGTGGAACTATTAGCTCAAACAGATTAATTTACGCCGCCGTTTGTCAGGATTGAGCGCGCCAACGAGCGGTGGCTAGAGCTAACATTTTGCTTCGTCGAGCATTTAGTATTGATGGAGTGCAGCGGCGGGAGGGACGGAGGCACTTTAAGTCTAAATTATTCCAGCTGCGTAGGCAGGAGTATCGGAATCTTGGCTTTAACTTGATAAGGCACTTTATTTGATTAAAAGGGCTCTTTTAATCAACGATATGGCCATCTACCGGCTCTCTGTAAAATGGAAAGTGGCTGGGTCAGGAGTGGAAAATGCAGGACTCTTCTTTTTTTTTCTTTTAATGCCTCCTGGGACCTCGGATATCATTTATTACCATAAAAGGAAAACTGGATTATACTTGTAAAATATTATATAATTGATTTATACAGCTCGATCCATCAGATCGTCTTGTTTGTCCTCTGAATCTGCGTCATTGCTCGGCCTGCGTTGACGGTCCAGAAATATCACCTAGAAACTTTCCATCCGATGGAAGGAGAGTGAGTGATGCTGTCCATGCTGAGTGAGGCTTGGGGGCTTCATGTAGACGTCATGGAATTCTAGCAGCCGGAAGTATTACTGCATTTTCTGCCGTGCACCTCGTATTGGTCTCTGTAATGGGCTTTGTTTGTCGAATAGGTCCCCATGGATTACAGCACAGTCCACGTGGGTCTTGAATCTGGACAAGAAACCAAGTTATACCTTGTAAACAAAACTAATATGACTCCAAAGTAACTTAAATTGTTTACCCTGGTGGATAAACTATTTTGCTCGAACACTTTGTAGTACTTGGGGGAGAAGAACCCCTGATTCACGATTTATAGAGCAGCCAGGATGTGCTTGCAAGTCCCCTAATTACGTGGTTCTTTTTTTGGGAAAACGAGCTATCTCTGCTATGAATCCAGTCCCATGGAATACCCTGCCTGCTTTACAGACAACTCAAAAAGAAGACTTCACTTTTCTTGAGCTTGAAGTGCTGTTTTGGGGAAATCCCTGAGTGGTGTCTGTTAGGGTTCCTTGGGGCACCTTCGAAATTGTGTTGTGCATTGAACCTTGTAGTGAACCAGTGTGCTCCCTCTAAGGAATCTAAGGGATGTGCCCTATTAATCATACTTCAACTGATATCAGCCACCGACCCTCCTCCCTATCCTCCGATAATGGAACCTTTCATTATCTCTAGTTAAGGACTCAGATGTCTGTTTGTTCTATGTACTGGTTCAAGTCCTATCTACATAACAGATTCATACAAATATACTAGAATGCATTCCCATCTCTTCCATTTTGTCCACTTGTGGGGATCACTCAAGGATCCGCCCTTTAATTAGCACCATTTAAAATATCTATGCATTTACTGATGGCTTTTAAGATTCTAAGGGGATCACTTACAGAATGTCGGAAACCCAAATATCATGTGGACAGAATATTGTGTCAAAAATGTCGAGGACCAAAAAATGGAGAATTTATGATCAAATAGGTAAGTATTGATTTACTATTCTCAACTCCACCTCTACATACCTTGAAGATATATATCTCTTCAAGGTATATATATATATATATATATATATATATATATATATATATATATATATATATATATATATATATATATATATATATATATATATATATATATATATATATATATATATATATAATCTTGGCAAAACAACTTCCCTCATAAGAGACAGACTCCAGCACACTCGGGATAGCTTAAAAGGGATTTATTATCGAGCCACGTTGATCCAGGTAACGCGTTTCAACTGCACAAGCAGTCTATGTCAAACCTGTTTCGCCACCATTATTTCAACTATTTATAGCAGTTTTAAATTTTAAAGTGACAGTGCATAGAAGTGAATAAAGTTTAAACAAGAATGAAAAAAGTGACAGTGCAACCCTTTACAAACAATGGTATTGACAGAGTAAAAAAAGTAAACCCTGTTATCTGTATAATATATAAAATATGTGAAAGAGCGCTGGCAAATTTGTACGAAATTACCAAAATAATTTTTGATTACCTTACAACAAGAAATTGAAAGTGTTGAAATCACCACTTCATTCATCACAGGCATATGCCCACCTGGCAGCATATTTGCTGCATCCGACCCAAACTTTGCGGGCATTCACAACGCTCAAACACCAAATTAATTATACTTAATACTCTAGTGCAATTTCTATTATAAAAAACAATCACAAGTGCTGCATTCCTGCCCAAATGACAATGGCTGAGCAAATTCATCGGACCATGTGGCCCACAAAACGTGGAGATGAGCATAGAAAATTTAAATAAAATATTCAATGTAGAGTTACAGAAATATCTATCAAAATCCTCTACACGCCTTATTATTTACATGTATGGCATTCGCAAGCAAGTGCCTTTCCTGAATATTGTTGTTGTCGCTGCCGAACCCCATATTTGAACTGCTCAAACTACTCTAAAAGCAAATGCTATTAAAAATGCTCCTGTACAATGTCTCTAAAGCAATTAAAGTGATCTGTGCATTGTGCCTTAATTTCGTCACAATTAGTTTCAGTTTCAAAGACCTTTATTTCGGTCAATAAGACCATAAAAGTAAACATACATTACCATCAAAGACATAACATTATGAAGTTAAAACACCATGCACAAAAATAAAAATTAAACTATAACATCTATGAGAACATGGGCAGATTTAACTGCACAGGCCAGCGTGGCGTTTAGTTCAATGAAAGTGCAAATGCAATAGTGGCACAAAAAAGAGAAAAAGAAAATGCACAAAAAAAAAATACAAGCAAGCAGATCAATTCATTAAGAAGATCAACCAGAGTATATCAAAATTGCTAAAACCAATACAATAGATAAAACTGGGGAGGATTGGATATAATGCATCTTGATTAAAAATCATCATTTCATATTAAAAGGTATAAAAACCATTAAAAGGAGTAAAACAAGTTATTTTCCTCTCTCCGTTAATACAACAATAAAATAATCTATCCAGTAGTAGCTTACGTTATTGTTGTTATATGACTTTTCATTTTTTCTTTTTCCAAAAGTGCCAGTCGACTGTGCCACATTGCATTTAAAAACTGAGACACAGAAAAGACAATGGGCTTAGAGTTATCGTGCTTCAAAACTCTAAATGCTACCTGGCATTGCACGAACCCCCCCAAGTTCCGACACAGCTGAATAAGCCAGCACCGCCTAGCCACTTTATACCCAGGGCAGAAGAACAGTACATGCAATTCTGATTCCTCCAGATGATTACATGCTGGACTCCCACGTTGGGATGATCCAGACCATTTGGAGGTAAAGGCCCGTTGGGGAGGGGTACTGAATCTGAACTGAAGGTATAGTTTTCTTGCTGAGAATGGTAGAATATCATCCAAAAAGGGTTCTAATTTATACTCATCTTTTACAGTGAGAAATTCTACTGTCAGAACACCTAAATTCGGATTTCCATAAATGGCTTCCAATTTGTGGATTCAATAAGTTCTCACCAGTTCAGCTTGTGAAACTGTGAAGCAAGTTTCTTCGGGATTACTACAGAGGGTTGGTTTACCTATCCTTGCACATTCTTCCATTATATGTGTAAACCAAGCAATTTTTTTTCTACCCCTGGGAGAACTAGTAGCTCTTTAGTTTCTACCCGATACTCTATCAGTTCCGGTTTCACCCACATCCTATGCTAAAAGGTTAAGGGTCGTAAGACAACCTCATCTTCAATCGGCCTTATACCTAGATCTATGCACCATGGGGTTAATGGGGTACTGAGCTGGAGGCTTAGAATTTTATCTTAGAAAACTGTTCTCAACTTTACTTAGAAGGGTGGAAGAACAGTGGCCCCAGAGTTGCGCCCCATACAACGTGGCGTACCTTGCTTGTGCCCAATAAAGTTCAATAACAGGGCCAATAGGTTTGAAGGTCGATTCCCTAGACAATTTAGCTATCCCCCCCGTAAGTCTGTGCTAATTTGAGCATGGCTTTGGTTATTTGAGGCCCTCAGTCCATATTTTCAGTAATGGTGACCCCCAAATAGTCAAATACAGAAACACTTTGAAGGGCTATACAATTTAGGTGGGGATTTGAGCGTACTTTCTTGGCTGTATTGAGTACCATGAACTTAGTTTTCTGTTGTGTTAATCTCCAAGCCCCTGTTATTACAAACGATGACAAAACTGTCCAGTATCCTCTGGATTCCCATCAGAGTCTGCTGGGCATATTTATGGGAGGTCCTGAAGGCAATGGGTTTTGGTCCTATTTTTATTCAGACCCTGCAGAACTATTATCAGGGTGCCTCTGCCCGAATATTTTTGAATGGGTTCCTCACTGCGAGTTTCAATATTCAGAGAGGAACGAGGCAGGGGTGTCCGATTTCACCTCTTTTGTTTAATTTATATATGGAACCATTGGCCCAAATGATTAGATTGGATGAGTCAATCTATCCATTCAGATCAGAACATTATGGCTCAAAAATAGCTCTGTATGCTGACGATCTGGTTCTGTATACAAGCGACCCGGATACAGCTATCATAAGGGTGGAAGAGCGTATGCGCGAGTTTGGAGTAATTTCTGGGTTTCTTGTTAATAGAACCAAGATGGAGGTGATGTGCTGGAATTTGGAGTGGACAGGAACAGAAAGTGAAGAGATGAGATACTTGGGGATTTAAGTAGTGAAGGAAATTGAAAAGATCCCTGAGCTAAATCTAAAGAGGGTGGTAAAGGAAATCGACAGCTTATTCAGTAGATGGAGAAATCTACCATTGACTATATACGGGAAAACCAACTTAGTAAAGATGGTCATCCTTCCTAAACTGTCATACCTCTTTTCTTCAATTCCTTTGACATTTCCGAGTAAAAGTCTGAGTAAAGTACAGAGTAAGATCAACAGTTTCATTTGGGGCAACAAAGAGGTTCGACTAGCGTGGAAAAAACTTAGACGCAGATTAAAAAAAGGAGGGTTAGCGCTCCCAGACGTAAGACTATATGCAGAAGCGTTCCAGTTTAAAAGCATACGGATGCTGTTAGTTAAGCCAGGGGAATCAGCTTGGGGGAAGCTGGTAGGCGAAATGGTGTGGGTAGAAGGGGGAGGCAATGGTGAAGCATTTATGTATAAATTTGGATCACCTAGGTTTTTCAAGAGGGGCCATCTGAAGGTTCTAAGGACAGCTCTGGAGATTTGGTGTAGGCTCAGGCATAGCTGGGGCATTGGATACTACTCTGATTACGCCCCTGTATGGGATGCCCCAGGGACCCCGGGTTGCTTGCAGGATGGCTTGGCACTGCCGATAAAGAGGGCTGGTGTCAAAATTTGGTCTGAACTGTTGGACAGTGGGGGGATATATCCCTGGGATTACCTGAGGGCCAAGATTGGCACTGGGTTCTCGAGATTTAAATACATACAGTTAACATCATGGTATGTGGCAGAAAAGCGGGAGATCAGCGGAAACAGGGAGATTGAAGACTTGCTGCAAGAGACACGTCAACTGAATAAGGAAAAAAAAAAAAAAAAAAAAAAAAAAACTGAATAAGGAAATATCTATGTGGTACAATAGTCTGCTGGAGGCCAAAGACCATAAGACACCTGCCTCCGTTGCAGTGTGGACGGGATCCCCACTCGGGTCACCAGCAGACCTTTTATATGAATCCTCACTGAAGACCCTGTAAAGATCTGTTAAACCTGCCTGCCTAAAAAAAAAAAAATTCTTTGTTATTAATAGACTCTATTACACCCCGGCAAAAATTGCAAAGTTTGCTCCTTATCCCGTTCCTAAATGCCCCAGATGCGCAGTACCCTTAGCCAATAATCTACATATTTTCTATGAGTGCCCAGCACTCACAAGATTCTGGGCTGAGGTAGGTGACAACCTACTGGGCATATTCAACACCAAAATAGAGATAAATATGCAACTGGTATTCTTTGGAGATGATGGTCGCCTCAGCCAGAACCTCTCGCGGAAAGATAGGGGTCTATTACTGAACTTGATACTGCTGGCAAGAAGGGAAGTGTGTAAGAGGTGGAAGGATGCCCTACCCCCGCAAAGGGAGGATTGGCTTAAAGCTGCATTCTCTATGGCACGACTGGAGTATGATGGAGTGGAAGATAAGTTCTCGAATATCTGGCACCCCTTGGTGAGCTGGGGCAAGGATTTAAGATTACTGTAACACCATTTGTCTTATGATTACACCAGGGTCCCGTACAAAACAATGGGACTGGTGGGACGACCCAAGCGAGTGCGGTAAGCCGTAGGGGCGACTAGTAACGAAGGCGGCTTCATAAGACCCGCAGAGGCTTGTAAGGTGAGATGTGGACCAAAAAAAAAAAAAAAAAAAAACACCATACACAAAAATAAAAATTAAACTATAACATCTATGAGAACATGGGCAGATTAACTGCACAGGCCAGCGTGGCGTTTAGTTCAATGAAAGTGCAAATGCAATAGTGGCACAAAAAAGAGAAAAAGAAAATGCACAAAAAAAATACAAGCAAGCAGATCAATTCATTAAGAAGATCAACCAGAGTATATCAAAATTGCTAAAACCAATACAATAGATACAACTGGGGAGGATTGGATATAATGCATCTTGATTAAAAATCATCATTTCATATTAAAAGGTATAAAAACCATTAAAAGGAGTAAAACAAGTTATTTTCCTCTCTCCGTTAATACAACAATAAAATAATCTATCCACTAGTAGCTTACGTTATTGTTGTTATATGACTTTTCATTTTTTCTTTTTCCAAAAGTGCCAGTCGCCTGTGCCACATTGCATTTAAAAACTGAGACACAGAAAAGACAATGGGCTTAGAGTTATCGTCCTTCAAAACTCTAAATGCTACCTGGCATTGCACGAACCCCAAGTTCCGACACAGCTGAATAAGCCAGCACTGCCTAGCCACTTTATACCCAGGGCAGAAAAACAGTACATGCAATTCTGACTCCTCCAGATGATTACATGCTGGACACCCACGTTGGGACGATCCAGACCATTTGGAGGTGAAGGCCCGTTGGGGATGGGTACTGAATCTGAACTGAAGGTATAGTTTTCTTGCTGAGAATGGTAGAATATCATCCAAAAAGGTTTCTAATTTATACTCATCTTTTACAGTGAGAAATTCTACTGTCAGAACACCTAAATTCGGATTTCCATAAATGGCTTCCAATTTGTGGATTCAATGAGTTCTCACCAGTTCAGCTTGTGAAACTGTGAAGCAAGTTTCTACGGGATTACTCCAGAGGGTTGGTTTACCTATCCTTGCACATTCTTCCATTATATGTGTAAACCAAGTAATTTTTTTTCTACCCCTGGGAGAACTAGTAGCTCTTTAGTTTCTACCTGATACTCTATCAGTTCCGGTTTCACCCACATCCTACGCTAAAAGGTTAAGGGTCGTAAGACAACCTCATCTTCAATCGGCCTTATACCTAGATCTATGCACAATGGGGTTAATGGGGTACTGAGCTGGAGGCTTAGAATTTGTCTTAGAAAACTGTTCTCAACTTTACTTAGAAGGGTGGAAGAACAGTGGCCCCAGAGTTGCGCCCCATACAACGTGGCGTACCTTGCTTGTGCCCTATAAAGTTCAATAACAGGGCCAATAGGTTTGAAGGTCGATTCCCTAGACAATTTAGCTATCCCCCGTAAGTCTGTGCTAATTTGAGCATGGCTTTGGCTATTTGAGGCCCTCAGTCCATATTTTCAGTAATGGAGACCCCCAAATAGTCAAATACAGAAACATTTTGAAGGGCTATACAATTTAGGTGGGGATTTGAGCGTACTTTCTTGGCTGTATTGACTACCATGAACTTAGTTTTCTGTTGTGTTAATCTCCAAGCCCCTGTTATTACAAACGATGACAAAACTGTCCAGTATCCTCTGGATTCCCATCAGCGACTTGGACTTCAAAAGGGTGTCATCTGCAAACATCAATGCTGAAACCTTTGAGTTTGCAAGCTTGGGGGCATCATTTTCCTTGACCTCTGTGGGTTGGCAATAAGTGCGTTGACATAGAGGCAAAACAGGGTTGGTGCAAGCACACAACCCTGCCATACGGGAGTCTGGTGGTTAGTTTGCCCCCTTTCCACATCTTTCTCAAGCATAATTGGCGTCATGCAGCTTAATAAGCATGCTTAACAGGTAAGAGGGAATCCTCAGTTCACTTTGTAACCCCCATAGTTTGGCTCTGGGCACCAAATCAAAAGCCGTTTTCAGGTCCACAAAAATCAAATAGAGGCTGCCTTCCTCCATTGACACCGTTTTCCAAAATATAAGTTAGAGTCTATATATTTGGTCCACAGTGGAAGTGTTCTTCCTGAATCTGGCTTGGTAGGGGCTTATAACTTCATTCTCTTGCATCCACCCCTGAATTCGGTCTCAGAGTACTCGTGCAAACAGTTTTTGAGTTACATCAATCAAACTGATCGATTTATAGTTTGCAGGAAGTAGAGGAGAGCCCTTTTTAAAGACTGGCACAATTTCTGCCCCAGCCCAGGTGTCAGGAATCATCATTATGGCACCGAATATTACGCACAAATAGGGACCTTAGATAGTTGGTTCTTCTTGGAACAGATCCCCTGGTAGCCTGTCCAGCCCAGGTGCTTTGCCTGCTGGAAGCTTCTCAATTGCCTTGGTGACCTCAAGGAGGGTTATCCCAACAGACACCTCGTCGGCATGCCTAGGTAAGGGAGTAGTTGAACTCACTGCCAGGCCGGTATCAGCACCCGAGTCCCCTTGAGTGGCGATGTAGCTATTACAATGCGATCTGGTATTGGTTTCCACTGAATATAGCACCCGAAAGTGGTCAGCCCACTTTTCTGCGGGAATATTCGGTTCATTGGCATTCCCTACTACCTGTTCTAACTATGGCCCAATATACCTTCATGTCTCGGTCAGTAGGGCAGTTTTAATGTCCTCCCATTTTTTCGCTTTCCAGGACTGCTTTGCTTGGCTGACAGTCTCTTTATATATAACCCTCCTCGTTTTAGTTAAAAGCTTGTTTTTTGCTTTGATGGCCGCTATCAATGCCCGTTTTGCCTTGCAGCAACTATCATTGAACCACGTATGGGGTACATTTTATTTTTTTGGGGCGTACTATTGGGTAAAATATGTTGGCTAGTTGAGTTGCCAAACTCTTATGGAGTTCGCCAACCTGATTAATGTAAGCTGGGTTGCCCCAATCGGCAGAAATACTGCTAAGTTCTTGCAAAGCTGGTATTACTGCTTCATAAAGAGTACCCAGCTTCTCAGGTGTTTGTTTAATTATCCCCCACTTGATTCTACATCTGTTGTTGGTAAGTAATAACCTATTCTCCTGGGGGGGATTACTAACAGGGAGAATACCTGAGTCCGACATCTTCAATGTCAATGCCAGGGCATTATGGTAACTATCATGTCGTGGTACGACAAGAAAGTCAAGGACCCTATGCCATGATCTGGACTCCACTAAAATATAGTCCAGAAAAGAGGTTTGGCCAATTCTATTAAATGTTGATTTACCTGGCCTATCAGAGGTTGCACAACCATTACATTCTCTCAGCGTCTGGTTTAGGAAAGTGGCATTTATTTGGAGTACCAGGGGGGACCAGGACTTAACTGGTGGATTTTGTGGGTCCGGAATAGCCCACTGAAGGTCCTCCTCATTGGTAATCAAATCATGAGTGCCAGAAAGAGGCTCAAATTGACAATTATAATTACCCCCCACTATTGACCTTGTGTTTGACGGTACAGTAGGAATAGAGGAATTTAGGTTGTCAAGGGTTTTTGATTCCTTGCTGAAGCTTACGGACCGGGAGTAGACGTTAATAATAGCAAACTTCAGCTTGGTGGGAAAAATAAGCTTTATACATTGAATATCATTGGAGGAGGTGATCAGAGGGCTGGCTGAGCAACCCACATGTGAGGTGACCCAGATAGATAGTCCCCCAGACGATCTGCCCCTCCTGGTAACAGCTGGAATATTGAATGTCACAAATCCCACCCTTGCGCACTCATCTCTTGCCCATGTTTTCTGGAACAAACAAATGTCAAACTGATCCAAGAAAAGTCCCCATTCAGGGCAAGAGAGTTTACCTTTAATGCCGGCCACGTTCCAAGAGAGGATCTTCAACTCACTACATATGCACGAGTTTTCTCCTGGGAAATCGGTACACGGTGTGACTATGCTTAAGGGGTTTACGCCCTGTACGATGTTACTGGAAGGGGCAAAGCTTTGATTGCATATGTTCCTTTTCTTTCCCGTCCCTTGGTAAATGAGATATTCAATGTTTTGCTGCCTATTAGCGTGTTCCACTTTTCGACCCACCTTTTAGTCAATGCTAAAAACTTCTATAATAGTATATGATCCTTTTTACCCTCCCTTTTGAAGTTATGTGCTGAACTGAATCTAGATTTACATATCGTGTTCTCTTTTTCAAACTGGCAATAGTTGCGAAAGTTCTTGGGTTTAGTATGTTACCTTTCTTTACCCTCCTTTAGTCAAGATGCGAAAGTCTGTTTTCTCGAAATAGCATGTTCCTTGTTCTTACCTTCCCTTTATTTTGTATCTGCTAAATGGTAGGCATAATTTATCTTTTACATAGCTATACACTGTTTCTGATCTTGGTTATCGATAGTTTAAGCGCTTTCAATCTGTGGCTCATGACTTTTGATGATGATTATATAAAGAGTTTGAACCTACCCTGAGACTGTGGTTATTATATAAATGTAAATGTTATGGTATTTTGAGTGTTTTTCTTTTACTTAACTCCCTGTATCATCATGGTCTTAGGTACTAGTGACAAGGATTGGTAAGTCAATGGTATAGGAATTAGTAGAATAAACTATACTGGTAGTAGATCGTGGGTTACCTGTCTGAGGAAATGTATTGATGTGTTTTTTTCGTATTATGGGCCCAGGTGAGTATTGGCAAATCCTAGCTGGGTGACCTGCGCACTCTATCAGTAATTACTTGGTAGCAGTAATATGGTTAGGGATTAGTTAAAGATAGGTAGTTAATTAGTTAGCTGGTTAAAGTTCATATTTCATTGATCAATCAAATGTGGTATTATTGAAATGTTTTTTTTGCTGCTATATTGAATTTATTTATTAACCAAAATCGTTCGTACCTGTTATATGTTTTGTCTAGAATGCCCGGGGGCAGAATAAAGGAGTGGTAAATAGAAGTCCCATCGCACCGAGGTCGCTTACCCGTAGGAAGTTAGTGCATGGTTGGGCAGAACCGGAAGCACTATTTAGGGGTTTTCTGTATGAATGTGTGAATAAATGATAGCAAAGAGTTCGCTGGCAAAACTTTTGTTGTGATATAACCTAGTAAGGGTCACACGGAAGAAGTAGCATGTTTGTCTGAGCTTGATTGATAGCAAAAGGGTTCTCTGGTGAAACTTTGGCCATAGTGTATATCCCGGAGTGGATAAAGTCTGATGGAGTAGCCGGTTCTCTAATGCTTGTGTGAAGGGTAGGCAGAAAAGTTCTACTCGTAGTTTATTAAAAGTAAATGGAAGGGATTTACTTGTAGTGAAATATTTCTTTTCTATCTAGTCACTCGGGTACAGTGGCGAATGTGTTTCCGTGGTTAAATAATAAAATCTGCACTTTAAAATTAAAAGAATAGAGTTTTCGCATTACCTTGTGGAGGAGGGAGTCAGTTGAGGAGCTGCGCTGACGTCACTCAGAGCCTCGCTGGTATTGGTCAAGACAGCGGGTGTGTAGCTGAGATAGCATTGTAAAGGAGGGGTGAGTGCAGGAACTCGTCTTACGAGAAAGGCTGCGCACCCATTGGTCACAAATATTTGAGAACGCAGTGCTGGTTGGTTGATGAAAAATAAAAGACGTGCTAGTATTGGAAGCATTTAGTAAACAGAAAGAAGGATTTTTAATTTTGTGAAATATATGTGGTATCCAAGTCATCCAGAAACTCGACCCGATCCAAGATACTTAGGGTTTGCTAAGGATCAGATGTTAAGAGGCACACCTTACAATATGTACGGAAGTAAGAGAAAATTGTCACTTGTAGACAAAGTTAAAAATTACTTTAAGAAAGACAAGCCTATTAAAACTAGAGAAGGAGTCATCATCCCACCTCCGAATACTCCTGCATCATTTATGATGTTTGACAGGGGATACCACTCGTGTGTGTGGGTAGAAAACTGGTTGGAATACACAAAAGATGACGGAATTCTGGCATTTCCCTTAGAAGACACATTTAACGGAAGGATTTGGTTTAATTTAAGGACCCAAATGAATGATTTACATCCCAGACCTAGATTAACGCAATATGAGACACTAGAAAAATGGGAGATTGAGGCTTTTGAGCTAGACAGACCTAGAATTGACAAAGGACTGAGTAAATTTTATCCAAAGGTTCCACGAGATTCCAAAGATAAACAAATGAAACAATGGAGACAGAATGTGTTAGTGGAAGTGCTTTACCCAGTACTAAATGTAGAGGAGCCTGTGGGAGGTAAAAGGACAGATAAAGCTAAACATTTGATGACTAGTGGTGATTCAGACAATGATTACATGGAGGATTTATTAATGAAAAATCCACCACCCTATAATGAAGAAACAAGAATAGTAAATCCGAATAACCCGTTTTTTAAACCATCTTATAATGAGGAACCAAGTACAGTAAATCCGACTGCCCCATTTTTAAAGCCACCTTTAATTCCGCAAGTGATACATGAGACCTCCATCGAAAGGGTGTTACAAGAAAGAGAAAAAGAAGCTTTAAATAAACAGAGAAGTGAATTAATTCAGAAAATTTCCTAATTAAACACCAGTCCTGAAGCTTTGACAATTCCAGTACCTATTGGCCCAGTTGTTCCTTTGTATGGAGATAAGCAAGCTAGCCCAAAAGCTCCAGGTATAACTGCATCAGTAGTACAGCCAAGAAAGGAACCACTGATAATAGATGATCAGGCAAGTGAATGTGAGTCAGTAATATCCTTAATGGATTTACTGATAAGGGAACCCGTAGGTGGTTCGATAAGGAAAACCACTCCTGTAACGTCGAGAGAAGTACAGATAGAGACATCTTCAGGAACAAGAAGTGCCACTGTTGTAACTCCTGAAGAGATAGACAGACGGACCCGAGAAATAGAAAGACCAAAGACACAGCCTAAGCCATTAGACATATATAAAGTGAGAATTGAAATAGAAGAAATTATGTCTGGGAATGTGGGATTGGAGAAATTAAATACCCTTAGTGAAGATGAATTACTGTTCATTTGTAAAAGCATCACTAGAAATACAAAGGTATTTCATGAGAAATTAATGGACACAGCAGCTAGCATGGGAATCGACATTGGTAAATCTAAAGTATTACAGAAACCCTACTGAGTAGAATTCTCTGACAAAGACTTAGAAAACATGAATGTGTCAGGGAAAAAGGTGCAAATAAGAGAACTGATGACATTAATGCAAAAATGGGGAGAACTAGAGAAAAGGAAAGCGAGATGGGCAAAGAAAAAGGAAGAGATTCGATCAAGACAAAGGAGTTCATAATATGTTTTAAAAAAAGCAGACAAAGTGGAAAAATTATGTCCCATGCATGAGGTACCAGGTGGAGGTTATGTGCATGTTCCATGGTCCAGACAGGATATTTTGTCATTTACGAATGATTTCCCAAAAACTTCGAGAAAAACCTGTAGAGTGGTACACACAGGTCGAGAGATTTGTAAAAGTGTCAAAGTGCCTTTTGACAGACTTAGATGGCTTATTTGACATTGTAGTCCCTGTAGATTTGTGGACAGAGTGTAAAATAGCTGTTGATTGGCCCAGTAATGAGTACCCACAAGACCCAAAGACAGGGGCACCTTCAGAGGATGTGATGAAGAAATACAATCAGGTAATACTTTACCTAAAAGGAAAGGTGCCTGGAAAGACGAGTGTAAGGCTGTGCAGAATGGTAATGTGCCAAATAATGATTTAAATCCACAGATGCAGAATGAGGTGCCACGGAAGACCCAGCAGCAGGTAATACAGAACCAAATACTCTAGCGCCTATGCAAAATTATAGGAGCAAAGCCCAACAGAGTGTAGATACCTCGAATTGGGAAGGAAGGGAAAAGAAAGATGCATCAACATCACAATTTCTTTTGAATGACACATTCTTTTGTGAAAAACCTTACTGACGGTGCCTGAGGGGGGAGGACGAGGAATGCGTGCTTGGCGCCTCCTTGCCGGTAGACCAGTCAGGCCCATACATTGAAGGAAAGGTTGAAGGAAATTATGTCACCTTTCTGTTGGACATTGGTGTTACCCGTTCTACTGTGAGAACAGCAGACGCTCCAAACCTACCCCTCTCGGGAGAAGCAACCCAAGTAGTGGGTGTTTCTAATAAACAGATTAGTACCCCAGTCACAGAACCAATGGAAGTAAAAATAGGGAATTTTAAAGAAATGCATAGATTTGTAGTCTGTGCCTCAAGTCCTGTAAATTTGTTAGGACGAGATTTGTTGTGCAAAATGTATTGGACCATCTGTTGAACTCCAAATGGGTTTGAAATTCAAACCCCAGATGAATACGGAGTTTACAAATTAATGTTAGCAAGACCAGAGACAGAAATTGCAAGAATGACAATAAAAGACTTACCAGAAGAACTGCAACAGAAGGTAAAACCAGAGGTATGGGACTTTACTGGAAAGGATATACAGCTAGATTCATGAATTGCAGAATTCGTCCGTTTGCGCCCGCAAAAATGGCATTGGGTCTTGTACTCGCAATTTGAGAAATCGCATAAAAATGCGATTTTCCAAATTGCGATCGCATTTAAGGAATCTCAATTTGAGATTCCTTAAATGCTATTCATGACTCAATAAAAAATTGCGAATTCGCTATTTTTTGCCGCTATTTACCGCAAAGTCAGACTTTGTGGTAAATAGCGAAAACTGAGAAAAATGCACTTTTGTGCATTTTTCTCAGTTGTATGTTACACACACACATGTCCTTTGGACATGTGTGTGTGCAACATGACTCTACATTTTCATTTCAGGGGTGCTACAGGGTGTCCTTTGGACACCCCTAGCACCCTTGAAATCGCATCCTTATTTGCGATTAGCAAATTGCTAATCGCAAATAAGGAATAACTCCCCATTCATTCCTATGGGCCTTTAGGCCCATAGGAATGTATGGGGAGTTTTTCCTTATTTGTGATTAGCAATTTGCTAATCGCAAATAAGGAATGTGTAGGAATCGCAATTTATTTTGCGATTCCTACATGAATCCCGTTTTGCGAGTCTGTAATAGCGATTCCTTATCATTCGCTATTACAGACTCGCAAAACATCCCGATGATGAATCGGGCTGATAGGATTAATGGCAAATGTTGACCCAATAAAATTGACCATAAAAGAAGACGCAGTCTACCCAAATACTCAACAGTACAAAATGAGTGCAGAAATAAAGGCAGGTGTAGCAGTAGAAATAAAACAGCTGGTGGAAGCAGGCATTTTGCAAGAAGTAATGAGCAGTCAATGTAACTCCCCCATAATAGGTATAAAGAAACCAAGCGGTAAGTACAGAGTAGTACAGGACCTTAGAAAGGTTAATAAGGTTGTTGACCCTTGCTGTCCAGTTGTGCCAAATCCTGCAGTGATTCTGTATCAGACACCATGGGAAGCTGGATGGTTTACTGTCATCCACCTATGTCACACATTTTTTCTCGATCCCATTGCACCCAGATAGCAAATTTATTTTCTCATTTGAATTTGACAGTCATGTCTATGTTTGGAATTATGTCCCTTAGGGGTACACAGAAAGCCCCTCGATTTTTTATCAGATTTTGAAAAAATGCCTTGAGTCATTAATACTTCCCAGACAGTCAGCCTTGGTCCAGTATATAGAGGACCTTTTGGTGGACTCCAAATCACGAAAGGACTGTGTTGTCGATACCATAGCTTTACTGAATCACCTAGGTGAAGGAGGACATAAAGTGTCACCAGAGAAATTGCAATTTTGTGCTACCTCAGTGAAATATATGGGGCATCAGATAGAGAGAGGTGTCAGGAAAGTTACCACAGAAAGAATTAAGATAATCAAAAATATGGATTTGCCAAAAACGCAAAAAGAGATCAGAATGTTTCTTGGAGTTGTAGGATATTGCAGGCAATGGATTGTGGGATTCGCAGTCCTTTCAAAGCCCTTGATACAAATGACAAAGAAAAGAGCCAAAGACCCAGTAGAGTGGGATGACGAAAGCATGACTGCCTTTGTAAATTTGCGAGACTGCCTGTGTACAGCTCCAGCATTGGGAATGCCTGACTATTCAAAGGATTTTGCACTTTTTTGTGACACACAAGATAATTGTGCACTTTCAGTTTTGACTCAGATTCATGGACTAGTGCGACGCACAGTGGCATATTTTTCGTCCACTTTAGACCCAGTGGCAGCTGCATTGCCCGGATGTCTGAAAGCAGTAGCTGCAACTTGCATGAGTCTTGAGCAGAGTGAATCCATCATTATGGGACATCCTGCAACTGTGTATGTTCCACATGCAGCTGTAATCTTGCTAACCAGGACTAAGACTCAGTATCTCACACCTAGTCGGCTGACTAAGTACGAGAGAATTCTTGTAGGTGCAGGAAATGTAACCATTGCTAGGTGCAACATTTTGAACCCAGCAACCGTACTGCCAAATTCATACAGTGCAGAACTTAAGGAGGAAGTTGAGAATGACTGCATCGATCTGACTGAATACAGCACAAAGCTGAGGCCATACATAAAAGAGGAGCCCTTAATTGAGTCAGACTATGAACTGTTTGTTGATGGCTCATGTATGAGACATGAGGAAGGAGGTTTGAATGCTGCCTACGGAGTATGTACCTTGGTAGGTTCAGTGGAAGCATCCTATTTGCCTGGAGTCAAGTCTGCACAAATAGCCGAGTTGGTTGCCCTGGCTAAGGCCTGTAAATTTGGGAAAAATTGGAAAGAAACCATATTCACTGCAGCCAATTTGGTTACGGGGTGGTGCATGACTATGGCCAATTGTGGATGCAAAGCTAGTTTCTGACTTCTTCAGCCTCCCCATTAGAAATGGTCAATATGTGAAAGATTTACTGGAAGCCATCCAGTTGCCAAAAGAAGTGACTGTGGTCAAGTGTGCTGCTCACAAATCTGGCAATGACAAAGTGACAGCTGGTAATCGATATGCTGACCAGTTAGCCCAACATTGTGCAAAATACAAAATGGCTGTAAACAAAAAGGTTGAGGTGGGCGGAAACAGCTGCCAACTTATGTTACTGGATGGTGTGGATACATGGGAAGAAGTGAGAGATTTGCAGAATGCAGCAGAACCTAAAGAAAAGGAACAATGGAATAAATTAGGGTGTCAGAGAAGGGCTGAAGAGGGTGTCATTGTTTACCTTGACGAAACCGTAGTGTTACCCAACTGTCTGCTTGCTCCTATGGTTAGGTTGATACATGGAGATTCACATTTGGGAAGAGATGCTATGATACGTCTGTTTAGACGAATGTGGTTTAATGGAAAATTCAGGAACATAGCAGAAGCACTCTGCCAGAGGTGTTTGATTTGCCAGCAAATGAACCCAGGGAAGAAAACAGTGGTATTACCAGGAAAGATTGGAAAGGCAGAAGGTCCTTTTATTCGATTGCAGATTGATTTCATTCAGTTGCCCCTTTGTAGAGGACTAAAATATGTACTTGTCATTGTCTGCCTGTTTTCAAAATGGGTGGAAGCGTACCCTGCTCTAAAAAACGATAGCATTACTGTGGTTAAGCTTCTACTTAGAGAGCTTATCCCACGGTTCAATTTTCCTGTAACAATTGAATCAGACAGAGGAAAACATTTTAATAGTGAAATAATGGGTCTAATTTGTGAAGCATTCAAAATGAAGCAAAAACTGCACTGTGCATATCGCCCACAAACGTCTGGAGTGGTAGAACAATTGAATGACACTATCAAGTCAAGATTGGGAAAAATGTATAAGTCAACTCGATTGGAGTGGCCAGACGCTCTGCCACTTGTTCTGATGGGACTTAGAAGTAATCCAGACCGGAACACAGGCTTAAGTCTTCATGAAATACTGATGGGAAGAGCAATGCGGCAAGCATGGGTACCAGGACACAGACTGCTAAACATATCTGATGATTTAGTACTGGAATACTGCAAAGAACTGGCTGACCAAGTGCGTTCTATCTGTTACCAGTTTGGGGAAGACTCTGTTGCCAGACCAGCAACTCCAGCTCATGACCTGAACCCAGGGGATTGGGTAGTGATAAAGAAACATACTCGAAAATCTTGCCTCACACTCAGGTGGGGTAGACCACGCCAAGTGATTCTGGTTACCACCACAGCTGTAAAGTGTGCAGGAGTTCCACACTGGATCCATGTCAGTCACACAAAGAAGGTGACAGGAGCTGATGAAACTGAGGCTGAAGGTTGCGCAGCTGAGGGGTCCCAAGATATCGATCCTGAAGTAGCTGAAGAAGAACAACCGAGCACCAGTCAAGATGATTGGATTCCAGTAATAGACATACCTGCGGAATATGTGCGGACAAGGAGTCAAACCTATCTAGACAGACAGAGTGATAACAAGGATGACACAGGTGTAGAAAAAGATACTCAGATCATTGAAATCCATGTCAAAAGTGATTCTGAGGAGGACCAGATAGGGAAAGATCAAGTAATCGACACTCTACCCAGAACTCCTGAATCTGAAAAGGGACAGATGGAAACTAGGGCGCAAACTCAAGCAGAAGAAAATCAAGGGTTCGAAGAGCTTGAGGAGGATAAAGTAGGAATAGACGATTGTGTTTGGGACGAAGAAAGTGAAGCAAACAAAAAACAAATCCAACAGATTCCTGAACAAGGCCAGCTTAGTAAGCAGGCAGAACAAACAGAAATAAGACCTGGAACTAATCAGATAGAGAGGGAAGAAGAAAAAATCACTGAGATCGATGTGCCATAACTGAGCGAAAATAAAAGGGCATTTGAAGAGGGCCAAGGTACAGTGCCAGTTAAAAGACTTAGAAAAGGAGACAAATGGCCTAGATATGTCAAAAGACTGAGATTGTGATTAAGGAGAATTAATGAAGAACCTGAACAAGTGGATGAGGTGACCAGTCCAACTGATCCACCTGTGATACAACCCAGAAGAAGAAGTCCATGACTAAAGAGACTGAATAATAAATATAAAGGCCCTGAGTGGACCTATATTGTTTTGGAAGATTTTGAGAATGTAGACGTAAGTGACGAAAATGATGAAGAATTGATTACTAATCAAACTGACGAAGAAGTGAGACCCACCTGAAAGCCACACAGGTTAAAGACTGTGTAAAAGTTACAAAAAGGGGTTGAATCTCCTTTAGACAAAAATGGCTGATCATATTGTTAATGGAAGACCAAAAAGAAATTGTTTGAAAACATTCTGCAAAGTATGTTTATGTAGTATAGCAATAGTACTTATACTTTGGATAAGACTAACAATAGCTATTCCTTACATCATGAGTAAAGACACAAACCTGTACCCTACTAATCAGTTGCCAAAGGACACATAAGAACTGCAAACGAGAGATACACCACAAAGAGTAGATACGCAAGAGAGAGCACTTAGCCTTAGACAAACTAAAATAGACTTAGAAGCACCAGATGAGGAAGGACTGCATTATAATAAAATCAAAAACAGAACTCATTTAAATGTGTTTGCAAACCTGTTAGTACACGATGTAGAAGCAATGGAAATAGAAGACTGCTATGTCTGTATGAAGCTGCCTACTTCGGTAGCTGAGGGTGTGACGTACCACCACTTGCCGCTAACATATGGAATTCCCTGTAGTATTCTAGCTAGCTTATTTTACAAGAATGAACCTTTACAGTATTATTATTCTAACTTAGATGTGATATTGTCCGAACTTCCTGTTCGTAGTAACCTAAACCCTGTCCATACTACTAGAGATGTAGCACGCTATATGAGTGAATACTTTCAAACAGTAGGGAAAATAGATATAGATGACGCACACAGGAATAACTTAACATGTCTATTACACAAAAAAGAAAAGATATTTCTGAATATGGTAGAGAAAAGAAGAGAGAGAGTTTCCAAAGAAAAGCAAATGACAGGAATCAGAAAACCTCTAAATGGGCTCAAAGTGTAGGGAGCACCTCAAATGGTGGAGCTAATGCTGCTATGTTGCTGGATTTCGAAAAGAAGGGGAACTTTGTCTTCACAGAGAAAAGACTAGTTATTATAACAATGTATTCATTGGTTCCAGTGAGTGTGAACACAATTACAAGATAATAGGGGGTTGGGGTCTCAAAGATGGGTCAGAACCTGTGTTTCCCGGAATTTATTATATTTGTGGGAACAAGGCTTATTTCAAATTACCAGATCATTGGTATGGAAGCTGTTATTTTGGTATTGTCTTCCCAAAGATATACCATGTTGGTAAAATCACCGGAAGCAATGAAGAAACGAATGGATTAGTACGTAGCAAAAGCGAAAGTGTTGGAGAAATAGTAGGTGATATATTTAGTGCATTGATACCTACCGTGGGAGTGGCTCTGAATACACACAGAATTTGCAAATTGTCAACAGTAGTGGATCAGTTATCAACTGACACTGCTGGAGGTTTCCTAATGGTCAATACCGAATTGGTTGCGATCAGATCTATGGTTTTACAAAATCGACTTGCTCTTTACACGTTATTGGCAAAAGAGGGCGGAGTCTGTAGAAGGTAGAAAGCGCAACATTGTTGCACTTACATTCCAGACAAAATTGTTGAAATCAAGAAGTATGGGAGAAATATCACTAATTTGGAAAGGGAGCTTAAACCACTGGAGGTTGATAGTGCATGGAAGAGACTGACTGATGGTCTCTCCTCTGTGGGTAGTTGGTTTTCTAATCTCGGTAAAAGTCTTGTGAGTAAAATACTGATGCCAATGGTGGGAATAAGTTTATTAGTTTTAGGGATAATAATTTGTTGCAAATGTCGAAAACATAAAAATAAATATTCCATAAATCAGCGAGGAGTAAAAAGAAATATTGAAGAACTTGAATTAGAAGAATTGAATAGCCAGATCTTAAGAGGGTACTGTCCAACCACCCTAGAGATAGGGATGCTGTAACACTTCTCAGGGCTACTTATAAACTTCAATTGAACCGTAGGAAACAGGAACTCAGGGAACAAGCCTGGGAGGACTTGACCCAGCCTGCGAGGCTCAGGATAGTCTTTGTGCTAATACTACCAGATTTATTCAACCCCTGAGGATTACACTCCAAGAAGTAGATAAAGCCATCCAAAACAGCAAAGGGGGGAAGGCTCCAGGACCGGACGGCGTACCGGTCGACCTATATAAAACTGACCTGGCCCTCTGGAGCCCCCTCTACTGACCCAGGTGTTTAATGCTGCCGTCAATGATACTACTCCCTCTACCTGGAGTGAATCTATAATCCTGCCAATTTATAAGAAGGGAGATAGAGTAGAGGCCAAGAACTACCGCACTATCTCCCTCCTGGATTCCTCGTTAAAAATCATGAGCAGGGTTCTATTGCTACGTCTGGAGGAATGGGCTGAAGTCAACACTATCCTTGCGGTCTCCCAATACGGTTTTAGGAAGGGTCTCGGGACTAATGAACAGTGTAATAATTTAGATCTTCTTATAGTAAAATACACCAAAGCTAAATAGGGTTCTTTATTCTTTTGTTTTGCAGACCTCTCTAGTGCCTTCGATCTGGTCGACCATACTCTGTTGTGGTCAACCCTACTCGAAATGGGAGCACCGGCTGCGATAATCCACTTCCTGGCTAGGCTTTATAGCAAGCTATCTGCCCAGATTTGCTATGGATATGGGGGGGAATGCACACGGAAGATTAGGGTTAAATCTGGCATTAGGCAGGGTTGTGTCTTGGCCCCGCTACTCTTCTCCCTTTTTATAAACTCCATGGACTCCGACCTGAAGAATGTCCAAGCTGACGCTCCCCAAGTCGAGGGACAACCAATCCTGGTACTGCTTTATGCAGGCGACACGGTCTTACTTTCAAGAACCCCGATCGATCTCCAGAAACTCATGAACCATTTTTATGATTTTATACAGGGGAAGAAATTAAAAATCCATAACTCTAAAACTTTTATCATGGCTTGCGGGAAAAAGGTGAACCAACTTAAATCATTCCATTTTAAAGAAAATCGAATTGAGGTTGTGAACAATTTCTGTTATCTGGGTATAACCTTTAGCAATAGTGGATCTTGGGCCCCGGAACTACTCAATGTCAAGGCTAAGATGGGCAAGGGTTCCTCAGGTGTATTTCGTTTTGCTGCTAAACTAGGCAGTCGTCGCATCCCTGACATGTTGAATGTCTATCGGTACAGGTGTGCTTCAATTGCCCTTTATGGCTCAGGGGTTTGGGGAAACTGGATCCAAGGGGACCTGCAAGTTGCTGAAAATATATTTCTCAAGAGACTCCTTTGCCTCCCACCTTCGGCATCTACCGAACTGATCCACAAAGAGGTAGGGCTGGATTATTTAACCGACCTAACAGGACTGAGACCCCTTATGGCTTCGAGGTCTATTTGGTCCAAAGATGAAACTGGTTTTACCAGGCGAATAATTCAAGACTGTTTACACCTGGACAACGCCCGCCAGATCCCGTGGTTAAACTATGTCTTAACATCCTTTAAGGAATTTTTTGACCTGGATGTCCACGGTGACCCCTCATGTGCCATTGATTTATCGAAGCAGGAGGTCAAAAGAGTTTTCCTGGGGCATAAACATAACAGGCGTAAAGAACAATGTAGCCACTATTCAACTCATGTTTACTATTTTTCCAACAAGGAGGAAGGGTATGGCATGCCTATGTATTTAAAAGTTATTACCAGACAGTCTCATCAGTACGTACTTACAAGGCTGAGCTTAGGCATTGTACATAACCTGGTGGCATTCCCGAGGATGAAAATCTATACTTCCACTCCTTCTCCGTGTGATGGAACCACCAAACAAAGCACGTTGCACTTTATGCTAATATGCCCACTGTATAAGCATCTTCGTATTTGTTACCTCAAACCATTGTTTAATAAATACTCTGTGTTCACAACTGTTAATGCTATGAGATTTCTTTTTGCACTTGCCACCCCAGATATTTGTTTTTTTACCGCAACCTTCATTTTAAAATCAGTATCTGTTAGAAAAAGTTTGGTTTTTTAATACTGTGCCAGTCTAATTTAGTTGCTGCTATGTCCATGGTATTGCCCCTATCTGAGTTGTACCAATTTTTTGTACCGTAATTCTCTTTTTCTGTAACAATTCTTATGTGTCATTTTTTAATCTGTATGCTTTTATGATTGTTTTTATGAATAATCGAATAAAGTTTAAGAACTGAATAGCCAGATCTATAAAAAGATTAAACATTCTCATCCGAATAAAGATAATGAGAAAAAGCAGAATAGAAAGTTTGAAGAGATTGAAATGGGTGAAATGTGAGAAGTTTGCATCTGTTTCATTAATTGGTGATGATATAAAATATCATCAAAGAGGGGATTGATGGAGCAAGGATTCGCACGGAAAGAGACTTGCTTGTATCATGAACCTCGAATAACCCAAATTATATAATCAACATGTTCGTCTTATTAATTCCGTCTTTTCCCTTTGACATTGGGTATCCAAAGGAAGCTTGCTTATGTGTTTTCTAATACTAAATACGCTTGCCTCTAAAATGGCTGCTGCTACGCGGGAATTTCTATTGCGCATGGATCTGTCATACCCACATGACATGACCTACTCGCAGTTATAGAGGGAAGTCTGTCGCATCTGCGCACTAGTGTTAATATGGCTGCTTTGTGTTCTCACATGCGAGAGGCTTGCACTGCTGCTTTTGCTAAGCTGTTCGTTCTGCCTAATCCTAATGCTATACTTTATTATAAAGTAATGGGTATAGTGTAGAAGTTCATGGTATACAGTGTATTCATTTTATTCTGTGTTCTAAAATGGTTTCCTTAACTTTTCATGTTTCAAAATCTTTGGGCCTGGGAGGTGCTATTTACTCCATCTTGGAAGTCCTTTCCGCGCATGACAGTCTGCAGCGATAGGAAGAACTCTGTGTTATTGAACCCAAGCCATATGGCAGCTACAGCCAAGATGTGCCTGGGAACTCACGTCTGATCCCACTAGAAGAAGTCAAAAGACTACAATGTATTTGTCAATAGAACATTCATTTTTATATGGAATGAAGACACCCTGAGAACTTGAATTTGATGGGCATGGACATTAATTTGAATAAGGAGACGGCGAAAGTTTAAAATTTAGGTGGTTTGATGAGCTGTCCTCCTCCTTTGTCCAATCAGAATTGGGGATCCTCACACTTGCAACATTGGGGCGCGGTACACTGACCTGAAAAACAGTATAATTAGCGTAGGTTTAGTTAGAGAAATTGTCCGACTTGTCTGAATAGCTGACCTGTCACTGACCCAACGCACGCAATAGGTGACTAAGAGCAGAGGGCTGCGGAGCACTCTGTCGGGAGGTTCGAATAACCCAGTCGGGGTTTTGGGGAAGTTGAAGTGCTGGCGAAGCACTTTGCTGGTGAAAGCTGTAGCTCAATCGGTTTTTGGGTGATTCCTTGCAGAGAGGGAGTAGCACAGGCGTTACAACCGAAACTGCGAGTGCTGGTCTTAACCTTTGGTGGTCCGGTCCTGATCCAAATTCTGGGGTTATCCTGTCCTGATTTTCCTGAACTGCACCTGCTCGCCAACTGGCATTGAAGTCTTTGGGGTTTCCTCCTGTCCTTTTCCAACTGACCCGTGTATTCTAGGTAAATATAATCTGTGTTGGTAATTGTCATTCTAAATTGAGTTCTTCTCTTTACCTTCCCTGAATTTGCAAAGCTTTGATTGCATATTTTCCTTTCCTTTCCTATCCCTTGGTAAATGAGATATTCGATGTTTTGCTGTCTATTAGCGTGTTCCACTTTGCGACCCACCTTTAAGTCAATGCTAAAAACTTCCATATTAGTATATGTTCCTTTTTACCCTCCCTTCTGAAGTTAAACTGAATTTATAGTGTGCTCCAATTCTTACCTTTCCTATAGTTATGTGCTGAACTGAATCTAGATTTACATATTGTGTTCTCTTTTTCAAACTGTCAATAGTTCGCAAGTTCTTGGGTTTAGTATGTCCCCTTTCTTTACCCTCCTTTAGTCAAGATGTGAAAGTCTGTTTTCTTGAAATAGTATGTTCCTTGTTCTTACCTCCCTTTTGTTTCGTATCTGCTAAATGGTTGGCATAATTTATCTTTTACATAGCTATACACTGTTTCTGATCTTGGTTATCGATAGTTTATTCGCTTTCAATCTGTGGCTCATGACTTTTGATGATGATTAGATAAAGAGTTTGAAACTACCCCGAGTCTGTGGTTATTATATAAATGCAAATGTTATTGTATTTTGAGTGCCTTTCATTTACTTAACTCCCTGATTCATCGTGGTCTTAGGTACTAGTGACAAGGATTGGTAAGTCAATGGTATAGGAATTAGTATAAACTATACTGGTAGTAGAGCGTGGGTTACCTGTCTGAGGAAATGTATTGATGTGTTTTTTTCGTATTACGGGCCCAGGTGAGTAGTGGCAAATCCCAGCTGGGTGACCTGCGCACTCTATCACATCGATGGAGTCCGGATTCTTTGACAGCCTGTCCGTCAGATCCATGTCCTCTCACACACTGCTGGATGAACTTGTGAGCTCTGGCTGTGATGCTATTGATATCTGTCAAATAAATGATGATTCACCAGGAGCGTCGGTAGAGTCCTGCTGCAGAGTTTTCGCTTGAGGTGTCTAGGCACTACAATGACCAATCAGCAATGGCTGGAATGACGATGATGTTCAGGAAAATATCCTCTGAGGCAGCTGTGCCTAACGGAACCTTGTCAGTAGAGCCACTTCTCGAAAATCTCCTGTGCAATGATCCCTGGGTGCAGGAATATTCTTGAGGCCCTTGTGCAGGGCTGGTGCAATAATGTGTGGACTGTGCAGGGCTGCTTATGGGCCACCTGGGGGTGGCTGCAGGAACACTGACATATTCCGACAACATTGTTCGGGCAGCCACCTGGGTGTGTCTTAATGGTCAGTGGGTTTGTGAACTGGACACAGGGGCACATGGACTATCAGATAGTCCCTGGAAACTTGGTCGCTCATTTTGATGGGGGTGCCACGAACTCTTGGTTCTTCTGCAGGTGCAAGGCTCCCCCCAGTGATGTTGACGCTCCTTGGTTGGATGAGGTGATGCACATGGCAGTGATGTTGTGGTTGCTATTGAACCTGAATGACAGGTGTTGGCGACTTGCTGGGAGAGAGGATGTCTGCAGGGGCTTCGCCGTCATGTATCTTCATCTTGCTGAGGCTGTTCTTCACCCGTGGCATTTGCGGTCAGGAGCAGCGATGCTGTCTGACTTAGACTGCTGATGCTCAGGAGTGGACGGTCACACTGGGAAGTGTTTAATGGAGATGCGGTTTAATCTAGCTGCAGCTTACATTTGGTTCACCCATTGAGTTGTCGGGGACGTCGGTCCACCTTGGTGGTTGTCTGGTGTCTCTGGGTGAGATCTTGTCTTGTGGAGGTGAGTCCTTGTTCTTCTCCCCTCTGTCTCTCCAGGGCACCTGCGGTTGTCGGTCCTTCATGGTGACGAGATTGTCACTCTTCTTTGCTCTGACCTCTTGCAGGTCTGTCCTGTCAGTAGGACTTGCTTCTACTCCTTTTGGACCTCTTGCAGGCCCCATCCCCTCCTCAGGGATTTTTGCGGGGCTTCTTTTCCAGGATGGCAGGTCGCCTTCTTCACTCGAGGCCCCCTGCTTGTGCGTCGAGCCTGCGCCATTGTTGTGCCTGCTCCTGCCTCTGTTTAGGCATGCTTGGCGGGGTCAGTCATTTTGTGTGACGTGCTCCTTGCTTGCAGTGCGATGCCACATCCGGCCACATGTTGCGTGTCTTTGGAGCACATTTTGCGGTGGCAGCTTGCAGGGGGAGTGTGAGACTCTCCTCTTGCCTGTCTTGGGCCACTGGCGATTTCATCTTGAGGCAGTGTGAGGGGGGACACTCTTTGCTGTCTTTGGCCCACTGCAAGGTTGCGCTGGAGAAGTGGAGATGAGGAGGCTCTCCTTGCTGCCTTCAGCAATGCTTCTTCTCTTTGGAGAGGTCTCTCTTTCCTTGGCGCCTGCCCTTGCTGTCAGGTCCGTATGTGCAGCCTTCTGCGCTCCTCTGGCTGTGTGCACTCTGTCCTCTTCATGGGCACCCCCTTCTTGAACTTGGTGTGCCCATGTTTCCCTTGCGGGGTGTCCGTTCACCACTAGCAGCGAGTGGCGCAATGTCTTCACTGGCAATGGGGTTGGCGGCCAAAGGGGTTGAGTGCTCTGTACCTCTTTCTTGTGTTCTAGGTGTGGATAGCTACCTTCCTCACTGGCTCACTACTGTATCAACCTTGGGTAAGAACCTCCTGGTGGAGGCTGCATAACCTGATCGACCTGATGATTATGCACACACGTGATTAGATAGCGGAGAATCAAGATATACCGCTAAGTTACCACCACACCCATCACGTGCATGAGGGTCTTTTAATTGGGACACCCAACGTTCTTCCTGCATACCGAAGGTTGTGCAGGACTAGTGATCATTCCCCATTTGATTAGCATATTTACTCAGGAAACTGGATGGATCAGCTTTCCACCTCCCCCCTTTTGATTAGAAAATCCTTGCAGGGGTTGTCAGTTGTTCCCCCTCTTGCAGCAAGCAACAGGCCGCAAACATGAGGCACGGCCCTCACTTGGCCAGTCTCTCTTTCACCGTACTCCACAGAGGTGGCAGGCAATGCTCTTGTCTTCCAATTACAGAGTTCTGGGATGTAGAACTGCTAAGACCACTCCTATGTGTGTACCTCGTTTTACTGGACACTGCAGGCGCTTGCATTTCTGGGTGGCTTATGCTTGCCATCAGTGACTGTTTGGATGGAGCTGTTGCATTGCTGATTGAGGCGGTGCAGTGCTTTCTTTTGTGCTGTGGTCCTGCTCATCTTGCTGGCTGGTGGCCTGTGGAGCAGGGCCCTTGCAGAGGTTGGCTGTATTTTGCTGCAGTATGGGAGGAGGAAAAACTGTGCAGTTCAGTTTGTGCTGGGGTAAAGTTAGCTGCACCATATACTTGTGTGTGGGCTTTAGGCATTCTTCACAGCTCAGCCCCATTACTGGGCATGGGGTCAACCGTTGTCAATGGTTCTGTGGAGGCACAGGCCTGGGTCCTCCTGCCATGATAGATTTTCCATTCTGCTGATTCTGCCACTGCAGGCAGTTTAACGGTGTAGCAGGGCCTCTCACAAGACCTATATTTGCTGTCTGGGGGGAAAGGTCGTGGGGGCACTGCTGGCTACTTACTCAGGCTGGGCAGCATGTCCCTTTTCTCAGCACATTCCGTATTGATGGCCAGTAGGTGGCACTGTCCTTTCTTTTCATTGCAGGCTTCAGCTGCTCCGATGTTGGTGCTGGC